>NC_134268.1:60817087-62087087 GCF_031893055.1 Leptodactylus fuscus | reverse complement strand
TTTGATGTGAGGATGGTGGGATTGTTCTGTGCATCCTGGTATTTTGGAGTCTTGTAGGAACAGCGTTCATTGCCTATTCCATATTCATATGTTGTTAATGATACATGGGTGCAGCTTACAGAACACAAGATATTGTAGGTTTACTTTCATGTAGGTAGAATACATTATCAGTGACATTTCTGCCAAATGGACTTGGCAATAAACTTTTAACTTGAGAAAATGCCAAATAAGCCTAAAATCACAAGGTAGAAATCCTTGAATAAATGTTTTTCCACCTCACATGTGGGAAGATCTGCCTTTAATTGTAGACACACGTGCCTGGTCAGGCCTATCTGGTCTTTAACCTTGCTTCACCTTGGGAGCTCTGGTGTGAGTAAACACACTCCATGTATAACATAAGTTACTGTCGGTGGTAGGGACAGAGTGCAGACCGTTGTACAAACCATCTGTATTTGCATTGATCTTGACTTTGGAGCAGTGAAACACTTCTTCTGATGAATCGCACTTCACCACCAGGCAGTCTAATAACTCAATCTGAACTTTCAAGATGTTGGAGAAGGTACATCTATCAATGCCAGTTTTCTTGTAGGAAGATTTCCTCTCTAAATAATTTTTCTACAGCTTACTGAACTCCATCATAATCTATGGAGGTGTCATGGTTGGACACATATGGAACCAGAATAAGAGAATCACTCCATGATCTTATGTTTAAGAATCAGTTTTGTCATGTACATGTAGAATAAAGGACTTGCCTGGGATTTAAAAAAAAAAAAAACGGCTCCATAACCCACGTCCATGGGTAGTGCATTGTGTTGCATCTCCGCTCCACTGTGGTGAATGGGGCCTGGCTGTACACTGAATTGCAGGTGATTACTGATATAATTGGAAATGAACTCTTGTATAAATGCTTGTTCCCAATTATCAGCCTGTCTAAACCTACAGTCAATCATCTGTGCTTGTTCATTGGCTGATCGCTTGCTTTCAAGACAGAAAATCATAGTTCACTGGCAGGATATCACCGTGTATGATAATAACTGTGCTGGCGGCGAACAATGAAAGTAGTGATTGTTTCTCCTGCATGTGCTCTTCATCAGCTCCTGTAATAGTCCACCGCAGGATGAGTGCTGAGTTGTCAGTATGATCAGCTATGGTTAAAAAAAATTAATAATAATAATAAAAATCTAATAAAGCCTTAACTTGGTGGACACTTGTTTGGCTATTTTTGGAAGAAGGGAGACTTGAATTTCTGATTGTACACAATGGATATACTGGAGGGAGTGACTCTGGACTCTTTTGTATGGTAGTGGGCCTGGAGGGAAAATGTCAACTCATAGCTGGTGTACATTTCTCACTTTATTTGTGCCAAATTTTCGGCGTAAATGTTTATAAATCTGTCAGAGCCAATGGTCCCTCCAGAAAACTGGCGAACAAGGTATAAAAAATATTCCCCATTGTTCAGAAAGAGCGATACAACAGACAGGGGGACTAGGTGTTACCACTATTTTAGCAGTCCTCCGATCCATTGTTCTGGTCTTCAGGTGGCCCAGAACAACAAAGAGGCAGCACTAGTGTAAACCTAGCATGACACATGAATATTTTGCTGCTGAGTTATTGTGCATAAAAATTTTATTGTAAGTCTGAGTTAAAAAAGGGTAAAATTTTTCCGGAGAATCGGGGCAACATGGTGTCTCAATGGTTAACACTGCAACCTAGCAGCGTTGGGGTCCTGGGTTCAAATCCCACCAGGAACAACATCTGCTAGGAGTTTGTATGTTCTCCCCATGTTTGTGTGGATTTCCTCCCATTCTACAAAAAACATACTGATAGGAAAACAATATATACATTGTGAGTCCTATATGGGGCTCACAATCTACAAAAGAAAATACCAGAAAATTGCTGTGTATTTTAAAATCTGCAGATTACGGGGTTTTTTTTTTTGGGGGGGGGGGAGGCTTTCCGAGAATAGGTTATTGTAATGTGAAATTTGGCAATTTTTGTGTTGAATCTAAGCTGAAATGTTGAAAAAAAAAAAAAAAAAAAAAAGAGAAAAGAAAATTATTATAATTTTATATACAAATATAGCAGGCATGAGAAATTTTACATTTTATTGTTTGATAACTTGATTAATAGGTAAAGAAAATAACCCAATATACACGAAAAGTTCATTACATTTATGTTCAATAGAGTTAGCGTTTGTTACATTTGTTTTTGTTAAGGCAGAAACAAAAGCTTGTGAAGCTTAAAATTAAGACAAGTCCATTTGGCACGTAAATGATATATTGTCTTAGTAAAACAAATTGTACATTTTATTACTTCTAAAGAGCTTCTTTGCTGTGCTCAAGTGTTTGAACAGTTCTGCAGAAAGTCATTTTTCTTCAATGTTTCCTTGAGGAGGATAGATAGTAAGTAGTCCCATGTGTATGTTTTATTCTGTCCTTTGGCAAAAATTAACGCAAACTTGGCCATATGGCACATTTTTGTATTCTCTGTAGGGGAGGCCTAGCTGAAAGGCTGAATCGTCTGCATAACAGAGAGAGGTCTGCCATTACATTTTGGAGGCACCAGAGAGAATCTGACTGCAGAATACCTTTAGGTAAGGCTTAGTGTGCTGCTGCCTTCTGCATTCGATACCGCACTTGTCATCAATCTTAGTATATTGGCAAAAAAATAAATCATGTGTTAAATTGGAATATTCTGGTTTGGATTAAGGTAACATTTAATAATCTAAAATCCATGATCTGTTGTGGCTTAGGTCCACATACAATATATGAAAGTTCTGTCATTTTGTGCTAAATTCTCAGGTTACACTGTTGCCCTTAAGCCTGACCCTAAATGGTCACTAAATGCTCCCCACCATCCACTACACTGACTTGTGTTAGAGTATGATAGACAAAAGGTGTCATTAATATTATAGCTCACAATAGAAGTCTATAGAGAGGGCAGAGGGGAGTGAGTAGGAGGCAGAGGCACAGAAGAGACTGCAGCCGCAAAAATATGTTTTTATCTTATTTTATTCTCATCTGTACAGGTCAGTACTTCTCTGTAATGCCCTGCATGAACCTGCTTAAGCTTCTGAGTATGTGAGAAAGGACACAGATTCTCCTTTGCTTTATGTTTGCAGTGTATGGCAGACATCATAGTAGATAGTCTCCCCCACCAGCCCAGGGAGAACTGAAAATTAAATAGAGAGCCTGCAGAGAAGAAAACTGCTGCAAACTAGAAGTATGCAAGCCATATAATAGCCAGAAATCGTATTATTCTTTACTTACACTGTACTATTGATTTATATAAAATTTGTTGAAAGGTTATGTGTGCTTTTAAAGGGAGTCTGTCCGGAACTAGGGTAGTCCCTAGTGAACTATAAGCACAGATAGCCTCCTAAAACTAGCAGGTGAAGACAACTTGCTATGGTGCCTGCTGTATACTACCTACTGTATTACACCCCTCTCATCCCATATGATTGCATATAAAATTTTTAACGTACCCTTATTGTTCCCTTCTAGGTGATAAATCAGGGACACTCATTCTAAAGGTATCGGAGGTTCATGAGGAGTGCTCTGTGCAGGTTGCACTTTGTGAGCTGTTGACAGACATTCAGAAAGATGAAAGCAATAGCCCTAAGGATACACCGAAGTTGAAAGCTTTGTTTGCTAGGCAAACTGCGGCACAGCTCAGACTGGGACCAGGTGATATCATCCATATCTATCCACCATGGTAAGTACAGTCTGTATGGCTGTATGTCATTTGTTTAAGTTATTTGTTGGTTTTAGACCGCTGACTACAGTTTGCCAATTTTAAGTGGGACAGACAGCGCTCTCCTCATAGGCGGGTGAGTTCACCTTTGCACGGCAACTGGCCGGATACCCTAGACAGTGCTACAAATTTTTTGATCTCAGTTTTGTAGACAGAAATGCTGAAAGCCATATGTATATTCAGAGGCATTAACTTGTGTTTGTCCGGTTTTACTAAGAAGATACTAAGAAACGTTTTGGGCCATAGAGCCCTTCCTCAGGCCTGTGTATTCATTGTATGTTCGCGCAGTGAAACAAGTATCAAGGTAAGGGACTGTGCAAGTAGATCCTGGCTGGAGTCTGAAGGGGACTGATAGTGTGTGACACGCAGTGCGCCATATTGTGTAAGGGCTTTGCCACTTCTCCAAGGAAGTAGGTGGCAATGTCTTCATTGCTCCAAAGAGCTGATTTGCTTATTGACTCACACATATCAACTTACCAGGGGAAAACACTGTTTGTTTTAAGTGACCATAATATGTATATATATATATATATATATATATATATATATATATATTATATTATATTATATATATAATATATTGTGGGGGTTCTGGTGACAGACTCCCTTTAAGTTTGGAATGTAGTCTAGAATCTGTACCGTATTTTCCGGACTATAAGGCGCACATAAAAACCTACGATTTCCTCAGAAATCGTAAGTGCGCCTTATAGTCCGGTGCGCCTTATATATGGATGGAAGTGGCGGCAAAGTCTGCGTTCCGCTTCCATACATACATAAAAGGCACCCTAAGGGTGCATTCACACTACGGAACGCCAGCGTGTATCACAGCCGTACACGCCGGCGTGACAGCAGGGCTGCCGGACACTTCCCATTCATTTCTATGGGAGCTGGCATGCGAGCGCTCCCCATATAAATGAATGGAAAAAAGCAGTCCATTCATTTCTATGGGGAGCGCTCGCATGCCGGCTCCCATAGAAATGAATGGGAAGTGTCCGGCAGCCCTGCTGTCACGCCGGCGTGAAACAGAACCCTGAAACAGAACGTGAAACTTACCGAGCGGTGCAGGGTAGGCGGGCGGGCATTCAGGCCTCCTCTTCCTCCAATGTCCTGACCACTTCCTCCGGCGCTCGCTAACTGATAATGGCCTGGGAGCATGCGCAATATCATAATGCTTCTACTACAGCTACTGCGCATGCGCCCAGGCCATTATCAGTTCGCGAGCGGTGGAGGAGGAGGACGGAACATCGGAGGAAGAGGAGGACTGAATGCCCGCCCACCCTGCACCGCTCGGTAAGTTTCACATTCTGTTTCAGGGTTTTATGTTAAAACGGGGGGGTAGTTTAATATAACTTTTACGGTTGGGCTCTATCAGCATGATTTTGCTGATAGAGCCCCTCCTCGCCTGCCGAGCGCTTCCAATAGAAGCGGCTGGCACGCGGGGGGTTAAGCGGCCGCTGGCAAAGTCTGCGTGCCGCCGCTTTCAATAACATATAATGCGCACCGGACTGCACCTTATAGTCCGGTGCGCCTTATATATGAACCGAGACGGACTATAAGGCGCTCATGGGCAATGCGCCTTATAGTCCAGTGCGCCTTATAGTCTGTAAAATACGGTAATTGTGAGGCGTCATCTATGGTCTCCTATGGTATCTGAATCAATTTTGTGGTCTTATCTGGCATCTTATATTGAAGGCGTTATCCAGCCATGTAAATTATCCTTACAGACTGCTAAGGCTGAGTTCACAGCTATTTTTTGTTCTTAGCTTTTCAGACTTGTCAAAAGATCAAAATAAAAAGGGAAAAAGTATCCAGCAAATATCTGTGGTCACCACATATCAATCTTTATGTTAGAGGTCTTAGGGAGGCATCAGTGGGTAGCAAACAGATGTAAAAATGTCTGCGGGCACTCTTAGCCCCACTTGGGTTGGGCGTTAATGTGCATTGCTGCAGAATATGCCGGTGCTATAAATTATAAAGAAATAAACAGCTTCAGAAAATCTCAGTTTAACTCATTATATGAGGAGCTTGTAGTTTTGAGAATGTATGGCATTGGATCTATAATGGGTTGTTACTTGTGAGTTTGGTTCTATATATTGTTATCATAAAGGAATAAACATAACTGCCCATGCTGAAAAATACATTTTTTATAACTGTAGATTATAGCAATTTTATGACTGTGTTTGTCCTGGCATGGATTTAATATAATCCTTTTGTTCTGGCACTCGAGCAATAATAAATTAGTATGTCCCTTAAATGTCAAGCACAAAATATGCATTTGGCTTCAGCATCAGAAGACAATGAAGGGGATACACTGGTGAGAGGAAAAAGACGAGACATTTAGCATCTGCTAGAGGGATTCTTTTTTTTTTTTAATATTATTATTGTTCTTTTCACCAAATAGAAGTTACTGTACTGTTTTAATCTTTCCCTGGTGCTGTGCCTATGTTTTTGCTTTGAAATTCATTATTATATTGGTTATCATACTCCATATTCTAGCAATGAGTAATTTTACGTTTCAGAATTTATTTATTTTTCTCTGTATAGGTCAGTATTGATTGGTAATCTTTAGAAGAATGTGCAAATATGTTTCCCAAGATGTAAATAGGCAAACACTGCCTCTGTATGCTGCCCTCTATGGGAAGCTCCCTTGCTGGGATACTGACGTGGCAAAATCCCGCATCATTGCAGCAAAGGCTTGTGGGAAAGTCGAGCATGATGTTCAAGGGAGCTTCCCATAGAGGGCAGCATACAAAGGCACTGTTTACCTATTTACATCTTGGGAAACATATTTGCATATTCTTCCCATGATCCCACACAGTGGAGTGAAAATGGCTTTGTAAGACTCCATATACCTACAAGGTGGTCTCTCCCTAAGGAGTGACAATATCCCCATAATCTGGTAATCTTTAGTAAACAGCCAGTTAGTAGCCATTTTATCCCTTTAAGGAAATAGCAGATTTTATTTTTTTGTGTTTTATCTTATTTTTCCTTTCCGCCTTTCAAAATCCATCACTTTTTAATTTTATACAGTGTACAGGGTTGTGTGAGAGCTTATATTTTGCAGTACAAATTGTAATTCCTGATCACATACTTCCATACTTGGAAGCTGGAAAAAATTAACTGGAAGAAAAATGCAATTGTTTTTAGTGTTCACAGAAAATGACATGTTAGGCTATATTCACATCTATGCTAGAGTTTCTGTTGGAGAATTGTCCACCTGACAGACTTTATTATAGTCAATGGGGCTTCTGGGGTCAGCGTATAACGGCTATTCGAGCATTCCTACTAGTGAGTTGTGTGAACTGAGTGTTACCTATATTAAATTTATTAATTTTTTTTCGTGATATAATGCCTTTGCAAAAGTGATACACTTTGGAAAACAACAGACATTTCTTTGGATTGCCATAGTGCAACATCCTAAACTTTTTGTTAAATTTGTGCATACACAGATGTGTAACAGGTCTTTTTTGCAGGGTAAGATAGGGTTCAGACTACCGTTGGTGTCTGCACAGAAGGTATCCATTTAAAAAAAAAAAACAAGAAAAAAAGGGCACCTATCATAACGGACACAGACGGACAGTAACTGATGGCTATCAGTTACTGTTCGATGCTCATAAACAAAAACGCACACTTGCACAATTGCTAGGCTACTATTGAGCTCTTCTACAATAGAGCTGAATAGTAATCTAGCATTGACAGGCTTGGGGTCCTTCAAAAGGCATCTGGCTGCCATGATAATAGAACTGAAAGTGAAACGAAAGAGTCTGAGGTTGTGATTAGAGATGAGCGAACAGTGTTCTATCGAACATCACTTGGCAAACTCCAAAAAAATTTGATTCCCCTCCCACCTTCCCTGGCGCTTTTTTTTGCACCAATAACAGCGCAGGGGAGGTGGGACAGGAACTACGACACCGGAGGCATCGAAAAAAATCGGAAAAAGTCATTGGCTGCCAAAATCAGGTGACCTCCATTTTAGACGAATAGTGGATTTCAAATCCGGGTCATATGAGAATGTGAACTTTGTGACTAAGAGACAGGGATAGCTGTACAGGCAGGGATAGCTAGGGATAACCTTTATTTAGGTAGGAATGTTATTAAAAATAACTTTTTGGGGCTCTATCGGGTGTGTAATTGTGATTTTTGTGACATAAACTTTTTCCAATAGGAATGCATTGGACAGCGCTGATTGGCCAGAGTACGGAACTCGACCAATCAGCGCTGGCTCTGCTGGAGGAGGCGGAGTCTAAGATCGCTCCACACCAGTCTCCATTCAGGTCCGACCTTAAACTCCGCCTCCTCCGGCAGAGCCACGCTGATTGGCCGAAGGCTGGCCAATGCATTCCTATGGGAATGCAGAGACTTAGCAGTGCTGAGCCAGTTCTGCTCAACTACACCGTGTGCCGGTCAGCCCATCTGATATAGCAGAGTCGAGTGTGCACACTCGGCTCTGCTACATCAGATGTAGCAGAGCCGAGGGTGCACTAGAACCCTTATGCACACTCGGCTCTGCTACATCAGATGGCTCTGCCTTGGCCAGCCTTCGGCCAATCAGCGCTGGCTCTGCCGGTGGAGGCGGAGTCTAAGGTCGGACCTGAATGGAGACTGGTGTGGAGCGATCTTAGACTCCGCCTCCTCCAGCAGAGCCAGCGCTGATTGGTCGAATTCCGTACTCTGGCCAATCAGCGCTGGCCAATGCATTCCTATGGATTCCTATATCCACACTCGGCTCTGCTCTGTGCCGGTCAGCCCATCTAATATAGCAGAGCCGAGTGTGCACATCTGATGTAGCAGAGCCGAGTGTGCACACTCGGCTCTGCTACATCTGATGTGCCGGTCAGCCCATCTGATATAGCAGAGCCGAGTGTGCACATCTGATGTAGCAGAGCCGAGTGTGCACACTCGGCTCTGCTACATCTGATGTGCCGGTCAGCCCATCTGATATAGCAGAGCCGAGTGTGCACACTCGGCTCTGCTACATCTGATGTAGCAGAGCCGAGTGTGCCGGACAGCCCATCTGATATAGCAGAGCCGAGTGTGCACACTCGGCTCTGCTATATCAGATGTGCTGACCGGCACTCGGTGTAGTTGAGCAGAACTGGCTCAGCACTGCTAAGTCTCTGCATTCCCATAGGAATGCATTGGCCAGCCTTCGGCCAATCAGCGCTGGCTCTGCCGGAGGAGTCTAAGGTCGGACCTGAATGGAGACTGGTGTGGAGCAATCTTAGACTCCGCCTCCTCCAGCAGAGCCAGCGCTGATAGGTCGAATTCCGTACTCTGGCCAATCAGCGCTGGCCAATACATTCCTATGGGGAAATGTTAGCTTGCGAAAATCGCAAGCTGACAGGGATTTCCATGAAATAAAGTGATTTATATGCCCCCAGACATGCTTCCCCTGCTGTCCCAGTGTCATTCCAGGGTGTTGGTATCATTTCCTGGGGTGTCATAGTGGACTTGGTGACCCTCCAGACACGGATTTGGGTTTCCCCCTTAACGAGTATATGTTCCCCATAGACTATAATGTGGTTCGAAACCCGTTCGAACACTCGAACAGTGAGCGGCTGTTCGAATCGAATTTCGAACCTCGAACATTTTAGTGTTCGCTCATCTCTAGTTGTGATGTACACATCATGAGAGTGGTTAAATACCCGTGATCAGACACATGTCTGTTCATGGGTAATGTCACAGGGTTTTTCCTGACAGGCACCATATTTTAAACCACATCGTCTACTATACTACTGGGTACTGCGTTCTTAAGGGCACTTGTTAAGAACAAGTTGTGCTATTAAGGATTCTTATTTCCTATCCACAGGGACACGTAGCCCCTAAATTCTATATATTTTTGCTAATTTGTCCCAATTTTGCTCGGATATTTTAAACATTCAAATGTCAATGTACATTAGAGAGATCTTTATATACTTAGGCCTGTATCCTTAAAGAGGTTGTCCATGCAATTTTTTTTAAATTTTAAATATTGCGGGGCAGGTGAAAAAAAACAAACCATACTTACCTGTCCTCGGTACTCCGCTGTCCTCCCAGTGCAGTTCGATCCTTCTGCTCCAGCATCCTCTCACGGGTCTCTTCCTGAGTTTCGGTGAAGCTGGTGATTGGCCTCAGCGGTCACATGACTGAGACTTCCACCACACGTCAACACTGGACCAAGAAGACTGGAATGTGCTGGGAGGCATCGGAGCACCTAGAAAAGGGTTGTTTTTTTTGTTTTTTTCCACTTCCCCTGGCATATTTAAATAATAAATGTATGTATAATCAAGTTCTATTAAGGATTTTCAAAATGTAAAATACAAAACAAAACAAACAGGAAAAAACAATAAACAAGGCACGCAGGCCACATACAACAAGGACGGGCAAGGGGACAACCCTTGAACAATGTAAATAATAAATTTAATGTCCATTTTTGCCTGGAAAACCCCTTTAATAAGGGAACATCCTCTACTCCTGGGGGATTTAATCAGCATCATTATAGACTCTAGATTCTTTACTGTAAGATCAGTGAGACTATGGAGCGCTTCACAACAGAGCATTATGCTGGATCAAAATGGGTCTAGATGACTTTTTTTTTTTTTTAAAAAAAAACCCTCATGTAGCAAAGTGTAACCTCACCTGTCCCCGCTGCTCTGATGTCTCATGGTGTGATCCAGACCTGCTGCTCCGATTTATTTCTTCATCCTTAGTTGTGACATCTCAGGTCCCTTTAATTAGGCCACCGATTGGCCTCAAAGGCCTAAGGAAAGTACTCAGGTACATCACTGGTAGTGACGCCCCGAGTCCTTCACAAATTGATTCTCTTCACAGCCTACACAGACAAGTCTGCAAATTGTTAATGTGATGAAAAGACTGAGGAATCTGCAAATCTCTCAGTTTACAATGTAAGGAAAGTCTTCTTTGTACGTGAATCTACTTCTGGCTGCTTGTGTGATTATACATAGGATATTATTAGAGACAGCAGCAGCTTTACTGACTGAGCTCATAGGTTTATTTTTTTCTTGTGTTTTATCTGCTCTATTGCTTGCATTTGCCCTGTATTTTACAGTTCATTGTTCCTGGATCTCCAATTTTACGGTCAGTTGGACAATGAATAATAGCAAACAGCGACATGGAATTGTTGCAAAAAATATATTATATTAAATTGTATAATTTCACATTATACAAACAATAACATTTATTTGTTGAAACTGGATAACCTCTTTAAAACCGTTTTTAGCCTTGCTATGACTCTCTATGTAAAGGATTTTTGCTGTATCATACTGTTATGGGGAGTTATGCAATATGCAGGGCTTTCCTTTTACATTATGTATTATGTTTTGCTAACCAGTGATTTAGTCTGCACACTGCCGCTCCATGCAATGTCTATGGAATACCAAAGATAGCCGAGTACCGTGCCCTATAGAGCTTATGAGGTGCACTAGTGTGTATTCTCGACTGCCACTCCTTTCCCAAGGGGAGCACAAGACTTCTGCTCTGTTGATCGGTGGGGTTCCCAGTGGTTGAACCCCGCAAGCCATTCCCTGGCACCTTTCTGACCACACAGTCAGGAAATTTTGAGAATCCCTTATAAAATGTGTAGTCGGTATACTGGACTCATCTCATTTTCAGATTGTGTGTTTGTTTGGTAACAGTGATAAAATGTATTTTACCTGATAAGGTCAGTCTCTTAGCTCCACAGTGGATAATTTCTTTTTCAGTCATATAAATGCAGTTTCTAGTGAACTTCTGATATGTCCCTATCCATGAAATATGTGAATGTGAAGGGCCTCTCCTTGAAATCCTCCAGCACTTCTAAATGAGGAAATTCCATGCATTTTCCATTGACAGATAGCACTGACGAGTAGTTGTCTACTGACGTCAAATGTGGAGGAAGGAGAGCAGCATTCTTGACTGCTGCAAAATCTCGGAGCACACTCCAAAAATTCTGACATATCCCAGCTTGACTCTGGCCTGCACTGCAATCTGACATCTCCGCACACACGGTGGCCTGGAATCCAGAGGCAAATTTTTTTTAAAAAATATCTTTTTACTTCAGACTGGAATTAATAAATCAGTGTACAGACGTGAGGTGTGTGCAGCAAATAGAGACCATAGTTATTGTAACTCGGAGTAGGAATTTTGTTTACTCCACCTGTACTTTATAATAATAGTAGTAAAAATATATTTTAGGCTGGGGCCCCATGTGCCGTAAACACTGTGGTTTGGTGTATCCCATCCACTCATTGCGGAGAAATAAGCGCAGTGGACATGCTGTGATTTGCACAACTGTTGTGGTTGATAATGATAATAATAAAAACTTTATTTATATCGCACAACATATTCCATAGCACTTTACAAATCAGAGGACACATGAACAGACATTACAATGTAACAAAGAAATATACATATCAAACAATAGGAGTGAGGGCCCTGCTCACAAGAGCTTACAATCTATGAGGAGATAGGGGGACACAAGGGGTCAGAGGGCTTGTTTGTTACAATGGTGGAGCTATCTTTTAATAGAAAAGGTTATGTAACTGAAGCTGTATGAACCTGTGACCAGCCAGTATCTGTGAATAAACAGATACTAAGTGCAAGGAGTGCGGGGTAACTTCTAGATGGAGAGGACAGGATCTAAGGAACAGAGGAGGAAGAATAAAAATCTTCCATCTGATTGGAGCTACATCGGAGAACCGCTGAACCTTGCTGCACACTCAGCTCTGCTGAATCAGAGATGCACTGAATCCTACTGCACACTCAGCTCTGCTGCACACTCAGCTCTGTTGAGAGGCAGCAGAGCTGAGTGTGCAGCAGGGTTCAGCGCACACTCAGCTCTGCTACATCTCTGATGCAACAGAGCTGAGTGTGCAGCAGGGTTCAGTGCACACTCAGCTCTGCAACATCTCTGATGCAGCATAGCTGAGTATGCAGCAGGGTTAACATCTTCGGTGTAGCAGTGCTGACCGTGCGCTCAGCTCGGCTGCATCTCCAGTGTAGCCGTGCTGGGAGCGCACGGCCAGCACTGCTACATCTCGGCATAGGAATGCATTGACCAGCTTTGATTGGCCGAATGCCATACAGAGTACAGCATTCGGCCACTCAACGCTGGTTCTGCTGGAGGAGGCAGATTCTAAGATCGGTCCACAGCAGTTTCCATTCTGGTCCGATATTAGACTCCGCCTCCTCACAGACGAGCCTCCGGCAGAACCAGCGTTGATTGGCCGATTGCTATACTCTGTATGGCATTCGGCCAATCAACGCTGGACAATGCATTCCTATGGGAAAAAGTCAGCTTGCAATCCCGACATAATACAGGTACTTGGGCTTGTTAGATGCCCCCCGGCATGCTTCCCCTGCTGTCCCAGTTGCATTCCAGGGTGTTGGCATCATTTCCTGGGGTGTCATAGTGGACTTGGTGACTCTCCTGAGTTGATGTGTGACTTCCCCTGAAACAAAACTTTTTTCCACATAGACTATAATGGGGTTCGATATTTGTTCGAATAGTCGAATATTGAGGGGCTATTCGAAACGAATATCGAATATTTTACTGTTCGCTCATCTCTAATTACCACCTAATTCAAACTCTATGGGATTGCCTGGAATAACCTACTGCAGGCCTTGACTATCTTCATCATAGACTTTCACTTGATCAGCATTGTGTAGGCATGGTCATTTTTTCATTCAGACGAGGGCCATGTAACCCCGCTTCTGCAAATTCTGCAAGTAGCTAGCTAGGCAAAGTAAAATCTGCACTTGTTGCCACCACGGTTTTCCCCCGCGTCACTCTTTGCTGTTGTCTGCTTTGTGGGGCTTTACCCTCAAGGTGTTCTCACTTATGGCATAGCCACATGATCTTCCATAAATGTTTGAAGGATATTTTTCAAACCCACACCTATTTCCAGAATGGGGATCCCCTCATTCGCCTCTCTAGCTGGTGATGTCGCCCAAGCGAATGGAGGGTTGGCCACTCATCTATGGCTCTTTGTTCACTTCTGTAGAAATTCTGAAAATAGCCAAGCATATAGTTCAGGGCTCGTTCACATCTGCGCCCGGTCTCCGTTCTACAGGTTTCCGTTTCCCGCACAAAACAGAGGCAGGATATGGAAACCTGCAGGACTCTTTCCCACCCATTCATTTGAATGGGTGAGAAAGCTGTCCGGCCGTGAGCGGCGGTGAGTGTTTTATGCTCTCCGCCGCAAAACCGTTTTTTAAAATCCGGACACAGAGTACTGCATGTCCGACTGTGTCCGGATTAAAAAACCCGGTTTCGCTCACGGCCGGACCTGGTCTGTGGTTTCCGTCTTCTTGCATGCAGAAGACAGAAACCACAGAACGGAGACCCGAACGCAGGTGTGAACCTAGCGTAAATGGTAAGAGCCAGCAGCAGCCTCTCCACTTACTGTGACCATTACATCAGTGGGACAGGTGCAGGTCCTAGAGGGCTGGGATAGGTGAAGATGAAGGATATTCTATAAATGTCTATGGTGAGACAACCCCTTTATTGAGAGTTTTTACATATTATTACATTTTTAGGTAAAAATTTTTACACTGATTTATAATATATATATATATATATATATATATATATATATATATATATATTACTTGCAGCTGCCACTAAAGGGGGCATGTTACTCTATTATTGAATTCAATGTATAACCATATGCAGTAAGCTGCTAAAGCAGTCAGCATGGTGATCAGCTGGTAATGTTCGCTCAGTGTTTAGCAGTGTTGTCTTGCAGTGCTGAGGTCCTGGGTTCGAATCCAGCCAAGGACAACCTCTCTCCAGCTCTCTCCATGTTTACATGAGTTCTCTGATTTCCTTCCATTCTCCAAATACATACTGATAGAGTATTTAGCTTGTGAGCCGAACTTGAGAGAGTGAATGATGAAAATATCTGTAAAGGGCTACAGAATATGCTGGCGCTATGTAAAGGGAGAAAATGCGCTGTGTCAGTTTTCACATAGATTTTCTTCACATAGCATATGGATACGTTTTCTTATAGTTTCATCCACTTTTCTGCTATTGTAATATGCTGCAGTTTAAAAATCTGCAGTGTATATGCCACATGTGAACATACCCTAACTGTCGCAGGACTGGGTTCTATATGCCATTGACTGCTTGCAATCCAGTTACTTTCTTTTTTTATTTATAGAATAGTGGTTTCTAACAGTTTAACCTCTGTTTTGTTAAAGGACAAAAAAATAAAATAAACCATTGACACTTCTATTTTTGTAAGCATTCTTACTTTGCAGCATTTTTTCCACACATTCCTAACCATTTTACTCTATGATAAGTTAAAGAGACATCCCCAATGCCTGATATAGCACTAGCGAGAGAATAAAACACATTTCTGACAATAGTTTATTTTTGTCAATTAACAAAATGAATGAAGAAAAGAGAAATCTAAATGACTTCAATCGTTCATGTGCCTTCAAAACAGCAGCAATTCTTCTAGGTACACTTGCAGACAGTTTTGGAGGAACTTTGCAGGGAGGTTGTTCTAAATTTTTTGGATAACTAAGCCCAAATTTTCTGTAGATGTAGGCTTGTTCAAATCCTTCTGTCTCTTCACATTATCCCAGACAGACTGGATAATATTGAGATCAGGGCTTTGTTGGGGTCATACCTTCAAGACTCCTTCTCACACCAAGTATTGAGTTCATTTAGATCTCTTTCTTTGTTCACTTCATTTTATTAGTTAACAAAAGCAAACTATTAACACTCTTATTTTTTTTTTAAAGGATTCTTACGTTGTAGCATTTCGTTTTAGGATAGGGAAGTCGTATCTGTTTTGGTACACATACACTATGGTTCGCCATAGATACCGATATGGTTTAAAAGGAATCCTGCTCGGATGAATCAGAAAGAGCGCAGAGTCAAGTCAGGAAGTGAGACTTTAATTCTCCATACTTCTCTCCAAAATGACTGAAGGACAGGCCCAGAAAACATCAAGTCACCCACCGCTTGGCCACATTGCCACTCTCAGCCATTTATGCCATAGGCCTACCTAAAACTTTTCACACGACCATGCCAAAGCTGGACTGAGGCTTTTGTGGCGGAGTCAGCATTCCATGTGCCATCTTTTTTCACTGGCCCGTTGACTTTCAGTGGGAGGGTTGAGTCTGTGAAAATGGAGTACTGTTTCTGTTCTGTGTTAAAGTATCATGGATCACAGGCAGTGCTCGGCCATAAAGTCCTTTCCTATGAATATAGAGCCTAAATTGTCTGTCTTCCTGCAATATACCACAATTCTGCTGTGCTAAATTGCTTGCAGTATATCCGCTTTTTGTATGGCAGAGCACAATGCACCCATTTATGTGCACTGACTGCTCATTGTTTAGCTGCTTAACTTAGAAATCAAGTTTAGTGTGAACTCAGTAACAGTTTCTCCTCTCAAAATTGCTTTATCTTTTGGAATTTCCAGGGTTTAAATGCAGAAGTTAAAGATCTGCAAGTGTCAGATCTGTGACAAAATTCACAATGAATAATAGTTGTATGTTTTTTTGCATATTGATTGGACATTGTAGCTGCCTTTTAGTTCCAAAATTCCTACTAAATAGTAGAAAATTTCAGTTTTCAATAATAATTGTTGCTTCTAACAACATTATATTATTTCGATATACATAGTTACATAGTAGATGAGATTAGATGAAGACATCAGTACAAGATTGAGTTGAATGACTTATAGGGGTTTTGTAATTACAAACAAGAATATGGGATAAATGTCAGATTACTGAGGGTCCAACTGCTGAGATCTCACATGATCACAAATATGGGTACCAAAAAATCCCCTGCATCCTCCACGTGAATGAAGCACCTTACATTGTGCTGGACTGTTACAATCTGATATTGACAAACTATCTATAGGCTAGCTTCACATCTACGTCAGAGTCTCTTTTTTTTCTTTTTGAGCCCCTTAAAGGCATCACAATCTACATTTTTTTCCTATCAGTATGACTTTGTAGAATGGGAGGAAATCCACACAAACACGGGGAGAACATACAAACTCCTTGCAGATGTTGGTCCTGGTGGGATTCGAACCCAGGACTCCAGTGCTACAAGGCCGCAGTGCTAACCACTGAGCCACCGTGTTTCCCCCTACGTCAGAGTCTCTGACGAAATTCTGCTTCAAATTCAATTAGAAATTTTTTTAGAATAGAACCATGAAGTTAAAGGGTTACTACCATCTTAACAAATCGCTGCTGAGATTGGAATATCTCTTCCTAAGTCCCAAGTGTGGGACTTGAGGGAACAGCCAAGATATGTTGCTCTACGCTGTTTCTGCAGCTCTTAGGCTGGTCTTACACGACTGTAGATTTGCACCGCAAATGGTCCACAATTGCGGGTTCAAAATTGCGGACCATTTACGGTCCCATGATTTTCTATGAGGCCTCTTACACGATCGTAGATTTTGTCAGTGGTGTGGCATGCCGCAACCGTGGTCTGGACAGTATACCGCATGTCTGTAATGGCCGTGCTTTTATGGCACAGCACATAAGGTCCAATAGAAGTCTATGGGCACGTGCATTTTTGCGGATATACACTGAACATACATCAGTGTATATCCGCAATTGCGGATATCAACATGTGTGTTTTGTGGTGTGTTTTGTTTTTTGCGGATCCGCATAATACTGATACACACGGAACGTTGCGGATGCACTTTGCGGATGTCTACGGAATTAATTTTTAAAGTTAAATTTGTGTTGCGGATCCGCAAATTACGGACTGCAAAACCCACTACGGTCGTGTAAGACCAGCCTTATAGAGGTAAAGGCAGTGTACAGCAGTATTGTTCACTAGAGATGAGCGAACAGTGAAATTTTCGATATTCGTTTCGAATAGCCCCTCAGTATTCAATTATTCGAACGAATATCAAACCCCATTATAGTCTATGGGGAAAAAAGATTTGTTTCAGGGGAAACCACTCTTCGACTCAGGAGAGTCACCAAGTCCACTATGACACCTCAGCAAATGAGGACAACACCTCTGGAATGCAACTGGGACAGCAGGGAAGCATGCCTGGATGCATCTAACATGCCCAAGTATCTGTATTACTCCACTAATTATGCGGGAGCTGACTTTTTCCCATGGGAATGCATTGACCAGCGTTGATAGGCTGAATGCCATACAGAGTACAGTATTCGGCCAATCAACTCTGGTTCTCCTGGAGGCTCGTCTGTGAGGAGGCGGAGTGTAAGATCGGTCCACAGCAGTCTCAAATGTGGTCCGATCTTAGGTATAGCAACGTTGACACAGCTCTGCTACATCTCAGATGTAGCAGAGCTGTGCGCTAATCTCTGCTATACCTGAGATGCAGCAGAGCTGGCCGTGCACTGAACACTGCTACACCTGAGATGCAGCAGAGCTGGCCTTGCGCTGAGCTCTGCTACACCTGAAATGCAGCAGAGCTGGCCGTGCGCTGAGCTCTGCTACACCTGAGATGCAGCAGAGCAGGCCGTGCGCTGAACTCTGCTACACATGAGATGAAGCAGAGCTGGCCGAGCGCTGAGCTCTGCTACACCTGAGATGCAGCAGAGCAGGCCGTGCGCTGAACTCTGCTACACATGAGATGAAGCAGAGCTGGCCGAGCGCTGATCTCTGCTACACCTGAGATGTAGCAGTGCTGTGCGCTCAACGCTGCTACATCTGAGATGTAGCAGCGCTTTGTCAACTCTGCTATACCTGAGATGTAGCAGTGCAGTGTCAACTCTGCTACATCTGAGATCGGACCACAATGGAGACAGCTGTGGACCGATCTTAGACTCTGCCTCCTCCTGCAGAACCAGCAATGATTGGCCAAATGCTGTTCACTGTATGGTATTCGGCCAATCAACGCTGGTCAATGTATTCCTATGAGAAAAAGTCAGCTCCCGCATTTCGCAAACTGACAGGGATCCCGACTAGCATATAATGGGCTGCCACAAGATAGAGCCCCAAAGAGCTGTTTGAGTAACATTCCTACCTAAATAAAGGTAATCCCTAGCTAATCCTGCCAGTATATCTATCTCTGTCTCACAGTCACATAGTTCACAGTCTCATATGAACCGAATGGAGGTCACCTGATTTAGCCAGCCAATTAATTTTTATGATGCCTACTTTGTCGTAGTTCCTGTCCCACCTCCCCTGCACAGTTATTGGTGCAAAAAAAGCGCCAGGGAAGGTGGGAGGGGATACAAATTTTTAGTGCGTTTGCCGTGTGATATTCAATTGGAATCGAATACCTCGAGCAGCCTGATATTCGATCGAATACCAATTTGATCGAACGACATTCGCTCATCTCTACTGTTCACCTTTTTATTCAGGGTAAGTTCACACAAAGAAATCTGCCACGGTCTTTGGGGGTGGATTACACCCAGAATCATATGCTATTGTTTTCAATGGGAAGCAGAAATTGCAGCAGGATCCTGAAAAAATGATATGATATGCTTGATATGGCTGCAGATTTCGTGGGCCTAGACTGAACATCAGTGTCCCATTGCGGATAGACCACGGCAGCAAAGGAAGAGGAATTCCTCTTCCTTTTCCACTGTGGGAACTTACCCTTATGGGAACCTGTCACCTTGAAAATGTTATGTAATCTACAAGCAGTGTGTTGTAGAGCAGAAGCTGACCAGACTGATATATAGTTTTGTGGGGAAATATTCAGTATAATGTGTCATTTATTTGTTTATTTCTCTGTTCTCTCTATACTTGGAAGCACTAATTGAGTCCAGTGGGCGGTCCTAACAGTGACTGACAGCCATCTATATATGCACATCATTGTTAGGACCGCCCAATGGACTCAATTAGTGCTTCCAAGTATAGAAAGAAAAAAAAAGACATGAATGAATAAAGGACAAGTTATACTGAATTTTTTCCCACAAAACTATATATATATCATATCAATCTGCTCAGCTCCTACTGCTCTATTATATGATATCTGGAGATTAGACTGTATTTTCATGGTGACAAGTTCCCTTTAGGCCAGCCCTAGGCATCAATATTTAGCAGCGGGTACTCCTACCTCACCAGTGATATGCAGAGATGTGAAAACCCCTTTAAATAATAAAATAAATCTACAATAGATTTTGTAGTTCCATATTGCACTACTCTCTTCTACTTGAGAGCCGCAGATTTTTCAGTATTTAATTTTAGATCTAAATGTAGAAGAAAACATTGCATAATTTCAGTTCAGGGCAAGATAAGCAAAGAAAGTATTTAGAAAGCTACTTGCTATTTTGGGTAGATTTAATGTCTATCATAACATTTAGTTAGCTCATACAATTGACTGTTATTTCAGATCTTCATCACCTTTTATATGTTTTTTTTTGTTTTTTTTTTAAAGCACTTAAAAGTTGGGCTCACATCTGTCTTGTAGATTCCAGCAAATAAATAAATAAAAAAAAAAAGTTATAGATACTACTGTACATCGGATACCGATTAGAGACACTCTGATCCATTGGGATCATTGTAATCTCAGTGAAGATGTAAACCAAGTCCTAAAGGGGATCTCTACCCAAAAATTTATTTTTCATACCGATGACCTGTCCACAGAATAGGCCATCAGTATGTGACCTGTGGGAGCCCGGCACCTGGATCCCGCACAGATCAGAGAATCAGTATGAAAATTCTATATGATGCAAGAAACCCTTTAAAGATATTGGCGTCAGTAACTACTATGTGCGGGGTTCTTCAACTTGCTCTTCCTCAATTTGTTTTTTTTATTACGTTGATTTCTTTTAGTCATAAACTTTTTTTTTTTTTTTATTACCCAGATCTGCCAGATGGTAATGTTCCTTATGTCTTATTACTTGTGGTCATTGGGGTTTTCCCATCGTTTACATCATGTCCTCTTAGGACAGTAGGACTGGTTCTATGGCTAAGTTTAATCATTATATGTACTATTATTGTAGGTAGAGTAGTCTATAAAATATTTTTATAGATATGTATCAGTAAGTGATTACGCAGCTTATATAGTATGTAGTTAACTCTTAATAATTGTCTCTCACCACAAGGCAACTTCACTCTCCCTATGTGCAGGACTAATCTAATCTCGGCATAAAAACTGGATGCATTAGAAGTACAATTATTAGCCTGATGATGATTGTTATTTTCTTCACTGTATGGTTATCATTGGAACATGATGAAGATATCTTAAAGAGGTATTCTGGTAATAATAATGATTCAGTTGATAGGGGCTAATAATAAATAATAATAATAATAACAGTTATTTTGTGCTAACTGTTATTTTGATGGAGTCGAACTATTATGACAACTACCGTTCATGAGAACGAGCCCCCCCCCTTGTACAAATGGAGTAGCAGTCGTCCATACATGCCGAGTACAGTGCTCAGCAAATTTTGGCAGTTCAGTAAAAATGAATGGAGCAGCAGTGCATGTGCACACCGCACCATTTGTACTGAGGGACACCCATTATCTTGATTGGTGAATATCCTAATAGTCTAGCAGTTATCCCCTAACCACTTGTTCTTACCAGAATACATCTTAAAAATAAGATGTTGTCTAATAAATTAGTGTTTCCCGTCTCTCTTACTTTCCCCTAAGATGTTTACTGTCAGGACACCCAATTTATAGCTACCCACTAGAGACTGTAAACTTCTGTTGGCCTGAAAATGCATGTAAAAGTATACAAAATAGAATGATTAAACTCTATTTGTCACTTATCAGTGTTCAAGGGGTTGTCCAAGACTAGATTGTGATGTTCTATCCTTGTGATGGGTCATCAATTTCAGATCAGCTATTGTGGCCACCAGATCTGCCTAGTGTATGGAGCCAGAAACAGATGCCTGTACTCTGTTTGAAGGTGATGTCGCGATTTTGTTTTTCAGCTCCAAAGATGTCAGTGTATCTACCAAACCGACTGTAATAGTATGTGAGAGAGACTGCATATGCTATACTACTGATACTTAAAGAGGACCTCTTCCCCTCTCCTGTCTGTTTTAGTACTTGTACTCTCCATGCAATTACATTTTCTCATCGCTCTGTGTCCTACCATTGTTCTGTTATACCGTATAAGTTAATAAATAAGGTGACAACTGTGTGACTAGCCAGAACCCCATCCACTTTGCAAGTACGCTGCGTTTTTGCAGCATAGAGCCCCAGCCTAAAGATGAACAGTTTTGTTTTATTTTTTTATTTTTCACAATATAGGACAGGATATTCTGTGGGCAGGTTTACCAAATTCTAATAGTACAATTCCACAAAAGACGTAAGGAGGAAAATTATAAAAACGAGTCTTCTTTAAAGTGACTGATGGTCAGATGTCATCTTAACCCTTCCATTTTGGCAGTAAGGGAAGACATAAGTATCCCCGGCAGGCACACTGCTGTTATATCACAAGGATTTAGTCCGGCTGGAGCCTGGAATTTCCACAGGGCTCTGACTGATGGGAGGGAGGAATTCTGCCCTGACGTCAGCAGCTGCTCCTGGGATTGTTTTGCATTTCTCTTCCTGGCAGTGCTTAGGCTGCTTCCAGCAAGAATCAGAAACGCGTTGCTTATGTGGGGGAGTGGGGGGGAAACAGTGAGAGGCTAAAGAACAGTTTATTAAAGAAAGGAAAAGAAAGTTTTGTGGGGGAGGGACCTCCATTAAAACGTCAGACTGTAAATCCAAACCAGATGTCAGGACATTCTGATGCTGCACGAATGGTGAATAAATGTGTTTGAACACAAGCCATCTCAGCTTTAATCTTCTTACTCACTATGTAAAAACAGATTTAGCAGGAGGGCTCTTTCTTAAATGTCGCTCTTTTCCTGTTGTAAAATGGAAACTTTTCTATTCTTCCTAATGTGGCCATGATAATTTAGTATACAATTCTTTGCACAGTATGACTAACGCTTCCTCCATTGGTTTGCCATTTACTGACCTGCCATATCCTCATTAAACATATTGACGGTGATTTATTTTGACAGTAGTCAGTTTGTATTGAAATGTCAAAGTGCGCGAGGGCCAGGTATAGTTAAAGAGGTTATGTCATGATGAGGATGTATCTGCTATCCATAGAATAGAACATAAATCGCCCAATGTGGAGATCTAACCTCTGAGACACCCACTGGTCCTGAAAACGGGGGGATGTTTCCCCTTGTTATGAATTGAGCCTGACCGCAGCCTGACTGTAGAATGTTGGCGCTCCCATGCTTAATGGGACACATCCACTCTCCCATTCACTTCATTGGGAGCTCTGGAGATAGTGCTGTATCTCAAGCACTTCCATTGAAATAAATGGAAGTCCGGATGGACCCAGTACAGAGACACCTAGTATACATTCAGCCTGGCTGCGGTCAGGATTAGTCTCAGTAGTCAGACCCCCACCAATCAGCTGTTTATCCTTTATCCTGGGAGAAATATCAGGAACAAACACTGATTTTATGTAGCAAAGGAACAGCAGCCGTGTCCAAATTCTTCTCTGCCACAAAACACACTGAGATGGATTGTTTTTCGGTGGATGAATTCAGTGGCAGTATGAACTTACCTATAGCAGATTTAAAAAAAAAAAACTTTCACCACAGGTCAGTTTATGCTGCAGGTTTTTTTTTTTTTTTTTTTTTTTTCTGTAGCATGTAGATGGGATTTCTGGAAATTTCACCCACTTTGCTGGTACTGTAAAATGCCGTGGATTTGCCAAAAGCAAATTCTCTGTAGCAGAAATTGACATGGTAAAATACGAAAATGTGTCATAAAATTACTTTTTATAGCTGATTTTATATTGCATGATTTCCGACTCATATTCTAGGTTTTATAGTTAGAAGTGCTATTTCCTTTGTTAACCAAGGGCGCTTGTAATTGTTAATAAAAAGGTTTTAATGGGAGTCTATAATTAGAAAACACCTTTAAAAAGACTATTCTACTCCTACCTTCCATTCTCTTCTTCTCCTTGCCGTTTCTGTAAAAATCTGTTTATTGTGATATGCAAATTACGTTCATGAAGCACAGGGGGCGTTCCTCTGAGGACACCCGCGTGATAACCTCTCGCCGCCCCTTAGTTAATTAGTTAATTCTGTTCATGCCCCTCTTCATCTTGCGTAGGCATCTGATGCTGCGCTGTATGGGGATAAAATCTCGCACATGCAGTCGGCTCTGCCACTTCGGATTCGGGCCAACTGCTCATGCTCGGTCCACCATTTTGCCTCGGTCTGTTATATGAGCCTATTGTGCAGAGAAAAAAATTGCAACTACACTAGAAACAGTGGGAGGCAGCCATTAAAGTATGCAGACAGCTGGAGTTGGTGGAAGTGGTGAAGCCATTGCTAGTATTTAGATGATTTTTTTTTTTTTTCATATTTCTGACTTTCTGACAATAAAAAGAAACTTAGAAAATAAGACAATTTGAAAAGTAAAGAAGTACTCTATACCATTTCTATAAACAAATTAGTGTAAGGTTTTCATTATATGTGTTTAATAGATACATTCAATAGTCTTATCAGTCAAATGATGTATTCCTATGGCCATGAAGATAAATGGCTTAATGGGAATGTATCCCATGAAATGAATGTTGGTGAAATTGTTATTAATTATCCAAAAGAATAGCTACATTTAAAACAAATCCTATAAATTTTGCAATTCCAACGTTCGCTATTAAGCCTAAACCACTGTATGAATTCCTCTTTCCTATAGAAGGACCAATGAGTTGGAGCAAACCGTAATCACTTGTATGGTAGAGTTATCTAGACACGCTCTGTGACCTGAGCAGAGGTCATTGTGTAGAGGGGAGTAGATAAGATGTGAAATCACCTATTGTGACTGGTAGATGTCTGATCTACATAAACATGATGGCTTTGATCACCAGTGTGCTGATAAGTGATAGAACTGAGGTCTCAGCATATTATATGGCCTAGTGGACAGTGTCAGAACTGCAGATTTTTTTTTAAATATCCTACTAATATATTAAGTGAGAAAGTTTGGATGTTTGTGTGTTTGTTCCTCGCAAAAACAGCTGAATGGATTTGGATGAAATTTGGCACATAGTTTGTAACTTCAATTAACACATAGGCTACTTTTTATCCCGCTAAATGACTTGGCTTCATGACTGTTATGATTTTATGTTCATATACTATGTTAAACTGCTCTTTGCTGCAGCTTATCTCAGGTTCTGATAAAACTGCTCTGTTATCGCTCTATGTAAACACACAGCTAACCCTCAGTCCATTGTGTACATGCATTTGCATATTATCTGATTTGCTCTAGGTAGTCCCTCTAATCCAACTTGGCAGTTTTGGGAGGGGGAGAAAATCTAATTTGTTGCAAAATTCTAAAACAACAAGAGCTATGATGGTATCCAGAAGTCAACAGACTTCTGCTCAATCAGAACTGACAGGGATCATCGATACCAACAACACATTCTATGGAGTCCCAGCAATCTTCTGACATGCTGGAACAATCACAAGCACGGTGCAAAGAACAAGTTCAGTGGCAGGCCAACTTGACAGCTGCCGAAATGCCAGAGCAGGCAGATCATCAACGCCAACAACACTCTCATTATATAGCATCTCAGCCAGCTACTGAGATGCTGGAACAATAACAGGCACGGCGTGAGGAACAAGTTCAGCAGCAGGACAGCTTGGGAGCTGCCAAAACACCAGAGCAGGCGAATCATGGACAGCAGCAATTTGCTAAATATAGGAAGATCATCAATGCAAATAACATGCAGATGAAGTTACAGGCAGAGGCTAGTAGGTTACATAATAAAAATTTTAAAAACCTTCCCAAATAAGTTTTAAAAATATGTTTAACATAAAATGTGATTAAAAATAATTAAGCTATTTTCTGTCAGCATATTGCCTTTAAAGGGGCTCTATCAGCTCAATTTTGCTGTATGAGCCCCACATATGCGTGAATATCCTTTAAAAAGGCTATTCAGGCACCGCTAATCTTATTTTAAACCCCCCGCCCATTTTAAAATAAAACTATAAAAAAATATATGTAAATCATACCTTTGCATGCACAGGTGGCGGTCGTGCAAGATCCAACGTCATCTTCGGTCCCGCCTTTCTGTTCTTTCTTCTTCCAGCGACGTCCTCCTGTCCTGGCATTTCTCCGCCTTCATCTTCTGTTCTTCCGGCAGGTTGCATTCAAATCCCGTGTGTGTGCAGTAGCATTCCCTCTGGAGCGCTACTGCGCATGCGCTGACGCCATTTTTGTTGTAGTTCTAAGTATCCCTTAGAACTACGCGAGCATGCGCGGAACGCTCGCGAACGTCTTCACTCCGGAAGAACAGAAGATGAAGGTGGAGAAGAGCCAGGACAGGAGGACGTCGCTGGAAGAAGAAAGAAGCGGAAGGCGGGACCGAAGATGACGTCGGATCGTGCACGACCGCCACCGGTGCATGCAAAGGTATGATTTACATATATGTTTTTATAGTTTTATTTTGAAACGGTAGCGGGGTGTAAAATAAGATTAGCGGTGCCTGAATAGTCTTTTTAAAGGCTATTCACGCATATGTGGGGCTCATACAGCAAAATTTTGCTGATGGAGCCCCTTTAATTTCTTTCCAATTGTGAATTACTACAATTAAATATTTTAACATTTTATACTGAGACTCGATTAACAGTCTTTCTAACACCAATATCATTTCCAAACTGTTACTCATATTTTTGCATTGCCATTTTCAACCTAAAAAAAAGGCAACTTGTTAGATTCCAGGAATGGCTATGGAAATACAGAAAAATTCCCAAGCTTTGGCATGCTTCCAGGAACGACATCCGATGGACCTAATGACTTTCTGAGCTTAAACCATTTGCTAGGAATAGTCCCATTTCTCACTATGGAGGTAAATGCAAATTTTTGCGGGAATTTCCATGATGCCTGGGATTTGCTGATTCATTGCAGACCTTGCAAGGGCTGCAGCCAAAGCACAGTTTATTGGGAGGTCTGCGAGTTCTTGGCTAAAGTTTCTAAAAAATGTTGCCGTAATGTACTGATTTATTTTTAGCCTAGCCAGAGGAATGATGCTTATAACAAGAGAGTACAATACTTCTTATATTTATTTAGTGCTTTGCATTCCTTGTTCTAATTTTAGTCCTTGTGTTCTTAGGTGTCGTACTTTTTATCTCATGATTGTGTTTTCTTTAAGTTACGAATGCTGCAATTTACTTTAAGTATTCTGATTATTTTTGTCCTTTGATGTATATATGCAGCTGTTTTTTTTAGGGCACTTGTATATTTCTTTCTTTTTTTTTTTTTTTTGCTTCAAATTTTATTTTATTTTTTTAAGAACAAAAGTAGACATAGTAGAAACCAATTTATGAGAGTCATGTAATAGGAGCATATGCAAAATAAGTAAGCCAGACATAACAATATATGATAAATCTATGTAGTTGTTCTTTGTCTTCCCAGGGCAGTTTATGGCTCAACATTTTGATCACTATATTCATTTTCCTCAAAAGCCAGGTTAGAATATACTGTACACTTCATGGTCAAATATATTTGGACAACTATATGAGCTTGCTGAAGGTCCACTAGACGCTCTTTCTTCTCATAAGTAGGGGGGAACCTGCCTTTTTCGGAAAGCCCCCCCCCCCGGGAGGAGGGGGCAGAGCAGAGGGGGCGGGGCGGTGTGAAGGGGGCTTGGCGGAGCGGCGTTAGCAGGCAGAGAGCAGGCACGGAGAGGACCTGCTCTCTGCCTGAGCATGAGGGGAGGCTGCTGGAGCAGCGCTGCTCCAGCGGCCTCCCCAATCCACCGCTCAGTGACGCTAAGCCAGTCCAGGACATCTTGTCCTGGACTGGCTTAGGTAAGCAAAAATGCTGCCCTCCCCGGGGCCCTGGCATAGCGCCGCCTGAAGCGGTCGCTTCAGGTCGCCTCATGGGAGGTTCGGTGCTGCCCATAAGATAACATTTAAAGAAGTTATGCAGGCCATAACATTTTTGGACAGGGTACTCACTGTCTGATATGATTAAATTTGCCAATATATGTTCTGGCCCCCATTGCAGTGATTCAGTTTTCTGCATTCTGCCTGTGTGGCTAATAGGTCGACTCTTGGTAACCTGACTAACCAAGCTTTACTCCTACTGCTTGAACATGGAGTAGAGCTGGGTTGGTTATGAGACCCAGAAAGGGCTTGTTAATATCAGAGCACAGAGACTTCTGGCCACTTGTAGCGCTCTGCAAATCTAAGAATTGGCAAAATTAGGGCTGGTATGTATATCAGTAAGTGTAGTTATATCGGCACTGCCCAAAAAATGTAATTGCCACTGTGGTTAGCATCGTTGCTTTGCAGGACTGGAGTCTTGGCTCAAAGTCTGACCTTAAGCTAGCAGTGTGAACTGTAGACTTGAAATTTGTCTGTGATTTTCCATGTTGACCAATTTTTTTTTTTTTTTTTTTTAACCACATCTTTTTATCCTAAAACCTATTTGTATAGCAAATTTCCATGGGTCCAAGGTCTGCCGTGTTAAGGTTAAGTATCATTTATATCAACAAGCCTTGAGATTTCAAGCTGAAAGTTTCAAGGTGAAAGACTGTGCAATGGATCTTTTTCGGAATTGCTAGTAACAGCTAACATTTTCAGTTTTTATCTGCTTTTTTAAAGTAGGTGATTACAGCCAAAAAAAATCAGCTTGTATTTGCAGTAGCCACATTTCATTAAATCTCATCCACCTGCTGCAATGGAACCCTGCAATACAAAGTGACTGGCGCTGCAGATTTTAAACTTGCAGCATGTCAATTACCTCTGTGGGATTCACCCACGACTTTCAATCTCTGTACAAAAGCTAATTTAGGGTGGGTTTTCCTACAGCTACTTGCAGAGTTACCCTTCGTTCACATCTGCATGGGGACCCCACCCCCCCACCCCCCCGCGAACGGAATACCAAACGCAACTGCAAGCGCTGTGCAGTAAAAGCACACGGATTCCATAGATTATAATGGGGTCCGTGTTCTTGCCGCATGCTGCCCGCACAAATCATGAGGACAGGAGAGTAGATTGTGAACTACTTTCCTGTCCGCATGTTCTGTGTGGAGATCTGGCGGCAAGCACACGGACCCCATTATAGTCTATGGGGATCCGTGTGCTTTTAATGCACACCGCTTGCAATTGCGGTTGGTATTCCGTTCAGGGGGTCCCCATTCGGGATCCCCCGAACAGAATACCAATGCAGATGAGTACCAACCCTTACATCCTGAATTGCCATTGCCTACATTAGTCTGCATGTTCTGCATATTTTTAAGGTACTTATAACCCCTTAGCAATATATAATGTACTATTGTACTTGGCGGAAATGGACGTAATAGTATGTCACTGCGTCTGCATAGGCCGACTTCCACAATACACTGCAATACTCGTGTGCCCAAATGGAAGTTTATGCGCATATGTATGACACTGTTGTACACAGGATAATGTACTAACTTTTTTTGTGCTTAGGATAGCCCACTTAAAGAGGACCTTTCATATCCTCATGAAAGTGTGGTTTTATATACTGCAAGAAAGCTGGTATTTTGCTGAATTCCCAGTAATGAATGAGACTCTGGGGGACCAAGGGGTATACATTTAGTGATAAGGCCAATGAAGGCCCAAGATGAAATACTAATGGTTGATGATGAATAAATGACACTTACATTACATATATATAAGGATATGTGAAACATCCATGGTTTCTAAAGTGCATATATAACATATAGTTTTTTAAAGTGCAAATATTCTGTGAAATAACATGATACCAAGTGGTAAATTACCTATGGGTGGACCTTCATGTAGTGAACGCGCCCCGACGCGCGTTTCGCCACTACCGTGGCTTCGTCAGGGGGAAAAAAAGATGATCATCATTTTCTGTGGCAGTGCGCTTTTTTAGCATAGTGTTCTATTTATATTGCTTTGCCAATTTTTTGCCCTATATTTAGTTGTGTATATTTAGTGATAAGGCTTGACAAGTGAAGGGAATGTTCTAGTAAGTTAGTGCATCACTGACTAATAGAAGTTAGGTCTACTGGGCAATGTCCTACAAAATTATCCTCCACCCTGGCCCCTCTGATGATTCTATTTGTGCTGCAGGGGCTGTGGCCACAGGGGTACTTACACTCTCATCTAGAGGAATAGAATTTTAATTATAATTAATTGTATAACCTGCAGGGTGTTCAGGACAGTACTAAATGTTCTGTATTTTGTTCCATGTTTTTGCCTTAGGGTACATCACACACGGTGTTAACAAGGCAGTAGAAAGCCACACATAGCTGCACCACATCAAATGTAAAAAAATCTCTGCATTTTAAGATGATGTTCATCTTACTTGTAAAAGCTTTAGTAGCAACTATTGCAAAATTGACTGACCTGCAGCTAGGTTACAACTTTTTTTTCCACAGTCCATGTCTTGGTTATTGATATCTTTGTTGTGCGCTAGTTGGATATGTAACTCAATATATTCTTGCATTGTTCCCAACCTGGAACCTCAGCCATTTATCAAGGAGTTGGACAGGGATTGTGGAAAAATAGAGGAGTCAGGGTTGAAGTCATTGGTTTAAGCTTTTTCAGCTCCACAGCCCTGCCAAAATCTTGACCAATAGTGTGTTGTGTAGTTAAAAAAAAAAAAAAAAAAACTGCACAGTTTTCAACCACTGTATGTGAATCCTGTTTTTTAAAAAATAAAAAATTCTCACCATGTACATGCAAGATTTAGTAATTATGCTTATTTTATGTATTAACAATTTAGAAGCATTTTTCTTCTAACTTTATGTTCACTGTGATTTCTACTAGGCATTTGTGAAAAATTCTCCTTATCAATGAGGCCGGTCCCTACATGGTCTGCACAGACTGATTGAACATTGTTAGGGTATGCAGGGTCACACCCCCTACTGGTAACAGTCTAATATCAAATTCTTCATACATTTCCAATTGGAATAACAGAGATTACAGTACAATACAGAGTTATAAGAAAATATGCTTCAGAACTGATGTATTATAGGGAATGGTAGTATGTACTAAAGCAGACTTGTCAGAAGACCAGACTACCACTACTAAACCTACTGCTGAAACTAATCTTAGGATATATACCTTTAGCCGGTTTCAGACGGGGTTTTTTTTGGTCAGGATTTTGATGTGGAATCCCGCTCGCGGAAAAAAGAAGCAAGCTGCCCTTGATTCAGCCTCAGATGTCCAACTCACGACCCCTCCTTCCCGACTAGGCCCATTTATTTGGGCCTAATCCGGAGCGGAATGCTGCAACTGGATGCCGCTGCACTGCACCAGCATCCAGGCGTGGCTACCCGTTTTTTGGTCCGGATTCTGAGGCGCCCTCTGCATTAAATTCCAGACTAAAAAACTCACGTGTGAACTTACCCTTAGTCTGTAAATCTGAGCTGCTTAGAAAACAGAGTGATCTGCATTACTTGAAAGGAAAAAAAAACTAAATATACTGCAAATGAACATTGTGGGATTTTATGGTAGGTGAAAAAAGAAAATCCTACTCGCCTGCTCTGGCATCTTCTCAAGTGAAACTGCTCGCCAGCTGTGACGTCCCGGATCCCTTTAGCTGAAGTCTCTGACTGACCTCGGCAGTTACTTGCGGCAGGGACCTCCGCCTGAAGACAACAACATACCATGAAGGCTGCGCTGAGTGGGCACTAAAAAAAAATAGCCTGGGAGAGAGTAATAACCCTTTGGGCAGAAAAGGGTACCAGACCAAGCTTGATCTATTTTTTCTGTACCTGTCTTTCCTGGGGGGCATTGGGCAACTATTGTTACCAGGTTGTCTGAAGGGTTACTGCTCTCCTCAAGTGAGATTAAAGCCAATGTTTTTATTTTTCTATGTTAGGGGTTAAGTGTTATTTAATATTTTTTTATTTATATATCCCATTAAAGTCTAAGTTTTTATTGATCTATTGGTCCCTTTCTTAAATGATGATTTTTTCAGGATTTCATCACTCTAGCTGTGTCCTTTGATGAGATCGCCCACTCTTTTTTACAGTGACAATCTAAATATAACTAGAAGAAAACAAAAACTACTTAGCATTAGAAATCTCGCAGCCCTTGAATAAGCAAAAGAAAAATTGGGAATTTACAGAATAAAATAATACCATCTACCTCATATTTTTCTTAGAAGAATTGCACTGAAGTCTCCAAGGATCTAAACCATCTGCATTCATAGAATTTCCATTTTCTTTTGTGGTCATTGGTAGAGTACTTCCTCATGTCTTCCCGACAAAAAGGAACAGGACTTTATTCTTGTGGGGACTGTATTAATGTACTGTAAACAATGAAATTGTTAGAAGGAAAGCAAGTTATGGCCATATTGACTTAGAGGACCTTTCATCACTTGGAGTATAGGCGGGTTTATATACTGCAAGAAAGCCAGCAGTGCGCTAAATTTAGCGCGCTGTCGGCTTTCATGATCTGTGCCCCAGGTGAAGAGCTATCAGTGCCGGTACTGTAGCTCTTCACCGTCAAAAGGGCGTTTCTCACAGTCAGTCAGGAACGCCCTTCCTCACAGCAGCGCCTATAGCACTGTACTGTGAGAGTCCATAGCTGAGCACTGGGGGGATGTTCCTCACAATTCTACAAAAAAAAACCCACCAGAACACTGTTCTGTGTACTATACAATACATGGAACTGGAAGGAGTTGGCTCGGTACCCTGTATAGTGGCTCTCGCACCTATACTGCAGCTCAACCCCCCTTATTTAAGTTCCTTCAGAAATAGACACTAGTAAGATAAAGAAATTAGATTGTGATCCTATTGGTGAAAGTGACAAATCTGAAACCAGGGGTCAGTAACCTTCAGCACTCCAGCTGTTGTAAAACAACACGTCCAAGCATGCACTTGCTCTCACAATTCCCATATAAATGAATGAAGCATGCTGGAAGTTGTAGTCTCACAACAGCCAGAGTATTGAAGGTTGCTGACCCCTGACATAGACTGTAGCTTTATAGAATGTCTTTTGCTTGATATTCCCTCATAAATAGCTTGAACGCTCCAGCTATTTATGGTTAGAGCATTGCTATTTGACCTTTTCTGTTTATAACTGTTTTGACCCATCTGTGAAATGAACTTTTTAAAAAATTTATTATGTTTTTTTCCTTTTCTAAACGCCCTAACAATGTAAAAACAAATCTGTAACCACAGCGCAAAATATATACAATGTGTCAGCACACTTGTCACTTTCTTCATGCAGAACTTAGCTTCTGCTTTTCTTTTTCTGTAAGAATCAGCTGCCATGGCTTCCTGTTTGAGCATTTGGTTCATTGTCTTAAAAACCAGGATGAAAGAAACAGTACTTGCAGATTTACAAAGGTTCATCACAAGAGAGAAATAAATTGAATAAAAGAGATAGTGGCCTAGGTCTTACATACCATAAAAGCCACCCACACATGCTCTGTGGGGCTCATAAAAGTGGTGGGCCCATCTCAGAGTTATATTCATTGTTTAGCAGGCTCTGTCACCTATTCTATATAATGCAGTGCTATTTTTCCATGAAACATCAGATACCTAGATGGAAGCTGACTGCCCCCTTTGTAGATCCCCAGTTGTAGAGGTTGCACATAGCCTTTGAGCACCATGGCTCCTTAAAGTGACTCTCTCATTCACAATAATTGCATTATACAATTCTATAAAATGGCCGCCATCTACTTAGTCTTAGTACAAGTTCTTTCCTCCTACTGACTTAGGCTCAGTTCACATCTGCGTTCGGTATTCCATTCAGGGAGTCCGCTTGGGGATCCCCCAAACAGAATACCGAATGCATTAAAAAGCGGTGCGCAATGAAACCACACGGACCCCATAGACTATAATGGGAATCCGTGTGTTTTCCACACGGTGTCCGCATGAGTCTTGCGGAGTGAAAAGTGCTGCTTGAAGTACTTTTCTGTCCGCATGATACCCCATTATAGTCTATGGGGTCTGTGTGGTTTCATTGCTTACCGCTTTTTAATGTATTCGGTATTCTGTTCGGGGGGGGGGGGTCTCCAAGTGGACAACCCGAATGGAATACCGAACGCAGATGTGAACCAGGTCTTAGCGTGTGTGTTTCACCTTCATTATGGCCAATTGTATATAATTACCCCATAGATTGTAAGCCCTCATGGGCAGGGCCCTCTACCCCACTGTGCCAGTCGGTCACTGTTAGTATTATATTTACCTGTATATTTTGTGTATTGTATGTAACCCCCAAATGTAAAGCACCATGGAATTAATGGTGATATATAAATAAATAAATAATAATAATAAATAAATAATAATCATAGATAATAATAATTACAGGCGTTATGTGGCAGGATATTGTGGTTACTATAGGGTACTTTGGGTGGATGTTCAGCAATGTTATGGGCACTTGGATCCAGTTATTTGTCACTACTCATTAGTATATGGGTTTTTCTGCCCTCTAACCTCTTCACCTACATAAATATGTTTTGCCTTGGCTTTTTATATTGGGTTGCTATTTACACATGCTTGGATTTCATTGTTGCATTATCTGTCATAATTGAGAGGGTGGCTCCAGATTATGTGGTGTTTTTTCCTTCTCACCCATATTGTATCTCCCTGGATATATATTTTTGTATATACTGATTATGATATGTATATTTATTAAATATAATTTATGTTTGTATCCATTTTCTTTTGGAATACAATTGTTAGTGTTTGGGGGGCTCTTGGATATTAAGTGAAGTTGTGTTATTTTAGCGTATACAATACATGAATGAGGGACACATTGGTGTGAAACCCTCTTTTATTATGTGTAAAAGATATAATAGGAAAAAGATTATAATTCCTTATGAAGCAGACCCTCTATCCCACTGTACGGGCTAGTTCACATGGGCACAGAGGGGGCGGATTATAGCGCGTAATCCACGTCATAATCCACCCCCACACAATGGTGGTCTATGGAGACCACCAGGCTTCTTTTTTCCGTGAGCGGCAAAAAAGAAGCGAGCTGCTCTTTCTTCAGGCGGATTCTTCAGGCCAAAATTCGCCTTTACGCTCCCTGTGTGAACTTACCTTACTAGTTGGCCACTATTAATATTGTACTTGGTTTGTAAGTAAACCCTCCTTAAGTTTTCAGCATCATGGAATTAATGTTTAATAAATAATAATAATGTACAAGAGCTACCTGGACAAGTAACCTTCTTTAATGATGAAACATATTTTTTAATTTTATATTGCACACATTGGTAGATAGCTGATCTTTTTCTTTATTACATTGGTTATCCAGTTTCTATTGATGGGTTATCAATAGGTCGTAAATATTTGATCATAGATTGTAAGGCCTCGCGGGCAGGGCCCTTTATCCCACTGTTCCAGTCGGTCATTGTTAGTATTATATGTTTGTACATTTTGTGTACCGTATGTGAACCCTCAAATGTAAAGCACCATGGAATTAATGGTGATATATAAATAAACAATAATAATAATAATAACAATAATAGTAATTAGATCCATAGGTGTCTGACAGCAGAATATCAGGCAGATCTGCTGCCCCCATATGGCTCCCGATATTGTTTACATGCCACATCGCTCACTTCACTGTACATTTTGTAGTGCTGGGCTTTGATATTGCAATGGGGCAGTGCTGCAGTGCAAAAACCTGCTACAAATCTTACAGCAAATGAACAGTGTGGCTCTGGGGTGTAAACGATACCAGGAGCTGTGCTGTCTTGAACAGATGATCTGGGGGATCCTGGCTGTCGTACCCTCGTAGATCTAGTATTGCTGCCCTATCCTAACCCATGGATGACCCTTTTAGGATAATGCCCCACGGGACGTCCTGCAGCAATAAAGCACTGCGGAAAAAACGGGGTGGCAACGCATCATGGTTCTTCCCGCAGCGCTTTAAACTTAGACTTCCTGTTGCAATTATACCTATGGGGAAACCGTCAGCATTTCCATAGGTATAATTGACATGCTGTGATTTCCAAAATTTTGTTGTTTTTGGATATCGCAGCCTGTCCTCACGGCGGTTTTTACCGCAAATTGTGCATGAGATTCACTAGAATCCCATCCACTGTGCCAGTACTGTAAAAAGCCACAATTTTTCCCGCGACTTTATTTTATTTTTAGCTTTTTCTTACATTAATTGCATACTATAAATGTCTCATGTTCTTGGCATATATTTGTGTGAGTTCTAATTTACAGACAGTAAAAGAAACTAGACAAGAGGCAACAAGTAATAATGAAAAAAGACAAATTTGTATTTGTGTCTCATTTCAAAAGTAAGCTATTATTCAGCATAGAGGTTTTATTTTCTCTCGAGCAGGTACATTTTTTATTGGTAGGGATGTGAGTTTCTGCTGAGCTCCATTGTGTGCAATGTGATCTCTGCATACTTCTCACATAATCTCCTTACAATCACAAGAATCTTGAGCGGAAGTTTTTGTATTCATAGAGCTTATTTAATGTGCAGGTGTAAAGGCCCAGCTCTTAGTTCAGGTAACACACCCTTGGTCGGGATCACATTTCCTGCATGAAGTCATTGCTGACGACATTATTGGTGAAGGGGCGGGAGAATGTCCCTCTGGCATGTTTGCTCGGTGGGAAAAAAATGTAAGCTCTTTAATTATACTTGTGATTTGGTCTCAGGCCAAGACTGAAAATTACACAGACACTTAGGATACCGCCCTTTGAATACTTCAGTACAGTACATCCCTTCTACAGCACAGGGAAACAGAAGGGGAAAACCCAGGAGGTGAATGAGTACTTACACCTCTGTCAGAGGTCAGGAGACGTTTAGTCATCAGTTCCTGCACTTAAGATCTGCACTGCCTACCTCTGTCAGCTCTATGGGGATGTGACCCAGGAGATGTACACTTGACAAAAACCAAGGAATGTGTATGGTTTTTTATTTTATTTTTATATCTATTTCTAAAGTTGATATAAAATAAATGAAAGCTGTGTCTTTTGTAATTTGTCTTTCAGAGCTTGTGTTTGGTTTACTCACGTGAAATTTCAGCAAAAACATTTTTCTCTCCCCCCCCCTTTATTAAATCCAGTAAAACATGTCTATGGCTTGGTTCACACAGCTGCATTTGTGTTGCAAAAGTACCAGTAGTATTAGGAGTTTTTGCATTTCAATGAATGATAATGATCAATAAAGGGGTTTGTCTGACCCCTAGGATTGGCGGTGGTCTGATATCTGAGCTCTGCACCAATCAGGGCTCGTTCACATCTGCGCCCATACTCCGTTCTGCAGGTTTCCGTTTCCTGCACAAAACAGGGGCAGGAGACGGAAACCTGCCAGAATGTTTCAAGCCTATTCATTTGAATGGGCTTGAAAAGTCTCCGGCCGTGTGCGCCGGTGAGCGTTTTATGCGCTCCGCGGCAAAACCGTTTTTTTTTAAATCAGACACCGAGTCAGACATGCAGTACTCTGTGTCCAGTTTAAAAAAAAAAAAAAAAAAAAAAAAAAGACGGAAACCTGAGAACAGAGATCGAACGCTGGTGTGAACCCAGCGTCAGCTGTTTTCTATACATTGTATGGACCGGAAACTCCATATATTGTGCAGTGGCATGGCTGTGATATTCCTGATCAGCTCCCATTTAAGTGAATAGGAGATGAGCTGTAGTAGCCCCAAGTGTGAGAAGGAGCGCCATCGGAGGTCCTTCCTCCCAACCACGGTTAGGCTGTATAATGAAGACCAGGCTAAGCGTAGAGCACTCTGCACAGAGAACTAAATTACTCTGAAGTCTTTTTTTTTTTTTTGTTATGACTCCTACTATATTTTTTATCTTTCTGTTCTAAGCTTTTGTATGTGTTTTTCTTGTATTATTATTGTATTATCTCTGTTGCTGTAACACACTGAATTTCCCCATGGTGGGACTGTTAAAGGATTATCTTATCTTTCCTTAGTAGCACTCAGTCACTGCATTGTACAGAGTCGTTTGCTTCTGGCTCCCTACTCTGTGCTAAAAACACCTGATCAGTGATGGTACCAGTTGTCAGACCACCACCAATTTCAAATCTTTTTAAGGCCGGGGCCCCACATGGCGGAAAATTATGTGCAGTAGAAACGCTGCGATTTCCTAAACCGTTGCAGTTTTAGAAATCGCAGCATGTCAATTATTCCAACGGAGACTTTGGCAGTTTCCATATAAGTATAATGGAAGCAGAAAGTCCGGAGGGGAAACCACTGTTTTTGCTGCGGCCCACTATGTGGGGCCTTAACCTAAGGCCGGGACCCCATGTGGAGTAAACGCCATGGCAAAAAAAACCGCTTTGTTTTACAGTCCCTGCAAAATGGATGCTATTCTAGCGAATTCTGTTCATACATTGCAGAAAAATACCCACAGCGGAAGTACTGCGATTTTCAAAACCATTGCGTTTTTGGAAATCGCAGAATATCAATTAAACGCTGGTGGTTTCTCTATAGGTATAATTGAAGCAGAAAGTCCTCAGAGGAAAACTGTGGACTTTCTGTGAAAAGCACTGCTGGAAAAACCGCAATGCCTCTCCGCCGCGGTTTTTCATGCAGCGCTTTTTTGCGCTGGCCTGCTATGTGTGGCCTTAGCCTAAGATAGTCCATTAATTGTCAGCAGTAGACAACTCCTTTAACACAATATGCAAGACAGAGGTTAAATAAATAAAAGAACAGGGTTGGCACTCCTTATACATGTAGTTCTGCCAACAGGACTCTTGCTGCAGTGCACAGGAAGATAGCAGACCCCGTAATAACTTCATATAAAATGTAATATTTGTTTTTTTAATTCCTTATGTCCTATGAGAACTAGTTTGTTCTGCTGGCACATGATCGTAGTACTGTGCCCAAATCTCCGCTCTGTGACATCAATGACTGTGTCACTTCCCAGCAAAAGTTTGTTGTTTGTTTTATAAAGTAGAAAAAAAAGAGAAGGACTCTCTGCGATGCGTCACACTTGTCTTTGGCATTGATACGGTTTCTTAAGTAAATATAGACATTGGTGTTACAGTAAATGTGTGGATGTTCATTCAGTATGCGACAGCTAATACATAAACTATAAAAGGTACAGTGTATATAGTGAAGTCAGACCGCACGCTGAGTGCACATGTTTTTTTTTTTTGTTATAGCTTATTTTGAGGTCAGTGGGAGTGATATTAAGATTAAGAAATGCAGAAATTACCAGTAGGCATGGAATACAGTTCTATATTTAGGAAGCACCATTTAACCATTTGATGTTCCTTGTATAAGGGCTAGTTCACACGTGAACAAAGGGGCGAATTTGGACAGCGGATTTCGCTTCAAAATCCGCCCCTCTACATTAGCGGTCTATGTAGATTGCATTTTTTTTTTTTAGCTAGCAGAAAAAAAGAAGCGACATGACCTTTCTTCAGGAGGAAGCCGCGGCGCGCTGAGCTGCGGCTTCCGCCTAGCGGCAGCACCCTCTGGTGTCAGCTCATTCATTTGAGCCGGCTACAGAGGGGAAAGCCGCAATCGCAATGGTTGTGGCAGGCGGGTTTTGACCCGAGAGTGACGCGGCTCCCGCGTCACTCTCTGTGTCAAAATCCGCCCCCACCGCCCCCGTGTGAACGAGCCCTAATACTGTTGTTAAGGCTCTGTGCACACTATGTTTGGCATTTTGTCAGAGGTATACACTGGGGAGATTTCAAACTGGATACCTCACCTAGAAGGCTCTAAAATACAGTACAATATAGGCATGCAGTTGAATCCTTTGCCTATTGACTCTATGTGGCCGCTCTCACATCTCTGATGGAAGCTTAAAGGGATTCTACCATTAAAACCTTTTTTTTTTTTTTTTTTGTGGATAAGATGTCGGAATAGTCTTTAGAAAGGCTATTCGTTTCTTACCTTTAGACTTGATCTCCGCTGCCACGTTCCTTAGAAATACTGTTTTTTACTGGTATGCAAATGAGTTCTCTTGCAGCGATGGGGGCGGGCCCCAGCGCTCAAACAGCAATGGGGGCGTCCCCACCACTGCCAGAGAGGTGTCTCCAGTGCCACCTCCTTCTTCGTCCGCAGCGTCATCTTCAATGTCTTCTTCCAGCACAGGCTCATAACTTCTAGGCCTCGGGCCTTGAGCAGAGCAGACTGCGGGGGCGCACAAGCCACGGGAAAATGGCCGCTAACAATACTGTGCAAGCGGCCATTTTCCCATGTCCTGCAATTCTGCTCTGCCCAAGGTTCGAGGTCTAGAAGTTACGAGCCTGCACGGGAAGAAGACATTGAAGATGACGCTGCGGACGAAGAAGGAGGCGGCGCTGGACACACTTCTCTGGCAGCGGTGGAGCCTGCCCCCATTGCTGCGAGATAACTCATTTGCATACCGGTAAAAACCTGTATTTCTAAGGAACGGCGCAGCAGAGACCACGTCTAAAGGTAAGAGACAAATAGCCTTTCTAAAGGCTATTCCGACGTCTTATCCACAAAAAAAAAAAAGGGTTTTAATGGTAGAATCCCTTTAAAGGATAGTCACAGTCTGATGCCGGCTGCATTGATTGGTCAGTGTCAGACATTGATGGAACATATCTCCAACTAGTAACACCCAGTTGACAATTTGCTATACATTTTCAGGTGCAGTAATAAAGGAATGGAACTAAACAGAGTTATAAGAAAACATTCCCCAGAACTGTTATACTATGGGGAATATACAGTCCTATGTAAAAGTTTGGGCCCCCCTATTAATCTTAATCATTTTTAGTTCTAAATATTTTGGTGTTTGCAACAGCCATTTCAGTTTGATATATCTAATAACTGATGGACACAGTAATATTTCAGGATTGAAATGAGGTTTATTGTACTAACAGAAGATGTGCAATATGCATTAAACCAAAATTTGACCGGTGCAAAAGTATGGGCACCTCAACAGAAAAGTGACATTAATATTTAGTAGATCCTCCTTTTGCCTCTAGTCGCTTCCTGTAGCTTTTAATCAGTTCCTGGATCCTGGATGAAGGGATTTTGGACCATTCCTCGTTACAGAACAATTCAAGTTCAGTTAAGTTTGATGGTCGCCGAGCAGCATAGCATTCTGATGCTGGATATTAATGTACTGTGTTCCATCCAAATATTTCCTGTGAGATTTCTTTTACTGAAGTGTAACAGTATATTTATATGTAAGAAAGCCTTAGAGTAATGTCGCTGCTGCCAACTAATATTCCACTAGCTGGCACACTGAGAGAGAATGACTTTATATTGGATGTAGATGTAACAGGAGGAAACATATTGGTGCTTGGACTTAATAGAGCATCACACCCGCAGAAACACAACCACAATTTTGAGGAATGGAAACTTGCGCTTTATTCTGTAATGACTCCTTTTGTTGCTATACGTCTGTGTTAGAACATAATTGATGTAGATACCACTACATCAATCAATTATCAAACCAGATGCCCATAGCATCCGGCGTCCAATGTTCCATTTTTTTCATAAAAGATAATGATGGATCCTGGGGTCTCATGATGGAAGGGAAATGTACAGGTCACTGGAAAACCCTGGCTAGAAAGCTCAAGCCTCTTAGGGCGGTCCGTATACTACAGGCCTCATTCACACATCTAATATTCATGGACAGCAGCCTACCCGGCTCTTTTGGGTTGTGAGCTGTCTATGATTGAGATGTGAAAAAAAGGTCAAGTTTTAGCTTTTGTTTCATTTTCTACAGTTTGACATATTGATGCCTTTTGGTCCCATAGACTTTCATTGGTGTGATCTATCAGCCACATGTACATGAAATGCAGATGTGTGAATAAGGCCTTTGACAGGACTAGTTTGATGGGTGAACAGCCATGGTGTCAGGTGATGGGTCACTTCGCAGATACGACCATACACATTTTAGCCGTTACACTTGTTCATACTGGCATATCTATTTTAGTGATCTAGTTACAGTATACCAAAGTATAGTAGTCATAGAAGTGAATGTATCATGGAAAGCTTTCTGATGACTCTCTGATATCATCTGAATGCATTTCATAAAAAAAAAAATCGTCCCCCACTAGGTCATGTGCATGGGACCTAAGTGAACTGCCCCAATGTCTCCATGTTCTGCCCTCTCAGTCTTGCTTGCCAACTGCCTCACCTATGAGCTGACAGTTTAGTCCTCATTGCTGTTATCTCTGTTATCAACCATTATCAGAAGATTATTATAAAAAAAATACTAGTCCAGACCAGCACTATGTCCACAAACCTTATCAAAGTTAAAAGGTGCCAAGTCCCAGGACACAGCTGAATAAACCTCTATCACTGTATCAAAAATGAGGCATTACTAGAAAAATACTGGGTGGGTCTATTCCATAAGTGCAACGTTTTGTCCACTGCAAAATGGGACCTTTCTCATCCAAGTGAAGAAAAAAGAAAATACACACACACACAGGGGCGTAACTACTGCAGAGGCAGCTGCCACAGGGCCCGGGACATTAGGGGGTCCGGTGACAGCCGCTACTGCTGCGTTTTTTTTGGTTTTTTTTTAATAGGCCGTTACCGTAACGGGCCCTATTTACTTACCGTCCTGGCTGGGCCGGGATCGGTAAGTGACATCGTGGGCCCCACAAACACTATCATTACACTCGGGGGTCTTTTCAGACCCCCGAGTATAATGATCGGAGGCCCGGGAGACGTAAGGGAACGTAACAAACACTGTTACTTACCTCTCCACAATCCGTGCAGGCCTCAGGCCTACGGTAGTTGTCTGACGTCACATGATCCCGGCCTGCGTCCCGGGTCATGTGACGTCCGACGTCATTAAAGAAGGACGAGAGCGGCGGCCGACAGCATAGGAGCCGGGGGACAGGTAAGCAACAGTGTTTTTTTTTAATATTTTTATTCCCCCGGGTCTCCGATTATTATACTCTGGGGTCTGTAAAGACCCCAGAGTATAATAATTGTTTATGGGTGTCCACAGTGGGACATAATACTGTGTGCAGGAGCCACTGAGAGACATAATACTGTGTGCAGGGGCCACTAATGGACATAATACTGTGTGCAGGGGCCACTAATGGACATAATACTGTGTGCAGGGGCCAGTATGGGGGATAATACTGTGTGCAGGGGCCACTATGGGGGATAATATTGTGTGCAGGGGCCACTAATGGACATAATACTGTGTGCAGGGGCCACTATGGGGGATAATACTGTGTGCAGGGGCCACTAATGAACATAATAGTGCGTGCAGGGGCCACTAAGGGACATAATACTGTGTGCAGGGGCCACTAATGGACATAATACTGTGTGCAGGGGCCAGTATGGGGGATAATACTGTGTGTAGGGGCCACTAAGGGACATAATACTGTGTGCAGGGGCCACTGAGGGACATAATACTGTGTGCAGGGGCCACTAAGGGACATAATACTGTGTGCAGGGGCCACTAATGAACATAATAGTGCGTGCAGGGGCCACTAAGGGACATAATACTGTGCAGGGGCCACTAATGGACATAATACTGTGTGCAGGGGCCACTAAGGGACATAATACTGTGTGCAGGGGCCACTAAGGGACATAATACTGTGTGCAGGGGCCACTGAGGGACATAATACTGTGTGTAGGGGCCACTAAGGGACATAATACTGTGTGCAGGGGCCACTGAGGGACATAATACTGTGTGCAGGGACCACTAAGGCACATAATATTATGTGTAGGGGCCACTAAGGGACATAATAGAGCACGCAGGAATGCGGAGCAGGGGTCGGTTGAGTTCTTTGGGGGGGTCAAAAGTTTGCCACAGGGCCCTGTCATTCCTAGTTACGCCACTGCACACACACATGACCAGGTTATTATGATTGCTAGTTTTGTATATATGTATTCACTTGGGTGAGAAGTTATGCTTCAGAAAGGCAGTGCTATGATAGATAGATAGATAGATAGATAGATAGATAGATAGATAGATAGATAGATAGATATCACCACATACATGGCCTGTATTACACCTTTGTCTGGCACAATCTCCTGGAACAATTGAGGCAGTTGCTTATAATGTTCTCAAACTATTTGCATTTTAGGCAAATGACTCAAATGCAGGAAATAACTGTGACTCTTTAAGATTTTTGATAAGTCTACTGACAACTAATCACATGACATGAAGTTTGGGTGTCGTACTGTATGGAAATATGTGGGCTCTTTATTTTGTGGCTGTCTAGACTGCAGTAAATAAAGTTTTTTTTTTTTGTTTTTTTTTACCAATTGTGTTGAAGAAACCACTTTCTCTTCCTTTGTAGTGTATTACTGTTATCATTATAAGTGTCGTCCTTTATATTTATGCAGTATGCTTGCAGCTTCAGACCTTTGCATTCCATGTTTATGGCTGTGATTTTGCCGTACCTGTAAAGTGAATGGGATTCTGGCTAATCCCTCCCACACCTTGTAGAAAAATATCTGCAACGGACTTGCTGCGATTTAAAAAAAACCTTGTGCTTTTGTAAATCGCAGCATGTCAATTATACCTACGGAAATACTGGCATTCTCCATATATGTGTAATTGAAGCGGAAAGTCTACAGAGGAAAACTTTGGGGTCTTTCTGTGAAAATCGATGCGGGAAAAACTGCTATGTGTTTTTCTTGCAAAGCTTTTTGGCTGCTGCGCACTTAGCCTAAATAAACTTACCCCCCCCCCCCCCCCCCTCCCACACACACACACAATTATAAGGACATAACTATTACAACAGCACAGCAGCTAGTTTTTGGGCTCTATGCAATTGTACCCCATTTGTGTCCTGCTGAATATTTTTTCAATTGCACACAAACTGCTTATGGTGGGGTCATGAGCATTTATAGATATTATCAATATTTTTCTTATTTAATACCTTTTTTTTTAATGCATTTGCAAAAAAAAGTGAGAATAAAGTACGTCAATTTTATCTGTTTGTCTTTACATTACTATTGAATTCCCTTTGACTGATTTGACGTATTATTCTCTGAGGTGGTTTTTTAATAACTTGTGATAAAGATCAGACCATTGCTGCAGAGAGATTATCATCAAGTAACCTGATTTGAAAAACATATGAAGTCATTATATTAATAATATGTTCAAGTCCAGGGCTCTCATTTTTGCCTCTTTCATTAGACCACAGTGTATAGGGGGACATCATGACTTTCCCTCTTCTTGAGTCATTGTACCATTACATTAGCAAAAATATTAGAGGGAGTTTGCAAGGTCTAAAATGTATACCAAACCAATAATAATGCTACATTTCGGTGCCATTGGATAGAGTTTTAGGCTTGTTTGTAGGCTACTACATACTGTCCCATAGTGATTCCTGTATGGAACAGTATGTAATGGAGAGGCAGGGACTCCTATTATTATGGATACCTATGCTGTCTGCCAGCACAGTTTGGTAAATCCCACGTATGCACCAAGACTCGATAGTGTGAAACCAGCCTTATACTTACTCATTGCAGTAAATAATCTAATACTTATTTATACATATCTGATATACATATCTGATACATATACAGTTTCCCACAAATTGAATCCTAACCAGTACTAATGTCAGCCTGAAACAACTTGCACTATCTCCAATCAAATCAATTTTATTTGCTAATATCCACAGAAGAGAAAGTATATCCATAAGTGAACTAAATAAAAATCAATAACGTTTTTGACATGGACTGACTTGAGAACACAGAGGCGAATAACCTAATAAATATGCACCACAATTCTGGTGGTAGTTTGCACCATAAAACTGGTGTACATGCTTTATATCTCATTTATAGACACTTTCTAAGGCCTCATGCACATGACTGAGTGTGCAGGCTGAGGGTCTTGCATTGTCCGGTGCAATGCTTGGTTCTGTTACAATTATAAAGCAGGTCCTATGTGGGACAGAGAGATTTGTGCCTTTTATTTTCAGCTCATTTGTGCAAAAATTTTGCAACTTTTTGATTTAAGCACCACTCACTCCAACTTTTCAAAAGTGGATGGAAAAATGGGTTTGGTTGGCCTGCTGACCGCAATTTTTTTTTTAAAAAAGTCAAAAATTGTTCCATACTCACTCCAGTGGAGTTTCAAGACAGACATGTCAAACTTATAGATGCAACTAATTTATATAAAATTGTGTGACATTTGATAACCTGAGTTTAAAAATTCCCCTAATGATAAATTTCTCTCTTTTAGTTTATCTTCCCACGTTATTTTTAGTACTCAGTGCAAAAGATCACAAGACATAGGATGGGCATGTATGACACAGCTGCTCAACAGACTCAGCCTACCTTCACATCTTCATTAGAGTTGCTGTTGGAGATACTGACGCAGTGTCTGCCGAAAATTAGCGGAGGAGAAAGTCCTGCACAGAGAACTTTTTCCTCCACTGGTTCCAGTTTAAAATCAACGGACTCCCGATGGATCCCATTATAGTGAATGGGATCTGTACGGGCTCCATGTGTTACCGTTGTTTTGACGATTTGCCTCTTTGTTGTTTGGGTTCCCCGATGGACCCGAAGAACAGTGAGGTGATGGAAACTAGTGTGAACCCAGCTTCACTTTATGAAGTATTCTGATCTCATAGCTTGGTACTGTCCCACTCTTTTCTGGATAGGAAAATGGTCACCCTACTCCACATTCTCTACTTCTTCTGTACTTTACCAAACCTTGTGACCTCTGAATCCTTAACTTCTCTTTAAAAAGAAATCTTTGGTTTTATTCGGGCCTATAAACAACCACGTATACGTAAAAATGTTAAGTACTTTCATAAAAAACTGGGAGGGTTGTGAGACCCCCCCACCCCTATATAAATATTATCTAGCTGCAAGACTCTCTCAACTCATTGCTATACACAATGAAACTGTCTACAACGGGTGGCAATGGAATCAGCACTGATTGCTCCGACCTCTCTACAAGCCTCTTGGCTCCATGGCTGGCAACTCATTCTGTTCCGATGGATATCAAGGTGACTGATTTCATGATACATCTATGGCGTAGGCTTCATTTCTACTACCACTTACAAAACCTGATTTGACCTTTAGTGGTGGTGTTTTTTTATCCCCTCTTTCTTACTGGCCTATCCCCAGAGAAGTTTTTTTGGTGCTCGTTTTCACTATCTTATGACTTTCTCTGTAACTGTCGAGATTACACCAAGGAATACTTTGCTTCTACGTATTCAATGCCTCTACTTAGAGCAGTTGACAAAGGTTCTCTCACATTGATCTATAGTTTGCTTAAATCCTCTCCTCCTAATGTTAAACTTAACTTTGTTGACCTGGGAGCGAGAGCTTGCGTCTACCCTGACTACTCTCCAGTGGATTGACTGTCGCACATCTATCAGCAAAAGCAGTTGGTAGGTCACCATCATTTTATCTTCCATGAAAGTCTTTCATAGGAACTACCTAGTCCCTCAGCGATTACATAGTTTTAGGGGTTGTATTGCCTTAGATACCACATAAAATATTTGATGGACCTGCCATTATTCTCGATACTTTTGGACAACTATTCATAAATTGACGCAACGACTTTTTAGGCAATCCTTCCCATTGTCAGCCCCTACCTTTCTTCATAATCTTTAGCCTCCCAGCCTGCAATTTGCCCAATTTAAATTTTTTTCAATATATTTTGATGGCTGCCCTGATTAACATTGCTTTCAACTGGGGAAAACCTTCTCTTTCGGTGACCAGTGTTGTCTGGCGTGTTGATACTGTCATGCAACATGAAAAAATGAATGCCAATATCTCCAACACTTACCCACCTTTTGATAAGATTTGGGCTCCTTGGTTAATAGGTCTAGTATCCCAGTTCTGCCATACTGTCTCCAACTCTGAGTAGTAAGATTAAGTATACCTCTAGAGACCCCTAACCCCCTTTCATCCTTCATTATCCCTCTACAACAGGGGTAGGGAACCTTCGGCTCTCCAGCTGCTGTGAAACTACAACTCCCAACATGCTCCATTCACTTCCATGGGAGTTCCAAAAACAGCAGAGCAAGTATGCATGCTGGGAGTTGTAGTTTTGCAACAGCTGGAGAGCCAAGGTTCCCTACCCCTGCTCTACAACCTAGAGCTATACAGCCAGTTTTTTTTTTTTCTTATATTGGCTTATAGTTTTAGTAACTTTTTATTTTTCCTCTTTCCAAGAAATCTGTGCACCTCAAGTATATAAAATTTTGACATTTTATATCTACTTTGCATTTCTTTTTTTACTTTTATACTACTATTGTCTTGATGCACGTTATGTTTAATACTTTTGCAACATTTTAATAAATACTTTTGAAACTATAGACGTATCCTGGTTTTCAGGAGTTAACTTATTTGTGTAGAGAACACAATATCGTACACTTTTGTTATTTACAATTTATGATATAGAGTTTTGCGCACACATCTTTGTTATCAGTGCAGTATTCTGAGTCATGTGACCCTCACATATGTCATATGACCCCTGGCGCTCAGTTAATTGCCCAGGAGACAGGTAAATAGTAGTATATTGAGGAGCAGAACACATACAGTATTATTACTGCATCATCTCGTGTCTTTGGAGAAGGAAATCTTATATTCTTTTTCCGTGTTTCCACATTTTGATTTTGTTGCTTTTTTTTTTTTGCAGCTAACATTAATATGACAGCATATTGCAAATCACAGACAGACCACATGTAAATATACACACAGTGAGATAGTTTAACCCTTTCCCGCCTCAGACACTTCGATTTTTTTTTTTAAACATTTTTAAATTCACAGAGCCATATGAGGGCTTAATGTTTGCAAGACAAATTGTTCTTCGTATGGTTAATTTAATATTCCATACAATATAACGGGAAGCTGGAAAAAAAATCTGAATGGGGTGAAATTGGAAAAACAAGTTAATTTGTCTGACTGTCTTACAGGTTTCCTTTTTCACTGTGCAGCCAAAATGACATGTCCCCTGTATCCTATGGGTCAGTAACATTCCAGCGATACCAAATTTATATAGTTTTATTTACAGTTTAACCCCTTAAAAAATCCAAAACTTTGAAAAAAAAACCCATAGTCCCCATAATCTGACACTCAGGACTTATTTTATATTTCTGTGTACAGAGATGTGAAGGTTTTTTTTTTTGTTTTTTTTTTTGCAGGGCCAGATGTACTTTTTAATTATACCATTTTCAAATAATTTTTTTTATCAGATTTGAAACAGCGGAAAAACAGTACTAGGCTCTCCCCCACCCACCCACTAGGGTATTCAAGTTTGGAGAAAGGCCTTTTCTGATACAGGGATACCTAATATGTATGTGTTACACTGTTTGTTTGTTTGTTATTACTTTCATGTGTGTTTTGGGGAAAGGGGTGATTAAATTTTTTTTTTTTTCTTTTTATATTTTTTACTTTTTTTTTTTTTTTTTTAACTGTAATTAATAGACTATTTAGTGTGTAGGGGGGCTAATGCATTATAAATTACTTTTAGCACTTTTAGTAAGGGCTGCATAAAACAGCCTATAATAGTTAATGCTAGAAAAGCCTGGGAGCCTTCAATAGGCCCTCGCCTGCCATAGCAACAGATCACCAGCCCCAGAGCTCATTCCGAGGACAGACAATCATCACTAAAATGGTGGCGCTGGGAAAATGATGCTTCTGTCAGCTTTGACCGTGGTGCCCGAGGCCTTAATGACTTAGCACCAGGTTTGTGGTGTATAATGCAGAGACACGGCGGTTATAGCAGCCCCCTGTATTGGGAAGGGGTTAACCAAATCATGTATGTAGCCTAGTTGCTTACTTAATGATAAGGGTTTCCTGATGTGTCATATAACACATGCCATATCTAGTCCTATTCTGTTAACCCATGGATGAAGTATACGGGACTGATTTATGGGTTATACCATTCTACTGCATTGATGCAATAAATACAGTATATGGAAGTAGAATCATAAAGAGATTGTTCAGACTTTTTTTTTTCTTTTTTTAAAATCCTGAACAAATAGGGGAGTTGAAAAAAAAAAATCCTACTTACCTGTCCCCGGTGCTCCGGCCTCTGCTCAAAGTGAAAGCAGTCAACGGTAGTGTCATCACTAAAGATGAGCGAACACTATTCGAAACTCCCGTTTCTAATAGCACACACCCATAGGAATGAATGGACGCAGCCAGCATGCAGGGCATTAAGCAGCCGGCCGCCGGCAAAGTCTGCGTGCCGGCTGCTTCCATTCATTCCTATGGGTGCGTGCTATTCCTATGCTAGTCATCACCAATCCCTTCCACTGAAGCCGCTGATTACAGAAAAGTGATAGGTCTCAATATATGGTTTGGATAAACAAATAATAAAATTTCAGTGCATTCCTTTTATTCCTTCCTTATACAGTCCTATGAAAAAGTTTGGGCACCCCTATTAATCTTAATCATTTTTAGTTCTAAATATTTTGGTGTTTGCAACAGCCATTTCAGTTTGATATATCTAATAACTGATGGACACAGTAATATTTCAGGATTGAAATGAGGTTTATTGTACTAACAGAAAATGTGCAATATGCATTAAACCAAAATTTGACCGGTGCAAAAGTATGGGCACCCTTATCATTTTATTGATTTGAATTCCCCTAACTACTTTTTACTGACTTACTGAAGCACAAAATTGGTTTTGTAACCTCAGTGAGCTTTGAACTTCATAGCCAGATGTATCCAATCATAAGAAAAGGTATTTAAGGTGGCCAATTGCAAGTTGATCTCCTATTTGAATCTCCTCTGAAGAGTGGCATCATGGGCTACTCAAAACAACTCTCAAATGATCTGAAAACAAAGATTGTTCAACATAGTTGTTCAGGGGAAGGATACAAAAAGTTGTCTCAGAGATTTAACCTGTCAGTTTCCACTGTGAGGCACATAGTAAGGAAATGGAAGACCACAGGGACAGTTCTTGTTAAGCCCAGAAGTGGCAGGCCAAGAAAAATATCAGAAAGGCAGAGAAGAAGAATGGTGAGAACAGTCAAGGACAATCCACAGACCACCTCCAAAGAGCTGCAGCATCATCTTGCTGCAGATGGTGTCACTGTGCATCGGTCAACTATACAGCGCACTTTGCACAAATAGAAGCTGTATGGGAGAGTGATGAGAAAGAAGCCGTTTCTGCACGTACGCCACAAATAGAGTTGCCTGAGGTATGAAAAAGCACATTTGGACAAGGCAGCTTCATTTTGGAAACAAAGATTGAGTTGTTTGGTTATAAAAAAAGGCGTTATGCATGGCGTCCAAAAAGAAACAGCATTCCAAGAAAAACACTTGCTACCCACTGTAAAATTTGGTGGAGGTTCCATCATGCTTTGGGGCTGTGTGGCCAATGCCGGCATCGGGAATCTTGTTAAAGTTGAGAGTCGCATGGATTCCACTCAGTATCAGCAGATTCTTGAGAATAATGTTCAAGAATCAGTGACGAAGTTGAAGTTACGCCGGGGATGGATATTTCAGCAAGACAATGATCCAAAACAACGCTCCAAATCAACTCAGGCATTCATGCAGAGGAACAATTACAATGTTCTGGAATGGCCATCCCAGTCCCCAGACCTGAATATCATTGAACATCTGTGGGATGATTTGAAGCGGGCTGTCCATGCTCGGCGACCATCTAACTTAACTGAACTTGAATTGTTTGTCCAAAATACCTTTATCCAGGATCCAGGAACTGATTAAAAGCTACAGGAAGCGACTAGAGGCTGTTATCTTTGCAAAAGGAGGATCTACTAAATATTAATGTCACTTTTCTGTTGAGGTGCCCATACTTTTGCACCGGTCAAATTTTGGTTTAATGCATATTGCACATTTTCTGTTAGTACAATAAACCTCATTTCAATCCTGAAATATTACTGTGTCCATCAGTTATTAGATATATCAAACTGAAATGGCTGTTATAAACACCAAAATATTTAGAACTAAAAATGATTAAGATTAATAGGGGTGCCCAAACTTTTTCATAGGACTGTACATTCCTGTGATTTATGTTTTTCCAGTCAAAGCCAAAATTGAGTCCAAATGTAATGAAAAGTATAAAGGAAAGACTTATTAATTTCCTTAGTTTTATTTCCAATTTATTTAAAAAAATCTGCATGGAAACCGTATGTGTGATTCCGGCCCATACGTTTTAGATGCATGCCAACTAATTCTGCCGACTTTAGCTGGTTCAGAATCTACGTAACTCTTCCAACAGCAGATGATGGGGAAATAAGAGTTGTCCAGATGAATGTTTATCTCGTGTATGGCCAGCTTTAGTCTGGGGTATTTCTCACCGCTACTAATCATGTTAAATGGACGCGGTTAATGCAAGCTTAATGTTTCCGAAGACTTGCCCTGCCTTATGTACAGTACGCGGTGACAGACATGCTGTATGTGCAGAAATGCTTCGGGTTATACTCACTGAGCCTGCATTGGAATTACTACAGCACATACACCGACAACTCTGACAACTAGTTCTTCATCTACGTAATGCCATGTGATTGATAATGTGGCATATACTGAGAAAGTGACAAAACACATCAGGGACGTGTCACGTATAAGTAATCTCACAGCTAATAACCGGCAGCGGCGTACTCACATGACTGCTTCAGGATATCACTTTCAGCTTGGTCTCATTTAGGCGTGATAAGGGAGTTTTTGGTTGCATGGGTTCTGAAAAATGGTGCCAAAGGTTGTTATAATTTCACATCATAGCAGCAGAAAAAAGAAACCACATCACTTCTGAAAATAAACCACACCACTTCTGAAATGCTTCCTAGGTACATTTCCTTTTCTCATAATAACTGATAATGGTGTGCTTCATGCAAAGGAAGATTTCAGAAAAAGATTTATGTAAAAAAATGAGAGAATCTTATTGTGGTCTCTGTAACCCAAATCTGACCATTCTCAACCATCTCCGTCTATAAAGGAAGGGAGTAAAGCTGGCCATACACATTAGATTGTCTTTTAGTAGTAGGTCATATATAAATCTATGTCAGTCTCCCCCATACAGCCAACCATCAACTAAAGTTGGTTGTGTTGGATTTTTTTCTGCTGTTTGTCCACAGTGATCTGTTGTGTATAGGCTAGACCAGGGGGCGCAAGGCTCATTTCCCTGGCACGGGCAGCCCGAGTCCTCACCCATCTGTTTCGAATGGCCGAAATAAAACTGCTATTATTATACTGTGAGATCTCTTTAGGCCCCAGAGTATAATAAGCCCCAGGAGATGAGGTGATCAAACATAAAAAAATATAATGTCACTCACCTTCCCTGCGCTCTGCAGCTGCTGTGTTCTCTTCAGCACTTCTGCCTGAAGTAAGAGACCACTGATAGGGCCTCAGGTCATGCCCAGCATCATTATGCTCAATAACACCAATGTGACCCCTGCAACCCAATCAGTGGTCACTGACTTAAGGCAGAGGCGCCAAAGAGAATAGAGCTGCTGCAGAGCGTAGGGAAGGTAATATTATATTTTTTTTGTTTGTCACCTCTCTTGGCCCTCCGCTTATTATACTCTGGGGTCTGAAGAGAACCCACAGTATAATAGCTAGTGAGTGGCAAAATCTGAAATATTATAAAAGTTGGAATATAATACTGTGTGCATGGGCTGCTATGGTACACAATACTGTGTGCAGGGGCCGCTATAGGACATAATAGTGTTTGAAGGGGTTGCTATGGGACATTATTCTGTATAACAGTGTGTTTTTGCACAAAAAAATGTAGGCATGTGAATTCCAGTTTTACATCGAAGTAAAAGTTCCAACTTTCCAGGCCCAGGAAATAGCAGTAAACGCATTTGTCCTAAAGCATCTGGTGGCAGCACTCCTCTGTAATGGTTTGTGGTATATGACTTTAGTATAGTGGCTGCCAGCCTTACAATTATTGCTAACACTCCAAGGACCTCATCTTTGTTTTTTTTTTTTTTAATTATTTAAATCGCCATGCCGAACAAAAAAAGGTTGCCTATCCCTGGGCTAGGCTGGTAGACCCGTGGGAGATTTTTGCAATATGGGTATGTATTTATACTAATAACACACCCATAAAGTAATAAAGTGTCTGTGATTTCCTCTATTCATCACTTCCTTAGCATTGAATGACTTTCATCTGTTAATTTTCCAGATGTCTGGACTAGTCGAAAGCTTGTTGGAAAATTTTTGGTTGTTCATATGTTTGGGACACTTGGTTTGAGATGTCAGTCTAAAATCTATTGTGTATGGCCATCTTTACACTCTTCCATTTTGCTGAGTCAACTACTGGTATTGCTGTGTCAGAAGCTTACACAAAAATCGTGGCTTTTCGCCAAACAGTTGGGTTTGAGCAGCAACATGATTTGGCACACATTGAGTTTTTGTTGGTACAGATTTTGCTACATTTCCTTTTTTGAGCCATGACACCCACGGCAGTGTTTCCACAAGTAAAAGTAATGCGCTACAATTTTCTAAAATACACACCTCTGAGTTTTCCACAGCATTTCATCCCCACAATGGTGTAGGTGATATTGAATTATAAATCTGGATTGGTAAAGCACAGTAGACTCATGTAAAGCCTGGAAGGACAAGTAAAAATTGTAACTGATAAATTCCATTAAAACTTATACTATTCATTTCCATCAAAGACTAGACTGTAGGACGAACAGACTTTAAGCAGAATGCCAACAAAGACTAGAGATCTGAACGAAATGGAGAAATAAATATACAGCGCTTGTTGTGTTAACCCCTTCCCGCCGATGGCACTTTTTGACTTCCTGACCAAGCTGACCAAAGTGATTTTCAGATTATTTTTTCGTAACACATTGTACTTCATGTTAGTGGTAAATTTTGGTTGATATGTTTTGTGTTTAATTATGAAAAAATTGGAAATTTGGTGGAAATTTTGAAAAATATGCATTTTATAAAGTTTCAAATGATGTACATTACATGCAGATAGTCAGACCGCCAAAATTATATCATAAATCTCATGTCCCAGATCTCTGCTTTATGTCGGCATCAAACTTTAGGCGCCCTTTTAATTTTTACGGACATTATAAGATTTACAAGTGAAACAACAATATTCAAAATTTTCAAGAAATTTCCAAAACCCATTTTTTAAAGGGCCTAATCCAGTTATGAAGGGGTTTTGAAAGACCCTTGTATTAAAGCCCCCCATAAATCACCCCATTTTCAAAACTGCACCCCTTAAATAAGCCAAAACAACATATACCTATCAGTTTAACCCTATAAGTAACTTCCGTTTAGTCCTAGAATTTGCACATTCATAAGGGGTTAAAGGAGAAAACGCATCCCACAATTTGTTATGCACGTTCTCCTGACTACCATAGTACCCCACTTGTGGGTGTAAACTAATATATGGACGCACAGTGAGACGCAGAAGGGAAGGCGCGCCAAAGAGCTTTTAGAGGGCAGATCTGGCTGCGATCAGTTTCAGGAGCCATGTCGCATTTACAAAGCCCTTGAGGTGTCAAAACAGTGGAAACCTCTAGAAAGTGACCCCATTTTGAAAACCGCACCCCCCAAAGAATTTATCAAGTGATGTAGTGAGCATTAGTAAACCCGAAGTGAATGTGTAAGCTGTGCGGAGTAAATTGGGCACACCAAATCCTATTTTATTTTCCCACTAGCTCCTATGACACGGACGGGGAAGAGGGGCATTCTGGGGGGTCAGCACTGGTGTATTATCCCTCATAAGCTCTAAATATGGGGTGTCCCCTGAAAACGCTCGCACAGCTTATACATTTCCTTCTAGTCGCAGCCACTTATGTCCTAATGATTTGGCGACTTTTAGGGTTTTTGTCTTCACATTGTACAAGCTAGATTTTTATTTTTATCTTCTGGCAATGTGGCCCTATGAGGGCTTGGTGTTTGCGGTATTAGATGTACTTTTCAATGCCACCATTTTGGGCCCTGTAACTTATTGACTACATTTTATTAACTCTTTCTGGGTGGGATGTAAAAGGAAACATCAATTCTGACATTGCTTTTTAGCATTTATTTTTTTTCCCGCGCAGCGTACAGCATAAGTAACATGTTACCTTTATTCTGCGGGTCGCTACGGTTACGGCGATACCTCATTTATATTATTTTTTTAATGCGTTGCTATTTGGGCAGAATAAAATTCAATTTAGGGAAAAAAAATCATTATTTTTTCATCGCCATCTTCTGAAAGGCATAACATTTTTATTTTTCGCTAGACAGAGCTGGTTGAGGGCTTATTTTTTGCGGGAACACCTCTTCTTTTTATTGGTACCATTTTGGTTTTCATCTGACCATTTGATTACTTTTTATTGAACATTTTGTAAGGGAAAGGTGGTGAATAATCATTATTTTGTGCGGTTTTCTACGTGTTTTTTTTTATGCCGTTCACCGTTCGGGTTAAATAATATTTTAATTTTATTGTTCAGGTTATTACGGACGCAGCGATACCAAATATGCAATGTTTTTTTCTTTTTTTCTTTATTTTACATAATAAAACATTTTATATGGGGAAAATGGGATTTTTGGGGCTTTATTTATTTCTATTTTATTTTAAACTTATTTAAACTTTTTTATTTTTACTTTTTTTTCACTTTTTTTTTCTGTCCCCATGGGGGATTGAAGCAGTGATCGGCTGACACGTGTATTGCATTGTATAGGAAGCTGTCAGCCTGTGTAGACGCACAGGCTGACAGCTTCATTTACGGCAGGATCAGCCAGGTGCGAGGACGGGGTAAGTGATGGGGCAGACCCGGGGTCACTGATCAGACCCCGGGCTGCCCCCTATGAACACTGGCACCCCCCGAAACCGGCGCGGGGGGTGCCGATCGGCACCATTTTGAACCGAAACCCCGGAGGTGCCAGTGGTCATGTTGACCGCCGGCATATCAGGGGTTAACACCCGCGATCGGACCCGGTTCCGACCGCGGGTGTCACGGGGCATTGCCAGCCGTGTATTACGGCTGTCACCCGCTGTGCATGTTGTGCACACAGTTTCTGTGTGCGCACCATGTATCCGCAGTAATAGTACGGCGGTTTGCGGGAAGCCCTTCCCTGCAGCGCCGTACTATTACGGCGAATGTCGGGAAGGGGTTAAAGGGGTTTTTCAGATTTTTCTAATTGATGACCTATGATTATTATGAATTACAAATTATAGATTGTCAGAGGTTTGACAACTGGACCCCTGGCTGATCAGCTATTTAAAGAGATCCCCACAGATCTTGAGTTGAAAAGTCCTAGAAAACACCTTTAGGCCGGGGCCCCACGCGCTGGAAATGCCATGATTTTCCCATGGCAGAAACATTGCAGGAAAAATTGCAGCGTTTTACAGTAACTGCAAAGTGGATGGGATTCATGCAAATCTCATGCCCACTTTGCATTTAAAACCGCAGCACAGACACACTGTGGTTTTGGAAATCTCAGCATGTCAGTTACGGTATATCTATGGAAATGCTGACGGCTTCCCCATAGATATAATTGTAACCGAAATTCTGCAGAGGAAAACTCCATGAACTTTCTGTTCAAAGTGCTGCAGGAAGAACCTCGATGCGTTCACGCCGCGGTTTTTCTGCAGTGCTTTAGCGCTGAGTTTTGTCCCATGAGGCCTTAGCCTTAGGCTGAGGCCCCACATTGCAGAACCGCAGCTTTTTTTCCTGCAGAGTTTGCTGCATTTTTTTGAGCCAAAGCCAAAAATGGCTACAGAGGGAATGGAGAATATATAGGAAGTTGTTATACTTCTACCTTATACTCAATCTACTCCTAACTTTGGCTCAAAAAACCCACAACAAAAACTGCAACAAAAGAAGCTGTGTTTCCGCAACGTGGGGCCTGAGCCTTAGGCTAACCATGGTGGAAACACATTGTGGCTTTTCCCGCAGCACTTTTCACAGAAAGAAAAACTCTGCGGACTTTCTGCTTCAGTTGTACCTAGAGGGAAACCACCATTGCTTCCATAGCTATAATTGACATGCTACTATTTCCAAAAATGCAACGGTTTTGGAAATTGCAGCATTTCCGCTGCGGATATTTTTCTGCAACGTGTGGATGGGATTTGCTAGAAACTCATTCATTTTGCAGGGAATTTAACATGCCATGGCGTTTTCACCACATGAGGCCCTGACTTTGTCTCCTGTATAAAAAATATATACCAGAACACCTCTTTAATATACCGTAATATTTTCTTATTAGCAAATATTGCTCAAGATTTTTGCAATATAAGTTTGGCCTAAAATAAATCGTACCATGCTTTATCTGCATGTCAAAGGAACAGGGGTGGTTCTTTATCATGACGACTGGTTATTATATCCATGATGTTAATAGCATAATATTGACCTTGATGGAAACACATATGATGTTAGTAACTGTTTCATAACTGTTAAACTGAATAATATTTGTCCTGGGACATCGCTATTAAGTGGAAATAATAACACAGAAGAGATAATAGCAAGAGAGATGTGACTTGTTGATCCTTACTTAGTATCAAAACAACCCCCTGCTTGCGTCTGCTTTAAGTGAGCTGTGTGTGTTTGTGGTTAGATTTTAGCTAAGCTTACAAACATGAAGCAGAACTGTAACCACGGTTGACATCAATCGCTTTCTGTTTACCATTGATGTGTGCTTGAACTGCCCTGCAAGACGACTTACGCTTTGTTTAACGTGAACTCAGTACGGTGGCCATAGACTGTGGACTGTGTAGTAATCCTGTGACGTTTCTGATTCTATTTTTCAATTTATCAAATATCTACAACACTAATATTAGATAGAAGAAAATGCAGTATATAGAAAAGCAGGACTGTCAGTACTAAAGGTGGAGATTTAAGTGGATGCAGAGGTAGCAGATGTACCTGGGAGAGGTTGTCAATATTAGGGGGCGTTCACACTACTGTCGGTGACCGACATGTAGTGTCCGCTCCTAGTGTCCGCTCAAAATCTGTCGCGGACACTAGATGTGTCCGTGACACCTGTCATTCACTTTAATGGGCATCGGGTGCGTTCTTTTGCACTCCGTGCCCGTCCTTCTCTGTCCGCAAGAGAAGATGTCCGACTTCTCAAGCGGACAGAAAAACCCTGCATGCAGGGTTCCTCTGTCCGCTTGAGAAGTCGGACATCTTCTCTTGCGGACAGGAAAGGACGGGCACGGAGTGCAAAAGAACGCACCCGATGCCCATTAAAGTGAATGACAGGTGTCACGGACACATCTAGTGTCCGCTCCTAGTGTCCGTGACAGATTTTGAGCGGACACTACATGTCGGACACCGACGGTAGTGTGAACGCTCCCTTATTAATGATATTTGGTGGATGGGAGAAAGGGGTTGCTGTTACTGATTTTGCATTGGGCCCTAGGAGCCCTCATATTACGCTTCCGTTCATCCATAATATTTGCTACAGTTTAGGAACAATTAGGAAATAGACAATAAATAAATTTAGGCTACGACCCCATGAAGGCCCTGAAGACTCACCTATTCAGGAAGACCTACAACCTCCAATAACACTATCACCACACCACCATCTGAACTGTCTCCCCCTCTCCTTCTGTCTCTACCCCCTTCCCCCATAGATTGTAAGCCCTCACGAGCAGGGCCCCCTACCCCACTGTGCCAGTCGGTCACTGTTACTATTATATCTACCTGTATATTTTGTGTATTGTATGTAACCCCCAAATGTACAGCACCATGGAATTAATGGTGCTATATAAATAAATAATAATAATAATAATGTAGTGGGCTGCGGGGAAAACTTCATTGGCAACACATTGCAGTTTTTCCCACAACACTTTTCACTAAAAGTTTGCAGAGGTTTTCTCTCTGGACTTTCTGCTTCCATTATATGTGTAGGGTATCCTTTGGCATTTCCATAGGTATAATGCACATGCTGTGATTTCAAAAACCACAATGGTTTTGGAAATTTCAGCGTGTCCGCTGCATGTATTTTTCAGCAAGGTGTAGATGGGATTTGCTAGAATCCAACCCACCTTGCAGTGACTGTAAAACCCCATGGCCACGTGGAGCCCCGGCCTTAAGGGGGTTTACTGGCCCCAAATGGTTTTTTCATACTGATGATCTATTCTCAGGAGGTCCATGGGTGTGGAGGTCACACACTGGAAGCTGCAGCAGTGAACGGGTAGTGTGTGCAGGCTGCATCCAATGTATAGCAGTTATTTCGGGGAATCTGCGGCACCACTGCCAGTCCACTGCAGACTGAGAACAGCAAGGAAGTTCCTGTTGCAGTGACTTGTCTATAGGCAGACACAGGATGATGGACAAGGAGAGAGGACATGGCTGAGTTATAACACATATAGATTTTGTTATATATTTTTAAGTTTTTATTGCAATATGAGATAAAATAGAATCAATAGAGAGTAGGAGAGAAATGGCAGGAATATTTTCTTTTTGTGCATTTTTTCTGTTTAGCGTTCCCTTTCAGGCTGAAACCAGCAGTCTTGTGACTCATATCTACAGTAGTGACGTATCTCCTTGTGTGTCATTGCTTGATCATTTTTTTTTGTGTTATTGTTTTTACAGTATATTTCCAAAAATACCTGTACTTGGTATTTTTGGACAGTTTGATAAAATTCCCAAGTCCCCCCATCGGTCCTCGCTTTGGAGATTGAAGATGAGGGGAGCAGAGAGGTAATGGTAATACTCTATACAGAGCTATCCATTCTGTAAAAGGGATGTAAACCACAAAGAAACCCGTAAGGAAATATAGTCCCCTAGTCCCACTGTGCAGTTTCTTCCATCATGAAGGGAAGCCACATCACCAATGTGAATAATTCCTTACCTGTTAACAGTTCTAAGTATTTGGAGCATGGTTGGCATATATATATGGTTGGCATATATTGGGGTGGGGGCTGCCCCTTCATACCTGCTCACTTTTCCTTGCTAGATATATATTATTTTTCTCTCTCTCTCTAATAAATGGCTTCTTATAAATACTTATATAACTTCTTTATTTGTACTTACACCAGTAACTTTATTATGAATTTTTTGTATAAAAGTGATACTTTACACCAATCTGTTATAGTAATTATTATGGCACGAATCAGCTTTTCTATCGGCTTGCATACGGCAGTGATCAGAACACTTCTATTGTAAACACGTGTTTAATTACTTTTTGGCAGCCTAATTGTATTTACTGTCTGTCTCTGCTTTCCTTTGGAAGAATAGCCAAAATTTTTCATACTTCACTATGTTGCTAATTTCAACCCAATTTTCAATTTTCACGGTCTCCTTCCTGTAAGGCTACTTTTTTTTTTTTTTTAAATTATGGTTAAAGGAACATTAAACACAGAAAATACATATTTTTTAAAATAAAACTCTACTTTCTCCCCTGAGGCTTTGTTCTGCGTTGGATTCTCCGTCGCAGTGTCTCCTGCCTGCATTACTTTGTCATCCAGAGGTTTCAGCCTAAAGACTACGGGAACCTGACAGGAGCCCATTATAGTCTGTTTTTCATCAGGCATCATATGTGCCCACTATTTTAGTTGTCCACCTTTCCGTTGTTCTGATCCTCCGATGAATCAGAACAACGGGCAGCCCGATGCTAGTGTGAACCTGGTTTATTATCCTCTATTTTCTTGTCTTATATTGGTCATGCTGCACATTTTGTTTTATTCATATAGAGCACAGGAACTTTTGGTCCCATAGCAGACCACTGGCAATCTGACACTTCTCACTTATTGCCTATCCCGTGGATAGAGGATAAGTGTCATTCGTGACAACCTATTTTACCCCCAGGATCTCTATTGGTCTCCAGTCAAGACGGAGTAGATTAAGAGTAAGGCCCCACCTACCCAGCTGCAGGAAAATCCGCAGTGGAAACGCATTGTAGTTTTTCCCACAGCATCTTTTCACAGAAAGTCTGCTGAGTTTACACATATGGAAACCGCCAGCATTTCCTTAGGTATAATTGACATGCTGCAATTTATAGATACTCACTTTGTGATTGTTTTACAACAACATCCGAGTGTTGAATAACTGCAGTGAAGTTACTTTAATCTGCAAAAGGGTAAAGTTTTTTTCTCTGCCGTGAATTTACGGGTTAGGACCCTACTTCTACATTTGGATAGCATAACAGAGAAATTGAATGCCACCTAGATTAGTGGAGTTCGGACACCAGGCCCCTGCAATATTCAGCTATTTTTTGCACAGTGAATTGAGTCGGGTGTATATGACTCCATATACTGTGTAGTGGCCTGGCTGCACTCTTACACCGCACGTCCAGTTACTGTAAATGAATGGTAGCTGAACTGTAATAGTGTGGCAAGCCAGTACACAGTGTATGTCTGCTTCCAGTTCAGCAAGGATAGGTCATTAGTTTTGAGTCTTGGATAACCTCTCTGAGACTGGATTTTCACCCTCAGGTTTTTTAACATAGTACAGTTGAAAAAAGACTTATGTATATTGGTTTTTCAAGCTGAAACAAGGAGTGCGTTGGGAAAAAGTGCCGTCTGTCCTTTATATGTTCTGTCCCTTTATGATCCATATCTGGTTTGGCTTCAAAACTGCATCTAAGAACTTGAACGTGTGAACAACTTTGGTCTAATGTTGGCCATAAACATGAAATTTTAATCTGCAGATCATTGGCAGATTTAGTTTGACTATATCTGCTGTTAATCTTATGTGTATTACCACCACATTCATCAGATGTCACAAAATGTAGAAGATCTGCAGATATATATCTTATGTATATAGCCAGCTTTAGGCCGGGGCCCCACGTTGCACAAATGCTGCAGTTTGCCAGTGGCAGAAATGTTGCGGAAAAAATACGCAACATTTTACAGTCACTGTGTAGTGGATAGGATTCTAGTGACTCCCAAATCCACAGTGTGGGAAAATATGCGCTGCAGACATGGTGAGATTTCCAAAACCATCACGATTTTGGAAATCTCAGCACGTCAATTATACCTACAGAAATGACCGCAGTTTGCCTATAGGTATAATTGAAGCAAAAAGTCCGCAGAGGGAACCTCTGCGAACTCTGTGAAAAGTGCTGCAGGTTTTTCCTGCAGCGCTTTTTTTTTTTTTTTTGCTGCAGGCTCTTTGTTGGGCCTTAACCTTAGAATCTTTTTGTTAAAAAAAAAAAAAGGATAATATGAATTCATAGTACCAGTAAGGAAACATTTTGCTGCTAGAGATGAGCGAGTAGTGAAATATTCGAGATTCGATATTCGTTTCGAGTAGAGCCTCAATATTCGACTACTCGATTGAATATCGAATCCCATTATAGTCTATGGGAAAAAATGCTCGTTTCAGGGGAAACCACTATTCGACTAAAGGAGAGTCACCAAGTCCACAAGTACAGTTAGGGCCAGAAATATTTGGACAGTGACACAAGTTTTGTTATTTTAGCTGTTTACTAAAACATGTTCAGAAATACAATTATATATATAATAGGGGCTGAAAGTGCACACTCCCAGCTGCAATATGAGAGTTTCCACATCCAAATTGGAGAAAGGGTTTAGGAATCATAGCTCTGTAATGCATATCCTCCTCTTTTTCAAGGGACCAAAAGTAATTGGACAATGGACTCTAAGGGCTGCAATTAACTCTGAAGGTGTCTCCCTCGTAAACCTGTAATCAATGAAGTAGTTTAAAGATCTGGGGTTGATTCCAGGTGTATGGTTTTGCATTTGGAAGCTGTTGCTGTGACCAGACAACATGCGGTCAAAGGAACTCTCAATTGAGGTGAAGCAGAACATCCTGAGGCTGAAAAAAAAGAAAAAATCCATCAGAGAGATAGCAGACATGCTTGGAGTAGCAAAATCAACAGTCGGGTACATTCTAAGAAAAAAGGAATTGACTGGTGAGCTTGGGAACTCAAAAAGGCCTGGGCGTCCACGGATGACAACAGTGGTGGATGATCGCCGCATACTTTCTTTGGTCAAGAAGAACCCATTCACAACATCAACTGAAGTCCAGAACACTCTCAGTGAAGTAGGTGTATCTGTCTCTAAGTCAACAGTAAAGAGAAGACTCCATGAAAGTAAATACAAAGGGTTCACATCTAGATGCAAACCATTCATCAATTCCAAAAATAGACAGGCCAGAGTTACATTTGCTGAAAAACACCTCAAGAAGCCAGCTCAGTTCTGGAAAAGTATTCTATGGACAGATGAGACAAAGATCAACCTGTACCAGAATGATGGGAAGAAAAAAGTTTGGAGAAGAAAGGGAACGGCACATGATCCAAGGCACACCACATCCTCTGTAAAACATGGTGGAGGCAACGTGATGGCATGGGCATGCATGGCTTTCAATGGCACTGGGTCACTTGTGTTTATTGATGACATAACAGCAGACAAGAGTAGCCGGATGAATTCTGAAGTGTACCGGGATATACTTTCAGCCCAGATTCAGCCAAATGCTGCCAAGTTGATCGGACGGCGCTTCATAGTACAGATGGACAATGACCCCAAGCATACAGCCAAAGCTACCCAGGAGTTCATGAGTGCAAAAAAGTGGAACATTCTGCAATGGCCAAGTCAATCACCAGATCTTAACCCAATTGAGCATGCATTTCACTTGCTCAAATCCAGACTTAAGGCGGAAAGACCCACAAACAAGCAAGACCTGAAGGCTGCAGCTGTAAAGGCCTGGCAAAGCATTAAGAAGGAGGAAACCCAGCGTTTGGTGATGTTCATGGGTTCCAGACTTAAGGCAGTGATTGCCTCCAAAGGATTCGCAACAAAATATTGAAAATAAAAATATTTTGTTTGGGTTATGTTTATTTGTCCAATTACTTTTGAGCTTCTAAAATGTGGAGTGTTTGTAAAGAAATGTGTACAATTCCTACATTTTCTATCAGATATTTTTGTTCAACCCTTCAAATTAAACGTTACAATCTGCACTTGAATTCTGTTGTAGAGGTTTCATTTCAAAACCAATGTGGTGGCATGCAGAGCCCAACTCGCGAAAATTGTGTCACTGTCCAAATATTTCTGGCCCTAACTGTAGCAGGAGGAGAGTGTTTAGGAGGAGCGAAGTGCAGCGCACGGATCCCATAGACTATGGGCCGGTTCATATTAGTGCTTGCCTCCCGTCCGGAAGGAATCTGGAGGAGGACCTCCCCCCCCCCCCCCCCGAATATCAGCGCAACTGCAAGCGCTGGACAGTTAAGCACACGGACGCCATAGCATATAATGGGCTCTGTGTGCTTGCTGCGCACTGCCCACATGAATCATTTGTGTGGGCAGTGCGTCTTTGCCATTCGGGATAGCTGGCAGCTTGCAGTTTTGCAGGAGCTGACTTTTTCTCATAGGAATGCATTGACCAGCCTTGATTGGCCGAATGCTATACAGTGTACAGCATTCGGCCAATCAACGCTGGTTCTTCCGGAGGCTCGTCTGTGACGAGGCGGAGTCTAAGGTCTGACCACAGAAGTCTTCATTGTGGTCTGATCTTAGACTCCGCCTCGTCACAAACGAGCCTCCGGCAGAACCAGTGTTGATTAGCCGAATGCTGTACACTTTATAGCATTCGGCCAATCAACGCTGGTCAATGCATTCCTATGAGAAAAAGTCAGCTCCTGCATAACCGCAAGCGGCCAGCTCTCCTGACTAGCGAGGACGAGCCTGCTGCAGAACCAGCGTTGATTTGCCAAATACTATGCACTGTATAGCATTCGGCCAATCAACGCTGGTTCTGAATCAAATCTTTACTGTGAATAGGAGTAGTATTTGATAGAATACGAGTATTTTGAATACCGTAGTATTCGTTCGAATACCTACTCGATCAAATACTACTCGCTCATCTCTATTTTACTCAATAAATTCAGAAAAATACAGTGTTAATTAAAAACTGTGATATTAAAAACCCCATTCACATGCAATGGAACAAATCTGCTCACAGTTTTGGAATCCACAGCATGCTGTTTATGTTGCAGATTTTGCCTGAAATATTACTGTACATTTCATCTGAGCTGTTGCAAAATCCACATGTAAAAATTGCAGTTTGTGTTGCAGATTTGTAATTTAAGATTTTTTTTGTAAGGAGTCAACACTTGATTGTAAGCGCAAGCAACAATATGTAGCGAAGTAGTTGACTGGAGTTACTCTCTGTATTCCTTGTATACAATTGTGTTATTGACAGTGGAAATTTCCTTTCTAAACAACACTAGTTGTTTAAATGTCATCGGGTTCAGATGCAGCCAGGAGACAGCAGGATGAGTCTATGCGCCGTAACATTCCTTCCTTGCATTTAATAGCTGCAGGCCTGAAAACATGATAATGGCTTCCAACTGTTGTATTGTTTACTATTTTTTTTCATCATAAGACATGGACCATATCCAGCTGTGCAAGTCATCTTCATATTTGTAGGATGAAGTGTAAAAACATACAATTCTTTGGGCAATTTGCTCCAAACTGTGTTCTAGATGCAGTATGATCATGCCTTATCTTTCTGAAATAAATAGAATAGACATTCTGTTAACATATTTCATTCTACACTAATCTTGATCTGTAAGATGTTGGCTGTTGTTAATATTTAGCAGCCAGTTTAGGCTGTAAATCTATACAAAGCCTTCAATATGGACGTGTTTCACACCACCATGGTATCATTGAGTTATATGGAATAGCTGGAATGGAAAACTAACTCCTGTTTTTGCAACATTATTTTCAAGTTGTTGTAATTAGAGATGAGCGAACAGTGTTCTATCGAACTCATGTTCGATCGGATATTAGGCTGTTCGGCATGTTCGAATTGAATCGAACACCGCGTGGTAAAGTGCGCCATTACTCGATTCCAGGGTAAAGCGCAGGGTAGGTGGGACAGGAACTACGACACCGGTGACGTTGAGAAAAGTAGGCAAAACCCATTGGCTGCCGAAAACATGTGACCTCTAATTTAAAAGAACAGCGCCGCCCAGGTTCGCGTCATTCTGAGCTTGCAATTCACCGAGGACGGAGGTTTCCGTCCAGCTAGCTAGGGCTTAGATTCTGGGTAGGCAGGGACAGGCTAGGATAGGAAGGAGAAGACAACCAACAGCTCTTGTAAGAGCTAAATTCCAGGGAGAAGCTTGTCAGTGTAACGTGGCACTGACAGGCTCAATCGCCACAACCCAGCTTTCCCAGGATCCTGAATGGAATACACTGTCAGTGTATTCCCGTATACCCGATATATACCCCCGATACCCGTTCCAACGGTGTGCCCCCCCACCTTCACCCCAGAAATACCCTGCAAGTCCCCTAGCAATAGAATTGGGGCTATATACACCCACTATTTTTGCTACTGCCATATAGTGCCATTGTCTGACTGGGAATTCAAAGAATATATTGGGGTTACGTGCACCCACAATTTTTACTACTGTTATACAGTGCCATTGTCTGACTGGGAATTCAAAGAATATATTGGGGTTATAAATACCCTCATTTCTTGCTACTGCCATATAGTGCCAGTTTCTGACTGGGAATTCAAAGAATATATTGGGGTTACGTGCACCCACAATTTTTACTACTGGTATACAGTGCCATTGTCTGACTGGGAATTCAAAGAATATATTGGGGTTATAAATACCCTCATTTCTTGCTACTGGTATATAGTGCCATTGTCTGACTGGGAATTCAAAGAATATATTGGGGTTACGTGCACCCACAATTTTTACTACTGGTATACAGTGCCATTGTCTGACTGGGAATTCAAAGAATATATTGGGGTTATAAATACCCTCATTTCTTGCTACTGCCATATAGTGCCAGTTTCTGACTGGTAATTCAAAGAATATATTGGGGTTACGTGCACCCACAATTTTTACTACTGGTATACAGTGCCATTGTCTGACTGGGAATTCAAAGAATGTATTGGGAATACAAATACCCTCATTTCTTGCTACTGCCATATAGTGCCAGTGTCTGACTGGGAATTCAAAGAATATATTGGGGTTACGTGCACCCACAATTTTTACTACTGGTATACAGTGCCATTGTCTGACTGGGAATTCAAAGAATATATTGGGAATACAAATACCCTAATTTCTTGCTACTGCCATATAGTGCCAGTTTCTGACTGGTAATTCAAAGAATATATTGGGGTTACGTGCACCCACAATTTTTACTACTGGTATACAGTGCCATTGTCTGACTGGGAATTCAAAGAATATATTGGGAATACAAATACCCTCATTTCTTGCTACTGCCATATAGTGCCAGTTTCTGACTGGTAATTCAAAGAATATATTGGGGTTACGTGCACCCACAATTTTTACTACTGGTATACAGTGCCAGTTTCTGACTGGGAATTCAAAGAATATATTGGGGTTACAAATACCCTCATTTCTTGCTACTGCCATATAGTGCCAGTTTCTGACTGGTAATTCAAAGAATATATTGGGGTTACGTGCACCCACAATTTTTACTACTGGTATACAGTGCCATTGTCTGACTGGGAATTCAAAGAATATATTGGGGTTATAAATACCCTCATTTCTTGCTACTGCCATATAGTGCCAGTTTCTGACTGGGAATTCAAAGAATATATTGGGGTTACGTGCACCCACATTTTTTACTACTGGTATACAGTGCCATTGTCTGACTGGGAATTCAAAGAATATATTGGGGTTATAAATACCCTCATTTCTTGCTACTGGTATATAGTGCCATTGTCTGACTGGGAATTCAAAGAATATATTGGGGTTACGTGCACCCACAATTTTTACTACTGGTATACAGTGCCAGTTTCTGACTGGGAATTCAAAGAATATATTGGGGTTACAAATACCCTCATTTCTTGCTACTGCCATATAGTGCCAGTTTCTGACTGGTAATTCAAAGAATATATTGGGGTTACGTGCACCCACAATTTTTACTACTGGTATACAGTGCCAGTTTCTGACTGGGAATTTAAAGAATATATTGGGGTTACAAATACCCTCATTTCTTGCTACTGCCATATAGTGCCAGTTTCTGACTGGTAATTCAAAGAATATATTGGGGTTATAAATACCCTCATTTCTTGCTACTGGTATATAGTGCCATTGTCTGACTGGGAATTCAAAGAATATATTGGGGTTACGTGCACCCACAATTTTTACTACTGGTATACAGTGCCAGTTTCTGACTGGGAATTCAAAGAATATATTGGGGTTACAAATACCCTCATTTCTTGCTACTGCCATATAGTGCCAGTTTCTGACTGGTAATTCAAAGAATATATTGGGGTTACGTGCACCCACAATTTTTACTACTGGTATACAGTGCCAGTTTCTGACTGGGAATTCAAAGAATATATTGGGGTTACAAATACCCTCATTTCTTGCTACTGCCATATAGTGCCAGTTTCTGACTGGTAATTCAAAGAATATATTGGGGTTATAAATACCCTCATTTCTTGCTACTGGTATATAGTGCCATTGTCTGACTGGGAATTCAAAGAATATATTGGGGTTACGTGCACCCACAATTTTTACTACTGGTATACAGTGCCAGTTTCTGACTGGGAATTCAAAGAATATATTGGGGTTACAAATACCCTCATTTCTTGCTACTGCCATATAGTGCCAGTTTCTGACTGGTAATTCAAAGAATATATTGGGGTTACGTGCACCCACAATTTTTACTACTGGTATACAGTGCCATTGTCTGACTGGGAATTCAAAGAATATATTGGGGTTATAAATACCCTCATTTCTTGCTACTGCCATATAGTGCCAGTTTCTGACTGGGAATTCAAAGAATATATTGGGGTTATAAATACCCTCATTTCTTGCTACTGGTATATAGTGCCATTGTCTGACTGGGAATTCAAAGAATATATTGGGGTTACGTGCACCCACAATTTTTACTACTGGTATACAGTGCCAGTTTCTGACTGGGAATTCAAAGAATATATTGGGGTTACAAATACCCTCATTTCTTGCTACTGCCATATAGTGCCAGTTTCTGACTGGTAATTCAAAGAATATATTGGGGTTACGTGCATCCACAATTTTTACTACTGGTATACAGTGCCATTGTCTGACTGGGAATTCAAAGAATATATTGGGGTTATAAATACCCTCATTTCTTGCTACTGCCATATAGTGCCAGTTTCTGACTGGGAATTCAAAGAATATATTGGGGTTACGTGCACCCACAATTTTTACTACTGGTATACAGTGCCATTGTCTGACTGGGAATTCAAAGAATATATTGGGGTTATAAATACCCTCATTTCTTGCTACTGGTATATAGTGCCATTGTCTGACTGGGAATTCAAAGAATATATTGGGGTTACGTGCACCCACAATTTTTACTACTGGTATACAGTGCCATTGTCTGACTGGGAATTCAAAGAATATATTGCGGTTATAAATACCCTCATTTCTTGCTACTGCCATATAGTGCCAGTTTCTGACTGGTAATTCAAAGAATATATTGGGGTTATAAATACCCTCATTTCTTGCTACTGGTATATAGTGCCATTGTCTGACTGGGAATTCAAAGAATATATTGGGGTTACGTGCACCCACAATTTTTGCTACTGGTATATAGTGCCAATTTCTAACTGGGAATTCAAAATGCGCAAGGCTCCCGGAAAGGGACGTGGACGAGGCCGTGGGCGAGGTCGGGGGAATGGTTCTGGGGAGCAAGGTAGCAGTGAAGCCACAGGGCGTCCCGTGCCTACTCCTGTGGGGCAGCAAGCATTGCGCCACTCCACAGTGCCAGGGTTGCTTGCCACATTAACTAAACTGCAGGGTACAAACCTTAGTAGGCCCGAGAACCAGGAACAGGTCTTGCAATGGCTGTCAGAGAACGCTTACAGCACATTGTCCAGCAGCCAGTCAGACTCTGCCTCCTCTCCTCCTATTACCCAACAGTCTTGTCCTCCTTCCTCCCAAAATTCCCAAGCTTCACAGAACAATAACCCCAACTGTCCCTGCTCCCCAGAGCTGTTCTCCGCTCCTTTCATTGTCCCTCAACCTGCCTCTCCACGTCACGATTCCACGAACCTAACAGAGGAGCATCTGTGTCCAGATGCTCAAACACTAGAGTCTCCTCCATCTCCGTTCGATTTGGTGGTGGATGACCAGCAACCCACCCTCATCGAGGATGATGTGACGCAGTTGCCGTCAGGGCATCCAGTTGACCGGCGCATTGTGCGGGAGGAGGAGATGAGACAGGAGTTGGAAGAGGAAGTGGTGGATGATGAGGACACTGACCCGACCTGGACAGGGGGGATGTCAAGCGGGGAAAGTAGTGTGGATGTTGAGGCAAGTGCAGCACCAAAAAGGGTAGCTAGAGGCAGAGGCAGAGGTCAGCAGCTTAGGCGAAGCCAGGCCACACCCGGAATCTCCCAAGATGTTCCAGTTCGTACCCAGCCCCGAAAAACTCCCACCTCGAGGGCACGTTTCTCGAAGGTGTGGAGTTTTTTCAAGGAATGCGCCGAGGACAGATATAGTGTTGTCTGCACAATTTGCCTCTCGAAATTGATTAGGGGCTCTGAGAAGAGCAACCTGTCCACCACTTCAATGCGCCGTCATTGGAATCCAAGCACTGGAATCAGTGGCAGGCAGCAACGGCAGGACAAAGGCCGCCTGCCGTTCACGCCACTGCCACTGCCTCTGCCACTGCCTCTGCCTCTGCCACTGCCACTGCTGACTGTGCTGGCGATGCACTCCAGAGGACGAGCCAGGACACCACTTCATCTGCCTCCGCCACTTTGTTGACTTCTCCCTCATCCTCCCCTGTTCCTGTCTTATCTCCTTCTCCTGCACCATCAAAGGCACCATCAGGCGCTTCTTTACAACAACCCACCATCTCTCAGACATTGGAGCGGCGGCAGAAATACACTGCTAACCACCCACACGCGCAAGCCTTGAACGCCAACATCGCTAAACTGCTGGCCCAGGAGATGTTGGCGTTCCGGCTTGTTGAAACTCCCGCCTTCCTGGACCTGATGGCAACTGCGGCACCTCGCTATGCCGTCCCTAGCCGTCACTACTTCTCCCGGTGTGCCGTCCCCGCCTTGCACCAGCACGTGTCACTCAACATCAGGCGGGCCCTTAGTTCCGCGCTTTGCACAAAGGTCCACTTGACCACCGACGCGTGGACAAGTGCATGCGGACAGGGACGCTACATTTCACTGACGGCACACTGGGTGAATGTAGTTGAGGCTGGGACTGCTTCCCAAACTGGCCCGGTGTACCTCGTCTCCCCGCCTAACATTCCTGGCAGGGACACGAGAAGAACACCCCCCTCCTCCTCCTCCTCTACCGCCTCCTCCTCCGCCACCGCCTCCTCCTCCGCTGTTAGATTGACCCCAGCTACGAGTTGGAAACGTTGCAGCACTGGCGTTGGTAGACGTCAGCAGGCTGTGCTGAAGCTGATCAGCTTGGGGGACAGACAGCACACTGCCTCCGAGGTGAGGGATGCCGCCCTCGATGAGACGGCAATATGGTTTGAGCCGCTGCACCTGGGCCCAGGCATGGTCGTTTGTGATAACGGCCGGAACCTGGTAGCAGCTCTGGAGCTTGCCGGACTCCAACATGTTCCATGCCTGGCCCACGTCTTCAACCTAGTGGTGCAACGTTTCCTAAAGAGCTACCCCAATGTTCCAGAGCTACTGGTGAAAGTGCGGTGCATGTGTGCCCACTTTCGCAAGTCGACAGTAGCCGCTGCTAGCTTAAAATCTCTCCAGCAACGCCTGCATGTGCCACAACACCGGCTTTTGTGCGACGTCCCCACACGCTGGAACTCAACGTTTCAGATGTTGAATAGAGTGGTTGAGCAGCAGAGACCTTTGATGGAATACCAGCTACAAAACCCTAGGGTGCCACAAAGTCAGCTGCCTCAGTTTCTCATCCATGAGTGGCCATGGATGAGAGACCTTTGTGACATCCTACGGGTGTTTGAGGAGTCCACAAGGAGGGTGAGCTCTGAGGATGCGATGGTGAGCCTTACAATCCCACTCTTGTGTGTTCTGAGAGAATCCCTGATTGACATCAGGAATAACTCAGATCACACAGAGGAGTCAGGGATAGCATCCGATCCGTCACAGCTGGAGAGTAGGTCCACACATCTGTCCGCTTCATCGCGTTTAATGGAGGAGGAGGAGGAGGAGGAGGAAGAAGAGTTGTCCGATGATGTGATGGTGATACAGGAGGCTTCCGGGCAACTTCGAATCGTCCCATTGTTGCAGCGCGGATGGGTAGACATGGAGGATGAGGAGGAAATGGAGATTGAACTTTCCGGTGGGGCCAGAGGAGTCATGCCAACTAACACTGTGGCAGACATGGCTGAGTTCATGTTGGGGTGCTTTACAACCGACAAGCGTATTGTCAAAATCATGGAGGACAACCAGTACTGGATCTTTGCTATCCTTGACCCCCGGTATAAAAACAACATCTCGTCTTTTATTCCGGTAGAGGGGAGGGCCAATCGCATCAATGCTTGCCACAGGCAATTGGTGCAGAATATGATGGAGATGTTTCCAGCATGTGACGTTGGCGGCAGGGAGGACAGTTCCTCCAGTAGGCGACCAAGTTCTCACTGGTCCACACAAACGAGGGGCACACTGTCTAAGGTCTGGGACACCTTGATGGCACCCCCTCGCCAAAGTGCCGCCACAGAGGGTCCTAGTGTCACCAGGCGTGAGAAGTATAGGCGCATGTTGCGGGAATACCTTTCCGACCACAGCCCTGTCCTCTCCGTCCCCTCTGCGCCCTACACGTATTGGGTGTCGAAGTTGGACCTGTGGCTTGAACTTGCCCTATATGCCTTGGAGGTGCTGTCCTGTCCTGCCGCCAGCGTCCTATCTGAGAGGGTGTTCAGTGCAGCCGGTGGCATCATCACTGACAAGCGCACCCGTCTGTCAGCTGAGAGTGCCGACCGGCTCACTTTGATAAAAATGAACCACCACTGGATAGAGCCTTCATTTTTGTGCCCACCTGTGTAAAGCACCCCAACATGAAACTCCATGTCTGTACTCAACCTCTCCAATTCCTCCGCATCCTCATACTCATCCACCATAAGCGTTGCACAATTCTGCTAATACTAGGCTCCCTCCAACATGATTTCCCCCAACTCTGCTGGTTAGAGGCTCCCTCCACCCTGATTTCCACCAACTCTGCTGGTTAGAGGCTCCCTCCACCCTGCTTTCCCACAACTCTGCTGGTTAGAGGCTCCCTCCACCATGAATTTTCCCAAACTGGGCTGGTTAGAGGCTCCCTCCACCATGAATTGGTCCAAACTGGGGTTTTTAGAGGCTCCCTCCACCATGAATTTGCCCAAACTGGGCTGTTTAGAGGCTCCCTCCACCATGAATTGGTCCAAATTGGGGTTTTTAGAGGCTCCCTCCACCATGAATTTGCCCAAACTGGGCTGGTTAGAGGCTCCCTCCACCATGAATTGGTCCAAACTGGGCTGGTTAGAGGCTCCCTCCACCATGAATTGGTCCAAATTGGGGTTTTTAGAGGCTCCCTCCACCATGAATTGGTCCAAACTGGGCTGTTTAGAGGCTCCCTCCACCATGAATTGGTCCAAACTGGGGTTTTTAGAGGCTCCCTCCACCATGAATTGGTCCAAACTGGGTTGGTTAGAGGCTCCCTCCACCATGAATTGGTCCAAACTGGGCTTTTTAGAGGCTCCCTCCACCATGAATTGGTCCAAACTGGGGTTTTTAGAGGCTCCCTCCACCATGAATTGGTCCAAACTGGAGTTTTTAGAGGCTCCCTCCACCATGAATTTGCCCAAACTGGGCTGTTTAGAGGCTCCCTCCACCATGAATTGGTCCAAACTGGGTTTTTTAGAGGCTCCCTCCACCATGAATTGGTCCAAACTGGGGTTTTTAGAGGCTCCCTCCACCATGAATTGGTCCAAACTGGGGTTTTTAGAGGCTCCCTCCACCATGAATTTGCCCAAACTGGGCTGTTTAGAGGCTCCCTCCACCATGAATTGGTCCAAATTGGGGTTTTTAGAGGCTCCCTCCACCATGAATTGGTCCAAACTGGGGGTTTTAGAGGCTCCCTCCACCATGAATTTGCCCAAACTGGGCTGTTTAGAGGCTCCCTCCAGCATGAATTGGTCCAAACTGGGGTTTTTAGAGGCTCCCTCCACCATGAATTGGTCCAAACTGGGGTTTTTAGAGGCTCCCTCCACCATGAATTGGTCCAAACTGGGGTTTTTAGAGGCTCCCTCCACCATGAATTGGTCCAAACTGGGCTGGTTAGAGGCTCCCTCCACCATGAATTTGCCCAAACTGGGCTGTTTAGAGGCTCCCTCCACCATGAATTGGTCCAAACTGGGCTGCTTAGAGGCTCCCTCCACCATGAATTGGTCCAAACTGGGTTTTTTAGAGGCTCCCTCCACCATGAATTGGTCCAAACTGGGGTTTTTAGAGGCTCCCTCCACCATGAATTGGTCCAAACTGGGGTTTTTAGAGGCTCCCTCCACCATGAATTGGTCCAAACTGGGGTTTTTAGAGGCTCCCTCCACCATGAATTGGTCCAAACTGGGGTTTTTAGAGGCTCCCTCCACCATGAATTTGCCCAAACTGGGCTGTTTAGAGGCTCCCTCCACCATGAATTGGTCCAAACTGGGTTTTTTAGAGGCTCCCTCCACCATGAATTGGTCCAAACTGGGGTTTTTAGAGGCTCCCTCCACCATGAATTGGTCCAAACTGGGGTTTTTAGAGGCTCCCTCCACCATGAATTTGCCCAAACTGGGCTGTTTAGAGGCTCCCTCCACCATGAATTGGTCCAAATTGGGGTTTTTAGAGGCTCCCTCCACCATGAATTTGCCCAAACTGGGCTGGTTAGAGGCTCCCTCCACCATGAATTGGTCCAAACTGGGCTGGTTAGAGGCTCCCTCCACCATGAATTGGTCCAAATTGGGGTTTTTAGAGGCTCGCTCCACCATGAATTGGTCCAAACTGGGGTTTCTAGAGGCTCCCTCCACCATGAATTGGTCCAAACTGGGCTGGTTAGAGGCTCCCTCCACCATGAATTGGTCCAAACTGGGTTTTTTAGAGGCTCCCTCCACCATGAATTGGTCCAAACTGGGGTTTTTAGAGGCTCCCTCCACCATGAATTGGTCCAAACTGGGGTTTTTAGAGGCTCCCTCCACCATGAATTGGTCCAAACTGGGGTTTTTAGAGGCTCCCTCCACCATGAATTTGCCCAAACTGGGCTGTTTAGAGGCTCCCTCCACCATGAATTGGTCCAAACTGGGTTTTTTAGAGGCTCCCTCCACCATGAATTGGTCCAAACTGGGGTTTTTAGAGGCTCCCTCCACCATGAATTGGTCCAAACTGGGGTTTTTAGAGGCTCCCTCCACCATGAATTTGCCCAAACTGGGCTGTTTAGAGGCTCCCTCCACCATGAATTGGTCCAAATTGGGGTTTTTAGAGGCTCCCTCCACCATGAATTGGTCCAAACTGGGGTCTTTAGAGGCTCCCTCCACCATGAATTTGCCCAAACTGGGCTGTTTAGAGGCTCCCTCCAGCATGAATTGGTCCAAACTGGGGTTTTTAGAGGCTCCCTCCACCATGAATTGGTCCAAACTGGGGTTTTTAGAGGCTCCCTCCACCATGAATTGGTCCAAACTGGGGTTTTTAGAGGCTCCCTCCACCATGAATTGGTCCAAACTGGGCTGGTTAGAGGCTCCCTCCACCATGAATTTGCCCAAACTGGGCTGTTTAGAGGCTCCCTCCACCATGAATTGGTCCAAACGGGGGTTTTTAGAGGCGCCCTCCACCATGAATTTGCCCAAACTGGGCTGGTTAGAGGCTCCCTCCACCATGAATTTGCCCAAACTGGGCTGTTTAGAGGCTCCCTCCACCATGAATTGGTCCAAACTGGGCTGTTTAGAGGCTCCCTCCACCATGAATTGGTCCAAACTGGGCTGTTTAGAGGCTCCCTCCACCATGAATTGGTCCAAACTGGGTTTTTTAGAGGCTCCCTCCACCATGAATTGGTCCAAACTGGGGTTTTTAGAGGCTCCCTCCACCATGAATTGGTCCAAACTGGGGTTTTTAGAGGCTCCCTCCACCATGAATTTGCCCAAACTCTGCTGGTTAGAGGCTCAATCCACCCTGATTTTCAAAACAAATATTGGTGCCAACCTCAACTTACTACAAGGGCCAAATTCACTGCTGGTGACAAGCTCTCCTCACTGCAAGTGCCAAATACACATGTTTCAAGGTGTTTTCCTACTGTCAGAGAGGTGGTATTGAGTGTGTAAAGTGTGTAGTTGTTAGGCTGTGATGTTGGGGTAATAGAGGGTCTTTGGTGTGTTAGATGCCCCCAGACATGCTTCCCCTGCTGTCCCAGTGTCATTCCAGAGGTGTTGGCATCATTTCCTGTGGTGTCATAGTGGACTTGGTGACCCTCCAGACACGGATTTGGGTTTCCCCCTTAACGAGTATATGTTCCCCATAGACTATAATGGGGTTCGAAACCCGTTCGAACACACGAACAGTGAGCGGCTGTTCGATTCGAATTTCGAACCTCGAACATTTTAGTGTTCGCTCATCTCTAGTTGTAATTATAGTAATGGAAATATGTTAAAGGGGCTCTATCATTGGGAAAAGTCAATTTTAACTAAACACATCCTTGCATAGGCTTTAGAAAGGCTATTCCACACCTACCTTTAGTATGTAGATTGCCTCAATGGTTTCTGAATAAGTCCGTTTTTATTCATATGCTAATGACGCTGGGTTCACACCAGCATTCAGTGTCCATAGTCAGGTTCTGCCGGCAGAAGACGGAAACCTGTCAGACTGGGTCCGGCCATGAGTGCCGGTGAGCGTTTTGAGCTCTCCGCGGCAAAACCGTTTTTTTAAAACCGGACACAAAGTCCTACATGTCCGACTTTGTGTCTGGTTAAAAAAAAAAAACGGTTTCGCCGCGGAGGGTTCAAAACGCTCACCGGCACTCCTGGCCGGACAATTTTCAAACCCATTCAAATGAATAATGCCTGCAGGTTTCCATCTCCTGGAAACCTGTATGAACGGAGACCGGGCGCAGATGTGAACGAGCCCTGAGCTTCCAGCCAGTACAAGAGCATCCAGCACCCTATGCATAGGAAACAATAGCAAAGAGGGTGCACGATGCATCGTGCACTAGTCTAATTAGCACATGAATAAAAACAGACTTATTCAGAAACCACTGAGGCAATCTACATACTAAAGGTAAGCGTGGAACAGCATTTTTCAGGGCTATGCAAGGATGTGATTAGTTAAAAATGACTTTTTCCAATTATAGAGCCCTTTTAAAGAATTGCTGAAAAGAAAAATATCTTATATTCTAATCTTCTGCAACTTTCCAAAGTGTCCAGCCTTTCCATCGCTTAGGCCAGAGATTATTATGCTTATTACTATTGATAAACCCCTTGAAAATTGGCACTCCCTAGTAATCCTTATATCCAGTGGTGTAAATACCGGGATAGCAGCAGTAGTGGCTGCCACAGCGTCCAGGACTTTAGTGGCCCGGCAGGCCCAGGTTGCTTTATTTTTTTTAATAGACTGTTACCTGTTGGAGTAACCCCAGCAGGTAATGGCTCTATTTACTTACCGATCCCTGCTCCTGCATTCTCCAGGCAGTCTTTGGGGATGTCCCAGATGATACGTGGGCCAGGCCGGCTTCTATATGTGTTGTGACGCTGGCCTAGCCCACGTGACAACTGTTCCAACATTGAAGAGGGCTGAAAGTAGCAAGAAATGCTCTGTAGCCCAGAAGATATCAGAAATATTGGTTTTTATGTTTGTTACCTTCCCTTCTCTGATCATTATACTCTATAATAACTACAATAATAACTATAACTAATAGCTATAATAATAGTTCATGGGTGGTACACTATGGGGCATAATACTGTGCGCAGGGGCCACTATGGGGCATAATACTGTGCGCAGGGGCCACTACTGTGCATAATACTGTGTGCAGGGGCCACTATGGGGGATAATACTATGTGCAGGGGCCACTATTGCGCATAATACTGTGTGCAACGGCCACTATGGGGCATAATACTGTGTGCAGGGGCCACTATGGGGCATAATACTGTGTGCAGGGGCCACTATGGGGAATAATACTGTGTGCAGAAACCATTATTACGCATAATACTGTGTGCAAGGGCCACTTTGGAGTATAATACTGTGCGCAGGGGCCACTATGGGACATAATACTGTGTGCAGGGGTCACTACTGTGCATAATACTGTGTGCAGGGGCCACTATGGGGGATAATACTGTGTGCAGGGGCCACTATTGCGCATAATACTGTGTGCAATGGCCACTATGGGGCATAATACTGTGTGCAGGGGCCACTATGGGGAATAATACTGTGTGCAGAAACCATTATTACGCATAATACTGTGTGCAAAGGCCACTTTGGAGTATAATACTGTGTGTAGGGGCCACTATGGGGCATAATACTGTGTGCAAGGGCCACTATGGGGCATAATACTGTGTGCAGGGGCCACTATGGGGCATAATACTGTGTGGTGTGCAGGGGCCACTATGGGGTATAATACTGTGTGCAGGGGCCACTTTGGGGCATAATACTGTGTGCAGGGGCCACTGTGGGACAGTATATCGTGTGGAGGGAACGCTATGAGACATTGTACTGTCTGGAGGCCACTTTGGGACATTATAATGTGTGTAAATGTTCAAGGGTGCTACTGTAGTGTAGGACTCATGGTAACCCCAGTTCCTTTGCCCAGTGCACGGGATGTCTGTTGGCTCAGCAGCATGTATATAATCCAAGAACATGAAGTAATCTTACACATGGAGTAAAAAAAAATTTTTCATTGATAATCCATTAAACATCATTAACTGAGCAATACAGCTGCAATAATCTTCACTTACGCATTTTGGACCTGTTTGATCCTTGATCCTTGATCACAGTATTAAGTGTGATAAAATGTTCATTTTATGATGTTTTAATGGATTATCAATAAAGAAGAAATTTTATTACAAGTTTTATTATGACTGTCTGTGACTGTGCAAAAAGGGTTTAAAAATTGTCCTTACACGTGAGCGATCTGCTGATGGCCTTCCATCCTCTATGTTGAAATACTTAAATCTAGATTTTTTTTTTTTTTTTTTAAAAAAAAGATTAACCTGTGTTTTTTTACCTTTTTAGGCAAAAACTTAATCCTCTGAACCAGAATACATCAGTCATTATAAACACACATTTCAGTCAAAGGATTACGACAAACCCTATGGAGGGCACAGAAAATAAAGCACAATGTTCTAGTATGGTGGCCATGAAAAAACTACTGATACCATTATCTTTAACTTTAAGAGTGGACCTTGGCAATCTTGGTGCCTATTCAGATAAGCAGCAGGTGAGTTACATTTTTGTGTTCCTTAAAACGATTTTTAAATTGATGGATTGTAATATATGTTGCAAGAAATGAAGGAACGAGTAATGAAATGGGTTTCCAGGACTTTAGAATTGGTCCTCAGTATCAGACCATGCCCTTGCTGATGACAACCATTTGTAATGTGCTTTTCTCACATAAGGGACTCAAATGCAGGGAGTGATGCGGAATAGGGGAGTTAGTGGTACAGGTGGTCATCCCCAACACCCACCTGGACGAAGCCCGTGCTCACAAGGGGAGAACATACAAACTCCATTTAGATGTCACCCTTGGTCAAATTCAAACCCAGGACCCTAGCGCTGCCAGGCAACAATGCTAACCACTGAGCGACTGGGTCCCTGCTCATCGTCTGTTTGAAGCAGCAGTCCTTGGCCTGCAGCTATTGCTTATTTCTTGAAGGAACAAAGAATCTGGCATGAAAAAGCTCATCATGCTCAATCCTGATAGTAGTTGGGAGGTCCCCATAGCATAACATTGTCTTCTGATCCTATCAAAAACTGTGGTTTTGGGCAACTTTTACTCTTAAATGGGTTTTTCGGAGCTTTATCAATTGATGACCTTCACAAGTTATATATAACATCACGCTCATCGTCATTTGGCCTGTTTAAGTCTCAATCCCACTGAAGTGAATGGGGCTAGTTGTAATATCTAACAAAGCTGCGTTACAATGAATGGTTCTGTGCTTAGTTTTCTGTGAACAGGCTGCAGCGCCTACCTGAATACTGTGTTCTCTAGAAACAGCTGAATGGCCTAGATCCTGACTGTCGGACCTCTGCCAAACCTCAATTGGTGGCCTAGCCTAAGGCTACATCATCAATTCATAAAACTGGCAAGATAATCCTCACTCACTGTGAGTGTACTTTTCTGCATTCAGGTTTTCTGGTGCAGTTTCGGTGGATTATGAAGAGAGAGAACCCAAGAAGGACAAATTTATATTTTTTTTTAGATCCAGTCTTGGTTTTGGTTTTAAAATCTTATCACAAAAGCCTGAATGTGTAAACACACTCTAAAACTTCATGGGGAGGAGATGGCCACTTCAATTCTATGGGCTAGTCTACACGGGGACATGGAGGAGGATTTTGACAGCGGAATCCACGTCATAATCCTCCTCCATACAATGTTAGTCTATGTAGACTGCTAGCAGAGAATAAGAAGCGACCTGACCTTTCTTCAGGCGTTTTCCGCTTGAAGAAAGCAATAGAAGTGAATGGGAAGCATTTTTTACCACGTCACGTTTTTTTTTACAAAAAAACATGTGGAAAAAAAAGGCGACACGGCCCGTTCTCTTAAAGGATGGGAAAACTGCCTGGAAGCGGTTGTTACAAAAAAACGCTCCACAAAAAGCATGCCAAGGTCAAAAAAATGCTTCCTAATTAGGAAGCGTTTTTTTATTCCGGTGCCAAAATACGTCACACGTTATTTACGTGTGAGCTACTTATTCGCTGTATTGTTATATAGTCCATCATCTCCTATCATACGATATTTCTGTTATCAGTTTAGTGGATGATGAGTTGTCTTTAAACAGTACGTAAAATATGAATTGTTTTTTTCAAGAATTATTTTCTGTCCAGATTGCTGATCCCCTAAATGATGTACTTGGAATTGATTTGCCAGGTCTCAGGTATCCGCAGCCATAGTCAAAATTCTGTCAGTATTCAAGACAAGGAATTCACATCAAGCATCGCTGTAAATGATTCTCTTCTGGATCTAGTGGAAACCCAGGGGGCCGCAGGTTGGAAAGATGCCTACATACATGTGGTTGTTCAGCGTGTATATCATCTTACATCAAAGGATGCGCCATGTTCTCTTCTGCAGACGAAAAGCATTAAAACCAATGCGGATCCTTCTGCAAGCTCACAGAGGCCAGATTGCAGGTCAGTTCAAAAGTAAACAGTATTGTAGGGGAGAATTTACTTTTTTCCCCTCCAGCCTATAAATCTACTTAAGAGTGATGTTATGTCATTGGAACGTTTAACATATTGATTTTAATATAATATTTGTGTCAATTTTAATTCTGAAGATTTTCTCCTTACAGTTAATTTACAGTTTTGGATGAGTTTGTAGGAATCAAAAATCTTATGGCAAAATTTTAAGGCTCTACACTGAACGAATATTACTAAAATCCTAAGGACATTTAGTTTTTTTCTTAAATAAAATGTACAAGACTATGCACAAATGAATATCAGGCACCTTTTACTGTAGTTTGGACAGCTGTAGTTCAAGATGTTTTCACTTTACAGATGTCATCTTATAAATGCAAACACATTACATTAATAGTAGCTGAATCCGCATGATAGGACGAGCCCCTATAGCATATATTGGAGAGCAGATGTTGGGGGGATGAAGGATCGGGCTACATGGCCTCCATCCTTTGTTCTCATGGGAGATAAGCAACCACCAGAAAAGTCTGACACCAGTTATTGCCCTTTCCTTTTTGAGGAGGGCTGTGGGGTCGGTAGCCCAAATCATGGACTCCAACTATTCTCTTTTTCCACAGAACAACTTTGAGTGATTTGTAAATTGCTGACAGCCTTGGTCAGTCAAATTCAGTAAATCTCCTCGAATTCATTAAAAAGCTAGTGAATGAATTCCTATGCAAGTAAATATGGAAGACACTATACATCTAAATTATTATGCAATATTAATAATTGCATTATATAATTAATATGAATTAATCAATTTATTTTGAACCTCAGCTGATATCAAAACTTCTTTTAGATAGTAACTAAAATTGTTACTGAATCCGACTCCACAACCTTGATTGTGACATTACAATGGGCTCTGGCACATTGCAGGCTGGCTATGTGACATCACAGTAAGGCCTTGTGACATTGCACTGGGGTAAAACCCCAATAAAAGCGGAGCATTTATTTGAGACATCGACAGCCACATGTACTTAGGCACACTGATGTATTTCGGGCAAGCACTGCCCTTGTCGTAACACAACATCCCAGTGTGACAATATGGTATTGTGACCACACGTGACACTTTGTCACATCACAACAGGATCTCTGTAATGTAAGAATGGAGCATTGCAACATAATATTGGGGTACTGAATACCCAAAATATATATTGTTCTTTTTTTTAAATATAAATATATATATATATATATATATATATATATATATATATATATATCTGTAAAGTTTATTAGAATTTTCATATAACTTTACAAAAAAGTGCAAACAAGTTCACTGTCCAGTAATATAAAGCAACAATTGACAGTCAATAACAAACAAAAAGACAAAAGACCAGGGCATAACATAGAAGGGAAAAGTCATGGAAGAAGAAGGGGGACGGAAGGTGAACTGTGGGGATCGTCAGACCAAACAAAATGGTATCTCATATATGTATCCCATGGTGACCATATAAACTGCAAAGCCTCTACCATATTAAACCTTTTCCCGCCATGTGAATTCTCTGCGTGGCTAGCCACGACGGGATGCAGTGCACCGGCCTCCTGCTCCTGATTAGGCCTGAATGAATGGAGGAATCAGGAGTGAGTCTCGCGCCGCAGACGCCACTGCTGAGTTGGACACCGGATCCACGGCAAGGAATGTCGCTTCTTTTTCCACTAGCTGAAAAAAAATCGCTAACGGGAAAAAAAAGCAAGCAGCTCCCGTTGAAGTGAATGGGAGCATTTTTTGCAGACTGATTTTGAGGCGGGTACTGCGTCAAAATCCACCTGCAAAAAACTCAGTGTGAACTGACCCTTAAGGTTGCAGTCAGATTTTCTATACTGCGAATATTCTTCATACATGCAACAAAGTCCTATGGAGGAGAGAACTCTTCCAATACCATAAGGGTCTTGGTCGCTGTGCAGAGGTAGAGAAACTATTTAGCAGATTTATTATTATTAAGTTATTCTGAATAGAGTACACACACACACATATATGTACACAAAGTGAAATGCGCATACTATTTCAAAAGACAATGGGGGGGAGTAGTAAGTGCACAATGGTGGGGCTTTCACCCAAGGAATAGATGTTAAAATCACTGCTGTAGATTTGCACTTGGGTACAAGGGTGCCAAGGGGATATGTTTCCACTGACACAGAGGTATTTTAGACTGGTTTTGATAAATATACATAATAATATACCAATATACTTTCTTAAACCTCACTGTGACCCCAGTCATTGTCACCTCTGGAGCTCTGTGACATCACAATATCACATTATACTGGTTCCTTGTGACATCACAGTGGGCCACGATCAGTCGGATTGGACAGGTTTTTTCTAATTTATATATGCACATTAAATCTGTAGAAAATGACTTTTCATATAAGCACAGAAAGCGGCCTTTTGCTGTTATTGCTTACATGTGGTCACTTGTGGGGTCTTTTAATTTCCCATCCTTTTATGAACATAAATATGAACACAGTCTTGTGGAATATGTACAGATATAACAGTATCAATAAATCTTTATATTTTGGTGACAAAGCTGGCCTTGAGAAATTAAGAAAGAGCAATATAGGCAAATGTATGCCGATTGGCGTGTTTTCTTCTGTATTGTTCATTGTGATTGCTTCTGCGGTGTATTACCTGTACACGGAAACAGGCTGCATCCTTTTCAATAAAGGATATATAACAGGTAGACTTGGGTTCATGTAAATGTCTGTAACATAATAGAGTGTACCTTCCAGCTGGATATTATTTCCTGCTCTTCTGCTTGTCTTGCCAAGATTTGTAGAGGAATATAGCTAACAATGCTGCTCTTTAATGGATTGTATGCTAACAGTGCCTGGCGTGCTTAGCTCTGAAGCTTCTCTGATCAAGTGGTAGAATCACTAGGTCTACGCAAACTCTGGAGTCTTCATTATCTTCTATATTTGATAAGAATTGTGAACATTTAATTCTCATGTTTGATAATGAGATGCCAAGGATTTCTAAAGCAGCCCTGCCAATATGTACGTCTCTGTAAACCCTGAGTCTCTGTATACTGTTATACCTGACTGATTCCATGCAGTCACCAACCCAGCTAAGGGTTAGGAAAGGCCTTTTCCCACCGCACCCACATGTGCCCTGCTACCACTGAAAAGACAGACCATTCAACAAAACCGACAACCCTTATACAAGTGGCTGATTCTTCTACTTGTACATGTCACTTTTGACACATATAATACTTTGGCACAACACCCAACTCTGAGGTTTCCGTTCTTAGCTTCTTTTTCTGCTGTGCAGGTTGGTTTTCTACTTCTTAATGTTTTGCCACCTGTCAACCCTGTGCTTACCTCATGGAAACCAGATTTCTTATGTGACTGTAGTGACCTGTCAAGTCTATAAAGACTGTTATCTCTTAGAGGATAACAGGTCGCCAATGTTATCCCTTAGGATAGGTCATCATTCCAACATCTGGGACCCCTGTAGATTTGTTCTATGAACCAGCAGCGGCTGCTCCATCAAGTGAATGGACATGTTTCATGCGTAAAATCAAAGACTGCTCCAAAAACCGCTTCAGGCTAAGGCCCCATGTGGCATCCCGCAGCAAAAAACCCCCACTTTGCATAGAAAACCTCTGCAAACTTCTTCTGCGGTATACGAAACCGCCAGCATTTCCGTGGACATAATTGACATACTGCCATTTCCCAAACCGCTGTGTGTCCATACTGCTTATTATAATGAAAAATCAAAAGGAAAAACCGCTACATCTGACTGCATGTATATATGCAATGACTGCAACGGACAACCCCAGACTGTAAGGGCCAACAACAGACAAAATAGAAAAAATTATCGTCCGGCAATCAAATACTTAAAATGTAACTTTTACTTCATTGATATAAAAAACATAAACATGTTTCAGGAGCAAGAAAAAAAGAGGAACAGCTTACGCGTTTCAGGACATGGTGTTGAGTCCCTTAGTCATAGCATCAAGCACTGCTTATTATACTACAAAGTGGGTATGGGATTTTCTAGAATCCCATCCACTTTGTTGTGACTGTAAAACGCTGCATTTTTTCTGCAGCATTTACACCATGGCCTCAAAATATTTTAGTTTTTTTTTTTTTACTTTTAACTGCACTGTATGAATCTGTCCTTAAAGAATTATTAAAATCTCTGCAAATTACTGCCAAAATGAGAACTGCTCCTTGTCCCAACTGCTAGGGTTGTACTCATGGGAACAGCCAAGCAGTACTGCTGTATGCTGTTCCCATAATTCCGATAAATGGGAGATACAGAAACAGTGTAGCATAACTGAACTACGCTTTTTCCACAGCTTCATATCTGCAAGTTATGGGAACATTGTAGTGGTCAGGAGTTGGGAGAAGTTATTCCCATCCTGGCAGTGATTTGCCGATATACTAATAATGGTTTAAGGTGTTTGTGTTGCCATGTAGATGTCTTGTAGTATTTGATTTTACTTACAATTTGCCTAGAAGGCAACTTGGTCTGATTTTCCGTACACTGGATACAACTTGTAATTCAGCCCAAAGATAAAACTGTCCTTATATGAAACTGGTGAGTGAATGATTAAAACACAACGGCTCAATCTCCATATTCATCAGTTGTCTTGAGATGAGCTATGTAATAAGCTATATCCATTTCCCATTGTGAGTATAGGTCATTATGTTACCTTCTTACCTAAAGAATTTAGGATTTTTTAAATATAAATATTGACCTGTAAAATTAAAACACTGAATAAAATTGTGTTTAACATTACACAAAACTTTATTTAAAAAAAAAATAGGTCATATTGTGATGAGACATTCCTTTGGAAAGAGTTGAACTTTTGTTTTATTTCAGTGTGAGAAAGTTTTCTGACCACATTATCTTCCCACCAGACGATGTCGAAGACTCTTCGCTTGAACGTTTGTTACCTAGAAAAATCTAAGCGGGGAGACCCCTTGCTTCCTCCTGCCCATATTTAGATATGTGATAAGCCAATGTATATATTATAAGTATTCATTCTCCTTCTCATCTGCTGTTACACCTTTCATTCCATAAATAGTTGAGCTCGGACTGCGCTGCTATTCCCCTAATAAATCCTCCTGTGATTTTCCTCTTCTTATATGATTGGAGCAGAATAGTGTTATGTCTCTCTTATAATAAAACGTGGACTATAATTATTATTATTATTACTGGCCTACTCTATTCTCATCTGTAGATTTCTCATTCTGGATCCAAAGTGCATTTTTCTGTGTTCTGATTTTTCCCTTGTTTTTCTTAGATCTCATTTACTCTGAAGTTTTGTGGAAGAATGGATTCTTTCCATTAGCTTATTTGCTGTAATTTACTGACTTAATATCTTTTGCATGCTGTGATGAGTCTAGAGATGAGCGAGTACTATTCGAAACGGCCGTTTCAAATAGCACACACCCATAGGAATGAATGGAAGCAGCCGGCACGCAGACTTTGCTGGCCGCCGGCCGCAAACACCCTGCGTGCCGGCTGCATCCATTCATTCCTATGGGTGCGTGGTATTTGATACAAGAGTTTCGAATAGTACTCGCTCATCTTGATGGAACTAACATTCCCATACACTCTTTTTGTTACAATTATTTACTTTTACACTGTGATACGTTTTTTCCGTTACTCGTGACATTGTAGATCCTACGCTGGGTGTGACACGTGTTTGAGGCGTGGAATACATACGGTACTAGTGCAGTACATTTATTACATTTTTACCAGTGACGTAGAACGTTTGCCTATCTGTTTGAGTTCGATTACCTTGAACATTGGCCTCGCTTCCGGCTCTCTGTACTTTGGCTTTCTTTGACCTCCTTCTCTGTACTGTTTGCTTTCGTGTGGGCGATGTAGATTGTGTTTGCACTGATAATCGTTCCTCTGAGGTCATTTATGTGTGTATGTATGTGTTCCAGAAGACAAATATTCCACTTGAAAAATGTTTACTTAGTGTGTAGTATGTAAACAGTTAGAAGCAGATTATTTTCATTTGTGGTCCTTTTTTTTAAAGCTTGATCTAAATTGTGACCAACATATTTCAATGTTCCATGTGTATTCCAGTACATTTATGTCAATACACACTTCCTGCTGAAACCATAAGGAACATGTTAGTAAAAATGGATTTCTGGAGATTTGAGCAAGAACTCTGTAGGCTTTGTGCATCAAAGTGTGTAATAAAATTGTAATAATTGATAAATATCCAGCCTTTCTTATAAGGAAGTTATGTCCCAGGCTGCCATCTGTGTTGATTTCTATTAGTCACATGGGAGGAGACGGTAGCTACTTTCTTACTCGCTGATTCTATAGAAGGAAACATGTCATCTATAACAATTGGAGGCATGAGGTGCACGATGGACTACGTAGATTTCTGTGGATTCTATTTCAAGGATACATAATATGGCCTATTTCTTGTTCATAGACATGGAATGACCTGGAGAGGTAAACCTCAGGAAGGATGTGCTCCTGGAATCTATTAGGTTAAACTGGATTTAGGGAACTCTCAACTTCCTCTATAGTTGAGAATGTTCACCTCATCTAGTTTTTGCGATTGCTGACTTATAAGGATAGGCGCGTTCTACTGGTAAACGACAATTCGGATGAACCAAAGTCGTATACAATACCATGTGCTGAGGGAACAACCAGGAGTTTCAAGATTGCCAGGAATCGCACTCCTCAATGAAATGAGTCTGATACCATAAGCTTAACACAACTTTAATAGACAAATAAAAAATTACATGTTTCGGGGTTTCAAATGTCAAGGATACCGCAACCTTTCGTTAGATCAATATCAATGGCATCTGATGGAAATGACTCCAGTAACATCAATGTCACAAACTTCTAATCCCGTCATACTCCGGCAGCCATCTTTCATTCTTGGATATTCTTCAGCTCCAATTGGTTCTCAAATGTCAAAACCTGCTGCTATTTCTTGTTCAGGAGAGGTTTGTATAAGTAGTGATTTGATTCCTCTTAATTTATGGAGAGAAATGTCTTCTAGCCACTTACTCCCTCTCATAGCACTAAATAAGCTTGTTTGGCGCCAAGTATGTATGTTTTGAGGGAAATTTGGGGAGATCGATAACTGTCATCTTGATCTCCTAAAATCTAAGATGTCTATATGTTTCTCAAATGTTGTCTCCACAGATTGGTAGATCTTCCCAAAGTGCTTGATTTGACTTTTAGACAAGATTCTATTGCTTGTCTATATAGACAGCTTACTTTGCAATTCTTGAGTCCTTCACTAATATTGTGGCATTCGATGCTGATAAGAATCTGCATAGGTGCCTGACATTAATATAGTGAGCACTTACCACTTCCTTTGCTATGTTGCTTATCATAATGAAGACAGGGCTCTCAAGGCATTTATTGCGATACCTTGTATATTGTGCTTTTCATTTCTATAGTTTTTTTTAATTGAGAAAAAGGAACTTGGTAATAGATTTCAAATAAAGGAAACATTATATCAAGATCATATATAAGGGCAGGTGATAATAGCAAATACTAGAGATGAGCGAACACTAAAATGTTCGAGGTTCGAAATTCGATTCGAACAGCCGCTCAATGTTCGTGTGTTCGAACGGGTTTCGAACCCCATTATAGTCTATGGGGAACAGATACTCGTTAAGGGGGAAACCCAAATCTGTGTCTGGAGGGTCACCAAGTCCACTATGACACCACAGGAAATGATGCCAACACCTCTGGAATGACACTGGGACAGCAGGGGAAGCATGTCTGGGGGCATCTAACACACCAAAGACCCTCTATTACCCCAACATCACAGCCTAACAACTACACACTTTACACACTCAATACCACCTCTCTGACAGTAGGAAAACACCTTGAAACATGTGTATTTGGCACTTGCAGTGAGGAGAGCTTGTCACCAGCAGTGAATTTGGCCCTTGTAGTAAGTTGAGGTTGGCACCAACATTTGTTTTGAAAATCAGGGTGGATTGAGCCTCTAACCAGCAGAGTTTGGGCAAATTCATGGTGGAGGGAGCCTCTAAAAACCCCAGTTTGGACCACTTCATGGTGGAGGGAGCCTCTAAAAACCCCAGTTTGGGCAAATTCATGGTGGAGGGAGCCTCTAAAAACCCCCAGTTTGGACCAATTCATGGTGGAGGGAGCCTCTAAAAACCCCAGTTTGGACCAATTCATGGTGGAGGGAGCCTCTAACCAGCCCAGTTTGGGCAAATTCATGGTGGAGGGAGCCTCTAACCAGCCCAGTTTGGGCAAATTCATGGTGGAGGGAGCCTCTAAACAGCCCAGTTTGGGCAAATTCATGGTGGAGGGAGCCTCTAAACAGCCCAGTTTGGGCAAATTCATGGTGGAGGGAGCCTCTAAAAACCCCAGTTTGGACCAATTCATGGTGGAGGGATCCTCTAAAAACCCCAGTTTGGACCAATTCATGGTGGAGGGAGCCTCTAAAAACCCCAGTTTGGACCAATTCATGATGGAGGGAGCCTCTAAACAGCCCAGTTTGGGCAAATTCATGGTGGAGGGAGCCTCTAAAACCCCCCAGTTTGGACCAATTCATGGTGGAGGGAGCCTCTAAAAACCCCAGTTTGGACCAATTCATGGTGGAGGGAGCCTCTAAACAGCTCAGTTTGGGCAAATTCATGGTGGAGGGAGCCTCTAAACAGCCCAGTTTGGGCAAATTCATGGTGGAGGGAGCCTCTAAAAACCCCAGTTTGGACCAATTCATGGTGGAGGGAGCCTCTAAAAACCCCAGTTTGGACCAATTCATGGTGGAGGGAGCCTCTAAACAGCCCAGTTTGGACCAATTCATGGTGGAGGGAGCCTCTAAAAACCCCCAGTTTGGACCAATTCATGGTGGAGGGAGCCTCTAAAAACCCCAGTTTGGACCAATTCATGGTGGAGGGAGCCTCTAAAAACCCCAGTTTGGACCAATTCATGGTGGAGGGAGCCTCTAACCAGCCCAGTTTGGGCAAATTCATGGTGGAGGGAGCCTCTAACCAGCCCAGTTTGGGCAAATTCATGGTGGAGGGAGCCTCTAAACAGCCCAGTTTGGGCAAATTCATGGTGGAGGGAGCCTCTAAACAGCCCAGTTTGGGCAAATTCATGGTGGAGGGAGCCTCTAAAAACCCCAGTTTGGACCAATTCATGGTGGAGGGATCCTCTAAAAACCCCAGTTTGGACCAATTCATGGTGGAGGGAGCCTCTAAAAACCCCAGTTTGGACCAATTCATGATGGAGGGAGCCTCTAAACAGCCCAGTTTGGGCAAATTCATGGTGGAGGGAGCCTCTAAAACCCCCCAGTTTGGACCAATTCATGGTGGAGGGAGCCTCTAAAACCCCCAGTTTGGACCAATTCATGGTGGAGGGAGCCTCTAAACAGCTCAGTTTGGGCAAATTCATGGTGGAGGGAGCCTCTAAACAGCCCAGTTTGGGCAAATTCATGGTGGAGGGAGCCTCTAAAAACCCCAGTTTGGACCAATTCATGGTGGAGGGAGCCTCTAAAAACCCCAGTTTGGACCAATTCATGGTGGAGGGAGCCTCTAAACAGCCCAGTTTGGACCAATTCATGGTGGAGGGAGCCTCTAAAAACCCCCAGTTTGGACCAATTCATGGTGGAGGGAGCCTCTAAAAACCCCAGTTTGGACCAATTCATGGTGGAGGGAGCCTCTAAACAGCTCAGTTTGGGCAAATTCATGGTGGAGGGAGCCTCTAAACAGCCCAGTTTGGGCAAATTCATGGTGGAGGGAGCCTCTAAAAACCCCAGTTTGGACCAATTCATGGTGGAGGGAGCCTCTAAACAGCCCAGTTTGGGCAAATTCATGGTGGAGGGAGCCTCTAAAAACCCCCAGTTTGGACCAATTCATGGTGGAGGGAGCCTCTAAAAACCCCAGTTTGGACCAATTCATGGTGGAGGGAGCCTCTAAACAGCCCAGTTTGGGCAAATTCATGGTGGAGGGAGCCTCTAAACAGCCCAGTTTGGGCAAATTCATGGTGGAGGGAGCCTCTAAAAACCCCAGTTTGGACCAATTCATGATGGAGGGAGCCTCTAAAAACCCCAGTTTGGACCAATTCATGGTGGAGGGAGCCTCTAAAACCCCCAGTTTGGACCAATTCATGGTGGAGGGAGCCTCTAAACAGCCCAGTTTGGGCAAATTCATGGTGGAGGGAGCCTCTAAACAGCCCAGTTTGGACCAATTCATGGTGGAGGGAGCCTCTAAACAGCCCAGTTAGGGCAAATTCATGGTGGAGGGAGCCTCTAACCAGCCCAGTTTGGACCAATTCATGGTGGAGGGAGCCTCTAAAAACCCCAGTTTGGACCAATTCATGATGGAGGGAGCCTCTAACCAGCCCAGTTTGGACCAATTCATGGTGGAGGGAGCCTCTAAAAACCCCAGTTTGGACCAATTCATGGTGGAGGGAGCCTCTAAACAGGCCAGTTTGGGCAAATTCATGGTGGAGGGAGCCTCTAAACAGCCCAGTTTGGGCAAATTCATGGTGGAGGGAGCCTCTAACCAGCCCAGTTTGGACCAATTCATGGTGGAGGGAGCCTCTAAAAACCCCAGTTTGGACCAATTCATGGTGGAGGGAGCCTCTAAACAGCCCAGTTTGGACCAATTCATGGTGGAGGGAGCCTCTAAAAACCCCAGTTTGGACCAATTCATGGTGGAGGGAGCCGCTAAACAGCCCAGTGTGGACCAATTCATGGTGGAGGGAGCCTCTAACCAGCAGAGTTGGTGGAAATCAGGGTGGAGGGAGCCTCTAACCAGCAGAGTTGTGGGAAAGCAGGGTGGAGGGAGCCTCTAACCAGCAGAGTTGGTGGAAATCAGGGTGGAGGGAGCCTCTAACCAGCAGAGTTGTGGGAAAGCAGGGTGGAGGGAGCCTCTAACCAGCAGAGTTGGTGGAAATCAGGGTGGAGGGAGCCTCTAACCAGCAGAGTTGGGGGAAATCAGGGTGGAGGGAGCCTAGTATTAGCAGAATTGTGCAACGCTTATGGTGGATGAGTATGAGGATGCAGAGGAATTGGAGAGGTTGAGTACGGACATGGAGTTTCATTTTGGGGTGCTTTACACAGGTGGGCACAAAAATGAAGGCTCTATCCAGTGGTGGTTCATTTTTATCAAAGTGAGCCGGTCGGCACTCTCAGCTGACAGACGGGTGCGCTTGTCAGTGATGATGCCACCGGCTGCACTGAACACCCTCTCAGATAGGACGCTGGCGGCAGGACAGGACAGCACCTCCAAGGCATATAGGGCAAGTTCAAGCCACAGGTCCAACTTCGACACCCAATACGTGTAGGGCGCAGAGGGGTCGGAGAGGACAGGGCTGTGGTCGGAAAGGTATTCCCGCAACATGCGCCTATACTTCTCACGCCTGGTGACACTAGGACCCTCCGTGGCGGCACTTTGGCGAGGGGGTGCCATCAAGGTGTCCCAGACCTTAGACAGTGTGCCCCTCGTTTGTGTGGACCGGTGAGAACTTGGTTGCCTACTGGAGGAACTGCCCTCCCTGCCGCCAACGTCACATGCTGGAAACATCTCCATCATATTCTGCACCAATTGCCTGTGGCAAGCATTGATGCGATTGGCCCTCCCCTCTACCGGAATAAAAGACGAGATGTTGTTTTTATACCGGGGGTCAAGGATAGCAAAGATCCAGTACTGGTTGTCCTCCATGATTTTGACAATACGCTTGTCGGTTGTAAAGCACCCCAACATGAACTCAGCCATGTCTGCCACAGTGTTAGTTGGCATGACTCCTCTGGCCCCACCGGAAAGTTCAATCTCCATTTCCTCCTCATCCTCCATGTCTACCCATCCGCGCTGCAACAATGGGACGATTCGAAATTGCCCGGAAGCCTCCTGTATCACCATCACATCATCGGACAACTCTTCTTCCTCCTCCTCCTCCATTAAACGCAGTGAAGCGGACAGATGTGTGGACCTACTCTCCAGCTGTGACGCATCGGATGCTATCCCTAACTCCTCTGTGTGATCTGAGTTATCCCTGATGTCAATCAGGGATTCTCTCAGAACACACAAGAGCGGGATTGTAAGGCTCACCATCGCATCCTCAGAGCTCACCCTCCTTGTGGACTCCTCAAAGACCCGTAGGATGTCACAAAGGTCTCTCATCCATGGCCACTCATGGATGTGAAACTGAGGCAGCTGACTTTGTGGCACCCTAGGGTTTTGTAGCTGGTATTCCATCAAAGGTCTCTGCTGCTCAACCACTCTATTCAACATCTGAAACGTTGAGTTCCAGCGTGTGGGGACGTCGCACAAAAGCCGGTGTTGTGGCACATGCAGGCGTTGCTGGAGAGATTTTAAGCTAGCAGCGGCTACTGTCGACTTGCGAAAGTGGGCGCACATGCGCCGCACTTTCACCAGTAGCTCTGGAACATTGGGGTAGCTCTTTAGGAAACGTTGCACCACTAGGTTGAAGACGTGGGCCAGGCATGGAACATGTTGGAGTCCAGCAAGCTCCAGAGCTGCTACCAGGTTCCGGCCGTTATCACAAACGACCATGCCTGGGCCCAGGTGCAGCGGCTCAAACCATATTGCCGTCTCATCGAGGAGGGCATCCCTCACCTCGGAGGCAGTGTGCTGTCTGTCCCCCAAGCTGATCAGCTTCAGCACAGCCTACTGACGTCTACCAACGCCAGTGCTGCAACGTTTCCAACTCGTAGCTGGGGTCAATCTAACAGCGGAGGAGGAGGCGGTGGCGGAGGAGGAGGCAGTAGAGGAGGAGGAGGAGGGGAGTGTTCTTCTCGTGTCCCTGCCAGGAATGTTAGGCGGGGAGACGAGGTACACCGGGCCAGTTTGGGAAGCAGTCCCAGCCTCAACTACATTCACCCAGTGTGCCGTCAGTGAAATGTAGCGTCCCTGTCCGCATGCACTTGTCCACGCGTCGGTGGTCAAGTGGACCTTTGTGCAAAGCGCGGAACTAAGGGCCCGCCTGATGTTGAGTGACCCGTGCTGGTGCAAGGCGGGGACGGCACACCGGGAGAAGTAGTGACGGCTAGGGACGGCATAGCGAGGTGCCGCAGTTGCCATCAGGTCCAGGAAGGCGGGAGTTTCAACAAGCCGGAACGCCAACATCTCCTGGGCCAGCAGTTTAGCGATGTTGGCGTTCAAGGCTTGCGCGTGTGGGTGGTTAGCAGTGTATTTCTGCCGCCGCTCCAATGTCTGAGAGATGGTGGGTTGTTGTAAAGAAGCGCCTGATGGTGCCTTTGATGGTGCAGGAGAAGGAGATAAGACAGGAACAGGGGAGGATGAGGGAGAAGTCAACAAAGTGGCGGAGGCAGATGAAGTGGTGTCCTGGCTCGTCCTCTGGAGTGCATCGCCAGCACAGTCAGCAGAGGCAGAGGCAGTGGCAGAGGCAGTGGCAGTGGCGTGAACGGCAGGCGGCCTTTGTCCTGCCGTTGCTGCCTGCCACTGATTCCAGTGCTTGGATTCCAAATGACGGCGCATTGAAGTGGTGGACAGGTTGCTCTTCTCAGAGCCCCTAATCAATTTCGAGAGGCAAATTGTGCAGACAACACTATATCTGTCCTCGGCGCATTCCTTGAAAAAACTCCACACCTTCGAGAAACGTGCCCTCGAAGTGGGAGTTTTTCGGGGCTGGGTACGAACTGGAACATCTTGCGAGATTCCGGGTGTGGCCTGGCTTCGCCTAAGCTGCTGACCTCTGCCTCTGCCTCTAGCTACCCTTTTTGGTGCTGCACCTGCCTCAACATCCACACTACTTTCCCCGCTTGACATCCCCCCTGTCCAGGTCGGGTCAGTGTCCTCATCATCCACCACTTCCTCTTCCAACTCCTGTCTCATCTCCTCCTCCCGCACAATGCGCCGGTCAACTGGATGCCCTGACGGCAACTGCGTCACATCATCCTCGATGAGGGTGGGTTGCTGGTCATCCACCACCAAATCGAACGGAGATGGAGGAGACTCTAGTGTTTGAGCATCTGGACACAGATGCTCCTCTGTTAGGTTCGTGGAATCGTGACGTGGAGAGGCAGGTTGAGGGACAATGAAAGGAGCGGAGAACAGCTCTGGGGAGCAGGGACAGTTGGGGTTATTGTTCTGTGAAGCTTGGGAATTTTGGGAGGAAGGAGGACAAGACTGTTGGGTAATAGGAGGAGAGGAGGCAGAGTCTGACTGGCTGCTGGACAATGTGCTGTAAGCGTTCTCTGACAGCCATTGCAAGACCTGTTCCTGGTTCTCGGGCCTACTAAGGTTTGTACCCTGCAGTTTAATTAATGTGGCAAGCAACCCTGGCACTGTGGAGTGGCGCAATGCTTGCTGCCCCACAGGAGTAGGCACGGGACGCCCTGTGGCTTCACTGCTACCTTGCTCCCCAGAACCATTCCCCCGACCTCGCCCACAGCCTCGTCCACGTCCCTTTCCGGGAGCCTTGCGCATTTTGAATTCCCAGTTAGAAATTGGCACTATATACCAGTAGCAAAAATTGTGGGTGCACGTAACCCCAATATATTCTTTGAATTCCCAGTCAGACAATGGCACTATATACCAGTAGCAAGAAACGAGGGTATTTATAACCCCAATATATTCTTTGAATTACCAGTCAGAAACTGGCACTATATGGCAGTAGCAAGAAATGAGGGTATTTATAACCCCAATATATTTTTTGAATTCCCAGTCAGACAATGGCACTATATACCAGTAGCAAGAAATGAGGGTATTTGTAACCCCAATATATTCTTTGAATTCCCAGTCAGACAATGGCACTATATACCAGTAGCAAGAAATGAGGGTATTTGTAACTCCAATATATTCTTTGAATTCCCAGTCAGACAATGGCACTATATACCAGTAGCAAAAATTGTGGGTGCACGTAACCCCAATATATTCTTTGAATTACCAGTCAGAAACTGGCACTATATGGCAGTAGCAAGAAATGAGGGTATTTGTAACCCCAATATATTCTTTGAATTCCCAGTCAGACAATGGCACTATATACCAGTAGCAAGAAATGAGGGTATTTATAACCCCAATATATTCTTTGAATTCCCAGTCAGACAATGGCACTATATACCAGTAGCAAGAAATGAGGGTATTTATAACCCCAATATATTCTTTATTGAGCCCGTCAGTGCCACGTTACACTGACAAGCTTCTCCCTGGAATTGAAGTTATATGTAAGCCCAATATATTCTTTGAATTCCCAGTGAGACAATGGCACTATATGGCAGTAGCAAAAATAGTGGGTGTATATAGCCCCAATTCTATTGCTAGGGGACTTGCAGGGTATTTCTGGGGTGAAGGTGGGGGGGCACACCGTTGGAACGGGTATCGGGGGTATATATCGGGTATACGGGAATACACTGACAGTGTATTCCATTCAGGATCCTGGGAAAGCTGGGTTGCGGCGATTGAGCCCGTCAGTGCCACGTTACACTGACAAGCTTCTCCCTGGAATTTAGCTCTTATAAGAACTGTTGGTTGTCTTCTCCTTCCTATCCTAGCCTGTCCCTGCCTACCCAGAATCTAAGCCCTAGCTAACTGGACGGAAACCTCCGTCCCCGGTGAATTGCAAGCTCAGAATGACGCGAAGCTGGGCGTCGCTGTTCTTTTAAATTATAGGTCACATGTTTTCGGCAGCCAATGGGTTTTGCCTACTTTTTTCAACGTCACCGGTGTCGTAGTTCCTGTCCCACTTACCCTGCGCTGTTATTGGAGCAAAAAAGGCGCCAGGGAAGGTGGGAGGGGAATCGAGTAATGGCGCACTTTACCACGCGGTGTTCGATTCGATTCGAACATGCCGAACAGCCTAATATCCGATCGAACATGAGTTCGATAGAACACTGTTCGCTCATCTCTAGCAAATACACTATTTTTCAGACCTGCTGAGAAAATTGTCATATCCTGCTAATACAAACAGAAGGGAATAAGGTGGGAAGATTGTATTTACCCAGGTGAAAGAGTTGCATGAGGGACGGTGCTAATCTGGAGGGAAGAGAAAGTAAAGAAAATGTATTAGGGTAAGTTCACACCGGGTTTTTTGGTCAGGATTTTGAGGCCGTATCCGCTTCAAAATCCTGACCAAAAAGACGCTCCCATTGAAATCAATGAGAGCCGGTCAGTTCTTTTTTCAGGAGCCGGAACAAACAGCTTCTTTCAAAAAAGAAGCGACATGCTCATTCTTTCAGGCAGATTCGCCTTGCGACATCCGCCTGAAGACACTTCCTCCCGACTAGGTCTATTCATTTGGGCCTAATCTGGAGTGGAGTGCACAACTGAATGCCGGTGCACTGCAATCACGGCTACCCGTATTTTGGACCGGAACCTGAGGCAGCCTCCGCCTCAGGCTACAGTCTAAAAAACTCTGTGTGAACTTTCCCTTAGGTGGCAGCGGAAAAGAAAGTGGGTAGACCTGCAAACAATTGGTTTGGACCAGGTTTAGGGTTTCAGATCTTTTGGTAAGTTGTAAGGATTTAGTTTTGTAAGTGCATATCAAAAGCCATTGGTTCCAGGTGGCAAAGTAGTAACCCATTTTATACCATGGGTTGTCCAGCTTTTTTGTCATATAAGCAGTTTGAGACCAAAGCAATAAACTCTTTCATGGAGGGGACAGTAGCTGAATTTCAGTTTCTGGCTGTCATAAGGCAGGCTGCATGTAGGACATGGCACATGACTATTCTGTGCTGGAGAGGAAACGTGTTCCCAATATTAGCAAGCAGTACATCAGTAAAAAAGTTATCTGAAAACTTGGTGACCATTTAAGTAAATGCCATAGGTCAATGGTGCGCTTCAGAAGTTTAACAAATACAAAAAGTAAAAAGTCAGTTAACGGGAACAGCGTGACAACATTGGAGGAGCAAAGTCTAGAACATACTGAACAACCTCAGGGGTCAGTTTGCTTACAAAGGGAACATAAACAGAGTCCTCAAAAAGAGTGATGCGTTAAAGTATCTCAAGTGACCTTTGCCATAGTGCTCCTTTCTTGACTAACTTTAGGTGATGTTGAAAGGATCGTTGAGTCCTCCTGGGGAGGATAAACATTACGATCCCAATGTCAAAGAAGATTGGAGCCTTTCAAAGTGATGCTGAAGACATGGGGCCTTTTTTGTCTTGATATAGTTTACTTTCTGTTGCAATTGTGTGCCCTAAAAAAAATAAATTAATAGGATTTCGGAAGCTTGTTGGATTTTCTTGAGACAAGATTGAAAGCATAGTATTGCCAAGATGCCTTAGTATGCTGAAATATTAAGATTTCACTTTACTGAAATTAAGTAGCTTAGATCAATACCTAAAAAACAACCCCATAGAGCCCTCCACCAGCATAACCTCCTCCATCTAACTTTACAGTTGGTATAGTGTTAGCAGTTAGGTGGAGTCTTCTGCCATGAAGCTCCCTGTGCAGTTTTTTGCTGATATTAAAAGGGGTTATTCACTTTTTAAATATGGACTTATAATTAAGTTAGCCCATCAGTTTTAGGTTGGCATGGGTCCAGCTGTCAGGACCCCACAGATCAGCTGTTTCCATACTCTTTGTTGGGCTTCTCAATTAATGGGGGAGTTTTATCAATCCATTTCTATTAGACTTCCATTCCGGTACATGGGCATGCACCTGATTTATTAAGAGGCCGGAGCCTTGTGATAATTCAGACGCACTCGGTGCCAGTTGGGGTCTTTATACCAGTGTTAATAGATTATTTATTTATTATGCTTACTTGTATAGCGTCATCATATTCCGCAGCGCTTTACAGACATTGACAGTCACTGTCCCATATAGGGCTCACAATCTACAGTCCCTATCAGTATGTCTTTGGCGTGTGGGAGAAAACCGGAGTACCCGGAGGAAACCCACGCAAACACGGGGAGAACATACAAACTCCTTGCAGATGTTGTCCTTGGCGGGATTCGAACCCAGGACTCTAGCGCTGCAAGGCCAATGTGGCCAATGTGTTTTTAGTAGTATTGGTTATAGGTAATGTAGTAATGTCCCATACTAGTCTAACGCACACTGCTGCAGCTGTGCAAAGCTGTCATCGAGCAAAGGCAGGATACTTTGAAGAGTCTAAAATAAAAAAAACATATTCTGGTTTGTTAACTCCATATGTATTCCTTCATAAGTTTCATGTCTTTTATAGGAAGATACAATGTAGAAAAAAAAAAAATACAAGAAAAATATGACTTTTGACCGGACCTGTATTTTGATATAAAGTTATTTTTGCAAAGTTGCATCATTGTGGATGCACTTGGACAGTAAAGAATATAGTTGTAAAGGTGTACATACCCTTTAAGTTTGTCAAAACCAGACCTTAACTTCTAGAGTCATCTTCAGAGATCTTTTAAAGAAGACTTGTCAGGATACAGTCCTTATTTTAATGCAAAAGTATGTAAAACTGTTTGGACAGCGCGGTCAGTGAGTCTATCAGTATTACTTCCATGTGTGGGAAATGATTGGTTTAAATGACAGTTTGCTAAAGCCAAGCACTTTTTCAAGAAAATTTGGCTGTCACACTACAGACTATGGCTGACATCTCTGTTGAATACGGCCCAGAGAACAACATGGCAGCTTGTACACACTTTGTTCTCTTATCTCTTATAGTGCCAAAATCTTAATGACTCTAAAATCCGTATTTATACAACATGGAAGAGAACATTTGAGGGCCTTGTTATTGTTCTATGCAGCTTCTTTTCTTTGCTCTGGTTTTTAGAGTTTTTCTGGTGCTGTTTACAGCATACCATTCATATTTTCAGCACAACATGTAGACGCGCTCATAGCAACACAGATGACTTTAGATGCGCTGGATGCTCTCTCCCCTATTAGCTTAAAAATAAACAGGAAACAGATAAGTAACCAGCTCTCAGCTACCCCTCTCATGCCGAAATCGTATGTGGGATCTGTTGATTCAGCATTTTTCTGGCATCTACTAATTTTAGCTCATTCGTTACAGTTCAGACATGAACAAAAGCCTAAATGACTGCATTCTACAATGATTTGTGACAGCAGACAGACGTTTTCAAGGCTGACTGCACATTTGTTTTATACACTAAAAAATTAGAATGGTTCCAGGACCAATCCTGTATATTTCTGCAAATGGATGTCAAAAATGCTAAAAATCTGCCCTCATCTTCTACTCCTGTGTATTCACCTGTACTCTACAATGTTTTAGATCAACACATCAGACTGACTACCCCAAATGAATGCAACCTGAAAATCTGACCCTTCAGGAAATCTGATAAGACTTCTGCCACAATACTATCATATGACCATCTGACTCTTACCTGTTGTCTGATTCACTTTACCTTGTATATTGTAGTTTTTCCTTTTATTTCACACTATGTTTTTGACCTACAGTATGACCTTGACCTACCATATGCAGTAACCGTATTAGTAAGTAAGTCTCATGCTGCGGACACCGTGGCTGGCTTAGCCACGGAATCTGGGCGAAGATAGAGCATGTCTCTTCTTTAGTGGGAAAAAAAAGTGAGCGCCTCCCATTGAAGTGAATGGGAGCCTTCTTGAGGCAGATTCCTGCAAAAAAAAAAAACTCTGTGTGAACTAGCCCTTATTATTGCAGTACTTACCCGAATAGATCACAGTCTGAGAATAAAGACAAGTCAGAATATCTCCTCCATAACAAAAAAAAAAAAAAAAAAAAAAAAGAGGACTGGGGCGCTACCTTCCAAAAGGTGGCACTAGATCCAAGATCCACTTTTCCGCCAGTGAGGACTTATTGATATATTTCTTACCCAGACTTCCTAGCAGGGCATGCATGGTCTAATAGGTGTCTGTAGACCTCACATCTCCTTAATGAAATATAGAATCTCTCCTGACCCACTTCAATGATCAGTCACCCAACCATCCAGAGCCCTGCACTTCACTGGTGATAGACAATAACCTCAAAACAGTTCTCGACTGACTTTTGGAGCTGGATTGGCTTTATTTCCATATTGCGCTACTAGGTTTCAGGAAGACCAGTCATTCATATATAAAAATCTATCTTCCAAAAGGTAGTGCTGGAGCAAGTTCCCCTTTTCCACCAAGCAGGACTTATTGCATAGTCCATGTCCCCACAGGGTAAAGCTAGTGACAGTTATGTATGACCGTGCTCCGAAATTCACTTTAGTCGCAAACTTCAACAAGTAAAACTTGTTTTACTTGCAGCAAGTAAACCTATGGCGCACCCATAGGCCATTTTCAGAGGTTTTCTAAATTTCTTTGCCTCTGTGTAACTACAAGATTGTGATGTTACATACACGTGAATGTGATTTGTAAAACCCTCTCACTTTCACTTATTGCATTTGAAAATTGTTCTGCTTTAGGGTAGTCTGAAGGGGGACACATTTGTGGTGATTTTTCTTATCTTTTTCCCTAGTGTCACCTATATGGAAAGGTTCAAAATGCAGGAGCAGTAGGTTTGTTCATGTTGAGTGACCTGGTATACATATCATTTCAGATCCTTTGCTACTGTTGCGGCAAATTCACTACAGAACTTCCAGCATCTTGCCTCTTAGGGAGATATTAATGTGTCTTATGTTTATGTAAATTATGAAATTTGGAGTCCTTATCTGGTTGGAACAAGCACAGTTGTATGTGTGTTTTATATGTACCTTTATACTTCCATATCTTTAGACGAAATCTGTGGTTTCTCTACACACATTAAATTCTATGCAGGTTTAATCTCATCGTATGATGATACCTGCACACCCATCTCTGTACAGTATTCTTGGGGCAGAGGGTTTTAGTTGCCTGTATATTAGAAACGCTTGCTGCTACAAGTGTTAAATAATCTACCATATATTTGGTCCCACAGTGGATGTGATATTACACTTTTATTGTAATATGGAAGAAGTATATGGAGCAGATGGTCTATTTCATCTGTCAGTGGACTGTTTTCTGTTCTGTGTTTTTCCAAATGGCAACATAGCTAAGTGGGTGACATTTCCTGTTTGTCAAAATGCTTTATACTTATTGTTAAAACATAGCTGTAGTAGAGAGTATTGCCGAGCTGAAGAGAAGTCAGATCCATTCTATAGCAGTCAAACCTAGTATGTATTATGAGAAGATCTAATCCATTGCTTTGGATCAATGTGCATGAACAGATTTCAATAATTTTTCATATCTTTGAAAAAGCCTTGGCCGTGGAGGTAGATTTCTTTATATTAGGATCTTTATTAGTTGACTAGCTGTTACCCGCGACTTCGTCTGCGGTGATTGTAGAAGTGGGTATATACAGGCGTGGGTAAGGTTTCCGTACTGTGTATAAGGTATGGGATATGAAATGTAACTTTGTATCTTGTTTTTGCTATAATTCAGAGAATACGTGAGACTTTTGTGTTGAAGTTAATTTGTATTTGAGCTGCTATATATACGGTGTTGTGAGAAACTTTACATAGTGACTTTGGGACAGAAGTATTTGAAGTTAACCCTTTCCCGCCGATGGCATTTTTTGATTTTCGTTTTTGACTCCCCTCCTTCTAAACCCCATAACTTTTTTATTTCTCCGCTCCCAGAGCCATATGAGGTCTTAATTTTTCCTGGGACAAATTTTTCTTCGTGATGCCACCATTATTTATTCTATATAATGTACTGGGAAGCAGGGAAAAAATTCAGAATGGGGTGGATTTGAAGAAAAAATGCATTTCTGCGACTTTCTTACGGGCTTTGGTTTTACGGCGTTCACTGTGCAACCAAAATGACATGTCCCCTGTATTCTGTGTTTCATTACGATTCCGGGGATACCAAATTTATATGGTTTTATTTACATTTTGACCCCTTAAAAAAAATCCAAAACTGTGTTAAAAAATTATTTTTTGAAAAGTCGCCATATTCCGACAGCCGTAACTTTTTTATACGTGCGTGTACGGGGATCTATAGGGCGTCTTTTTTTGCGGGACCGGGTGTACTTTGTAGTTCTACCATTTTCGGGAAATGTTATTGCTTTGATCACTTTTTATTCAAATTTTTATCAGAATCAAAACATAAACCATCAAAATCATTTTTCCCGCTACAGCATTTACCGAACAGGAAAAATATTTGTATAGCTTTGTAGAGCGGGCGATTTCGGACGCGGGGATACCTAACATGTATGTGTTTCACAGTTTTTAACTACTTTTATATGTGTTCTAGGGAAAGGGGGGTGATTTGAATTTTTAATCCTTTTTATTTTTTTTTAAATATTTTTTTTACTTTTTTTTTTTTTGCATTTATTAGACCGCATAGGGGTATTGACATGGGTGGGCGGTGTCGCGGATTGTCAGAGCGGTGGGGGTCGGCAAACATGGCTGCTCCGGAGCGTTAAAGAGAGCCTCCTGGAGTATCGTTAAGGTGAGGGGCAAAGTGGTAAAGTATATGTATATGTGATTGTGTGGGGATAGGGGCTAGGCTGTAGAGGGCAATATGAATTTTGTGGCTTGCTATGGTCCAAAGTGTGTGAGATTGCAGAGATGGTGGTGTGAGTTTGGGTTTTGTGGCACAAACGTATGTGCGCTATTGTGATGAAAAGTAGCCTATTGTTTAATCGGGTGTATTAACTATGTTTGTGGAAAATTTCAGCCAAATCGGTGGAGCGGTTTTTCCGTGATTGAGGAACAAACATCCGAACATGCAAACATCCAAACACACAAACCCACAAACTCACAAACTTTCACATTTATAATATTAATAGGATGTAATAGAAACAAGGTTGTGAGTGATAATGCACTTACATATTTCCTTAAATGTTTCAAGAAGGTCCATGCTATTGAGTCTAGGAGATCACACTGGTCTGCTGGGAGTTGTACATGGTTAGTCTGGGAGATTTGTTAGTGGGCACAGAAGTACCCTCTACGTTTAAAGGGGTTGTCCATGGATTGATATTTAGCTCCACTCTGAATAGTGTCACAAGCATGGACCAACCCCCTCTGAAGGATGGGTAGAAAACAGCGCTCACCCGAGTAAATACAACAAATGACTATTATCACCAACGCATTAATATAACAATAATATAACAAATTAGTATTAGTATTGACATGTTTTTCAGCTGATGTTTTGGACATTAACTTGGCAACTATAATTGGCCCAATAATAGGGATATGTAAAGGGGTCTTTAGTTTCATTAGATACGTGAATATAAAGAGATTTTTCTTCTTTAAAGGGATCCTATCACTCAGACATGATTTTTTCTAAGTACAACATCGGAATAGTCTTAAGAAAGGCTATTCGTATCCTACCTTTCGTCATCTTCTCCGCGCCGCCGTTCGCTTACAATCCCGGTTCTTGTTGGTATGCTAATGAGCTCTCGCAGCACTGGGGGCGGGCCCCAGCGCTCAGACAGCACTGGGGGCGCCCCCAATGCTGCGAGAGAACTCTCTCCAGCGCTGCCTCCATCTTCTTCAGCAGCGTCATCTTCAGCCTCTTCTTCCGGCGGTGTCTTCTTACTTCTAGACCTTGGGCAGAGCATACTGCGCATGCCCACAGGCCACTGGAAAATGGCCGCTTAGAATACTGTGCAAGCGGCCATTTTCTCGTGGCCTGTGGGCATGCGCAGTCTGCTCTGCCCAAGGCCCGAGCCTTAGAAGTTACAAGCCACCGCCAGAAGAAGAGGCTGAAGATGACGCTGCTGAAGAAGAGGAGGCGGCGCTGGAGAGAGTTCTCCCGAAGCATTGGGGATGCCCTCAGTGCTGCGAGAGAGCTCATTAGCATACCGACAAGAACCGGGATTGTAGGCGAACAGTGGGGTGGAGAGGACGTCAAAAGGTAGGAGACGAATAGCCTTTGTTAAGGCTATTCCAACGTGGTACTTAGAAAAAAGTGATAGGATCCCTTTAAAATAAGCCCTGTCTAGTGAATGGTAATGAACAATTAGATATTTCCTTCCACAAACTATTAGCAAACTGCTTATATAATATGATTACTCAGCTCACTTATATACTAGTGGGCTCTACTGAATGGTGTCGGTTTCAATCATAGGACACATCCATCCTACCTTATGGCTTTTGCAATGCCAACATTTGCCATCAAGGGAATGTCCATACACATTAGGTCATTGTCCAATCCCACCAAAATAGCTAGGGCTACAGTGCGATTTTGGTTCTAATTCCCATTATCTGACCAAAGATAGTCAGGCTTCCCTGCAACTCCTTCATAAATTTTGGTGAATGGAGTTGCTTTGTAACCATTATTTGTGGCCAAATCCCTGTAGCCCAGAGATGGCATCACTTGTGTCCGGAACACCCAGTGAATGAAGTGGTCATATGTCAGATATTCAGGAAGCGGTGGTGGGGCTTTAGGGGACTGTTTAGGTATTACTTAGTTTATTTTACAACATCCTTTGGTAAAGAAAAAAAAATTGAAGTGATTGACCTACTACATTAATTGATATTAAAGCGTTTTCCCTAATACTTAGTAAATATTGATATGGCTGTGTGGATATGATCTATCCACAATATTTAGTTGCAGAGTGCTATAATAATTGCTGTGTATGTTTAGTTGTATAGTGCAGTTACTAAACATGAAGAAGCCTTGTGTGAAAATAAATACAAACATGACAAGTATGAGTGAAGGGCAGGGCCTTAGGATTTTGCGCTGTATACCTAACCGCACTGATTTTTCCAGCACCTGCTGCCTGTCAGTGTAGACACTAAAAGACTTTCCAGAAGTGTCCAGACTGTGCTCTCATCTCTGCTCACAATGTTCCCCTGAAACAGATAGCATGGCTCAGCCTTATAGAAGAAAAACAACCTGATTTAACCTCGGTGAAGCATGCCTACCTCAAAGTACCTGCAGCTCTGCTCTCCCATAATAATCCTGACTAAGCCCTTAGTTACTGCAAACCTTATTCATATCTGGGCATGTTTGTTGAGACAGCACAGGTGCATGACATGATCTATCACAAGGTGTGTGGGGGTGCTAATACCAGCTAAACATGGGTTAATAAAAGGGCGAAGAATAAAACTAGTCTCTAAAAAGCCTTTAAGACGTACAAGCATTCTTCACATAACTCGCTGGTGGACAAATGATCATAGACTTCAGAAATTGCCCTGAGATACTTATGTAGTTGCCACAAATTAGTTTGTCACACTGACATTGCCAAAATCCATATTTTGAAATTAGGCGACTTGTGGGAGAATTCCACAGGTAGATGACGCACAAAAGGACCCATATTAGGGTAGGTTCACACTACCGTTACTGTCCATTGCTCTCATCCATCACAAGATTAGAGCAGTGGACAGTACAAGAGAGATGCAAAAGGAGCCCCCTCTGTCGGATGTCTGTCTACATGTACAAACCATGATGGAAGCTTTCTTATCTCATGTTGTTTCTTTTCTGACAGAAGATAATATAGCATGCAGGAATTTTTCTTTCATTACAGAAGTAAACACATGACAGAAGAAAGTGTCCGTCATGTTCGTCGTGCTCACTCTTTGTCCATTTAACAGTTACAGGGTTTATCAGGTTCTACTATTGAAGACCTATCCTTAGGACAGGTGCAACACTTGGGACCCCCACAGGTCACCGGTACAGAGACAGCATGGTTCGCTGTACTATATACATACCTTTTTTTGCCTTAAATACATCACCTTTTTTCTTACTTAGTCTCCACCGAAAATTTGTTCCGACTTTGACTCCACAGTCCTGTTTCTTATTGCATTCCATAATATTTTTTTTTCCTTTATAAGGCTTAGTTCACATGCAATTCAGAATGTGCATATTCTGTCGCGGATACCGCGACGGGATACTGGTGCAGTGCACGGTATCCCGTCGAGGCTTTCCGTTCCAGATTAAGCCCAAATGAATGGGCCTAGCATGGAACGTGCTGCCGCGAGGCAGACGCCGCTGCTGAATCAGCCGCGGATTCCTCCTGAAGAAAAGGCAGCTCGTTTATTTTTTCCACTAGCGCCAACATGCCACTCACGGAAAAAAGAGCACTAGCGGTCTACATAGACCACCATTGTGAGGGGGCGGATTCTGACGTGGATTCCACGTCAAAATCCGCCCCCTCTTTCCCTGTATAAACGGTGCCTAAAAGGTCTTCCGAGCTTATTGCTATTGAAATATGTCTGGTATTGCTACAAACACCACTAAATACAATAAATTTAACACAGCAGATACAATTTTTTTTTACAGATTATGGGACAGCGCTTTAGCTTCTTAATGTGTATACAGATACAAGAAAACTTATCAGCAGTAGCTGACCATCTACTATATATTGCAGGGCTGTGGAGTCAGTGTTGGAGTTGTGGAGTTGGTGTTGAAGCCACTTCTGAGCAGAAAAGTTTTGTGACTCTGGCTTCAAAATAAAATTATGAATCTATATTATATTTTACGATTTGATATTATAGCTTGTTGCGTATTACTTTCATAGGAACTCAAACTGTTTTTTCCCTGGAGATAACTTGCAGCTGCTGTAGAAGTGTCTCACAGGAGCTTAGTCGGCTCTACACATTGTAAACACATAGATGATTTATAGTCACTTTTACATAAAATATTAATTCCTGTCAAGGTCATTATCTTCTGCTTCTGGCCACCGATATGCGTCATACAAGTATATTCTATATCTTCATTATAATTTCAAATGTATAATCAAAAAGTATCAAAAAGTATATAGTTTATGTGCTTTAGATATATAGGATGTCTAGATGGTAATATATACTATAATAATATACATCTTACTAGCGGAAACTAAACAAGCTTGTTTGTTTTGTTTTTCCTACCTGCAGTTTATAATCTGTCACCTGCTTTCTTTGGAAAATCTCTATAAAGTGCAATAAATGTATGTCCGATGGCGGATTATCATGTAGCACCCTCACCCTAGGAAATACTTGCAACATTCTGAGGTTTCTTACACCAACTTGTCAGCCAGAATAAAGTGTAGTTTAGACAAATGCATTGCACCTAAAGATCCTATATATCTTGCCTTTAAAGGCGGGCCCCACACAGCATTAACAAGGTGATTTTACAAAAATACCGCTGTGTTTTACAGTGCCTGCAAATTGGATAGGATTCTGGCTAATCCCATCCACACATTGCAGAAAAATATCCGCAGCGGACATGCTGCCATGTCAAAAATTGTTCTGTTTTTGTCAATCGTAGCATGTCAATTATACCTACGGAAACACTGGTGTTTTCCATATAGTTATAATTGAAGCAGAAAGTCCGCAGAGGAAAAGCGCTACGGGAAAAACTGTTCCTACTGTGGTTTTTGAAACAGGGCTTTTTAGCTGGGCCTCGCTATGAAGGGCCTTAGCCTAAAGGAGTTTTTGGGGCTATGGATGTAGTTGAGGATATATACTTATCGTAGGTCATCAATATCAGATTGGTGGGGGTATGACATCTGGCGTCCTTGTTAATTAACTCTACCCCACAGCCACCATCAAGGAGTCAGAAGCACAGCTATGCCAGAATGGCCACTACCCAGAGCACAGAACTGTGCTTACATGGCTCCATTACATAAGTCATCAAGGTGCAAAACCTAAGGCTAGGTTCACATTTTTGTTGGTGTCTCCAATCCTCCACCTGTGACACCTCATTGGAATCTCTAGATTCACCTAGGTCATCTGTCTCTAACATCTAGACTACTCCTAGAGGTAGCCATCTGGTTGGTTCTGAAGCATCTGAAGTCCTGATCCCCATATGGGGTGAATATCAGGGAACCACTTGCACAGAAGTAGCTCAGAGTTTAGTTACACAACTGGTCCATACACACTGTGTAACAGTCATCTTCACAGTGTATGGACACCAACTAAGTAGCTATAAATACCAGTGCATATTGTTTTTCATTTACTAGCTTTATTTTGGTAGTGTTTTCCCCAGAGCACACTACTTATGCCTTATATGCATTCATGTCTTATGGGAAATAAAGAGCAGTTTTTCGATGTTTCTGAATGGCAAGTTGGTGCTTGTTATACTAAGGAGGAATGCTGCAAGTTTTATGTCTTTATTTTGATGTATTTGGGACAGGACACTGAGTACTTGGTTTGTAAATTATGCTAAAGGGTAAGTACATTAAAAACATTTGATATGATTGTGTCTCGGGGTTTCAGACATGTTTACAATGTCACCTATGGAATAGACGCTGAGTAAATAAGTCTTGTTAGTGCCGAAGATGTTGGGAGAAAAATCAGGTCATCAGATTCTGACAATAGCAAAGAATAGGATCAAGACAAAGAGAAATCGGCATCACTCCGCGGACGTGAATAAAAAAAAAGTCCTTTATTCCATCTGATATAAACTTACAAAAACATCAAAAACAAAGACAAAAGAGAATAACAAACATTAAAAAACGCCGTTTTTTAATGTTTGTTATTCTCTTTTGTCTTTGTTTTTGATGTTTTTGTAAGTTTATATCAGATGGAATAAAGGACTTTTTTTTTATTCACGTCCGCGGAGTGATGCCGATTTCTCTTTGTCTTGATCCCATACCTTCGTTTGTTGGTCCACAAACCTATCGTGCACCCCGCCTAGGACTGATTACCATTCACGGTGAGCTCCAATACCTTCTTTTTCTAATAGCACAGAATAGTATGTGAATGTACGTCTGTGTACGGAACTGCGGAATACGTTGGTGACGTATTAGTAATAGATCAGTAAGTAGAGTTATGGTGTTAGGAAGCTGCAGAAAATGTGCAGAAATCCTCACAGTTTTCTGTTGCAGCAATGACACAAATATCATTGCACATGTGCCATATTGAAAGAGGGGCCATGCAAACCTATGCTAATTCTGTCCATGTCTATGTTGGCATGCATCCCAAAAAGCAGTCCTAGAGGTACAGTATAGGAAACAAAATGTTACAATAAAAAGCACCAGTGACACGCAAAAGGTTCAGATAAAATATGGTAAAAGACTTGACATGGCAGAACATTTTCTTAAAGAAAAAAATTGTCAAAGTAAAACGAATCCCAAAATCGAATATTACATTTTCAGCATACACTAGTAACAGGTTGAACTTTTTGGGCTGTAACATTATTCAGCATATGTTACTATATTAGATTTTATTCACGCCATATTTGGTTCATAATGTTTGCTTTATAAAACTGATAGGGTGCTGACAGGTGATATTTCTGTAGCCACATTCAGTCCTTGGGCCGCTTGTACTTTAATATATCAGTAAGTGAAGCACCAAGTAATTTCAGCTGTATATCATTACTAGCCATGTGGTTTTGCTGCTGGCAATGATATAAAATACTGTGCAAAAATATCAGGCAGGTGTGAAACAATGCTGCAAAGTGAGAACGCTTTCAAAAATAGAATTGTTAATAGTTTTATTTTGTCAATTAAGAAACAAAAGATAAATCTAAATCATATTAATATTTGACGTGACCCCCCCCCCTTCCCATTGGCCAATGCAAATTATATGGGCCAGTTATCAGGAACAAGTATTCCTCTTGATAATTCGGTGATGCCCTGGACCATTAAAGGGGTTATGCCATGAAAAGTATTTATGAATAGAAGATAAATACCTGATCGTTTTGGGTGTTACCCCCACCGATCCTGAGAATGGGTGGTGTCTTTCCCTCGCTCCACATTAAGCCTGACCATAGGTGTCTCACTTGGTGAACAGCGTTCTCATTCAATTCATTGGTCTGTTCACCATCTGACACAGCTACATTCAGCCTAGGTATGGTCAGACTGAAAGTGCAGCAGGCAAAAGATACCCCCTGATCTTTAGCGGTCTCAGTGGTCAGTCCCCACCAATTAGGTATTTATGGTCTATTCTATGGGCAGAGGACAAAAACTTTTTAAGATAAGATAATCCTTTAATACTCCCACTATGGGGAAATTCAGTGTGTTACAGCAACATAGATAATCCAATATATACAAATATAAATGCTCCAAGGTAGAGGCATTGCAGAAGGAATATCACAACTTAAAGATCTTTCAGTTCTCTGTATGGAATGATCTCCACTTAGCTCGGTGTTGGTTGTACAGCCTAACCGCAACGGGGAGGAAGGACCTCCGATAGCGCTCCTTCTCACACTTGGGGTGAAGCAATCGGTCACTGACAGTACTGCCCAGTGGTGTCATGGTCTCATACATGTGAAAAAGAAGAAAGTAAATATTGACGGCGCTCACTGGTCATAGACAAGGTGTTGAGGGAGACCCGTACTCTGGCGGGGGTTCTCCCTCAACAAAGGTACTTTTATTGGAGAACGATAAGCACAACGCTAATAAAATCACTGCGTTTCGGGCTCCACTCGGCCCTTCCTCAAGTGCATCAAGTATCCTTCTGTTACCCACCACCTGTACTGGATCCAGGGGACTCCCCAGGACAGAGCAGGCCCTTCTAATCAGCCTGTCAAGTCTATTCCTACCCCTGGCTAGTATACTACTCCCCCAGCAGGCCACTCCGGAGAAGATGGCTGATCCCACTACAGAGTTGAAAAAGGCCCTAAGAAGTGTCCCCTGGACTCCAAAGGCCCTCAGCCTCCTGAGCAGGTAGAGCCTGCTGTGACCCTTTCTGTACAGTGGATCCAGGTGATCAGCCCAGTCCAGTTTGTTATTGAGGAGCACACCCAGGTACTTATAGGTATTGGTATTATCACAATACCCATCCCCTGGATGTCCACTGGTTTTGGAGGATAACTGTGTTTGTGAAAGTCCACCACCATCTCCTTGGTCTTCCCAGAATTAATTATAAGGTGGTTCCGCTTACACCAATCCACAAAATCCCGCTTCTATTTTCCTTACTCCCTGTCATCTTAGTCTGTTATGAGGCCTGCTATTGCAGAGTCATCAGAATACTTTTAACCCATTTTAAGGGTGTCTTTACACATTAGATGCATTTGGCAATATAGACTTGGATTTCAACACGCCTGCTACTTTTGTTCTCAGGTAGATAAGTTGCTGCCAGAGGTGTTTGGCGGCTGCTTTCTTCTTATACAGAACATATTCATGCTCGTCTTATCTGATCATGCATGTGTATGGGGGAAATGAAGAGAGATTGTTGTTGGCTGAACAAGTGTTTGGCAAACAGATCTCATTTCAGTGGCCAGCCTAAGTGTTGAAACCTTTGGCAGTGCCACTACAGAACAAATGAAGCTTTAACCATGCCCACTATATAGGTTATCTGAGAATTGCAAGACATAACAGATTCTCCAGTGAAAGACATGTTCTATATAACCCCTCTCCTTCTTTAAGAGACTTTGAGGACTAGAGATGAGCGAACACTATTCGAAACAGCCGTTTTGAATGGCGCGCTCACATAGAAATGAATGGAAGCGGCCAGCACGCCGACTTAGCTGGCGGCCAGCCGCTTAACCCCCCCACATGCTGGCTGCGTGCATTCATTTCTATGTGAGCGTGCTATTCGAAATGGCTGTTTCGAATAGTGTTCGCTCATCTCTAATGAGGACCCTAGACAGAGAACCTCTATATCAAATGAGAATTTCTGAACTGGACAAACCTTTTAAACAGGATGTTCAGTGTTCTCAACTTTCATAGAGTATGTTACACATAAGCAATAAGTAGTGGCAGGTAGAAGGGAGTATGGATACGGATATGGATGAGACGGCATAGGGTTTGTATGAGCTTAAGATAAGATAATCCTTTAATAGTCCCACCATGGGGAAATTCAGTGTGTTACAGCAATAGAGATAATACAATATACAAATACAAAAGCTCCAAAGTAGAAGCGTTGCAGAATCAGTAGGTACAGATTAAAAAAAAAAAAAAGTAAAGGTCAAAGAAGGTAGTAGAAGGGATATCACAACTTAAAGATGTTTCAGCTCCTTGTATGGAGTGATCTCCGCTTAGCTTGGTGTTGGTTGTATAGGCTAACTGTAGCCGGGAGGAGAAACTTTGGGGTTGAGCAGTCGTTCACAAACAGTACTGCCCAGTACTGTCACGGTCTCATACATGGGATGGAGCTCAACACGGACAGTATCCTTCTGTCACCAACCACCTGTACCTGGGTCAAGGGGTCTCCCAAGGACAGAGCTGGGTCTTCTAGCCTGTCAAATCTATTCCTACCCCTGGCTGGTATGCTACTCCTCCAGTAGGCCACTCCAAAGAAAATAGCTGATGCCACTACAGAGTTGAAAAAGGCCCTAAGAAGTGACCCCTGGACTCAAAGGCCCTCTGATCAGGTAGAGCCTGCTGTGACCCTTTCTATACAGTGGATCCAGGTGATCAGCCCAGTCCAGCTTGTTATTGAAGAGCACACCCAGGTACTTATAGCTGTTGACTATCACAATACCTGTCCCCTGGATGTCCACTGGTTTTGGAGGATAACTTTGCTTGTGAAAGTCCACCACCATCTCCTTGGTCTTCCCGGCATTAATCTTAAAGTGGTTCCGCTTACACCATTCCATAAAATCCTGGTTACAATAAGAGAAAATTTGTAAAAAAGACTATTTGCAATTGGCTTATTTTTTTTCTTTTCTACCTTGTATATACTGCTTATCTTACACTAATATTGAGCCACAGCATTGAAAGATGTATTGGGTTATATAAAGGGTCTGCTTCAATGCAGAAACATGATGCTCTTTTTGGAAAAAGAAGACTCTTATCACTAACCCCAGGCAACAATTCTGCAGGTTGTTAGTAACAGCAGCCAAATGATTTGTCGATAGACATATTCCTAACAGCACTGCTGAGCGTCTTGTTCTACCTACATCAGATTACTATGCTGTGCCTGGTATAAACATAACCAGGCTAGCAGGGAATGCTGAGTGATCTCATCTGTCAGAACTGCAGACCTAGAAGTACAGCCTGTATCATTTTTATGTTAAAGATTACCTGTCCTCTTTTTTGATGTATTTGTTTAGTAAATACTTGTATTCCCTATTTCCTTGTATTCCCTACATTATTATGTAGCATCTTTTCTTATTTCTCTTTGTTCTGCGGCTATTCCTTTATTCTTGTAGGAAATGTAAGAATAAATTGCCAACTAGGTGCTACCAGTTGGGGTGTACACGAACCTCTGACATTGGCCTGATCGGTGAAATGCATTGAGGTGGTTCCTTAACAAAGGGTTTTTCATCCCTGGGGATTGCTACTTAACATTTATTATGGCTATAGGTATGAATTTCTTACTTTATCTCTGATCAGGATATAACTTTGAGCCAATATTTATTTAGTGTGTGCCTCTACAAGCTTTTGCTATCTTCATAGATTGTAAGCCCTTGCGGGCAGGGCCCTCTATCCCACTGTGCCAGTTGGTCACTGTTAGACTGGTCTTACACGACCGTATTGAATGTACGGTCTACAAGTTGCTGATCGGCAACATAGACTCCACAGACGTCCATGTTCTGCCGCACTTGCCCATAGAGTTCTATGGACGAGTCCGTGCAGTGCCGCAATTCATGGCCATTACGGACATGTCCTATAAATTGCAGACCACGGTTGCGGCCCGACCACACCACGGATAAAATATCCGGTGGTGTAAGAGGCCACATTGAATATAATGACTTACATTGAATATAATGGCTTACATTATGGTGTAAGACCAGCCTTAGTATTGTACTTGTTTTTTGTATATTTTGTGTACTGTATGTAAACCCTCAAATGTTAAAGAGGACCTTTCACCATATGGGGCACATGTGGTTTAATACACCGTTAGAAAGCCGATGACTTTCCCGTTCTGTTCCCCGAGTGAAGAGCTATTGGTGCCGTTCCTGTAGCTCTTCACTGTCAGAAGGGCGTTTCTAACAGTCAGTCAGGAACGTCCTTCCTCACAGCAGCGTCTATATCAATGTACTGTGAGAGTGGGGAGGAACGCCCCCTCCCCTCCTTATAGTGCTTGCCCATAGACGAGTACTGGGGGGGGGGGCTTTCTCTCGGCTCAGCGTCATCGCTGGGCGGTAAGGAACGCCCTCTCTCACAGTACAGCGCTATACTGTAGGTGCTACTGTGAGGAAGGGCATTCCTGACTGACTGTCAGAAACGCCCTTCTGACAGTGAAGAGCTACGGTACCAGCACCGATAGCTCTTCACGGGGCACAGAACGGGGAAGCCAATAATGTGCTGTATTCAGCGCACTGTCTGCTTTCTAGCGGTGTATAAAACCGCATGTGCCCCAGATGGTGAAAGGTTTTCTTTAAGCAACATGGAATTAATGGTGCTATATAAATAAATAATAATAATGATATCTTGGTGCTGGTTGAGATCGAGGTCACGTATTGTATATTAAGACCTGGAGTTACATCTTATGTATTATATACTATAACCTTACTGTATTAGGATGCACTCTGATAACTAGTGTTACCTACGGAGCTTATTTGTACTATTATCTGTCATTGGGGTGTCCCTTTTCTGAATACACATTCTTTGTGACTTTTCATGCATTGTAGTCAGCACTATGTATCAGCACCACATGTACCGTAGCTATTCCCAGTGAATGTGCCCTGAGTTGGGGACCATTTTGTACATCTGGCCCATGGCTCTACTTTTTATCCTCACTGTTACTTGACATAGTATTCTATCAATAAAATATTTTTTTGTTTTACTTTCTCATATATAAGGCACATTCTAGTAGAATGTCAGAATGTGACAGGCAGATTAATACATTATTAAGTTATAGGTCTTACATTTGCAACAGAAATAAAAATATAAAAAGGGTTTTTACTTTGTGAAAAGAAAATTATAAAAATAATTTGAAATTTGGTACCAATGCAATCATATGGACCCAGTGAATAAATTTATCCGATTATTTCATTCAAACAGTGAAAGGCAAAATCGCTCTTTTTTCTACTCCTTCTTAGAAACAGTTAATAAAGGTTAATCAATGAGATATAGCCATTGAGCAATACAACGCGGCCCACAAAAAGCCAAGCTTACACTGATGGAAAAAGAAATAGGTATGCGACAATGGGAAAACAAAAGACATGGTTTGGTCATTATGGCCTAAAACAGGACGGTGACTAATGGGTTAAAGGTGGAAGTACACAAGTATTACGCTATGGTGTGCAGTGTTATTTATCAGGAGTAAACTCCTTATAATTGGTGCAGAGACATCTGTATAGGGGTCTCTCATAGGGATAGAGTTGAGTCTCATCATCTTCCAGACAGAGCCATGATACATTTACAAGTTGCTTCTGTTTTTTGCATTACTACTGAGAGGATTTCTAATGATGACATCTTAAACCTGTTAATACTTTTACTGCAGTATTTATATGCACTTTGCTACAGGAACTTTATTTTGGCAGACTGCAGACAGGCATCTGTAATAGCTATTTAGCATAATGAAAGCCCACAAATAACACTCCCGTGCAGGAACAGGCAGACAGTTAATGCCCCCGCAGAAAAGGACTGTGGACACCACTTTAGGGGGTAATCCTAAAAACTAGTTGAGTTGAATGGATTAGATTTAACAGTTATAGAAGCAATGTTGACATGACCCTGATCTTTTAACAATTTTGCACAGTAAGGGGTACTTTTTGATGTACGGGACAGCCCCATATTCAATTATAGGTGGAGACCCTCAAAGCCCCCGTGTTCTAGTATGGCAATAAATGGCGTAATGCTACTCTGTAACACATGGTTTGCATTTTTGTAATAGTTCTGTGCTTGGCATTTTGGATATTATATTTCATGATTCTCGATTCCGTCAGTGCTTTTACAACTTATTGCCATTTTATACCTATGTAAAGGCATTTGATTGACAGAGGCAGACAGGATATCATCTGGAGCCGAATAGGCCATACATAGAAAAATGACAGCAGCCATGTTATGTGACATATATTACATACATGTAGTATTTTGTTCATGCAAGTTGCCTATACACATAACAGAACCCACTAATTTCTGTAGGATTTGCTATGTTTGGTGTGTGTATGAGAGTGTAGGGATGTGGCAGATAATATGGGACAAGGCATGTTGAATGTGAATGACTTGTTCTTATAAAAGATTTTGCCAGAGTTGTCTGGCCAAGCCTTACCCTTTTTCCCCTCTCCTCATTTTGGCCAAGCATGCATGTGGATGGACAAGTCTTAAGGAACAGCTCTGTGCCAAATGCTCATATTTGTAGATGTATGGCCCTTGTTAGGTTTTCACTCAGTCTCTTAATAGTTGGGTGATCTCTAGCCCTCAAACTAAAAGGGTTTGTCCACTTTGAAAAGCCCTTTTATGTTGGAAGAATTCCCTGACAATAAGATGATCAAAGGTTACGCCACTGCTGGAAATTCCAGTGGTCAGCTATGGAAAATCTGGTATCTGCTGTTCAATACCACTGCAGCGCCACCACAGGGGAAATGAGTCATTACATAATTCTCATGGCAGTCAATGAGCTGTCCGTATAAAGCGCGGACATGCCCCCTCTGGCAAAGATAATGTTATTTGTAGCTGCTTTTCCTCTCTGACTATTAAATGAGGATTTTTACTATTTCCTGATAAGTTATTCTTATAATATACTGTAATTAACCTTTTGTTCTCATTCCTTTTACTGTTCGTACTTGGGTAAGCCTTTGTGTTGTGGAGGCTGGTGTACGGTGCGTGCCTGAAGAGGGGAGATGTCTTTGATGACTAAGTATCATAAGCCGGGTTATTCTGACCACTTGCAGTAAATGTTCTGACGTGATGTGTACAGATCAGAATTCCACATGGTCTTGCAGAGTCTGTTACATAACTCCTTAACAGAGGAGAGTTTTTGGCTTCCTCTTTTGTGTTTGGTTGTCATTATATACGTGTGTCAAGGACTGTATCATTATATTATTGAGATTTCATTAGATTGTGAACGTCTTGAATGCAGTTATGAGGCACCTGATGAGCTGCATGTTCTGGCCTAGGGGAGTCCTGACAGTAAGACCCCTGCCGATCTAAATTTAATGGCCTATCTTAAGGATGGGCTACCTGTTTTTAAAAGGTGGATAAAGGGGTATTCCAGCGCCTTGCTATTAATGATCTTTCCTCAGGATAGGACATCAATAAATAGACGTCCAACAATCAGGATCCATGCAGATCAGCTGTTTGAAGGGACTGCAGCATTCCATTTTATAGTGACTGCACATACTGTTCAGTCCTGTAGGGCAAGGCAGTAATTATATTGTACGGCTGCTAAAAATATAAAGGGGGGAAATGTAAATAGTGGCACTCCCTTAAAACAGTTGATCAGCGGGGGTCCCAGGCGTTTGACACTGATCTCTCATTGATGACCTCTTCTGAGAATAGGTTGTCAACAGTAAGGAACTGGAATACCCCTTTATACCACTCCAGCCTCATGATAGTGGTCTGGGAAAGATAGATAACCCGACTGCTATCTCTATTGTGAAGATAATACATCACTGGCAGCAAAGACTGGCACTTACCTCTGCAGCCTGGAAATTTCAGTACAGTGACCCTCTACACAGGCAGCAGAGATGAGTGCCAATCCCTTCTACCAGGTGATGTTTTGCGTATACAAGAGAGACAGCGACAAAGTTATCAGGTTTTCCTCGACTGCTGTCACGATGCTTTGGGGCTCTGGCAATCTTCAGCTGTTAATGGGCTCCCATATACCTACAGACCCAGCCAAGGCTGCATCCCCTGCGACCATGATTATTATGCCCCTGCCAGGCAGTTTAGCCTAGACTAGGTATAACTGAAGTCTGCACTTAGCTGAGCGGCCCGGCCATCTTCAGCTCCCTATACCTATGGGCCCCACCAAGGTTGCATATGTTACGACCATGACTGCTACCCCTGCCAGGTAGTTTAGCTCAAAGAGGATAGACTAGCCTAGGTACAATTGTAGTCTGCACTTAGCTGAGGATCTTAGGGTGGCCATACACATTAACTAGAAGTAGATTTATGGTTGAACAACCGGTGACCCAGTGATCATCTGGTGAATTATAACTTCACATAATACACATTTTAGTTCATATTGCTCATTACAGTTCAAATGGATCATACATTGTCAATGACCTTAAACAAAAGGACAAACCATCTTTCCGAGAACATTCTTTTATAGATAGGTTGTGCATGGATGAAAGATCTTTTATCCGTCACACAAAAACTTCAAACATAGCCAAGTTCTTTCCTAACAAGGATGGTATGTGTTCGGTCGGCTAAAATTATTGTATAAATTATTACTTGGTATATTTAAACCAATGAACATTTGTTCTGGCTGAAATTGTGCATTTTCATCCATTGTAATGTAATGTGCATGAGCACCTTTACATTGTTGAACTGCTTTATGTTTTATCCTTTGTAATAAAGTGGAATCCGCGACAGTCCTGGCAGGCGGGTTAGGACCCGAGAGTGACGTGGCCCCCTGTGTCACTCTCGGTGCCAAAAACCGCCACACCGCCCCCCTTCCCCCATGTGAACTTAGCCTTAAGGTTTCTATGCATCTTCAATAATTGTTGGCCAAAACGCCCACTCTTCTATTTTTCCACATCCCATGTCTGACTCCTGCCCAACTCCTTCCTAAATGACTGACAGTCATGGTCAGACAGAAGCAGTAAAACTCCTCTAATGTATAAACCTAGTGATTGAACAAGGACATGAGAGTAAGCTAGTGCCGGACAACTCTGGTAGTAACTGACCTGCAGAGTTCAAAGGATTGGACATGACAAGCTTGCTCATGCCTGTTCCTTCCAGAGATATCATCTGTAAATGGAGAATTGGGAGGCTGCCATTTAGATGGCTGGATGAGTTTTTTTATGTGCATCTAGTTCTCTTGTCATGTCTTTTTAGTAAATACTTGTGAGCCTTGTAAAATAACAATTCTGCAGAAGCTTTTCTGAGTGCCGTGCATTATGCCATTCTCCCGAAAATACACTAACTTTATCAATGAATTGACAACTGGATGTTAGCAGCTAGGGATGTTTCAAAGTGTTAACTATTGGTATGAAGGGAAAAATGGAAAACGGAAACATTAACTTCACGGGACATCATAATGACATAATTGTGTGCATTATTCATGTACTTTGTTATCACTGTATTTATTATCCCTATACTGTGATATTGTTGTATTATCCCTGTATTGTGACATCTCATTGTTTATTATCCCTGCACTGTGACATCACTGTGTGTATTATCCCTGTACTGTGACATCACTGTGTGTATTATCCCTGTACTGTGACATCACTGTGTGCATTATTGCTGTACTGTGACATCACTGTGTGTTATCCCTGTACTGTAACATCACTGTGTATATTATCCCTGCACTGTGACATCACTGTGTATATTATCCGTGCACTGTGACATCACTGTGTATATTATCTCTGTACTGTGACATCACTGTGTATATTATTCGTGCACTGTGACATCACTGTGTATATTATCCGTGCACTTTGACATCACTGTGTATATTATCCCTGTACTGTGACATCACTGTGTATATTATCCCTGTACTGTGACATCACTGTGTATATTATCCCTGTACTGTGACATCACTGTGTATATTATCCCTGTACTGTGACATCACTGTGTATATTATCCCTGTACTGTGACATCACTGTGTATATTATCCCTGTACTGTGACATCACTGCGTATATTATCCCTGTACTGTGACATCATTGTGTATATTATCCCTGTACTGTGACATCATTGTGTATATTATCCCTGTACTGTGACATCATTGTGTATATTATCCCTGTACTGTTACATCACTGTGTGCATTATTGCTGTACTGTTACATCTGCCATCTCCTGTTTATTTCAATGGGAGGTATGTGTTTCATTTTCCCATAGCTGAAAAAAATAGCAGTGGAAAACAGAAGTGTCATGTCCAATCTTTGGTCAAATTTCTCCTGAACTTCCCATTGAAGTAAATGGCAGTAGAAAATCTTTCTTCCAACAGCAGGAAAAATTCTATGGCAGATTTTGCATGGCAGGTCGGAAAGATAAGTGTTACATAAAACTACACCGTGAAAATGCCAATGTGAATGCTTGGGGGGGGGGGGGGGGGAGGATTTATCAAGACCAGATGCACCTCATTTATTTTTCTTAATTTGATAGCGCCAACATACTCTGCAGCGCTTTACAGACATTGAAACTGTCTGTATAGAACTCACAATATATTTCCCTATCAGTATGTCTTTGAAGCGTGGGAGGAAACTGTAGTACCCAAAGGAAACCCATACAAACTCCTTGTAGATGTCGTCCTTGGCTGGATTTGAACCTGGGTGTCATCTGTGGCATAAACAATAATGAATATGGCGCAGATGTAGACCCCCTCCACTTTTAGGTGTTAAATAGCACAGACAATTTTGGTTAAGTGATTTTTTTGGAGGGCGGGGGATCACCCATATTCAGGTTGTAAAGGAGTGTGGTATTTCAGTGCTACCTTACATCTCGTCCAGTTAGTGTTGCGCGCTCACCATTTTTATTTGGGTGGCCCAGGTACGTCGGGCCAATGACCGCTCTGGGATACAGAGGCTGTGGCTTCTAAGAGTTAAATCATTACTTGCCTTGATTTGCCTGTCATCATGATTAAACCTTTTTTCTTACGGTAAGTCAGCGGTTTCCTGATTTACAGGCTTTCCATTTCCTATTTGTTCTGTGCTAGGGTTACATTCAGTCTGTCAGGAATGTTGGCTGCAGAATCCAGGGCATCATGTGATTTCTGCTCCTTTCTCCCCCCCTCGCTCCCTTGTCATGCTCACTCCCCCACCTCCAGTATGTGCCTCAGCACACGCTGTTCAGTAAACAAACTTCAGAGAACCAGAGAGAGCTGGTTTTGATCAGCCAATTCATTCACACTGCGATTTTAGCTGAAGGTAGCGCGGTGCACAGCCTTGACGTAAAGGCTAGGGGGCAGTGGAGCCGGTAGTTATCTTTTCATTAGTTCTTTTTATAGCTGTGAAAAAGCAGCTGGAGCTGGTTAAAATGTGTACAAAAAGGCAGATCTGCTGATGGAAAGCGCGCTGTTAGTCATGGTGTCAGCGCATGTCTTCATATTATTCATATCTGAACTTTGTACCGTACATGCAATCAGGCAGTAAATGGAAGTGCGGTGAATAAGAGGATAAGGTGTAAAGGTGCGAGCATGCCACCAGTTCACATTGAGGATGTTTTATAGGTGAAAGGTTTCTTACGCGTTCCATTACTTCACGGGGCAAAGATGTGTCATCCGATCATTTGATTTGGGTATGGTAACAATTAAAGGGTATTTATAGCTAAAACACACAGGATGCCGTCTCTATCATGTGACAGCAATACATGATAAATTTATTTATTATGCATACTTCTATAGCGCCATCATTTTCCGCAGTCAGTCACTGTCCCATATAGGGCTCACAATCCAGATTCCCTATTAGTAGGTCTTTGGATTGTGGGAGGAAACTGGAGTACCTGGAGGAAACCCACGCAAACATGGGGAGAACATACAAACTCCTTGCAAATGTTGTCCTTGGAAGGATTCAAACCCAGATCTCCAGCGTTGCAAGGCTGCAGTGTTATCCACGCAGTTTCTGCAAGTGTATATTTCACGGTTTACACTTTATCAATAAATGTGATCATAGATAACAAATATTAGTCTCACAAGCAAAGTAATCACTCTTGCCAAGATGGATCTCCAAAATATCTATCCCCTCGTTCACATCTGCGTTTGGTATTTTGTTTGGGGGTCCCCATGCGGACTCCCCGAACGGATTACCAAATGCAGATGTGAACAAGGGTGAGACCGCTTCCATCCATATTAATTCTTTGGTGGTAGAAGGGATCTTATATGGACTATGGGGCCATTATACATGGGGAGAACTTTACTGCAAAGATCACTTGCACCTACTTGTGGTTCAGATTGTGTGACCGATACTGACATGTCTGGTTTAATAAATATTTGTATCCTTCGTGAAATAACAATTGTGTTCCAGAATGTTTCATGGGAATACAAGTATTTACTAAAGTAGACTTGTCAGTAAAGTTGGCAGATTTTCTTTAAAATGGGAAAATAAATCCTTGGTTTTATTTTTACTGGAAATCTGTTGCCTAGAATTCAGACACTAAACCACCAACATGTCCTGGAGATATCCTAGTGATGTAGTGTCCCAATGCTATAAATATCTGTGACCAGGATTAAAGCATGCTGAAAAAGGAATCCAGTGAGTCTTATTGGACTCCTCTCTGGTTCTCCCGCTGCAGAGTAATTTTCAGAAGTTAGTGTACTACTCCTCTGCTTCACTGTGTGTGCACCAGGGGCACCAAGAGGCAGCTAAGTATAGACTTTTTTTTTTTTAAGGGAGTCTGTCAGCAACAAATTGGTTATAAACCTAATAACAATGCCTTTAAAAAGGGATTCCAAAGTTTCCAAACATACCTGTTGTTCAGCTGTGGAACCCCTTTTTCATGTAAATGAGGGGAAAATATTTTGGGGTGAACCTTAGCTGGCCCAGGCTTCAGCCTCAGCTCTAGAGTCTCTTCTCTGTATTCTGCCCTGCTCATCCATTATTTGTTTGATGTCTCTTCTCCAGTTTCAGCGTTTCTCCTAGCAGGCGCAGTACTCATTTTACTGCGTGTGCTTGTGACTTCAACCTACATGTCAAGGATGGACCGGACAAAAAAGAGGATCTCTGCGCTCAATCCGTCGTCTTTTAAAATTTCACTTTATTTTGGAAATATAAACACAACGCGTTTCGGGCTAGCTGCCCTTTTTCAAGTGTATGAACTTATATCTCACGTCGAGCTGGGAGCATCCAGCTCTCCCCCCCCCCCTTTCTCTGCATGTCCTCTGCCCACCAATGAGAGGGCTGAGGAGAGCCCAGGAGGCGGGGCTTATCCCTGCCGAGCTGCACACAAGAGAAGAAGAAGCTGCTGCTCCAGGAAAATGAAACTAAAGAAAGAAAACAGGTACACAGGTACATACTGGGGTTACTATGCTTATTAACATCAGGTACACAGGTACATACTGGGGTTACTATACTTATTAATATCAGGTACACAGGTACATACTGGGGTTACTATACTTATTAATATCAGGTACACAGGTATATACTGGGGTTACTATACTTATTAATATCAGGCATTTGGGGTTATTACTTTTGTTTTAGTAACTCCATGTGCCTCATATTAATAGCAGTTAACCCTATCATGTCCCTCACATTAACCCCTGTGTGCCTCACCATAAAAGTTACTAATATATGAGACATATGGGGGTAATAATAATGAAGATACTTTATTATTACCTCCATGTCTCTCACATATCAGTAACTCTTATGTGAGGTACACAAGGGTTAATGTGAGGGACATGATGGGGTTAACTGCTATTAATATGAGGCACATGGAGTTACTAAATTGTAATGCACATGACCAGATTTTTTTTATCCACAATTGTCCTGGTATAGCGGTCAGCGGGTGACGTGACAGTATTTAGTCCTGTAGGGGCCACTATGGGGCATAATACTGTGTGCAGGGGCCACTATGGGACATAATACCGTGTGCAGTGGCCACTATGGGGCACAATACTGTGTGCAGGGGCCACTATGGGGCATAATACTGTGTGCAGGGTCCACTATTGGTCATAATAGAGCGCGCAGGAATGCGTAGGAGGGACTCGGTCGAGATCTTCGGTGTCAGGGGGGCCCATGTGAAAAGTTCACCACGGGGCCCCGCCATTCCTAGTTACGCCACTGCATTTTAGGTTTATTTTGTATGTGCAGTTTAGAGGGCTGTAACATTTTTTATCATACATCTCATTCAACTAATTTTTGCGTCTTTTTTCGGGGACACGTAGGGTTTTATTTTTATGTTGTTTTTATTTTTCAACGTGTTTTAATTTTTTTATATCTGGGAAAATATAAACAAAGTAGGAGGGAAATTGTGTCTGGTTTTTACTTATTTTTTATATAATAACACAAAGTGTCACTGAAAAACCTTATAAAATAGTTTTTCCTCTCCGTTATGGTAATTTTTATTTTGTATGATGTTGTCAGGGGTGGGGCTATAAAATTTAATAAAGGCATTTTATTGGGTATTATTTTACTTATTTTTTTAATTGTTTTACTTTATTAATTTTTTTATATTTTTTTTTTCAGATGGTGTCCCCATAAGGTCATAAGAGACCTTTGGGGACATTTGATCACTTTTTTTTTTTTGTATTGGAGGCTGAGTTCCCCTGCAACTGGGGTTGGTACATTTAGCCCCAGTTTCAGGAGGAATATAGCCTCCTGCACGCTGTATATACAGTATACACAGGTGTTCTGGGTCCTGTAGGACCCAGCAGCTCCTGTAAAGACACTGAGCACGGCGGATCACGTGACTGGGTCAGAGGGCGGCCACATCATGGCGGCGCGCATAGCTTTGTATACAGTGCTTATTGAGCGCTGTATACACAGCGATCAAGAAGGCAGGGGAGGTAATAAACCTTCCCTGCCATCTCTCTGGGAGCTCCGGCTGAAGTTACAGCCGGCTCCCAGTAAAAGCAGCTGCACAATCTTGTGCATCTGCTATGTTCTGACAGGACGTACCAGCACGTCCTGTCAGAACAAGGCAGCCACTTCCCGGACGTATATAGACTATGGGCGGTCCGGAAGTGGTTAAAGAGTGTCTGTCAAGTCCACAATGCCTCTCAAACCAATAAAAGTACTGTGTAGAGGCCATTGATAGAAGAAGAAACATACCTTTGTGGCCACAAACCAATAAAGCATTGCAGCGATAATTATATTTCTATGGATATGCAAATCAACCTGAAAGTGCATTGGAGGTGGGGCATGATTTAGCACCCAACAACTCTACTTTAGTTGTAATTGACACATATTCAGCCCTTGTGACATTGCAGTCACAAGTCCTAGAATGTGACAACATAGACAGCTATTAGATGTGGATCTAATACATCTGCATATCTCAGTGTAGCTGTAGTCATACTCTTGTGCATTTCAAATTGGCAGCAATGTGTTAGGATGTTTGTTCCCATTTCAGTAGACTTTCCAAAACTAAATTAAACTAAAGTTGAATTCAGAAAAGTTGTTTACCATAGCTGTTATTTAAGAAGTTTTTCAAAATCAGAAAAAAATCACTGTGGGGAGAGGGGGATGCAAAATGGCATAAAATTACAAACTGAGGTGGTTTTCGTCTGTTTTTGTAACTTGGATGCAGTAAACTTGTACCTGTGTATGTAGATACCCCTGAGATTAATGATTGACTGCAGTGGTCATGCATATTTCATTACAGAAATGTATGGCATATCCATCTCCGGGACCCACACCTCATGGGAGAGAACAAGGTCCCCATAGGAGAGGTGTCCACAGACAGATTGGAAAGATGGAACTTTCAATGGAGAGAGCCACCTTTTGGGTATGGTTAGATAGTCAAGCTAACACTAGTTTGCAATTTAACCCCAGTAGGTGGTAGCATAGAAAGTAGAGTTACATCTCAAGAAAGAAGGGTTAAATGTGCAGCATCAGATATTGATATTGTAATAGCTATTTCCACAACCAATGAACTGTTGAATTATCAAGTCATTGTGTGAAAGATCATGGGAGGGCCATAGTGCAGTCACAATGTCTGTAGATATGTGTAGATCACAGATCCTTGAGCAGCTTCGCTAATGTGTAGTTAGGAGATATCAGGTATGCACCAGACAGTACTCATGATGCAAGATTTCTAGACCTGGTGCCAGGTTAGCTGTGTTTTTACAGAACATGAGGTTATCTGGATAGTCATTATTTTCTGATGTTTGCAATAATTGGAAATGATGAAATATCTTAAAAATACATTACCCTGAGGCCAGCCCTCTGTGCTTTTTGGTGCTGTGGAATCCTGAATCTTTTAAGAATATCTTCAGTTCCCCAAATCGAGTATATATTATGGGAGATTAACTTGGATAATCGTGCCAGACTTGCCAATGAATTATCACTCAAATACTGTCACTCGTTTTCTATCACATTTATAAAGTAGTTTATACAATTTTTTTTCTTTTGTTTGTTTTGCCTTGTGTTTGGAGGGGGGAGGAGGACCATGGTTTCCCTAAAATGGGCATAGGTCAAGATGTCAGTATGACATGCAATTTTTTTTTTATTTTTTTTTTTAATTCTTCATTTATAACAAAAATAGAAACACTCACAACAAACCATATAAAAACAGCCGCCATACAAGTAGGGGCTGGAAACAGTATAAAATACAGAAACAATCTGCATAACAGGGTGTGAGATCACACAATTGATAGGAGACTAAAGATTGGAGATTACAAGAGAGAAGAAGAAAAGAGACATGAAGGAAAGAATGGGGAGAGAGAGGAAAAAAAGAAAAGTGGTGTGCAATATCTAACTTATTAAATGTTATAAACTCAGACTCTACAGTCCAAATAATGCAATATACTTATCATCCAGCATCAGCCAGTGGGACAATTCTGACACATTTTACAATTGACTAGTTTGTTTATAAGTGACTATTAGACAGGATTAGTAAAATGTCCCCTTGAGAAAAATTAAAAAACAAAAAAGGGCACCAGGAATCAGAGAGGAGCCGTAAAAATTGTAAAAACTTAATAAAACTGAGAATTCAAAGAAAAAAAAATAAAAAACCGGAATCTAGGAAATCTTAGGCTGCGTTCACACAGAGTGTTTTGGCTCAGGAATTTGGTCAGGAAACTAACTCAAATTCCTCCTCCAAAAAACACACCATACAGTCCTATGGTGAGGCGTTTTTAGGAGGAGTTTGAATCAGTTTCCTGACCAAATTCTTGAGCCAAAACACTTTGTGTCAATGCAGCCTAAGAATGAGAGCACTGGAGGGTTGAGGAAGTATCATTTAAAAAAAAAAAAAATCGACAGCTTTCTGAGCCTTTTTTTTAAAAGGAGTTTTCCAGGCAAAAATTATTTATTTATTTTTAAAAAAGGTCTGCTTTTGCTATTAATGGGTTAATAAGTGCACCCATACAACTTTAGCAGTGTTTTCAGTGATTTCTGTTTTTTGGTTTTTTTCTGAGAGCGCCTAGCATCTTTTACATTGGTTTACATAATGTAGCTTCCTGCTGCAATGCATTCTGGTAGTTGTAGGCTATTACACTATCTCCCTCTCACTCCTCCCTCCACCCTGTCTCCCTAGCGATTCCTCCCACTGCTAGCCCTCCCCAACTTAATCAACCCACCCCCTATACTCTATTATACTTTACCTGTCTTTTTCCTGTCTTCCTTCTGCGGGGAAAGCGCAGCATTGTGCCGTAGCCTTCAACACATCTCTAATACGTAGACTCCCAGCTTGTGCAATAGACATGTCCTGTTGGCTTCAGCACAAAGCCAGGACTCTGTATCTATTGCACATGCGTGTGCTGACATCAAGTAAGGATGAGGAGCCTTTTACTTGGGAAAGAAGGCTAGATAGGAAGAAGATAGGTAAGTATGATGGCATGGATGCGGGGAGGAAGTGGTAGTGACGATCCGTTTCCGGAAATGGGGAAACGGTTCGCCACTGGATAATCAGAAAATGTCTCTGAGGTGGTCACGTGACCGCTCCAGGGATATGGGTAAATATACATTTTTGATTGATAATGTAATTTAGAAATTAGGAGGGTGATTAGATTAGTGTAGGGTTTTATAGTTACCCCGGACAACCCCTTTAACTATCATTTCAGCAATAAAGTAATTTGTGCCTTAGCACATAGATAACATGTTGCCATATTTCATATACAATTTATGTTACAGGTAAAATGGAGTTACCGCTGCATTTATCAGGTGAAGTGAGTAATTTGAGTCATATTTTTCTATATCTGGAGTACACAAAGATAAGAAGAAGATAACCAGTGGCAATAGCCTTTGTAGTCTTGAACCTGTTACATTTATTTGTACTTGTGATATTACTAGTAGTAAGGAATTTCATACTGCTCAGTAGAAAAGGTCATTGGTACTGTACACAATGTGAAAAATTCTTGGACTGGAAGAAATGTGTGTATTTGGGTTAAATAACTGGCTAAAGGATGCAAAACAGGTAGGTTGCTAAAGGTGTCATTCACTTTCACTACTGTTTACATGCCAGGGGCTGCAGTGCTCACCCGCTGTCTCCTTTATAGCAATGGTTGGGAGTTACTGCAGTGCTGCCCCATTCAACTGTAGGTATTGCCGTCTGCCAATTGAACTATAGACGCTGCTGGGATTACCATGTGTGTAGTCATAAAGTACAGTCACACTGGTTTGGGGGGGGGGCTTAATTCTGATGAGGTTCCCTTTTTATTATACAAAGTGTTTTTGGAGCCATAGCCAACGCATGAGTGTTACAGGAAGCTGAGATCCATACGTGTAACTGCAATGCTACACCTAAAAATTGTCAGGGCCTTTTGTTTTTCTTAATTTTGCTTTCTACAGCTATCTATTCACATTTAAATTCTCTGGCTATGAACTCCTGTGACTATGTCATCTAGAAATAAAAGGGTTGTCTGACCCTATAATATCTTGTAGGGAAAGGGACAGAATGGGTTAAAAAAAAATAATAGAATCATCCCCTCTGCTGCAGTTCCAACTTTTTCTGGGTCTACCACTGCTCCAATTAACAGACTGCTCAGCCAATCACAGGCTTAGGTTGGTCACCACTACAGAGTGATTGGCGGAACATTCATTTCCTGTGTGCTGAGACAGACCAGGAAGTAGGGAGCAGCAGGGAGACCAAGGAAGCATTGAAACAACAGCGGCTGGGGATCAGTGAAGTGAGATAGGCCTCTTTCATTTTTTTTTTATTTTTTGACCCATTCTGTCCTTTTTCTAAAATGTTATACCCCACCAGATAACCCAATTTGAAGGGCTTGTCCCTTCTCAGGGTTTCACCTGCTCTCCTCTCCCCTCCCCTCCACTTCCTGGTTTTAATGACAAGATGGTGAGTGGGCTTAGCCTCTATGATAGACATTTCAGGTCCATAGTCTGCTTCCACAAGACTTGTTCTAAACTGCACATTGTTGACTCAGGTTTTACATCCAGAGATAACAGAGGCAATGTTTTATGCCTTATCACGGCTCAGCAGCTAAATGCACTTTGCAGAGCTGACAGAAGACCCCATTAACTATTAGGTCAGTAGCAGAGGAGGCAATGAGATATAAACACTGAGGAGACATTCAGCAGTATCTGGCACACTGAGCAGGATTGATAAACTAATGTATACTACTACTCTACAAATTTCGTATTTATACATAAAATTTGGATAACATAAGCTTTGGACACATCTCTAGAAATAGAATTCATCACGCATTGTTTTTAAATAGTATGCTGGAAAATACACACCTTACGTCATGCGAGTTAGAAATATACATTACTCGCATGTTATAAGGTTCATGTTCCCATGGAGTAGTACCTTTGTATAATGTATCTATCGTATCTATGTATATGCATATGTTTAGCTCTCAACACACAAAGCAGTTTACTGCCTGTAAAAATGGCTTATATTGTACTGGAAATGGCACAGGTATATATGGATACATATGTTAAGTAGTCCTGAATCCTTGTTGATCATATAGGGGCGTTTTAACCAACTGTGTGAATTTTTACAGCATTAAAATGAGGTGTGCCTTTTTAACAATGTGTCTGAAATTGTGCAAAACGTATCAAAAAGATGTGCATTGCATGATAAATTTAGTGCAATTTATTTGTCAAATTGTCCTTTCACAGCTCTCCTATATTTTTGGCATTTCTTTAAGGTGGTGGAGTGCGTTTGCCTAAAAAAATTGCACCATTTTAATAGCACATACATTGTAAACATGTTAAAAAAAAAAACCCTCTATTTGAAGGGGTTGTGCCTCTATAGCCACTTATTCCCTATCCACAGGAGACTGGCACTTCATTCACAGGCAGAGTCCAGAGGACTTTCTCACTGGTTTCCAGTGGTTGCATCCTCGCTTATAAGAATGTATCCACCAAAAAACCCCTTGGTTGAAGTGTAGGGTATGAGCAACAATAGCACACAAAGCTCTCAAATTCTCCAGCAACTACTAGAAGTGTTAAGATAAACATAGTACACTTGTCTTGAATGCTAATATGCCATGTTATGGATGATGAATACTGGTTTGGAGTGCAAAGTGGTATATTGCCTATACTGTGTATTTACCCAGTAAACAGTGAATTCAGTAGTTGGATAGTGGAGCAGAGTCATCGACCCTAAAACTAAATTTTTGTACAAGTCTGTTTTTGCAGCAAAATTACCTATTCCTTAACTTTTTTTTTTTACTTTCCCGAAAGTGCGAATGGTGTCAGGATAACAAAACTAGTATATGAAACGCTACATTAGATAAATTCAACTTAATATATTCTATAGCTTACAAGTGTGATATAGACAAACTGAGCAATGTATTCTCATACTGCCTATACACAAGAGGAGACATTCATCATCGTCAATTAATATTTGTTATGAGACACTTTCCTCTTCTGAGCATATGATCAACCAGGTTGGAAAATTTGGCCATGGCCAGCCAAAACTATATGTGTATAGAATGACTGGCTCAATTCAGCTGGTCATTCCCACTTTTCTAAAGCCCCAGGGTTTCAAGTTTGACAGGTTGCTGGTGGGATATGATCTAAATATATGATCTGAAATACATATGTTCCTCTTATGCACCTTACATTAATGCAGGAGTGCGCAAATAATTTTCCCATGGAGCCACATGAGAAATTGTAACGGTTCTAGAGGCCCATGCGCGGCGTGGCAAATTTAGCTCCACCCACTTCTACACTGACTCCGCCCATTCTCAATCATTTTTCCATGTGCTTCCACAAAGCATAATCCTCCTACAGTGACCCTAACATTATACACCCCCACATTATAATGTTCCCCTCCAAATGTCCCACAGTATTAAGTCAGTCTCCTGGTGCCCCAGTATAAACTAGCAGAAACTAGAAGGGACATTAAACTGGGGCAGCTGGTGGGGGACATTAAGCAGTGGGGATAGTTGCAGGGGGACATTATGCGCATGTGCATTCAGTTTAACTGCCCCCCTACATCTGCCCCTAGTTCCCCCCTCCATCTGCCCCTAGTTCCCCCCTCTTGCTCACACATGCTGTCTCTTCTCTTTTCTTTATCATCCAGCAGCCCACTAACGAGTCATAGCCTTTCCTGGTGATAGGCTGTGATGACGTCATCACAGGTCCTTGAACAAACTTCCAAAAGCTATGAGGGCTGGACAGAAGCAGTCAGAGGGCCGGATGTGGCCCGCGGGCTGTACATTGCCCAGGTCTGCATTAATATAACAATATACCACACTGAACTCAAGGCTTTATAGGAATAGAATTATCATTGGCATGCACTCACATTATTTTTCTATAGAACTTTCTATAAGTAGTGTGTCTGTTAGTTGCCTAGTTAGCATCGTGTGGCTGCGCCTGCTGCCTATAAGATCCTTTATATTAGTTTCTATGTCAGTCAAACAGAGGCAAAAACTAACATGTACGAATTTGTATGGCTCCCCTATTGTCCTGGGTCAAGTAAAAATGGAGTATGCCAGGACTTTGTAACTCCACACACTTAAGCCAACTTCCAGATGTCAGACTGAATATGTATAAGAGGCTGTGTTTTTTTTTTTGTTTTTTTTTGTTTTGTTTTTGTTAAAGGAGGGGGTCATCACTATTACTCTTTTAATTCTTAATGTGAATAAAATGGCAACAATAATATTTAAATCAGGGGTGCTGACACTTTTTCAGCATTTGAGCTACTTTATAAACTGACCAAGGCAAAAGATCTACTACCCACTTCTTGTGGGCGGGGTCGGGTTGGGGTATGTCTGTGGGCCGGGCATGTGGGCGGGGTCGGGCGGAGCGTGAGAGCGTTCTGTGGCCGCCCAGGGATCCCCGTTGTCTGCTTGTTCACAGTGCAGGCTGAGAGTTATCTCTGGACACTGGCAGGCTGGGGCTGCGGCAGCCCCACCTGCCAGTGTCCGGAGATGACTCTCTGCCTGCGCTGTGAACAAGCAGCACCCCAGCTCCCTCTATCCCTAAGAGAGGGGAGCGCGTCATCCCCCGGAGCTGCTGCTGCCCGGCCTGCAAGTGTCCGGAGTGCTTGTTCACAACACAGGCTGAGAGTCGACTCTCAGCCTGCACTGTGAACAAGCAGACACCGGGGATCGACCCATACGTCCTTTGCGATCGACCGGTAGATCGTGATCAACATATTGGGCACCCCTGATTTAAATCAACCCAAATATTGGTAAAATAAATAAATTTATTATTTGTATCTGTTTCTTTCCCACTCATCATACCCCATGCCCAAATTGATCCAATTTTTCTGCACTTTTGTCCAGTATAGCCTTTCTGTTTCCCTCAGACAGCGGTGGCACACAAACTGGTTGTCTTTAGTTTTAGCCAATCTGTCCTATGGATTGATGAGTTCTCCATATTGACAATTTATCTGGTGTTCCTCTGCAGTTTATTTGACCTCGCAGCGCCTGCTCATCAGACTGGCTCTTCACATCTTCTTTCAACCTCCTTTTCGGCAGTGAGTTGTTTATTTTTATGTTGATGTTGTTTTTGAGTTGTTTATTTCCTTTTTGCTGATTGTTTTTTCCTTGATCACACCATTCTAGCTATATTTTGACAATGCTGGATGAAAAATATCATATAAGGTTGGCCTAGTCCACCACCAATGACCATGCTTAGTTAAAGGTCACTGATATTGCCTGATTTTCCCATTCTAATGTGAATTTACTTGCTTACTTGATTTTGTGCTGCAGAGTAACGTTCATACATGGCAGCTCCAGTCATGATAGGGCTGGTGTCTCAAATATATTTGGGATTCAGTGTACCTCTTATATGAAACCTTTTCCATCTGGACTGGTTCAAATAGCTGAAAAGTGTTTTTGAATTTATCCCTTGGTTAAAGATGTAAAAGATAATTGCCAAAAAGTGGACGTACGGTACCATAGGAAGAGAGGTACCAAGGAGATTGTATCCACATTTGTCCTTATGTGACGTGCAAATACCCACAGTCTTCTATGTAAGTAGCAGGTCATTCTCAGAGAAATGACTTGGCTGCACCTGTTGGCTGACAGATCCTTCATATTGGCCTCTATGCGGGTCAAACAGAGGCAAAAACTAACATGCGGGAACTTGCATGGCACAGCTTATTGTCTGGGGTCAAGCAGAAATGGAGTGTGTTAGGATTTTGTGACTTCACACACTTAAGTCAACTTCCAGATGTCAGATTGAATATGTTCTGGCCGCAGGGTCTAACTGTTTACATGGTGGAGAGCAAAGCGTGGGCTGTTGCCAACTGGTATGAAGTGTAAAACACTATGTCTCTGAGCACATTTGCCAACACTGTTATATAATCCATTTACTTGGACTCCATTGACAGTGAAGAAATAAAAAACCTGGACTAAACATCTAATGCAAATTATGTGTATATGGCGAAGCATTTAACATCCAGCGAGAAATAAAATCTGTCATTTTACAAGTATGGAAATTGTTGAACGCGAAATGTCAAAGAACAGTATTAATGTCCTAGAGGGACGTCATCATGTCTTCTCTAATATTGAGTACAATTCTTCAGGTAAAACTAATCTCATAGAATAATCTCCAGGAAGTTATAGAAAACTTTGGAGCCCAAAGTACATCTGTAATTGCTTTAATAAAGTTATTGTCACTGTATGGTTATTGTATTATTGTGGCAGTGCATGATTGTGAAACAGTAGACATTAGACGTGGCCAAGAATAATTTGACCAAAGTATTTGCAAAGTACTTAGCTTTGGTTTTGTCTTATCTGATATCCTTCTTCTGAAATGTTCCTTATTGCTACTGTAATAATATCTATGTAATATTTGACAGTATAAACTGTGAAGTTTTTTTACACCTTTACTTCTGGCGGGATGCGATTCAATCCAGGTGGCTATTCAAGTCCAGAGGCATAACTTGAAGATCCTGGGCCCCAATGCAAAATCTGTAAAGGGTCCACTACCTTCCTTGTGCCATTTAATATAGCAGTATATTTTATGTAGCAGAGGGACCTTTGGAGCCCCCTAGAGCCGGTTGTCACTGCTATCACTGCATCTTTATGCTCTTAAGTCTGCTCTGTGAATATCTCTGCTGTTTTGGGTGCAGCTCACCTCTGCTACATCCCCTTGCAGTGGCAATGCGTTGATGAATTGTTCCCTGGTACTGGACTCTATTGTGATGTAACGTTGTATTCTCTCATTGGCTGCATCTGATAAGTTCTGCTGTTTACATAGTTGTAAAAGTCACTGGCTGAGTGTCAGTGCACAGAACTGTTCCTAGGACTGATCCCACAATTTTTTTGTTTCCTGTCTGTTTTCATTTTGGTCCTAGTTGATGCTCCCGGCGCCTGTAGCCCTGCTAGTTGTTTTGACTCCTGGTCTACTCTGCCTAATTTGTTGATTCCTTCTGAGGCTTATTTCTGGAAGCTGCTCCTATATTTCCTGTTTCTAACCCTAGATAGTTTCTGGACCTCGTACTTAAGTATCTCAGTATTTGAAGTAGAAGACTTGCTCCTGGACATACCTTTGGTGCCTGTGCTCATGGTTAATGATCCTGGTCTATCCTTGATGTCCTGGTTATTTTCTAGACTTTATATCAGATCTTGGCTCCGTGTTTGGTCATATTCCATTTTTTATTCTGTAACCTCACACCGACACACTGCGTTTTGCTGCTTCACTACTATGTACTCAGCTCTGCTGCTTCACTGCTATGTACTCAGCTCTGCTGCTTCACTGCTATGTACTCAGTTCTGCTGCTTCACTGCTATGCACTCAGCTCTGCTGCTTCACTACTATGTACTCAGTTCTGCTGCTTCACTGCTATGCACTCAGCTCTGCTGCTTCACTACTATGTACTCAGTTCTGCTGCTTCACTGCTATGTACTCAGCTCTGCTGCTTCACTGCTATGTACTCAGCTCTGCTGCTTCACTGCTATGTACTTAGCTCTGCTGCTTCACTGCTATGTACTCAGTTCTGCTGCTTCACTGCTATGTACTCAGCTCTGCTGCTTCACTGCTATGCACTCAGCTCTGCTGCTTCACTGCTATGTACTCAGTTCTGCTGCTTCACTGCTATGTACTCAGTTCTGCTGCTTCACTGCTATGTACTCAGTTCTGCTGCTTCACTGCTATGTACTCAGTTCTGCTGCTTCACTGCTATGTACTCAGCTCTGCTGCTTCACTGCTATGTACTCAGTTCTGCTGCTTCACTGCTATGTACTCAGCTCTGCTGCTTCACTGCTATGTACTCAGTTCTGCTGCTTCACTGCTATGTACTCAGTTCTGCTGCTTCACTGCTATGTACTCAGCTCTGCTGAGCCTTCATTGGACTGCCTGGTTGTTTGACTGTCCTTCTTACCATACTCCATGACTGCATTCTCCTGTTGCTGCTTCTGCATTTTGCTGCCAACTGGTTGCATTCCAAGGAATCACAATCCAAGTCTCAGAAATGTATTATTATTTGTAATTAAACCTGTTTGCTTGAAATGCTTGTGTAATGTTATTAAAGTAATGTTTCATATGTGGCTGTGCAGAAAGTTTAATCCTCCAACCTCCTATGCTTGTTTCATATTGCTCCGTCTCACTTGACCTTACTTGCCATGTTTTGCACCTTTTGTTTCCCACGTGTCAGCAGACCACTGCACTTGTCACTTTTGTATCCCTTTTATTTGTACTTCTTCCACCTCCTAGTTAATAGACTATGGCAGTGTTTCTTTTTTAGACGTCTTCAGTCAAGTGAGGTTGATGAAGACACTTTCTAAAGTGTCCATGTGAAATTCTGAGAAAATGAAGTACAAATAAGTAGTATCAAAGCCTGAGGCATTCTGCCCGGTCAGAATTAGATATTGGAGCCCATGTGTTCTTAGAATGTGTCATATGCATTATCAGAATAATCAGTCACAATGACGGCCACATTATTTGCCAGCTGGCATGGAGTCCTAACATAATATCTGTCACTGTGCGTATGAAAAGATGTGCCCTGTCTTGAAGACCTTAGAATATTGATGGTAGGAGCAATGCCCCTTCTCCTGAAGGACCGAGAAGAATGCTAAGTACCAGCTATTTACCTTTATTTTACAGATGGTCGCTTTCTGAGAAAGCATTGCTGTGTAATTGCCACCATTAATCAAAGTCCTACATAAGGATAAAGAATGCCAGACATACAGGATTACGTTGCCAAATCTAACCACAAAATATACCAGCACTCCTTCTGAAGATGCAATCATTGATTTTCTGTTAACAGGGAATAAATCCTCTATGCCATCTATCATCTGTCTGTGACAGGACACTCATTTACTTCTAATGACATTAATCTTCACATCTTCTGTGGCATCTTGATGCAGAACAGTTTGTGCTGCCAGCCAGCATACTGTGGTTCAATCCTATAAAAAGCTGACCAAGTGACATTTGGACCCTGAGACAGACATGCATGTTTGTCCTCTACATGCTGTTACAGAATGCTAACAGGAAAATGATCCATGAGTTTCTAATACTGACACTCGAAACATCTTGCACGGCCAACACATAGTTGACTTAAAGGGGTTTCCCTATAAAAATATTTATGACCTAGGTATAATTACCAGGTTCCCATTGCAGAGATGCTTGGGGATGGCTATGATGGGGGTCCCAAGCCCTCCATTCTTGGAGTGGCGCTTAAACATGCTCCTTGAACCTCTATTCCATGACTGTATGACTGACCGTTAATGACAGATAAGTGCAGCGCTCGGCATTGTTTGTCAGCCCTTTAAACATTAATGGAGAGACCGGGAGCACAACTGGCCACTCATCTCGCTGCCATCGTGCAGTTTAGATGGATGGCTGGCTTGGGACTCCTGTTCAAGTGGTTGAGTTTTCCCTGGGTACCCCAGATTCCTTCTACACTCAACTAGTTTCACTAAAACAGGAAACAAGACAATATATGACACAGATCTGTAATCCTTTATATCTGTGATGCATATACAAGTTTGAGTCATGGTTGGAAGCCAAACTGAAGTAAAAAATAGAATATACCTATAATACCGTTTGTGGATATCATTTTGAAGCAGGTGCATATGCAACCCCAGTTCCAAAAACGTTGGGACCCTGTCTTAAATGTAAAAACCAGAATGCAACAATTTGGAAATCTCATCTAACCATATTTTATTCATATTCATTTGAGGCTTTACTGTCATTTTTAAGTAGATATGAAGAAGGGGTGGTGCTTGTTGATTGTCACCGAAACGCATCATCTTTTACCAATGAATCTGCTTTTGATACCATTTGAGTTTGTCGGATCCTAATTCCTCCGAGGGAGGAATTTAGACCCGCAGCGGGGTCTAAATTTGGGAAACTTTCCCTAAAAACCATCTACTACATTTGTTCGACCTTTGGATTCGCAAACTGGTGGACGCTGCCTATCATACTCGATTACAGCACACCGATACGCCACGAAGTGGGCATGACACAGTCACCGGACCACTATATTGCAGAACACCTGTTCAAGGACTGCTCAGTTTAAGGTTCCTAAGAAGTGTGGCCACTCTTGGTTACCGCTACCACATTGATACATATTTTATTCACAATAGAACATAGAACTCTTATCAGAAGGTGAAATTTAGACATTTTTCCATTTCATTTGAAAAAATCAGCTCTTGATGGCAGGAATACATCTCAAAAAAGTTGGAACAGGGCCATGTCTACAATTGTGAAGCATCCTCTCCATCTGTAGATGTCTACAGCAGTCTGTAAATACCTGGGAATTTAGAAGACAGTGCTGGAGTTTTGGGAGAGGAGTATTGCTCCATTCTTGTCCTGATTCTAGCTGCTCAGCAGTCCTGGGTCATCTTTGCTAGATTTTTCACAATATGCCAAATGTTTTCTATCTGTGAAAGATCTGAGCTTCAACAGTGACACAGTTCAGCACCCGGACTCTTCTGCAAAGATGTGGCATAGTGATGGATGCAGGATGTGGTTTAGCAGTGTCTTGTTGAAATATGCAAGGCTTTCCCTGAATAAGACGTTGTCTGGATGGGAGCGTATGTTGTTCTAAAACCTCTATATACTGCTCAGCATTGATAGTGTGTTTCTAAATGTATAAGCTGCCTATGCTATAGTCAATAATGTAACCCCATACCGCCAGAGATGCAGGCTTATGAACTGTGCGCTGAGAAGCTGGATGGTTCTTCTCTTTTTGAGTCTGCAGGGTACGGCATCCATGGTTTCCATAAAGAGTTTCAAATTATTATTCATCTGACCTCAGAACAGTTTTCTATTTTTCCTCAGTCCATTTTAAATGAGCTTTGGTCCAGACAAGACTGTGACGTTTCTGGATTATGTTGATATATGCCACCTTCTTTGCATGATACAGCTTTAATTTTTATTTGTGTATTGTCTCTCTGGCAATGTGTTTACAAGCAATAATTTGTGGAAGTATTTCTGAGCCCATGCAGTGATTTGCGTTATTAATATTTCTGCCTGTTTTTACTGCTGTGCCCCCTGAGGGCCCATAAATTACGAGCATCCAATATTGAACCTTGAACTTTGTTCCTCGTGCTTATACATTTCTCCAGAATCTCTGAATATTTTGATAATATTATGTACTATAGATGGTCGGATAATGAAAGTTTCTGCAACTTCATGTTGAGGAGCATTTTTCTGAAATTAATCCACAATTTCTAGATGCAGCTTTTCACAAATTAGTGAACCTCTCACCATCTTTGCTTCTAAGAGACTAGGCCTCTCTAACATGCTCTTATTATACAGTACACACTCTGTGACTTGTTCTATGATTCTTCAGTTGTTTTTTACTAGTATCCGTTACTTTTCCAGCTTTTTTTCAACCCTGTCCCAACTTTTTTGAGATGTGTTGTTGCCATCAATCAATTTCTAAATAAATTGTTTCAAATGAAATGGAAACATGTCTATCTCTCACCTTCTGTGTTCTATTGCGAATAGCATATGGATAGATGAGATTTGCAGGCAATGTGCAGTATTCCGTAATATGGTATACGTTGGCATGCATTAAGATTTTTTTTCCTGCCCATACTCTGGGAGATATACCCTGCAAGTAAGTGCTAGATGTAATCCCCAAACATTAGGGGAATATAGCCTAATGTGTCCAGTTCATAGGTACATGACAATGCTGAGAAGGTTTAATCTCAATTGTCTTTTGTCACGTTTAATTTCCATTTACAATATCATACACATAACATAATACAGCAGTTTTCTACAGCCTTGCTATATATACTGTATATTGGCACTATACCATAAGTAACGAGTTACACTTCCTCTTGTATGGGCGAATAAGGAAAGATTCTGTAGTTCAGGATCCAACACTAACAGCTGTGATGTCTTTATGCCAGATTTGCTGCTTGAGCTGGCTGGCACAATTGGGCAGAGAAAGTTTAAGTACACAGTATTGCTGCTTTCCCTGCGTGAACCCGAGTGACACATGTAAGGGGCCTGGAAGAGAGCACAGCTGTGATCACAGACGTATAAATACCTAAACAGAGGAACAGTCACCTGGAGCTTCCAGCTCGCTTTAATGTTGGCGCCAAGTCACATTAGCACATGTCCAGCTCAGTTTTCATATTGGTGTGTTACATGGATTCTGATTCCTGGTCTGTTTTTGCAAACCTGCTAATATGATTTAGATAATCTGCTTTGTATTATGAGAACCATGTATATTTAGAAGTTTTCCTTTTCCCTCTGATGGGCTTCAACCATGTAACTTGAAGAATAAGCCAAGATTTTACATGGACCAAAATTAGTACAGGAAAAAATAAGGCAAAAGTCTTATTTCAGCCAAAAAATAAACTGTATTCCCTTCATGTTTAAGATTAAAGGGTTTGTCCAGGACTTTTTTTTTTTTTTTTTTTTATTAGCATGGCCATAAATATCTGATTTCCCCTCCTCATGGATGCGTCCAGTCCCTATGTTATACAGTGCCCTGTAGAATAGCTGGGGACCAAAACTTTTATGTCTGACAAACTGACAAATAATAAAACAGATACCCAATCTATCCCAATTATGGGACATTTTAGTAACCAGTTAGAAAACTGCAGGATTTTTAGATTTTTTTTTTCTCCCCATATTTTAATATTTCCAATGATACTGTTCCTCTATGTTCATATATACTAACTGTATACTATAACTCATTTATTGAAATTCTATACCACTATTTTCTTATAGTATACAATAGCAGGAGAACCACTTACTCCATAAACCAATAGGATCTCAAGCATTGTCGCCTCAACATGTTGGCTGCCAGTACAGCCTCTTGAGGGAATTGGGGCAAGAATCAATGACGTTGTTTACTAGACCATGCCTCGTATTTAATGCAAAAAATCAAATATTCTATTACTATTCAAAACTATACTGCCAGGAAGGGCACATAACTTTACTTCACAGAAACCTTTGACACATTCACTAAGATTTTTTTTCTTTTTGATTAATAATGGCTAAGGCAGCTGCATTCACATTTGTGTTGTAGACTGTCGCAGTGTCCGCTTGCATGAGGAATTTTTCCTCTGCTGATTTCAGTTTTAAAATGACGGACCCCAAACTCTGCCAAACTGTTCAACAAAGAGGCAGTACTAGTGTGGATCTAGCCTATAAGCTAAGTTTTTATGGTTTGTTAGAGAAGGTCTGAGTATCACAGGGGGCCTTTTCCCCATCATAGCTTTTGTTTTATCTTTATGGGCATCCAAAAGTAATGTCAGAAAATCAGTATAAGGGCCAGTTCACATCTGCATTCTGGCCATTCCTATACGCATGAAATATGCAGAGAGAAAAGTCCTGCAAGCAGCGCTTTTATCTCTGCATGTTTCATGCAGAAACCTCACAGACCCCATTATAGTCTATGGGGTCTGCAGGTTTCCTTAGGTATCCACTTTTTTTTATCCAAGTGGACTCCGCGAATGGAACCCCGAATGCAGATGTGAACCAGGCCTGAGTTTCATTTTTACTGTGTACCCTTTACATGTTTGTTATTTCAAGAGAATTCTACGTATCTGTATGCAATATTGTTGGTATTAATAGTGGTGTCATAAAAGTTGTTCCTTAAAGGTGTGGAAATTGTTAGGTATCGTTCTATGACTGTTGCAATATTTCTTTCTTTTTAGTGACACATTCTATTTTAGTTAGAGTTTCCATTTGACATTAAATTGCTATGCTTACTGTGACATTCAGTGCTTGGCTTTATGGGAAACTCGATGTTTGTATATAAGAATTGCTATAAATATGTGATTTATACTCTGGTCTAGTAAATCTGTGGAAACAAATTCAGTAGTATATCAATTACCTATAAGTCATAGTAATCCTTTAGTGAACACAGTATTAGAGATTGGTACACAAGTACTTCCAGGATTTTTGGATTAGGAGTTTTTTTTATCATTATCTGTTACATATACTGACATTTTCTTATAGCTATACGCAGCGCCGCACCTCCCATGAGGCGACCTAAAGCGAACGCTTCAGGCGGCGCTATGTCAGGACCCCAGGGAGGGCGGTATTTTTGATTATCTAAGCCAGTCCAGGACAAGCTGATCTGGACTGGCTTAGCACCGAGCGGTGGTTAGGGGAGGCCACTGGAGCAGCGCTGCTCCAGCAGCCTCCCCTCACGCTCAGGCAGAGAGCAGATCTTCTCTGTGCCTGCGAACGGCGCTAAGCCCCGCCCCCTTCGTGCTGCCACGCCCCTTCACTCCGCCCCCTCCTCCGGGGGGGGGGGGGTTGCTTTCTGTAGTTCGCCTCAGGCGGCGAAAGGGGTAGGTTCACCCCTGGCTATATGTACTAAACATTTTCTTACGGCTAAGTTTATATCTGTGCTAAAGTTTTCTGCTGTTCTGGTCCATTAAAAGATATTTTAAAAAGTAAAAAAAATTATAAAAATTATGTGTTAAAAAGCTGATTGATTCCAATATGTTTTATAGCCATGAGTTTTTCTCTATGTGGTTCAGTTGTTTAAGGGGATATATATATATATATATATATATATATATATATACTCACCGGCCACTTTATTAGGTACACCTGTCCAACTGCTCGTTAACACTTAATTTCTAATCAGCCAATCACATGGCGGCAACTCAGTGCATTTAGGCATGTAGACATGGTCAAGACAATCTCCTGCAGTTCAAACCGAGCATCAGTATGGGGAAGAAAGGTGATTTGAGTGCCTTTGAACGTGGCATGGTTGTTGGTGCCAGAAGGGCTGGTCTGAGTATTTCAGAAACTGCTGATCATCTGGGATTTTCACACACAACCATCTCTAGGGTTTACAGAGAATGGTCCGAAAAAGAAAAAACATCCAGTGATCGGCAGTTCTGTGGGTGGAAATGCGTTGTTGATGCCAGAGGTCAGAGGAGAATGGCCAGACTGGTTCGAGCTGATAGAAAGGCAACAGTGACTCAAATAGCCACCCGTTACAACCAAGGTAGCCAGAAGAGCATCTCTGAACGCACAGTACGTCGAACTTTGAGGCAGATGGGCTACAGCAGCAGAAGACCACACCGGGTGCCACTCCTTTCAGCTAAGAACAGGAAACTGAGGCTACAATTTGCACAAGCTCATCGAAATTGGACAATTGAAGATTGGAAAAACGTTGCCTGGTCTGATGAGTCTCGATTTCTGCTGCGACATTCGGATGGTAGGGTCAGAATTTGGCGTCAACAACATGAAAGCATGGATCCATCCTGCCTTGTATCAACGGTTCAGGCTGGTGGTGGTGGTGTGATGGTGTGGGGAATATTTTCTTGGCACTCTTTGGGCCCCTTGGTATCAATTGAGCATCGTTGCAACGCCAAAGCCTACTTGAGTATTGTTGCTGACCATGTCCATCCCTTTATGACCACAATGTACCCAACATCTGATGGCTACTTTCAGCAGGATAATGCACCATGTCATAAAGCTGGAATCATCTCAGACTGGTTTCTTGAACATGACAATGAGTTCACTGTACTCCAATGGCCTCCACAGTCACCAGATCTCAATCCAATAGAGCATCTTTGGGATGTGGTGGAATGGGAGATTCGCATCATGGATGTGCAGCCGACAAATCTGCGGCAACTGTGTGATGCCATCATGTCAATATGGACCAAAATCTCTGAGGAATGCTTCCAGCACCTTGTTGAATCTATGCCACGAAGAATTGAGGCAGTTCTGAAGGCAAAAGGGGGTCCAACCCGTTACTAGCATGGTGTACCTAATAAAGTGGCCGGTGAGTGTGTGTATGTATATATATATATATATATATATATATATATATATATATATATATATATATATTATAGTGAGAAGGTGACAGGCAGAGTGCTGGAGTCCAGATATATCAGCCCCAGGTTTGTGACATATGTGTGGTACAGGGCACATATGTGTAGATCCTGGACTCATTACAGGGCCGGAAAAGTCCGCAGCTCTTGTATTGCAGGGCAGTTCCATGAGGTGAAAGGAGGTGGATGGGTCTGTCCTGTAACCCTAAGTCTGATGAGGCAATATTGCTCTTGTTTTCTACGTGTGGCTGGAAGTAAGCCACACGTATAGTTAGGTTATCTCTTAGCCTCTATTCATAGGCAATGTCTTCAGAGTTTGTTGTCTGCTATTTGGTCTGAAACTGAAGTAGAAGACTTGGACTGTACAGTGACCCCTTGATTTCAATGAAGCCGTACACCCTTTGGTTTTTCCGCTTAGTCCTTGTCTGATTCACTTTTCTGAATAAGAGTAACCCATTTGAGTGTACAACCTGAAATCTCCATGGACTTCACACTGAGAAATACATGGACTACTTTCTGTTTTTTTTATATCTTCCGTGGTTCCTGAAGGTAAAATGGAGGATAACATATTGGTTGTGTGAATGCTTACTTATTGAGGGACACTTTTGTCCATCTTTCGTCCCTCTGCGGTCACATGGGTGTGCTGAATGTCATGATGCCAGACGGAGGCCAGAAAAGGCCCAGTAGAGGTGAGTATAACTGTTTGTTGTTTTTACTCATCACACCTGTTGCTGTCCAAGTTTGGCCACTGCCTATTCCATTATTCCAATAGGTGGCAGCAAATATTTTACTCCCTGATCCCCACTTATTTCACACATCGTTCCCACCTTTGTCTCCAGAGTTCAGACATTAAAAACACTGCAGTGTACTCTGGAAGAATAAGCAGAAGTTGGATTGGACAGAAGCAAAGATCATTGAGTAAAATATATCAGCTTCTACCTGTTGCCGATTATAAAAATGCCGCCCCCTCAGATTGTGCCAGCATGCGCCACCTGAGGCTGTCGTCCTAGGACACCTCAAGGCCAGTGCGGCCCTGAATATACTGTACTATGAGTCCAAGTTTCTGGACAGAGTACAGTCTATGAAATATGGCTGATTTATGGCCTGTGTAATGACTGGCAATGACTGGCTGCCTCTTGAAAGTACTCCAAGTACCAATCATAGTATCTGAAAAAAAAAAGAGGAAAAAAACCCACTGCCAACTTGTTTCATATTTATTACATGAGTGGAGTTGTAGAAAGCCACCCTGATGTTGGCTTATCTCGCCTAGAATTATTTTTATTCAGAAGCGGCATGGCTCTTTTTCACAGCAATATTTTTATACTAAATTGTTCTCTTTTTCCAACATGGCAGAGATTCAGGAAGAAAGTAAAGATCCATATCCAGATGTGAAAGTAGCAAAAATGTCAATCCATAGCAGAAGCTGCTTGCATAACATATAGATGTTTTGAGACACAAAAATTGCAATTTCTATCCCCAGCAGCATATATACTACCATGATGAAAACGAGAAAAGAATTATTATAAATTATGCAGATTCACGGTATTGTTGTTGTTTGAGTTTCCAAGGGCATCAACAAACATTGACGCTGAAAATACAGATGTTACAAATTATACCTAGATCACTGGAACAAAAGTGCAAAAATAAAAACTGGGTCAATGTCCCCACAAATCACAATGACATTTTGTTTCTGACCGCAGTCAACCTCTCCCTTAAACGCAGTAAGGAAGATTTAGTCGAATTAGTTTAAAGCTTTTGTTGATGAGAAAAGTAAAGATTAGTGGAAAAACAAAATGTGAGATTGTTCACTTTACCATACAGGATGTAGTCTTAAAGGTTGCATAGCGGTAAGATGTGTAAAGGTAAATGGATATGCCTTTATATACTGCTACATATCTCAGTCTACTTGGAATATAGTTCGCCTTTACTCTTGTCCAGTGATGTATAGTTTAAAGAGGTTTTCCACCATGAACATAACTGTTAATAAATTTGCAGACAATTGTTAAACATTTTTGCAAATATAAATAGTTAAAAATTATACATAATTTTAAAGATTTATTTTTCTAACCATCTTCGTGGTGACAGTGTTTTGTCTCGATTGGTTGTCAATGGATACGGCCCTGAATTCAGCAACTTTTTATGGTCTGCAAACCCAGCCATAAGTTCCTTATTGTGGCTAGGTTATTTTCTTGTGCATGCGCTGTCCATGCCTTTATCTGTGTAAGGAAAACAGAATGCCTGGTTGAGAAGGGAAGTGACTAGAGATGAGCGAATACTGTTTGAAACAGCCGTTGCGAATAGCACGCTCCCATAGAAATGAATGGAAGCGGCCGGCACGCAGACTTTGCCAACCCTCAACCCCCCCCCCCCCCCATCAGGATGCCGGCTACGTCCATCCATTTCTGTGGCAGCGTGCTATTCGAAACGGTCGTTTCGAATAGTGTTTGCAAAAACTGCGACTAAAACTGAGAAGCAGTTTTTCCGCCTCCCATTGACTCTCATCGTATTTTTCAGGTGGAAAAACTATGTTGTGTCAAAAACCGCCTGACGGTGTCCGGAGTGGATTTTTTCCTAACCAAATTTCTCGACACCTTGATACAGTGTGAACTGATTCCAAAACTCTTATTTAGGTTGCTTCATGTTGCGGAAATGTTGATTTTTTTTTTTTTTTTTTTTTTTTTTGTGGTGGATTTTGCTGGGGTTTTTTTAACCAAATCCAAGAATGGCAACAACAGGAATAGGAAATATAAAGGAAGCACTTGTATTTCTCCCCTCTCCTCAATCCACTTCTGGCTTTGTCCAAAAGACCCACATCAAAATCTGCAACAGAAAGAACAGCTTTTTCACAATGTTGGGCCTCAGGCAGCACAAAACTGAGTGGAAGGTTTGAGGGCTCACTTCCTAGTTCAGGTGTAACTTTTGTGTGTTTCATGTTGTACCTGTAGTTATATTTTTACTTCTTCTTAAAGTAAATCTCCACCTTTGAACACCATTTTGTTTTTTATTCTAAATAGATACTACATGATATTGGCATTCAATAGATAACCAGTATATTTGCACCCAATTTGAATGATCAGTGTAGGAATTACAACCATCTTCATATATGGACTTCCTAAACATGGACAGGTCTACTGCACGGCTATTGTATTCGGAATCAGTTGCTATTAAAGTTTTTATTTTAGGTAAAACATAACATAAATGTAACCATTTAAATGATTAAATTCTTATTTCTAATATACCGTATATACTCGAGTATAAGCCGACCTGAATATAAGCCGAGGCCCCTAATTTTACCGCAGGAAACTGGGAAAACTTATTGATTCCAGTATAAGCCTAGGGGGGAAATGCAGCCGCATACTGGAAAATTTCAAAAATTAAAATGGTCGGAGTTTTTGGGTGCAGTAGGTGCTGGAGAAGGGGAGGGGGTGTTTTGGTTGTCTGTCTGCCGCTTCCCTGAGCTTGAGTCCCCCCCCCCCCCACTTGGAATTCAGCCTGGATGAATATAAGGTCTCTGCAGTGCTCCTATTAACCCCTTCCCGACGGAACAGGAGCACTGCAGATCCCCTATATTCAGTAGACCGGGCACTTTCAGACACAGGATACCTAATGTGTATGTGTTTCGCAGTAATTTTCTACTTTTATATGTATTCTAGGGAAAGGAGTGATGTAGAACTTTTACTTACTTTATTTTTTTATTTATATTTTTTAAAGCTTTTTTTTTTCACTATTTTATGGGAGATTCTATACATTACTATTGTGGCTGGTCATAGACCCCCCACCCCTCCCCCCAAAAAAATGTTGTTGTTTTTTTGTTTTTTTTTTTTGCTTGAGTCGAGTATAAGCCGAGGGGGGCTTTTTCAGCACAAAAAAATTGGGCTTATACTCGAGTATATACGGTACTTAATTTTCCTGCCACCTCTCTGTTTCTACTCTTATGGGGAGGTGTATCAGTCAGCCATGGCTCACAGTATAAGGGTGCATGCACACTACGTAACGCCGGGCGTGTATGAGAGCCGTACACGCCAGCGTTACAGCAGGGCTGCCGAACACTTCCCATTCACTTCAATGGGAGCGCTCGTAAACGCCGCTGTTACGAGCGCTCCCATTGAAGTGAATGGGAAGTGTTCGGCAGTCTGCCGTAATGCCGGCGTGTACGGCTCTCATACACGCCCGGCGTTACGTAGTGTGCATGCACCCTTATCAGCATTTCACTATAGCAGGTCATGCTTGACCACCATTTGTGAAGCATCAATATGTGTAAAACCTGAAAGGCAGCAAGAATAGGAGATAAGTGAAGGTAAAGATATTGTTATTATTTATATTTTTCCCAAGAAAATAACTAGATCAAATATATAGATATTACATAAATAGGTCAAAACAGCCAAAAAACTAGTGTAGTGAAATCATCTATTTAGCACACTTGTACATACAGTACTTACATAGTATAGTTGAATAAAGAAGACATGTCCATCAAGTCCATAGGAAAAAAAAACGGTCTATGGAAAACAGCTTCAATGGATGATAGTAGGGTTATTTTCCTGGTGAGAAAAACTTCTCAGTTGATCAAATCAAAACCACCCTCTAGAAGTTGGACACGTATGTGTGACAAAGCCGGCGATAAAGAAAAGGCTTTACCAGAATAAATTCAGCGGGTTTACCACAAGATGTAACCACTGGTAAGCCTCAAAAACAGGAAGACCAATATAGAGTTTCAAAAACCTAAAAAAGCCTCTAGATTTCTGGAACATCTTATGGACAGATAAGACAAAGATCGACTTGTACTAGAATGATAGGAACAGAAGAGCATGGAGAAGGCAAGCATATAATTTCATCTGCCATGCATGTCAACTGTAGGAAGAGTTATTATAGCTTAGGCATGTATGGCTGCCAATGAAGCTGTGTCTCTTGTATTTATAGATGATATGACTATTGAGAAAAGTTTCAGGGTGAACTCTAAGATAGACAGAGCTATATTATCAGTCAGATTCAATGCAGTGTTCAAAACTCAATGGATGCAATGACTTGGATCACATTGCAAACGTGCCCAAGGGGAGAGAGGGAGCTTCTGCAGTGCTCATGGATGTCCAGTTGAACATGCATATCTGGTGCAAGAGGGAACTGAACCCCATAAAGGCCTGGTAGACATTTGGCAGGGAAGAAACACTGAATCTGGTAATGTATTTGGCTTCCAAGTAGTTATTGGTGTTATCAAAAGTAACATTAAATAAAAATTAATAGGAAAAAAAAACATCTGTGTTTGGTTAAAATTGAGTGGGCTACATATAGAGATTAGAGATGAGCGAACAGTGTTCTATCGAACACATGTTCGATCGGATATCAGGGTGTTCGCTATGTTCGAATCGAATCGAACACCGCGTGGTAAAGTGCGCCAAAATTCGATTCCCCTCCCACCTTCCCTGGCGCCTTTTTTGCACCAATAACAGCGCAGGGGAGGTGGGACAGGAACTACGACACCAGGGGCATTGAAAAAAATTGGAAAAAGTCATTGGCTGCCGAAATCAGGTGACCTCCATTTTAGACGAATAGTGGATTTCAAATCCGGGTCATATGAGAATGTGAACTTTGTGACTATGAGACAGGGATAGCTGTACAGGCAGGGATAGCTAGGGATAACCTTTATTTAGGGGGGAATGTTATTAAAAATAACTTTTTGGGGCTCTATCGGGTGTGTAATTGTGATTTTTGTGAGATAAACTTTTTCCCATAGGGATGCATTGGCCAGCGCTGATTGGCCGAATTCCGTACTCTGGCCAATCAGTGCTGGCCAATGCATTCTATTAGCTTGATGAAGCAGAGTGTGCACAAGGGTTCAAGCGCACCCTCGGCTCTGATGTAGCAGAGCCGAGGCTGCACAAGGGTTCAAGCGCACCCTCGGCTCTGATGTAGGAGAGCCGAGGGTGCACTTGAACCCTTGTGCAGCCTCGGCTCTGATGTAGCAGAGCCGAGGCTGCACAAGGGTTCAAGCGCACCCTCGGCTCTGATGTAGGAGAGCCGAGGGTGCACTTGAACCCTTGTGCACCCTCAGCTCTGCTACATCAGAGCCGAGGGTGCGCTTGAACCCTTGTGCACACTCTGCTTCATCAAGCTAATAGAATGCATTGGCCAGCGCTGATTGGCCAGAGTACGGAACTCGACCAATCAGCGCTGGCTCTGCTGGAGGAGGCGGAGTCTAAGGTCGGACCTGAATGGAGACTGGTGTGGAGCGATCTTAGACTCCGCCTCCTCCAGCAGAGCCAGCGCTGATTGGCCGAATTCCGTACTCTGGCCAATCAGCACTGGCTAATGCATTGTATTGGCGTGATGAAGCAGTGCTGAATGTGTGTGCTTAGCACACACATTCAGCTCTACTTCATCGGGCTAATAGAATGCATTGGTCAGCGCTGATTGGCCGAATTCCGTACTCTGGCCAATCAGCACTGGCTAATGCATTGTATTGGCGTGATGAAGCAGTGCTGAATGTGTGTGCTTAGCACACACATTCAGCTCTACTTCATCGGGCTAATAGAATGCATTGGCCAGCGCTGATTGGCCGAATTCCGTACTCTGGCCAATCAGCACTGGCTAATGCATTGTATTGGCGTGATGAAGCAGTGCTGAATGTGTGTGCTTAGCACACACATTCAGCTCTGCTTCATCGGGCTAATAGAATGCATTGGCCAGCGCTGATTGGCCGAATTCCGTACTCTGGCCAATCAGCACTGGCTAATGCATTGTATTGGCGTGATGAAGCAGTGCTGAATGTGTGTGCTTAGCACACACATTCAGCTCTACTTCATCGGGCTAATAGAATGCATTGGCCAGCGCTGATTGGCCAGAGTACGGAATTCGGCCAATCAGCGCTGGCTCTGCTGGAGGAGGCGGAGTCTAAGATCGCTCCACACCAGTCTCCATTCAGGTCCGACCTTAGACTCCGCCTCCTCCAGCAGAGCCAGCGCTGATTGGCCGAATTCCGTACTCTGGCCAATCAGCACTGGCTAATGCATTGTATTGGCGTGATGAAGCAGTGCTGAATGTGTATGCTTAGCACACACATTCAGCTCTACTTCATCGGGCTAATAGAATGCATTGGCCAGCGCTGATTGGCCGAATTCCGTACTCTGGCCAATCAGCACTGGCTAATGCATTGTATTGGTGTGATGAAGCAGTGCTGAATGTGTGTGCTTAGCACACACATTCAGCTCTACTTCATCGGGCTAATAGAATGCATTGGCCAGCGCTGATTGGCCGAATTCCGTACTCTGGCCAATCAGCACTGGCTAATGCATTGTATTGGCGTGATGAAGCAGTGCTGAATGAGTGTGCTTAGCACACACATTCAGCTCTACTTCATCGGGCTAATAGAATGCATTGGCCAATCAGCGCTGGCCAATGCATTCTATTAGCGTGAACTGAGTTTGCACAGGGGTTCTAGTGCACCCTCGGCTCTGCTACATCAGATTGCTACATCTGATGTAGCAGTGCCGAGTGTGCATCAGATGTGTAGTTGAGCAAAACTGACTCAGCACTGCTAAGTCTCTGCATTCGCATAGGAATGCATTGGCCAGCCTTCGGCCAATCAGCGCTGGCTCTGCCGGAGGAGGCGGAGTCTAAGGTCGGACCTGAATGGAGACTGGTGTGGAGCGATCTTAGACTCCGCCTCCTCCAGCAGAGCCAGCGCTGATTGGTCGAGTTCCGTACTCTGGCCAATCAGCACTGGCCAATGCATTTCTATGGGGAAAAGTTAGCTTGCGAAAATCGCAAACTGACAGGGATTTCCATGAAATAAAGTGACTTTTATGCCCCCAGACATGCTTCCCCTGCTGTCCCAGTGTCATTCCAGGGTGTTGGTATCATTTCCTGGGGTGTCATAGTGGACTTGGTGACCCTCCAGACACGAATTTGGGTTTCCCCCTTAACGAGTTTATGTTCCCCATAGACTATAATGGGGTTCGAAACCCATTCGAACACTCGAACAGTGAGCGGCTGTTCGAATCGAATTTCGAACCTCGAACATTTTAGTGTTCGCTCATCTCTAATAGAGATGCTTGGATATCTTACCTATGGACTGGGATGTTAAGCCAATCATCAGCAATTTTCATTGAAGTGAATAGAAGCAGAGCTTCAGTACTCTGGTATTACCAGAGTACAGGTGATAAAGCTTTCTACTTCTGGCTCCGTTCACTGTATACTGTAGGTTCTAGTACTGGAGGATGCCTGGCAGACCTTCCCAGATCCTAAGTTCATAATGTTGTATGCACATTATATACCCATTAGGGCTCGTTCACATCTGCGGCCTGGTCTCCGTACTTAGGTTTCCGTTTCCTGCCTAAAACACAGGCAGGATACGGAAACCTGCAGGAGACTTTCTCACCCATTCATTTGAATGGGTGAGAAAGCTGTCCGGCTGTGCGCGGCGGTGAGCGTTTTGCGCTCTCCGCCGCGAAACCGGGTTTTATAATCCGGACACAGAGTCGGACATGCAGTACTCTGTGTCCGGATAAAAAAATCCGGTTTCGCGGCGGAGAGCGCAAAACGCTCACCGCCGCGCACGGCCGGACCCGGTCTATGGTTTCCGTCTTCTGGCATGCAGAAGACGGAAACCACAGAACGGAGACCCCAGACGCAGGTGTGAACCCAGCGTTAGTGGATAAAACCGTGTTTCTTAAAGGGGTTATTCAGGATAAAATTATAATTTAACCCTAAACTAAACACCCTCTCCCCCACCTAACTTCTGAGGAGAATGGAACACAGAAGAAAATGATCTCCAAGACAGGTAAGTATGATGGAGTGGGGGAAGGGGGGGGGGGCTGAGTTGGTTAGGTAAATAGCTTGGTGGGGATAGTAGTACATGGGCTAACTATGCAAACCAGCAAGGGGTGTGAGAGAGGGTTCTGAGTGAAAAGCAATGTATCACGGTAGTTGTAGGCTAAAAGAGCAGGAGGCTACACCATGTAAACAAATGCAGAGGGTGCAGTGGCGTAACTACCACGGAGGCAGCAGAGGCAGCTGCCACAGGGCCCAGGACATCAGGGGCCCGGTGACCGCTGCTATCATTATTCTCGGAGGTCTTTTCGGACCCCCGAGTATAATGATCAGGGCCCCCTGTTGGTGGAATACTTTCCACCAACAGGGGGCCCAGAAGCTGCAGCAACAGCTGAGACACAGGAGCTGCAGCTCTGGCTCCTCTCAGCGCTTCAGGACGCTCCCCCTCTCTCACCCCCCCCCCTTTCTCTGTCTGTCCCCTGCCCACCAATGAGAGGGCTGAGGAGAGCCCAGGAGGCGGGGCTTATCCCTGCCGAGCTCCTGCCATCCTGCAAGAGAAGAAGAGGAAGAAGCTGCTCCAGGAAAATGAAACTGAAGATAAACAGGTACATACTGGGGTTACTTATTAATATCAGGCATTTGGGGTGATTACGTTTGTTTTAGTAACTCCATGTGCCTCATATTAATAGCAGTTAACCCTATCATGTCCCTCACATTAACCCCTGTGTGCCTCACCATAAGAGTTACTGATATGTGAGACATATGGGGGTAATAGTAATGAAGATACTTTATTATTACCTCCATGTCTCTCACATATCAGTAACTCTTATGGTGAGGCACAAAGGGGTTAATGTGAGGGACATGATGGGGTTAACTTCTATTAATATGAGGCACATGGAGTTACTAAATTGTAATGCACATGACCAGATTTTTATTATCCACAATTGTCCTGGTATAGCGGTCAGCGGTGACGTGACAGTATTTAGTCCTGTAGGGGCCACTAAGGGACATAATACTGTGTGTAGGGGCAACTATGGGACATAATACTGTGTGCAGTGGCCACTATTGGGTATAATACTGTGTGCAGGGGCCTCTAAGGGACATAATACTGTGTGCAGGGGCCACTATTGGTCATAATAGAGCGCGCAGGAATGCGTAGGAGGGACTCGGTCGAGATCTTCGGTGTCGGGGGGGTCCCATGTCAAAAGTTCGCCACGGGGCCCCGCAATTCCTAGTTACACCACTGAGAGGGTGCTAAATGTATTTGAGTGCACTTATTAACCCATTAATAGCACTAACAGACCTTTTTTGCCTAGAAAACTTCTTAAGTTCTTGCCTGTGGTGAGCTGGATGTTGATGGAATCACCTACGGTTTTGCAGGGAAAAAAAACTGTTATACAGTCCTAGAAAAGTGAATGTGATTTTATTTATTTTCATCCCCACATTGCAGAAAAATCACTACAGAAAATGCAGCATGTGAATTTCACCTTTTAAAATCTTGCATTTTCTCCATAGACTAATATAGGAAGGGGATACTAAAATGCAAAATGATGCAAATAGATGGCATACACTTCATAATGCTTGCAGTATTCATTGTATAATACTTGCATAATTCAGACCTTTAATAATTGTTACAATTCTGTATGCTGTCTCAAAATTCTTTAGTATTCTACACGGACCTCTGTAAGGACTCTAACAGCTGGATAGGAAATAAAGTAACATTTTTATGGACAACTGGAATCCGATGATGCATACCTTCTGTTATGACATTGAAGACTTGGTTGCTAAAACTTGGTCAAATTCACACTTGATGAGATTTCGGTCTTTTGGCCACTGGTATTTGCAACACTGACCCTTATTTGTTAGTAAATGGGAGATTTCAAATTTCCCTTCACATACTCCAGCAATATCATTTTTTCGCAGTAGATTTCCTAGAACTGCTTTGCTAAAGAAAAACCATCTCATAGTCTTTAAAAAAATAATTGTAGCCTAGATCTTCTAACTAGGCCTTGTTCATACAAATATATATATATATATATATATATATATATATATATATATATATATATATATATATATATATATATACACACACACATACAGTTAGGGTCTGGGGTTGCTAGGTGGGGTGGCATAGACTCGAAAGTCCAGTTTCTTTAGTCCAAAACAGAGGTAGAGTTTATTTTCACTCAAAAAGGTAGTAAAGCAACAAAGGAACCAATACAAAAATAAATCCCTGCCCATCCAGGCTCTAACTAAACATAGAATAGGTTACCTCACCTAGAATAACAGAAATCCAAAAGCCAGTTGAGTCATTCAGGACACAGCTCCAAAAATATGACCTCTCTGTCAGCTCTCCAGCCACACTCTGCCCCAAGGTCTGCTGCTGGAGCTGACTCTCTGCAGCTAAGTCGCGGCCGGAACATCCCCAAAGTGTGGACTGGAGGGGGGTGGAATGACCGGTCCCACTACCAACCTACCTGTCATTCCTAAAAATCCAGCCCAGTACTGTGCATTTACCAAAATGCTCAGCAGACGAAAGTTGTCTGCTGAGAATAAACATTCCTTCTGGAGTTTTCTCAGCTCACCCACCTTAGTAGTCTGGGTGAGATATACACCCCCTCCATTACCTGACCAGCCGTCGGCTTACAATATATATATATAATAGGCTTCCCTACTGTTAAAAGATGGACTGTGGAGGAGGCAGCTGCTCTCCTCTCCACATCCATCTTCAGGCAACACCTGGTGCTGCAGTAAATAGGACCCGTTACCTGCTGGAATTACTCCAGCAGGTAACGGCCTATTTAAAAAAAAACATCTGCAGCGGTAGCAGCTGCTACTGGCCCCCTAGTGTCCCGGGCCCTGTGGCAGCTACTACCCCTGCTACCCCAGTAGTTACGCTCCTGCAAGTACTGACTACTTCATACTGGGACCACCCCAAGAGATAATATCACAATGTGTCCCTTCTCTAAATCATTCAGTTCCTTACACTTGCCCAGTTTCTTGTTTTGAGCACATCAAGTACCGACTGCTCACTTTGTGCCTGATATACAGTAAGTGGCATTATACCAATATAATGGCTATTATTCACATTGCCTGTTTTAATGTGTACAGTATATTGGACGTGTTTTTGTAGTTGAGCCGTGTTTGCTAACATGTCTATAGCCCCTTAAGTGCTATATAGCAGCACTGATGAGATGAACATGTTGTTGTGATACGCGCTGTGCCTTTATATAGATCTTCCCGCGGTGCACAAATGTCTACTGTTCTGGGTAAACACCATAAAAAAGTATTTCGCAAGCTAATGTCCACGGGAATGTATACAGAAGATGTATGGATGGTAGGAAGATATGGTCGTGTCCTCAGAGCCCGAGTCTTTCTGTTGATGGAAAAAGTTTTTGGTATGATGACATTTCAATTAAAATAACATTGTTGATCCCAAAGGATAGGCTTAGAAAAGTAGTTCTCTGTGCTGCATACATTCTTGGTTTTACAGCTTATATTACAGTATGTGTCAGTAATGTATGTGCGTGCAGACGCTTGCATGCTGACTTTCACTTCTCCTCAAATAGCCTCATGTACTGTCCTAAACTGATGTCTAAGAGAGTTTATTTGCTTGATTGCCAGAGTTTCCTGTCCTTTATGTTTGTGCTGACTGGCGTAGCCCTATGTGAACTGTAATTACCAGGCTGTCACAAGATAGGGCTGATGTATATATATATCAGATACAGTAACCTTCATTGTACTGCACATGTTTTTATGCTGAAATCACAGTGAAATATAGCCTTGACATATAGCCGTTGTTTGCATAGAAATCAGCATTAACTGTAAGGCAGACCATGTTATTTCTTTGCATTTTATATAATCATTGCCTAGTGGTTATATTTTAGGATAAAGTAAAACTTAGCAGATGTTTTCATTTCATCCCTGTGCACATTAACATTGGAATATTTTCTGCTTTCAGTCCTTAGTTAAAGAGGGTTTCTAGCCCCAAATGCATGTTTTATGCTGATGACCCATCCACTGGTCATCAGTATTTGATCTTTGGGGGGGTCCGACATTCAGACCCCGTGAAAATAGTCTCTTTTATCTGGCACTGGGTGCTGGAAACTGCTGCAGTGGAAGTAGAAGCAGCTCTACTGCTGTTCCATAGGAGCTCCCCAGGGCCACCACTATAAAGTGGATGGGTCTGCAGCTCTATTACTTGCTTCCACTCCTTACCCACTGCACAAGCCTCTGGCACAGGGTCATAGGTCGGACCCCCACAGATCAGATACTGATGACCTGTGCATGGAAGTCCTCAGGTGCTGAATGGTCCCTGCACAGGTCTCATCCATGACTGTATAACTGCTTTGCAAAGTGTACCAACTAGTGTGCACTAGCTCCTCTCTGTGCCCATTGTTAGATCAGATGGGAGAGTGTAATGGGTAGGACACTTTAATACAAGGAGCACAACTAGTCAACATTACTTTCTTTTACTATGCCTTTGTCATTCACCCAGTTTCCTTTACGTGATATACTGTTTCTCTTCTCTCTGTGAACAATTGTTTCCCTGTCTTAAAACCTCAGACTGTTGTTGTTTTTCTTGAAAGTTGCACATGTACAGCCTCTATTGTGTCTTTTCCAGTTATTACTGCCTTCCCATTGATAAATGTCAAATGGATGATACTAAGGAGATTACAGTACTGCTAAAGTGGGAAACCTGGCCCTGAGACAATGGGGAAAACTGGCAGTCCTGTGCACCAGAACTAAAATCTAAGCCAGTGAGGCTCAATGACTACCATTAGAAATGGCCATTACTCTCACCAATTGCCCCCTTTGTGTTTGCACAGTTGCTTTTTTTGGTGCAGATTTTGCTGTGGTTTGTTTGAGTCAAAGTCAAGAGTGGATTCAATGGGAAATACAAAAGAAGGACTTATACTTGTTGTATCCACTCCTAGCTTTGGCTTAAAGATGCAACAAATTCTGCATCAAAATAACAACAAAAGCTCAATGGTGGAATTTATTAAGACTGACATTCTGTATGTCAGTTTTAATCCATTCCCCTCTGGCATTAACTGTTCCTCTTAATAATTCAGCCACATTTCTGGGTGCCAAAATTGAAATCTACAGTATATCACCCAGAAACTGGCTAGATTTCAGGTATTACCCTTGCAAGATTTCTGGTATTAGTTGTAGTACATTTGTCCCCCCACCCCACCCCCACTCTGCAGCAAGAGCGCAGAAGGCACAATGTGGCAGATCTTTGGTTCAAAAAGGGCTTTTTTGCCTAAGATGTGCCATCTTTACACCCACGTATATTGGAAAACTGTAATGGAGGAGTTAGTAAATTATCCCCCAATGTGTGTTTCCAGTCTAAAAGGTTTTTCCAGGACTTAGGCCCAGTTCATATTTGCGTTCGGGTTTCCATTTGGGGAGTCTGCTTAGGGACCCCCCGAACAGAAACCTATACCCATAAAAAGTGGTTACCTAAGGAGACCCGCGGACACCATAGACCCATGCTCAGATGTGAACTGGGCCTTAGACGATGATGATAGATTTTTCTGCAGTGTTTTTATGAACCAATATCTGGATTGGATTTAGTAGAAGGGAGAAGTACAAAAGTTTCCATTATATTTTCCATTCCTTATTAAGCCACTCTTGACTCAAGAAACTACAGCATAATCTGCAACAAAAATAGCTGTTCTTCAACATGTATCCTCAGGCTAAAAGGATAAAAGGTAGTGGAGCACTTGTGATGATGTTGCTGGTTTGCTTCCATGATCTGGTCTATTAGGCCTAGTAGGGTCCATTCACACGGAGGAAAATGGTGAGGAATTTGGTGTGGAATTTTCCACTCTGAAAAAAAAAAGCCTACCATTGATTTCAATGGATGGTGCTAGCTTTTTTTTTCCACTAGCAGAATTTTCCGCTAGTGGAAAGTTCCCCCAGTGGAAAAAAAAAAAAAAAAAAAAAGCTAGTGCAACCCATTGAAGTCAATGGGAGGCGCTTTTTCTCATCGTGGAATTTTTTTATTTTTTCTTTTTTTTTTCTTTTACACTGATAAAAACTTTAAGGGAAAGGTTTAGGATTATAAGACGATTTGTATTTTCTTCCTGAAGCAACCCCTTACTTGTCCGTGGATTGCGTCTGGTGTTGCTGCACGGTTCCACTATTCCACGTTTTTTGCAAGATAGCTGCCGTGTTTATTGTAAATCTTGTACAACCCCAACATGCCATATACATGATATGATTTTTGGCTGAACTGTCTTAGTATTTAATGTGACTGCATAATGACATTTTAACATTCCCTGAGGTGAATGGCAGCAACTTAAGCTGGCCATATGCATTACATTTTAGACTGTCATCACTTGTGTGACACAAACTTTGGTCATACAGTCATCTGTCCCAAAAACAAGAACAACCACAAACCTTTCAGCAAGTGTTTGACTATATCACAAAATTATTATTCAATGTTATTGAAGTGCTCAAAACAGAAAATGGCGGACACTTTGTAGGTGTGTTACGCTAGGTTCACATCTGCACTTGGGTTTCTGTTCTTTAGGTCTGCTTAGGGACCCAAAAAACGTAAACCAAATCCGCTTAAAAAGCAGATCTCATTATAGGCTGTAATGGGATCCGCCGGGATTCTGTCCAATTCCTGTCTGAAATATGTGGAGAGAGAAGGTCTGCTTGCAGGACTTTTCTCTGTTCATTTTTAAAGAGGAATAGGGAACAGACTCCCCGAGCACTCACTGATGTGAACTTACCCTTGGTAGCACAAACACATGCCCATAATACAAAAATCTTCCACAGGTTTGTCAGTCAAATCTGCTTTTGGTAATCCGCACGAATCATGCAGACAGGAAAGTAGATTGTGAAGTACTTTCCTGTCCTCATGTTCCCTGCAGAGATCTCACGGCAAGCACATGGACCCCTTTATAGTCTATGGCGTCCGTGTGCTTTTACTGGCACACCCCTTGAAAATGCATTCGGTAGTCCGTTTGGGGGTGTCCCCTTGCAGACTCCCCCAAACGGTTAACCGACGCAGATGTGAACGAGGCCTAACCATACACAACAGATCACAGCAGACAGATGGCAGAAAAAATCCAAAACAGGTTTTAGTTCTGACCAACTTAGTTGATGGTCGTATGGGACAGTCCAAAATCTGTCATTTCAGCAGCCTAAAATCTAATGTGGCTTTACTCCCATCTACCTACCACTAGCTAAGGCTCAGCAGACACGTCAGATAGCTCTCTGTCATATAGTTATTCAGTTGCTCTTCACATAGAACCTCACATACACACTTGACTGTGCAAGTGTTCTCAATAGGAAGAGGGGGGTAAGTAGGTGATGGCCTGAAGTTGAAATCTAACTACCCATCCATCTATCTATCTATCTATCTATCTATCTATCTATCTATCTATCTATCTATCTATCTATCCCCTAACATCTGGTAACAGAGGATACTCCGTAGGCACCGTGAATATGTATGGCCACCTTAAGGGTGACTCAGGTGTTCTTTTATTTCCCCAGTTCCTTCTCTTCTCCTCAGCTGTGTAGTTTACTCTTATTGAGCTCTGCAACTGCATTAAAAGACCTAGTAGACCACAGCCTGAAAGGATACTCTTGGTTTCTCTTGTATGGATTCAGATTTATAGGTCCATTTGGCCACAAGCTTTTTCACTGTATATGCCAAAAGTAGGGCTCAAATTTGCTGTGAAAAGAGTCTGATCCTGGAGGAAATTCAACAGCTTATTGGCTCAAGTAAAAGCCTCTAAAATTAAAAGTAGGAGTATTATATCCCTTATAATGTACATTACTCCAAACTATTCACTATATTGTATGGTATCTTAAAGCTACGTCTAATGAGTGGTAGACTGTGTACGACGGCTGCGCTGAATGTAAATGATTAATGATGAGTTAATTCATATCAATTACTAGACACCTGTAAGTAATAACACAAAGCTCCGAGCTTTCATTCCCATGAAATAATATGCATTTCCTTTTATAGGCAGCCAGCTTCATTATGGCATAACATTTATTTCCTTTATCATAGATACATTAGTAATTAGTAACATGGTTTTTCTATTATACGCCCCAGAGACAAAATAATGATCACTTGGAAATGACGTCACATTATAAGATCATTTTGGTTCAGTGAAATTGAGATTTGCAGATTCTGGTGCCCCAGAACTTGTGCAACTCGCTGCAAATGGTTTAGATTATAACACTTATTTATTACAGCTGGTAAATCTTTCATTTCTCAGCTGTAAGTCTTCTAGCCGGCCCATGTAGGTAGAAAATGGAGTGGCTTGTAGACAAAATTCTGACCATGATTTTTGGGCACCTGTAAGGCTACATTCACACTACCGATTGTAATGTCTGTTGCTGTCATCTGTCATACAGCCATAGAATATGATAAAAAAACTGAGCCAAACAATCCTGAATTAGGGTAAATTGACAGAGTATTTTGGTCAGGATTTTGAGCGCGTAATCGCCTCAAAATCCTGACCAAAAAGACGGCTGCCATTGAAATCAATGGGAGCCGCTCAGGTGTTTTTTTCTGGGAGGCAGCTTGTTCTGGCTCCCGGAAAAAGAAGCGAGATGCTCATTCTTCAGGCCATTTCGTCTAACTATTCGGCCTGAAGACACTCCCTCCTCCCCACAAGGCCCATTTATTGGGCCTAATCTGGAGTGGAGTGCGCGGCTGGATGCAGTGCACCGGTATTCAGTCTTGGCTACCCGTCTTTCGGACCGGAACCTGAGGCGGCCTCCGCCTCAGGTTCAGGTCCAAAAAACCCTGTCTGAACTTAACCTAAGATCAATAGAGACTATGTGTAGTTATTCTTTACAAAGTGGATTTAATGCTGTGGAGTAGAATCCCACAACTTCAGTATATGTGTCCACTGCACATTGGTGCTGTCCATCTAATGCTCACCCACCATGTGCCCATACTGTTTGGTGCTATGCAGGACACTGGGGCATCAAATAAACTCATTGTCACGTTTGAAGAAACATCTTGAGATGATATATGGTGTTTCTTCCAACTGAATATATGGTAACAAGATGTGTAGATTGTGACCATAAGCAGATGCAAAAAAGTCAAGACCATCCTGATACGGCATGTAAACACTTGTCTGCTAAATAGCGTTACAATGCCTGCTGTTTTTTTTAATAACCAAAACCAGGAGTAAGAAATATACAATACAAACAATACATCTTTTGGGCTGCTGATGAAATGCATTAGAAAAAAAAATCTGCGTTTCACAATACTAGCATAGTTTTTGAAAAACGCTGTATGTCAATTTTAGCTGCAGAAATGCAAGCATGTTCACTATAAATTTAATAAGATAAGAAAATGCAGCAAAATGTATAACAATGTGGAGCATTAAGATCACCACTATGTTTTGTAGGGTATGTGCCTCTCAGGCAGCTATCATCCATCCGTCCAATGTATTGTAATAGTTTCTGGGGTTGAATAATATTTGCACTTTTCCTATGACATTTGTGCTAAATTTTTGCAGAATGTGAAAATATCTCTGGAATGTTATTTGTGCTATTGCTTCTCGGAAGGGGGGAGTTTTATTTCTCATGTTTTGTACATTATAAAGCTTAATAAAAAAAACCCCCCTGACTTTAGCCTATATTGTATCAAATATCAGAAATAGAGAGACAGATTAAATTTTGACAGTGTGAGAAGGTGACAGGCAGAGTGCTGGAGTCCAGGTATTTCAGCCCGAGTTCTGACATTTGTGTGGTCCAGGGAAGATCTGGAGTAGCCTCAGCACAGGTATAGATCCTGGGCTCATTACTGGGCCAGAAAAAGGCTGCAGATCCTACATTGTACTGTAGTTCCTCAGGGTGAAAGGAGGTGGATGGTTCTGTCCTGTAATCCTGAGTCCGGTGAGACAATATTGCGCTTCTTTTGTACATGTGGCTGGTAGTAAGCCACACGTATAGTTAGGTTATCAATTCTGTTTAGTTAGTGGCTCAGACGAGCAGGTTTTTTTTAATTTTGTTTTTGCCTGAAGTTAAGGCTGTGTTTTGTTTTTCTCATTTTGTGCCTGAAGTCAAGGTTTATTTATGTTCCTGTCTTTTTCTACATAAACCAGTTTGCTGCATAACTTGTGTCCCTGTCTTGACTGTTTGGGTCCGCACCACTGCTTCTACCGAGCTAACTCCCCCACAACAGGCAGTGTATAACATCAGATTTATCATAGCGGCTCAGTTTGGAGGATAAATCTGTCATATAGAAGGCCTGAAAAGTTTACACTACCTATTGGTTGAGCTATGATGTGCTAAGTATGTGTTTTGTTGCACATTATGTTGCACACAGTTGCTTTTTAAGTCACTCCCCATTTTGCCCTAAGTCACACTTCAGCCAAGCCCTTGTCAAGTTAGTTACACAAATGGCCAAAAACTAGATTCAATATTTTGCATCAGAAATCCGTCATGTTTTGGAGCATTATACGCCACATTCTAGTTGTAATTCTACCCAATTGCTGTACAATTCCTTGCTGTTGGTTCTTATACACTGGTTAGCAAATTAAGTGTTTGATGAACAGCTTAGGTGAAGGGCATCCATGGTCTCCCAGTTATGAATTCAGTTGTAAACAGAGATTAGGCCGCAGCCTCACCCGTATTAAACATTAATCTTTTTTGCTCTCCTGAACCCAGCACAACATTACAGTACGCACAAGAGGAGTCAATGTAAAATAAGCAGAGATTGCTGAAGCCAGAGAAATTCCTGGGCAGCGTGTGATCACTTCTATCAAAACCTCCCCATCTGTACCTCACCAACAACTGGTGGGCGCCTCACAGTTCGTGAAACACTGACACAGATAAACCCTAAAGAATTTCTGGAGCGCAGAATAGATTTGGAGCTGCTTCATCGCATGAACAAGTGTTTGGTTGGGGATAATATAGAAAACTCCAACGTATAGCCCTACAGATGTTACTGAATCATGCACTTGGGCTTATGTGTATCTTATTTATTTTGCTTTCTTATATAACACCATCATATTCCGCAACGCTTTACTGATAGAGATTTGTTACTGTTGTACGGTGGGGGACAAGTGTCATTGTCATAAAATATCAATATTATTTGCCAATGCCCCATTCATTCCATTTACTTCACATACCACAGATATAATTGATTTCGATATTCACTCCCTTGCTATATTATTATGCTTGGATTTTGGCATTTAGCCTGTTGATTGACATGAAAAGGTCTAGGAGACAGATAATTATTAGCTTTTATATGTTTTTCTCACAATAGACTCAAAGGGCAGTCCAGTGGTTAAATTAACTGTATTCTGTGTATAGTGAGGGTATTATTTGCCCTCAAATGCCAAACTGAAGTGATGCATATTAAAGGGGCTCTATCATTGGGAAAAGTCATTATTAACTAATCACATCCTTGCATAGCCTATAAAAAGTCTATTCCACACTTACCTTTAGTATGTAGATTGCCTCAGTGGTTTCTGAATAAGTCAGTTTTTATTCATATGCTAATTAGACTGGTGCATGATGCATCATGCACCCCCTTTGCTATTGTTTCCTATGGGAGACTGCTGCTGCTGCTGCTAACTCAGCTTCCTGTTTGCACACACACATAGTAGATAATAGCAGGGACGAGTGCTGCTGAGAACTTCCTGTGCTGGCTGGAAGCTCATTAGCATATGAATAAAAATGGACTTATTTAGAAACCACTGAGGCAATTTACATACTAAAGATAGGTGTGGAATAGCCTTTCTAAAGCCTATGCAAGGATGTGATTAGTTAAAAATGACTTTTCCCAGTAATAGAGCCCCTTTAAGTCTTGATTTAAAGTTCTTCAAGGATGAGATCAGTCTCTTTCTCATCGATCTAGATAATGTGTCCCAAAGATGGGGGCTGCAGGCAGAAGGCTCTGGCTACAAATCGTTTAAGGTGGATCCTGGGGATAGATAGTATATTTGTGCCTGCTGATGTAAGATGTCAGCAAGGAACATGGGGCTGCAGAAGTTCTTTTAAGTAGACAGGACCTAAGTTATTCATGGAATTGAAGGTCACCAAGCAGACCTTAAAAGTTATTCTCCATTTTATAGGAAGCCAATGCAGTGACTGGAGGATGGGGGTTATGGGAGAATGTTGGGGTTGTTTGGTTATTGTTATCTGCAGGTGGAAGTACAAAGATTTGATAATGGTGGATACCTGGTTCCAAAGAGACAGTTCCCCATCAATAACTGTGCTCAAGTTTCACACATAGTCTGAGGCTTGTGAGTTGTGTTTCCTATGGATATATATGGTAGATATACTAGTGGTCATTTTGCCATTAAATGCTGTCCTCCGACCATGAGAACTTCAGTGTTGTCCAGGTTCAGCTTTAGCCATCTGGCATTCACCCGTTCTTGTAGTTTAGCTAGGCATGAATTTATGACTGGAGAATGGGTCATTGACTCTGAAGGATATATGTAGTTGAGTATCATCTGCATAGCAGTAATTGGCCAGGCCATGTCAGGGTTCCTCTTCGTCATACAATCAATTGGGACAGTGTGTGACTCCTCAGCAAATGCAGGATTTAAGTGCTCACCATGAGGCCTTGGTACTTGAATCCAACCATTTCATCAGATCCCAAACAAAACTAAAGAGGATATAGTACCAGGCCTTAGCAGTCCACTTTTTCATTCACGACACCACTGCAAATGACTGCAATGGTGGCTGGTTGTGAATTTCCTTCTGTTGAGAACCTGGAAATGAGCAGAGCTACAGATGTGCAATGAAGATGAGACCTGTGTCTGGACTGTGGTGGACTAGGAAGCTGTCGGAGCTGCTTGTTCTTGTCAGTAGATCAGTCGATCCTCTCTGTCTGGTCCATCTGGAACCTGTTTGCTGTGTGTGCGCACCCTCACCGACACCACTGTTCCCAACACCTCCTCACAACTAAGACACAATGGCTTAGATGGTGGGCAATTTTTTGAAACGACCATCCTGCTTTTCTTATTCCAATGATGTGTCCCTTCTCAAAGTATGCCAACTGGGCAAAATGTCTGAGTGTGTTGTAGGGGCATGTCTAGCAATTAACTAACTCACCAAGTTTCCATTTTAATTGGTCAACGAGGGAACCGCTTTTACGCCCTCTTGTGGCAAGACCCAGTGTCTGTAGTAATTTGCTTATCTGAGACATAGCTGTATCCTGAGTGTGCTGCAATCTGACATTGAGCCTTCACACAGAGTTTACGCTCCGCTCATTCTGAACGTAAACTCGTTCAGAATGAGCGGCGTTAAAACAGATCCCATCGACTTCAATGGGTGCCGACATACGCGCGTATCACATTGAAAGCAATAGGTAATAAAGCCTCTCGTTTATTTCAATGTGATACGCGCATATGCCGGCACCCATAGAAATCAATGGGATCTGTTTTAACGCCACTCATTCTGAACAAGTTTACGTTCAGAATGAGCGGAGCGTAAACTCCGTGGGAAGGCTCCCTATTGATGCATTTGGTTTTCTTGTCAATGAGTTGTATAACATAACATTTTCTATGTATGATACTACACTTCTACGAACTCTACCTAATGTCATGCACCTAAGAAATACCATCACCCAGAAGGCCAAATCCAATATGACTGCTAAAGCAGTAACAAATAAAACCTCAACACCATGACCAAGTATTAATACCGCATAATGACTGAACAATAATAACATGAAGAATACAACTCATATACAAAGATCAGTATTACCACTGTACAGTGTCCCTATCAGTTATACTCAGGTGCTCTGCAGACTATAATACAGTTATATCCAGTAACTTACTGGTGACATCCACTTTCATTACAGTTGCAAATTTTTCCTGTTGTTTTTTATCTGGTCCTGGCAGACTTCTTAATACCATGACATATATTTGCCAAATTTAATGCACAAATGTCTTTGGTGCCCGGGAACCCTTCTCACCATTTCTCTATTGATATAGATACCTGCCATCCATAGAAATGTCTTCTTCCTTTTGTGCTCACTTAAAAAAAAGTAGTAACCCCTCTGTGCTCACACACAGTAGCAAACCCCCCCCCCACACACACACACACAGTAGTAATACCCCCCCCCCCCCCCCCATTTTGTAAAGCCCAAATTGAGCAAATAGGAAATGGCTCTCTGCTCTGCTGTAGTGGTCACCTGGATCTGCATTCTCAAGATGCAAATGCAGTTTAAACCTGCCCTTGCCTGGTGTTCAGGGAGGGCCCCTTCCCCTCTAGGCCCAGTTGCACACCCTATGACATTGATTGTTGCTATACTGCCTGCTATACAATATTATACAATATTATATGCCATGAATTTCAGTGTATTCCTCTACAAACCCTAGAATAGAGGGGAATAATGTCCTACATGCCTCCCTCGCTGTACCAGTACATAGTTTATGTTGTAACTGTACACAATGCATACTTACGATGCTGAGGAATTAACAGTGCTCTAAAAATAACACGCAATATATACGGCATCCAGTGGAGCATGCTGCATTTTTTATGTGGCCTCCAGTTAAAAGGTGCGGAGTTCATTCAAAATTGACATCTAAGTTATCTACATGTTTTTGTTGTCAGTTTAGTACACATGCTGACACATCTACGTGGAGGAATGTTCCAAGTTTGTCTATCTTAGGTTAAATCATCAGTGTTAGATTAGTGTGGGTGTGTGTGGCGTGGGGGGTGGAAGGTGACTTTTGGTAATAGTTGTTTGAAGGGACTGTTCTAGGCAGGCGAGTGTCGCAGCCTCTTCATTGTCTACCAGATACAGTATCATTCATTTAGCAATGGCTTACTACAGCTTCATCCCATTCAAGCCTGTACCGAGGCTTCGTCTCATGTACGGTATGTGTGGTCCTTATAGAATGTGCCAGAAATCAGACCCACACTAATTTGATATTGAACTATCTTAAGGACTGGGTATTATCTGACACCTCTTAAAGGGATACTATTATTCTCACACTATTTTTTTCTAAGTACCACATCGGAATAGCCTTAAGAAAGGCTATTCTTCTCCTACCTTTCATCGTCTTCTCTGTGCCGTCGTTCGCCTACAATCCCGGTTCTTGTCGGTATGCAAATTTGCTCTCTCGCAGCACTGGGGGCGGGTCCCAGAGTTCAAACAGCACTGGGGGCATCCCCAATGCTGCGAGACAACTCTCTACAGCGCCGCCTCCATCTTCTTCGGCAGCGTCATCTTCAGCCTCTTCTTCTGGTGGTGGATTGTAACTTCTAAAGCTCGGGCCTTAGGCAGAGCAGAGTGCGCATGCCCACAGGCATACGAGAAAATGGCTGCTTGCACAGTATTGTAAGCGGCCATTTTCCCGTGGCCTGTGGGCATGCCCAGTCTGCTCTACCCAAGGCCTAGAAGTTACAAGCCACCGTCGGAAGAAGAGGCTGAAGATGACGCTGCTGAAGAAGATGGAGGCGGCACTGGAGAAAGTTTTCTCACAGCATTGGGGATGCCCCCAGTGCTGTTTGAACTCTGGGGCCCGCCCCCAGTGCTGCGAGAGAGCTAACTTGCATACCGACAAGAATCGGGAATGTAGGCGAATGGCGGCACGGAGAAGACATCTAAAGGTAGGAGAAGAATAGACTTTCTTAAGGCTATTCCGACATGGTACCTAGAAAAAATAGTGTGTGAATGATAGGATCTCTTTAAAGAAATGTTGTCTTCTGCATTTATTACTGATTTACTAATAGAAGAGAAATATAAAGAATGTTATGTCCATGGAAATTTAATGGTAGTTTATGACAAATAATAGCATTACAAAATAAATGTAAACCAATAATATAACTCTTTTGTACGTGCCATTGTTCTAGCTCTGTTGTTACAGCTACATCTCAGTGTGGCACAGGGTGACTGCAAGGGTTAATTCTGTTGTCTCTTTAACATAAAAGGCAAATTGCTATAGGACTGACATGAGCTAGTTTCCTATCAATGGCAGCAGGAGAGAAAGATAAACAGGAGGATTAACTGTTTACTTAGAGCTGGGAGAAGTCTAGTTGTTTTTCAGTCAAAGAAGAACAAAATGTACTGTTGTATCTGGTTTCAAGAGCATGCTGTTTATCATCGTCCCTGTACTGTGGTTGGTAGGCTCCAGCTCCCCACCCACCCTCAGACTTGTCAGCTCTCCCATACAGGCCTCCCTGCAATAGGACAGAGAGTTAATAGGAAGGGGATTCTGCCCTCGCTCATCCTTCACTGCATGTCACAAGCTGACATATTGACCCAGAGGAGTTAAAAGGAAAGGTAGAGGGTGGAATAGAGAAAAAGTGATGCTGATTCCTGGAATTGTACTAGAAAGACTACCACACTGCTTGTAAACACTGCCCATGTGCTCGCTGTGACTCTGTGTCATCCACTCCTGCTCTGCCCAGCCAATGAATGGCCGCCAAGCACATAAACAAGAGGGAGGGAGCACCAAAGAGAACATGCCTGATCCCAGGGAGAGCTATTCTCAGGCACACATGGCGTGCGTTCTTCCACTATGTTTGCTTGTTTGTTTACACTTTTTTTTTTCATTTGGTTGTTTTCACCGTTTACGCTGTCAGGTGATGTGCAGACTTACAACACCCATGTTTTCCTTGCAATGTTCCTGACAGATATTGGGTCCCCACATTGTTATCTGCTGTAATGCACACGTGATAGCACAGGGGCTGCATGAATGAAGTTGTGGTCACATAGGAGTATCTTACTAAGTGAAGAAATATGTATTTACACACACGTGTGTGTATAGATAGATATGGAGATATGGTTGTATGTGTTTATATACATATGTACGTACATATATACTGAAATGTAGAAAAGTTTAGTTATCCTGCCATCTGTAAACCTTCCTACAGATATATATATATATATATATATATATATATATATATATATATATATATATATATATATTATAGACAGCATTGTCCATATCAACATCAGTAAGTCAAGAAATATGCCTTCCTCAGCTAAGACCCGACAGTGTAAAAACATGCTGGTAGTATGTTAGTAGGGTAATATAGTTTTTACAGGTAATATAATAGCCATTTATTGTTCCAAACTGTAGAGCCTGAACCTCCCTTGAGAGCTTAGACAAGTGAAGTGATGGTTATTGCAGGTTGCTGACCATGAACATGGCAAATATTTGTAATGCACTTTTCTCACATAAGACACTGAAAGCCCAGGGATCATGGCAGAGTAGGGGAGTTAGTGGCTGCCATATAGGCGCTCATCTTCCACACCCACAAGGGGCAGGTAGTTATACAGGAAGTTAACTTACCTGTCAGAATATATTTTTGTAATGTAGGAGGAAACCCACGCATATACAGAAAGAACATACTGACTCCATGCAGATGTTGCCCTCATTGTAACCCAGGATCCCGGCTCTACAAGGCAACAATGCTACTGAGCCACCGTGCAGCCCGCACCTATGTACAATGAAGAAAGTTAAACTGACACGTGTATAAAGTGCACTGTGATGCAAGAAGCACACAGTGCTAGAGTTTTAGGGCATGGCTGCGTGCAGGGCTGTGGAGTCAGTAGACCAAACCGCCGACTCCAACTCCTTTATTTTACCATAGCCCAACTCCAACTCCTGCATAAATGGCTTATAGCCATGATCAGATAGAAGCAGCAAAGGTCATATAACTCATTAAAAAACCAGTGATTGAATTTCTATGAAAGTAAACATGTAACAAACAATGTATCTAATTAATTATACAATATCAATGAAGTTGAAGTCAGAGTCAGTAACTTTTATCTAACTCCACCCAAATTTGTTCCCGACTGACTCCACAGCCCTGGTTGGGTATATATGAGCATTAAATATGACTTTTCGGTCAAGGAAAGCACGGTGGCCAAGTGGTTAGCATTGTTACCTTGGAGCTTCTAGGTTTAAGGACAACATCTGCTTAGAGTTTACATGTTCTTCCAAGGGTCAGGTGTCAATAAGCCTTGGAGATCCATGAATTAATAAGAAAAATATCTATATTAAGAATTCTTCTTGGTTTATTTCTATTACTGTCCTGAATATGATTCTCTATGACAGTATGTTTACAAAATGGAATTTCATGCATATTTTGGTTTGGATTCCACACTGAACTCTGCGTGTAGTTGGTATCTCAGGTATGTGAGTTGTTTTGTTTTTTTGCAACTCTTTGCACATGTAAGAGTAAATTATGTCACTTATCTTCAGCATAAAAATGCAAGGCTCATAAATTACAATAGGCCTAATCCTTGTACATATTTGCTGTATTGCAAACTGCACATCTGAAGCCGAATTCAATGGTCAGACCCACCAGATTGTCAGTCTGCTTTAAGAACATACCCTTAGCATTAGGCCTGACTCAAGCGAACATATTGAAGGTGACAAATGTCAAGGACTGACTACTAGAGATGAGCGAGTACTGTTCGGATCAGCCGATCCGAACAGCATGCTCCATAGAAATGATTGGATGCACCTGGTACTTCCGCTTTGACGGCGGCCGGCCGCTTAACCCCCTGCGTGCTGGCTACGTCCATTCATTTCTATGCGAGCGTGCTGTTCGGATCGGCTGATCCGAACAGTACTCGCTCATCTCTACTGACTACTGCATGTCTCATGATGCAAATCTATAACACCATAGAAATATAAGATGTTGTGAGCTGAGTCGGTCGAGCCATGGTGTGGTAGTCACATTTACCCGTCATTTGGGCATAATTTGGTCTGAATCTGGTCTTTTTGCCGTTTATCATGTTCTATTAGTTGCATGTGATTTCTTGTGTTTTTGTTGTAATATTTGCTCCACTCCAGAGTGTATACAGTATGCTATGTACAGATGACAATATGATGTTTCTCTTCTGTCATTCTAATTCCCGTACGATCCCCGTCTCCTCTTCACTCCCACTACAGTGACTGGTAAAGTACATTATGCAATATCCCTGCTTTCTAAATCTTAACTAAGATGTAAATATTTATCAATTAACGCTAACACCAGACAGGCCGGATTAAAGACTTGAGACGAAAACATATCCTGTTGATCCTTCCACAGGCATATGCCACAGGCAGTACGGATTACGTTTTTGGGCCTTTTTTATATGTTTTGGAATCTTCAGCATTTTGTGGTTTGTGACGCAGCCATTCCTTAAAGTCGGATAAGGATGTTCCTCTGGTGAAATGATCAGATCAGGCACGCTGTGCTTGTTTTTGAAAAGTCGATAGTAGACTTCTTACACAAGGAAATAAGAAAACTGAGTCAAATACCGTATCCTTGAAGTTCATCTCTTCCAGTCCTGCTGGGGATCTAGTCATGATGAGAATAGGTTAAAGCTGCACCTTAAAACTTGACCTAACATGTTGAACTGGTGTGTGCGCTGACTGAGACGGGAGTGTCAGCTGTGCGTGTGTCTGTGTGCCCTTAGTGCTCTGTAGGAGTACACCTAAGAACAAGATAAGAGAAACCCCCTGAGGGTCAGAGAGTATCAGTACAACCCCAGTGAACCTTGCTTGTCTCTGATATATGCTTGAACAAACAATACGGGGACATGTGAGCCCATGGCAGCCTAACAGCATGTGTAAACCAGAAGTTTCAGACTTCTTACACGCACAGGAGCTCATGATCACGAATATATTGGTGTCTGTATACATTTCTTTATTCTACTTAATGGAGTGGTGTTACAACTTCCCATTGGTAGGCCATCTGTGCAACAAAACCGCCACATATGGATGTTTAAAATCAGGATGATCCTTCTGTTTGCCAACATCTTACAGCTGCAAAATATATACACAAATATGTGCACTTGATGTTTTATTGGGAATCCACAATGATTTCATTTATTTGATGAATTTATTGCGGTGCCCTTGCTGCACACTTACTGACGTTCCATACATTCATCTAGCAACAAGTGCAGGATCAAAGGAAGTTGATATCTGGCATAGCAGATAGGTTTGAAATTTTTTGGCAGATAATTGCATTTTTTTGTCTTTTTCGAATATACTTTTAGGCCCCTTGCAGACAATTGGCTGCTGGCCGGGATAGACCACGGGCCGCACACAATATCATCCATGTGCCGCCCGGGTTCCGGCCGTGCTTCTGCTACCCCATTCATTCAATGAATAGGAGCTACGGAAGTATGGCTGCGAATCCAGACAGGAATAGAATCTGTTCTGAGTTATGTGGCCCGGACTGTTGACCCGCATATGGGACCATGTGATTCACTATTGTTTGTGTGGGCTGACAGAAATGAATGGGTCACTGTTTTAGGGCGGGTTCACACCTGTACCACGGTCTCCGTTTTGAGGTTTCCATCTTTCGCCCAAGAAACCGGACAAGAGACGGAAATCGGCCATCACTTTTCAAACCCATTCATTTGAATGGGTTTGCAAAGTGCCCGTCCGTGAGCATCTTCTGGTCTCCACGGGGAAACCGTTTTTTTTTTTTTTAATCGGGCACAAAGTCGGACATGCAGGACTTTGTGTCCTTTAAAAAAAAAAAAAAAAACGGTTTTGCCATGGACACCACAAAACGCTCACGGGTGGAACCCTAAAAGCAGAGACCGGGGCGCAGATGTGAACCCGCCCTAAACTGAAAAAAAAAAACCCGAGATAGCGCACTGAATTACGCCACAGTCGTCTGCATTCTACAACTAGGACAGACGAAAATTGGGGATGACTAGAACTTAGAATCAAGTAACAGCCTCCTATAGGGTTATCAGCAATTTGCAATCATTGAAACTGCAACATCTACTTTTATATCATGGGCTAAAAATGTTATTTTCACATAGTGTGGAAAGGCTGAAGATTTCCTATCCTAATTTTGCATGCAGGATATCTATAAAACATAAAAATCGTAGCAAGGTGGATTTACCAAATGTCATCCACGTGCTGCAGAAAAAGTGTGGATTTTAAACCCATAGAAGGTCAATTTGTTATGGACTTCAACAATGCAAGGCATAGGGTGCTCTCTTTGTACAACATGCAGATTTTGGCAAGAATTCTGCAGCAAAGTATGTTAATAGTGCCATATGTCAGCATCTGAACAAGGACGAGTCCACATAATAATTCAACATAACAGAAATTTGTTTTGTTTCAAGAAAAAGGAACAACATTCCTGCATTTTAGTGAGCCCCAGTGCGACTACTATGGCTATAGTTATTCCCCTGCATGTGAAATCAAGCTCGCTGAAGAGAAAGGGAAAGCCACAGTCAGAGGCCTCTGCCAGCAGTTATAGCCTGGGGAAGAAAAGATTAGACATTTTGACATGAAATATAGTAAATTCCTTCTCTGTAGCCATCATGCAATTTGGACAGACCTACTTATAGCCTACCTATAATGTTAATAATTTTTTCCTTTATCCAAAGTCAATGAGGGGATTCATGAAGGTTGGCATATTTTACAACAATCTTGATCTCCCCTTTGCCAGCACAGGGACCCCTATTTCATGAAGAGGCAGTACCCCATTATGACTTAGGCACAAACCTTCCAGTTCCCCTGCACCCAGGCACAAATCAACGGCAAACCACTAGCTGCTGTCATTTACACCACTTTTGTGACATAAATGATGATGAATATGGCATAAGTAGTGACCCTGACTACACCCCATCCCCACCCACTTTCGAGAAGTTGCGAAAAATGTTAAATAATTGCAAAATCAACAATTTGCAGCTATTTTATGCCACTTTTGTAGTGTAAGCATAATATGCTTCTAGTAAGGAAACATAATTTGGATCAGCCAATGTAGTTGACAAAAGAAATTGACTACACCTTAATCTCCGGCGGTATGAGAAGTGTCTGAGTAGGGGCAGACCTCTCAATGACTGTTCAGCTAACCTGGACAACCAATTGTCTTCTGATAAGCCAATACAGCCTAAGAATAGCTGATTCTGACCATTGCAAAAACACACAAGGGGATATTTATGCATCCCTCTATGCCAGTTTTTTTGCATAGAGGGATGACATTGTGCCACACATTTGGTGTCCTTGACGCCTTACTTGCCACATTGTGCAAATGTTGGCAGGATGGGACGGGGATACCATGGCCCTACATATTCTTTCTAAATCATAGCACTTTCTTGGTGTGAGTTATAAACTGGAATGGATTTCCATTCTGATGCTGGGACATGCAGGCAATTTATGAAGAGACCGATCCTCTTCATAATTCACTTATTCCCTGCACCACTTGGGCCTTTATTACGTATGATATGCCAGTCTTAATAAATCAGCCTGATAGAAACAGACAAAACCACAAGTGAGCAGGCTCAGTAACACAAGGCACATGCAGATCCATTTAGTGTTTTTTAATTCCATAAAGTGCATTATAAAAGTGAGATTTATAAGAGCACTTTGTGTGATCTCTCTATCAGAATACAACATCAAAAGCCTGATCAAGTCCTGTAGGCTAAACCCAACAAACAGAATGTGGGACCAGCGGGTAATCCTAATTACCCTTTTAGTGAGGTCAATGGCTAACATCCCAGTTACGCACCATTTACTTTTGGTTTCAGTTAATTGTTAACAAAATGACACGTTTGTCATCTGCTCAGTGTAGAGTTTGTACCTGTCTTACTTCACACCAAAAATAGGCCAGAGAGAATGGAGGGGCAATAACACTTTAGCAATCCAGAATTTCCCGAAATCACTGCAGGATGAGTATTATAGACTTGTAGACCATTACAACCGTTATAATGGTCTCCAGATTATATCTAGTTGTTGCTCCTGTATAGTACTGTAGAGAACAGTCAGCCATTACGGTCAGCTAAAATAATAATAGTTTGTATATATTATCATTTACCATACATTTCTAAATGTGTTGTGGTTTTACTGTAGGCAGTTATTGTTGCATTAAAGATATATGCAATACCCCAAAACCTTCTGTACTTCGAGATTGTTTTTGTTCTTGCACAGGATACAGGACACTGCCCCATATCTTTAAAGCCATGGTCAAGTCAGATTGGCTTGTTGGTGACCCGAGAACCCAGCAGCATGTGAAATGACGAAGATAAACAGTGTTGTAATATTATTACCGGTAATTCAGAACAATATTACGAATGAAGACCCTAGTACAAACTCTATCCTCTCAAAAATTGGTTACCCGTGGATCCCATAGACTGTAATGGAGTCAGCTGGGTTTCTGCTGATTTTATAAATCCTATTTTAAGTGGAATGGGGAGTGGAGTCCCTGAACATTGGTGCAAACCAACCCTTAGTGTGACACTATGCACTATGATTAATCTCCAGAACATTGCCTAGGTTAGCCAGTGGCATTTATCACTGGTCACAATGTTTAAAATAAAAAAAATTCTAACAATAACTTGCAGTATAGCTATGTATACCCAGGCAGCAGGCACAAAGGACGCCTGATTTATCAAGAGACTTCAGCCTCTTCATAAATCATGCGCATATCTGTGCCCCACAATGGAAATCTATTTCTGTCGGGAACGGGCATATTTCCCTGTATAACTCAAGCCAGAAAAGCTGGTGTTAGTCATAATAAATATGGGCAAACCAGCCATAGAATGGGAGATATGGTACATCATTGGTGCAAGACATACACCAGATGACTGGCATGGATGTATTGATGAATTCCTACTATTGTGGAAATAGACAAAGAGTAGCTAAGTAAACCAACTATATTTTTTTTTTCTCTGTATTTTCTGTATGCAAAAGTTTTGCTTTGCTGTTAATATTGAGCATCATTGCCCTACACACACAACAGAATCTCAGTGGCCAACCTCGATCACTAGCCGGCCTAATCTGTATACACTTGTACAACTTGCATTCAGGTTACAAGGAGTTATATAGAGAAAGCTGATGGTGTTTACTAAGAGAATACTGAGTTTTGTAGATGGTATCTTGCCTATATGTCGCATATAATGGGATATGCGCTTTAATTGCAGCTTTTCTGACATCTTTGGCAATGCTTACTGTACATTACTGTACTTTATGGCAGTGTTTGCATTTGGGGTCCCTTACATAGTTTTGCGTAGTTTGAAGGTTGTATTACACAATTATGTTCTTTCTTCCCATTCCAGAAATAAACATACTTGATACTTGTATGTTAAACAGGTTGGTTATGTGTATTTTTCTTTAGGAAATGCATTTCCCACCACAGTTTTCCCCACATACGGAGATTGAATATTTATTTAAGTGTTTGGTGTTTTTGGTGACTGTGCACATTCAATGATCTAGAAAAGCTACTGTTTCCAGATGTGCAGTCTCAGCTATACAGCAGCCCTGCCACAGATTGACCGGATCTTTATCCACTTTGCCTCAGGTCAATGTCCACGACCTCAGTTTGGTTTATTATTAACTTATTTCTTGTTATTTATTTAGTACCGACTTATTCTGTAATGCATTGAAATCTTTGCAATTTTTTGCATCATTTTTAGTAAATGTCCCTTAATGATATTTTCTAGAATATACTTCTGTCTGAACTATAATAGATGAAGATTAGAGATGAGCGAGTACTGTTCGGATCAGCCGATCCGAACAGCATGCTCACATAGAAATGAATGGACGTAGCCGGCACGCGGGGGGTTAAGCGGCCGGCCGGCGTCAAAGCGGAAGTACCAGGTGCATCCCTTCATTTCTATGGTGCATGCTGTTCAGATCAGCTGATCCGAACAGTACTCGCTCATCTCTAATGAAGATACATTTGATAGCCAATCTCATGTGTAAGGCTAGGTTCACACCTGCGTCTGGATTCCGTTTGGGATTTCCATCCCTGAATCCACTTAAAAAATGCAAAGAGAGTCCTGCTAGCGGAAACACGACGGACCTTATTATAGTCTTAGGGGTTTGCGTTTTTACGGGTCACCAAGCAGAACTGAAGAACAGAAACTCGAAGGCAGGTTTGAACTTGGCATAAGATAGCTGGGAGTGTCTGTCCTTAGATCAGTGACAGGAGTGTGGTCTACAAGAATAGTGTTTATTAGGAAACTGTCATTTATTCAACTCTCTATTAAACAACTGATAACTTGCGTTACTGTGTGTATACCTGTAACCTCAGGCCTTCTAGTTCACTGCATTTTGCATTTCAGACTTGTGTGTTGTAGAGCCGATTGGGAAGGCCACGAGAAGTAGCCGCACAACTCATTCAGGAGACATCAGCACAAAGGTTCTCAGACACAGATCTTAAAGAAACAGACACTTAGAGTTTATTTACATACTTCGACCTGGGTGGGGGCTCACTCTGTTTTGGAGGGAACTTGGTGACCTACTTTGTAGCAGCAATTTCTTCTCAGCCCCAGTAGGTGATAGCAGGTCACAACCACAATGTTACCGACATGTGTCCCACACAAATGTCTATTTTGTGGGGAGACTACTCTCTCAATGTGTATTAGGCCTCTGAGAGTTCTTGTGACAGACTTTGGGGCTCTCTTTGCGACTATAATCTCTCACTATAATCTTATATCACTACACCTCAAGCACTGCCTTATTGCCTTTACCATCCCCAACCAGACGCCTCCTCCACTGTACTTCTCTCACTCTGAATCGATATGGTCACACTGAATGTCAATCCTGTCATAGGCATACACTCAACAATAGGTGCACCAAAAACATCATTTTATATCATCTACCAGGCTTGACCTCAAACATATGGGGACATCTTCCAGTGTCATCTGTGCCTGCCATCCTCAACAAGACTGCTCCTCCATTCTTTTTCTCTTCTTTTGAGTTGATATGCTAACATTATGCCACCACCCGTTTCCAAAACCTGCCACCATAAAAAACAGCACAGGTCAATATAATAAAACACCATATGAAACCAGTAAATACAGCATCATATATATATATATATATATATATATATATATATATATATCAGCGTCTAAAGATAAGATTAAGAAACCGCTAAGGACATGTCACATGCAGAACAACAATGTACACCCAGAAGAAACAACAACCTTACTAACAGACTGACTGCAAGTTCAGCTTTGATTTCGTCATAAACCAGCTTAGAAAGGTTCAGCAGAGGAGAGAGATGGGCTGGTGATCTAGTTAGATCTAGCTCATCTAGTCTGGACTACATGCAAGCTGCAACACCAATCAATTGTAGCTGAAAATACACGTATTTCAGTAAGAGAAGGCCCCCAAATGAGTCTATGGTCTTTAAAAACTCTGGTAAAAACCATATTTGTTATTTATAATTACTGAAAAATTTATGTAATTTCAGTATTTTGAAAATGTTATAGACCTGAATCAAACAAATATCACTAAAAAGGCATAAAGACGATTTAAACGAAGCTCTGATATTGATTTAGTTTCAGTCTATCTATTAAAATGTACAGAACTGCACAGCATATTGTCACACATCTGATGGAGATTAAACACCATTTTGCATGCATGTTTTGAGCAGAGCCATGACATTACAGTCTAGAGAATAAGCCTTTATGGAAACATCTGCTTATTTTTTATAACATTCTTCTGTCAAGAGATGTATACAATGTAAGAAGTCTAAGATTTTCATGTAGCAGGCTTATTAGAATACTCTTATGGTCCATCTCCGAATGTACACAGGGTAATAGTTAAGCTGACTGCTGTACACTAAGCTTTCCACAGCTGGCCACTGTTTTTATGACCCTGCTCCCTAGTATACCTCTGGCAGACGCTTCTGATGTATGTCACTGTATAGGCATCTGTCACTCTGTATTGTATCCATCTGTATAGGAAAGCAAAGCAGACTACTCTTTCCTATACGGTATGAGAACAGACATATAACAGCCCAATGGTTGTGCAGTGTGTAAAGAGAAGCGGTGTGGTCCTGGCAATGGTAGAAGTCATAGTGGGCCTCAAGATGGCAGGGAGGACAAAACATGTTACTGATTTCTGCCAGTCGTCTTTTACGTATAAAGGGAAGCACTCTTCTTTTGTCTTTACTTTGTTATTCAGCAGCTAACTCTAAGCTTGTCTTGTTTTTCAGGATGGGTCTTCTCATCCAGGATGCATACGGAATATTTAGTGAGCTCCAAGTGCAGTTTGTAAACACACCTATTGAAGACATGAAGGAATACTGCCAAACACTGGAGGGCAAAGCATGCCGCCTCTTGGGAATAAAGGTGTTGCAGAGAATCACCCGAGGAAGGTCAGAAAGCCTTTGTTATATCTAAGACATTACTTCAAACAAGATGGCGCTCACTGTAATTTAAATATGGAAGGGAAAAAGGGGAAGTGCAAAGTAGACATCAGAAGAGTTATTCCACTATATTGGATGACATACGGTTTATTTGTGAGAGGGTGCCAAAACCGAATAGTTTGAGTAATCTGTACAAGTAAGTCTACGAATGTATGCATTGTGGGCCCCAGTGGGAAGGAGGTTGATTCCCGATGTAAGGCAATGTTCTGCATTTGGCTGTCTACAAAAACACACTGTGGATACGCAGCAATTTCCAAAACTGTTGCGGTTTTGGAAATCACAGCATGTCAATTATACCTTCGGAAATGCTGGAAGGTTTCCCTATAGGTATAATTAAAGCAGAAAGTCCACAGAGGAAACCTCTGCTGCGGGAAAAACTGTGATTTGTTGCCGCCACGTTTTCCCCGCAGTGCTTATTTATTGGGACATCACATGGGGCCTTAGCCTAAAACTGTTTCCCAACATAAATTAAAAACTCACTGTGGACCAAGGGTGAGATTTTAGTTAAAAAAAAAAAAAAAATCCTACTCTTCATCCCCTTTGGTCTGTGGGCTATCCGGGATGGAAGTACAGAATCTCAGGTGAGCACTGCAGCCAATCATTGGCCTCATTGGCTAGATGTGGGGGATCCAAGGACCAGGGGTAGGTGAGTATAATTTCTTTTATATATATATTTTGCCCCTCCCCAGTCCCCCTTTGAGTTTATAATTTATCCCATAAAACCTTTAATGATATTTTATTGATCCTAAGTTCACAATTCTGCTTGGTTCTGAGCTCAGTTCTCCTCTTTTGGTCTAACGCCAAAAGACAGTGTCTCTCTGAATAAGGACATCTGTAAGACATATGTGTGGACACTTCAAGTGATAAAGTCATGTGGTAAATAACAAAAGAATAAATATACATTTTTTCCCATCTTATCCAGCACTGCCACTCTGGTTCTGCAGTGAAGATGTCAGATATGTATGTTACCGGCAATGTATGAAATCCGGCAGTCTATAAAATGCCTAGGCATTGAATAGAATGCCTAAAACTAGCCGGCAAGATATGAAACGATTCTTCATTTCACACATTGCCTAGGCATTCTATACAATGTCAAATGAGATAGTGGCAAAGTATGAAATAGGTGACATTTTTGCTTCAACAAGGCACTAGCAGCATATCCGATCCCGCACTTCTAGCATGAGCCCGCCGTCTGCACGCGCTTGCTATGCGATGGTCTCTGCCGTTGCTTCAGGCCTTAGACTTGGTTAGTTTTGTTCGTGAATGTCCATGAAAATGTGGGAGGAGGAGCTTGCTGCCCGTGCGTGCACACGCGTGATACAACGGTCTCTGCCGTTGCCTCAGGGCTTAGACTTAGTTTTGTTCGTGAATGTCCATGAAAATGTGGCAGAAGGAGCAAGCTGGAGTGTTGGAGAAGGACATGAAACAAGGGTTTGACAAGGAACTGTCCAAGATTCGAGGGAATGCTGCCAAAAACAGTATTTGCTTTGGCCCTTAATACATTTTGGCTTTTGTACAACTTTCATTGTATTTTAATCGATTTTTTTGGACACAGCACTCTCATTCTAGGTTTGTTTTTTCATATTTTGCCTAAATAGCACTTGGTATTCTATAGAATGCCTAGGGAAAGTATGTAACGATTCTCCCATTTCATACATTGCCTAAAAACGCCGGGCATTCTATAGAATGCCTGCTTTTCATGCATTGCCTGTAACACTGCATCGGTAATATCTAGACATATAGCATATATTACTATCTATCTATCTATCTATCTATCTATCTATCTATCTATCTATCTATCTATCTATCTATCTACACATACAGTATATTACTATTCCAATCCTCTAAAGTCTCTTATTTTAATATTATCAATGACCTGGTGACACTGTCGCTTAAACAAGAAACAAATGTGTTTTTGTATATATTATTTATTGGCTGTTATTCAAGACTGTGTTTTTCTGAAAGCTTAAGATTCCTTTCAGCACAAAGGAAACTTTTTACATGTCTTCTGGCGCCCACAATGCAGCTTTTCAATTAACATTAGATTTTCCTGATACACGCTATCCTGAAAAACTAACATTTATGCAGATGATGGCAGCCACAAGAAATGCTTAATGCGTCCATAGTGTAAGGCAAAGTAAAGCTGACTCAGAGATTCCATGGAGCCCCAGAAGATTATAGCACTTCCTAACAGATATATGTTCTGCTATCCATTGACTACTGTTTGCATGATAATGCCATAATCCATATGTATCCAAATGTTTTCAAAAAGGTTACAGTTACGAAGAAAACGTTTATATATTTTTTTTTAAATAATTCACCAAAGAACATGTCAACAAGATATTTGAAGAAATAAAAGGTAATATATTTTAAGGCCAGGGTCCAACATTGTGAAAACACTGCATTTTACATGACCTGTAAAGTGAATGGGATTCTGACTCATCCCATCCACATACTGCAGAAAAAAATCTGCAGCGCAAATGCAGCGATTTCAAAAACGCTTGTCAATGTCAATTATAAGCATATGATTATACCTACGAAAATGCTGCATTTTTCCATATAGAAGCAGGAAGCCCACAGAGGAAAACTCTGCGGCCTGTTTGTGAAAAGTGATGCAGATAAAAACGAGGATGGATTTCCTCCACGTTTTCTTTTTCCACAGTGTTTTTTGGCTGAGGCTCACTATGTGGGACCTAAGCCTAAAAGTGTTTTCCAGGGGTAAATTTTTTTTGTGTGAAGAAAAGATGAGCTTAACATAGTGTGTGTGTGTGTATGTGTATATATATATATATATATATATATATATATATATATATATATATATATATATATATATACACACACACACACACACACACATCATGGTGACCGGCAGACATACTGCATAACTTAATTATACAGGAGAGCTACAATATGGATAGGCAGGGAAGTATATTAGGTTTCTGTCTGAGCTCCCCTCTTAGAGGGAGAGGCATGTTGCATGTGTCTCAGTGCTGGGTGTGCCAGAAGCTGCAGCACCTTGCACATGGCTAATTTACATATTGTGTCACAGGACATGAGGAAACCTCAGCACATGCTGAAATGATAACGCAACACTCTGACAGCACATAATGGCCTGCAGGACGGCTTAACACTTTTCACTCCAGTCTGAAAAACTGCATGCTGCACGCATCAGAGGAAATTGCAATGGGTTATTCTTAGTCTGGATTGATGTCACATAACAGGGAATAATAACATTATAATTGTATCACCCACCCATCCATCTATTCCATGTCAGTGACAGTGTGAGAGACTCCTTTCTTACCATTCTGTCCACATGAACACATTATGGATAGAATTCCACATGAAAGCTCACGTGACGCTTTGTTCTCCATTGTCTTATTTCTGTGAGGAGTCTGGTATTTGCTGCCGTACATCTATTTTTTTTAAAAAAATTACTTGTTGGAGTATACATGTGTAATAAACTATGGTTGTATCATCAGTATGGTTAATATGTGTGATTATTTGTAGGGCTCCAGGGCTCTTCAGCCTTATCGATAGTTTGTGGCCTCCTTTGACACCCATAAAAATTCATGGGCAGAGTCAAGAACAAGCACAGGTGAGACAATAAAATTTGCTATTCCAGTATAGATCTGTGTACTATTAACTTCACTACAGGTAATAAAAGTAGAAAATCTGTCAAGAAAATTCTAAAGGTGACCATGACAACTAAATTAGCCCCCTCCCCATGTACATGTATGCCCTGGGAGAGGAGACAAGCTGCTGGCAGGCTTCCTTTGCTGTAGCTTATTACCCTAGAGAACATAGGAATGGTATTTTGAAAAACAACATGTGCAACCCTTGTTTTCCCCCTTACAACTGGCATTTGAGGACAGTCAGAACAACAGAAGAAATCACCAATATGCTCATCTAATGTGTATGGCCACCTTTATTTATGTAAATGTTTATTCAGAAATAAGACCTACCCCGAAAATAAGCCCTAGCTAGGTTTCCCAGGTGTTTTGAAGTAGTCTTGAAATATAATCCCTTCTTAAAAAATAAGCCCTATCTAGTTTAACTCCTTCCTGACATCTGCCGTGCGATTACAGTACATGACAGGTCCTTAAAGATGGTGGCCGCTCTGTTACAGAGTAGCTACCGTACTACCAGGTCTCGTGGGCATTGTTGAGCATACGCCCCTCCTCCTTACCAGCAAAGTAGCACAACCGCCATGGCTACTGTACTGGGTCTCCACTGTACATTACAGCGGAGACCCGGAGTTAATGCCCACAATCAGAGTGGACTCTGATCGCGGGCATTTTAAAGTGTCACCTCTCCTTCCCTCCAAGGTAGCGCCACAGACCCCACAGTTGGTCCCAACCTCCTATAGTTACTGTACCGGGTTTCCGCTGTAATGTACAGTGGAGACCCGGACTTAATCCATTGTTGAATGTGCCAGTCCGTGACCCCTCCACCCCCAAAGCCGAGCAACTATCCCTGGGGACGGTCCCTACCACAAACTTATTGAATACCCAGAAATTTCCCAGTCCATAAGATATGCTTTTTACACCTTCTTAACACAAGATATGCCACCTACCGTGGATGAATATGCTATGCTCTGTCTTGTTGGAAGGACGTCTGACACAAGGAGATGTCATGTGACCTCTCTCTGGATGGTACAGTCACATGATGTCCCTGAAGACTCCATTCCATGGGTGAATCCTATTGCCCTTTGGGTTACAGGTGGGTGGCCCATCTTTGTGTTCAGGTGTAAACAGCATATTTTATGACTGGGACATTTGTTGATGTTCAATAAGTGTGTGGCAGCAGTTTTTAATTTTTAGTGGGAGAGTGGCCAAACCCTTTACTAACCACCATCTGCTTTCTATCCATTTATTATCATTGAAATACTCAAGAAAAGCATTTTTTTTTTTTTTAGAAATCATTCAAATATGTTTTCCCACGATAGAGGTTAAACTTACTGGTCTATACTTTCTTGGCTAACAAACTCCTTTTTTGTAATATTGACACCATATTTGATATATGACAGTTCTATTGTACCAACTTGGTCATTATTGAATCCTTAAAGAGGTATTTCTAGAGACTTAACAGACATTTACATTTGTAGACAATTAAGTCCTGGTTCACATCTGCGTTCGGTATTCAGTTCGGGGAGTCCGCATGGGGACACCCCCCGAACAGAATACTGAACGCATTGATAAGCGGTGAGCCTATGAAAGCACAACAGACTCCATAGACTATAATGGGGTCCGTGTGTTTTCTGTGCAGTGTCCACACAGAACATGTGGAGAGAACAGTATTTCATGAACTAATTTTCTCTCTGCATGACTTGTGAGGACACTGCGTGGAAATCAAACGGTCTCCATTACAGTCTCTGGGGTCCGTGTGGTTTCATAAGCTCACCACTTGTCAATGTGTCAACGGTATTCTGTTCGAGGGGGCCTCATGTGGACTCCACAAATGGAATACCAAACGCAGATGTGAACCAGGCCTAAAAGTTATACATTTTTGCTAGTATAAGTGATTAAAATTTTTGCTGAATTTTCAGGTTTTGTCTAACCATGTGACAATGTTTTGTCTTGATCGGTTGCCAATAGATATGTGTGGCATTTGTCAGAAAGCCCAGTCATGATTTGCCAGGTTATCTTCTCATACATGTAGTGTCCCTGCCTAATGTCCCACTCACAATATGGAGATCATGGCTTGGTTTCTGACATGTCCTAGACTACAGAAAGTTCCTGCATACATGGTCATATCCATTGGCAACCAATGAAGACAACAGACTGTCACTGCTAATATACAGTGCCTACAAGTAGTATTCAACCCCCTGCAGATTTAGCAGGTTTGATAAGATGCAAATAAGTTAGAGCCTTCAAACTTCAAACAAGAGCAGGATTTATTAACAGATGCATAAATCTTACAAACCAAAAAGTTATGTTGCTCAGTTAAGTTTTAATAAATTTTAAACATAAAAGTTTGGGTCAATTATTATTCAACCCCTAGGTTTAATATTTTGTGGAATAACCCTTGTTTGCAATTACAGCTAATAATCGTCTTTAGCCATGACTAAGGGGTCATATCCCCGAAACGCGTAGGCTTACTCGTCCTTCTGTCCCGTCTGCACAAGGACATATCCATTGGCTGCTTTTCCAAGAACAATATATATATATTTTTAACTTGGAGCATGTCTCCACAATAAAATTTGAAATTTTTTTTAAAAAAACGTATCATCCGGCGTGCTGAGACTACTTCAATTTGCTGCGTCTTTTATAAGACCTGATCAGGCTGGCACAGGTCTCTGGAGTTATCTTGGCCCACTCCTCCATGCAGATCTTCTCCAAGTTATCTAGGTTCTTTGGGTGTCTCATGTGGACTTTAATCTTGAGCTCCTTCCACAAGTTTTCAATTGGGTTAAGGTCAGGAGACTGACTAGGCCACTGCAACACCTTGATTTTTTCCCTCTTGAACCAGGCCTTGGTTTTCTTGGCTGTGTGCTTTGGGTCGTTATCTTGTTGGAAGATGAAATGATGACCCATCTTAAGATCCTTGATGGAGGAGCAGAGGTTCTTGGCCAAAATCTCCAGGTAGGCTGTGCTATCCATCTTCCCATAAATGCCGACCAGATGGCCAGGCCCCTTGGCTGAGAAGCAGCCCCACAGCATGATGCTGCCACCACCATGTTTGACTGTAGGGATGGTATTCTTGGGGTCGTATGCAGTGCCATCCAGTCTCCAAACGTCACGTGTGTGGTTGGCACCAAAGATCTCGATCTTGGTCTCATCAGACCAGAGAACCTTGAACCAGTCTGTCTCAGAGTCCTCCAAGTGATCATGAGCAAACTGTAGACGAGCCTTGACATAACGCTTTGAAAGTAAAGGTACCTTACGGGCTCGTCTGGAACGGAGACCATTGCGGTGGAGTATGTTACTTATGGTATTGACTGAAACCAATGTCCCCACTGCCATGAGATCTTCCCAGAGCTTCTTCCTTGTTGTCCTTGGGTTAGCCTTGACTCTTCGGACAAGCCTGGCCTCGGCATGGGAGGAAACTTTCAAAGGCTGTCCAGGCCGTGGAAGGCTAACAGTAGTTCCATAAGCCTTCCACTTCCGGATGATGCTCCCAACAGTGGAGGCAGGTAGGCCCAACTCCTTGGAAAGGGTTTTGTACTCCTTGCCAGCCTTGTGACCCTCCACGATCTTGTCTCTGATGGCCTTGGAATGCTCCTTTGTCTTTCCCATGTTGACCATGTATGAGTGCTGTTCACAAGTTTGGGGAGGGTCTTAAATAGTCAGAAAAGGCTGGAAAAAGAGATAATTAATCCAAACATGTGAAGCTCATTGTTCTTTGTGCCTGAACTACTTCTTAATACTTTAGGGGAACCAAACAGAATTCTGGTGGTTTGAGGGGTTGAATAATAAATGACCCTCTGAATAAACTTTTCACAATTTAAAAAAAAAATAAACAAAGAAATAACATTCTTTTTTGCTGCAGTGCATTTCACACTTCCAGGCTGATCTACAGTCCAAATGTCACAATGCCAAGTTAATTCCGAATGTGTAAACCTGCTAAATCTGCAGGGGGTTGAATACTACTTGTAGGCACTGTAATTAGAGAAAAATATGTCAAGCGCTGCAAAATTTTTAATTATTTATATTTGAAAAAATGTTTTACTTTTAATTGTCTACAAATACGATTTAAAGTGGTTTTCCAATTAATTCTTCCAAAAACTTAATGAATCTGGACCTGGGGTTTCCAGGCTGGTTCCGACCTTGGGTCAGATGACTGGAACCAGCCCTCGCCCCCTGCATCCTCTCTCATTTTCATAGGTAGTTACCTGGCATTACTATACTCCAGGCCTCATAGCATAGGTAATACCTGTAAAAACGAGAAAGGGAGGAGGCAAGGGAGAAACGAGAAAGGGGAGGAGGCTGGTTCTGATCACATGGCCCAGGTTCAGAAACAGCCTGGAATCCCCAGACCCACCTTTAAAAAGTTGCTGGAAAAGGTAAATTAATTTCCACTCCCCAGACGCCTTTAAAGGATTATTTCCATCAGCTTCCTGCCCTAACCCCTATAGCCGAAACAGTAGCAGCCACCAGTGCTGCTTTACATTGAAATGAAACTATGGAAACAGCATAGCACAAGTGAGCTGCAGAGTAACATTTCATAACACTGAATACTCTTTCTAGGCAAGATATTCACGATTCCTTGGATTTGTACAGGTTTTGCAAAGGATAGAATCACTATACACCATAGTATTTCTACTCTTTGTTAAATGTAGATATAATCTGTAATACAGAGGAGTAACCTGGACACTTTAGGGCCGGGTCACAGTAGTAACATGCAGGTTACTGGTAATTTCTATGCATTACCTGTATTCTCTGTTTTCCCAGTAAATTCAGGGGAAGCACAGGAATTATCAGTAATCCGCATGTAGTTGTCTTGGCTCTGCCACAACATGTACCTGGAAAATCTATCATTAGGCCAGCAAGATTTTCAGCTGCCAGCAAAAACTCTTTTTCCTTTGCGGGGACTTAGTTGTCACATGTCTCGCATACACACCTGACTCTCTGGGGGTAAAAAGTACAGCAATTGCCAAAATTTCAGAAACAGCAGTAAGAACTACCAGGGCTACTGTGTATTAGAAAACGGTGCTACTCCATACTATAACAGTGAGTCCATGGAAGCCTGTGAATCTGCAATATACAGCTCATTTTTCAGAAAGATTAAGTAGAGGAAACACCTCTGACATTTTTGCACGCATTTGTAAGACCTCCACATAAAACACTCCAGGGAATATACAGTGCCGAGTTCCTGGATCATTATATTACCCCTAATAAAGACCTCTGATTGTTTTGTCAGAAAGTAAATGTTCTGGAAATGGGTACAGAATTACAGATTAATGCCTCATAGGTCCTTAATATGGTAACCATTAGCAGAGCAGAACAATATATTAACTTTCTTTAGGAATGAAATCTTCTGTGGGGCTATTTCCAGTACTTGAACCCACGTTTTATGGCACATAGGAAAATTGACAGTGATTTATGGAAAAAAATAGTTATGAGCTTAGTTTTCACTGGATCTGTACTTTATAGAGACCTTTAGTGGTCAGAATCAGGGGCCGACATATTGTACCGTACTGTGTGTGTGTGTGTATATATATATATATATATATATATATATATATATATATAGCTATTGTGCTGCTTATGGATCTAGTATATGAGACGGTGCATTGCACCTTAAAGGGAATTTATCACAAAAAAATTACCTGTCTCTTCTTAAATCAAGTTCTTTATGATGCATGCTTAAAATTTTAAGAGAGGTACTAAATCCTTCCATTTTGGCTCTGGTCTTTTAACCTAAAAATAAAGTGACGTGACAATTCAGGAGGGGTTATTTTTGCAGCAGTCACCTCCTTTACATCACAGACAAGACAGATATTACAATAGAAGATAACACCACTGGACAACCTTTCCATCCACTACTGACAATAGATCATGTCATGGCTTATTTATTCTCCCTCCCTGCACGTTAAGAAAACTTCCCCCTCTCCCATAGACCTCAATGAGTCAGCTCCAGTCTATTGCTGCCTATGACCAGGAGACTGTCTAAGTCTAAGGCCCCACATTGTGAAACACAGATTTTTTTGTTGCAGATTTTGTTGCGATTTTTTTGAGCCAATGTCAAAAATGGATACAAAGGTAATGGGGAAATATATTAAAAGTACTTATAGTTCTATCTTTTGCTCAATCCACTCTGGCTCAAAAAAAGTCAACACAATTAGAGATGAGCGAACACTAAAATGTTCGAGGTTCGAAATTCGATTCGAACAGCCGCTCACTGTTTGAGTGTTCGAACGGGTTTCGAACCCCATTATAGTCTATGGGGAACATATACTCGTTAAGGGGGAAACCCAAATCCGTGTCTGGAGGGTCACCAAGTCCACTATGACACCCCAGGAAATGATACCAACACCCTGGAATGACACTGGGACAGCAGGGGAAGCATGTCTGGGGGCATAAAAGTCACTTTATTTCATGGAAATCCCTGTCAGTTTGCGATTTTCGCAAGCTAACTTTTCCCCATAGAAATGCATTGGCCAGTGCTGATTGGCCAGAGTATGGAACTCGACCAATCAGCGCTGGCTCTGCTGGAGGAGGCGGAGTCTAAGATCGCTCCACACCAGTCTCCATTCAGGTCCGACCTTAGACTCCGCCTCCTCCGGCAGAGCCAGCGCTGATTGGCCGAAGGCTGGCCAATGCATTCCTATGCGAATGCAGAGACTTAGCAGTGCTGAGCTAAGTGATGAGTGATGTAGCAGAGCCGAGAGTGCACTTGAACCCTTGTGCACCCTCGGCTCTGCTACATCAGAGCCGAGGGTGCGCTTGAACCCTTGTGCAGCCTCGGCTCTGCTACATCAGAGCCGAGGGTGCGCTTGAACCCTTGTGCACACGCTGCTTCATCAAGCTAATAGAATGCATTGGCCAGCGCTGATTGAAGCAGAGCTGAATCTGTGTGCTTAGCTCAACTACTCCACCGGTGTAGTTGAGCTAAACACACATATTCAGCACTGCTTCATCACGCCAATACAATGCATTAACCAGTGCTGATTGGCCAGAGTACGGAATTCGGCCAATCAGCGCTGGCTCTGCTGGAGGAGGCGGAGTCTAAGATTGCTCCACACCAGTCTCCATTCTGGTCCGACCTTAGACTCCGCCTCCTCCAGCCGAGCCAGCGCTGATTGGCCAAAGTACGGAATTCGGCCAATCAGCGCTGGCCAATGCATCCCTATGGGAAAAAGTTTATCTCACAAAAATCACAATTACACACCCGATAGAGCCCCAAAAAGTTATTTTTAATAACATTCCCCCCTAAATAAAGGTTATCCCTAGCTATCCCTGCCTGTACAGCTATCCCTGTCTCTTAGTCACAAAGTTCACATTCTCATATGACCCGGATTTGAAATCCACTATTCGTCTAAAATGGAGGTCACCTGATTTCGGCAGCCAATGACTTTTTCCAATTTTTTTCAATGCCCCCGGTGTCGTAGTTCCTGTCCCATCTACCCTGCGCAGTTATTGGAGCAAAAAAGGCGCCAGGGAAGGTGGGAGGGGAATCAAATTTTGGCGCACTTTACCACGCGGTGTTCGATTCGAACATGGCGAACACCCTGATATCCGATCGAACATGTGTTCGATAGAACACTGTTCGCTCATCTCTAAACACAATCTGCAGCAGAAAAAAAAGCTGTGTTTCCACAACATGGAGTCTTAGTCTTAAAGCGTTTTACTAAATGGTGTGAGTGGGGTTGTCCACCCCCAAATCGCCATAGGATTTGTGATCAGTTTGTGATCTTAATAGGTCCAACACCCAATCCCTGCACAGATCAGGTGTTCCAGCAGCATGTAGGCATTGGAAACTGGTGCAGGGGATGGTGAATACATGCAGGCTGTCCTATTCAAGGTATAGTAGTGGTTCTGAGGCAGAGCAGCGCTACTTCTATTACTTTAATAGAAGAGCCTGTATGCGCTCTCTGCCCACTGCTATAGTTTCCTACACCCAGATACTGCTGGTAGAGTTTATTTTCACTCAAAAATATAGTGCAGCAACAAACGGAAACAATACAAAAATAAATACCTGCCCGGCTAGGCTCTAACTAAACATAGAATAGGTTACCTCACCTAGGATAACAGAAATCCAAAAGCCAGTAGAATCATTCAGGACACAGCTCCAAAAATATGACCTCTCTGTTTGCTCTCCAGCCAAGCTCTGACAAAGTGTTGCTGCTGGAGCTGACTTCTTAAGCCTCCTTAACCAGGAGACTCTCTGCAGCTGAGTCGCTGCCGGAACAACCCCAAAGTGTGGACTGGAGGGGGGTGGAATGACAGGTCCCACTACCAATCCTACCTGTCATTCCTAAAAATCCAGCCCAGTAACTGGAACTTTGAAATAACCCTCAGCAGACAATAGTTATCTGCTGAGAAATGTTCTTTCTGGAGTTTTCTCATCTCACCCACTTTAGTAGTCTGGATGAGATGTACACCCTCTCAATTTCCTGAATATATATATTACTCAATTAGATCCTTGAAAAAATATATAAGAAAATAGAACTTTTTTATTTCTTTGAGATTGTTAAAAAAAATGCTAGGTTAGGGAATACCGGGACTTTCCATAAACCTGATTGTTAATTGAGGCGGTTTTGCTTGAAGTTAGAGATATGCAGATATGTGCATCCCTGCCTATATAAATGACATCTAAATCACCTACAAATACCATAGATTTACAAGCACAGCTCCTACATACACAGTCTTGGTAATCAATAATGAAATGTATGCTGGTTTATACTACAGAAATCCTGAACGTCCAATCCCGCCATATACTTGCATACTTCACTAATATGTCTGTACTGAAAGGGAGAAGGGAGTAAGCCACGGTCAAACTCCACAAAAGCAAAAGGATTGGGTAGTTGGATTCCAAGCCCATACACATTAGATGTTCAATATCAGTTTTCTTCCTGGAGATTATAAAACTAATCCCTGTTTTTTTGCATCTTGTCCGTTTCCTCTTTGTTTGTTGTACATATGATGGAATGAATTTTCCTGTACTTTGCTATACTGCCAGATGCCTGTTTATCTTACTGTTAGAAATTTCTATAGCCTAAATGTTTTTTTCAAGTTGTATATGTAAATATAACTAATTTTACTGTACCATGTTCATGTAGAAGCGCTTGTTTTTAATGGTAAGGGCAATAGATTTCAGTCTTTTAAACATACTTGGCATGTTGATCAGATGAAGTAGGAGTTGCAGATATCTCTTGGTATGTGATCGTCTTGGCACCAACTCCATGTTTTGCAACCTGTTGAATTAAATTATGACTGTCTAAAGCAGTATTCTCTAGTTACTGGTTATTTTACTTAGAACAGACCTAAATCTTGCTGAGACACATTTAAGGACGAACATATTTTTGTGCTTAAAGAATTTCTCATGCAAAGAACAAAATCTTAGTGTCCAAGCAGCTGTTTCCATTAATCCCCAGTAATTGAATGTACCAGACTTTAATTAACTCCCAGTTGTTTTTACCAAGTATAGGGGTCCTTGTGAAGACTGATGCCATGCCAAACATATCCCAAAAAGCAGTATGCTAGCGATTTAAAGTCCACGAATATAAGGAGGTGAAAATGTCACGGCTTGCCAGTAATTCAGCATCTTCTTCTTCTCCAATGCAGAGATTATCAGTATTTCTTTGTTGAAAACCTTGTACTTTTGAGCTCCAGTGATGCTGAGATAACCATGTAAACTCATTGAGCTGATTGGGATCTATGGAAAGGCAAAGTACACAAATCCTTAAGAGCTGAGTGCTTGTCATTACCCCAAACTCCTAGACAAGGATTGACTATTTCAATAACATTCCCTTTCTTTTAGTACTAAAATGTAAACCTAAAATATCACTGACGTGTAATTTACTCGGAATTATCTAATAAATCACTCGAGGAGAAAACTTTTCTTTTAATAAATTATGTTTAAAATATAGAGGCCAATATAGAGTCCTATTAGATATTACTAGGGGGGCACCTATTGTTATACTGTAGTCATGTTAGGAGAGTACACAGATCCCTCCCAACCATGTATCAGGTGCTTTCCCTCTAATGATACAAAAAACTCTTTAGTTTGTAACGTTTGTATTTTGATATAGGCTAGACAGAGTGTCATCGATCAAAAGATCTAAATAAGTAAAATGGCTGAATGGAGGCTAAGCATATATGATAAGATGTAAGCAAAAAGCCACCTATGCAGGTGAATTGAGGCCCAAGGGATATGACTGGTTCTCAGCTAGCTTAGATGACCCTGTAAACAACTACAACCTTCCTCTACGCGTTTCGCTGAATAAATTATGCTCTCAGCTCATCAGGAGGACAAGTAAGATAAGTATCTAAAGAAAATGGTCAGGTGTTGCGGTTATAACCACATTTCCCATGTCCCTGATGGTAGGACACGGTACTCCTGTCAAAGCCTTTGTTTGTATTATTAGAGAGAAAGCACCCGATACACGGTTGGGAGGGATCTGTGTACTCTCCCAACAGGACTACAGCATGCCAATAGGTGCCCCCTAGTAATATCTAATAGGACTCTATATTGGAATCTATATTTTAAACAAAATGTAGTAAAAGTTAAGTTTTACTCCTCCAGTGATTTATTAAAATGTAAACCTGATCACATGATCAAAAGCAGCCTCTTTAGTGAACCATTACAAATACTGCACTGTATATTATTTTTCTTAATTAACCTATTATTATTACGCCTTCTATCTAAATCTATTTACTGCCTATCCATTTAAGAAGATCATCAGGTAGTATTTTTCCTTGCCTAAAGTTTCTATGATGCTTCTGAATAAAAGTTGCTCGTGATTCATTTCATTGTAATTTGTAGCAATTGGGCTTTGCTTTAAGCCGCCGATACACATTAAACTATTGTTGGCCGAATCACCCAATTCCAGCCGGACCAGGCGACCATCCAGTGTGTAAGGGGGACCGTTGGTTTCCATCATGCCTGATCCTGAAGTGCTCTGAAACATGTTTTTCTCCCATGTTAAGGAACATGAATGCTTGGCTCAAATGTATGGGAGAATCTGTGAGCGAATAGTTATGTGTATGGCGAGAATTAGATGCATGTGGTTTAAAGCTGTTTTTTATTTTACTCTGCAATCCAAGCCATAAAGGGGTCGTCCGGCTCTTTTTGTATGTAAAGTGCTGTGACCTCTTCACTGTTTACATTGCATGCTGTTTATTTCATATGGCTGTGCAATGTAATTACAGTTTTGTCCCATAGGAGTGAATGGGCTTAGGTTGTAATGAAATTGTATGGCTGCTATGGAACAGACGGCATGCTATGTAAATAGTGAACAGGTTACAATGCTGGTATTTGCACTCTTGCTCCTTCAAGCAGCTGATAAGCAGGATCCTTAGTGTCGAGACACTGCTGAACCTAAGGATAGATCATCAATGAAAAAAAACAAAACAAAACTGGTTTAGGTTGACTGAACCCACCAATTTCATCTCGACTAGCTGTCCATCTAATGTGTATAATTTGGCCGGCCAAGGTTAGTTCGACATATATCAGGGGCAGAAAGGAATGGACATAACGAATATCAATCATGATCCTTTGTTCCCATGATAGATAAGACATCTCTACAGAGTTTGGCAGGAACTTTCTCCCCCTCCCCACAGAGAATGCATGCACACTTGACTGGATTGAGTATGTGAAGGTTGGAAGAGCTAACCGGGCAAGGCCAGCCTTAGGGTAAGGCCACATGGAGCAGCCGTGAGGAGGCCTCAATTCAGATTGATTGATTGTTAATGGCCATGGTGTTTAGCTGGTGAACTGCTATTTCCTTGCAAAATCTTGCAGCCACTTAACAAGCTTGTAAGCCAAGTCCAAATGTATCTCAGCACAAGTCTTGTCCACATTACTGCTGTTGTGTGCGCCTAATTCTTACACATATGATAGAAGTCAACTGTATGCAACTATTACCCCACAAACTAGCCCTAATATTACCCTTATCTCCCCATACTGCCCAACAGACCATGTTCAGATAATGAATGCTGATAAAATAGCAAGAAAATAAACTGTTGGCAGATACATCTGGCAGTGTTTATTTCCCAGAAGAACAAAGTATCAAGCGTGTTAGAGTCCAACATGTCCAGTCCTTTAGTCAGGAAAAAAGTGTTTTGTCCCGATAAATATTAAACTGTCTCATATGTGTGACCGGCATTTCACATAACACAAGATAACCAAGGCCATTATTTTCACTGACAATTCCTCCAGGTACAGGACAACCTTCCTGCTCCCAACTTCTGTTATGTTCTTACTATGCGTCACGAAAAGGGAGGTGACAACATAAAGCAAGAAAAGGCTGTCGCAGATCTGTACCTGCCACCTGTACTTCACAGTCTTGAAGAAATCCTGCAGGTAATTCTGTAAGCATTAGACCCAGTCGTAGAAGAACATACTGTACATATTTCAGAGCGAAACACTAATCCATCATAAAATGCCAAAGTAGATGTTATCATTCCAGTATTGCAGATATTTTGTTAATCTTACATCACAATAGTCAAAAGCAGAGGTGTAGCTGTAGGGAGAGCAGTGGTAGCAGTCACTACCAGGCCCTGCACCCTATGGGGCCCCCAAAGCTCCCTCTGCCACATAAAATATATCACTACTCTAAATGAGACAACATAGTTAGGGGTCTCCAGGCTGGTTTTGCACTGGGGCTCAGGATCTAAAAGTTACACTTCTGACCACAAGGGTTGTGTCTTGATGTCCTTTTACATGACCACATTTTCTGTTCATGATATATATATAGGTGTATATTAGTGTATATAAATGATATTAGCAAGCACATTGACACTCAGTAGCTTCATCTACTTTGAGAAATTATTGTGACTGTATGTGATCAAATGATTATTGCTGTTAGTGCGATTAGTCGTTCACATATAGTTTTATTATTTTGTCACAGTAGATCCCTATTTACATGGGGAGATGTACTCTCAACAAACCACAGGAAAATGGGTACACTTTATGTACATCTAGGGTTAGCCTATTTTTATGTCTAATTAGACAATGGGGCATGTCTTAAAGGGGTTTTGATAATATGCAGGTTTTTTTTTTTAATAGCAACAACCACGTAGCTAAACCATCCGTACAGTTACTGTGACTTTACCAATCTCTTTTGTGCCTCCTTTTTCAAGATCTGCAGCTCCATTACATTTCCATCTAACAGTGGCCAGAGGTGGTAGGTCCTTAAAGAGGACCTCTCACCACCTGCGGCTCATGCAGTTTTATATACCGCTGGAAAGCCAACAGTGCGCTGAAATCAGCTTTCCCTTTCTGTGCCCCCAGTGAAGAGCTATCGGTGCTAGTACCGTAGCTCTTCACCGTCAGAAGGGCGTTCCTGACAGTCAGTCAGGAACGCCCTTCCTCACAGCAGAGACTATAGCGCTGTACTGTGAGAGCAGTGAGGAACTCCCCCTCCCTCTCCTCACAGTACTCGTCCTTCTGACTGTGAAAAGCTACGGTACCGGCACCGATAGCTCTTCACCGGGCCACAGATCATGAAAGCCGACAATGTGCTGAATTCATTGCACTGTCGGCTTTCTAGTGGTATATAAAACTGCATGAGCCCCAGGTGGTGAAAGGTCCTCTTTAATATGGAGCATGCAACTGTATGCTTCACTAGTGAAAACTACATTTCCCAGGTGCACCTTGCTCTGTACAAGCTCTAACTGCTGCACCAGCCATTCCTCCTAACAGGAATTATACAGAATTATTCCTGCACTGTGCAAGCTCCGTTAAGATGGCGCATACATGGTTATATAGCTCTAATCTAATGCGTAGCTACAGGGAATTAAAAAAGAGAAACTTAGCATGCTTGACCTGGATGAAGATGAACTACACAAATATACCCAGTGTAAACAGTGCCCAAACAGAGGTAGGGAAAGGAGGATTACACAAAGTTTATTCTAGTGATATAGACAGTTTGGGTAATTACTTTCAATGTATTTACTTAGCTTACTTATATAGCGCCATCATATTCCACTGCACTTTACAGACATTGTCAGTCATTGTCCCATATAGGGCTCACAATCTACATTCCCAATCAGTATGTCTGGGGGTCAATGATATTTAGCAAAGTTTCTTTTATATGAAATATGACCCTTGAGTAGTTAAAACAGCAATATATCTTGAAGTGACAATAAACACATCAGATATTTAAGGACCTACGAGGATGCTGAGACCTTTATTGGTTTATTGGGGTAATGGTTTATCACTAGTACCCCTTGACATATATACACATGCATTGGATCCTGTCCTGCTCTTGTGTTCTGCTACATGGTTTACTAAGGCATGATACAATGTCCAGCAGCCTGTGCATGACCATTAGTCTTTTCATTTTACTTTCTCATTTCTATTTGTCATTTTTCTCTCCACCTTTATTTCTAGATGACGGCTTTGAGCAAGCAATGCAGTTTTTTGGCAACAGTGATATATGTGAGGCCTGAGGTAAAGTTTCATGTTTTGGCTCCAGAGAGATGGTTGTTTAGAAGTGTAAGACCCAAACTTCCCTGTTCTACATACATGTGAATGATGAAGGAAACTGCAATAGTTCATCAGGGAATTCTAGTACATTTATCATTATTTCAGCCATGTACTGCCAGAATTAAACCCGATAAATGCAGTGTGAACAGAGTCTGATTGTACAAATCTACTGTGGTTAAATGTCAGCTGGGGGGGATCCCACTATGTGTGGACCTACTGCAGCAAGACATGGGATTCCCATATACAGTGCTGTGCAAAACCTTAAGGTAGGCATGGGGAAATGCTGCAAAATTAGGAAAACAAGGGTTAATAGTTTATCTTTGTCAATGAAGAAGAGATAAAAACAAATTATATCAATATTACACATGAACAGTCTAGAGATGAGCGAGTACTATTCGAAACGGCAGTTTCGAATAGCACGCTCCCATAGGAATGAATGGATGCAGCCGGCACGCAGAGGGTTAAGCGGCCGGCACCGGCTGCGTGCTGGCTACATCCATTCATTCCTATGGGAGCGTGCTATTCGAAACTGCCATTTCGAATAGTACTCTCTCATCTCTAATGAACACCCTATGTCTTCAAAACAGCATCAGTTCTTCTAGGTACAGTTTGTGAAGGAAATTGGCAGGGAGGTTGTTCCAAACCTCTTGGAGAACTAAACCCAGATCTTCTGGGGATGTAGGCTTGCTCAATCCTTCTGTCTCTTCATTTAATCCCAGACAGACTGGATGATGATGAGACCAAGGCTCTGTGGGGACTGTATCATCATATCGAGGGCTATATTGAGTTGAATTTGTATATAGTACAAAGGGAAGCAAAGGAGAAACCTACATTCTCTTCTAAATAGCAGTATAAAGCGTGAACAATGAGTATAATAATAATGTAAGAATAATAAATCCCTAAACCACTACCCACGTCACCACCTGCCCAAAAACAAATAAAACACTGCTCATGTCAAAGGAATAAGTGTTTGTCCATGTAGAAGTTCTAATGAATATCAATCGGTATACCTGAAACACTCAGGAAGTGACTGGCGCACGGCCAAGGATTGTGTTTTAATGAAGGATTGCCACGTCAAAGAACTTACGTGTCAATAATTCTTTCTGTAGCAGAAGATAGTTCTTAGTGACATTGTCTGTACATTTGGGGTCATTGTCCTGCTGCAGAATACATTTGGAGCCAAAGTACTAACACTTCTATTTTTCAAAGCATTTGAACTTTGCAGCATTTTTTTCATACTAAAACTTTTGCACAGCTCAGTATATATTGCCAAGAAATTGGGGATTGAATCCAAATAAAATTATCTCTTCGCTTAATGTTGCTTATACGGGCAATATATGTGATAACCTGGAGCAGACATTGTCATCGCTCAGTCCCTGATCTTAGTGAGGCTCATAATCTAGAAGGGATTGCTGTATATTTATACATAGAAGTACAATTTCTCACTTGTATTGTGTGTGTGTGTATATATATATATATATATATATATATATATATATATATATATATATATATATATATATATAGTAAAGTTAGATAGAATTAACACTATTAAAAAAGGTGGCACTGTATTACTGTATTAGGCTGCTCTACTTAGGGGCTAGGCACTAATAGTAAATACCCCTTTTTATTTGCATATTCCTTACCCAGAATCCTTAGCAGGGTATGCATGGTCTTGTAAGTCCCTATACGGTCTGGTCTCTCCCTAAAGCGAGGCATTACTCCTTCTGACTTATGTTCATAGTGACACTGTGTTCTCTTTTATCAGGGGTTTGTTGCTTTGATGATAATAGTAGTATAGTTTACAGCACTATCCCCTATTAAAAATGAAAAACAGACCCTGCCAGACCCCATTATGTACCAGGAGGATCCATCCGTATCTGTTAGAGAATGGATTCATCATACGACCATTGGCCATTAGTGATGAGTGTGACCTTGTTATACATAACTCATCAGATTGTTGCTGGATGATGGAAAAACATCAAAAAGTTTGTAGTCAAAATCTATTCACACAGTCAGAAGAGTCATTTTTTTGCTTGCCGTTATCAGTTGCTGACATGTTACAACACTATACTGCTACTGTTCTTGAGACACAAAGGAAGACGCTGACATCTGATGTCCCGTAAGTGTGTCCACTCCTTATCTGTCCTTGTGGCCAGTCTGTACTCACATCAGCCTTCCTGTCTGTGCCGCTGGATGAGTCTTACTGATAGTCCTAGTCCAGCTCATCCTGCCATGTGGGCCGCACTGTCTTACTGATGAAAGGCTACTGCAGCTTATTTGTTACCAGCTGATAGAGGATAGTTGGGTGGGGGGCTCTGAATATTGTGCCCCACTTTAATTGCATTATGATTGATGGTATAATTGTGGTGACATACAGAATTCGCTCAGGGGATTCTAGAAGTTGTGCTTTGTTTAGTATCTTTACTGTCAAAGTCAGAAGCTTAGCAAAGTTTGATCATTCCTGGGACTGTAAGAGAACAAGATGTAAATGCTAAAAAGCTGCACACACAGACTGAACTGATTTCAGCTTTGTCTCCCACTGCGTAATATAACACATGGCTCACATATTTCTCGAGTAGTGCTACCCTCCAGTAACAATTTCTCACTGCATTAAAAAGACATTAAAATGTATAATTAATTGTTTTATAGTCGGCCTGACCTCACACACTGACAGCTATGACTTCCTATAACACAGAAGGGTAACAGCTTCTTCAGCTGTGGTAGAACTGCAAATCCCAGGCTGCCCTTCAGCACTATGCATTACCTCAAGTGTGAGGGTAGATTGACACATTGGCTATTGTGGTAATACAAGTCCCAGCATGCCATATACGCTTTTATGGCTGAGGGTCTTATTCCAGTGTGTTTATACATGTGGAGATTTTATAGTTCTTGGAAATGTTTTTCTGGAGCGCTTCATGAGGAATGCTGCATGCAGGTTTTCCATGTTATCTTTCTCCATTGCATTTCCTTTTATTGAAGTTAGGGGGTCAATGTCAAATTGACACATTGCAATAGGCGTAGCAATGTAAGGACTTTCCTACCCTTTTGGGATAAGTATTGACCTTTTATTTTATACTAGCTCCACACTAGAGTTGGCCTATCGACTGTTCTGGGTCGTTGAAGGACCAAAATAACGGATCGCTACAACAGTGGTCATATTTAGCTTTCAGCTGAAACTGCTGGACTTGTAAGACTTTTTTTATCAGCAGATTTTAGACAAATGAAAGACTCCCAACGCAGATGTAAACATTGCCTTACTTACCTAGATATTGTTACATACTCACAATATAAATTCTCTATCAGTGTGTCTTTGGAGTGTGGGAAGAAACTCGGACAAACATGAGGAGAACATTCAGGCTTCATGCAGATGTTGTCCTTAGCTGGATTAGAACTCAAGGCTCTGGCACTACAAGACAAACCAGTGCTAAGCTCTCGGCCATTATGTGGACCTTTTTTAAGGCTCAACTAGGTGTGAAGTATAAGGCCAGCCTTACTTTGTTCAAGCATGCATACTTGGCTGATCCTAGACATCTCATACATAAATTAGGCAACAGGCCGCACTTTGCCTGTAGGCACTTTGTGTATTCCTACAGTGCTATCTGTGGCACCATAGTACAAGATTCTTCTATTCTAAAAGCAATGCTTCTAAGGGGAACAGCTCTGTAATTTGGCAACCATTAGTGTATGACATTATTTCTTTGGATTTATAGAAAAGACCTTCATGTGAAATCACAAGCAAATACATTTCACACTAGGTTCACACCAGCGCTTGTACCTACGTTCTTGGATTCCGTTCCCTTCTCCACATTAAAAATGCAGAGAGAAAAGCACTGCAAGTAGCTTTTTTTTCCGCATTTTTCGCCCTTTTTGGGCAGAAACCACACGGACTCCATAGTCTATGGAGTCCGTGAGTTTCCATGGATAACCGTTTTTAAAGCAGATTAAGTTTATGTTTGGGGGGTCCCCAAGCGGACCCTCTGAACGGAAACATGAAAGCAAAGGTGAATCAGGCCTAAGGGCCTTTTTACACTTCCGATAAATGTCCTTAACAGTGCAAATCAACAAGGGTTTGCTCCTTTGTTGGCTGGTGGCTGCCATGTTTACGCTCTTAGACATACTGTAAGAGCGCTGGTTTGCCTGAACAACTCGTACAATTCTGTAGACACTGTAATAGTTTACTTGCACAACTCAGAGATCATATAGAGCCACAATACGGCTAACATAGGCTTATATGTATTTATGCTTTCTATTCTTGCAGAACTACAAACCCCAGCATTCTCATGCAATACTTACTGTTTATAGGTCAGACAGAAAGCTTTTTATAAAACTAAGACTCCCATGCTTCACTGACAGAACAGAGGAAAGCCTACAGATCACACCAACATCATTTGCGCTTATTGTATATATTATTTAGTTGTGTATGCATTTCCATATCTCATGTAAGTATATACATATTATTATACAGTCCGATCTGCTGTCAGTAACAATCAGGGTATAAAGTAGACAGCTGATCCCAGCAGGGGAGATGCTTGAAGTGCATTTTGGCCTCCACTAAAAGTCTTTAGGGATCACAGCTTGAGAGCGCCTGGCTAAGATAACCCGTGTGTCTCTGTGTGTATCCAGTGTTATTTTACAAAACACATGTTGCAGCAGGTAAGGAAGACACAGTACAGAGAACTCACATTCTGATAGTGTAGGCTGAGTTAGAAACTGAGAGATTGAAACTGGGATAAAACACAATTTACTTTTCCTTTGCATGTGTAAATTCTAGATGAATGTTTCCAGTGTCCCATCTTTTGGGGATCCTGTTACAGTAATGACACACTCCACACACGCCGCCATCTGACTCTCTAGCCTTGTTGGTGTCCTTTAATTGTCTTAGCCCCTTAATGTAAGAGACACATTAGACATAAGCTCGGACTCCAGTAATAAAACGTCTTCTGTTGTCCTAGTTAGAGATAGCGGTGTGCGCCATAACTTGATAGGAACTAGAGCAGCGAACCTGCGTCACTTCATTGTGTGCAGATGACAGAGCTGTTGGTTCATTGCTTGGTCACACATTTTTAGGGCCAACCAGGAGAATGGGACTCCAACGTTTTCTTCTCTCTGGGAGATGGGGTCTATACACATGAAATTGAGTAGTTTTTGCTGCCACATACCTGCAGGAATCTCTGTTGGTCTCCAATGTAAAGTATAAAGCAAGCATGTAAAGCCTGAAGCAATAATTTACATGTTGCGTGTTTAACACCTGCAGCACCAGTCACTTTACACTGCTGGTTTTACACACAGTCTGTTGGTGATACTTAAGTAAATCTTAACGTCTTTGCTCTTACTATAGCGTCATCACAGCGGGTTAGCCAATAACAAATGTTTACTGCATATTCTATGAGGCTTCTTCCCTTAAGTCATTTTAATTTGTGTGACTTATAACTTCAGACAATATGGAACATTTGATGTCGTTTCTCTTTCATTACCTGAATTTTGGTGTTTTTTGTATACTTTTTACTGGGGTCCTGATACTGGAACAATGTATAGTGCTAAGTTTCTTTTGATGTATCCCTTTAAGTACCAATGCCTGGCTTTGTGTGACAAATTATATACTGTATGTAAATTTTTGTCTGTTTTTTTTTTACAGCTCATGTACGCAAAGCTGTTTGCATGGAGCCTGTTTGCAGCCTCCATGTGTTGCCATAACGCACTCAGTTTCCATTTTCCTGTAAAAACAATGGGGGGCTGGCGTAGCAGTGGTGCGCGTTTTAGGCACATAGCCATGATTTGCGCCAAAGATGCTTCCAGCTTGCCACTTTTTAAGACAGTGGGGCGGGATTCCAGGGGGCCAGAGCAGGGGGGCCTTGACCCAGCACATTTACTATAAATCATGCCAGAAAACGTTTCGACCTAAACCTTATGCCAGATCCTGACTGGTGTAGATTTCAGTTTAAGCCCATGAGTCCTCCCGAGATGTGCCAGAGGCTCTTAATAATTTTGGCACATGTCTGACCAGCATGGGAATGTATTTAGACTGGCATAGGAAACAGCAATCTTAACAAATTTCACCAAGCATTTATATATGAGAATGCCTTCATACATATGGCATGAGATCCAGCATGCCTAAATTAAATTTTTATTGGACTTTTATAGATGAAATCTATAGCATATGGCGGTATCGCTATGGGAGACGTGTTACGGTTCAGTAAAAATCAGGGTCATAATGCAGCTGTGTGCATGAGTCTTTAATAAAATAACATGGGCAAGAGAAGTTGGGTGTTATTCAATAATTTATAGTAAAAAAATATTTTTAGTAGTAATATACGTAGCAGTTTTAGTATTATGCAGCATATTAATATAGTAGATTTTTTAAAATAAATTTGTAGCTGCATTTATGTAGATCAGAGGTTCCCAAACTTTTTTTTTTCTCATAGACCACTTTCAAAATTTTACTGGTTTCGGTGGACCCCCTGCTTCTAACATTTCTACCATATTCCCAAAACTCGTCAAAAAATGTGAAGATTAGATCTACATAGAACCCCGTCGAGTTTCCCGTGGACCCCTGAGGTCCACCTGGACCACTTTGGGAATCACTGATGTAGATATAATCTTTTATTCACAGTCATGAGACAATTGGTTGTCACCACAATGCTAGGAATAGCTGTTAATGTACTAGGGGGAATAGTAATTCTACAAAATAATTCTAATCCCGCACACAAGACCCTTCATAACTATAAACCACAATATTACAGACTACAGCACACGGGATGACTAGTGTCTATATTCTGTACATAACCTTAGTCCCAATCTGCTGATTTCCATCTGTTTCCTCTCTGAAAGTGTCTCTTTTTTTATCTAACCGCCCCCAGAATTTTTGCAGGACAGTTCACATTCTGCTAGATAAACAAAAAGAAAATGATGGACAAGGTTTCCGGTCCCAAATCATAAAAAGCGAGGTAGTGTGTAAGCAGGTGATGAAACTCACCTTGACAATCTGATCTCAGTGAGTGGGCGAGTTCACTGGTAAACAGCCTGCAAAGAATGTAAGTGGGAGAGGCTATGGTTCACAGATTATCTTCATTCATCATGTCAGTGTACCTTACATTACTGTTGTGGATTTTTTTTTTCACTATTAACCTGGCTAGTTCCAGAGAAGCAAAAGGAAAAACATTTTTCTATACCTAAGTATTTCCTGAGAATCTTCTACTACCATTATGTAGCAAAATTTGCAATGAGCCACAGTAAAATCTGAATACATTACACATGTACGGACTTGTTGCTGATCTTGCTGCAGATGATTTCACCCTATGCATTGAAAAAGTTGAAACCCACAGTAAATATCTGAAGTATGAATTGACATGCAGCGGATATAAGATATGCCACATTTCAATTTCCGCTGCAAGTTTTTTCCGCAGCATGTGGATGAGATTTGTTAAAATGCATTGTATTTGGCTATGTTGAAAATTTTCAGCCACAAATTCTGACGGCAAATCTGCAGCATATCTATCCCATGTAGACATACCCGTACAGATTTCATTTGTTATGTAATACCCAGATATTTTTACATACCTTGCTGTATATTAGGTTACACTCCCATGAATTAATGGTCCGTGTGAGGTCCATATATTTCTTATCATAAACAGAATTGGGATCACATCACATGCCAAACAATTTATAGTCCTACCATGCACTGGTAATATGGAGGTTAGAATGTAGCTGTCTTAGGCTGGTCTTACACGACTGTAGTTTAAGACCGCAATAGACCATTTGCAGACACATTATAGGACATTTATAGGACATGTCCGTAATAGCCGTAATTCACGGCACTGCACAGACTCGCCCATAGAACTCTATGGGCGAGTGCAGCAGCTTACGGGCATCTGCGGAGTCTATGTTGATGATCAGCAACTAGTGGACTGTAAAAGCATTACGGTTGTGTAAGACCAGCCTTAAAGGTAAACTCCTATCTATACCTCATACTATGGCACACCGCTACAAAGACAACCTTCACCCCTGTCCATGTGCAGGATTATGACATCATAGAGGGAAACCCTAATAAGATTTATTTTACAAAAAACTTATCTCTATGAGACATCCCCTTTAATGACTTCAGATCAACGTATTTAACGGATTAATGGATTTTTGCATGAAGAAAAAGAAATCAGGATTTGGTGACATGTCCAGGATGTGTGGTTTTGGTAATATTTTTGCACTCTGTATTCACTAAGACTAGGTTCACACTAGCGTTTGATTTCCATTTGGAGTTTCCATCTCTGAATCCTCTTAAAAATGTAGAGAGAAAAGTCCTAGAAGCAAGACTTCTCTCTCCATTTTTCTGCTTTTTTTGTGCAGAAACCCAGCGGACCACATTATATTCTATGAGGTCTGTGGGTAACCACTTTTTAAGCGGACCCGACGAACAGAGAGCTGAATGCTAGTGTGAACCTAGCATAACAATGTTTTATTTGTTTTGCTTGAAATTCTAGATCCAAAGTAACCTTCCCAGACAGAAAGACTTATGGCTGTATGTGACAGACCCCACTCTCCAGGGGGCATCCGAGACCTCCAGGAATCCTAGAGTCCTGACTGCTTCTGTTTTACCATCTTGTGCTTTGGACAAAACACTAGAAAAAAACTTTTCTGAGAAGATTCCTTGCAGTATATTTTTTAAGGATGCAGTAAAAGAAAATGGTAAGTAGCATGTGAATATGGAATATAATCAGAATAGTTCTATGGTGTTGGGACTTCACTTCATGTCATATGTATTCTGTGTATGAGTAATATTAGTAAGAATATAATTTATCTTAAAGCCTATATGGCTTGCATACTTGAGTAAATTGTCTCTATTGTCTTTACATATAGTCCTGTCATTCAGGAGTTAACCTGCTGTCATTTTGGATGATTGTGATGTACATAGTACTATCTGAAATATTTTTATTGGCAGGCGGGATCATTTGTGTTGAGCGCACAGTCCTCTCTTTACAAAAGCCCCTTTTATCCTGCACTTTTGGCATTAGCAAGCTACCCGGCCCTGTCAGACTAGATGAACTGGATTCTTCAACTGAGGCAAATACACTGTGCACCGTAAAAGGTTGGTACAAAAGGAAAATACCAGGCATATGTCATCTAGCCCTTTTCATTTTCAGAGTTACGGTATATGTTTAGATACGCTGAACAAATAGTTGTATATACAGTGTAAGGAATGGCTGCTTTTACTTAAGATTGCATCTGAAAAATAAGTAAGACACAGACTATCTGTATATGGTCACTCATAAGGCTATCCATACACTTTTGGTTTAATGTCATCTAAACTTGTAAGCAGTGTATGGCGGTCCTGAGTTGCGCTGTCTGCAGATGTCAGAGGAAAAAGGATCGAGCTGTTGGATTTTAACATGTCCATTCATTTTATACTTAAGGGAAATAAGTCACTAGCAAGACGTATCTGGCAGCCGCTTTCTCCCATTCTCCATTGAGATCACATAAATGCTTCAGATCCAAACTGAGTATGCATGCGTATTAGGGAAGGTAGGGTTAAAAAGAGTAAGCTAATAAGCATTCACACCACAGCTAAGTTGTATGGCCAGCTTAAAGGGGTTTTGCAGCTATAGATACTTATTACCTATCCACAAAGGTGTGAGATCACTGGGGGTCTGATGGCTGGGATCCCAAAAGTTCCCTGGCATCATTCCTGTGAATAAAGTACCAGTGCTCTTGTGCGTCCAGTGCCCCATGCACTTCTATGGGGCTTCTAGAGATTCCAGTTGCAAAGACCCATAGAAGTGAATGGAGAATGGGTGCGGGGAGGCTTCATGGGGACGTTTGGGCCTCTATTCTCCTGATGGATGTGGATACATGTCTGTAGAGTCAGATGTGTAAATAAGGTAGTTTGTGCATTCAAAGGATACCTTCAACTCCTGGAGACTGCTCTTGCCACTCATTGGGTGTTGGGTCATTTCATAGCATTTGGAGGATAAACCCCAGGGCCTGAGGCTGCGCAGACAGAAGAAGGGAGGGGTCCGAGTGACAAAAGCGCTTCTCTGTCAGCTGACAACACTAACTTCCTTATTTGCATATTACTCCAATGTTATTTCTCTAGAAAAGTGACATACATAACAGAGGTATGTTGTTTACCACGGTCATGTGCTCTGTAATGTGGTAGTGACAAATGAATACACTTGGAGGAAGGCGATAGATTCCCTTTAAGTTCTGATCATAAAATCTCCAGATAGCACATAGATTACATATAATAGGTGTTCTTAGTAACAAGTGTACACTGCATTACCAGTCTACGGACTCTATAAGGAATAACTGACTGCTGTGCTATTCTTGCTAACAAAAGTGGCTGAACCCTTAATGGCGGCTCCTAATGTCAATGTCAGCTGAGCTTAAGTCCTGTTTATTTAGGTTATATAGCATGGAGATGTTATGTTTTCTCACCCAGTAATGTACAACTGGTCATGTACTGGTAAATCTAAAGTTGTAGCAATAGCTCAATGTTTAGTCAGTAGGTTTATATACTCAAGCCCACTCATAAGTTTACAATAAGGGGGTGTGGAGGGGGCCTGCTGGGCCAGATTCAGGTTCTGGGGATAATATCACTCCTTAAGGAGAGATCACCTTCTCGGGCGTATAGAGTCTTACAAAAGCCTTTTTCGCTCCACTGGGGGATTATGGAAAAAATAAGCCATAAAGGCTTGTTGAAAAAGTCGGGTATGATGTTTAAGGGGGCTGCCCCTAGAGGGCAGCAGGCAGAGACACTGTTTTCCTATCCGATTCAGACATTTGCAGACACACGACAACACAGTAGATACTCCTGATTTATAATAGACCTGCATCATATAAATCAGCCAAATCCTCCACTAGTGTAGGAGATATGGAGACTGGTGTTGAAAACATCGCTATTCATAAATCTCCAAATCTCCCCATTTTTTTTTTGTCCTTATTTTGTAGAGACATTTAGGAGCCATTAGTAAGTTGCAGATCACCATTTAGCAAATAGGTTATTCTCCAGTATATTACTAGTAGAACTTCCTTCCATTAAGGGCAGGAATATTCTGCATCTTTCAGAGCTGATTTGTTATGGTGTGGCGTAATTCTTATTGGTTTGAAATTAAAAGGAAATTTTCATCAACACATGAAACCAGCCATATATTGGTCAATAAGTCAGAGCAGAAGTCAAAGTCTGTCAATTATGTTTCTTTACCTTATTGATATATTGATATTTTCCTCCCACTTGAACATGCTGATATGGTCGGCTTTTTTAAAAGCTATCTCAAGAGCAACAAGCAGTATACGAGAGCCGTACTTCTAGGTCAAAAGTGACCACTGCAATAATGCAAAAAAATGTCAATATCTCTAGAAGTAAAGCAGTGACCAGCTTCAGCTGTCATGTGCTGTATACAATACTATATAGGTCAGTGATTGGCTGCAGCTTTGACATGGGGTATATGGGCACATCATCACTGCAGCCTAGTAAACAAAGCTGAGCGGTGTGGGAGTGAACAGGGGGGTAAAGCTTCTTTTCCTATTGCATCACAGTTCCTGGGAATCGCTAACTCCATGAATGTGTCAGAAAACCCTTTACATCTCTCTAGAGATTTATGCTATCGAGTTTTCCCCTAACCATATTTATAGAGAATTATAATTGAACAGTCTTGCTGATATAATTAAAAATTAGCAGAGTTTTAAAGAGTTTCTCTAACCATCTTAGTGATGACAGTCTTTTGTCTTGATCTTTAAAACTCTGCAAAATTTTGAATCCTATTAATATTATAAATGTGAAAGTTTGTGAGTTTTTGGGTTTGTGAGTTTGTATGTTTGGATGTTCGGATGTTTGTTCCTCAATCACTGAAAAACCGCTCCACCAATTTGGCTCAAATTTTCCACAAACATAGTTACTACACTGGATTGCGCAAAAGGCTACTTTTCGTCACAATAACGCACATACGTTTTTCCCACAACCCACTTCAAACATCCAACTCACATCACCATCTCTGCAAAATCACACACTTTGGCCCATAGCAAGCCCCTAAACTTCACATTCCTCTCTACAACCTAGCCCCTAACCACACACAATCACATTCACATATACTTCAGCACTTTCACACTCACCTTCACCATCCTGCAGGAGCCGACCTGTTTCACTCTCCGGCTCAGCCATCTTTACCGACCCCCACCACTGGGAGGATCCGCAGCTCCGCCCACCAGACTACTCCAGTCTCTTCACACACTGTCACGAACATGGCGGCTGGCCGCATGGTTCCATATGCCGCTCATATGCCGGCTGCCACACATTGCCTCAGGCCGGCATACCATACAGCAGTGGAACCCGGCCGAACACGGCCAGCCGCACGTAACCCCCGTACTAATCGGCTTGGAACACAGACGCCTCGGGTAACACCATGCATGACTGCTGAAGCTGCAGCCGCGACACACACAGCTCCCCGGCATCATCATGGTAAGTGTTGTGGGGACACTGATCGGCAGGTTGCTTAGCGGAGGCGGGGATTACAACAGGTGGTGTGTAATGGGGGGGGGGGGGGAGGTGGTAGTGGTTAGGGAGGGGTTCTGCTGGGGGAAAAATGGTACCCCCACCACTGGGAGGATCCGCAGCTCCGCCCACCAGACTACTCCAGTCTCTTCACACACTGTCACGAACATGGCGGCTGGCCGCATGGTTCCATATGCCGCTCATATGCCGGCTGCCACACATTGCCTCAGGCCGGCATACCATACAGCAGTGGAACCCGGCCGAACACGGCCAGCCGCACGTAACCCCCGTACTAATCGGCTTGGAACACAGACGCCTCGGGTAACACCATGCATGACTGCTGAAGCTGCAGCCGCGACACACACAGCTCCCCGGCATCATCATGGTAAGTGTTGTGGGGACACTGATCGGCAGGTTGCTTAGCGGAGGCGGGGGATTACAACAGGTGGTGTGTAATGGGGGGGGGGGAGGTGGTAGTGGTTAGGGAGGGGTTCTGCTGGGGGAAAAATGGTACCACAGGGCCGAGGGTGCGTAGAAGGGGGGGCCCAGATTGCACATGTGGAAGGGGGGGGGGGGGTTACGGTCACCGGAGTCACGGGTGGCTGGTGCTGGGGGAAGGGGGAGATGTAGGAGGTCACTGTAATCTCTATATGGGGGGAGGGGCAGGGCCGGGGACACAGGTAGCGGGAAAGAGGGGGGGCCGAGGCGCAGCAGCAAGGCCGTTGACTCCCGACCCACCATCCTGTAGGAGGGCCCGCCGCAGCTGCAAGGAAAGGGACGTGGGGGGCCACGGGCCGCGCTGCAGGTGGCTCACGCCAGGGTCAGGGGGGCTGCGGAGGAAGTCGCGGGTAGGAGGCGACAACAAACTGAGGGCAGAGATGGGGGAACAAGAAATATAAGCAGTTCACCGCCACCGCCAACCCGTAGACGAAGTCGCGGGTAACTGCTAGTTATTTATATTTGCAAAAATGTTTCATTTATAACTCTTTACAAATGTAGATAGGATTATATTCATGGGAAATCCCCTTTAAAGTTTGATAGACTAGAATCACAGATTTTCTGTCTCTATCGTAGACAGATGAGTAACGCTGAATTATGGTCACATGAAAGTGGTCTAAACATGAGCAGAATATTTTCATCATTAAATAAAAGCACATCAGAATTTGCCCAAGCAGTAGTGGGGGAGAACAGCTCGCAGAGACATCACATCATTGCATGTTCCATTACTTGACATTACCTGTCTCCCCACTGTAATCCATTGTAGAGCCTGGTATCATCAAGTGTGTGATGCTAGGATCAAGTTTAAGGTGGTCAGGCCCCGCCAAGGCCGTCTATTACTTATAGCAACCAAGCCAAACAAAATGACTCATCTCTTGACTACCTATTACTTTGGGTTCTAGACACATAACGCCACAATGGGTTTATCAGCACTGTATATGGGCCTATACTTCATATACACTATTTACATCACACATTAGAGAGTAATAACCTGCCTACATGTATAAGAACTAACATCCCCGTTGGTGGGGTTCTCAATTTCCCGGACGCTTTTTAAGATGATTACTGAGGCAGAATGACTTTCCTTACTTGTTGGCGTCTGTGTTTAATGTTGCTCCAGACCTGCAATTAGAACTGGTTAGATAAATGGTGTCAGGGCAGAGCTGCCAGTGTCGTGCCAATTAGTAGGGCTAATTACCCACTTACACATCACAAATCCTGCCTGCTGCACAGCACAGGCTTTTCCATTTCATACGGTAAGAATCAGAGAAATCCAATCCCAATGTTTTCTGTTATGTAATATATACAACCTTACGTTGACTCACAATATAGCTTGTCTGGCTCCAGGGATCATTACTGTCACTGTGTGTCTGGTCGCTTTCGAAGTACGTGCTGGGGCAGCTTATTGACACTTATTGTAAGCCGAGTTGTACAGTATATAGTATAGACTGTCTTACCAGGCTGTGATGAGGAATAAACAGTCATAGGAGGATTCATTCCCAGTCACTGCCCATTCCTTTGGTGCATTTAAGTGAGCAGATCATTGCTACTCTGGGGACAAACAATTTAATTCCTTCCCATACAGTTTGCATTTGTCAGCAATACATTACCCTGTGTTAGACCTCACTAACTTCTTGTGTAGATTTACATGGACAAGTTCCTAGGAATGACCGTGTCTATGAGTAATTGTTCCTGCTAATTGGCCCAATAAGGCTGCTTAAAGGAACTTTAATGGGGTTGTCAGGGATTCCATCCTTAGGATAGGCCATAATGATCTAATTGCTGGGAAAGGGGGGCAACAGTTGGCCCCCACATAGACCAGATGTTTGGGCTGGCATTTGAACCCCACTGTATGCAATGTATGAAGCAAATGGCTCTGTACACTGTATAGTGACTAGGCAGTATTACTGTATCTCAGCTATCCTTGACTTCACAGCCAGCGAGCCCACGCTGATCAGATATTTATGGCCTATTCTAAGGATAGACCAACAGACGTTTCCTCAGTACTATCACAGAATATACAAAGACCTTGGGTGGAACTCAATAACCTCAAGTGTGCTTCCTATTTCTGGAAAAGAGAAAATAAAAGTGACACTACAACAGAATATACTATATTGTTTCAGATTGATGTAAAATAAGTGTTTTTTTTCCTATGCCTTAAAGGGAATGTGGCAATAAAAAAGCATTCTCATCTGCCAGCAAAATGGAATAGGTCAGGAAGAACTTAGATGATTGATATATTGTTTTGTGCAAAATATTCCTTGTAAAATGTATTATATTTATTCAAATCTCTTCTCAGTCACATCCATAGAAGTCCAGTGGACGGTCTCACTCAGTGACTCACATTTATCAGTGTAAGGTGCCAGAGATGCGGAAGCCAGCTTTGCAATCTGATTATATACTAGCCTCTGCCCGCGGCTTTGTTTGCGTGTTGTTGGCGTCGTTGATTCACCTTTATTTAGCAAATTGTGGCCAGCGATGGTTCGTCTGCTCCAGCGTTTTGGCAGCTCTCAAGCTGACCTGCTGCTGAACTCGTTCCTCGTGCTGTGCCTGTGATTGTTCCGGCATCTCAGCAGCTCGCTGGGACGCCATATAATGAGCGTGTTGTTGGCGTCGATGATACGCCTGCTTCAGCAGCTCTCAGGTTGGCCTACCGCTGAACTTGTTCCTCGCACCGTGCCCGTGATTGTTCTGGCATCTCAGCAGCTCACTGGGACGCCATATAATGAGTGTGTTGTTGGCGTCGATGATTCCTCTGAGCTCCGCTTGAGAAGTCTGTTGACTTCTGGCTACCTTCATAGCTCTTGTTGTTTTAGAATTTTGGGACAAATTAGATTTTCTTTTTCCAGGCATGTTAAAATTGGCAAACTGCCAATTTGGATTAAAGGTGTTTTCTAGAGATGAGCGAGTAGTGTTCGGATCAGCCGATCCGAACAGCACGCTCCATAGAAATGAATGGAAGCACCTGGTACTTCCGCTTTGACGGCGGCCGGCCGCTTAACCCCCTGCGTGCTGGCTACGTCCATTCATTTCTATGCGAGCGTGCTGTTCGGATCGGCTGATCCGAACACTACTCGCTCATCTCTAGTGTTTTCCCATTCAGCGTGTCAGCAAGACCTGGAGATGATCAGATAATATGCAAATGCATGTACACAATGGACCATAGGGTTAGATGTGTGTTTACATAAAGAGATGACAGCCCTGGCTGTATCAGAACCTGAGATAAGCTGCTGCAAGGGCAGTTTAATATAGTTTGTGAACATAAATTCATAACAGATGTGAAGCCAGGTCATTTACTGGGATAAAAAGTAGCCTATGTTTTAATCGAAGATACAAACTATCTATGTGTATCTAATGCGAATTTCATCTAAATCCGTTCAGCCGTGATTGAGGAACAAACACAGAAACATACAAACTTTCACATTTATAATTTTAGTAGGATTGCGCTCAGTACCATTTTTGCTAGTTGCAACTGAAAGCAGTTGACTGTCAGCAGTCTCATAGTAGATTAGCTGACCCCCACAAAGAAAGATAGGAGTTTTAGTTTTGAGAAGACCTCGGTTCTACTGTTTAGAGATATGTACACATTATCTCCACTATTGTCCAGCTTGTGACCAAACAGGATCAGCTGGGTGCAAGGAAGTGACATCAGCACAAGAAACAGCAGTAACAGGAGAAAAGTCCAGCACACCTTTCATCCAATAAAAGTGGAACGTTTATTTGAGGCAATTAAATCCACATACACACAGGAACACTACTGCGTTTTGGGCAGACACTGTACTTAGTCATAGTGATACTGTAGTTTTCAATGCCTCAGATACAGACTCCGCGTGTGCTGGACGCTCCTACTGTTGAGGATTTTCCAATTAATGCATTTATAATAAGAAAAATACATATTTGTAAATAACCTGTAATAAATATATCCCACAATGTTACATAGACAGCTCCTAGGCAGACCTGTGTGCGGCCTCTTCCTGCAGTCATGTATTACTCTGTATTATGCTCACCATTTCTTCAGTTCCCTGGACTGCTTGTAGTAAGTACTGGGAATCGATGACCAGTCAATAGCATTGTTGTAGTGTAGACAGTAGTCCTCTGGTACCTTTGTTGTTGGCAGGTTGCTCTTGCCATTGTCTTCTGCCATACCTGTGTTTCCAATGTGTACCATCAGTCTTATGTCTATCTTTATGATTATTTTATGTAGTATGATCATATATAATATGTAACATCATATGATAATTTAGTAATTATCTGATATGTAAATTATATATATATTTTTTTCTATAGGAATAGTTATTGGAGTGAATGAGAAAGAATCATATTCTTGGCCCGTGTGTAACCGCTGTGGAAGCAATAAACTTCGGCCATTGACCCAAAAACGGTAATGTTTCTTAGGTTACAGAAGTAGTGCACTGTTTGTATTGCTTCTTATTGCTGCCATTGTATGAAGTATAAATCTGAGCTTACCCGCAAATATTATTATAATGTATACAGTATAGAAATATATAGTAACAACTCCTTCTTCTTTCCCATACACTTTTGATATATGAAATTTTTTTTATTCAGTCCATTTTTATTCCTTGGTCTTTCTCAGTTTTTGCGAATGAATGAATTATTTATAGCAGGTTCAATATTCACTTTACAATCAATACTCGTGGTCAGAGATAAACGGGTGCTGCGCTGTCACCTCACAGTGGAATTTGAGCCTTTCTTAATGTTTTTTTTCAGGACAAACTGGGGCTCTAGCCCAATACATGCGGTGCCAGCTGCACTACAGCAGTGTCTCATGTAGAAGATCAAAGATGGTGTCATGATGAATGCTTTGGGACATGGATGAGTAAATGTTCCCCATTGTGACAGTGGCACCAGAACGGCAGAGTGTCAGTTCTCTTGCACCATGTATATCATGTGGAATGAGAAATGTCTGTCTTTACTGGATGTCTCACAGACTGCTCACAGCAAGACATCATCCTGGGTGTACCTACTTAGTCCGGGGGCTACACAGGGTTGTCCGGCAGCTGCAGTCCATTATGTGAAGGATTGTTACACTGCAGACAGAACACATTTCAGGGCTTGTGACATTCAGGCCAATACTTGTGTATTATGTGTTCGACAAATTTATATGTAAAATAGGGTTGGGCCAAACACCGCAGCATTTAGGAACCAATCCAGCAAATGTAATTCTTGTGTATCGTCTACTGACGATAGAGATGATGCCAACGGTTGGGAATATTAATTCTTAATAATTACATCAATCGGTTAGCAAGAAGTGTCATTCTGGATATGGAGCGCCAGGGACTTCTGTAAATGTTTCTATGGCAGGCATTTTGCCACCCAGGCTTCCTGAGAAGACGATGATGACAATGTAACTCATGTTATATGTGAAGATTTTGAATGTGTCACATTCTGTCACTGTAGCTAATACAAGCTCAGTCATTTACTTCTTGTTGTTTCCTTCAGATGCCCATTTTATTGCTGTCAGTGCAGTTCAGATGTAAGCTCGCCGGTTATCAGGATGCAACTGGAAGTATTTCTACAATGTCAAGCAAGACCACAATGTAAAGTCAGGTTAAAGGTAAACCGTGGGTAATATTCTACTCATAGGGCAATAGACTGAGGCCCCATTACATTGTCCTGGAAGCTCCAAGTTATACAGATAAGGGCAGTGCAGGTTCCCCAAGCGACTCCCTGAACAGAAACCCGAACCTAGATGCGAACCGGGCCTTAGTGTTAGCTTTAAAGAAACCCATCTACCTCCAACACAAACCTAAATGAGAATTCTGGTCTGCATTTCACTAGAACATTAAACATCAAGTAAACCTGCCAATTTTAGTGGGACTGGATGACCATCTGTTGTATATTACATTGAATTTATATTGAAGTCACACTTTACTGACTACAAATGTTAGTGGAAAAAAAGGTTGGGCATGTTCGATTTCAATATGCCCAATGTTTTTGTTCTTAAAACAGATAAAATGCCAGCAGAGGAGACTTTTGCCTCCCCCCATTGTGAACAAATCCATGTTTGACCAAGCTGAGCAGACATGTATTTGGGGGTCAGAAAGAACCAAGCAGTCCACTGACTGTTATCTGGAGTGCATGGCCACCTTTGGGTACACAATGGTGCTGACAGTGCCGTAGGATGATTAGAAAACTTTTTAAACATTTTTAATCTATGTTTTAATATTTCCTTCAGTTACTTGAAGAAACCATTTCTTCTCTTCTGGGTTCCTGCTCCAGTGAGGATGGGGTATGTCATATAATGTTAATTTTATATTGCTTTATATTGTGACAATCGACTAGCTTTTTTCTTGACGTGGAAGGAAATCATACCATGTTTGTACTGGAACTAACATGACCCACACATTGGATTTATCAATGCACTTAAAGGGGTTTTAAAGGCCAAAAATACTGATGACTTATCATAAGGATAGGTCATCAATATGAGATTGGTGGGAGACTGACACCCGGCACCAACACACTTGAATTGTTCTTAGCAGCCAATAGAGCAGGAAGCAGACAGCGCTGTTCTCTGTGTAGTGAATAAATCAAGTATCCACAGCTTAGCTCCCATTTAGGGGCGTTCACACTACTGTCGGTGTCCGACAGGTAGTGTCCGCTCCTAGTGTCCGCTCAAAATCTGTCACGGACATTAGGAGCGGACACTAGCTGTGTCCGTGACACCTGTCATTTATTTAAATGGGCATCGGGTGCGTTCTTTTGCACTCCGTGCCTGTCCTTCACTGTCCGCATGTAAAGATGTCCGACTTCTCAAGCGGACAGAAAAACCTGACATATAGGGTTCTTCTGTCCGCTTGAGAAGTCGGACATCTTTACATGCGGACAGTGAAGGACAGGCACGGAGTGCAAAAGAACGCACCCGATGCCCATTTAAATAAATGACAGGTGCCACGGACACAGCTAGTGTCCACTCCTAATGTCCGTGCCAGATTTTGAGCGGACACTACCTGTCGGACACCGACGGTAGTGTGAAAGCCCCCTTACATCAATGGGAGCTGATCCGCATTATCCTGGTCTGACCACTACATAGAGAACACAGCTGTCCGCTTCCTGCTCAATAGTGTCTTCTCTGTAAATTCTCTGGATGGCAGGCTCTCACCACTAGGATATTGATCACTTATCTTTAGGATAGGTCATCAATGTTTTTAGCACAAAAAATTCCTTTAAGAAAGTTATTTTGGTGTAATTATATTGAGAAATAGAATTTGGCAGGTAAAGCCCTCGTGGAAATAAAGAAAGTGCTGCTTAAAAGTCAACCAACATTGACCATGACTTGCTTCTGCTTACTACAGCAGTGGTGGGTACATTCTGTCATTGTGCAGTAGCTGCACAGTATCCCCCAATAGATGCGCGCTATATACAGTATGTTACATTACAGGTTCCTTAGGTTAGTAAATAATCTCCCCTATTGGGCTTTTCACTATTTAGGCCAAAGCCCCACATTGTGGAAATGCAGCTTTATTTGTTGTTGCAGATTTTTCTGCAGTTTATTGAGCCAAAGTCGGGAGTGGATTGAGCAGAAGGTAGAAGTATAAGAACATCCTAGATATATCCCATTCGTTTAGTAACCATTCTTGACTTTGGCTCAAAAAAAACCCAAAACAACAAAATCTGCAACAAAAAAAAGCTGTCTCTCCACAATTGGGGAGCTGCAGATGATTCCAGAAATGAAACGGTGTGCGGCAGCGGACAATAAGTTTCTTTATAGCCCCTATGGGATGTATTCACTGAAATGCTGTAAACTGTGTAGCTGTATCTGTAGATCAGTGGTGAAATATTATCTATGTAAAGAAGAGACTACTCTGGTACATTGCAGGGTGATCCTACTGCAATGATGTAACAGGTTGTCATAATGACATCATGGAATCAAATGAAGTGAGAGAGAAGGATCACACAGGTGACAGGCAGCCAGTTAACATACCGTAATATAGTGAGATGTGTGCACTATGTGCTGAGGTTATTTCATATTAGGACTTATTCACATGACAGTGAAAAACATGTTGACTTCAATGTGTCTATTCACTGTCTCCTTTCTTGGACTGTTTCTTTTTTTTTAATTTTTTTTTTATAAAAGCCATGCTCTATCTTCGTCCGTTTTCACTGACATGTGGACACAATAGAAATCAATGGATCTGTTTTCATCGGATGTAAAACGAATTGACATTCATTTTATGTCCATGATAAAAGGATCAGTGAGTTGGGTCAAAAAAACAAGACCGATGAAATTCATCCATTTCTTCACTGACCTGTAAAAACTGATGTCAAGCGGATGACCCTCGGCCATCAAAACCGGAAAAAAGAAATGGATGCCAAATGGTTATTAAAAATGGACATGGCTGTGGGATGTGTCAAAAACTTTGCTGTCATGTGAATAAGGCCTTAGATTGGGACTACACAGCAAACATTGCCCTGACTGCTTCACTGATGTATGTGAATGGAGCCACATTGCGGCCCTGACTTCTAGTTGCCAAGAATCTAGCAGTGCTTTGTTTTCTGACTGTTATCGTGGTCGCAGCATCCTCCGTGTCACATTCACTCCATTCACTTATATTAGCAGAGGGGGTCACAGCAATCTTTGGATGTGAGAATGGAGTATTTGCTATTTGGAGTATTTGCCATTGCTGGGTATTTTACTCCATAGTGTACATGGAAAAAGAGGTAATGTGCTAATAGTAATGAGCAGTGTTAGTGGTGTAACCTTTGCTAGCAGTAATGACCATTCACTGATAAGCAGCAGGGTGACAATATGGAAAGAAATCTCATTGACTTATCAGCGGCAGACATTGTATAATAATGCGGCAGGTTCTTGGCTCACCTGCACTCAACTGTCTGGGCTGTAAAAGCCTCATAAACTGGGAGAGGTATTTGCTGCACGATTTTTATCTCAGTTATGTGCTGCTTTGAACAGAATGTACAGTGCTGTTTGCTGAGCACACATGCCTTTTATCTGCAGCGCTATGAGGTGAGTGCTGTCCTGGGGAAGGAGCTGGGCCCAGTCCATTGCTACGTCCAGTGTGTGAGCAGCATGGCGAGGCTGGAGGAGATCAGACTACTACAAGCTGGATCCAGAGAAGATCAATGATCAGAGGACTTTGCTCCTGGTATTATGTGTACAGAAATGACAATGTAAATTAAAGCCATTTTCCTATGTTCACTTCTGTCTGCTGTGTTTTCTTGCTAGCTGAACCTTGCATATGGATAAAACTGTTATGGCGGCAACTACCATATATCCACTGTCACTGAGCTTTCTCACTGAGATATGGAAACTGCTGAACAGACTGTGTTAAAGGGATATTACTAGGATAGGTCATCACTGTATGACCGCTGTCCAACCTCTGGGATCCCCACTGATCATGAGAAAGAATACCGCACTGCACAATGATGTCACCCAGCTGTCCCACTCACTATAACGGGGAAGGGTTGGCAGCACCATGGCCCTTCATTCTCAGGATAAGTGGGGACCCCCTGATCATATATATGGTATACCCCAGTGATATGGGATAAGAATACCCTTTAATGATAGAAGACAATGACTAAATGCACTGTGTACCTGAAGCCCAGTAATCAGAAAGACACTTGTGGGTCAGTAGTCACTGACTATTATGGCAAGCTACATTATGAGGTGACACTCAACACAAGATATACAGCTGTTCACATTGTACTTCTAACACAGATCTGTGTGTAGGGGGGGAGGGAGAGTTTATAGTCACCAGACTCTTACCTAATAGAGCACTGAAGAACATTGTCTAGTAAAGTGGCTGATAAGAGAGTATTAACATAGTTTGTGGCAAATTAAAATTTTAAGACATTTTTTTTTTATTAACCCTTATGCTAGAAAGCTTCACATGTTCACTGCTTAGGACTGTCACGTGACAACTTTTGACACTTTAGTCCCTTTATCAGAATTGTGCTGGTGGATATGTCCACCACATGTTATTGTGAAGACATGTGATACAGACTGCACCCCATATAGAAGAGCAGTGCATGACATAAGAATTCCTGCCTGGTAAGCAGAATATATACAGCCAGGTGTATTCTCCTCCCGCAGGCTCCTATGGCCTGACACAGCCTTATAGTTACTTATTAACCAGAGTAGTAGAGATGCGTGTGTGTAACAAGTGTCATGTGCAGATGTAGGAGAACTGAAATTGTCTTTTAGTTAATAGTGGTTTTACATAGGACTGCAGGTAAACCTGCACAATACTACTGCAGGTGCAAAAAGAGAAAAGACAATGCCAACTCTGCTACATGTGCACTGCACTGTTGTGATAGGAAGTTATTACACTTCACCCCAACCATTGCCCACGTGCATTGGTAAGAAAGCATAGACACAAGAACTGGTGCATTTTACAGTTTTATTTTTAAAAATGCTGTAAAAATGATCATATAAAAAGTTGAGCATGCTCATTCTCTGTCCCTAATATCTACAATACAAAGTCTTTTAAAGTCTGAGAAATCACTTTACAAATGTACCATAGCTGCATCAATACAGGGTATAGAAAACTAAAATTACAAAAATAATTTAAGGAAGGGAAATGTTTTAGCTTTTGTTTTATAGAGAGGAAAAATATATAATAAATTTATAGTTCTTTATTTCCAGGGGGTAGCACTTTATTGGCTACACATTCAATAGAGAAACTGAAGACCAGCACAATTTCTGTTTGGCACTGCCCAAAATGTGCCTTCCCCATACAGTACTTCCAGCTACAGGCTGCTTCAGCCAAGTAAGGCACTAACAGAACATGTCAAATGTTTCTGCTACTGGGATGGCTCCTCATGGGTTCTAGCAGGACAAGTAACAAGGCACTAGACAAGCGACAGGCACTGATGAGAGGGCTCCATGGCAAGCGACAGTCCATGCCCAGGCTACATTCCGTACCACCCAGCATGTGTGCCAGGCTGAAGCCTGTATGTATCAGCTGCGTCACATCCATCAGGTCATATAGAGAAGTGCTGGCACTTTTTAGTTACAATACTTGATAGGAAGCCAGCTCTTTGGCACTTGACTGATACCTTGAATGCCAGAGAGGACAAGGTAAGCTGTCTGGCACACAAGGGGCATTAGAGCCCAAACTCCCAGTCCCTTCTGCAACATATTGGCAACACAGCTTTATTGCACTATAATAATAATAATATAAAACAGTCTGGTGTTGGCTCAGTCTTAAAGTCCCAGCATGTGGGAGGCTGTGCAGAGTCAGCCCTCCCTGCTCACTGGAGCCCTCTGCTGGGCTGAGGTATTCAGAGTTGGGTATCATCACAGTCCTTGTGTTTTTGGCTGCAGGTTACCGGCAGTCTATGCCCCCCAGGCTGGAGAGGAAGGTGCCGGCGGTGGCCGTGGGGGGCAGCTGCTTGAAGAAGTGCCTCAGGTTGGTTAAGTCCCTGGTCAGCATGTCTATCTTTTTGTGCAGCTTCTCGTTCTCTGAGGAGAGCTCGATCAGCTTCTGCTGCATGTCCAGGTTGCGCTTCTTCGCCTTGTCCCGGCTCTTCCTCACCGCTATGTTGTTGCGCTCCCGCCGCTGCCGGTACTCGGGGCTGAAGCGGTCCACGTTCTTTTTGCCCGTCCTGTCTTTGCCGGTGGCTGTGGACGAGGCAGGGGACGGGCAGGCAGAGCTGGCGGCGCTGGAGGGCTCCGGGGAGGTGGGCGGGGTGGGCTGCAGGCTCATGCTGGTCTGGGCACAGGTGGCAATCTGGCAGGGGAGGGAGGACGAGATGTCGCTGTCGCTCCACTCCGGCTCCTTCTTCATGTGGGACACGTGCATCTTGCCCGGGTGCTGCGGGGCCAGGAGACCGCTCAGGTAGTCGCCCCCGCACTCCCCCCGGTCCCCTCCGTTCTTGTGGTTGCTGTTGAACAAGTCCGCAAACAGCTCGTCGTTGCACAGCTCCAGGTTGGGCACCGAAGACATGGAGTCAATGTAGGAGCTGAAGTCTATGGCACTCTCATCATCGTAGATGGCGGGCGCTGCGCTCAGCTCTGCCAGGCTGCTGGCGCTGCTGGTGACCGGGGGCTCCACTTCATCGCACATGGCCCGAGGCTTACAGAGAGCAGGGGAGCTGCCCACTCTCTGCTCGTAGAAGTTGGTGGGCTCCATGCACCAGGCGGCATAGGGAGACACACAGCGCGGCTCCAGACTCATGGATAGGGCGCTCATGTGTATGACGGACGAGGCTCTCGGGATCAGCTGTCACAGGACCGTGCAGTGCGCTCTGTCACCACTGTGTGGCGCTGTAGTATGAGGTGGCTGTAGCTGTGTCTGCTGTCAGTGAGGGCTGAGCGCGCTACAGCTGGATATATACTTCCCGGCTTCCTCCCCGCCTGTCTGACGTCCAGGAGGAGGGGGGCAGAGGCGGCGGCTGCCAGGACTCCGTGTGCGGGGTTGGATTTGCTCCAGGCGCCCTTACCTTCGCGTAACTTAACCCATTCGATACTCGGTGCTGTGGAGGAGAGGGAGGAATCACTAATGCTGTTAGTTATGACTGAAGATTGAGCCCAAATACAGGAGTTCACGTTTACCAACACTCTGGGCTTGTAATGGTAAAAAGTTGTGACAGAGTTACCAAGATTTTCTGTCACTGTTCTAAACAGAGATACTTTCTGCTATGATGTCAGTTCTGTCATATACCACAATATACCCCACCTCTATAAGAAGCCCCTTATGTGAGGAAACACTCTGCTCAGTCAGGCCAGGTAGTAGCTGTTAGTCTGTATTCACATTTGTGTTGGAGTCTCCACTGCAGATTACTTGTGACAGAAACCGGTCAGGAGGGGGCGCAGTGATGGGGGTGCAGCATTAGCACTCACTACCAGGCCCTGGACCCTAAGGGGGGCCCCAAAGATACAAAATATACCACAAATATAAAGGACACAAGGTAGGTTGGGGCTGCATTACAGATTCTGCATTGGGCTCTAAGACTGTCAGACCCCATTATTACGTGTCCGTCATATGGAGAACAGGCAGGGCCATCTACTTCTATGGCTCCTATAATGGAGAAGAATGGCTAAAGTGACCAACACAGATGTGAAGAAAGCCGTCCTGGGATTGATGTGCGGGTCAGATGGCCTGGGGCAGGGCCTGGATGTGGAGTGCGAGGACTCTGGACCGCAGCCCAGTCCCTGTCAGTTCTGAGGAAGAAGGGAAAGCAGTTATGTGTTTTTCAGGGAACTGTAAAGTGGTGAGGAAGATCCCAGACCCTGCTCAAAACACATCTATTCCCAAAGTCCCAATAAACGGCTGAGCATAGAAATGTACAAGTAAGGAGACTATAGCAACAGTGTCAGCATCACACGTGAACCTCCAGCTTATAACTACATTATAACACATGAGTATCAGAATATCAGTAACCCTATGTTATCCCCTTTCACAAACACTGAAGTGTTACTTGTCACTGCTGGGTTTTTTTTTCATTCTGTCTATCGGGGGACAGTGGTGACATGCAGGGAGCATCGTGAGAGCCTCTGATTGAGTCAGAACATGGAGCGGATGGAAGCTTTGGAGAGAGGGGTCCCATCACCTAAGATATTAGGTGGTAACATCCTGCGCTGGACTCCCATTTTCAGGAGAACTACATTGGGTGGGGAACTCACCCATGGGATGAGTAAAGGGAGAAACAAGTACCAACTGTATCAATTGTGGATGGAAAATCTCCATCTTTTCTATATACACAACTGATTGGTCCAGTCACAGAATATGGGCTCTCGCAGGATATCAAGTGGACAACAAATCTTACAACACCTAGGGATACACTGGGACGGTGTCAAAATATGACTTTTAAACAGGACTGTTCATCAACTCCACCAATTCCAGTTCCAATTATTATCAATGACTAGTGCAGCTCCCCTGATTCCAGCAGTGGGAATGTTCTCGCTATCCTCCACCGTTCCTGAGGAGTAAGTGCAGTTAGTTCTGATACCTGATGTGTTATTTAGGATCTGTTATGTCAGCTGGGCGGTGTCAGGAAGGGGAAGACAAGGGGTGTGATTCAGATCTCCAATCAGAGGTAGACAATGTCAGAGCTCAAAATCACACCTGCATGCCTAAGGCTATGTTCACATCTGCATTCGGGTTTCCCTTTGGGGGAATCCACTTGGGGCCACCCTGAATGGAAACTTAATCTGCAGAAAAAAGAATTTACCTTGGGAAACCCGAGGACCCCATAGACTATAATGGAGTCCATGTGGCTTCCACCCGAAAAGGGTAAAAAATATGGAGAGAAAGTTGCTGATTGCAGCGCTTTTCTCTCCGCATTTTTTCAAGCAGAGAAGGGAACGGAATCCCTGAACGTAATACAAGCACTGGTGTGAACCGAGCGTATCACTGACAGCAGAGATTACATAGCATATCAGGCACCCAAACTAACATGCTAAAGATCTTTTTTTTCTGCTGAACTTTGTCACATCTACTTATTCCCATTAATGAATAAACATGCACGCTTGGCTAGTCTAAGTGTCCATAGGTGTCAGGGGTGATAGCTGTCAGCCGAAAAAGTGTCTAGCAGGCATAGTCGGGTTCTGGCCAGCTATTGCTGGATACCATCTCACCATTCCATATGATGTGACTTTCAGAGACTACAGAGTCATGGTTATTGGCAGACAAAGATAAGACAGGTCAGATAAGACAGATTTTACTTGGGTCACTAGGCCATTATACAGCAGTTTAGACTGTTATAGAAATTAGTCAGAAATCTGTACATGTAACTAAATCCTAAATACAGCCCTGCGGTCTGATGTATATGATGTGTAGGTGCTATTGATAAGCATAGGTGCTAGTAGGCAGTCACCTGTAGTGTTCATCCTGGTGGATGTCTGATGGACATGTTATGTACAATGTATAGAGAAATTCCATTACTGTGACACACTCTGACCTTTATTGTACCAGAACGGGTGTGTATATGTAATGAAAAGCACATTATGTTCTACTCTAGAGAACAGTCACAGACAACCTATAGCCGTAATGTATACATTTAACCCCTACCGCTTGTGATGACAGAATAGTCTAACAGATTTCAACACAAAATAGTGAACATGAATGTCATAACATTTAGAAAATATGTAAGATTTGTCACTTTACAGCTGATATTACCTGCATCAAAAAATCCAAATCCGTCATCAGTTTAGTAACAAACCATCAGCAAGGACCCCCACCAGGCTACTGAATCATCTGAATAGTGCTTGAAACAACTGCACTTGTTGCCAAAATAACCCCATTAAGGCTAGGTATACATCGGTGTTGGAGTCTCCGTAGAAGACTCAGCCACAGATTCCGCCAATAATTCCTGCACGGCGCACTATTCTCTCCGTTGGTTTCAGTAAAAAAAAAATGGGGGAAACCTGATAGTTTTAGTGGACAGGTTCTTAAGGGGGCATTCACACGGAGTAACGCGGCGCTGATTCTAGCAGAATAACTCGCGTAAGAATCAGCGCTGCAAAACAGAATCCCATTGACTTCAATGGGTTCCATTAAAGGTGCGTAACACATTGAAATCAATGGATGAAAAAGCCTCCCAATGTGTTACGCACGTTAAACGGAACCCATTAAAGTCAATGGGATTCTGTTTTGCAGCGCTGATTCTTACACGAGTTATTGTGCCAGAATCAGCGCCGCGTTTCAACATGTGAATTAGTGTCCCCTAGTGGTCTTGAACAACGGAGAGCCTGGCGCAAGTGTGAACCTAGCCTAAGATAGGAGATTTCAGCAGAATAAATTTCTGCAACATGTGAATTTCTGCCATGTGTGAATTCATCCTTCTGGAGCTGTCAGCACTCCGTCGGTCATGTATTCTCATCTAGGATAACCCTGTAATAATAGAGGCATATAGAGGAACAATTTGCACTCATAGATCTCCATGGATTTTGACTTAATCCTTAAGCAAGCTGTATTTTCTTATATTAGCCTATATTCATGAGATCATGCTTGAAAAATCGTAATTATAAAAAGGATGAAACAGTCCATGGTACACCTGACCCCCCTTTACAAACGCTGCTCAGACAAATGTGCTGAATGTGGACATAGGAGAAGACTGCTATCATAGGGGTTCTTTGGCAGCAGCTTACTTCCCCCAAGAATGAAATGCAACAGACCCTTCTCTCCCCAACATCCACCCTTGGAGGAGCGTTGGGAGACCCCCATACTTCTAATGTGAGTTGAGGGGTCTAATCCACCTGTAGTGATCTTAGTACAATGGATAATATAATGTACTGGAGATGAAACTTCCTGACAGTCCGAGTAAGGAAGCTGTTAACTGGGCACTGATCCCATAAATCTCTCCGGGGTAATTCAGTGCAGAGGCCTCTCTTTGCAGGGAGCAAACTACTTCCAGGTTTGTTGGTGCCAGCAGAATAGCCCATTTCAGGCTTCATGTTTATAGTCGCTTTTGTTAACTGTCTTGTTCTTCAGTTCAAAGTAAAAGATTTCTGTTCTGAGACACTAAGTACGACATAAATGCTAATGTGGACTCTAAAGCTTTGAAGTTGGAAACTAAATGTTAACTAAATTATGTTTTCCTCTACTTTCTTAGGCACCAATGAAATGTTTGTCATTATTGGTATCACTTCCACCATATGACAAGAAAACCGATTCCCAGATTAGCTGTAGAGACATATCATAACAATCCGACTCTGCTAGCGGTCAAGTATATGAAGCCGAGCGGAGAAACTACAATGACATGGCCAATAGGTATAAGTGCAGCCCTGGTCAACTCAGATTCTACTACAACCAAAATATATCATGCAAACCTATACGTGACATAGCCAGGATCATAATCTATAACCACTACTACTGTGAACGCAGCAGACTTCTTGTATAAAAGCCTAAATTGTCATTAATAATCTTGTGATTTCATTTAATGTGCATCTTCTTTCTGTTCTCCTTGCAATAAGGGCAGACAGTTTGTCCCCAGGACCACTGGTTTATATGGCAGACAGCCCCCCTCCTGCTGACCCCTAATCCCCGCTAAGAGCCAGGAAGAGCGTCTCTCTCCAGGGATGTCTGCCCTCATCTTTATCAGGTTGGTATCTTGTTGCCAGTGTTTATGAACATGTCTGGTTTCGTGTCTACTATTCACACTTTACTCCAGACCTTTATAACTTGGCCTTCTGTGCCTTCTCCTCTCATTCCATCTTCCATTACATAGCTGTGATATGTGTATATTACTACTTGTGAATGCACTTTCTGCACTCATTCTTTTGGTATAAGGTCATTTAGATATACCATTATGTATTTACATTAGGTTACTATTGGCCCTTCTACGTGCTGAGAGGCCTCATGCCACCTTATTGAGGACATGTCTTCCTACAGTCCTGTCAGCATGGCGGGATCCAGACCATTCCTTCTCAATGTCACTAGGGAACAGATTTTCTATAGTGTGTGTATTTGGGTCGCACTGTATCTACCTACATAACACGTACCAAACAGTGGTCTCATCATAATATATGGGGAGGGGGTACCTGGTGTGGCCAATTGATGATCCCCTCTAAAATGCAATGTAATATCTCCAGTTTATCTGCAGCCATGTTTATAGGATGAACAATGTCTGACTCCGTGAAGCCATAAAATCCTCTATCCTGGAGCCAATGGGAAATGCATATCTGATACTGGTAAAGAAGACTGAGGACCCCATATACCATGGTACTTTATATATGAGCATCCGGTAATACACTATTGTACATGGTTTGGTGCCATGAACTGTAGAGTACATGGGCCTGTAGTGTACCAGTGGGCAATAATCCTAATCACTAAGTGTTATACCGCGCCATGTGTGTGGTCACTTATAGTTATAAATTCTAGATATTGTATGTAAACTAACATGAACCATATATACTACATATATATATATATATATATTACATACTGTAGGGGGTAACATTAAACTAGACAGAAGACTTGTTGCTGAATATTGGCTGTAAATCCTCAGGGACGCTCGGACTACTTTGGGGAGAGCAGGAATTAGACATGTTGGGATTTTGGGGGCTTTGCCTGGCTGATCCCTTGTTTCCCCTTACAGATAAGCTCCTAACCTGCGAGTCCTGCTGACAGCAATATTATGTAAGTTACTGCTATTTTGTAATTTTCTGTGATATATCCAAAAACAAGTGGTTAGCATTTCTATGTACAGGTCATAGGTTCATACAGTAACATGGCTCTGCCTATGCAACTTCCCAGAATGATTTTTTTTTTAATCCCGGTGCTCTTATTAGGGAAATTCCCATGGTGGTAACGTCCAGCTAGTCTGACCACTTCTTGGTTGTATTTGGCGCAGGCCTCTGAATGAAAGCAGTGATGTCAGCGCCATCTTGTGGTCACACTGAGCTAGCAGGAATGTAAACAGGAATGTGTGTGCTAGTAAAGTTACTAAGTTCTGCCTGCTGTACAGGATGCGGGAATAGCACCATTCTATATTAATAGGGAAAAGCTGCACCTACCAGAGCACTGACATGTTCAGGTTCTGTAATATAAGTGAAGTGGAAGAATAGGAAGAGAAAATTCAGTGAAAATCTTTCATGAAATGAAACAGTAGTGCGAATCTAACTACCACTATATAGTCCGGGCTCCACTATCTCGCCTTATTGTGCTGGTGTTTTAATGTTTTATTTTGGAAATAAGTTCCCAACACTAAGGTGCAGGTATGGAGACTGGAGAGATTGCTGACTGTTCTAATGTTAGTCATACAAGGTGAAATACAGTCTGAGGTTCTGTTTACTCCTCCATCGAGGGTTTCGTTGTGTTCTGTGATAGGTGCCTGACATACCCCACCCATTTATAGAAAGGACTGCCCCGAAATCCATCATTTTACTGGAAAAAATTTCTAAAGGCAAATGTGGCAGAATCTTCTGCCTCGAGCTCCTGACAAAGTGTGAAAGTGAAGTGAGCATACAGACAACACCCCTGCAGCCAAGGAATGGCGCTCATGCTGTGGTATCACTGTATATAATTCCTTTTGCTATTTTCAGTCAATTTCTGCACTTGGCCACACTTTTACAACTTTGGCAACCCATTTAAGGGGGTGGTGAGATCCTGAAAGGGATAAGTCAGTCAAATGATGGTTAAGAAATTTTGCAACATTATGTCTAGTTTACACTAGTTCCCATGTTGCCAAAATTTAAGTAAAAGGCTCCCTCTGCTGTTCAGTGTCGGCATAGCAAGGTGATTTTTTTTTTCTTTCTCTCCAAAGTATGACGTCACTGCCACTTTTATTATCTGTGTGACTAAAATAGCATTTTAATTGATAATTTTACCTTAACCACCAAGTCTATTTTGCCATTAACTGTTTTTGCATCACCAAGCGCTATAATGTGATTATTTTTCTATTGCCTTTGTGTTTTGTTTTTTTTTTGCAAGAGTTATAGTTTTAATGACAGCATTTTGACAAGACCTATTGACTAAGTTACTTACTCTTAATGGAAGATGAAAAAAGTATTGTTCTTTATTGTGCAGCATAAGTGCAAGATTACTGCTAAAATGCGTTGTTTTATGTGTTACTATTGTGGGTAGGGGGACAACATTTATAGTTGAAACAAATCCTATTAATAAAAGTCCTAAAACATTAATGTAGTAATGTAATAAAAAGTGAATGAGTGATCTGAGGATCTCATGTTCAACCTTTTACTAATAGATATATATTTTTTTTTTAATAAATGTATGTCCCACAATAACAATAAAACTACATTTTACCCTCCTTAAATAGGACCTTACATCCCTTTTGCTAATATAAAGTCACATTACTACGACATGAGCAGCACGTAGCCCTTCATGGAAGTGATGTATGATGGGCTGGCTTGGTAGGACTATAAGATGAGTGATAACAAAAGGGGTTGCTGATTAGGCAGCACTCTCTAAGTAGACAAGAGGACTGGCCGTATTCCTCCGATTACTTCAGATAGACTGGAGAGTCAGTGTAGGTGGCTGTCCATCCATTCTTGAATACCACCATGTTCCTTGCCTTAATGGCTCGCTTCAGATGAAAGGCTGTATTAGCTGGAAACATTGCATATCTCACCGTTTTCTGTGCAATTATTATGCGACTCCTAATCTAATGTGAACTGTGACGCTGCTATAATAAATAAGCAAGCTCATTTGGAAACCATTCAGAGTTCTGTCCATCCTTTCTTGAGTATCGATAAGATGTGTGATAGGCTGTCTGAACACTTCCTTAACACCAATGGACTATAAATCACTTCATATGTAAAATTAAATCAAACATGGTGCTATAAGCCACTGTAATGAAGAACTTCAAATACAAAGACCCTCCTGTTACACTTTAAACACTATATAAGGGATCCGTTCTGCCCATAAGAAAGTAGCCGGTAGCTAACAAGTAGCCGGTCTCTACCTGGCCACGTGTCTTCTGTAAGGGCAGGGATCCAGTTCCTCCTAGAGCAGTGGTTCTTAACCAGGGTTCGATCGAACCCTAGGCCATATGCACGGTTCATTTTGTGTACCAGTAAAAAAACATATAGCTATGTCTTGAATTTGGGAAAAAATCATATTTATTTATCACTAAAGAAGGGTTCGGTGAATGTGCATATGAAACTGGTGGGTTCAGTACCTCAAACAAGGGTAAGAACCACTGTCCTAGTATGATGAAGCTTCAATGTCGATGACGCAAAGACTTTCTCTCTTTTTTTGTGGGAACCCTCTGGCCGGTAGTATCCCACGTACTCTCCAGGGCGAACAAAAGATTACAGATTCACTTTGTAACATCAGAGATTTATGGTCACTAGTAGAGATGAGCGAACACTAAAATGTTCGAGGTTCGAAATTCGATTCGAACAGCCGCTCACTGTTCGAGTGTTCGAATGGGTTTCGAACCCCATTATAGTCTATGGGGAACATAAACTCGTTAAGGGGGAAACCCAAATTCGTGTCTGGAGGGTCACCAAGTCCACTATGACACCCCAGGAAATGATACCAACACCCTGGAATGACACTGGGACAGCAGGGGAAGCATGTCTGGGGGCATAAAAGTCACTTTATTTCATGGAAATCCCTGTCTGTTTGCGATTTTCGCAAGCTAACTTTTCCCCATAGAAATGCATTGGCCAGTGCTGATTGGCCAGAGTACGGAACTCGACCAATCAGCGCTGGCTCTGCTGGAGGAGGCGGAGTCTAAAATCGCTCCACACCAGTCTCTATTCAGGTCCGACCTTAGACTCCGCCTCCTCCGGCAGAGCCAGCGCTGATTGGCCGAAGGCTGGCCAATGCATTCCTATGCGAATGCAGAGACTTAGCAGTGCTGAGTCAGTTTTGCTCAACTACACATCTGATGCACACTCGGCACTGCTACATCAGATGTAGCAATCTGATGTAGCAGAGCCGAGGGTGCACTAGAACCCCTGTGCAAACTCAGTTCACGCTAATAGAATGCATTGGCCAGCGCTGATTGGCCAATGCATTCTATTAGCCCGATGAAGTAGAGTTGAATGTGTGTGCTAAGCACACACACATTCAGCACTGCTTCATCACGCCAATACAATGCATTAGCCAGTGCTGATTGGCCAGAGTACGGAATTCGGCCAATCAGCGCTGGCTCTGCTGGAGGAGGCGGAGTCTAAGGTCGGACCTGAATGGAGACTGGTGTGGAGCGATCTTAGACTCCGCCTCCTCCAGCAGAGCCAGCGCTGATTGGCCGAATTCCGTACTCTGGCCAATCAGCGCTGGCCAATGCATTCTATTAGCCCGATGAAGTAGAGCTGAATGTGTGTGCTTAGCACACACATTCAGCTCTACTTCATCGGGCTAATAGAATGCATTGGCCAATCAGCGCTGGCCAATGCATTCTATTAGCTTGATGAAGCAGAGTGTGCACAAGGGTTCAAGTGCACCCTCGGCTCTCCTACATCAGAGCCGAGGGTGCGCTTGAACCCTTGTGCACACTCTGCTTCATCAAGCTAATAGAATGCATTGGCCAGCACTGATTGGCCAGAGTACGGAATTCGGCCAATCAGCGCTGGCCAATGCATCCCTATGGGAAAAAGTTTATCTCACAAAAATCACAATTACACACCCGATAGAGCCCCAAAAAGTTATTTTTAATAACATTCCCCCCTAAATAAAGGTTATCCCTAGCTATCCCTGCCTGTACAGCTATCCCTGTCTCATAGTCACAAAGTTCACATTCTCATATGACCCGGATTTGAAATCCACTATTCGTCTAAAATGGAGGTCACCTGATTTCGGCAGCCAATGACTTTTTCCAATTTTTTTCAATGCCCCCGGTGTCGTAGTTCCTGTCCCACCTCCCCTGCGCTGTTATTGGTGCAAAAAAGGCGCCAGGGAAGGTGGGAGGGGAATCGAATTTTGGCGCACTTTACCACGCGGTGTTCGATTCGAACATGGCGAACACCCTGATATCCGATCGAACATGTGTTCGATAGAACACTGTTCGCTCATCTCTAGTCACTAGTCCTATGCTAACAATGATGCATCAGAAAGGCTATAACTTGTAATAACTTCCAGTATTGGAATTGGATCACTGCTGATTGACAAAGGTTTGCCTTCTCCGATGAGCCACATTTTCTGCTTCATTGAACTTATGGACATTGAAACAACATGCATTTATCTAAGGGTATGTTCACACACAGTTTTTAGTCAGGGTTTTTAGGCCATAGTCGCCTCAAAGTCCTGACCAAAAACACGACTCCCATTGAAATCATTCGGAGCCGCTCAGGTCTTTTTCCAGGAGTCATTTCTTCCGGCTCCTGGAAAAAAGAAGCGCGGTGCTCATTCCTCCTCCAGACTAGGCCCATTTATTGGGCAAAGTACGCGGCTGGATGCTGGTGCAGTGCACCGGCTTTCAGTCACAGCTATCCGGTTTTTGGACCGGAACCTGAGGCGGCCTTTGCCTCAGGTTCCAATCCAAAAAACCCAGTGTGAACTTACCCTCGGGATCCTAAATCTTCAGAAAATTATCTGGGATACTTCTAGCCACATAGGTTCTTTTATATTTGGGTAGGTGTGAGTTAAGTTGTATCAAATTGATTCAATGACCCAGTGTTGGAAACTTAGGGGGCTTCCAGTTGGGCAGTATGGTTTTCCTTGCATAATATAGACAGAGCCTATGTAGCTTCTGGCTATCTTTCTATCTTTAATAGACTGACTTCAGGAGTACAAATTCCAGGTAGGTCCACAGTTCATACATTTATGTCCCTCTGACCAACAGCATGAATGGCCACACATTCCTACACCATGTGTATGAAAGATCCCCTGTGATCACCACATCTAGTGCAAATGTCTGAGCATTTGGACCAGCCTGTCTGATGTTACATATACCCTGTGGAGCCATATGACCTGGATGAGCTGACCTCTAGTACTGATGACCGTGGATTTCCATGTTGTGGCCAATTACTCTTTACAACTTGGACTCAAAGTTGGAATGTCTCTTTGCCAGTGTGAGAAGACTCTATCTGTCATGGCATTGTCTGGGACCACTCAGCTACGAGGACGGTGCTCTGAACAGAATTGGGTGTGACTCCAACCTTACAGATTGTGAATACCCATACATGCTGCTTGGCATTTCTGGAGCAGATGGAATCATCCAGCAAGACAAAGAAACAAGTCACACGGCTAGAAATGTCTGGCAGTGGTTAAAGAGTATGACCAAGACTTCTAAGTACTTCCCTGCCCTTCTATCTACTCAGAACCCAATTGAGCATCAGTGGGACCACCTCTATGGATCCTCCCCCAGGCACCATTCAGTATGACGCCACATACCTGAGACAACCTACCAGCACATTACCCGTCTAGCTGCTGTCCATACAGCATACAGTGGTTAGAAAACAATGGCAGAATTGTGAGTTTTTTTCCATTTTTTTAAATCTTGCATATGAGGGGAATTGATTGGAGTCATAATATACAAATTTTACTGCAAGAAAACAAATCTGTATTTGGCTATGTTGATGGAGAAGTGAAAAAAAGAAAATGGTGCATCTGCTGGATTAGATAAAGGTATGACGGTGCCCAGCGTAACGTCCCCTACAATGCTCTGTGCCAGGAGATAGAATCCCTTTAAATTTACTTATCAAAACCCATAGATGAGAATGTAGGAGATATTGGCAGTGCCTAATGAAAATGGGATTTGTGATGATTTGTTTTGAAAAAACATGAAAAAAATACATGAAAAAAGTGAGTTAGGTTTACAAAAAGTGTTTATTTTTGAGATATTACAAACTCTAATTCATTTTAGTTTTGACTTGGTCTACTAGTATAAAATTGTCTAAAGGAATTGTCCAGGGTGTCATTTCTTTTCCTATCAGCAGGGAATACTTAAATTACTACTCAGTTGTTTATGCCCCTGCGGCTTCAGTGGTTTTATTACATGCTGTACACCCATGTGACCACCGGAGGCAATCACTGGTCGTAATGGTGATGCCATTATTTACAAAAAAAAACCCCACTAAGCCGCAGTGGTCACATGGGTTTCACCACACATACTCTACAAGGTTGCCCCCTGGCGATTATTAGTGCTGGAGTTGTGGGGGTTTAGAAAACTGTTTACTGAAACTACTAAAATGTACAGTTTTTGCTGTTGTAGGACTGTCCGATGTAGCAGGAATATTGTTTCTCTTCTGTTGTTATAGGAACTTGCAAGCAATGATCAGTTCAGTACAAAATAAACTTGCACTACAATTTCAACACCAAATATATCTGTAGAAATTTCTGTTCCATCATGACCTTATGGTCATTAACACACAAAGACTGAACAGTCCAGGTCTTGTAGACGTGTGTCTTTATATCCAAGGTTCCCATCCTCTCCAGACTCTGCCCAGGATATTGGGGTCAGTAGCCTGATCAATAAGACATTTTACTTGTATCTCCTCAGAAAGGCCATCTTCAGGTTCTGTAGCCCTTATATTGTACTCCTTGGATCCTTTTGTGACTGCACAGAAATATTCATACTCCTTCCGACTTCCATGTCCCAGTCGCAGCTCTTCACTGAAAAAATAAGGTACATTTTTATTCCTTTAATTGTGAATTTTTCTCATACCAAGTAAATCTAAATTGTGGAAAGGCACTGACTTGTCAAATGACCACCAACCCCTTTAACTTTTTTTTTTTTTTACAGCGTGACTAAACGTTTGGACATTTCATTTTCTGGAAGTATTTGTGTTGTTAAAGTATATTATAAATGTATTAATAACACATTGTTCATGCTTTCCCTTGCTTCTGTATTAAGAATTGTTCCTGCCTCTCACTGAATGCTACTGCATATGGACACTGGGCTTGGAGTATGGGCTGTGTAAAATATTGAAAAAGAAGGTTGGGGGAGGGTCACTTTGCACAGTTATATTTCCATAATTATAAATGTTACAAACTTGCTTTTGATAGAGATATCACTGGTTAAAGAGGAACTTTCACCACCTGGGGCACATGTGGTTTTATACACCGCTAGAAAGCCGACATGTTCTGTGCCCCGGTGAAGAGCTATCGGTGCCGGTACTGTAGCTCTTCACTTGTCAGAAGGGTATTTCTAACAAGCTCCCAATACAGAAGCATAGAAAGAGTAAAGACATGCAGGATTTCACAGAAAGGAGCCAACATTTCTGAATAAAGTGCTAACACAAATACTGACAGAATATCACAAGTTGTCCGAAAGTTGTGTTACACTTTAAAGGGGCTCTATCAGCAAAATCATTCTGATGGAGCCCCACATATGCGTGCATAGCCTTTAAAAAGGCTATTCAGGCACCGCTAAAGTTATATAAAACTACCCCCCAGTATAAAATAAAATCCTAAAACAGAATGTGGTCTACTTACCGAACGTGCATGCTGGGCGGGCATTCAAGGTGCGCCGTCTTCTTCATCTACGCCTCCTCTTCCTCCGATGTCCTTGGGTCCCGTCCTCCTCCGGCGCTCGCGAACTGACATTGCTAAAAAAAAAATGGCCTGGGCGCCTGCGCAGTAGCCATAGTAGAAGCAGCATGCTACTGCACATGCGCCCAGGCCATTTTTTTTTTTTAGCAATGTCATTTCGCGAGCGCCGGAGGAAGACGGGACCCGAGGACATCGGAGGAAGAAGAGGCGTGGATGAAGAAGACAGCGCACCCTGAATGCCCGCCCACCATGCACGATGGGTAAGTTGATCACATTCTTTTTTAGGGTATTATTTTAAAACTGGGGAGTAGTTTAATATAACTTTAGCGGTGCCTGAATAGCCTTTTTAAAGGCGATTCCCGCATATATGTGCATAATTTTGTTGATAGAGCCCCTTTAACATGTTTTTCTTAAGTTTTACAGATTCTTTAACCCCTTTCTGAAATCTGCCATAATAGCACGGCACATGCTGGGTCTTTAATAATGTTGAGCAGTGAGATCAGAGCTGACCTTTTCCCTTTGCAGCCGGAAGCCTTCTGAAGTCTTCCAGGCCTGCAAATAGGGATATTACTATTGCGGCTGGACTTGCAATCAAAGTATTACAGGTTAAGTCACCCATGGGGGCTAATAAAACTGTAATAAAAAAAAAGTTGGGTAAATGTGCAGGCTGTGACAGAGAAGTCAAGTCAATTTGTTATTGCAATTTACAGGGTGACACTTCCAGTTCCTCATGTTTATGAGTCTTAACACCAATGTTATTGGACATATAGCATGTATAAACTGACACAGAGAAGCCCATGATATGTGACCATTAGCTTCCCCAATATTCATTTACATCTATGATCCCCTCCGCTTATAGGCACCACCAGGTACAGTAGACTGAAAACAATCTTGAATTCTCTGTTTAATATGAAAAGATAATAACCTAATGATTAATGTCAAAAAACTTTTCCACATGGGTCTCCTATTGGTAAGGAGTAGAGATGAGCGAACAGTGTTCTATCGAACACATGTTCGATCGGATATCAGGCTGTTTGATGTGTTTGATTCGAATCGAACATCACGTGGCAAACTCCAAAAAAATTTGATTCCCCTCCCACCTTCCCTGGCGCTTTTTTTGCACCAATAACAGCGCAGGGGAGGTGGGACAGGAACTACGACACCGGGGGCATTGAAAAAAATTGGAAAAAGTCATTGGCTGCCGAAATCAGGTGACCTCCATTTTAGACGAATAGTGGATTTCAAATCCGGGTCATATGAGAATGTGAACTTTGTGACTATGAGACAGGGATAGCTGTACAGGCAGGGATAGCTAGGGATAACCTTTATTTAGGTAGGAATGTTATTAAAAATATCTTTTTGGGGCTCTATTGGGTGGGTAATTGTGATTTTTGTGACATAAACTTTTTCCAATAGGAATGCATTGGACAGCGCTGATTGGCCAGAGTACGGAACTCGACCAATCAGCTATAGGAATCCACACTCGGCTCTGCTATATCAGATGGGCTGACCGGCACACGGTGTAGTTGAGCAGAACTGGCTCAGCACTGCTACCAATAGGAATGCATTGGCCAGCCTTCGGCCAATCAGCGCTGGCTCTGCCGGAGGAGGCGGAGTCTAAGGTCGGACCTGAATGGAGACTGGTGTGGAGCGATCTTAGACTCCGCCTCCTCCAGCAGAGCCAGCGCTGATTGGTCGAATTCCGTACTCTGGCCAATCAGCGCTGGCCAATGCATTTCTATGGGGAAAAGTTAGCTTGCGAAAATCGCAAGCTGACAGGGATTTCCATGAAATAAAGTGACTTTTATGCCCCCAGACATGCTTCCCCTGCTGTCCCAGTGTCATTCCAGGGTGTTGGTATCATTTCCTGGGGTGTCATAGTGGACTTGGTGACCCTCCAGACACGGATTTGGGTTTCCCCTTTAACGAGTATATGTTCCCCATAGACTATAATGGGGTTCGAAACCCGTTCGAACACTCGAACATTGAGCGGCTGTTCGAATCGAATTTCGAACCTCGAACATTTTAGTGTTCGCTCATCTCTAGTAAGGAGGTAAAAGACAAGCTGTTCTTAAAACAACAACAAAAAAAATAGCCTAAATGTTTGGGATACTGTGCGGTAAGGAGAGCTGCACTGCTGCAAATGAAGGATAATGTAAACCTTCCATAAATAAGATATGGTAGAAAGTTTGATGTATTTTCCAGACCCGGCAGCGCTATCTGCTCTTTGAGCATTATGTGGGATATACATATAAACTAGTAAGCTGCACATACAGATGGCGCTTGTTATATCCACCTCTGCTTGCTGTCTGAATTCTCCCTTCGATCATCTGCTGTAATATTCAATGGTATATAATCCTGTATTTCACCTCTGCCTGATTACTGAACTATATCCTAGCATTTCATCCAGGCTGTATATTTTTTGCACTTCCATGTCTTCTTATCTGCACTAGTGTCAGTCTTTTGATCTTCACTGATTTTATTGGTGTTTCTGGCCAAGTGTTTACTTGGATCCACACTGCCAGTCTCCTCATGTGTCACAGTTTGTAGATTAATTAGTTAACGACTTAAATTAGTGCTAGTCTGAAGCTGTGCTTTCCTATATAAGTAGATATAGCTTATGGGGTGCATCTCATATGCGGGGGCATCTCATCTGCAGCATGCATCTTAACCAAATTGCATCTTAACCAAAGTGCACTTATACATGGCACTTAAACAGGGCACGAAACAGGCTAACCATGGCAGAACACCAGGTAAATTTCAACCTAAAACAACAAGTTTTACCTCATGGTATCCTGTAGCTGCACTGTCTCTTACTATCTTAGCCATTGTCTTCCTGCAGATCTCTCCTCCATCTCTACCACCAGTACACACCATCCATATCAGTCCCTCTTTTCTTCCTTCTCCCATGTACAGCTCTCACACACTTTTCACACTCTTTAATCATCCCTTTATTTCTTTTAGCAGTGACACCAAACATAAGCGCCCACATAAATCCCTGAACCACCTTCTGTCTCTGTCCATGTTACTCCTCCTCGCTGCTGGGGACATCTCTCCTAACCCCGGCCCTCCTTCCTTCACTAACTCTTCTTCCTGCACACATAGAAGGCCTACAAACCTCATCAATATTTACCGTGTTCCTTCCCCTCATCTCTCCCCTGTCTCCTTTAACTGCTCTCTCTGGAACGCCCGCTCAGTGTGTAACAAACTAGAATACATTAATGACTTATTCCTTAGTAAATCCCTCGGCCTGCTCGCCTTTACTGAAACTTGGATCCAGCAGGCAGACACTGCCTCCCCTGCTGCTCTGTGTCATGGTGGCCTACAATTCTCACATACCTCTAGGCCTGACAACAGGCAGGGTGGTGGGGTAGGCTTACTCCTGTCCCCACAGTGCATTTTTCAGTCCATTCCCCCGGTCCCCTCACTCACATTCTCCTCATTTGAAGTCCATGCTATCAGACTTTTCCGCCCACTCTCCTTACGTGTAGCTGTGATCTACCGCCCACCTGGCTCACCCTACCAATTTTTGGACCACTTTGCTTCTTGGCTTCCCCACTTTTTATCCAGTGACATTCCTACCCTCATCATGGGTGACTAACATCCCTATTGCCCCCCCTCACTCCCCGGCTGCCTCACAGTTTCTCTCATTAACCACTTCTCTTGGTCTCTCACAATGTTCTTCTTCCGCCACACATATAGACGGTAACACGATTGATCTAGTCTTCCATCGACTCCTCACAGTCTCTAAATTTTCTAACTCTTCTCTGCCGCTTTCTGACCACAATCTTCTATCTCTCACCATCAGTGCTCTCTCCCCTTCACAAGACGCCCCTATCCATCACACATATAGGAACTTGCGTGCTATTGACACCCAGCACCTCTCAGATACTCTACAGTCCTCCCTGTCCCCCATCTCTTCAATCTCCTGTCCCAATCTGGCCACCAGTCATTATAATGATACCCTCAAAAATGCATTGGATGAGGTTGCTCCCCCCTCCACTCGTAAAGTCCCACATAGGAGGCATCAGCCCTGGCACACGCCACAGACACGATTTCTTCAGCGCTGCTCTAGGTGTGCCGAACGTCTATGGAGAAAATCACGCTCACCTGCAGATTTCCTCCACTTCAAGTTTATGCTTAAAACATATAGCTCTGCCCTTTACCTTGCCAAACAAGACTATTTCACCACCCTCATCTCTTCTCTCTCAAGCAACCCTAAAAGGCTTTTTGAAACCTTTCACTCCTTACTCACACCCAAGGTGCAGACGCCATTCACAGACCTTAGTGCTGATGACCTGGCCATGTATTTCCATGATAAAATTGATAAGATCCATCAGGAAATTACTGCCCAAGCCCCAGGTGGCATTGACTCCCACACCTACGATAGTACTGATCCCCTCACCAGCCGCACTTATGACTGTCCATTCTCATCTTTTGAACCTGTCACAGAAGAGGAAGTTTCCCAGCTACTTTCATCTCGCCCCACAACCTGCAGTAGTGACCCCTTCCCCTCACACCTTCTCCAATCTCTGTCCCCTGCTGTCACTACTTACCTTACTAAAATATTTAACCTCTCTCTCTCTTCTGGAATCTTCCCATCCTCCTTCAAGCATGCTGTTATAATCCCGCTACTGAAAAAACCCTCCCTGGACCCATCCTGTGCTGCTAACTATCGACCCGTCTCTAACCTCCCCTTCATCTCTAAACTTTTGGAACGCCTGGTTTATTCTCGGTTAATCCGTTATCTCTCTGCTAACTCTCTGCTTGACCCCTTACAATCTGGTTTCCGCGCTCTGCACTCTACTGAAACAGCTCTCACAAAAGTCTCTAATGATCTACTAAAGGCTAAATCCAATGGTGACTTCTCTCTTCTTATTCTTCTGGACCTCTCTGCAGCTTTTGACACTGTTGACCATCAACTTCTCCTCACTATGCTCCGCTCAGTTGGCCTCAATGACACTGCGCTCTCCTGGTTCTCCTCTTATCTCTCAGGCCGCACTTTCAGTGTATCATTTGCGGGCTCTGTTTCCTCCCCTCTTTCCCTTGCTGTTGGGGTTCCTCAGGGCTCGGTCCTCGGCCCCCTGCTCTTTTCTCTCTACACAGCCCCCATTGGACAAACCATCGCCAGATTTGGCTTCAGGTACCATCTTTATGCTGATGACACCCAATTATACACATCTTCCCGTGACATCACCCCTGCACTCATTCAGAACACCAGTGACTGTCTCTCTGCTGTCTCTAATATCATGTCCTCGCTCTATCTGAAACTAAATCTCTCTAAGACTGAACTACTACTGTTTCCACCATCTAACAGATCTATCCCTGATATATCCATTGCAGTCTCAGGCCTTACTATAACTCCTAGGCAGCATGCCCGCTGCCTTGGGGTCATATTTGACGCAGACCTTTCCTTCACCCCTCATATTGAATCACTCGCACGTTCATGTCACCTCCACCTCAAAAACATCTCCAGAATACGCCCTTTCCTTACCAGAGATACACTAAAGACACTTATTGTCTCTCTGATTCATTCTCGCCTTGACTACTGTAATTCCTTACTAATCGGTCTTCCCCTCACTAAACTCTCTCCTCTACAATCTATTCTGAATGCAGCGGCCAGGCTCATCTATCAGGCTAGACGCTACAGCGATGCCTCCGGTCTGTGCCAGTCGCTACATTGGCTGCCTATTCATTATAGAATAAAATATAAAGTTATTACTCTCATCCACAAGGCTCTCCATAATGCCGCACCTCCCTACATTTCTTCCCTCATCTCTGTCTACCGCCCAACACGTGCTCTCCGCTCACTCAATGACCTAACACTTACATCCTCTATTATCAGAACCTCCCATGCTCGTATACAAGACTTCTCCCGAGCTGCACCACTTCTCTGGAATGCTCTACCCCGGACAATCAGATTAACTCCCAACTTCTACAGTTTCAAACGCAAACTAAAGACGCATCTTTTCAGACAAGCCTATCACAATTCCTAATGCACAAAATTGTCTGAACACTGTATAAGCAATGCCGCCCCTGCTACCTCTTGTGTCACCCTCTCTACCTCATAGATTGTAAGCTCTTTTGAGCAGGGCCCTCAGTCCCATTGTGTGAAATGACGTTCTTTGTTATGTATGTCTGTATCTGAACCCTATAAATTGTACAGCGCTGCGGAATATGTTGGCGCTATATAAATAAAATGTATTATTATTATATCTGTAATTCATTACCAATTTATGCCAAGACAATTCTAACAATAGATACAGAGGATAAACCTTGTGCAAACACTCACCATGTGATCACTGCAGGATTTACGCCATCTAACTTCCGTTTTGCGCAGCTGATTTTCTGCTTAGGATACCAGTCCTGTGATGTAATATTTATGTCTTTTGTCCAATCTCCTTTCTTTTTCAACTGATTTGCCTGAAAATTCTAAATAAGATTGAATGTTATTTAGTACATAATTGGTTGGAAATCTCCATTTTTTTCAGTAATAAACATTTAACAAGTTTTTCATAATTTATGTAAAACTAGTAATATGGAAGCAGATCTAATCTCCTGATCAGTCCGCTGTGTGCGAAAGAGGTTTTTATTCCAGACTACTACTTTAGGGCAACATCCCTCAACCACTGGAGTTTATGAGGACCTGGGATTTGACAAGCTCAATGACCGTGGCCCAGTGGCGGGATAGCGGCACATATATCAGCAAGGAAAGCTGTCAGGCCTCCTTTATGGAGCAGTCTCTCAGAATACTGCACAGGATTTATTTAGTCCCAAACAAATTTCACCACATATACTCAGAGGTCTCGCTCGCTTGCTTCAGGGGTTACAACGCTAGATTCACACTTGTGCCCACTTGCAAACGGTTTAAAAAATAACGGTTTGATACAAAAAGGATTCCAAACTGTTACACAGAATGGATGTCCGTTCAAAAAAAAAAAACCAACTGACTTTTTATCCGTTTTTGACCAATCTATTTTTTTTGTTCCCCTTCTTCATTTTGAGCATGGAAAGGGAAAAACAGATTGCAAAACAGACACAAACTGATTGTAATCCGCTTTCCATAGACCTCAATGTTAATAAAAAAAAAAAAAAAAACCACTGTCTTCTATCCTTATGTTTTGAACAGAGAAAAAGTCCTGCAAGTCTGACTTTTTTTCTTGGCCCTGAACAGTGGCTGCCAGACAGAAATACTCCTATTGCACAGCTGCAGATGGTTTTTACAACCCAATGAAATCAATGGGTTTTAAAACAAACTGTTCAAAATTTGGAGGATTTTGAGACGGTTTCAAAAACTGATTTTGCACGGAGAGGCAAAGGCAGATGTGACCCCAGCCTTACAATGCACTGTGGCTGGAGTGATGTGGAGTTTCCTGGTGATAGACTCCCTTTAAGCTGATCACTGACACTCTTTGCTATCTAATCAGTTGTTTATACAATAAACATTGGGATAACCAGCCTAAAATCCAAGAACATCCAATATCCACAAATTGTTATTAGGTATATTGTCATAGACAAGTGAAACTGTCACTATCTGAGGTTTATAACTAAGTTTTACAAATGACCACAACGGGCAATTCATTTCAAGCTTACCAAAGTCACAAGTATGAAAAAAAAACAAAAAAAAACACAGAATCTAGACTTTACCTTCCAGTCCAGTGAAGGCTCCTTTACAAAGACATCCATAGTGCTAATGAGGAGGTCGGGGTTTGTTCGATAGGCACGTAATGCATGGACCATCACAGAATCAAATAAACCAGTTTCCTTCAGAGGCAACATCAGATTTATTATCTGACGTGTCAAGCGAAAAGGCATCAGTTCTGGCACAGGTAAAAACTTTTGTAGAAAAAAAAAAAAAAAGATTATTACATGTCTATTATACATAGTGGAAGTAAGACTGCACAGAGAAGCATAAAATATGTGATTGTCCATGTATGGAATATTAATACAGTAAAATACCTAATACCGAACATTCATCAAGAGAGATTCTGAGGAGGAAACTATACAGAAAAAAGAAGATTTAATTTAGAAGATACTGAGCCAAAAAAAATATAGTAACAATATAGTAAATTACAGTATTATAGAAAAAAGTTGTTTAGCTAAACACTTAGAAAGTTTAATTAAACTTTGAAACAACTTATGACTTTCTGGCAGTATTTTTGTCCTTAATAAATCTTCTAATATACTTTAACAAATTTTGCCTCCTTTCTGTGAAATCCTGTATATCTTTGCTATTTCACCTCTCATAAATATATGAATAAAACACAATCAAAATTAGACATTCCCCAAAATAGTATAAATACAAAGTACATCTGGCCCAGAAACTAGATGCATTATGCAGGCCCATACACAGAAATATTAAAAAGTTATACGTGTCAGAATACAAAAACTTCAAGATATTTATTTATTTATTATTATTTTTTTCAAAGTTTAGATTTTTTTAAAAAAATGTAAAAAATACAATTTAAATTTGGAATCCCTGGAATTGTGCTGATCCAGAGAATACGAAGCCTGTAAGAAAGTTGTACAAATTCAGTTTTTTGCCAATTTCACCCCATTCTGAATTTTTTTCCAACTTCCTAGTACATTGTACAGAATATTAAATGGTACCATTAAAGAAATACAATTTATCCTGCAAAAGTCCTGTGCTCATACAACTTTGTGATTGGAAAAATACAAAATTTATTTTTGGAAGGCAGGGAGTCAAAAACGAAAAATGACTGCAGTGGGAAGGTTTTAAAGTGTTTATCTGCTGCCATGTACAAGATGAAACTGGCACAAAGTATTTCTGAAGTGCACAACATACAATTTTTCTGATGTATTATAGAGGTAAACATGCCTGTCTATATCGGGTGTAGCAGAGAGGAACTTGCCATTTAAGCCATTCCTAGTTGGAAATATCTAACATACAATTGACAATCTGCTCAGACTGAAGATCTCTATATCTCTGTGTTGAAGTTACCTGAGTGGCAGTGCCAAAGGCATGACCAAAGTCAATACCAATCATTCCTCCAGTCTCCATGTTGACCATGAAATTGCTGAGGTGACGATCTCCAATACCAAGTATCCAATGGCTTATGCACAGCAAAGCATGAGACCGGACAAAATGGGAGCGAAGTGCCAAAAATGCTTCAGGGGTAGCACTCATCTTAATAAAAGCCCTCCTGCAAAATATATGACAGAGATTGCAGAACATTGCAGACATCAGAGAAGTAGTGTTTTGGAAACCCAAATAATGCTAGGTTCACACCTGCGTTCTCCTGTCCGTTCTGTGGTTTCCGTCTTCTGCATGCCAGAAGTCGGAAAGCTCAGACCGGGTACGGCCGTGCGCGGCGGTGAGCGTTTTATGCTCTCCGCCGCGAAACCGGACTTTTTTATCCGGACACAGAGTACTGCATGTCCGACTCTGTGTCCGGATTATAAAACCCGGTTTCGCGACGGAGAGCCTAAAACGCTCACCGCCGCACATCTCTCTCACCCATTCAAATGAATGGGTGAGAAAGCCTCCTGCAGGTTTCCGTCTCCTGCCTTTGTTTTAGGCAGGAAACGGAAACCTGAAGTACGGAGTTCACAACGCTGATGTGAACGAGCCGTAACTAAGGTATATTCACACTATTGAAATATGTATAGAGCCTTCATTGTCCGTCTCATCCCTGATCTTAATATTTCCATCCAAATTTGATGCAACCAATGACCGCTAAAATAAGGTCTGTAAATAAATCATCTCAAGCAGTAGTCATGGTCATTTCCATCATCAGTAAGGTCTTGGCTGACTTTCTAAAGTACCACTAGACTGAGTGAAAAATAACATTTGTAATGTGGGAGCATCAGGGTTTTTCAAGCCTCAAATGGATTTTTGATATTGACCACAGGATAGGCCATCAGTGTCTGATGTGTGGAGGTCTGACACCTGGATCCTGTACAGCCTTTAAGTTACAGAATTGGACAGGAAACGTATGCAGGCTGCTCCTATTCAAGTAATAGGTGCAGCGTTCAATTTCTCAAAACCACTGTTATACAGAGAATGGGGCTGCAGTGCTGCACTATTACTTGAATAGTAGGAGCCTCCACATGCTCTGTGTATAATGCTGTAACTTTTGGTGCTAAAAGGCTGCCAGAAAAGCTGATCTGTGCCAGGTCTAGATGACTGTGCATGCCCATGGTCACAAGAGAAATGGCTGCTTACACAGTAAGTAAGCGGCCATTTTCTTGTGGCCTGTGGGCATGTGCAGTCAGCTCTGCCCGAGGCCTAAGTTTCACCGCCTGCGCTGGAAGACGACGCATAAGGACAAACGTTCCAGAAGAAGATGGAGGTGGTGCTGGAAAGTTCTCTCACAGCATTGGGGACGCCCCCTGTGCTGTTTGAGCACTGAGGCTCGCCCCCAGTGCTGCGAGAGTACTCATTTGCATACCGACGGAAAACGGAATTTTAACCGAATGGCGGGGCAAAGAAGACATCTAAAAGTAGGCTATTCAAACGTGTCAACGACAAAAAAAAGTTTTTAATGGTAGAATCCCTTTAAATAAATGGTAGGTGCGGTTTATTGTAGATAAACAGTGACAAGCTTTGTGTAAAAATAAAAAAAATAGGTGCAAAAGAACGATAAATTCTTTGCACACAGCATAAAGCATGAAAAAGGCACAGAATAAGAAAAATGGTACAAGATTTCTGAGTTTCCTAATCTGATAGGATATAGCATTGGATTTCTTTACTAACCTCAACAGATCTCCAGGAACAAGAGCTTCTCTCTCCCTGAATGAACTAACAGCTGAATCACGGTTTGCATTACTGTACAAGAAAAGAAATATCATAATTTGTCATTACATAAATTTTACTTAACCATAGACTCACCAAATATAACTTTTAAGATTTAGAATATTATTTTGCACAGACTTGTATTGGTAAATAATCGGCCATTATCCCTCCCCAGTATATACAATCCTCAACATGGAAATTGCAACATCAAGAAGTAAAAAAAAAATTAAAAAATAAACATCTTGGCAACATTGATCAACATTCTAATAATTTAAAAAAAAACAAAAAAACATGGAAACAAAAGATACTGAATAAATTGAGATGGCTGAGAAACGGCTCCTGGGACACTTTAGAGAAATGGTTGTATCACTGGTTTCACAGCCAAATCAACACCGATCTGTTAGAGTACCTGAAGTTAAGACTAGAGGGGTCTGGCTACACCACAACATAATTCCAGGAGAAGAACTGGAGTTATATTCCCTTGTGAAGGTCTCTTTATGGCATTTCCCCCGTGGTCTCCAGACCAATTGCTGGTGATCACTGCATCCGAGCAGGACTCATAGCTAAAGAGGATAGACAGACCTCCATTCCTGCCTCTATTGTCGCTGTGCACCATGAAAGTCTTTGATAGCAGTGGCACAAAGTCAATGGAACACCTGTAGCTCATGGCCCCAAACTCATTATTGTGCAAACACCTTGTAATGGTTTGTGCCAACACCATTTGCCACTCTAGGTGTGGGATGTGATGCCCAATTTTACTTGCAGTTCAGAATAGCTCACTATGCAAAATCTTAGACTCAGACAATCCGTCCATGCAGAGATTAATCTCTGTGCACCTCTTGCTGTCAATTCTAGTGTGAAATTGTTCTCCAAACTAACCAGATACGTAACAATAAACAGTGATGATATCTTAGACTAGGTGAGTAGTCGGAGTGAAAAACCAAGGTCTCTCAGTTCAAGGACCTTCTCAATTATCGCACAGTTATTCCACACCGCTTGATCCGATTTTAGAGGTTTTATGTAGTCTCTCTTCTTGCCCCTCCCACATGCCACATTTTCTAATGCTTGAAAATCTTATTTGCAGATCTTAGCAAAATCTACTACTTCCTCGATTTGCACACCCTGCCTTGTCCTTTTTGGTGTTGCAATTTCAACATTGCGTGTACTTTAGTTATAAGTTGGCAAAACTGACTGCTACATTGAAAAAAAAAAAAAAAAGGCTTAGAAGAGAAAGTGTAAGCACTAGAGATGAGCGAGTAGTATTCGATCGAATACCTCCCCGCCATAGGTATTCGTTTAAGTGTCCGAACACCAAGGGGTTAAGTGCATTGAATGCTTGATGCGTTTAACCCCCTGGTGTTCAGCCACTTACACGAATACCTATGGCGGGGAGGTAAATACTACGGTACTCGCTCATCTCTAGTAAGCACCAATGTAACAGAAGAAGAAGAAAAATATCAGCCACTTACATATAGCTGTCAATATGTTGCTGAGGACTTCCAATCTTTTTTTTCTTGTCTAGCCAGGCTCTGTAATGCACCTCGGGACTATATTTTTATAGAGATAAATCTGTGTTAACTGTGTCACAAGCCAGAATATTTGTGAAATCTGCTATCACATGAAAGACTCTATCGGTAAATGGTGGTACCACAACTAATACAGTAATCTGTTCAGTAGTAGCGCTTTCCAGTATTAGTCTTTCACCAGTACAGATGGTCATAGACAATTATTTTGACAACAATAAAAAAACTAATCTAAAATTCTTTAGACAAAAATTCTTAACAAAAATCAAGTCTTTCCAAAACAAAACAGGGGTACTCCCAGCTCACAGACAATTTGCTGAGAATGGGGCAGGAAGCAGACAGCTCCATTCTCTGTGTAGTGGCCAGACCAGGTTACTGCAGACCTGCTCCCCTTCACTTGACATTGAATGAGAATGTAACAGTCTGCTTCCTGCGCCATCCTCTGTGCATCAGCTGCTGATGGATGGGGGTGACCCTCTGATGTATCTTTAGGATAGGTTATTAATATTTTTTATCCCAGAAACCCCTTTATGTTATTATGAACAGAGCTGGGGTGTTTATTTGCATTTTTTATGAAGTGTATGTACACGAGTATTTACAAGGAAGTGTTGAATTCTCTTTTCTTTTTATGGATTACTCTTGATATATATGATAGTTCTGACCTAGGTAACCTGTGTGTGTTAGTGTTGTGTGCCAGACATTATAAGTTGCCATACCCTATGATATCTCTTTTTTCTGCTTCAGTCAGAGTACTTAAAATAAAGTCCTTTAAGGTACATGTATTCTCCAGCCATTCGATCATTCCTAGCCTGCAAAATAAAATACACGCTCATGTAATATCGGTAAAGGACTGTAACCACTGTGTTTCACATAAAAGCCAGATCAGCTGTGTCTACAAGGTTATGACACATGAAATTCCTACCGAGTTGTCATTGGAATCACTTGGTACGTCTTTAACTGCATATATCTCTGCTTACAAGCAGCATCCTGGGAAAGGATAATATTCATGATGTCAAAGAGCTGCTCAATGCGTTGGTCCTGGCGCAAGTCTTCACCACCTTTGACAAGAAACGGGTAGTCTCTTTCATCGTCTCCACGAATAACAATCCTCTTGGGTTTCCTTATAGAAGCCATAACTTTCACCTTTCAAAAATAATATATGTACATTAATAAAACACATATAAAGCACCCCCAACACATCCAGGATATCTTCCCCAGGGACAAAGCCTTAACAGGTTCCAGCATACTTCCAGTGTTCTAAGAAAATAAAGGTTATAGCGCACGACTTGTCACCATAGTCATTGTTATAAATCAAAAGTACTTGGCAATTCTGCTCATAACCCGTACCATGGCCTATCAAATAATAGACTACAGGGACCCATTTTACTGCACCCAGAGAACACATACCCGCTCATCAAATCCACAGATTTTGACATGATATTCTGGCATAGGCTTGCTTTTACCATCATACTGACCTGGAACAGAATCAGAATTAGTTAATATGTTTTGCAAATAGGGCTCTATTCAGATCACATTTCTACAACAGTTCAGCACATCCATTTAACTAATGCAAAAAGATGGCCGTTTTGTTTTTCTTGTTTTTTTGTTGTTTTTTTTTTAAACACTGATGTCTCTGTAACTAATGGCCATCCATTTGGGTTTGTTTCTTTACATCTGTTAAACAGCACCTAAAACTGTAATCTATATCAAAAATGATCAAACACTGACCAGGAATTTCGAGATCATCTCTGGAAAACTCTGGCTTGAAAGCGCTCATCCACGGAGAATATTCCTTTAAATTTCCGGGCTCTTGCACTTTATCTTGCTCTTCTCTTATTTTACCCACTAGTGCTCCGAATTTCTCATTGAACGTTTTAGCTGTCATTCCACTAAGCTGGGATCCATCTTTTCCACATACTTTGTCAAATTCCTTTGAATATTTCTGAAATACAACATCTAGCCATTAATATCTCATAATTCTGGCTGACGGCCAAATCTGTGTTTCTGAGAGCATAAAACATTAGAGATAATGATTGGTATGTAAGAACTCTGCACCCCTGGATCTAGGATCAGGGGATAATCATACTCATTAGGGAAAGTGTGCACCTACACAGGCGTGCGGAGACTTATTTCTGCCCCGCTGGGGATTATGGGTAAAATACGCAAATCTATTCTCCAGGATGGAGAATTAGGAGAATTAGGGGCTGCCCCTAGAGGGCGGCATATAGAGGCACTGTTCTCCTAATTACATCCTGGAGAATAGATTTGTATATTTTACCCATAATCCCCAGTGGAGCAGGAATGACTTGTAAGTCTCTGTACACATGTGTAGGCACACACTCTCCCTAATGAGTATGATTATTCCCTGATCCTGGTCTATAGTCTCTCACTCTGCCAAACTAGTATCCCTGCGCTATGCTGAGGAGATCCAACAGATCGAAACAGCGCTGTCCATAGCTGGGAATCTGTTCCTTTTGGAATAGAAATACTAGTTTGGCAATAATCCCCGCATCATGTTATTAGGCTTATTAAATGAGTCATGTCATGCATGATGTTAAGGGGGCTGTCCCTAGAGGGCGGCATACAAAGGCACTGTTCTCCTAATTACATCCTGGAGAATACATGGGCATATTTTACCCACCTTAATCTAGTATTTTACAGGGTTGTTGGTGTAACCCTCAGCTCGGACGTGAACTTTAGACACAAATGTATTTGTAATACATTTTTTAAATTAATAATTAATGTAGCTATGTTTGTCAAAAAGTTGAAATGGTTGTCAATAATCCATTATATATTTCTTGAAATCAGCAACTTGATGATTGCAGTTGTCTTATAGTATTTTAGAGGTACATTTACTTTTCAAAGTATGTAATCCTTATAGAAGTGGATGAAAGTTATAGAAACAGTTTACCACACTTTCTACAATGTTTTCATAACTGCAATTCACTTCTTTGGGAGTTACGAGAAAGAGACAGCGCAACACTCTATCTGTAATACCCGACCATCATTGTCACTGTCAGGGAGATCAGGGTGAGGCAGAGCTGGGTAGGACCTGCATCTATCAGACATTAGGGGGCATTTCATAACGGGCACGACCATTATTTTTTAACATTGAAGTCTATAGGTAATGGACTTATAACGGACAGTAACTGAAGGCTATTTTGTGTTAGTTAAAAAAAACGAACACATTAAGATCAGTTAGTGTCCGTTAATGTCTGTTATGATAGATGTACGCTTTTTTTTTTTTTTTTTTTTATTAATGGACACTATCATAATGGATATCCAATGGTAGTATGACCCCAGCCTAGACAGCATATCCTGTGGTTATAACATTAATGTATTTTATGGGGAAACCCTTTTAAAGACAGTTTTTTGACCCCTTTGCTTCTAATGATTTTATGAAGATATGTGCTTATAGACATAGACCTAATGTTTGCCATAAACTCTGCACATTTTGACATTTTATTTTTAGGAGATGTTGGTGCATGTAATAACTTAATATATAGGTATGAGAGGATTATATGATGTTAATGTTTAACCTAAAGGTCAAAAATGTGAAAACTGTCCTGGTAACCAGATGTGAAAAATGTCCAAAATTCACAACTAGACTGTTAATTAAAAAGTGACGATTACCAGTTGGTAGAAATTACTGGGGTTGGACGATACAACATGAACACCATTTTTTTATTGTCAAGTTGAACTCTTCCTGGCACACCTGCTGTACCCGATAATGCCCGCTTTTTCCTCCATAAGCAGCTTATATCACTATTGATAAATTTTACTATTTGGGCAGTATAAAAAAAACATTGTTGTTTTACATGTCAGACCTGACAGAATTTCAAAGAGAACTGATCATTGGTGCGTTTGGTAGGGGCCTCTGTGACTTGAGTTGCTGAGCTGTGTGTGTAGACGTCTTACTGTGATCACATCACATAAGCATTCTTACTTTCCTGCATTTTTACCACGGCTGCCTAAAACATTTGCACAATACTGCGGATATACAGTATATATCTATGTCTATTTACCTTCATAATATATTTATAGGTTTTAGCATAGAAAATCAGCGTTCACTGTACCAGCAATGTACATACCTCTGCAAACCTCCTTCTAAATGATCCAAAGTTTTCATTTTTTGCATTGACAAGATTTGCATACATCTCCTTATACATCATCTTAATTTTGTTTTTATCAGGCTTTTTGTTATCCAATTCCTTGAAAACTTCATTTTTCCAGTCCTAGGCATTAAAGAACACATAACAGTAAAAAACAAAGCACGATGCAAAAAATATATGTAGTTCAAAATGTATGTATAGGTTAAATACTAGAGATAAGCAGAACTCCTGAGATTTGTTTGAGGCCATGTTCAGCAGATTTGGACATCAGATTCGGCCCAAATAATTTCATTACATATCGGAATTGCTCTAATTGCCTTTAAGAGACTGTATTCAACCCATCTTTCCTTCCCAAGGTGGTATCTTCCTTTCACATCAACAAGGATATACTGTTCTTTAGTCTGGACCACAAACATCTCCGTGAACGCTTCTTTCACAACATGACGCCTTAGGACCTCGGTTTCAACAGCCACAAAATGAAGAGTGCGCCTCTGGTGACACAGCTGGAGAAAGATCTGCTGGTGAAGAGACCACTCACCTGGGTCAAACATTTTGTGGCTTAAGTAATTGTTCACCCATGGGGTATTGACCATGGAGAGGACATGAATGTGACGCTCCAGCCAACAAAGGGATCAGGACGTTTCCTGCATGGCAGCTCCACTACTGATTATAAGACTAACCCCAGGTAGATGAGCCACACACTTGGACAGGACACTGTCAGCAGAAGGGGTCGAGTTGACCACATGGCAGCCCTTTACAGTGGGTGCATGTACATAATGTAGCAGTACTGGAAGGGGTCAAAAGGAGAGGGCGGTCGGGCTTTGCGGTGGGAAATGGCAGTGGAAAGGGGCCCTGTGGAGAATCAGGAAGTAGCCCCAAGGGTCACCTTACTAGACTACTGGAGCGTGTCCACCACTGGCTGTACAGAGAGGTAGACCCAGGATCTGGGTCAGGCAGTACAGTATGGACAAGGCAGGACATATGCAGCTGTGTAGGATTATTATTGGCTACAGTAAAGTATGAAACATGATGGACAAGGCAGGCAATATCTGGATAGGTAGGGCTAGCAGCATCTGCATAAATTTGGCATGACACATGATGTTCAAAGCAGGCAATGTCCAGGTATGTATAGTATGGAATATGGTGTACAGGCAGTGAAGCACTATTAGGCAGGTGATAGAAAGTCAGTCTCCCAGGTCAGTCTTTTCTTTAGGAAATCTCAGCCTGCACAATGAAACATGCTATTAGTAGAGATGAGCGAGTAGTGAAATATTCAAGATTCGATATTTGTTTCAAGTACAGCCTCAATATTCGACTACTTGATCGAATCCCACTATAGTCTATGGGAAAAAATGCTCGTTTCAGGGGAAACTACTATTTGACTAAAGGACAGTCACCAAGTCCATGAGTAGCAGGAGGAGCGCTGTACAGTTAAAGCGCACGAACCCCATTATAGTCTATGGGGACCGTGCGCTTTAACTGCACAGCGCTTGCAGTCTCCATTGTGGTCCGAATTTAGACTCCGCCTCCTCACAGACGAGCCTCCGGCAGAACCAGCGTTGATTGACCGAATGCTGTACACTGGCCAATCAACGCTTGTCTATTCATTCCTATGAGAAAAAGTAAGCTCCCTCGTAACAGCAAGCTGACAGCTCTCCCGACTAGCAAGGACGAGCCTGCTGCAGAACTAGCGTTAATTTGCCGAATGCTATTCACTGTATAGCATTCGGCCAATCAACGCTGGCTCTGAATCGAATATTTACTGCGAATAGCTAGTATTTGATTGAGTACGAATATTTCGAATACCGTAGTATTTGATCGAATACCTACTCCATCGAATACTACTCGCTCATCTCTAGCTATTATGTTTGGGGAAAATAGGACATGCTCTAATTTTTTTTTTCACATAGACCCCAAATTGAGGTGTGCATGGCTCCAAAAATCAATGGGTCTGTGTACGGTCAGAGTCCAGTTTTTCAGACTTATGACATCCAGGATACCTTACATATATTAGGGATAGGGGGGCATTACGCCTCAGAACCTACATTTAGTATTTGCATTCAAAATCCATTCCAGTTGTGTGTTATATGAAATCTATGTTAGTCCATCCATCTCACCTGTAATATCATTGCAGGATTAGAAAACTGCTCCAAGGCTTGAATAAAGTCTTTTATTAAGCCGCTTTTATCCAATTTTCTCTGAATTCTAAACATAAAAGGTACAAATGTTTAGCAGATCACATAGATCACTATGAATGTAAACTATGTAAACGTACCAATTCCATCCCCATTATTGTGCCTCCGCTTACCTTTCCACAAATGATTTATTCCTGTGGCCATCAACCGTGTCTTCAAAGTTATAGCTTTCTCCACTGATCATGAACGGATACACAAGAGACTGGGGGTAATATTCAGCAATTTCTTCTAGCACAGACTGTACTGCCAGGGATTCCTTCTTATCAAGCATTGCCATCATTTGACTTATCCAGCCAATGAACAGCCAGCAGGGAACAGAACTCACCTGAAAGGCAATACAAAATATAAGGGCAAAAGCTGTTCAATTGTTTCTCCGTCTCCTTCCCCATCCTTTTTGTTATTCTGTTGTTGTTTGTTAATCATATCATACACAGATGATGTTTTACATGACCGTTTTTTACCCGTGGTAGTGTATATGTAGCGTTGGTAAATAGTAGTATTGGTAAGGGCACCGGGGGATTAAGAACTGGGTGCAGTTATAGCTGTGTTTGCTACATAATGTGTCTTCAACCTAACACAAGCCATTTTATGTGGCTTTGCAGATAAACTAGGAGTGGATTCTAAGTGGTAGCACAGTTTTTAACACAATAGTAAACTAATTTTAAGGCTAACAACACACCTAGCAAAATGCAGCTAAAAAAACACTGCAGAAAAAAAAAAACAGTAAAAAACTTGCATTTTTCACAGTTTTCCATTGCATTTTTCAATTTTGCCTTCTTTATGCAATGGCTTCATTGACTAGAATGGGTCGGTGTCCTGTCTGATTTTTTTCAAAGATAGCACAAGGACAGATAAGTAATTTGTGTGAAACGACTCCATGCAGCAAACACACAAGAGATCTGGCTGCTGCAGAAACACACTGGGGGAGGGGGAGGGTGCTGTGGAAAAGCTGCGTTTTCCCTATAGATTGCAGATGGGGAAGAAATAAAAGCAGAGAAAAGGACAACTCAAAGGAAAACTCAATAAAAAATACTGAGGGAAAAAAAACTGTGTGCATTATTGTTGTTTTTTTTCCCACAGCGTTTTTTTTTTTTTTTAACGTCCCTCACATGGCTGGCCATTCGTGAGGATGTGGCTATTTACGATACTGATTTTTACACGGTTCATTTTTACGGACCATTAAAATATAAGTCATGTCCTATTTTTACCTGTTTTCATCGAACCCTTATTAATGGCAAATCTATGAAGGATCCATGAGAAACGGTGCCCCTTGGATAAGTCCTTTTCCACAACCCTTATTTCCAGTTGTCGTGAATGAAGGCTAAGGCTCTTGTGGGTTAGATACAAAGCCATAAACTCCATGACCTTCCATATTTGTCTTACCTCTCTAGCCATCAAATCCAAAGTTTCATCAGGATACAGTTCAATGATCTGAAGCAGTCTTGGAAACTTCAGTCGTGCTTCTTTAGACCCCAGCTTTAATGCTTTAATCATTTTATCCACTATGACTTCAGGGAATGGTTTCACGTCTTGAGAATTCAATACTATTAGTAAAAATAATACAAAAAATGATTTTATTGCCTTGTTGTAGGTCTAGAATATACATAGGTAAAACATAGTAGAATACATCCTGCACCCTATGTGTGCTAAATAAATCAGCCATGAACATGGCTCAGAATATTATTATTTACTTATGTTACTATATATATGAAAAGGGTTTACACATATGACATAAGACAAAACAACTACAATAAGCAAGAACAAAATATGTGGCTGACTGGTACAGACGGAGAGGACCTCACAAGGGATTACATTGTACAAGGGTAGAAAAACGGTATAGGACAATAGAGGATCAAACGGTATTGTCGTAGTAGCAGGGTAATTGTAGGGTGTAGAAGTGTTTAAAGAGGACGGTTTTTGAGTTGATTTCAAATGTTTCAAAAGTGGTAGAAAACTCTTCTGGTGTTCCAGAATACGATGATACCTGAGAGAAATATCAGATATTATTTGTGTCATGAGGTGACAGGTAATGTATGCCATTGGTAATATCTGAAACTGAATTTGGTGATCAATGGGAGGGACTGACAGAGGTGGAACAATGGGAGAGGCAGATTAGCTAGGCAGCAGACTTGGGGGTTTAATGGAGGAGCATAATAGTAGTGTCAAATAAAACGTAAAGTAAAACGTAACAGACTATGAAGAAGGATGTTGCAGAAGTCTAGCAGAGAGATTAATGGGACATGTACTGGCCTATCTGCGGACTAAGAGTTATAGAAAGAGCATATTTGTGGAACTTTTTTTTTTTTTTCAAATTTGATTTTTATTGAAATAAACAGATTTTACAACATAGAATAAAAAGAAAAACATGAGCAGTGAGAGTCAACACTGTGGACCATTTTTGAGGTGAACCCATCAAGAGATGGGAACACCAGCTAGATGGCATCTGCAATGGCTGCATTCTGATCAGGTCAGTGGAGTCAGTGGCCAACCCACAGACTTCACATTGATATAAAACCTGTATAATAGTGACTTTGCTAATGGCAGGTGACTTTCTCAGCTGACGTGGGAGAGGGGAGGATGAGATGCTAGCTGTGGAGTAAAGTGTGCACATGGTTATGCAATTTAGACAGTGAAAGAGAAGGAGAGAGTGTGGAGCTGAGCTAAAGCTATGTCTGCACATGTGAAATAAAACAGACAAAGATCATGCGGCCAGTGCTCAGGAATGCCCTTGGAGTCAAGAGTCTGAATGCAAAAGAAGATGAAAATTGGTAATGAGGATTTCTAAATGCGTGAGAAGAAACGCTCAATGAAAAAAAAGCGCTATGAGCAACTTTTTAACTACAAGAGCCGAGTACAATACAGTGGGGGCAAAAAAGTATTTAGTCAGTCACCAATAGTGCAAGTTCCACCACTTAAAAAGATGAGAGGCGTCTGTAATTTACATCATAGGTAGACCTCAACTATGAGAGACAAAATGAGAAAACAAATCCAGAAAATCACATTGTCTGATTTTGTAAGAATGTATTTGCAAATTATGGTGGAAAATAAGTATTTGGTCACCTACAAACAATCAAGATTTCTGGCTCTCACAGACCTGTAACTTCTTCTTCAAGAGTCTCCTCTTTCCTCCACTCATTACCTGTAGTAATGGCTCCTGTTTAAACTTGTTATCAGTATAAAAAGACACCTGTGCACACCCTCAAACAGTCAGACTCCAAACTCCACTATGGTGAAGACCAAAGAGCTGTCAAAGGACACCAGAAACAAAATTGTAGCCTTGCACCAGGCTGGGAAGACTGAATCTGCAATAGGCAACCAGCTTGGATTGAAGAAATCAACTGTGGGAGCAATAATTAGAAAATGGAAGACATACAAGACCACTGATAATCTCCCTCGATCTGGGGCTCCACGCAAAATCTCACCCCGTGGGGTCAAAATGATCACAAGAACGGTGAGCAAAAATCCCAGAACCATGCGGGGGGACCTAGTGAATGAACTGCAGAGAGCTGGGACCAATGTAACAAAGCCTACCATCAGTAACACACTACGCTGCCAGGGACTCAGATCTTGCAGTGCCAGATGTGTCCCACTGCTTAAGCCAGTACGTGTCCGGGCCGTCTAAAGTTTGCTAGAGAGCATTTGGATGATCCAGAAGAGTATTGGGAGAATGTCCTATGGTCTGATGAAACCAAACTGGAACTGTTTGGTAGAAACACAACTTTTCGTGTTTGGAGGAAAAAGAATACTGAGTTGCATCCATCAAACACCATACCTACTGTAAAGCATGGGGGTGGAAACATCATGCTTTGGGGCTGTTTCTCTGCAAAGGGGCCAGGACAACTGATCCGGGTACATGAAAGAATGAATGGGGCCATGTATCGTGAGATTTTGAGTGCAAACCTCCTTCCATCAGCAAGGGCATTGAAGATGAAACGTGACTGGGTCTTTCAACATGACAATGATCCAAAGCACACCGCCAGGGCAACGAAGGAGTGGCTTCGTAAGAAGCATTTCAAGGTCCTGGAGTGGCCTAGCCAGTCTCCAGATCTCAACCCTATAGAAAACCTTTGGAGGGAGTTGAAAGTCCGTGTTGCCAAGCGACAGCCCCAAAACATCGCTGCTCTAGAGGAGATCTGCATGGAGGAATGGGCCAACATACCAACAACAGTGTGTGCCAACCTTGTGAAGACTTACAGAAAACGTTTGACCTCTGTCATTGCCAACAAAGGATATATAACAAAGTATTGAGATGAAATTTTGTTACTGACCAAATACTTATTTTCCACCATAATTTGCAAATAAATTCTTACAAAATCAGACAATGTGATTTTCTGGATTTGTTTTCTCATTTTGTCTCTCATAGTTGAGGTCTACCCATGTAAATTACAGACGCCTCTCATCTTTTTAAGTGGTGGAACTTGCACTATTGGTGACTGACTAAATACTTTTTTGCCCCACTTTATGTGTTTATTGATTTCTCATGCACAAAGGTGCCCAGAGCCTTTAAAGATGGAAAATACCATTGGAATGTGACAAAGAACAATGACATATTTAAGACTATCAGTACCTGATGAATTGTCTTCAACTCTCCTAAGATGTGAGTCACAAAAATCCACCAAGGTCATGTATGCTTTGATGACTCCTTTGCTATCAGTCCAGCTTGCTGAATGAGACTGCGTTTCTTCTTCCGCTTTCCTGACAGCCAATTTCAAGTAACTGAGACACTTTCTATACAGTCCAGCGGCAACCTACAATCAAATTGTAAGGCTATAAACTACAGTCAATATCACCGTAATACTGCAGCAGATTCACTCCACATCTAGTTTGAACTAAAAGTTTTTCAACTTGCTATACATGTGGGTATGGCTTCCTGGAAAAAGATTGTGTGGTAAAAAAGCGCCCCATAAATTTTGTCTCAAAGTAAGCCATCTAACAGATGGCATAAACTTAATGATTATGATAATGATAATCATAAATCTTGGCACCTGCAATCCTAGGCATAGCCACAAACTAGATGTGAGGTGTTGTGCCTAGATAAACAATTATATCCATTTCTCTAGGCATTCTTATGAAAGTTACATTCAGATTCCCATAGAAATGCAACAAAACAAACCTGACTGTACTGCAAACAAAGAGAGTCCATGTGAAGGACCAAACAGAAGCAGATAGTTTTCTTACTGGATGTGTAATTCCTAAACTAACTGAACTGCTACGAGACATTAATGTTTTTTCTCTTAACCAGTTGGGGCAGATTCTGACCAACGTGTGTTTCTCTAGATAGAATGGGACAATTTTATAATGAGGCCTTCCTACTTTTTAATACTATGCTGTAATATTTCTGTACTTGGGTGTCTCCCCCAGGCTCATAGACATGAATGGAAAGCAACAGACATCATCATCTTTCACACCCTTCAAGATGAATGTGGATGGGGAGAAGTATTTTTCCTTGGACAAGTCTTTTAAGTAAGGTATATGTATGATGAACATGCACCTTCTGTAATGCCATTATTGTTCTATTTATTAGGAATTTTGTAATGCTCCACACTGACATTTTGCAGTTCACATAACCAAATAAATACACAGTCATAGGGCTCTAAAATTAGTGGAACTGCCAGAGATGGCAAAGCACTGTACTCCGTTATCCGAGTTTTATCCTCTAGAAGTAACAGAATGAATGGCAGCAAGCAGAAATCTAGAAAACCGTGAGGATTGATACAGGAAGTATATTGGAAAATTGTATATCTTTTATTGTACATTTGTTTGTCAATATTGGTCTGAAAGTGGCCAACCCCTTTAATACGGTAATAAAGCATGGATACAAGTTCACACTTACCTCCTCTGCTGACCCTGCAAGCTCTGCTACTTTTCTGGCCTTTGGCGTCTCAATTTTGTCCATACTGTCTGGTTCCTTACTGAGCGCATCCCCCATGATTTTATAAGTGCCGCCCAGTAACATATTGTGATACCTGTATGATCGTGGGAATCTGTTTAAATATTCGGGGCTGGTCTCCTCTGTAAAACAACAAAATATAAAAGACAAGACACTCAGTAAGCAAAAGACTGAAGCCACTTTTAGTTATTTATGTGCAATATGAGCTGTCTCTGCACTGTGTTATTACTAGTGCCATGGCTGACAGACTGGAAGTGCCGAATGTCAGCCACTGACCAATCTAACCAAAATGACAAGTGCTGCAAAATATGTTGGTGTTATGCAAGTCATTACTTAAGTAACAATAATGTTACATAGCAGTTGTCCCCAATCACTAGCTCAGGACCCATGTGGTTTGTAACACCCATCGTATGGCTTGCCATGGAAGTTATGGCTGTAAACACTGGTTACTTTAAGACATCCATATTAGCAATATTTTAGGAAACTGTGGAAAAAAGGGCTTCAAAGTAAGGCAAGGTTCACACTACCATCATTACAGTCCATTACTCTCATCTTTCATAGTATGAGAGCAACAGAAGTAAAAGGTGATAGAATGACTAATGTAAAATATATGGAAGAAGCTTTCTTCTGTCATGATAGTTTACCTTGTGTATAGATATTGTACTTGCAAAACACTTCTCATCACCATTTAAGCCCATTGTTCTCTTCCTACTAGGAATAAGAGCCATAGACTATAATGAACTAATGACAATGATGATAGCGTGTACCAAGACCAAGAAAGCGTTCAAAAATAGAAGTGTTAATTATTTTTGTGAGTTAAAATGCATAAACTGAATGAATAAAAAAGAAATCTAAATCATATCCAAATTTGGCGTTACTGCTCTGCCTTCTAAACAGCATTGTTTCTTCTAGGTGCACTTGCAGACAGTTTTTGAAGGAACTCAGCAGGGAGATTTTCCAAACACCTTGGAAAACTAAACACAGGTCTTATGTGGCTGTAAGCTTGTACAAATCCTTCTCTTCAGGTAATCCCAGACAGACTGGATGATGATGAGATCAGGGCTCTGGGGGGCCATATCATCACTTCCAGGACTCCTCCTCCAAATCACAGTCACACCAAATATTGATTTAATCCAGATTTCAATTTTTGTTCTTTCACTTAATTTTGTTCATTGAGAAAAATCAAGTATAATCTCTTTTTTAAGTACCGCAGTTCGTTTTTATTTAAGTTTTTTCTTCATGTTAGTAATTATTAATACTTGTACTTTTGAGGGCATTCTTACTTTGCAGCATTTTATCCACACCTGCCTAAAACTTTGTGCACAGCACTGTATTTACCTTATCCCTTTAGCAGTGACAGTTTGGATGGTATCATATAGTATAAGACCAGTGTGTAGAATTCTACACCTAAATATCTACAAATATTTGCATTTCCATTATTAGTTCCTTCAAAGTTAAAATGTCTTTTTTTTTTTTTTGAGTGTGGTTTCCATCCCCCCAGTCACAGATGAATGTGGCTTACGCTGTACATAAGCTTGTGGCCATTTGTCTAATAGTAATTCTTACCTAGTAGTGAGACAGTTTTCAGCACAGTCATTATTTTCTCTGGATTACTTTGGCTTTGGCTTCTGCTGTGACTGTAGCGACAATAACTGTGCACCCATTTTACCAGCCAGTCCTCGTTGGTTTTAGCTTCTCGATGAAGCTCTTTCAAAAGTTTCATGGCAACAGAAAAGTTGTTCTGCAGAAGACAGAAGTATTTGGATAATAGACAATGTGTTGTTGTTAAAGTAAACTGAAGAGACATAAGGCAGGCAAAAATCACTATAAGTGTATTATAATCAAACTGTCCTCAATAGAGCTCCAAGTATCAGTATATGTCAAAGCAATGTCTCAGAGTTTCTTTACCTGTTTCCGGGCACTGTCAACCATCTTCATTTTCATCATAAATTTACACTTCTTAATGAGAAAGTTCACATCTTCTTGCTTGTCAAGTTTCACTTCCCCACTTTCCTCAGCCATACTGTCTATTTCCATACTTTCTTCCAGCTGAGTGCCTAGCTTTTCTTGCTTTTCTTTGATTTTATCCAGGAAGAAGCACCTATGCACAATCACAATGACAACATCTTTCTCATAAGAAATTGTAAAAAGGTAATACAGAAAAACAAAATCAAAGAGTTTTTGGTACCTGTTAGTAATGACATCATCCCAGATGTGCATAGGATCCATTTTGTCATCTGGATAGCGACTCATCCAGAGGTGGAACAGCCTTCTCAGGGAGGGCAAGGATGATAAATTACCTAAAAGTAATAATCAGATCTTAAAATATAAAGTCATTATAAAGTCATAGTTAGCATTGTCTTTAACGTGCACTTTTTATTTTTAACAATGTGTGACATATGCCACCGAAAAAGGCAAAAATGAATTGTGAACCGAAAGTTAGTGACACTTCACTTTGAAAAATCCTGAATAGGAAATATACCTATAAGATGTTCATACTCCCTAATAGCAAGTATAGAAAGTGGTTGTCTTCATCATTGCTACTTATTCTATAGGACTCCACCTAAACATTGTGAGAAAGTGACAGGGAAAATTCTGGAAGGGCGCAATATTTCCCCCAGATTCCTCATGTATGTGTGGTGAGTGAGGGTAACACAGGGCTGTAGCAAAACCTCAGCTGTGCGCTTAACTACTTCTTGTCCTACTGTAGGAAGGAGCTCTCATGCACAGGTGGGAGCTGGGGCTCATCTAGGCCCTATAAAACCCTGTCAAGACCTCAGTCCTGGGGAGAGAGGAGGTGCCGGGTCCTGTCACAACAACCTGAGAGAGACCTGGTGAGAGACCTGTGTGAACACAGCCTCTGTTTTGTTTTTTGTGTGGCTGGAGCAAGCCACACGTACAGTTAGGGGGCGTTCACACTACTGTCGGTGTCCGACAGCTAGTGTCCACTGCTAATGTCCGTTCAAAATCTTGTGCGGACATTAGCAGCGGACACTAGCTGTGTCCGTGACATTTTGCATTCATTTAAATGGAGATCGGGTGCGTTCTTTTACTGTCCGTGGGTGTCCTTAGCTGTCCGTTCTCAAAGATGTCCGACTTTTCAAGCAGAGAGCAAAACCCGACATGTAGGTTTTTGCTGTCCGGATCTCCATTTAAATCAATGCAAAATGTCACGGATACAGCTAGTGTCCGATACTAATATCCGCACAAGATTTTGAACGGACATTAGCAGCGGACACTAACTGTTGGACACCAACGGTAGTGTGAACACTGCCTTAGTGTTCCCGTATTTAGTTAGCAGCTCAAGTGAGCAGGTTTTGTTTTATGTTTTTGCTGAAGTTAAGGCCTGTTTATATTCTGCTGTTTTTCAAAATAAACGCACAGGGTGAAACCTGTTTATATCGGATTTTGGTATGTTTGCCTCTGACTGTCTGGGTCCGCTGCTGCTACTGCTGAGCATACTTCCCCACAACATATACACCTAAATATGTATGCAAGGTGGTTATGTGGTCAAGAGTAGAGATGAGCGAACACTAAAATGTTCGAGGTTCGAAATTCGATTCGAACAGCCGCTCACTGTTCGAGTGTTCGAATGGGTTTCGAACCCCATTATAGTCTATGGGGAACATAAACTCGTTAAGGGGGAAACCCAAATTCGTGTCTGGAGGGTCACCAAGTCCACTATGACACCCCAGGAAATGATACCAACACCCTGGAATGACACTGGGACAGCAGGGGAAGCATGTCTGGGGGCATAAAAGTCACTTTATTTCATGGAAATCCCTGTCAGTTTGCGATTTTCGCAAGCTAACTTTTCCCCATAGAAATGCATTGGCCAGTGCTGATTGGCCAGAGTACGGAACTCGACCAATCAGCGCTGGCTCTGCTGGAGGAGGCGGAGTCTAAGATAGCTCCACACCAGTCTCCATTCAGGTCCGACCTTAGACTCCGCCTCCTCCGGCAGAGCCAGCGCTGATTGGCCGAAGGCTGGCCAATGCATTCCTATGCGAATGCAGACTTAGCAGTGCTGAGTCAGTTTTGCTCAACTACACATCTGATGCACACTCGGCACTGCTACATCAGATGTAGCAATCTGATGTAGCAGAGCCGAGGGTGCACTAGAACCCCTGTGCAAACTCAGTTCACGCTAATAGAATGCATTGGCCAGCGCTGATTGGCCAATGCATTCTATTAGCCCGATGAAGTAGAGCTGAATGTGTGTGCTAAGCACACACATTCAGCACTGCTTCATCAAGCCAATACAATGCATTAGCCAGTGCTGATTGGCCAGAGTACGGAATTCGGCCAATCAGCGCTGGCCAATGCATTCTATTAGCCCGATGAAGTAGAGCTGAATGTGTGTGCTAAGCACACACATTCAGCACTGCTTCATCAAGCCAATACAATGCATTAGCCAGTGCTGATTGGCCAGAGTACGGAATTCGGCCAATCAGCGCTGGCTCTGCTGGAGGAGGCGGAGTCTAAGGTCGCTCCACACCAGTCTCCATTCAGGTCCGACCTTAGACTCCGCCTCCTCCGGCAGAGCCAGCGCTGATTGGCCGAAGGCTGGCCAATGCATTCCTATGCGAATGCAGACTTAGCAGTGCTGAGTCAGTTTTGCTCAACTACACATCTGATGCACACTCGGCACTGCTACATCAGATGTAGCAATCTGATGTAGCAAAGCCGAGGGTGCACTAGAACCCCTGTGCAAACTCAGTTCACGCTAATAGAATGCATTGGCCAGCGCTGATTGGCCAATGCATTCTATTAGCCCGATGAAGTAGAGCTGAATGTGTGTGCTAAGCACACACATTCAGCACTGCTTCATCAAGCCAATACAATGCATTAGCCAGTGCTGATTGGCCAGAGTACGGAATTCGGCCAATCAGCGCTGGCCAATGCATTCTATTAGCCCGATGAAGTAGAGCTGAATGTGTGTGCTAAGCACACACATTCAGCTCTACTTCATCGGGCTAATAGAATGCATTGGCCAGCGCTGATTGGCCAGAGTACGGAACTCGACCAATCAGCGCTGGCTCTGCTGGAGGAGGCGGAGTCTAAGGTCGGACCTGAATGGAGACTGGTGTGGAGCGATCTTAGACTCCGCCTCCTCCAGCAGAGCCAGCGCTGATTGGCCGAATTCCGTACTCTGGCCAATCAGCACTGGCTAATGCATTGTATTGGCGTGATGAAGCAGTGCTGAATGTGTGTGCTTAGCACACACATTCAGCTCTACTTCATCGGGCTAATAGAATGCATTGGCCAGCGCTGATTGGCCGAATTCCGTACTCTGGCCAATCAGTGCTGGCCAATGCATTCTATTAGCTTGATGAAGCAGAGTGTGCACAAGGGTTCAAGCGCACCCTCGGCTCTGATGTAGGAGAGCCGAGGGTGCACTTGAACCCTTGTGCACCCTCAGCTCTGCTACATCAGAGCCGAGGGTGCGCTTGAACCCTTGTGCACACTCTGCTTCATCAAGCTAATAGAATGCATTGGCCAGCGCTGATTGGCCAATGTATTCTATTAGCCTGATGAAGTAGAGCTGAATGTGTGTGCTAAGCACACACATTCAGCTCTACTTCATCGGGCTAATAGAATGCATTGGCCAGCGCTGATTGGCCAGAGTACGGAACTCGACCAATCAGCGCTGGCTCTGCTGGAGGAGGCGGAGTCTAAGATCGCTCCACACCAGTCTCCATTCAGGTCCGACCTTAGACTCCGCCTCCTCCAGCAGAGCCAGCGCTGATTGGCCGAATTCCGTACTCTGGCCAATCAGCACTGGCTAATGCATTGTATTGGCTTGATGAAGCAGTGCTGAATGTGTGTGCTTAGCACACACATTCAGCTCTACTTCATCGGGCTAATAGAATGCATTGGCCAATCAGCGCTGGCCAATGCATTCTATTAGCGTGAACTGAGTTTGCACAGGGGTTCTAGTGCACCCTCGGCTCTGCTACATCAGATTGCTACATCTGATGTAGCAGTGCCGAGTGTGCATCAGATGTGTAGTTGAGCAAAACTGACTCAGCACTGCTAAGTATGCATTCGCATAGGAATGCATTGGCCAGCCTTCGGCCAATCAGCGCTGGCTCTGCCGGAGGAGGCGGAGTCTAAGGTCGGACCTGAATGGAGACTGGTGTGGAGCGACCTTAGACTCCGCCTCCTCCAGCAGAGCCAGCGCTGATTGGCCGAATTCCGTACTCTGGCCAATCAGCACTGGCTAATGCATTGTATTGGCTTGATGAAGCAGTGCTGAATGTGTGTGCTTAGCACACACATTCAGCTCTACTTCATCGGGCTAATAGAATGCATTGGCCAATCAGCGCTGGCCAATGCATTCTATTAGCGTGAACTGAGTTTGCACAGGGGTTCTAGTGCACCCTCGGCTCTGCTACATCAGATTGCTACATCTGATGTAGCAGTGCCGAGTGTGCATCAGATGTGTAGTTGAGCAAAACTGACTCAGCACTGCTAAGTCTCTGCATTCGCATAGGAATGCATTGGCCAGCCTTCGGCCAATCAGCGCTGGCTCTGCCGGAGGAGGCGGAGTCTAAGGTCGGACCTGAATGGAGACTGGTGTGGAGCGATCTTAGACTCCGCCTCCTCCAGCAGAGCCAGCGCTGATTGGTCGAGTTCCGTACTCTGGCCAATCAGCGCTGGCCAATGCATTCTATTAGCCCGATGAAGTAGAGCTGAATGTGTGTGCTTAGCACACACATTCAGCTCTACTTCATCAGGCTAATAGAATACATTGGCCAATCAGCGCTGGCCAATGCATTCTATTAGCTTGATGAAGCAGAGTGTGCACAAGGGTTCAAGCGCACCCTCGGCTCTGATGTAGCAGAGCTGAGGGTGCACAAGGGTTCAAGTGCACCCTCGGCTCTCCTACATCAGAGCCGAGGGTGCGCTTGAACCCTTGTGCAGCCTCGGCTCTGCTACATCAGAGCCGAGGGTGCGCTTGAACCCTTGTGCACACTCTGCTTCATCAAGCTAATAGAATGCATTGGCCAGCACTGATTGGCCAGAGTACGGAATTCGGCCAATCAGCGCTGGCCAATGCATCCCTATGGGAAAAAGTTTATCTCACAAAAATCACAATTACACACCCGATAGAGCCCCAAAAAGTTATTTTTAATAACATTCCCCCCTAAATAAAGGTTATCCCTAGCTATCCCTGCCTGTACAGCTATCCCTGTCTCATAGTCACAAAGTTCACATTCTCATATGACCCGGATTTGAAATCCACTATTCGTCTAAAATGGAGGTCACCTGATTTCGGCAGCCAATGACTTTTTCCAATTTTTTTCAATGCCCCCAGTGTCGTAGTTCCTGTCCCACCTCCCCTGCGCTGTTATTGGTGCAAAAAAGGCGCCAGGGAAGGTGGGAGGGGAATCGAATTTTGGCGCACTTTACCACGTGGTGTTCGATTCGATTCGAACATGGCGAACACCCTGATATCCGATCGAACATGTGTTCGATAGAACACTGTTCGCTCATCTCTAGTCAAGAGGAGTCTGTTCATTTGTCTTCACCCTTCAAAGTTGTACCCAGATTTGCAGAATTTGGTGCTCAGGAGGCCACTCTGTCTCAAAATCAGCAACAAATTTAACTTTAATCTACATCTGATTGTATTCAATAGGAGGCAGAGATCAAAGAAAGGTACTGAAAAGTAAGAGTCCTGCTCAGTATATTCAGTGAGTGAAAGACATGACCCAAAGCTGGAGGGGCTGAAAGTGGAGAAGATGTCCGACTCACATTCTTCCTTTCTATATTTGTGAACATACTTTTAAGCAGCTCCTACAAATAATAACTTGCATTTCAAAAATCAGAATTGTTGATGCAGTACGAAAAATGAAATACCGGGAACACGGATGAAGTTGATAAAATCCTGAGTCTCTGTTAAGGCTTGAACAGTCTGCAATTCAGTCAATCTGCTGTGATGTAGTAGTGAGTCGATACTGGAGTAGTTCTAAGAAAAAACATACAAAGTCACTTCTTTAGTTAAGCACACAGGTCTTTTGGGCTGGTGTATTTGGAGATGGAAAATAGTAAGAACTGCAATTACTATATATAAGTCCCAGCTCCAAATTACTTTTTCATACTGCTGACCTATCCACTCCCATTCACCAGATTTTCAACACTGCCTCACTTTTATATGCTCTTCTATGGTAGGTAATGATGTCACTATTGTAATAATTGTTAGGTTTACAGCCAATGACTAGATGTCTCCTGCTTGGCTATCAGGACTCTCAATCCATGGGACTTACAGCTCCAATTTTTTCTTCTAAGACGATTTTAAAGTTGAAGGTTGTCAGGTTTTGCCATTCCTCTATCCACCCTGCTTATCCTATCTGTATTGACCCCTTACAATTACATGAAAAACTTCCCATAAAACGTTTTGAAAATACAAAGTTATGCAGTGGTGTAACTCTAATAATAAATGTGGGGCTTTCTATTGACTTCATCAAACAGAAACTAGAACATAGCACAACATTTACACATTTTCAAATGTGGGGGGAAAACCCCCCCAAAAATACCCCACTAAATATCTGATCTACACAATTCTAATTGAATATTCATAATACCTGGATGAACATATCTATTCCATTTTTAATGTAATATCTCGCCCGGTCCAAATCATCTTGTAATAGGTACAGAAGACTCATTTCCTGGTTGTAGAGGGTTTCCATTACAAGTTTTCTATGCTCAATCTTCATGGCATCATCAATAAATGTTAACAAAGACTGGTCGTCCTTTCCATTCAGGAGAAGTTTCACTTTACTGCGGATCATGTAAGGAAGATAGGATTCCTGTTTGGATAAAGAATTTTGTCATACAGATATATCTTTTTTTTTTTTTTTTTTAGTATAGACATATTCCAGTCAAGTCATAAACATGGCCAGTTATTACCTCGTAAAAAGGGTCACTCCACATTTTCTTGAGATCTGGTGGCATCTGATTGTCAATGTTTACAGTCGAGCAATATTCCAGCGGTCCCCATTCAGTCAGTTGATTGTAACAATCCATAGAAGCGGTCTCCCAAAAATCTTTCTCAGCATCAGAAGGTTCTCCATCTGGAAAATTCTCCTGCAGAGCCTACCATCAGAAAGACATTTAGTTCTTTACAACTTTTTACATGGAATCAGCAAAATACATAACTCAAAATAGTGTTCAGTCTGAGGTCACAATAAATCCTTGGCCAAAATAAATGACAAAAAAATACAATAGGAAGATTGCTATTAAAACATTTTTTTTAAAAAAAAAAGTGCCAAAGGTTACTTCTTCATAAATATGAATTGTGATGAACATTAGAGAAACATAGAATATAATAATACATAAAAAATGGTGTACAATCAGGGCCTACACATATACAATGTATACCTTATCATAAAGTTTAGCAGCTTCTCCATAGTCAGACCTTGCTTCAGCATTTAAAGCTAACTGAGTGATACTTTTTGTTCCAATTTTATTACTAAAAATTCCGCGAAGAACATCATAGTCACCAATCGAGCGATACAACCTAAAAGTACCAAGAGATCTGTGGGTAAACTCAAAGAAGGAATATACTGTACATATCATTCAGTTTATAAGTGATATCTATTACAATAAGAAATCGGAGAATTTGAGTCCAGTACGACTCACCGTGCAAGATGTATCCATCGCAGCACATCTGGAGGAGTGTCTGCTTTTCCACGCTTCTTCTTTGCTGGAGGTTCCTCTGGTGGAGAAATGTACTGTAATGCTTTCTCAAGTAGTAGGATTCCTATTGACTGTTGCAAACTTTCTATGCTACTTGTGCTGACACTTGTTGGGTTCACATGAAGTAGCTCAACGTGTTGGTAACACATATCCTGAATAAAAATCACATATACGTTGTCAGTGGTCAACAGTTTAAAAAGTTGCAGTAAGTTTCAGACTACAATCTCCAGTTCTTCACTGATTGTAAGACCCCAGGTACACATACATTGGGCAATCTTCTCCTATTTCCAGAATTGGCTCACGTAGCCCTCTCCATTATATATATGCTGGGCATGAGCTGCGTTCATACAGAATACTGCTGACTTCATCAGTTATCATGAACTAACTGTATTATTAATGTGCTGTTTTCCCCTTCTAGATAAAGATATACAGCCCTGGTTATTTCTCCCTGTGTACAACCTACCCCCCTTCTCCGGCAGATTCTGCTGTAGGGTCTTTCTTCTCTGCACGATACATCACATGACCGTATGAAGCATACATCTAAATGACTTCAAAAATTAAAGTAGAGATAACCAATGCTACGTGCCCAGTTAATAAACAAAAAATGGAGATAGGTAGGTAACTATCAGGGACGTATTTAAAATTTCACTTTTATTGATATGTATTAAAAGCTATACTTAGTACAAGACAACATAACAAAAATGTGGTATAAAATACCCCCAAAATTCACAAAAGTAATGATTATGTGCAACCACCTAGCCTGTGGGGGAGTGGGACACACCGTCCTCCACAATCGTTTATTTACCCCACTATTGTTACACTTCTTATCTTTGTTGTGGATAATGGGATCAGGAGCAGGGCTGGAAAAACGTGTGCTATAGCCGCCTTTGTTATCTATAGAGTACTGGCTGGCAAATAACTCCACTGCTATAGATTTTTCCTTCCCATAAACTGGAGCTACAGTTAATAATTCATTTTGTTAAAGCACTGAAGCTCTCTGCTGTGCATTAAAATGCCTACAAAAGAGGACTTGTTAGAAGGCTGGTATACAGGGTAACTGGATAGTAACACCTATCTATAGGCTAAAGTGATTATCCGGGTAGAGCTGCTCTGCTGCAGATAAATCACAGGCAGCTCAGACAGCTCAATTCCCCAATTTAGGGCTAAAACAATAGCCGAGATTATCTTAATCTTATTCTTTTTTTTTTTTTTTTTTATACATCTAAATGACCCCTGCAAAAACTAGACCATTTGTTGTGCCATGGATTCATATTGGCACCTGGGCCATTGTGAGTTTTGGTATATTCAATTCAGATGTGTATGTGAAGATATGTGCAAGTAGACAAGCAACATATATACACTCAGATTCTTTTAAGAAGAGTTTGTGCATGTGTTTGTCAGACTTTGCTATGACAATTTTCACACTATTGATATATACTGAAAATATTGTAGTAGAGAATGACAGGAAAATGATGATACATAGATCACAATTATGTTAATATATACATGAAAGTACCTGTATACAACCAATGAATGGTGGGAAATAGTACACAGTGCTAGTTAAATACTGGCTGAACTTATCGACCACTTTAGCAGCAATGCTGTTCTTTTCGGTAGAGCTGCTGACTGCTTCCAGCACTCCAGAAAATAATGCACAGAATAGCTGTTTAGCCAGAGTTGGGTCTTTCTGAAGTAGAGAAAACACACAAAAAAAGATAAATTAGTGGGGTTTTTTAAAGATATTTTACCTTATAGGTTTCCACTTAATATATAGGTTAGAATAACAAAATATTTACATCTAATTCGAGTCTAAGTCCTTTCTCGTTAGATTTAGGACAATATGAGCATATATATAAATATATATATATATATATATATATTTATTTAATCTTCAAAACAAAAAGCATCATCACAGACCTGGGCAAGTGCTTGCAATGGTGCAATAAGTGCGCTGTATATAATCTGGATATCAGGTAAATCTCCATGTCGATAACTTCTATAAAGAATAACTTGAGCATCTTGCTTCAACTTTTGCTCAACTTTAATTTCCTTAAAAATAAAAGGGAAGCATTCTTTATGTAGATGTATTACACATTCAGGATTGATATTTAAGACATGAATATAGTTTAGGACGTCAGTCTCTAAATTGTAGGTTTTGTTTGCAAATCACGACTAAAGAAATAAAAAAAAATATGACAGTATTTGAATACTGAGGAAAATAGAGAGAAGATAGCAAGTGAATGAAACTACAGTATGGGAAAATCAGAGACAACATAAATGAATTAACCAAACATAGTAGCTCAAGTAGACGCAGAGTTTATAATGCACAGTGGAAATATTAGACAAAAAAAATGAACTTCTCGGGTATCTGAAAGGAGACACCAACAAAAGAATTCACAATGAAGAAAAGAAGGAAACAAACCTTTTCTCTTTTCTGTTCTGCGGCTCCTTTTCGTGCATAGATGATATTGAGCTTTTCTTGATCTTTTAAGAAACGTCTGCGCAATCTCAAAATGTCTGACCTTTCTCCAATTCCTTGGGTAATAACATATTATATTTTATAGTGGTACTTCAAGTGTTTACATGTAATAGCTGTAATTTATAAGTGACCATCTGGGCCAAGAACTGCAGCAACGCATCCTGAGGCTGGATAAAAAAATAAAACCTACTCACCTGTCTGCTGCCATTGACAGGGGAGTAGGCTTTATTTTTTTCATTTGTGGACAACCCCTTAAGAAATTTGAAGGGGTATTCCTATCTCAACTTTTCATGGCTGAGATCATAATACATGTTTGTCTTAGTCAGCTTGAGGTAGTTCCATTCACTTTTTATAGTTGAGGAAACAGTGTAGCAAAGTGAGCTACACTGTTTCCTTAACATGAGAGTTCCTCATGAATGTGTATAAATACGAGAAATGCGTAGCTTGCTGTTCACAATTGTTTCCATAACACCTATTTATTTTCCTTAAAGAAGCTGTACAGGTTAGAAGGAAATAAAAAAACAAACATTTTTAAAATAAACGGGGAGTGGTGTAAAAAAAAAAAAAAAATTCACACCTGTCCATGGTGCTCCAGTGTACTCCCTGTGTGGTCCGGTTCAGCTGTTCTGGTGTCTTTTCAAAGTGAAACTGCTTGCCAGCTGTGATGTCCCAGACCCCTTCTGCTGAAGCTGCCGATTGGCTTTAGCTGGCACATGCCCACTGAGATCAATCAGTGGCCTCAGGAAGAGACCCCAGGATATCGCCAAGTAGTGACGTCACTTGCCCTTCACTGAGGCTGCTTATTAGCCTCAGCCATCACGTGCAGTGAGGACTTTTTTTTTTTCACGGTCCCTGGTCAATTTGAAAAATTATTTTTTGTGCCTGGACAACCCTTTTAAAGGGGCTAAAGAGCATTTACGTAAACAAGCTCCAAAGACAAAATAACTAATCTTCTGTAATTATTTCTTTAAATATTAAGGACATCAAGCCATGAGACATTAATATTTAAAGGGTTTGCTCATATCAGCTTCACAGATAGGAGATATGCTAGCCAGAGTTATTTGCTCTGAAACCATAATGAATGATGTGAAATACTACATTTCCTATAGGATATTGGTATGAGCAGAGAAATAGATTCCTTAGAATAACTCACCCTTAGTTTTGCTGTCAGTTTCATCACCTGGAAGTCTTAATCGTTGTTTTCCAAAATTAGGTCCTATGGGTCTAGATGAACCCCTCTGAGTTTTTTCACCTCTTCTGCTTGTGAACAGCAATGTTGAAGAAAGGGACTCTGAAGAGTCAGCAGAGTAACTGCCCAATGTATCCAAGGTACTGCCAGTGAGCCAATTAAAGGAACTTCTGCCACCTACAGTCCAGTGCAAAGAGAAAAATAGCGGTTCATCAACATTAAATAAAAAATGGATTATATATCACAAAAGAAGGAACAAGTCACCAATGTACCAATATTCTGTGTCGGTGTAAACTGGTAGTGCTGCTGTGTTGCTCTTAGTTGGCCTCCTTCAGCTTCTGGGCTTTCCAGAGAACTTTGTGTCTTGGACCTGTAAATACTTTGCGAAGCTTGAGTCTCCACAAACATTGGAGTATGAATAGTGCTGCGGTAGCGCCAGTTGGAATCAACAGTATAATCCTAAATGAGAACAGGAGTACAATATAAAAAAAAAAAAAAAAATCGACAGTAAACATGAAGCAACTCATATCGTTTTAACATAACAGTACAATAAAGTATCATACCTGGAACATGCACTCGGAAAGTGGATGCTCAAACATTTGCCGGACGTAATCTGGGCTTCTACTTGTCATTTCAAGAAGAAGGTTTGTGGCCAGACTTAGAAAGTGCTTTTCAATTTTGGGGGAATATAAAGAACACAGTACAGCAACCATTCGATCAACTGTGCCAGTTGGCAACCGCGTTTCATCACTCCAAAAATTCCTGACAATAAGTCTGTAGAATTCAAAGATATAAGTCAGAAACTATATAATGTTACTAATGTGAAAGGCAAGAGGATAAAATAAACAGAAATCATCAAGCACTTCTCAGCAGACTTAAAGGTGGTGTCCCGTTATGGACATTTAACCCCTATTCACAGGATAGGGGACAAGTGTCTGATCGCTGGGTCCCCCAGTGATCAGGTGGATGGGGGACCAAAAGCTCTTCCAGAGCACTGCCAGATGGGGCCGCAAGCAGTGCCAGAGATTACAGTCCTGGCAGCCCCAAAGAAGTGAATGGAGCGCAAATCATGCAAGTGCACTGGCCCTCCATTCACAAGAAGACTTTGTGGGAACTTCTGGTCCCCAGTCTTCCTGATCCAGCTATTGGATACCATGTTCGCCCGCCGGGTCTCTGTCCTTTTTCAACCCAGCTGAGTGTGTTTTTAAAGGGATCCTATCATTGAGAATGAATTTTTTGTCCCTAACACGTCAGAATAGCCTTAAGAAAGGCTATTCGTCTCCTACCTTTAGGTGTCTGTTCCGTGCCGCCGTTCCGTAGAAATACTGGTTTTCGCCGGTATACAAATGAGTTCTCTCACAGCACGTCTGGGGCATTATCGTATAGGCCCAAAGCCTTATGGTAGCAGTAGCAGCCTGTTGCCATACAGGCCCAAAGCCTGTGCTAGCAGTAACAGACTATTACTACTACCACAGGCTTTGGGTCTATATGGTAATATCCCAGACCACGTGACGTCTGGGATATTCCCATATAGGCCTGAAGTCGGCTAGGATTAACATCGGATCCCGGAGAGATGAGTAAAACTTTTTACTATTTTTTCTCACCTCCCCTGGGGCTCTGATTAATATACTCGGGGGTCTGAAAAGACCCCCCCGAGTATAATAATAGCGGCAGTGGGATCGTGGCTGGGGCTCGGGCCAACTCACTGCCGGCCTCCGCGGCCTATAGTATAAGGTGACGCGGGGGTTGGCAGTGAGCAGGCCCGGGGAGGTTGGTAATAGGCCGATACCTGTTGGGAATACTTCAGCAGGTAGCGGCCTATTATAAAAACAAACAAACATTAAGTTCTCATACTTACCGACCTCGCGCTGCCGCCACTGCTCATCTTCTTCCGTGGCTGCTCCTGCGTCTCAGCATAGGGGGCTGGATGATGCCACCTATGCTGAGATGCAGTAAGACGTCACCGACACACGCCGGGTGCGGGCCTGAGCTAACGTGGCCACGTCACCCGGCGTGTGATGTAGCCGGGGGAGGGGGAAGGGACTGGAGCGGAGGCCCGCTGAAGCTGAGTCAATACGGTCAAGTCAATTACCATATTGACTCGAGTGGTAATTGAACTGGTCCTCAGTGAAAGGAAAGACATATGTGGGAGGCCGCTGGAACAGCACTGCTGCCGATAGGTGGTTGGTGAGGCAGTGCTGTCTCTAGGGACGCCTTAAGATGTTTCCAAGGCAGAGAAGATGCTCTGGAAACATCTTGGGGCGGTCCTGGAGGCAGCGCTACCTCACCACTCACCTATCGACAGCAGCACTGCTCCAGCGGGCTCCCACAGGTGTCTTTCACTGTGGACCAGTCATGTGACATTTTCAATTACCGTATTGACGCGAGTATAAGCCGAGGCGCACTTTTACAGCACAAAAACTGTGCTGAAAAACTCGGCTTATACTCGAGTATATATACGGTATTTATGGCTTATACCATTATATTGTGAATAATTGGGTCAGCACTCATAAAATAAACGTATGTAAGCCAAACTAGAAGTACATGTATATTAGAAGTGTATGATCTTGATAATGTAAAAATCTAAAAACTGGAACATTCTGTAACTCTGACAGTGCTCATGTTAATCTAATGTACATACAGTGTTTAAAGGTGAATAAGTCTTAGGAATGAGCACAAGAAGGTTAGCACTTACTGAAGCTCGGCATTTTCATCAACCAGTCCTTCAAGTAATGTCTCTTTAGCCATTTTATAGATCTCTTGGGAATCACTATCTGACTGGCTCTCTAAATCTCTGAAATATAATGTACAACACACAATTACACAATTGTATAGATATATCTGAAAACCACTGTACGGACGCTATTCAGTACAACTATATACACTTGAGAAAATTATTCAAAATGCGCCAGATTTCAGGCACTATGTGCGCCAAAACTGTTGAACATTCTTTACACCATAATAAATCACTGCTTTAGACACTTTCTGCACCTTGCACAAGTGTGTGGCACTTACTGAAAAGAAGGGTCTTGTGAGTAAATGGGAACGGCATGAGATGCAACAGTGCTCCAAAAATTCACCAAACTTGTGGAGGATTTTTTTGTCAAACACTAAGGGAAGTCTGGGGGGTTAAACTGTAGCCTAGACAGTCTAACAATGCACCATATGTATCACCCGGCCTTTACAATACCGCACATTTTACAACTAGCTAGTCTACATCTGCACGGTCTAATACTTAGATGGTATTAGTAAATCTGCCCCAGTGTATATTATATAGTGCAAGTTCTGAGGGGATAACCATGGCATAGAGAGGTTCTTACCATGTGAAGCATACTAGAAATTCATCTTTAAAAAGAATCTATTATCTCATTGAGAATAATCTACAAAACCTTTCTAAGTACACATATCTTCTTTCCCATTTTCCAGGTGAAACAATGATCAGTGCAGGAGAAGGGGGCGGAAAATAACAACAAAAAAATACATTTTTCTTTAATAAAATGTATTTTATAAAATTTACAAAAAATGTTCAATCTACTTTACCCACCAATTTTTGTGTTTTTCTCAAAAGCAACAGGATGTCTTTCACTTTCACAAATTTTTAATGTACAATTTTTAACACAATTGAAAATCCTTTTAATAAGGTATTAAAGGTATTAGATACAGTAATAAAACAAACATGAAGCATTTTCTGTAATATAACTGTAGATATGATGTGCGCACAGGAAAGTACAGCAGACAAGGGCAGATGAAAGCAAGGTTATATTACCTGTAATTGTCATAGATCCACATGAGAATGTCATACATATGTTCCCGACAAACCGGAAAATTGTGAGAACTAAATGTGGTTATGGATGGTAAAAGCTCCCGAAGCTCAGATGGCTTTAACTTGGCTAATAACTTGTACACTATATCTAGGCACACTCTCTGTCTTTCATCATCTCTGAAATTAAATGGAGAATGACAACATTAGCTAATATTACTTTAGAAAGAACAGCAATGGGTACAAGTAGGATGTAACACATGAGTTATTGGTCTCAAGAAAGCCATTTAAACAAGAGTGAGGTTGCGACTACCATTTCCTTTCAAGAACAGTGTACTTTAAGATGCTGCTACCTGAAACATGGCATATAAACATTAAGAGGGTAAACATGGAAGAGTGGCGCTACTTGGGAGTGCCCTGTGATTGCAGGCCCGCAGATGAGTGACAACACAGTGGCTCAGTGGTTAGCACTGCAGCCTTGCAGCACTGGAGTCCTGGGTTTGAATCCAACCAAGGACAACATCTGCAAGGACTTTGTATGTTCTCCCCGTGTTTGCATGCGTTTCCTCCCAAAAACATACTGACTGTCAGACATTCACAGATCTAATCCTATCCTACAGATATTAGTTGGTCTTCAAAATCCTGAAATCCTCCTCACCTACTGGTCCTGAACTTATAGTATGGAGTTCCTGACTGCCTCTCTTAGTCATACGATAGAGGCTTTCCAGGCCATGTGGTCTTCCTGGGACACATATTGTATACTGCAAGGTCTTTGACTCTTTTCCCTTTCCCCTATATTGTGTCACCTCCACTTGCTTTCTTGGTGTTATTTACTGCCATTTTCTTTTACTTCCTTTCCCTTTTCTATGTATTTTTTTTTTCTTTCCCTCAATTTAATCTTACTGGTTTGGTGTGGCAGCCACATGCGTGGTGGTGCCATGCCCTTCTCTGCTTATTTCTCAAATGTTTTTCATTTTTGTTTACAATATTCCTATTCTGTTAAAAAAATAAATTAATAAAAATTACAGTAAAAAAAAACAAAAAAACAAAAAAAAAACAAACATGGATAACCCCTTTATATAATAAAGGGAAAAGAAAGAATAGATCATGTCTTACCGGTTGCTCATAATTTGCTTGAAATCCCTATTTTTTAGCTCAAGAAAAAGATCCTGTATTTCCTCAGCCCTAGACCATATGATTTCAAGACACTGGGTTTTGAGAACTCCATGAAGCTTTGGTAGCTGGTAGAGAACAATCTTCATAAACCTATAAAATATCAACAACAAAAAAAAGAAAAGTATGGAACATGTATACAGTAATGAAGCTATAAAATACCTAGGAATTAGTTTGCCTTACCTGTCAGCAAACAGTGGAAAATGTTTCACGATTTTATTCAAGCACATTATGAACTTGTCTTCCTTATTACTGCTGTAAAGAGATTTTAAGTTTTTCTCTACATAAGCAAAGACGGGTCCTTCAATGTCCTTAAGGTGAAAGGGGAAAAAAAAACATGGGAAAGGCAAAAATTAGAAGTCATCAACTTTGTGCCCCAGTTAATATACAACATGAATTAATATACGAATCTTCTAGTAAAACTGATAAAAAAAAAAACAGATCCGCTTGAACGCCCATTTCAAAGAGGGGTTAAACTGCTCACGTGCCATACGCTGGCATCCACTCCATTGTGGATCTATTTTATAGACAGAGTATTAATTGCATGCAGAATTTTATTTCCATGGCAAAAAAACAACAGGTCCACAATGGAAAACAGGAGATCTGTTCTTTTTTTTTTTTTTTTTTTTTTTTTAACATTGAGGTCAATAGCAAATGGTACACACTGAAGGTACACTTACTTAGGTTTAGATTTGTATTTCTATTTATTTTCACTCTGATCCAGATTTTTAGAATGGATATTTTTCAAATACAGAAACATAGTGAACATGTGAACATACCCTTAAAGGTATTCTTTAGAGAAAAAAAAACAAAAAAACCCCAAAACATTGCTGCTTTCTTCCACAAACAGTGCCACGGGTTGTGTCTGAAATTGCAGCTGCGTGGAAATGAAAGGGGCTGAGACACAAAAATTCATAGAACCTGTGGTCTGCTGTGCTGGTTTCAAATGAGAGCTGCTATGCATTTCTAAAAGAGGACAAATCCTTCAGCATGTCAATTAAAAAATGTATTTAAGAAAAAAAAAACAAAGACCAAACTATTTAAAAAGAGTAAGTATAGATCAGATTTTTTTTCTCGTAGAAGGCAGAAGGCTAAAGCTTCACAAAAGAAGATTTCTATTAAGTCAGTGTACATCTAAAATGACAGACTGACAGGGGTCTTCCAATAATAACAAGTCTGAGCACTGGGACCCCCACCAATTAGAGTAAATGAGGTGCTGCTCCACTCATCTTTATGAAACTGTACAGCCCTCTGCTATCTCCACAGAATGGAAATGATAATAGTGAACATGCACAACCTGACGCTTGGTTCATAAGAGGAAGGCAGAACCCTCATTCCCATGATCAGTGGGGGTCCCATTCGTCAGACCACCACTCCATAACTTGTTTTTACAAGAATACCCCATTAAAAATTGGACATTGTCATTGCATTTTACTCTACTGACATTCTTGAGCAAACAAATGGCTGCTGTAACTTTAAACTAATCTAACAATATACAAACAATACAATGTGTATTACTCTACTAAACAGCCAAATACTGTAACATTTTAATACATCCACATGACATACTTTTTCTTTTTCTGCAATATATCGAAGAACAAGTCCAAGGACTTCAGAGGATGCAGCATAAATGTCTTTAAATCTGGTGAAGGTAACATTGTTGGCAAGAGCTTGAAAGTACCTGTATAGAAAACATATAATATATAAGATATATACAATAGAAGAATAGAATAACAATTCGCACTTTGTTGCACAAGACAAATAATCACATTTCTTAAAGAGTTTTTCCTATTTTGTCTGACTTATGGGAACAGCCAAGCAGTGCTGCTCTACACTAGTGTCATAGAGGATAATAGGAGCTACAAAAACAGCATAGCACAGCTGAGCAACACGGATTCTATAGCTACATAGTTACGGAAATAAAATAAATATATATATATATATATATATATATATATAAAACTTCAAATCAAGTAAATAAGCATACACATTAGTAGTAATCCCCTTATCTGAAAACACCCAAGCTGCAAACTTCTGACAATATTTTTCCCATATGAGGAAAAATTACCGATAATACCAAACTATCGTTTTGTTTTTTTACTTCCAATACAATTTGAATAAAAAGTGAACATCAGACATTCCCCAAGGTGGTAGAAATAAAAAGTAATTCTTGCGTACAAAGTCGCCTTACGCTCCCATATACAGAAACATAACAAAAGTTACAGGTGTCAGAATAAGGCGAATCCACAGATTATTTTTTTCTTTCTTAAAAAGTGTTACAACGGGAGACTACAGGTGACGTGTCGTTTTGGCTGCACAGGGTGCACCATAAAAACAAAACTCTTAAAAAAGTGGTGCAAATGCAATTTTATTCTCTAATTCCACCTCACTCAATTTTTTTCCAGCTTCCCAGCATATCCTATAGAATAGCATAGTAACATTATGAAAAAAATTTTTTGGCTTTGAAAGGTAGGTAGTAAAAAATTGAAAATAATTTGGAAGAAGATGGCATATCCCTAAAATATGCATGTCTTATAAAAAGCGGGGTTCCCACCATTCCAGGGAATAAAGGACCCCTCAGCGCTGCTCTAGTGCTCTGCGTCATTCTAAGTTTTCGCCACACAGCAATGTTCCTGGTCACCCCGACTGTGCAGGTAATGACAGCCAGCCCCCATTTTATTGAATGGAGTTCACTGTATTGCTGCGCAGAGAAAACAGAACTAAACTTTGCTCTAAACTATGGTCATTTTAAATTCTGGTTGGAAATTCTCCTTAATTAAAAAAAATAAAAATGTAACTTACCGGTCAGAAGCGATTTCACATTTTGGATCATATGGAGAAAAGTTATTAGCTACCACCAAACCTAGTAGCTGAATTCCCACCGAGTTGTCTTTTGACTTTGGATCTGTTCCAGAAAAGTTCTTATAGATTAACCTTAAAATAAAATGAATTATTTTTGTTGAAACTCTGCTTGCTTAATGTATCTGATATTACAAGCACAGATACATTGAATACTCAAACATGAAAAAATATGCTAAACTGCAATGTTGTATTCCCCTATCACCTCTTTAATCTCTTAAAAATAATCTGTTCTTGGGTGATGATATTATTTGGTAGTCGTAGAATAGGAACCAGCAGGGATCCAGTAAAAAAAAAAAAAAAAAAAACACATGTGCGTTCAAATAATTCTGTTACGCACTACGCTAACTCATAACACAATATGTAGTAATCTCAAATACTTCCTATAGTGTCAACTGAAGGCAAAAAGAACTTTATGTTTTACACCTATGGCTATACAGCAGAGCTGCAGGCTTTAACAAATGTGCCTAAATCTGAACATTTAGAAGTGAAATTAAAGGGGCTCTATCAGCAAAATCACGCTGATAGAGCCCCACATATGCATGAATAGCCTTTAAAAAGGCTATTCAGGCACCGCTAAAGTTATATTAAACTACCCCCCAGTTTTAAAATAATACCCTAAAAAAGAATGTGATCTACTTACGCATCGTGCACGTTGGGCGGGCATTCAGGGTGCGCCGTCTTCTTCATCCATGCCTCCTCTTCCTCCGATGTCCTCAGGTCCCGTCCTCCTCCGACGCTCGCGAACTGACATTGAAAAAAAAAAAAAAAAAAAAAAAGGCCAGGGCGCATGCGCAGTAGCCGTAGTAGAAGCCGCATGCTACTGCGCATGCGCCAGTCCATTTTTTTTTAATCAATGTCAGTTCGCGAGCGCCGGAGGAGGACGGGACCCGAGGACATCGGAGGAAGAGGAGGTGTGGATGAAGAATACGGCGCACCCTGAATGCCCGCCCAGCGTGCACGATGTGTAAGTAGATCACATTCTTTTTTAGGGTATTATTTTAAAACTGGGGGGTAGTTTAATGCAACTTTAGAGGTGCCTAAATAGCCTTTTTAAAGGCTATTCACGCATATGTGGGGCTCTATCAGCGTGATTTTGCTGATAGAGCCCCTTTAAAGGGGTTTTCCACTTTAGAATATTGAAGGCATCTTGATAATATTTATATGCCAGGAACTGTGATGCTCACTTGCCGTACAAAGTATAACAACACTGAAATCTATGGGACAGCGCTGCAATACTTAAAGCTGCTGCAAGTGAGCAGCATGGATCCTGGCATGTAAACATGGCCTGTTTCTGAGCTGCTGATCTACGACGGTCTTGGATGTCAGACCCTCACAGATCTAGTATTAATGGTCTATCCTAAGGATAGGTCAGCAACATTAAAGAGTAGATAACACTTTATCACATCGTTAACCAATTATTGTTGAAGGTATACAGAAAATTACTTATAATAAAATCTGTATGCATACTTGTATGGAATACAAAGGCACTCCTTCCAGCACTCCAGCACAGTTTTAATGATCTCAAGATTATGTCTATACACGGCTCTCTTTTCATGAAATGAATTCTTCATCATAAATTCAAGCAGTCTGTTAGCCAAGATTTCATCCTTTGCAAGTCCCTAAAAAACAAATATGTTGTAATATCAAACAATTATGTAGTAAATACTTATTATACCTTTATTTCAGGTCTCAGCTGTTACTTACATGAGGTGTAGCAACACTCGACCAAGAAAGTAGTGTCACAACAGTCTCCACAACCAAGTAGTGAATGCCTGTTCCGCCATTATTTTCAGACACAATCAGCTGTAATAATGGGCCAATCCAAAACTTTGCATAAGGGCGAAAAACCTAAAATACAAGATAATTCGCAGGAGATCATGTAAGCATAAAATCTGGTGATAACTATAGTATTCTTTTTAATAGGCCTGCCTTTTCTAAGAGAGACAAACAGAAACACGGTTCTATCAATGTGCCTTTGTTTTATATGGTCAGTAACTTTTCACATAACTTAGTCTCATTTATTAGATCATTTGATTCTGGATCAAATTTTGATGCACTTTAGGGCTAGTTCATACGTGGGGCGCCCGCTCAGGTTTTGACACAGAGAGAGACGCGGCGAGCCGTGTCTCTCTCTGGTCAAAACCCACCTGCCACGACCATCGCGGTCGCGACTTTCCCCTCCTATGTCGGCTCAAATGAGTGAGCCGACATAGGAGGGTGCTGCCGTTAGGTGGAAGCCGCGGTCCAGCGCGCCGCGGCTTCTGCCTGAAGAAAGAACATGTCGCTTCTTTTCTCTGCTAGTAGCAGCCCGCCACTAGTGGAAAAAAGAAGCCCGGTGGTCTGCATAGACCACCATTGTAAAGGAGCGGATTTTGAAGCGAAATCCGCTGTCAAAATCCACCCCTTTGTTCACGTGTGAACGAGCCCTTACTTTAAAAAGTTGTTCTTTTCTGCCTGAAAAATCTCTAAAGTTCCTGCCACTAAATGACTCCCCCCTTCCCAATTTGCTGTTCACTCCATGTTACTAGAAAAGGTCCATCTTTAGAAATCAACATACTCAAGATGGAAACAAAGGAACTGCAGGGCAAAGGGGCTCTGCATGTTTACACACAGCTTTGAGCTCACTGCCTGAACACTACTCAGAGAGGAGTCTGCAGCTTCTTACAACTCACAGTTAGTGTAAGGAGAGTCTATATACTTCTGACCAGCTGCTTGTGTTATTGCTGATGGGATGTTAGTCACTGACTGCTAGCAGCTTATTTGTGCTCAGACTTTTTTTTTCCGTGTCAGTGATCCTTTTAGCTGCATCATAACTTGGATTTGGAGCCCAGTGTCCAGCGTCTCCCCTTATGTTGATTTGGCCTTTACTCATCTATTTGTTTGCTATTTTACAGTTACTTCTCGCAGAAGTACATGTAAAGAAACAAATAGTAGTTATAATGGATGGGGGCAGACTGCTCTGTATGGTACAAGCCCCTGTCTCAGAGAGAAGTGTAAAATGTGCTGCAGCGATAATGGGGCATAATATATGAGGATAGGACAAGAGGACCAAAGTCTCTGAGGTGTACAAGCGTGTATTTAACAACTAGGAATACAGATGAAACATAGCAAAAACAAAGCAAAGAAAAACGGTTTTCAAAACTTACTTCCTCAGAGTTAACAACAAGTTTGGAAATGAAAAGACGTATGTTCAATGGTGTGGAGGGATTTCCTAGTTTAGAATGTAAAAAGGTCATCCATGGTGGCAGGTCTTGTGGAGTTTGTCCCTAAATACAACCGGAAAGGAACACAGATTTAGAATTAATATAATCAAAACAGTTGGTTTACAATTGGTGTCATGTACCAAAATACATGCCATCTCCACTGCCAAAAAGAATCCGAACTTCTGATTAGCTTCTGAGTAACAGCTATGTTTTCTCTATGAAAAGCTTTGATAAACCCAACACACCCAACGCGTCTGAAAAAAAAAACATTCCTCTATACCTCCTCTACTTGAGGTGTCAGGTTATTTTTCTGCATGTGTTTTATCAGTCCAGTCATAGGTGCCATGCACTCATGCTGATTTAATTCATCCATCTCAAGCTCCATAACATCCTGTGGGGTCCGGACTTCAGAGCTGCGATCCTGCCACAAAAAGGCTGAATTATAAGACAATTCTTCACATAAAAATGAAACTCACTCCAGACAAGACACAAGGTATAAGTTTATTTTATGACTAAAAGTCATAATGTAGAGGCTTTCTAAAAGGATTTCCTCAACTGTCCTTGTAAGCAGTAAATAAACTGTAAGGTGACTACAATTATGTGAAAAACACAATGCAATAAATATGGGGGGGGGAGGGGCTGAGTGCTCAGCAGCAGCTCTGAGCTGTGTATGTCTGACAAGTAACGGAGCTCCTCAGATAGGGGAGAGGGGAGGTGCGAGCTCCAGCATTTCTGATTCTGGTTTAATTGAATTTGGCTGATAAGGGCTGAGATAAGGAGTCCATTACCTCTGTATGTAATGCAAGCTGACTCAAATCTAGCTCTGCTCTATCAGCTTCTACATCAGCTTCATACTGTGGTAATGCATTTACAACCAATCCCTCATTACTAACTGCAAACATAGCAGATAGCAGAGCAAGTGAAACCCCGCCCACCAATGTGCCGAGAAAACCAGGAAGTGTACAGAGCAGACAGCCTGCAGGTTGGTGAACAAGGGTTATGGGAATACCCCTTTAAGGAAAATAAAATGAGGTGAACATGAAATAAGTGGTAATCTTTGTCATAAAAATTTATCGTCTCAAGTACCCTTAGTCTCCTGCTCCTTTGGGACTTTACTGGGTCCTGGGAACTGTAAGAAAAGCTTTGGATTCCCGTTGAAAAGTCAAACTGGCTCATTTCTTCACTCAGACTGCTATCTGCCATGTAAGACTGTGACGATAAATACTGGGGCTCATCTTTAATGGGTAACAAAACAAAGAAAAAACATTATGAACATTACAAATTATTCTAAATACATACAGTATACATTAGCATGAAATTAAAAAAAAAAACAGTATTATAAAGTCTGATCAAACAATTTTATGTTAGAAAATTGTGATATACAGTTAAGAAAAAAAACAAAGGAGTGCAGACCATTATTGTTAAAAGCTTGTCTCTTTACTAGCAGGCAGTAGCATTTTCTCTGTGGGAAATTTAAAGGGGTTTTCTGGGACTCTCTCAAAAGTTTGATGAAATCTGCGCAAAAAAACAATACCTGAATCCTCACTGGCTGCTTCTCTTGCTTCCTTGCGTATAGCCAGATACCTTTTCTTTCGTTCAATTGGTACCTTAAGATAAAATAGAATAACAAAGTTAATATTATACAGCACTATAGAAAATACTACTGCATGATTGTGCAATGGATAGGTACAGTATACAGATTGGTGTAAACAGGTTTAAGGTTGCCATACAGCGGTTAAATATTGCATGTGCATTGCTTGTGAATAAAGTTGAAGGGAATAGCCAGGAAATCAATGGGGGAATTTATCAACCCAATAAGACCAGTTTTTCTGGTGTAGATGGATGCTAATCTTGAGCATTTTGAGTACATGGCCCTTTCCTCACACCAAAGATGTGCCGCATCCCCCATTCTTGTATCTCACTGGCAATTTTCTGAAAATGAAGGCAGAGCAGGGTAGACCGGAGAAGCGCCAATCTAACATAATTGTTATAACTAATGGTAAAAATCTGACTTATTTAGGAAATCTATGGCAGTTCCTGACTGGCGTAGATTTCCACTCTGGTGCACAGGCCTATGTCTGATTGATTAAGGGGCTGGAGCCTCGTGATAATTTATTTCTGTTGATTGACAATCCAACCAAGCCTCTGCAAAGTGTCCAAAATGATACATGCTTTCAAGATGGAGGTAGGAGTTTAGTGCTAGAACACAATTGAATGGAGGGCAAAAATTATGTCTTGTAATCCTATCTGACAAATGCAGGCATTGTCCTAAGCCAGACTAGTTTCGCAACTGAGAGAAACATTTGAGTGAAGGTTAGATCTTCAAGGTAAGGTGAAGAAGTAGGGTTTGTGACCTATGAAGTGGGTCTTCCTCATGTCAGAGGAACAACAAGGCTTCTCTTCTTTCAAGGAGCCAAATCCATAAAACCTCTGAAAACACCCTGATGGCTGTTGTCATTGAGGACAATTCTGAGACCTCTTCCTGACAGATGTCAGAGCAAATTCATTTCATAAAGTCAACTTCCATAAAAAGAAAGAAAGGAAGAGCCCTCTTGGAGATTTTGTCTGCCACCCTGGCTGTTGAACAAGGAAACCTCAGAGAATATATTTGGAAGCATGGAGAAGGGAAGACACCAGGGCTGTACACCTAAAGAAATGCCCTGGTGAACCTGTTGTGCCTTGAATAACAGGCTGATGTCAGAAGAAAGCTTCCTATTTTCTAAAGTAGAAAGCCTCCATAAAAAAAGCCTACTGGCTAAATATGCATATTATTATACAAACTAAATAGTGAGACCTTTATCAGTAAACAACAAAGGTTGCAAAGATTTGGACGTGAACATAAAATGTTATAGGATAAACAATCATCCTTTGGTTTGTACTAAATCGTACAAGCCAATCAAACTTTAAAACATGGCTTGTATGAATGAGGTACATGGATAGAATGGCTGAACCTCTAGCAGCAACTTACCTCAACTTCTATGGGAAAGGAATAGTGGCGGTTGAGATCTATTATATTTTCAAGTATGAAGACATTCTAAAAGGAACAAATACACATGAAATATGTAGGAGTTAAAGCAAGAAAAATCTGTGGTCAATGGCTCTTTATATAACAGTAGATAGCCGTGAATGTGAACATTTTATAACGAAAGGTGTAAACATAATAAATATAATAGGGTATCTTACGGTAAGGGCTCGTTCACATGGGGCAAGAGGGGGCAGATTCTGACGCCGAATCCACCTCAGAATCCGCCCCTTCACAATAGAGGTCTATGTACATCGCTAGCTTCCTTTTTTTCATGAGCGGTATGTTCCGGAAGAAAGAAATGAGCTGTCCGAAGGCTAAGTCAGCCCCGGCGTCCGCCTCGCAACAGCACCCTCCGGACTAGGCCCAATCATGAGCTTTACATGATAATTATGGCACACTATATGTACTGTGGTTGCCCATCTGGTGTGGCATTGTGGCTGCCAGCATTGGGATTATGGCTTTCGTAATATATTCAATTGACATATTACCCCTTTTATTTCTGTCATTATTGGTGTGCCTTATGATCTGGTCGGCCTTTTGTTAAAACAAAAAGTGTAATGCCAGTCATACACATGAGATATTTATCTGCTGATTATTGTCAGATTCAACTTTCTTTACTAACATATGCTGTTAATCCTATGTATACTGTATATTCACTATAGGCTTCTAATTATTATCAGATTTTACCAAATCCAGCTGGATATGCCAAAAGTTTGCAGATAAATATCTTATAGGGGTTTGCAAATTAATATAGGAGATAACTTGCAGATTGGTGTGGTCCAACCGCTCAGACCCACACCAATCAGAATGGGAGAGTTCTGTCTCCACACTTCTAAATGGTGGAGTGGTTGGTCTGCACGTATACCATTCCATTAATTTCATGGACGTGCCAGAGATAGCCAAAGCACATTGCTTGGCTATTCCCGGCGCGCTGGTGAAATGGGTGGAGCAGAGTGAGCGTTGCTCAACCACCACGCCATTCTCGATCAATGGAGGTCTAAGCAATCTGCAAGGTATTTTTTATCCTATGGATGGGGGATAATTTACTAAAAGGTAAGACCCCTTCAAAGGGGTTGTCCCATTACCAATACTCATTTCCTATCCACAAAATAAGGCTAGGTTCACACCTGCGGCTGGATTCCGTTCGGGGTCTTCTTTCCTAAATCCGCTTATAAAATGCGGAGAGAAAAGTCCCCAAGACTGGAAACCCAGGTGCAGGTGTCAACATAGCGTGACCCAATAAGTGTCACATCCTGAGAGAGGATAAGTGTCTGTATAGTTCTAACGTTAATGGATGTAAGAAATTTTTGACACTTTTTGGGCAGCACAGTGGCTTAATGGTTAGCACTGTAGCCTTACAGCACTGGAGTCCTGGGTACGAATCCTGCCAAGGACAAAACATCTGCAAGGAGTTTTGTGTTTTCCCCTTGTTTGCGTGGATTTCCTTCCATACTCCAAAAGCATACTGATAGGGAAAAATGTACATTTTGAGCCCTGTATGGCGCTCACAATCTACATTTAAAAAAAATTTTAAAAAAAATTTGACACTTATTCTGCAAGTTACTTTTCATAACAGTGTGGATTGTTGATCACAGAATCTGTCCAACTATCAGAATGAGTTTGTTTTCCAGGATGAATTGTTTCTTTTCTCTAAAACATTTAGTATCACTAATTAGCAGAAGTACACATTACTAAGCATGTCTGCAGATTATTTTAATTTATAAACTAATATTGCATTTACAAGCAATTACCTTTTCCTTCTTTTCTGAGAAAAGAAAAGCCTGATAGAATTTACTCTCTGTAAAAGTGCATGTGCAAACTGCTATAGCACAGTTATATGCAGCACAATGATAGAGTCTCCTCTTCTCCAGCAGCTGGGTTTCCCCAGACATATTCTCTGTATACGCATCATGACACGATCTGTACAAACAGAAAAAAATTGAAAACTAAATGATTATTACATTATCTAATTTACCTAACAATCTATAACAGAGCATTTACTACTGTCTTTAATGGAACAAGAATAAATCTTTTACATTGTTTTTTTAAAGGCTGGCTTAAGAGGACCTTGATAATACTGCATATAAAAAAAGGAGAGAAGGGGAAAAAATAAAAAAAATAAAAAAAAAAGAGGAGAAAGACTACAAAAATTGAATCTTAGTTCAATGTAAGACTAAATCAAAATCGCAATGAGTCAGGCATTTTACATTTAATGGCAAATATTTAGGTCACACCTCTTTTAAACCACATTCCTTTTTCAGTATTATAGGGATGGATAGGGAACGAATTTGCCCCAGCAGTTTTTTTCAGACCAGACACGTCCGAACTGAAACTGTTATTATTATACTCTAGGTTCTCTTCAGCGTATAGTTAGCAGAGGCCCATGGGAGATGAACGAACACAAAAAAATATGTGTTACTCACCTCTCGTAGGCACCGTGCAGTTCTCTTTTCTCTTCCAGTCTTCTGACTGACATCAGCGACTGCTGAGGACTATGACTGGGCCTCAGCGGTCAAATGGGTCAAGCAGCGTCATGACATTTGCGACTGTGTGTCACAATACCACATCAATCAGGAAACCCGAAGACAACAGGGAGTCGCGCTGAAGCCCAGGAGAGTTGAGTGACATTGTTTTTTTTGTTTGTGTGTATTTGTTGTCCTTCCATGGGCTAACTATACTCTGAAGTCTGAAGAAAATCCAGAGTATAATAATAGCATTTTTGATTCAGTTGTGTGCGGTCTGATTGAAACTGCAGGTGGAACCTCGCAAATATTGCAATAACTGAGCTGAAATAACCCTACACAACTGAACTGAAGAAAATCATGGTGATTATCCTGGTTGATGTTCGGTATCAGTTCGTTTTTGATTAATTGCCCAGCCGTAACTCAATGTACATTCACTTACTTTATCAATGTCCTGGTCAGCTGTTTCCCTTCAACATTCACCGATCCTTCAAACATATGATTTATTCTGGACTCCTTGGAGTAAATTTCATCCTTAGAAAGACGTGAATAAAGAACTTCCAGTATTTTGTAATAACCAAGTTTCTTTGTAAGTTGAGTATCAAAGATGGCTTCTGATGTCTAGAAAAAAGCATATAGTCAGTGACTCATACTGAATGCTTTTGTATAACACATAGCAGACTTATCATTGGAATAACATGATTTGTGATATTCATATGCCTGAATAGCCTTTAAAAAGGCTATTCAGGTGCTGCTACTAGTTTTTTAAAAGACCCCAATGTTTTTATTACATACTGGTAAAACTGATATGTAAATGAACCTCTCTGTGCACCCTAGGCGTTCCCCCAAGCACCGTCCACCCCCTGCGTCATACTTTGAAACCGCCCCCTCTTTAGCTTGTGCTCCGAGAATTCCTTCTCCACTAACCCTGTAACCACCTCCATCGTCTCCAATCTCGTTCCTGCGCATTGAAATCTCGGGCATGCGCAGTAACGCTCCCTTCTGAGCGCTACTGAACATGCCGAGCGCCGTTTTCTTGTGGACAATGGAAGAAAGCACACAAGAAAATTTTGGCTTTCAGACTAAATGCTGGGTTTGTCCTCTGTAGACAAAAGGGAGATAATACCAGGAGAATGATTGATCTGAAAGACGCGGCTCGGCTGAACGTCTTGGCTTAGCTTAGATGCAGAGAAGACCTTTGATTATCTTAGGTGGCCTTTCCTGTTTGCAACCCTTGAGGGTCCTTTTATAACAGTGATCAGAAGCCTTTATTCAACACCACAGCTACAATTAGGCTCTCTCACACTCCCCCCCCCCTCTCCCTTCCCATTCCACCTATATAATGGAACCCAACGGGGCTAACTGCTCTCTCCCTTGCTCTTTCTAAAAGAAAAGTAACCTGAGTGATTCTTTAAGTGCATACAGTCTCATGATAGAAGTATGTATAATCCAACAGAGAACACCCTCAAGAACTAACAACATATTTAAAATGCTTATGTAAATGGTAACCTTAGTGAATCTGCTCTTCAGAACATCCATTGAAAAATTAATGATTCTGCTGAAAAAATCTGTCAAAGCTTCAGAACTGCAGTTCCACAGGAGGGTCAGCAGACACTGGTCAACTAAAGATTGTCGAGTTGTATTTGAAAGGAGATCTTCACTCTTGAACATGTTGTGTAGCGTATCCATCAAGATCACTTGTTTATCCCAGCTACATCTAAATAATGGGGAGACAGAAGTAATGAACATTTTCAATTTAAAAAAAAAAAAGAAAAAAAAAAAGTTCCCGACAATAGCTACATTACTAATGCAATGTCTAAAACAGAATACAAAGGACATGTCATTAGAAAATTTGGAGAAAAAAAATTAAAACAAAGTTTTAGTTACCTTTTAATAACTTTTTTGAAGGTACTCTGAAATAACTCTTCCATAAAATGTTTATTGTCCCTGCAAAGAATGTTAGCCATAAGCTGTAGCAGCACTGGACTTTGGGACAATTCCAACGCATCTAAAAACTAAGACAAATAAATGCAATTTTATGTTAACACAGTCGCACATTATGAGGCAAAAATTAAACTAATGTCATTGAAACATTGTTGTGCAGTGTTTTTCTACTTTTCAAATTCATTGTCATATTATTCAGTTTTGTACTATAATGTACAGTGCATACACTGTGAGCAAAAAAAAAGAATTTAGGAGAATAAAATGTTACAGAAGCATTCCTCATCTTGGAATGGGAAACATGGAATAGAACCTGCAGACTCAAATGCAGGGCCGCCGATAGGCCAGTACTACTGCTACTGGCGTCAGGGGCCCGGCCAAATTTAAAAATGGGGGGGGGGGCCGGGCCCCCTGGCGCCGGCAGCAGTCATTGTATGTCCTGTGTGTTTCAACTCAGATCTGCGTCCAGAGGACGCAGATCTGAGTTGAACACATACGTGGCTGAAGCAAGGAGCTGACCTGTGTCAGCTCCTCGCTTCACCGCTGCGCGCCTCTCTCGCTGACACATATGCGGCTGAAGCGAGGAGCTGACCTGTGTCAGCTCCTCGCTTCAGCCGCATATGCGTCAGCGAGAGAGGCGGCAGCGGCGAAGCGAGGAGCTGACACAGATCAGCTTGCTTCAGCCGCTGAAGCGAGGAGCTGCCCTGTGTCAGCTCCTCACTTCGCCGCTGCCGCCGGCTACCCGTCAGTGTAGACGCGATGTGATGACGTCACATCGCATCTACAACTGTGCGCCAGTAAGAGAGAGAGGCGCGCAGAGAGCAGCGGGGGAACGAGGAAAAGGTAAGTTTAATGTGGATTATGTGGAACGTGAAACTGGGGGCAGATGAAGGAGAGGACGGCATGACACTGGGGGCAGAGATGGAGGGACATGAATCTGGGGGCAGAGATGTGGGGACATGAATCTGTGGGCAGAAATGGAGGGGACATGGATCTGGGGGAAGAGATGGAGGGGGCATGAATCTAGGGGCAAAGATGGGGGGACATGAATCTGGGGGCAGAGATGGGGGGACATGAATCTGGGGGAAGAGATGGAGAGGACGGCATGACACTGGGGGCAGAGATGGAGGGACATGAATCTGGGAGCAGAGATGGAGGGGACATGAATCTGGGGGCAGAGATGGAGGGGACATGAATCTGGGGGCAGAGATGGAGGGACATGAATCTGAGGGCAGAGATGGAGGGGACATGAATCTGGGGGCAGAGATGGAGGGACATGAATCTGAGGGCAGAGATGGAGGGGACATGAATCTGGGGGCAGAGATGGAGGGGACATGAATCTGGGAGCAGAGATGGAGGGGACATGAATCTGGGGGCAGAGATGGGGGGACATGAATCTGGGGGCAGAGATGTGGAGACATGAATCTGGGGGCAGAGATGGAGAGGACATGAATCTGGGGGCAGAGATGGAGGGACATGAATCTGGGGGCAGAGATGGAGAGGACATGAATCTGGGGGCAGAGATGGAGGGGACATGAATCTGGGGGCAGAGATGGGGGGACATGAATCTGGGGGCAGAAATGGAGGGGACATGGATCTGGGGGCAGAGATGGAGGGACATGAATCTGGGGGCAGAGATGGAGGGACATGAATCTGGGGGCAGAGATGGAGGGACATGAATCTGGGGGCAGAGATGGAGAGACATGAATCCGGGGGCAGAGATGGAGAGGACATGAATCTGGGGGCAGAGATGGAGGGGACATGAATCTGGGGGCAGAAATGGAGGGGACATGGATCTGGGGGCAGAGATGGAGGGGACATGAATCTGAGGGCAGAGATGGGGGACATGAATCTGGGGGCAGAGATGGAGGGGACATGAATCTGGGGGCAGATGAAGGGTGTATATGAAGCTGGGGGAGAGACGGAGGGGGGACATATAATTTACGGGTGACTGTAGGAGGATTATACAGTGTGCGGGCACATGAAAAATTAATGAGTGGGCGGAGTCAATATAACAGTGGGTGGGGCTAAATTTCCCGCGGTTCTTCTTCAAAAGTTGGGAGGTATGGGTACAGGGGGCAATGGAAAGATGTTAGAGGGTGGACGGGGGGGATTGTTGGGACATCAGGTGTGCGGCACTGCGGAGAGGGAACTGGGGCAATAATATATAATATATAAGTTTTTAGCTGGAGAATAATAATGATGTAGGCGGCTATACTACTAGCATAGCAGCCTGTTTGGGGGTGGGACTTTCACTTTAAAGGAGTATTCAAGTTGCGTTTTTGGCCTCCCTTGCCGGGATACGTTGGTAACCAGTCACAATTAGCTCCCCACTTATCCCTGCACGGAGAACTGCAGGCCCCCCTTTTTTTTAATGGCCAGTTCTTCGTGCAGGGATAAGTTGACAGCTGATTTTGACTGGTTACCAACGTATCCCGGCAAGAGAGGCCAAAAACGCAATGTGAATAAGCCCTGAGGATTTATTAGGAGGGCTCTTAGAGATGGTGTTGGCTCTCTATAGGCGCTGCCACATGTAGCAGATTTTACCTGCAAATAGAATCTGATTAAGCCTTGTAATGCTACTAAATAAAGGGAAATGTAATACATAATTGGTATGATGCAAAATAAGGTCGTTTTAAAATGGCGGGGGGGGGGGGGGGGCAGACACTTAGGCTGTATGGGGCCCCAAAATTCCTGATGGCGGCCCTGCTCAAATGTATTAACCCGACTCACACACTACATGTCACATTGTTCTCCAATCCAGACTTCCAGGGCAGACAACCACACCATGTTCTAAAAATATGGCAAGGCTTAGTATAACACTACTGATAAATCGCTATACCCTTTTGGAACCCTACAAGAGAAATTCCTGTGGGTAACAGTATTCCCCCACTTTGCTTATTTACAAGTAAGGCGCGCATATGAACCTTGATTTATCATGAGTGGGACAATACATTCAGGATGACAATCTTTGCCCACAAACTCCAAAGGAGAACTAGTGCAACCATTCTGCGTTTACAGCCTTCCTGGGATTACTATTCTGCCCAGATGGGAATGGGGATCTTGACATGATCATGTAAGTCATGTCTGCCTCCTAGGGACAATAGGCTAAAACCGGCTAGGGTATAGCCCAGAAGTGACATCTTTTGATACTCCTAGCGTCAGCTTCCTAGTGGATAGACCTATATGCATTGTGGTGTGTATCCCAATGACATAAACTAGAAATGGGTATTTTTCCATCAGATGCCTGGTATAGGTGTAGTGTATCTGGGGCAGATCTGTTATTGCCTGTGGGCTTGTGGGGCAGTCCAGTCTTTCTGGAGACCTTTTAGGGAGTTTTTTCTGTGGAGTCTTTTACAAAGACACACCTTACTAATTTTGTTACTTTAGACAATCGCTGGGACTTATTTGAATGGATCTTTCAAAAACTTACAAATGTGATTGGGGATCCTGGAAACTACATCATTTGGTGTCTGCAGCAGCCCATAAAACCCACCTTTGAGGCAAGTATTCTTAAATAAACTGACTTATTTACTTGCAATGGATTGGGTGGAGACAGCCATAAAGAAAGAAGATAGAGAAGTGACATTTTTCAGGGAATCGTTCATATCCATACGCCACATGAGAATTCAACAGATGCTTAAAGAGGACCTTTCACCATATCTGGGCACATGCAGTTCTATATACTGCCAGAAAGCTGACAGTGCGCTGAATTCAGCGCACTGTCGGCTTTCCCGATCCGTGCCCGGTGTAAAGCGCTATCGGTCCCGGTACCGTAGCGCTTTACAGTCAGAAGGGCGTTTCTGACCATTAGCCAGAGACGTCCTTCTGCCTCGCGGCGCCAATCACGCTGTGCTGTGGAGCCGGGAGGAACGCCCCCTCCCGCTCCTGATAATGCTCGTCTACGGACGAGCTGTGTGAGCAGAGGGAGGGGGGCGTTCCTCCCGGCTCCACAGCACAGCGCGATTGGCGCCGCGAGGCAGAAGGATGTCTCTGGCTAATGGTCAGAAACGCCCTTCTGACCATAGAAGAGCTACGGTACCGGGCCGTAAGCTCTTCACACCGGGCACAGATCGGGACAGCCGACAGTGCGCTGTATTCAGCGCACTGTCAGCTTTCTGGCAGTATATAGAACTGCCTGTGCCCGGATATGGTGAAAGGTCCTCTTTAAAGACTTTTCTGGCAACACCTTCTGCTACTTGAATACAATTCTGACAGTGGTCCCACCCATTTAGCTCTGAAACAAATGTGTCTTAATGGAGTGCTGGGGGATCATGAAATTGGATTTAAGATCATGAGATTGGGGATCATGAGATTGGATTTAAGAGATAGACTTTAGAGGGCTTTTTCCACTCATGGATAATGGTGCTGCCACACTATGTTCTGACCACAGCCACAGCCACATTCCACGTAAGCAAAACACTGATTCATTACAGACTATTTATAATTACTAGCCACACAATTTAGTGGCGAACACATGGTTTCCCACTTACTAGCACATAAACTTGCTTATTTGTAGACTTACTTAGGGTACTTCCATGAACAGAAACACATTTTTATTTTTGTAAACTTTTAAAAGTCAAATATTTTGCAAATATAAGCAATTAACATTTTGTAGAGTGTTAAAGATTTTCTCTAACCATCTTAGTGGTGTACTTGAGCACTAAACGCCCATGAGGATAACCCAACCACAATAAGGAAGGTATGTCTCCGGTTGGACAAAGTAGAAAACTGTACAAAAAAAACGTCTCATTCTTGAGGCATTAGTATGTCTCTGTACAGCAGTAAATAGCCCCCAATTTTGTGAATTAGCACCATGTAACTCCAACTTTTGCTGCAAAAGGCAACCTTTAGCTATAGACGCTCAGGGCTAACTGCTGAGGTATCTGCATATAGTAAAGGGATTATTTCAGACAGGACGACCTCTATGAAACAAGTCTTCATTGTAAAGACTACACTGTATCCACCAATGCTAAGCATTAGATATATATGTTGGAACTGACTGCTATAGGACACAATGGCACATGTTAAGACTGGATGCCATTGGTAGCAATGACACCCTCTTAAATAATGTTTTTATACATGTAAATAACTGGCTTAGTGAACAGAACATATTACAGAAGAGGTCACAGGATAAGGATTAACTAAAGATGAGTTATGATGTATGTATACAATAAATGAAATCTGGATTACTCACCTTTTTTAGACAGTCTGCATAATTATTAAACTTTAAGGTGCCTTTAGGAAATTCAGCAGATTTCAATGGGAAGTTAAAGGCAACAAATTGATCAAGAGCATTCTTTAACTCATTCAGTCTCTCTTCTTTTAGGTTGGTGAAGAAAGGTAGTATGATAATAGCTTGACTCTGTAATATAAGCAATACGCCATTTTAACTCTGCGCCAAAAGTAATACAAGGGAATATTACACATGTCTTGCCACTGCCGAAGTGTATCACTTACATAAAAGTGAAAACAGTGCCGGATCAGACACTATATACAGCTATAGCCGCATCCAGGTACCCTATGTGTTACCACCCTTACGCTAAAATCCTACATTGTGGAAATGCAGCTTTTTTTTCTGTTTGGAGGAGTAAGAAGAATCCTCTGCAGCCAGGGTCTCCATCCCCCGTATGTGGAGAAGTCCCAGAAGTGTAGGGGTAAGAGTGCTACACCAATGCCTGTGAATGACTAATCTGGCAGCCGTAAGGAAAGGTCGTAGAAAGTCGTCCTTAGCTTTAGATATTTTGCCAGGAATAACTGACAGGAGGGCTAGATGTGGGGAGGACACTAACAAGCGGCCACTAACCTTGGTGTACAATTCAAATACAAAGTCTTAAATGAGTTTAAGATAGATATATCCGTGGAGCTACACACTCTTTGAACACATGATGGGAATGCTGGGCTTAAAGGATTCTTCAACTTGTATCCAAAGAGCAATGATTTAGCCGCACATACGTAACTTTGAGGTGCAAAGAAGTAATTTTTTATTTATACAACCTGATCTACAGTTCCCCTTTCTCCTGTATATTTATACATGGCGTATTGCATGGTGTATACCTTGTTATGGATGTATAAATAAAAGAATACTTCTTTGAATTTCACAGTTACGAACACTTAACAACACTACAATCCCACCAAATAAGAAACAGAGTACCCCTCTCGGGGCCACAGTGCCAACAACGATTAGAGACACTAGTATCAAACCAGTAAAGGAGGATAACAATACCAATGAGTCAGGATCTTCAAGTTCCTTGAAATTATTTAGTTGCAAGTAAACTTAAAAAACTTGAAAGGCAACGATTTGTGACTCTAACACCAAAAAAAATGGCATAGATTATTTAATGAATTTGTTCCAGTGTGTAAAAATTTTGTTCAACATACTTTTAAATTCAGGCCAAGCTTCTGATCAGAGAGAATGCTTAAGTAGGTCTTAAAAACGACATTAAAAGCCGGGTTGTTTGTATCAAAAGACACAGAAGACTCAATCTGAAAAATAAGAACAAAACAGCAATATAAATATATGTAATATATCAAAAGAAAAGGATCTGATTGTAAAATTATGCAATTACAATAAACAGGCAAAGCGCAAAGAAAATGCATTTACTAACTTCATATAAAATAACTGTAAAAATGGAGGACAGAAATCCTACAGCTGTCTACGTAACTGCAGACACAGAATTGGGTAAAACCAAGCTGACACAGAATTTTACAGTGTAATTCCCATTATATTTATTTATTTATTTGCTATTGTGTCAGGGTGTGTGGTGAACATTTTTGTAATACACTTTATTAACTTGTAGAAAAACAAAAAAGGGAGGAGTACCCTAATTGGACACATTAAAATAATTTCTTTATTAAGAACTGATGTAAAATCTCTGAACAACCAAACTAAGAAAACAAAAAGAACAAGTGTGTAGTGTTGGTGAATATTAGTGCCACTACCCACTCACCAAAATAACTGTGTATACCAATAGAATATAAATAAATACAGGCCAACGCCTAATAAACCTATCGGAGCTCAAGCAACCCCCATAAACCCCGCCCACCGACGGAGTGTAAACAATAACAATGCTGTGATCATGCAGCTCGCTACATTAACCACTTCAGTACCGGGCCAATTTGTGGTCCAGGACCAGACACATTTTCAGGTTTTTTTGGATGTGTGGTTTTGAGGGCTGTAACATTTTTCTCGTATGTCTCATTCAACTAATTTTTGCATCTTTTTTCAGGGACACATAGGGCTTTATTTTTATGTTGTTTTTATTTTCGAATGTGTTTTAATTTTTTTTTTATATCCGGGAAAATATAAACATAATAGAAGGGAAATTGTGTCTGGTTTTCACTTTATTATTTTTTTTTTAATTTAATAACACAAAGTGCTAATGAAAATCTTTATAAAATAGTTTTTCCTCTACATTACAGTAATTTTTATTTTGTATGGTGTTGTCGGGGGTGGGGCTATGACCTTTAATAATGGCTTTTTATTAGCTTATTATTTTATTTATTTTTATTATTTTATTTTCATTTTTTTAAAACTTTTTTATTATATTTTTTTATTTTTTCGCTGGAATCTTCCCCGTAGTTCCTGGGCTGCCACCTGATAGTCCGAAACAGATGTACAATTACGACGTAGCCTAAGAAACTGGCCTTTGGGTATTCCTTTTCTTAAACTATAGGGGTGCCAGCTTTCCATCTGAGCAAGGAGTTAGTTGATGTCTATTTTCTAAAAATAGTAGTACTCAACTTGCCAGAGGGAGATTTCATAATACTTAAGTCCAGGAATGTAAGTGACTGATCATAAATTTCGCAAGTAAAGAAAAGATGAAGAGTATTAACGTTTAAGGCCTGCACAAATTCTGAAAATGATTCCTTAGAGCCTCCCCATACAATGAACACGTCATCTATATAACGGACCCACATGAGGATATAAGATGACCATCTCTCCATGGGGTCTGCAAAGACCACCTCCCTCTCCCACCAGCCCAGGTATAAATTGGCAAAGGCCGGGGCGCAGGGACTCCCCATGGCCATACCCCTGAGCTGGTGGAAGAAGAGGCGGTCAAAAAGAAATGTGTTGTGTTCAAGGATAAACCATAAAAGTTCTACCACAAAAGAATTGTGTGGGGCAAAGTCGTTCCCCCTTGCCACAATGGGCCTGCCTTTTAAAGGGGCTAGGCCCTTGTGGACCTTTGGCAGCGCATACAAGTTTGGGCGAACAGGATGATGCGGAAGCAGGAATTGAAATTCACTCTCGCTAATCAATCTCTCCTCCTTTGTATTATTTAATAATACCTGTAATGCCCCAAGGTATTCCTCAGTGGGGTCCCAGGGAAGGATTTCATAGCAATCTGTATTATTCAAAATTGACCTGCACATTTTGATGTACTTAGTGCGGTCCATTAACACCAAATTGCCCCCCTTATCAGAAGGTTTAATAATTAAGTTGTCATCCTTTTCCAACCCCTGTAATAACTCCCTTTCATGTAGGTTCAAATTGGTTCGGTCTCTAAAGCTTCTCACATCCAATTTGGACAGTTGATCCAAAACCACTCTGCAGAAGACATCTATGGCCGTATCATCAGAGATAGGAGGGAATTTTTTGGAGGGTAGATGTAAATTCATAAAAGGTCCCTCCCCTAACTCCCTGCTCCCATAACCGCCCCAACAACCTAAGAGATGGAAGGTCCTCCTCTGTAACTCCCAAGAGTTCACAATTTCTTCGATCATTAATTTTGAAGAATTTTCTCCATTTTAATTTCCTACAGAAGAGGTGTACAGTGCCTACAAGCAGTATTCAACCCCCTGCAGATTTAGCAGGTTTGATAAGATGCAAATAGGTTAGAGCCTTCAAACTTCAAACAAGAGCAGGATTTATTAACAGATGCATAAATCTTACAAACCAAAAAGTTATGTTGCTCAGTTAAATTTTATAAATTTTAAACATAAAAGTGTGGGTCAATTATTATTCAACCCCTAGGTTTAATATTTTGTGGAATAACCCTTGTTTGCAATTACAGCTAATAATCGTCTTTTATAAGACCTGATCAGGCCGGCACAGGTCTCTGGAGTTATCTTGGCCCACTCCTCCATGCAGATCTTCTCCAAGTTATCTAGGTTCTTTGGGTGTCTCATGTGGACTTTAATCTTGAGCTCCTTCCACAAATTTTCAATTGGGTTAAGGTCAGGAGACTAACTAGGCCACTGCAACCCCTTGATTTTTTCCCTCTTGAACCAGGCCTTGGTTTTCTTGGCTGTGTGCTTTGGGTCGTTGTCTTGTTGTTAGATGAAATGACGACCCATCTTAAGATCCTTGATGGAGGAGCGGAGGTTCTTGGCCAAAATCTCCAGGTAGGCCTTGCTATCCATCTTCCCATGGATGCGGACCAGATGGCCAGGCCCCTTGGCTGCGAAGCAGCCCCACAGCATGATGCTGCCACCACCATGCTTGACTGTAGGGATGGTATTCTTGGGGTCGTATGCAGTGCCATCCAGTCTCCAAACGTCACGTGTGTGGTTGGCACCAAAGATCTCGATCTTGGTCTCATCAGACCAGAGAACCTTGAACCAGTCTGTTTCAGAGTCCTCCAAGTGATCATGAGCAAACTGTAGACGAGCCTTGACATGACGCTTTGAAAGTAAAGGTACCATACGGGCTCGTCTGGAACGGAGACCATTGCGGTGGAGTATGTTACTTATGGTATTGACTGAAACCAATGTCCCCACTGCCATGAGATCTTCCCGGAGCTCCTTCCTTGTTGTCCTTGGGTTAGCCTTGACTCTTCGGACAAGCCTGGCCTCGGCACGGGAGGAAACTTTCAAAGGCTGTCCAGGCCATGGAAGGCTAACAGTAGTTCCATAAGCCTTCCACTTCCGGATGATGCTCCCAACAGTGGAGACAGGTAGGCCCAACTCCTTGGAAAGGGTTTTGTACCCCTTGCCAGCCTTGTGACTCTCCACGATCTTGTCTCTGATGGCCTTGGAATGCTCCTTTGTCTTTCCCATGTTGAGCATATATGAGTGCTGTTCACAAGTTTGGGGAGGGTCTTAAATAGTCAGAAAAGGCTGGAAAAAGAGATAATTAATCCAAACATGTGAAGCTCATTGTTCTTTGTGCCTGAACTACTTCTTAATACTTTAGGGGAACCAAACAGAATTCTGGTGGTTTGAGGGGTTGAATAATAAATGACCCTCTGAATAAACTTTTCACAATTAAAAAAAAAATTAAACAAAGAAATAACATTCTTTTTTGCTGCAGTGCAATTCACACTTCCAGGCTGATCTACAGTCCAAATGTCACAATGCCAAGTTAATTCCGAATGTGTAAACCTGCTAAATCTGCAGGGGGTTGAATACTACCTGTAGGCACTGTATATCCTTCACCCAGGTGAACAAATCAAATGGGGGGGTTTGGACATATGATAAACCCCTTTTCAACAGATTTTCTTCCTCAACAGTTAGGATCCTAATATACACTTATACACGTATTTTTCAGACGCACTGGACTATAAGACACACCCAGGTTTTAGAGGAGAAAAATAGGGAAAAAAAATTTTCAGGCAAAAAATGGTAAAATATTTAATATATGGGAGTTGTAGTTTTGGAACAGCTGCAAGGCCACATTGACAGGTGACCCTGCAGCTGTACGGGGATGTATAGGGCGTTTTTTTTGTGGGGCCAGGTGTACTTTTTAGTTATACCATTTTGGGAAATGTTTATTGCTTAGATCACCTTTTATTTAATTCAAAGGCAAAACAGAGAGAAAATCCTGGCGGTTTAGCACTTTTGATTTTGACGTTCACTGTACATAAAAATATTAGTAGACAGGGCATTTTCAGACACAGGGATACCTAATGTATATGTTTCACAGTAATGTTATACTTTTATATGTATTCTAGGGAAAGGAGGTGAACTTTTATTTATTTTATTTTTTATTATATTTTTTTTTAAGTGTTTTTTTTTTTTTTTTTACTATTTTATTATCCCCCGCCTAGGGGGCTTGAACCTGCAATCATTTGATTGCAAGTCCCATAGACGGCAATACAAGTGTATTGCCGTCTATGGGAGATTCTATACATTACTATCGCGGAGTGTCATAGACCAGCCGCGATAGTAATATATATCTATGACAGGCCTGGGAGCCTTCATTAGGCTCCCGGCTGTCATCGGAACAGGTCGGCTCCTGCGGCCTCGCCGTGCAGGAGCCGGCCTGCATCACTAAAGGTATGGGGCTGGTGGGGACCGGCCCCGGGGCTAACTAACTGCCGGGACCTGCGGAGGAGGAGCGGATTTACAGCATGACCACGCTACTGCCACCGCTGGTTTTCTTCAGCGGCAGGAGCGTGGCAATCTGCAGGCCCCGGCAGCTAAGACAGTCCCTGGCATCTGCTGTAATAGACCGGCGGATGCCGGGGAGTGTCTTAGCTGCCGGGGCCTGCAGATTGTCACGCTCCTGCCGCTGAAGAAAAACAGCGGTGGCAGTAGCGCGGCCATGCTGTAAATCCCCCCGCTCCTCCCCCCACATTCGGACTATAAGACGCACCCTCATTTTCCTCCGAAAAAAGTGCGTCTTATAGTCCGAAAAATACGGTAATTTATCTAACTTCCTTTAAAAAGAAACCAGAAAACAGTCTGTAAAAGTTCCCATAAGCAAGGTTCTAACTAAGCATTGCCAGGGAGACAGTCTGTACACAAGTAGTCAGTGTAGTATGGAGCTGAAGCTTTAAAGGGATACAATCATTAACCCGTTTATGCCTGGTGTTGGAACTGGAAAATATATAACCTCCAGCATAAATGGGTTAAAATGGATTTTTTTTCCCTAACAAGTAGGATAGCCTTAAGACATCCTAATCTTCTTTTACTTTTAGATATCTTCTACGCGCCACCGTTCAGTAGATATCCCGTTTTTCTTTGGTATGCTAATGAGTTTTCTCACAGCACTGGGGGCGGGCCCCAGGGCTCAAACAGCACTGTGGGTGTCCCCAGTTCTGCGAGAAAACTCTCTAGCGATGGCCTCTGTCTTCTTCTGGCATGCCCTCTCTGCGATATCTTCTTCTGACTGTTTCTTCTGGCTTTAAATGGCACGCATGCGCAGTTGGCTCTGCCATCAGGCAGACCGACTGCACATGTCTACAGCCATTTTCTTGTGGCCGATTACACAGTACGCTCGTGTAAGCGGCCACAAGAAAATGGCCGCAGGGGAAAGGGGTTAGAAAGGAAGTTAGATAAGTTAATACAGTATATTATAAAAATGGTCACCAAACACCCCCCACACAATAGTTAAAAAAAAAAAAAAATGTAGAAAAAAAAAAAAAATGTGTTACATTAAAACAGTGTAAATGATATTTGCATGTGACAGTAAATACAAATTCAGAAGGGGAACGGCTGACAGATTGTCTTGGGCCATTAATACCTGTAGTACTTTAGCAAGTAATGTTAGTATTGCCATCTTGCTCTCTGGAGAAGAGTCCGTGGTCCACCAGCTCGCCAGTTTTATCCAGTTTTTAAGCACAGCATTCACCAATTGTGTACCTTCCTGTTTACGAATCGAACGCTGTCTAAAGCTTTGGTCAAGCATTCCATTCAAGACTGAGCTCACCTGAAAAAAAAGTAAATAAATAAATGAACACACTATTTATCTTCACTTTCCAGGGGAATAAAAGAAGCAAGTGAGAAAAACCTAAAACTTCCCATATGTGGATTCAATTTGGTCAGCTCAATGTTCTTTTCAAATCTTATAACCATAAAGACATTTCATATGAAGTCACTGTATGTGCAAAGTGTTATAATATAATTACTATTAGTATTATGACTCTATCTAAAAGTTTAGGATCTTGTACTACTACTAGTTCCAAGTGAGGATAATCGTTTTTGACATTTTATGGCCATGACCAAAAATTAGCCATGTTTAGTTACCATTTTTGGATTTTCCTTCGATGAATTTAGTAGATAAGGCACAACTGTGTCCAGGTTCTTCAACAGTTCCCTGTTAATAGTCTCAGAGAACAAGTTGTAGAAATATTCTCCATGAGAAAAATTGATAAAGTTTCTCTGAGAGCTTCCAGATAACGGCACTGTTAAAACCACTGTGTTCAGCAACAGGCTTACAAGTTCTTCACACTGAAAAAAGAATATACAGTTCAACAGAGCAAAGCAAGGAAACTCAGAATCTGTATACCTGGAATAGAGTCAATGAAAACTTAAAACATATTACATTTCTGTTCACTATCATAGAAGGCGTTCTACATAAATAGCTCATATTTTTCTAATTTGGCCACAATGTAGCATACAAATACATGAGCATTACATATTGGTAAACTGCAGAATTTTTTTCAAAGCAATCTAGAAATCCCTCCTTAACTATTTAATCACCATATGCTATTACAATCTCTGTTCTCTTAAGTTTCATCATATTCTACTACCACAAGGTAAAACAATTTTTACTCCACTTTAGTCACCTCCAGACACCAGTCTCCTTTGTCAATGTGGCTGCTGTAAAGCAAATCCCTGAACTGTTTGCAGCAGCACCAAGATGGCTGCCCAAATAATCATATACAGAAAATAGAATATAAAACTGTACAGTCTTAAAATGGACATTTCTCTAAGATGCTTCTTTCAGAAACATCTGGTTTTATAGTAAATAAAACTAAGTGATACATTCCCTTTAAAATAAAAATAAAGGGATTCTATCATTAAAACTTAATTTTTTGTGACTAACACGTAGGAATAGCCTTAAGAAAGGTTATTCTTGTTCGCGCCGCCGTTCAGTAGAAATCCTGGTTTTCGTCGGTATGCACATGAGTTCACTTGGAGCACTTGGGGGCGGTCCCCAGCGCTCCAACAGCACTGGGGGGGGGGGGGCATGCCCAATGCTGCAAGAGAACTCTCCAGCGCCGCCTCCATCTTCTTCAGGAACGTCCTATTCACGCGTCTTCTTCCGGCGCAGGCTTCAAACTTCTAGGCCTCGGGCAAAGCCGACTGTGCATGCTCGCCGGCCACAAGAAAATGGCCGTTTACAACACTGTGTAAGCAGCCATTTTCCTGTGGCCGGCGGGCATGTGCAGTCGGCTTTGCCCGAGGCCTAGAAGTTTGAAGCCTGCGTCGGAAGAAGCCGCGTGAATAGGACGTTCCTGAAGAAGATGGAGGCGGCGCTGGAGAGTTCTCTCGCAGCATTGAGGATGCTTCCAGTGCTGTTTGAGCGCTGGTGACCCCCCCCAGTGCTGTGAGAGAACTCATTTGCATACCGATGAAAACCAGGATTTCTACAGAAAGGCGATGCAGAGAAAACATCTAAAGGTAGGAGAAGAATAGCCTTTCTTAAGGCTATTCCTATGTGTTAGTCACAAAAAATTAGGTTTTAATGATAGGATCCCTTTAAGTGCACTATTTTATAGAAAGTATGATTAAAATAATTACCTGACCACCAAAATTAAAAGCCAGCTGTAAAATTCCCTCTGCAAGACGTATGCTGCTGATGTCTAAGGATGGTAAGGACTTTCTGTCATCACCAGCAGCAATGCCTTTATAAACCACTGAAAGGAGTTTGGAACCAACAGCAAATCCAAGACTAGTGACCTAAGTACAAAATATACATGTTAGTGATACAGAGATGTGTGAACTACAAGCATAAAATGGCAACTAGATGCTGTTACCGACTCTCTCCGAAAATAACACAGAGTTTTCTTTCTCTGAATATGGTCTAGGGCTTATTTTTGGGGTAGTTCTTATTTTTCAGGCAGATTCAGAATCTTTTCTTATTCACTCCAGACAAATCTTGCAAAATGATTACAGTTAGTAAACCTAACTTACATTCACAATCGATGGTGCAGTGTCAAAGGGTCTTAAACAAACTTACTCTATCTCCTCTCCGCTAAAGGGGAGATGCTGCAGTGGACTGGCTGCGTCTGTGGGAGCGAGCAGGGGTGGCACCTGACATCTGGTCATGTAGGTAGCCAAATTCATAGCACAGTAGCTGCCCAGGAAGCGGCACTTGGAAGGTGGACTCAAGAGGTGGGACTCTCGAGTTGGTGAGCGGATTTTGCCCTGTCTTGGTGGGAGGTAGCAGGGCACTTGTTCAGGACGGGTGGGAGCTACAATATGCCTATTCCCCACCATATCAGGCAGGACTTTTCTCTCTGCATTTTTTGGGCGGAAACCCATCAGACTCCATTATAGGCTATGGGGTCCACAGGTTTTCGCAAGTAACCACTTTTAAGCAAATTGAGTTTCTGTTTTTCAGGTCCCCATGCAGACCTAAAGAACGAAAACTAGAGTGCAGGTGTGAGCCTAGTGTAAGAAGATTACAAATGTTTATTTTTAAATATCTGAAAATATGTTAGAAACAGTAATCTATTATTGTTCTGTATCACACTACTGTAATAGGATAGCTGTAGATGAAGTACTAGGGATACAGGGTTCCAGGAAACTACAGATAGCTGGGACCGGGCTATAGTTCGAAGCCAGAGGCAGGAAACCCTTTATCTACAAATTTCACTGTGTAAGCATTAATACATTTATCTAGAATTTATCATTTTGGCTTCTTACTTGCTTATGCAGTGTGGAATTCAACAACTGTGCCCTGTGAAGCTGGTTACAAGCAGACAACGTGGCTCCCAACTTAATGCTGTCATATCGGATATCTGGATCGTACAAATTAACAGCGCACAATTCTTCAATCCTGTAAATAGTTAAAATAAAAAGTTAGCAAAACTTTTTTTCTGCATACTACCTGATCAGAAAAGAAGCTATGGAAAGTAATAAGTATAGATTCTATTTTGTGAAAAGTGTTTACCGTTCCATGGTAATTTTTTTCTGTAAACACATTTCCAAGGTTTTTTTATATGGCGACATTGCTACTCCTTTTAGCAATTTTACACACACATCTGGAAGGTTCTTCATCACTTGAACATCTGCTACATTGAATCCTATACTTGATGGATCACATATAGTAAGTGCTGTTAAGTCCCACAGGAAATTATTCAGAAGTTCATTCTCAAGATTCTACAAGAAAGAGCAAAGTGTATATTATATAACAAGACTAAATGTGTATATATTAAAGGGGTTTGACTGGCTAAGATTGGAATATGTGGCTGTATCTCCTGACTACAAGACCTGGAGTTACTGAAACGGCCAGGTGAGCTGTGCATCAAGATTTCTGCAATTCCCATAGAAGTTAATGTAACTTGGGAAAACAGTCACAGATTCTGAAACCCTACTAGGAGGCTGACACTAGGAGTGGGGGGAGTGTTAGCGCCGCTCAAAGATGGGCTTAACCTTTTCTACAGATAGTAGGCGAATGCTGGGTTCACACCAGTATTCGGTCTCCGTACTCAGGTTTCTGTCTTCTGCCGGCAGAAGACGGAAACCTGTCCGACCTTTCCGGCCGTGAGCGCTGGTGAGCGTTTTATGCTCTCTGCGGCGAGTGCATGTCCGACTTTGTGTTCGGGCAGGAAACAGAAACCTGAAAGCGGAGAGCCCGGGCGCAGATATGAACAAGCCCTAAGCAGCCTTGTCCCAATAGCAGCAGGAGAAGGAAAAAAAGTCAAAGCAACAACCAATTCAAGAAGCTAACATAAGGATAACAATACAGAGACAGAAGACAAGCAAGCTGAGAGCAGGATCTGTAACCCCAATAAAAAGAACAAGAAAAAGATTTTGCGGTGAGTACAATATACAATTTAATCATGAATACCATTGGGGGATACAGCACCATGGGATGGCCTAAAGCATTCCCAGAGGGTGGGGCAAGAATTTGCCATGCAAACCACTGAAGAGGCTGTGAGAAAACCCAGATATAAGTAAAAGCCAAGTATGAAACTGGTGGCACATGGCGAGAGGAACACACAAGTCCAGATGGAACCGTGAAGAATGACAACTAGTAGAGAACATGGCCGCCTGGAGGGAGTAGAAGCCTGATCTAGAATAGCAAAATTCAGAAGACAGGAGTCAGGACCAACAGAAAGCAAGCAGAATGCTGGAGACTCCATCCAGGTCAGGACTATCAAGATTTGGCCACCAAACCCTAGCATGGATTCTCAAATAGAAGTACAAGAAGACCAAGCATCAAAAAAACTCTGAAGCAAACTGAAGGAGAGAAATTAAGTTCCCAACTGTGAAGAAAACCTCCAGAAACTCCCGAAAAGGGAGAAGAAGAGGGTTAACTGTTATTGTAGGGCGTCATGGAAGTCCAGAAGATGAAAACAATGGACACATGAAGGAGACCTGGCAAGGGGTTCAAGCAGAGGCAGAAGGCCTCTGGCAAGTGTGGTAAATAGAGATAGCACCAGCTACAAACTGCAACACACAGGCAAAATACAAAAGCAGTGAAAAACAATAGTTGCTGAATTTATTTCTGAAGCATTTTTCAGCTGCAATTCACTATGTTTAAGGCTAAGGCCCCCCTTATAGGGTGGGAAAGAAAATTACAGTGTACTAGGGTGGAAATCAGGTTGCACCAATGTTCTTCAACATAAAATAGTTCAAGTGTCAATGGTTTAGATGAATGTCTACATAGCCCTTCAATTATTCAGTGACAGCATGTAGTCTCTGAGCAGGTACTTTCACCATCCAACTGCGAACCTTGTGTCAAAGCTTGTGTATACCTTTAAACTTAAGGGTTTTTTGCAATGTTTCTAAAAAGGTAATACACCAAATTTTATTATTTAAAATTCAGTTGCCAAAAACAAAGTGACTGCATTACTTACTTTCCAGAAATCCTGCTGGCAAATCTCCAGTATCATGGTTACAAACTCAATGATTCTCACTATAATTGTGCACTTGCTGTAGTTGTATTCCTCTTTTTCTTGTGGACTGAATAAACTGGCGTTGAAGCAAGTTTGCGCTGCAGTAATGTCATGCATGGATAGGCAAGTTATGAAATAATGCAGTGCTCTAACAAAAGATGACTTCTGTGAAGGATCTAAAACAAAGGTTAAAGCACAAGACTAAGATTATTATTTATAACAATGCAACAACCACAACCAGCCATTATCGCCAAATAATATGATCTATTGGAGGAATTAACCAACACTGGTACACCAGTAGCACCGCTGTGACTTGAGCCTTGCGTCAGGAATCCAGGTACGAGACACCAGGCACTCCTTGACCCATCAGATTTACTGTAACACACACCAGAAAACTGGCAGAAAGCTACACCAGTCCGGACTGTTTAGGTACACCAGAATGGTTTGCAAAACAAATGCAAACATGAAAACTTACAACAGAACTCTGCTAACCCAAAGTGTATTTATGTGCACGCCATCCATCTGCCCAAGGTTGTGTTTTGTTTTTTTTTAAACTCGTTTTATTGAAGGAGATAATCAAGAAAAACATGTACAGAACAGCAAAAAGAATAAAACATAGAAACAGAACAACACAGAAAAACAATCAAAGAACTAAGGTTGGTTTTAATAGGAGCCTAAAATGACTGACGCTAGGTTCACACTAGCGTTCGGAGACCCTGTCTGCTTAAAAAGCAGTTACCAGCGGAAACCTGTGGATGATATAGACTGCAAGAGGGTCCTCTGGGTTTCTGCCCAGTTTTCGTCAGTTTTATACTAAAACCGGCAGAGGGAAGAGTCTTGATTGCAGGACTTTTCTCTCTGCCGATTTTAAGCGGCTTCTGTGGCGGATTCTCCTATAGAGACTGCAAAGGAAGGTGAATCCAGCCTGACCTATACATTACTTCCCTGAATTAGGAGGCCTAGGCCAAGAGAGTGGTGAGACTTTGTAGCACAGGGTCCTATCTAAAAAGGTTGCCTTGACTTGCCACTGACCAACAAAGCTCTCACACTGATCACAAATCGCATTTCCATATATTATATATATATATATATATATGTATATATACACACCGGTATATATACAGTCGGTCCAATAGTAGCACTTTTGGGGCAGTTCCTATGTCTAGACATTAAAAGGAACGGTGTTGGATTTCTGACTAAGATTCCTCATTTTGCAGCCCTCTGGCAAGAAAGAGTATAACTGTGGCTTTCACTCACTGATCAGCCCCAGATGACTATGTCACGTTGTAGGTTATGCGGCTGATCAGCAACCAACGGAATCCACAGCAAGATCAAGCAGGGTGCAAAACAATTCCCTAGCATACTTATGTGGGTTCTGAAAGAAGCAATGCTACTGTCCCATTAAGCATATGGGATTTTTTTATTTTATTTTTTTAAATGTAGATTGTGAGCCCCACATAGGGCTCACAATGTACATTTTTTCCCTATCAGTATGTTTTTTTGGAATATGGGATGGAAATCCATGCAAACACGGGGAGAACATACAAACTCCTTGCAGATGGTTTTTTGCCCTTGGCGGGATTTGAACACCAGGACTCCAGCGCTGCAAGGCTGTAGTGCTAACCACTGAGCCTCCGTGTGGCCCCGCATATGGGATTTTAACTACCGGTATTACTACTATTACTAAACCTCTATCGCGAAATTGCAAAATATGTAATATAACATGAAATTGTACAGTACAGTATGTAAGTCATGAATGACCAGTTTATTTACTCACCAAGTAAAGTCTGTGGTTTTACAACACGCATTCCTATAAATGTATTATAACAATCCAGAGCGGCCAGCAGCATGTCCATCCACTGTACCACAGCTCGCAGAGAGGAATTCTGCAGTTCTTGGAGTGTGCTGATGTATAATATGCCGCACTGGTTCCCATCCACACTGCCAGCACTTTCAAATCTCTGAATCAAAAAAGAAACTCCTTCTTTCTTGGTAAGCTCCTCCACCCAGGCTGAAGGAGATTTTTTGTCTGAAAAACACCATTTCTTCAGCATTAGCTACGGTACACACTTAAAGTCCAAACATTTTATGCACACATGAACATACAGTAAGACCCCAGTATCTGCGGGCCATAGGTTCCGAGCCTAGACACAGACACTGGAAACCACGGGTAGCATCCACCCCTTTAAAAAGGTTTTCCAGGCAAAAAAAATATTTTTTAAAAAAGGTCTGTTAGTGCCATCAATGGGTTAATAAGTGCACCCAAATACCTTTTGCAGTGTTTTGAGTTAGATCTGGCTTTCTCTGGTGTCCTCTGAATTAGTTTATGTGGGTAGCTTCCTGCTGTCTTAGCCTATAACTACCACGATGCATTGCAGTTCACTCAGACCCCCCCTTCCCTAACTATCCTACGGGCTACAAACCCAATCTACCTACCTAATTGATTCCCCCCGAAACTCCTCTCCACCCCATCATATTGCCTGCGCAATAGAACGCCAGCAGAAAGCACATATGAGCAATAGAAAGCTGCTTCTTTTTGCTTCTGCCGGCATTCTATTGCGCAGGTTCCTTGTGAAGGAAGCAAAGACCAGTAGAAGAAGTGAGCATTGGTGAGTATGAGGGAGAGAGGGTGGGGGGAGGGAGGAATACTGGAGGCCTCCCATATCCGGAAACGCCAAAACAGAATGTCACGGGGAAATCAGAAAATGTGCCTGGGTGGTCACATGACCGCCCCTGGCATATAGGTAAATATACATTTATTTATCTATTATTTTTTAAAAGGGAGTAAATTAAAAGTTAGGCGTGGGGGAGGGGGTTTAGCTTAGGGGTAAAGTTTTAATTTATCCCGGACAACCTCTTTAATCTTTAAACTGTAAATCCTAATGTGTAAGAGCATAGTTATGGGGTAGCTGGAAAGGCTTTGGGCTGATATACAGATGTGAGTGAATCAAATAAAGTTATTTAGAAAAAAAATATTTACCTGGCAACAAAGGTACAAATTCAAAGAAGAGCTCCATTGCCTTGTGTCTGCAGTCAGTCTGAGGGAGGCCACATTGTCCTAAAAGCCACAGGACAATATCCAAGAGACAAATTGTCTGACTCTGAGGAAACCCTCTAATTTCAGAGGAAAAAACAGACATAAAATAGTTAATCCCATTCTTAAGATCCAGATGGTAATACAGTAGCCAATAAATGTTTTTTTCCAGAATGAGAATACAGATGTGATGACTTCCCCTAAGATTAGGATAGCTCAACAATATCAGACTAGTATGGGATCAACATCCAACACCCCCTTAAAATCCTGCAACTTGCCACTTAGGGTCAGTGCACACAGAGTTGTTTGGGGCTGATTTTGACGCGGAATCCGCCTCAAAATCAGCCTCCAAAAAAGGTTCCCGATAGAGTTCCATTTTTGGCTTTTTTTGGAGGCTGATTTTGAGGCAGATTCAGTGTCAAAATCAGCACCAAACAACTCTGTGTGCACTGACCCTTAGGGTCGGTTCACACTAGCGTTTGGATTCCATCTGGAAGGAGTTCACATGAGGACCCCCCTGGACGGAATACAATCGCAACTGCAAGTGCTGAGCAGTTAAAGTGCACGGACCCCATAGAATCACCACTTGGTTTTATTTTACTTGCTGCTACTTGTATCACTGATATTTACATGCAGTGAATCTGTGGACAAACTGCATTTCCCATGATTCATCTGCCTTCTCATCTACCTGATTATTAGTCTGTAATCAGAACAGTCTTTAATTATCTTGCTTCCAAGTCCTTGCTGTGTAAAACAGCAATCTTGGCAGCTACGGTGCCTGCTCAGCTTCTAGGCAGACAACATAAATCTCCACATCACCAAAAAGAAATTACACTGCAAGTACCTTGGAATGCGTCTTACAGATGGCTTGTTTAGTTTGCTTGCTTTCTGAATTATAATGCGTTTCAAGTGATCAATGACATTGCTGCACTGCTGAATGGTGCCTGTAAATAAAAGCAAGAAAGCAAATTGTGACATTTTTGAACACACCGAAAATGCTACTGTAAAAGGGCAGCAAGGGTTCGTTTTATTAAGTATTACTCCTTATGTTATTTTTACACATTACTCATTTATTCATTTAAATCTCTGCTCATTCTAGGCTGAGGATTCTTGTGGGCCTCCTACTGACATGTTTGCCAGCTCGGGGCACCAAGTAAAATTAAAGATTTAAAGATGCCCTTTTATCACCTCCAACAACTTCAGTTCTTTGCATCATTTAATAGTCACTGCTCTACTGATTCTGGCACAGATGGAATTTTTTCTCTAGCCCTCCTTGATTGCAGAGCTATCAATATAGATATGCTGTTTATGTTCTGTACTGTCAGGAGGGCGGTGTCATGCAGGAGCAGGTAAGGGGTGTGATTCTGAGCAATGTCACTGGCTGCCTCTGATTGGAGCTCTGAATCACACCCCCTGCCTGACACCGCCCTTCTGACACTAAAGAGCTTATATATCACATCAGGCACCCAAACTAAGTGTGCTTGTTGTTTGGGAACGGAGGAGGCTACTATTATAGTGGCAACTATTAAAGGATGCTAAGAACTGGAGTTGGTGGAGGTGGTGAAAGGTTTAATTGAATAAATGACTAGTTATACTGTTACTTTTCTAAGTTAACCGTATAAGTCAGTTTAGTATTTCCTGCTCTATAACATGCTGCCAACACGTAAAGCGTTTTCTAATTGACATATTCCCTATAATGCAAACCATTAAACCGAACACTATTTAAAGTCAGGAAAAGTAAAAGGACAGTCTGAGCTTCACAATATCTGGCATTTGCCGCTCACAAAATTGTGCATGATGGTAGTAAATAAAAAAAATGGATGACAAAAAAAAACAAAAACAAAATAAAGGGAAATTGACACAATAAATAACCTAAATCAGAATGTAAATCTCACCTAATGATTTTTCATCTCCATGAGATATTGCCAGGCTTTGCATGTATACCACCAGGATCTCAAACACAAACTTCTCCACAAGAGCTTTTTCTTCTCTAAGGATAAAAAAAAGAATAAATAATATATTACTTTATTTTCTCACCTTAGAGGGATGATAGGGGGATGGGGCAAATTGGGAGGAGATGTAAGATGGTGTTATCTTGTATATTTTGGACTGCATCTTCGCAAAATAAAAAAAAAAAATAGCTAGATAGAGGTAGGAATCTCAATCAGAATTTAAAAACGAAAAAACTTTCCAGTTGAAAAGATAAAATGATAAAGTCTACAGATATCGCATATGAAGCAGTGGACATAAAGTTTACCTGAATTCTCTGTATACATTGTTAAAAGCAAGAGCGGCTCCCAACCTCTTGAATGCATTAGGATGTAGAGCAAGACTGTAGAGTCTCTTAAATAATGACTGTGTATTTACAGGGCTTTGTTCTTGTTGTTTCGGCGTGGTCTGCTTTATTGACCATTTCAAAAATTCTTGAATGCATCGTCCAGAAAAGTCTCGTAAGGTACTATTGCCAGGATCCACAATTCCATCCTTAGAACAGACAAACTTTACTGTTATACGTTTTATTAGCAATTTGTTAGGCAAAAGCATTGGTGTAAAACAGGCAACATGTGTGAATACATGTAAATATGGGATCAGAAGTCCTACAACAGACTGAGTCATCATATACTAATCTGTTCCTAGGGCTGTGTGAACAGAAAGCCTTTCTACATGTTCGGGAGTTTTTGATGCTGTGCTCCAATGGTCTAGATACTTACGCTAGTTTTTTTTTTTAAATCGGACACAGAGTGCTGCATGTCCGACTCTGTGTCCGGTTTAAAGAAAACGGTTTCGTAGCGGAGTGCATAAAATGCTCACCGCCGCACATCTCTCAAACCCATTCAAATGAATGGGTTTGAAAGAGTCCTGCAGGTTTCCGTCTCCTGCCTCTGTTTTGCGCAGAAAACGGAAACCTGCAGAACGGAGAACAGGCGCAGATGTGAATGAGCCTTTACTCTACATGCCCCCTGGCTGAGAGACAAATGTGAACTGCGGTTCAGCCATAATTTGATTATCAGCAACGGAAAAACTGATAGGACAGGTATGAAGGGTTATACAGACTGCCAAGCATGACCCTGTACATATTTCAGCTTCTCATGAATATTCTGGTACCTTTAACAAAAATGTTATACTGACTAGATACACCTGTATTGTTTTTTTTTTCAGTTACACAGAGGATATTGAGGGAGAAAGGTTTTTAAGATTGACAAAGTAAATGTGCGGTGTAAACTTACCAAAAGAGAGTCAAGTAACGCCACAGTGTCCCGACTTTCAAACCTTTTGTTATTTGTGAACCAGTGAATGATGCCCATCACAAGAGGTTCATATAACTGTCTTGTTACCTAAAAAGAAAAAAGCAGTAACACACATTAAATGCCAAGCAGTTGGTATTAACTTACACCGCATTTTAATTCAAGGGAGAGCCATTAAAAATATAGAGAAAAAGCAGTGCATAAATGCTAGATGAGCGATACTAGCACTACTAGATTACATAACTAGATACTAACTTGTCTGTAGTAAGAATCTAGTGTGCTAATGTAATAGAGTAGGACCAGCAATAACCTCTGAGTAAAAATGTTGAAAAATTAATCTAGCATACAGACTATTATATATATAAAAAAAAAAAAAAAACAAACCTCTTTAATGCAAACATTAAGAATTCTGTAACTCATGTCCCATGAGAACAGGATACAACAATAAAAAGCAACCATAGAACAGCGGGGCCCCTGACGATGCATTTCAGACTATAAACAGGCTTTAGAGACCATACTCATACTACCATAATAGTTATATCTATATTTTTGCTGTTCACCTGGAGCCAGCACAGAGTCTCTCTCCCGTGCACATACGTATCATAGTGACCTGTTTCACAGTGTCACATCTTTAAAGGGGTTATCCTGTTATAGACACTTATTCCCCATTAACAGGGCAGTGGATAAGTGTCCAATCGCTGGGGCCAGATCACCGGGTTTCCCAGTAATGGGGAAGATGGGGACTGTAAGTATCCCTAGGGCTTCTGTGTGAATGGAGCGGCAGTGCACTTGCGTGACCAGCACTCTATTCACTTCTGTGGGGTTACAGGCTGTGCCGAAGATTACACTCCCAGCAGCCCAGAGACGTGAATAGAGTTATAGTGACGTAAGTGCACTGGCACGTCATTCACAAGGAGGCCTTAGGGAGACTTTCAGTCTCACGTTCTTCTGATCACTAAGGAACCCAGCAATCGGGTTCCCAACGATCTGTCACTTATACCCTATCCTGGGGTATTCTCATCTCAAGGATCCTATCTATACTGCTAACTTGTGTAACTTCAAGAGTTCTCCTAAATGCATTGCTTTAGAAATGCTGCTTTGTTTGCTTTTATGTGAAATTATTCCTCCCATTGTTCACACATCGTTTCCTTGGGCCCCAGCCTCTATTTTCCTTATCTAACATTAGAGGATGGGTGATGTGACTCACTGCTCTCTGGAGGGGAGGGGGCTAAGTTCTGTGGATTACACTTGCTCTCAAAGCTAACAGCAATGTGTTGACAAAGGTTTGGATAGTGCATGTTATCCCTCTAAAGCAATCTTAGCTTATCCCCTATCCACAGGACAGGGAATGACAGCCTGAAAGCTGGGGGCCCAACCATCAGTAAAGTGAAAGCCATTTAAACCACGTTTGAACAGTGTAAAGGCAAACCCCATAAAACAATAGCGGAAATATCCACACACACACCCCCACCCCCACATAATACCAAAAAGAAATTATTAATGCTAAAGAATAAATATGTATCCTACAATGAGATCATTAAAAAAAATAAACCTGGTCCGGGAAAAAAAAAACAAAAAAACCCATACAGTTATGTTCAAGGCAAGAAAGAAAAACATACCTGATCAACATCACAGGCCAAGCGGAGCAATACAGGAAAAGTGCGCTTGTATAGTCTGTACATTGGAGGGGGCCCTTCACGAGCATCAGGCATTTGAGATGCTTTTCCCAACATAAATGTGACCATGCTATGCAAAAGTTCACATGCAGCAACCTAATGGAAATCAGAACATGATATGTTTTATGGAAAAGAGGCCGCATGGGGAGTTTACAAAATAGAAACATTATAAAATGTTATATCCTGTAGACAGAACTAATGTTACATTGTATCACATATATTACTTTACAGACAAAATAAAAGCCAACATTTGGATACTGTGGTATGTATAACTGTGTAGCCGAAGTGTTAGGGTAAGTTCACACGTACATAGTTCCGCACGGGTTTTGACACAGAGAGAGACGCGACGAGCCGCGTCTCTCTGTGGTCAAAACCCTCCTGCCGCGACCATCGCGGTCGCGGCTTTCCCCTCCTATGTCGGCTCAAATGAATGAGCCAACATAGGAGGGTGCTGCCGCTAGGCGGAAGCCGTGGCCCAGCGCGCCGCGGTTTCCGCCTGAAGATAGGACATGTCGCTTCTTTTCTCCGCTAGCATCAGCCCGCCACTAGCGGAAAAAAGAAGCCCGGTGGTCTGCATAGACCACCATTGTAAAGGGGCGGATTTTGAAGCGAAATCCGCTGTCAAAATCCGCCCCTTTGCCCACGTGTGAACGAGCCCTTATAGATACAGTCCTATGAAAAAGTTTGGGCACCCCTATTAAAGAGGACCTTTCATGGTTTGGGGCACAGGCAGTTCTATATACTGCCGGAAAGCTGACAGTGCGCTGAGTTCAGCACACTGTCGGCTTTCCCGATCTGGGCCCGGTGTGAAGAGCTTACGGTCCGGTACCGTAGCTCTTCTATGGTCAGAAGGGCGTTTGACAGTTAGCCAGAGACATCCTTCTTCACAGCACAGCCAATCGCGCTGTGCTGTGTGAGCCGGGAGCTTCAAAATCCGCCCCTTTACAATGGTGGTCTATGATTAATAGGGGTGCCCAAACTTTTTCATAGGACTGTATAAATATGTACTATATAATCTGTGTATAATTATTAGATTTATTGAAAATAAAAACCAACAAATAACAAGAGGATACCTTTGTCTGTCTGTCACTCGCAGAGAGTGCTAGATCTGTGACACGGGGCAGAAAAATGTCCAAGTGGATCACAGGTTTCAGATCAGCAAATGGTACCGCAAAACTCAGTCTTTTTTCTGTATCCCATGACACATGCTTCTTTATCATTTCTTCAGTAGAAGTAGCTTTCAAAAATAAAAGACAATCATAAAACACAACCATGCAGCACCATTCTCAATCACCAAAAAAGTCAAGTGCTGATATGGCATTTCATTTGCTGGCTGCACTGCTCACCGGGAGGGGTAATGAGCTTGAAAACGAAATGTTATAGCTATACATAAAGGGCACCAAATTTAAACAGGATATATATTAGGAAGGGTTTTGTTTTGATAAATCCTGTTATTTGGCCAATATTTTTCAAAGACTGAATAAACCCCTTTTACCAAAAATCTGAGGCGCTTAACTTTACACTTTCTATGCCATTGGTGAGGGACTTGTGTAACCCCTTTTCCTTCCCTTGGACAAGGGACTCCTAAAAATATCTGTAAACCTTCTTCACTAGCAACCTCTTCCACTTATAGAAAACTTTTTACCTTTGCTCCAGTGTATTAAACCTTCACACATGGGACAAAGTCATCTGAACCTGAGTCTACACCTTCCTTAACCCCCCTCTAGCTGTCACCAAAGCGCTGCAGGTGCAAATTAGGTGGTAGGAGCACAGAGGGCGTTCCCAGAGATCTCCTAGCACAGCTCTCTTTTCATTGAATAAACACACCCTTGTATGCTTTATTCCACCTCTGGCAAGTGGGAAACGATACTCCCATTTGAGGTCATCACCTGCTTGGTGCCCACTGGACAAGGGATGGAACAAAGCATTCAATGGCGTGTTTTTCTCCATGGAGAGAACTGTGCTTAGAGATCTCTGAGAACACCCCCTGTGCTCCAAGCACCTAATTTTCATAATTGACGAAAACATTTTTTCTTGGAATCCACAAGACTGTAACAAATAATGGAGGTACAATGCAGAAGCATGTCATAGCGTCTGTAGTGCTATGGTGGCAAGTTTATGGGGTTAAGGAAGGTGATAAGACTACTTTTAAAATGAATATCCTTCCCAGAAACCTATACCTCCTGACTGTCCATTCGCATCTTACCCTTGACCAAACCCTAGCTATAGTTTCTTTGTTTTTCTTCAGAGCAGATGTTTCTCCCTCTCAGCCCTCCTTCCTTCCCATACTGGGGAATCAAGCTTTCTCCCTGAGCCTGAATGTGGGCCCTTTCCAAACGTTGGTTGATGCGGCGGGGAGTTTGAGGGCCTCTAGCTTCCTTTAGGAAGGTTCTTGGCCTTCTACCCTGGTCTTTTAGGAGATTGAAGGTTGGCACCCTCCTGCATGTCTGGGATTCCCCATGTTATCTGATTTTAGGACTACAGTATGGCAACCCAAATTTCCTGCACTGTTCCTGCTCCACTCCTGTAATATCCGACCGACTGGTGACCTACAAGCACTCAGTGTTATGCCATTTGGTGAACATAGCTTCGGAATATAGTTCAGTCCTCTCTTCTGGAGACAAACCTCACCATCCTCTGACACAATGTGGCTTGACGAAATTCATAAGATGTAAGAGGATTGAGAAGCGCACTGCCTCTCTCCCGATTCTACTGGTTCTCATTTGAAGACTTGGGAGACTACAGGGCCTACAAGGGGCCCTTGGGACACTGATTGTCTCCACTTCTGACTGAGTGACCATGTGATGACACCTGATATGCATCACTGGTTTAACCATTTTGTTCTCCCTCCTCTGTACCTCACATTGTCCCTTTTTCTCCTGTTTTTTCCTTTTTATTTTGTCTTTCCTCTCTCCTTTCCTAGGGGTATTTCTCTCCAATTTTAGGTTGGTCTACTGTGGCCCACTAGGAGATGTAACGTATAAATTAGGCCCTGGACCTTGGGTATTTCATAGCTGAATGGTGTTCACTGTGTGCCTTCCCTTATCACTTAATTTTGCTTCTTCGGCTATTCTCATGAGTCTCTTGGCTGAATATGGTAACTGTTCTAGCTTCCTGTTTAAAACCTCAAGACAAAAAGAATTTTAAAAAGTCTCCGCATTATAATTTCTCCACAGCCTAAGCACACTTGCACTTGAAAAAGGAGAAACTGCTGAAAACAAACATTCCAGAGAAACTCTTATTCCAAATCATTGCCACCGCTAGAAAGCCGACAGTGCGTTGAATACAGCACACTATCGGCTTTCCCGTTTTGTTCCCCCGGTGAAGAGCTATTGTTGCCAGTAACGTAGCTCTTCACTGTCAGAAGGGTGTTTCTGACAGTCAGTCAGGAACGCCCTTCCTCACAGCAGTGTCTATTGCATGGTACTGTGAGAGAGAAGGCTTCCTTACCGCCCAGCCATGACGCTGAGCAGTGACGAACGCCTCCCTCCCCTACTCCTGATAGTACTCGTCCATAGACAAGGACTTGGGGGGCGTTCCTCACCACTCAGCGTCATGGCTGGGCGGTAAAGGACATCCCCTCTCACAGTACAGTGCTATTGGCGCCACTGTGAGGAAGGGCGTTCCTGACTGACTGTCAGAAACACCCTTCTGACAATGAAGAGCTACGGTACTGGCACCAATAGCTCTTCACTGGGGGCACAGAACGGGTAAGCTTTCTAGCGGTGTATTACACCACATGTGCCCCAGGAGGTGAAAGGTCCTCTTTAAAGGTGTATTCTTACAGCAGTATTCTGCTTAGTGTTTTGCCTCAGTTTTGGACCCACTCCTGGTCTTGGCTTGAAAATGTTGATGTATATCTTGTAATATGCGTAAACCCCTTTAAAGGCAATTTCATAGGATTTTGCAGAGTATATATAAGATACTAGCTTTTACCCGCGACTTCGTCTGCGGTGATTTGAGAATTGGGCGGACACAGACGTGTGAAACTGTAAAAGTGCTTTAAAAAGTTTGGTGGGCTAGCAAATGTGATGTGATGTGTTATATTGTGTATGTAGTGATACAGACAATGTGATGTGTTGTATTGTGTATGTCATGATACAGACAATGTGATGTGCTGTATTGTGTATGTCACGATACAGACAATGTGATGTGCTGTATTGTGTATGTAGTGATACAGACAATGTGATGTGTTGTATTGTGTATGTCGTGATACAGACAATGTAATCTGTTATATAGTGGAAAGCTATATGTAAATGTGAGTGAGTAGAGTGAGGGCTACTCCTGAGGTGACAGTAAGGAGTGTGCAGGCAGGTTGAGGCAGGAAATGCCAGGCAGTGTGTGTGAGTCTATAGCTGGGGCTAGGAGTCCTGCTTTTGTGAGTCTCCTGCTAGGAAGCCATGTTGTTTAGTGGCACCAAAAGTAGCCTGTGACTCAATCCTAAGGGAAAATTGCACGCAAATCCGTCCAGGCGTTTTAGCGTGATTGAGGAACAAACATCCAAACACACAAACTTTCACACTTATAATATTAGTAGGATATAGATACCATTTAAGGAAAAGCTCTTCACATACAATAAGAAAAGTTACCTGTTACCAGGCTGCGATTAATTTGTCCTCCCAGGGATCCAAGTAACCGTACAACTCTACTTCTTACAGCTGCTAGAGAGGACTCATCTTTCTATAAGGCAACCAAGAATAAATGAGATTCCAGTTATATAATCTACACAACCAGACCTGGGAACACTGATAAACATACTCTGCTCAACAAATGAAATTACAATAATTTAAAAATGGAAACAAAATATCCCAAACATCTCAGTTTATTGAGTATGATGGATATACACAGAAAGAGAAGCACTTACACGCCTTGGCACGCTATCAATTAGGTTATCAATGGCTGTCAGAGGAATGCTATAATTCTTACTTAGGTTAGGTCTTAGTTTGTCATACAAAAAATTCAGAGCCAAGCTTTCAATTCTAAACTGACTGACTGACCCCTGCCGATCAGCTGTTTCAGCCTGTGCAAGTGCTGAGGCCTCTTCAATGGTTACTTTTCTACTTGTACTTGCACTCTATCTACTTAATAACTTAACGGTGATGCATATGGTATTCTTGTTTGATTCAGTTCATTTGAATGGGACCAAAGTGCAATACTATGCATGTTCACTACTCAGTAGACAGAGTGCATGTAGATGCAGGGCCGGCTCCAGGTTTGCGTGGGCTCTTGGGCGACAGAGCCCCAGTGGGCCCCTTTTGGAGTAACTCATGTACACTGCAGCAATTAAAAAAAAAAAAAAAAAAAATAGAAATTAGCTGCTACAAGATCCAGTAGAACGCTTTTTTTTCCAGCTTCCTGCTCCAATAAGTTTCAACAGGAGGGAGAATGAGGGAGGAATCTGCTGCTGATTTAGGTGTGAAATCCACTGCAAAAGCAGTGCCAGATTCCATGTGAACAGGGTCTGATACTGATAATAGTGCTACTCCACAGTGGCTCCACAAAGCATTATATGCCCACAGCAGCCCACACACAGCCTTATATGCCCACAGTGGACACCACACAGCAAAATGCGCTCTGTAGTGGCCCCCACACAGCATTATATGCTCCACACTGGGCCCCACAATAGCATAATGTGCTCCGCAATGGCCCTGAGACGAGGCTGTGTAATACAGCTGAGACCTGAAGTCATTTCATAGCACCACGTAACAATATGGCATAGAGATAGAAGGAGTTAATGCAATACATGTTTCACACTTGAATTGAAGTAAAGGTATACAACTCAGTGTTAAAGAGGACCTTTGATGTCCTCAGAGATGTGAGGTATTACATACCGATGTCAGCTCTCCAGGAATGCGCCCCGGTGCTGAAGAGATCAGTGCCATTAGTTTCAGCACAGATATCTCTACACTGTCAGAAAGGTTGGCTTTACAGCCTAGCAGCATCGTTCAGCTATGACAGTATAAACCATGAAAGAAGACTGTCATGGCTGAACAAATACGGTGCTGGAGACCATGTCTCCAGCACTGAGGCACATACTGGAAAAACTGACAGTATGCTGAATTCAGCGCACTGTTGGCTTTCTAGTAGTGTTTAATACCACACATCTCTGGGACACGGGTTATTAAAGGGTTATTCAAGCATAATGTAATAAAAAAAAGTTTTTTTTCTAGTTTTTATTTTCTCTTTATAAGACCAATAAAACAAAAAGGAATTTAGCCTTAAAGGGGTTGTCAGGGATAACTGGAAATCCCTACACTAATCTAAACACCTTCCCCTCCTACTTCATAAATAACACAATTATTAAAAAATGTATAGTTACCCATATCCCTTTGGTTACCATTTTCTGATGATCCACTGATCCGTTTCCCCATTTCTGATAAACTGATGGTCACTACTACTCCCCCATCCCCTCCATCATAGTTACACTCCACGCTTCTTCCTGTGAGAGTGTTCCTCCTTATTTACTGGTTCTGTCTGTGCGCGCTCCTCTCCAATCGCTGTGCGCTGCTGCCAATAATCCTCCTCTATTGCACATACATGTATGCCCAGTAGAGCTGCATCATCACAAGAAGGAGTACGCAGGGTAAGTATATAATATGGGTGGAGAGTTGGACTGATTAGGTAGGGAAGGGCGGGATAGTTAGAGAGGCAGGGAGGGGATGTATGGGAGAGAGGGGAGTGAGGAATGAAGAAGGTGAGGGGATATTAAGGAAGTTACATAGATGGAAGCTGAACCATGTTAGCAAATGCAGGAGATAGCAGGAGCTCCCAGAGACACCTACAAATCTCTCAAAACATGGCTAAAGGAATATGGGTTAATTTATTAACTTATTAATAGCCCTAACTGACATTTAAAAAATAAAAAACATTTTTAACCACTTACGGACCGCCCATAGACTTTATACGTCCGGGAAGTGGTTGCCTTGTTCTGACAGGACGTACCTGTATGTCCATCAGAACACAGCAGCTGCACGGAGATCGTGCAGCTGCTTTCAATGGGAGCCAGCTGTAACTTCAGCCGGAGCTCCCAGAGAAAAGACAGGGCAGATTTATTACCTCCCCTGCCTTCTCGATCGCTGTGTATACAGCGCTCAATGAGCGCTGTATACACAGCTATGGACGCTGCCATAATTCAGCTGCCCTCTGACCCGGCGGACACGTGATCCGCCGGGAGCAGCGTCTTGCAAAAGCTGCTGGGTCCTACAGGACCCCAGATCAGCATAGTAAGCTGTATATACAGCGTGCAGGAGGCTGGATTTCTCCTGCAACTGGGGTTAAATGTAGCAGCCCCAGTTATAGGAGAAATCAGCCTCCAGTACAAAAAAATAAGTGATCAGATGTCCCCAAAGGTCTCTTATCACCTTATGGAGACACAATCTGGAAAAAAATAAAAAATAAAAATATAATAAAAAAGTTTTAAAAAAATGTAAATAAAATAAAAAATAAATAAATAATACGCTAATAAAACGTCGTTATTAAAGGTTACAGCCCCACCCCCGACAACACCATACAAAATAAAAATTACCGTAACGGAGAGGAAAAACTATATTATAAAGTTTTTCAGTGACACTTTGTGTTATTAAATTTAAAAAAAAAAAAAAATGAAAACCAGACACAATTTCCCTTCTATTTTATTTATATTTTCCTGGATATAAAAAAAATTAAAATACATTTGAAAATAAAAATAACATAAAAATAAAGCCCTCTGTGTCCCCGAAAAAAGACGCAAAAATTAGTTGACTGAGACATACGGGAAAAATGTTACAGACCTCAAAACCGCACATACAAAATAAACCTAAAATGTGTCTGGTCCTGGACCACAAATTGGCCCGGTACTGAAGTGGTTAACCCGGAAAGCCCCTTTAATTCAAAACAATACGGATGTTTTATTTATCCAACAAATAGAGAACTAAAATAAACATTTGGGCAGAAATAAAAATCAGCTTTAGAATAAATGTATCATTTTGCTCCAAACAAGTCCTAAAACACCTCCAGTCAAGCATTAAAATAATCCTGGGCTATTATTACTGACCTTAATATGAATTGCATGCTATGAACATGCTAGGATAAAAATACACACAACTCTGAAAAAGCTAAGGGATACACAGCAACTTTGACCACGACTCCTACACACAACCAATGGTCACTGCGTCGTCTTGCAACTAATGTATGTGAATGGAGTTGCCCTGCGACCTCTATTCGCATAAAGAGGACTATTAGAATTGTTTGAGCCTAGAAGTCGCAGTTGCTGCAGCCATTTATATTAGAGAAGGAGTCCCAGGGTAAGACAGAGATCTTTGTTCACTGTGCAGCCACAGCACAAAACAAAGATAAAAAAAATTAGGCTGAAAGTATTTCAGTACTGATAAAAGCATAAAATATCAATAAGGAAAAAATATATTAAAGGGGCTACTCATTTAATAAAAGACCCCCCCCCATTATTAAGTTTAACCTAAAAAACATATACTTACCATGCATGTTGGGCATTTCATGCACTCATCCACGTCATCCATCGTTGACGCCCTCCTCTGGCTTCTTCTCCATGAGACGTCCTCCTTCTTTTGTAATGTTCTTAATTTAACTACCCAAAAATGGCGCCAGAGGGTGCGCAGTAGCACTCTGGCGCCATTTTTGTGTAGTGAATTTAGGATGGATGGATAGATGATGTGGATGAGTGCACGAAACGCCCACCGTGCATGGTAAGTATACGTTTTTCAGGTTAAACTTAAAAACGGGAGGGTCTTTTATTAAATGAGTAGCGGGGCTGGAATACCCTTTTTGAAAGCTATTCAGCAATATGTCTTTCGTATATTGCTGAATTTAGGTAATAGAGCCTCATTTAATATAACATGCAATACATGTCCCATTATAAACAAGGTTATATTATTAAAAACCATCATTACAGCCCCATTAACAATAAACAGACTCACCACAGACAGTGCTTTTGTTCTCTGTATTTGCTTAATAAGATATTTATTAAAACCTTTTTGTGACGCACGAGACAGGCGATCTACATCAAGAGCATTGAGAGATTCATCTGAAATAAACCAAGACACAACATGATAGTAGTAGTATAGTGGCACACAATTTTAGGTGCCACATTTGCTCAGTCTGGGTAACCCATGATTTTTCATAACCCTGGCGATAAAAGAATTAGACCAACAAGATGAAGTAGCACATCTAATGTTAGGAATTATTCGAATATGCAAGGGTCTTGTTGGGCAATCTGTTCCCCTTGAAGCCTTCGTTCGCCATTCAGTTTTTCTGTTGCTAATAGCCCCATTATAGCTACATGACTGTGTATAATACAGATTCCCCCCCATGTCATTACTACTACTTATACTAGTAGTTTCTTTACATGTAATTCTATCAATTGTAACAATAAAATAGGAGATATGGGAAATTTGGGCTCCATATCCAGGTTATGTATCCAGGTTATGATGCAGCTAAAAACATCAGTCAGAAAAAGAGAAATCTGAGCACAAATCAGTAACAAGGAGTGAATAACAAATTAGCCACAAGGAAGACTTTTTAATAAAGTGCATTATATTGTGAATCACGTTCTCTATTAAATAAAACTAACTTGTCTGAATAGTTAATGCATACAACTTGCAAAGAAAGTCATGTGTCATACAGATACAAGTGCTTCTCAGCCTGTAAAGCTCAGAATCAATAGGAGACTGCAGCCCGTGACTCGGGTTTTTTTTTGGACAAAATCTACTTCTTAAAGGGGTCTATAAGCAGATAAAAAAAGTCACCTTGCTGGAACCACCAACAATTAGCTGCTATCTGTGGGACAACCTATGATTAAATGAGTTATACCACAAAGCGAGAATGAGAGGAGCTTTCCTTTGGTGCACATTCAGCCTGACTGCAACAAGACTGAATATGGGCATGACCGATGGTGGACAGTACACCCATTCACTTAAAGGAGTTGTCCCATCACAAGGATCCTATCTATACTGCTTGTTAATGTGAATGTAAGAATTTTCCTAAATACATTGCTTCAGCAAAACTGCTTTGTTTGTCCACTATCTTACTTTATTCAATTTATTGTGGCCACAGCACTGACTTAGCTGCTCATGAGTTAAGTGATGTATCTGCTGCTCTCAGGGGGGAGGGAGGAGGGGCTAAATGCATGGAGTGAGCCTGTGTATCTAGCTATTCCTGTGTCTACACCACGTGACCTAGCTTCCTGCTCTCAGATAGAGGAGAGGAGCTGCTTTCATTTCTTCTGTTCTCCCAGTTATCAGGCTAGCTAATTCAATTGTGTTCATTATGGCAGAGACAGGCAGTCTCTGTATGTAACACAGAATGGAGTTGCTGCTACCTGTACTTCATAGTCCAATATGGGTGAGCGGAGCTACACGCGAATTTGCACCAAATGATGCAAGAAACCAGGAAGAAAGAAGATTTTACAGCAGTAAAGACTGATGAGTATGTGAGGTGGGAATACCCCTTTAAATGGATGCACCAGAGATAGCCAAGTGCTTTACTTCAGCTGTCTCCGGCACTGCCAGTTATGCTGACATTCACCCTGGCTGCAGTTAGGCTGAATGTGCAGCGGAGGATAAGTCTTCACTTTCTCTCCTCGTAGCATAACCCCTTTAAGTGTTCAATTTCCCTTCAGCGCCACTACAGTGGGAATAAATGATTACACATTGTCCATTTAATTCAACAGATTGAATGATAAGATGCATAATAAAGGAGATTAAGTCTGTGGCAACACATTGCAGAAAAGCTTTTTTTTTTTTTTTTTTTTTTTGCAGCTGTTGCTATGGGGGTTTTATTCAGCCAAAGCCAGTAGATTTAGCAGAATGCAGGAGTATAAGTGCTTCCTTTACATTGCAGCAAAATCTGAATAAAAAAAGCAGCTTTTCTGCAACGTGTGGCCTCATCCTTAAACACGGATTTGTAGGCGAGCATCTCAGAGATAGTTTTTCTAATATTATGACACATGAACTTCATGACACTGCATTGAGTTACGATTAAATTTACTGTAATTTTAATTAGTTAATCTGTGATACTAAGATGGTACTACTAAGTGGCAAGATTTCTGAAAAAAACAACAACCCAGCAACGTGTCTTACATCTGGCTTCCTACAGAGTCACAGGAATTACTGGACCAAGCTTACAATTGTGTTTGTGTGTTACAAAAGACACAGAAATAAGACACAGAAGTAAAATTCTATATACCGTTGTTGAAGCAGACGACAAAGACAAGTATAACTAACATCAAGGGGTCTTCATTGTACAGGACAATCTCTCACAGTGCAATCCATATAACATTAATACCTGTGGATGATATGTCTGCCAAATAGCCATCTAGAGATGGAAGAATGTCCTTGTAGAAAGGCTCCATAATATCTGGAGGAATTTGAGATGACCAGTCTTCAAGTGCATCAAGGCCAGCATCTGCAAGCGGTGGGAAGCTCAAGCCCAGTTTAAAAGCAGTCTAATTTAAAAAAAAAAAAAGAAAAAAAAAAAGAAACTTTACCTTAATATCCTTTGATATGTTTTGTAGTCAATTCTAAAAAGATGTACAACTATGAAACATAAAACAGACCAGACACAATCTTAGAACGACCATGAAAACAACAATTAATGCCGATTTTTAGCTCGAAAAAATACTGAAAATTGGTATGTGCCTCTCACCAATTCTCCACTGGTCTCCACTTCCCAGTCTCTCAACACCAACACGATATGCCTACTCAAGCTAACCAATCGCTGAGGTTAGTGCAGAACCCACGCCACAAGGATACTGATGCACAGGGACAGACAGTGAAAAGGAATTTAAGGCAGAAGATTGCCTAAAACTTCCCCTCAGTTATCTCCATGTGAACAGCCTCTTATTGTTAGGATTTATTGATCTATAGGAATTTTTTCTGTTGGCAGATATTTCACACAGATACATTAGAAGGTTTTGTTTAGCAACAGCTATTCAAGTGGAAGGGTGTAAAGCAGAGAAAAGTAGAGTCTCAATGTACAGGTGTATCAAAAAAAACCTTCATGGATCACTGTAATACTTAAACATACATGCACAATCTTCCAATATTGGATAGTGAACCCCTCTTAGAGACAACCACTCAAAACTGCAGTGAAAAATAGTAGGGAGGGACTTTCAAAGAAGAGAACAAAGTACACAGAAATTCTGGTCAAGATAGAAAGGAGATGATAGGGGGTGGCTTTCCCATAGAGGTGATCTTTTGGGGAGATTTCATCATCACTTACTTGTATTGATGGGATGTAGGCTTTCATATCAAGCATGATGATATCATGAGGCAAAGAAAGGATTAAGGTTAGACAGGATGCCAAAAGCTCATCCTTATATTGCTTCATCTTAGAAGAAACCTAGTATTGATGAATACATTATTAAAACAGCAGGACATAACAAAGAATATATGTATAAAAGTAAATATAAACAGCTATAGAGATCTAGTTAGGGTATGTTCACATAGAGGTTTTTGCAGGCAGATTTTGACGTGGAATGCGCCTCAAAATCCGCCTGCAAAAATGGTTCCCATTGACTTCAATAGCAACCACTCGCTTTTTTTTCCACTAGCTAGTAGCGGAAAAAAGAAGCGACATGATCTATCTTGCCGCTGATTCTGCGGATGAGTCGGCCACGGCGTCCACGGTTCAAGACACGCTCCTGTTTAGGCCCATTCATTCGGGCCTAGTCAGGAGCGGGATGCAGTGACGGAATACCGATGCTGTATCAGCATCCCGTTGCGGTTAGCTGCGCTGAAAGTTCACAAAGCAGAAAAGGTTTCCGCCACATTTTCCTCCGTGTGAACATACCCTTTCTGGTTTAAGGCCAGTGTTAGTTTTTGAGTATAAAACTACTGTACCAATTTAAACATCAACACCTTACCTCTTTCCCAAATTTCAGAAATAGAGCAAAGCAAGAAAATTTTTCCGGATTTTGTGGACATTTGCCAGAACTTTTCGGACTGACACCCTAAAAAGGCAAAGTGCAACTGATTTCACAAATTATATTCTGACATTGAAATAAAACACAATATTATCAGATCATGAAATTAAGACATGTGTGGGTTCAGAATTCAGGATTCTGATAGTTAGCATGTATCCTGTCTAATCTCTCCAGCCCATAAATATACCAGAACTTTTCTAGTAAAGTTTTTTGTGTTGTTTGGCGCCATGTTTCACATCTTTTACAAATTACAGACCAATTATCCTAAACTATATAGAACATTTACTATAGATCATCCTGGAGTTATAGGTGTAGTCATTACACTATAAGTTCCCCACAGTTACTCAAGAACATTAGCCATGTACACATATCAGTCAACACTTAGTTTGCCAATAATGATGACCACTCCATACCCCATGAAAGTGACCTACACGTTCTTATATACAGATATTATATCTACATTACTACACTGTGTATTAGTACAACACTTACCTCAAAATATTTTAGTTTCTTTGCGTTTTTCATCACAATAGATAAGAGTCTGTAAAATCCACTGATCAGAGGTAGCCGAGTGGACTTTAAAACTAGCTCATAGCCAAACACATAAACCCACGGCTCAAAGAATTCCACATGTCTTTTTGGTATTATTTCACTTAAAAAAAAAATGTAAAAATATTTGTTTTTCTTTTCTTATTCAGTTTTACATTATTTCTAAACTTGCAGAATAAAATCTAACCAAAACATACTAAAAAGCAAGGGAAGGGTAACACACCCTAGCATCTTCTGAAATTCGCATAGAAAGCTTATTTGTCCCGAAATCTTCAATAGATTATGAGGCTATTTATTCAAAGGGCAATAACAAACTGATACTATGCACAGCGCTACAAAATATGCCAATGATTTATGCACAGAAACTATTCACGTTGACTTTGAGGTCTAGTGTGCTGAATGATTATTCCAACAAGTAAGAGGTTAGGTACTTGCAAAACCAAGTTTAAAAGAGGACCTTTCACGTGTGACAGCAGTATTATATACCGCTAGAAAGCGGACAGCGTGCTGAATTCAGCGCACTGCCGGAGTGCACCCCTGTGCCAGAGATTTCGATGCCATTAGTTTTAGCACCAATAATCCTCCATTGTCAGAGGAGCAAGCCTTACAGCTCAGTGCCATCGCTCTTCCATAGCCTTGTACTGTCAGGGTAAATGGGTGTTCCTCACAACCCAGCGATGACACTGAGCTGTAAGGGCGGCCTGTTTGACAGTGAAGGGATATCAATGCTGAAACTAAAGACACCAAAATCTTTGGCACTGGGGTGCATACCAGCAAAGTTGACAGCTTTCTAGCAGTATATAATATTGCCAATGTCAGCAGACATGAAAGGTCCTCTTTAAAAGCTACAGATAGAATGTGATGTCATTTTATTAATAACTAAAGGAAGTTTATGTAATATTTACCTGCAGAAGTCAACCAGGTTAACAAACGCTGTAAAATCTTTTGGCTTGGTAGGATAAAGGTTAGCCGCCGGATCTGAAGTTGCAATTACTAAATAGCTTAGTTGATTCTCATCATCCTAGAATGTGCACAACAAAATTGTAGTTCTAACACATAATAAAAACAATTAATAACACACTATATTAATAGACTTGTGGTTTTATTTTGTGCATTTACGTACAGAAGAGACATTTTGCTATTAAGCCTACAAACAAATTAATAAAAGAGCAGCCAACGAAGCACAACCATACGGGTACTATTATACCGCAGCTTATTACTCATGTTAATAATGCATGTGCTGTCTTTTCTAAATAAATAAAAAGGAGTAACACTGAAAAATGCAGAATGTGCACTGTCACCCAGAATGTGCACCCATATGTTAAATAGCATACCTTAGGGTATATTCACAGGGCAGAAACCTTTTCCGCCATGTGAACCCTCCGTGTGGCTAGCCGTGAGGAAATGCCAATGCAGCTCACCGGCATCCCGCTCCTGATTAGACCCGAATTAATGGGACGCTATGGCTGTCTCAGCCACAGAATCCGCAGGAAGAAGGGGCATGTCGCTTCTTTTTCCCGCTTCCAGAAAAAAAATCGCTAGCGGGTAAAAAAAAACAAAAAACGATCAGTTTGCATTCGAATGAATGGGAGCCTTTTTTGCAGGCGGATTTTCCGGCGGATTCCGCCTCAAAATCCGCCTGCAAAAAACTCTGTGCGAACAGACCCTTAATGGAAGACCTATTCTTAAGATAAGACATTGATTGAAGGACAGATGGGGTTTTGACATATGGGACACCCAAGGATCAACTTTTTGAAACACTAGAAGCACTCCCTGAGCCACTGTCACATCCACTATACCAATGTATGGTGCTGTACCTGGCAAATAGTAAAGAGGGCGCAGAGCTCACCCGAACACTGTGGCCTCTTCAGGCAGTTGATTGGAAGGGGCCCGGGTTGTCAGATCCCCAAAGATTTGCAATTGATGCCTGAGACTACTGCAATTTATTATTGGCATAAAAGGGCAATAATGTGGCACAATGCAACACATCTCCTGTTTTGCACCTTGCTTGCTACTTTAGATGAATGCGGTACAGACAGTGGCGACACCTGGGCAATATACATTCATTATCACTCACACCGACTTTCTAGATACATAAGGAGTGCCTTGTGCCTGCATAGGAAACACCAGATTTTTTTTTTTTTTTTTTAACTTTCTCCATGCTTTTATAAAAAAAAAAAATAATAAAAAAAAAATGTTGTGGCCATATGTTAGCTGTAAAGCATTATTAGGAAATTACAAAACTTTTTTACAAAACTTTTATTTTATGCATTTGCATGGAGCTAACGTGGGTGTCCTCCCACACTGCAAAGACATACCCGATAGGGAACTGGGATTGTGACAGCAATGACAATAACTATAAAGCGCTGTGGAATATGATGGCGCTATATAGGTAAGCAAAATAAATAATGCAACCTATTCTAAGTATGCCATTTCATTCAGGCATTTTACACTAAAAAAAAAAAAAAAAAAATTCATGGACTTGGTTACTAAGTCTAAAACAAAGCCTAAATCTGACTTGTCATCAGTACCCAGTGTATCAACTCAGTCCTACAGACATACTGGCAGGTTAGCGTCACATGAATTAGTTACCCTAATTTTTTGTCTATATGGAAATGCAAATGGACTCTTTGAAGCAATGAGGGCTTTCCTGCTTACCTCTTTGGATCAATGGTGATGCCCTCATTGGTCAAAGACCTCAAGTGACCCTAACTTGTCTATCTGCAAGGAACAATTTTGTGCATTTCCTTCCTGTCAATAACCAAACATCGGTAAAAGGTTAAACATTACGTAGAATAAAACACTCACCTCTTTCCCAGATTCTTGCTTTTGCAATGATAGGTCTAATTTTTCAATAATTTTGAGAATGGATTTTATGAGTTCATCATACAACAGTCTACTCAGAGACTGCAGTGGTGAGGTTACAGCTGGAATTACTTCATCAGAAAATATAGATTCCTAGAAAATTAAAATGGAAACATATATTATTATTTTTTTCCTTTTATGTGGTAACATAACAGTATGTGCTTGTGTAAAACACCAATAATATTGTATCAATGAAAAGCTATGCACAATTGCTCTCTTTAGGTGACATGCATGTGCGCATGTCGCCGTGCCATGATTGGGCGGCACATGGATGTCATCTGTGTGCCGTCCGTGATTCTGTGGCCCCCTTTATTGGGGCCAGTGAGAACGATCTGCAAAACGGACAGGAACAGATCTTGAGTTTTGCTCACAGTCGTGTGCATGAGACCTTAGAAGTAGTCTTATCAACCTACAGATGTTTCATTTGATCCCTAATAGAGATGAGCGAACACTGTTCGGATCAGCCGGCTGCCGGCAAAGTCAGCGTCACAGGTGCTTCCATTCATTTCTATGGGTGCGTGCTGTTTGGATCGGCTGATCCGAAAAGTGTTCGCTCATCTGTAATCCCTAACAACATTTTACTCTGGCCGCTTACACGAGCGTACTGTGCCTGTAAGCGGCCACAGTAAAATGGAGTAACAGACATGCACAGTCAGCTCTGCTCAAAGCCTGATGGCAGAGCCAACTGAGCATGTGCAGGATTTCGATCCCAAACGCAGGCTCGGCCAGGAGATGATGTTGAGGCTGACGTGGCAGAGAGGCGCAGTTGAAGAAGATGGAGGAGTTGCTGGAGAGTCTTCAGGTAGCACAGGGGATGCCGCCTGTGCTGCTGGAGAACAGGGGGGACGACCCCTGTGCTGTCTGGAGACTCATTTGCATACTGGGAAAAAACAGAATATCAACATAACAGCGGCAGGGAGCAGAAATATAAAAGTAGGGGACGAATAGACTTCCTTAAGGCTATTCCGACATAGAATTACCTTAAAAATGTCTAAATCAAAAATCATGCACTGTAATGTCTCTCCAGCTACTGCCAAGCCAAATATCTTCCCTATCAAGATGTTAACACTTTAAGTGGAATTAAGGCATTTTGATAGCAAAGCTCTTAAAGGACCTGGTTGCATGGCACTGCCCACCCTTTCCTGGATAGGTCGTGCCCAAGATTACCTTACCCTGTACTTTTTATGCACCTTTCCAACTACAGTGTCCTCTGCTTCCCTAACTTCCTTGCAAACAGAGATATTTAACTTTATTTGGGCCTATAAACGACCGCGTATATGACGTTGTGTAATGTACTTTCATAAGAGACTGGTTATACTATTGGTTCCTCATCTCTATAAATATTATAAAGCTGGCTGAATCTCTTAACTAAGTTCTATCCATAATGAACACGATCACCCCAAATACAGTGGGGCAAAAAAGTATTTAGTCAGTCACCAATAGTGCAAGTTCCACCACTTAAAAAGATGAGAGGCGTCTGTAATTTACATCATAGGTAGACCTCAACTATGAGAGACAAAATGAGAAACCAAATCCAGAAAATCACATTGTCTGATTTTGTAAGAATTTATTTTCAAATTATGGTGGAAAATAAGTATTTGATCACCTACAAGCAATCAAGTTTTCTGGCTTTCACAGACCTGTAACTTCTTCTTTAAGAGTCTCCTCTTTCCTCCACTCATTACCTGTAGTAATGGCTCCTGTTTAAACTTGTTATCAGTATAAAAAGACACCTGTGCACACCCTCAAACAGTCAGACTCCAAACTCCACTATGGTGAAGACCAAAGAGCTGTCAAAGGACACCAGAAACAAAATTGTAGCCCTGCACCAGGCTGGGAAGACTGAATCTGCAATAGGCAACCAGCTTGGTGTGAAGAAATCAACTGTGGGAGCAATAATTAGAAAATGGAAGACATACAAGACCACTGATAATCTCCCTCGCTCTGGGGCTTCACGCAAAATCTCACCCCGTGGGGTCAAAATGATCACAAGAACGGTGAGCAAAAATCCCAGAACAACGTGGGGGGACCTAGTGAATGAACTGCAGAGAGCTGGGACCAATGTAACAAAGCCTAACATCAGTAACACACTACGCCGCCAGGGACTCAGATCCTGCAGTGCCAGACGTGTCCCACTGCTTAAGCCACTACATGTCCGGGCCCGTCTGAAGTTTGCTAGAAATTATTTGGATGATCCAGAAGAGTATTGGGAGAATGTCCTATGGTCTGATGAAACCAAACTGGAACTGTTTGGTAGAAACACAACTTTTTGTGTTTGGAGGAAAAAGAATACTGAGTTGCATCCATCAAACACCATACCTACTGTAAAACATGGGGGTGGAAACATCATGCTTTGGGGCTGTTTCTCTGCAAAGGGGCCAGGACGACTGATCCGGGTACATGAAAGAATGAATGGGGCCATGTATCGTGAGATTTTGAGTGCAAACCTCCTTCCATCAGCAAGGGCATTGAAGATGAAACGTGGCTGGGTCTTTCAACATGACAATGATCCAAAGCACACCGCCAGGGCAACGAAGGAGTGGCTTTGTAAGAAGCATTTCAAGGTCCTGGAGTGGCCTAGCCAGTCTCCAGATCTCAACCCTATAGAAAACCTTTGGAGGGAGTTGAAAGTCCGTGTTGCCAAGCGACAGCCCCAAAACATCACTGCTCTAGAGGAGATCTGCATGGAGGAATGGGCCAACATACCAACAACAGTGTGTGCCAACCTTGTGAAGACTTACAGAAAACGTTTGACCTCTGTCATTGCCAACAAAGGAGAGAGAACAAAGTATTGAGATGAAATTTTGTTACTGACCAAATACTTATTTTCCACCATAATTTGCAAATAAATTCTTACAAAATCAGACAATGTGATTTTCTGGATTTGTTTTCTCATTTTGTCTCTCATAGTTGAGGTCTACCTATGATGTAAATTACAGACGCCTCTCATCTTTTTAAGTGGTGGAACTTGCACTATTGGTGACTGACCAAATACTTTTTTGTCCCACTGTAGGTAAAATTAGATTTTACACTGGAGGCACCGGCTTCCTTAAAAGCCCTTCATCACTTTTTTCCTACTATTTCACCACTTCATTATAGGGGTTGCAATGCCTTAGACACTATCCTCCATGTGTGGTGGTCCTGCCCTCATGCCCAACACTATTGACTGGCTATCCATAAAACTGCGCAGCGGCTCTTAGGACAGTCTTTTCCATTTCAGGGCCCCATATTTCTTCTCAATCTTAAACCCTCTAATTTGAAATACACTCGATTTAAACACTAAAATACATTTTATTAGCTGCCTGGATTAACATCGCCTCCAAATGGAGAATATCTTTTCACTCAGTGGCTGAGGTTATGCAATGGATTTATACTATTATGCTCCATGAGAAGATTAATTCCATGTGTCGGGTCTTCTATACTGTCTCCGGCTGTATCCCTGTGACTGGATTGAGCCCCCACCCCTCCTTTCAGGCGGACCCTTAGTTGTCACCTCTTGCTGCCCGAGTCCATTGTAGTGCAACTTCTTCCTTTTTTTCAGGTTGGTTTTTATGTTTTTACTTTCTCTTTGTTTCCCCCTTGTTTTCTCTATATGTTACTTTTTGACATATGATGTTGCATTTGCTATTTAATGCCATCTGTTTGTCCTTTTATGACTGGATTTTATTTGCTATGTCGTTTACTATGTTTTTTTCTAGTGGTTATAATTTAATGAAATTCCTTAGAAACTAAAATGTAAACATTTTTGGAAATGTAAGTAATTAAATGTATTGTAGTACATTTTGTATATTTTCAAATGATTTTCTCTAACCATCTTAGTGATGACAGTCTTTTGTCTTGGTTAGTTGTCAGTGGATACAACCATAAATACAGGGACTTTCTAAGGCTTGGGATTTGTCAAAAACTCAGTTATAGTGGTTGGGTTAACTTCTTGTGAATGTGGTGTCCCTCCCTGATAACCCAGCCACAATAAGGGAATCATGGCGGGGTTTCTGGCAAGTCCCAGACCATAGAAAGTGCCTGCATTCACGGTCATATCCATTGGCAACCAATCAAGACAACTGACTGTCACCACCAAGACGACTAGAAAAAAATCTTAAAAGCTGTGCAAATTTTTTAATTACTTTAATTAACTTTTCATTGTTTATTAATTTAAGCATGGTGATGATCATGGTAAAACCCCTTTAACGTAAATTAAGAACGATGAAAAAAAAAATGTAGTAACCTAACCTAGAGTCCCAAACAAGGAAAAGGAAAACATTGTACCTTTATTTGATCACAGTTCAAAAGGCTACGGAAGAGATCAAGATAGTCTTTATAAGTAGGAACTTTCCACTTTCCAGAACGGACCTCACCAGAATCGTCTGCCCCATATTCATCCTATAGCAAAGACAATGAATGGTAAAACAGCTTATGAAGAAAGCAAGATCTCTCTACACACAGGTAATCATTATTAATACTGTAGATGGAAATTTTTAATCTTCTAATCTTTTCAGTGGCATATTCCTGAAGATTAGAGATGAGCGAGTACTATTCGAAACTCAAGTTTCGAATAGCACACACCTATAGGAATGAATGGACACAGCCAGCACGCAGAGGGCTAAGTGGACGGCAAAGTCTGCGTGTCGGCCGCTTCTATTCATTCTTATGGGTGCGTACTATTCGAAACGGCCGTTTCCAATAGTACTCGCTCATCTCTACTGAAGATGCCTAAATAAGCACTAGTGGAATCTGATAGGCACTGACATTAAAGACAGGAGAACATGGATTATTTTAATAGAAATCCTTGTTTGTTTAACCAAAGAATGAGTGGTTTTGAATGTGTCAGATGGCTGTTCACTTTGTTCATAAGTAGCTAAAAATCTTACTTCTCAAGAGAACTCATATAAAAGACTTGTTTGCAAATTTTAAGAGGTATTCCTGTCTCAAGGATCCCATGTATACTGCTAGCGTATGTAAATTCAAGAGTTTTCCTAAATACATTGCTTTAACAATGCTACTTCGTTTGACTGCTATGTTAGATTATTCCTCAGTGCTCATCTTGTCCGGTGATAACAGGTCAGAGGGATAAGTCACTGCATTCGGGAGGCTGAGATCTCGGTTATGTACAACTCATGTGTATGCCTGACTGGGTTTGTTATAGACAACTAGTTGTAAAACAATAAAACCAGTCTTGGTAGTATCTGGTCTTGATGGCAGGAAAAAACATTTTCACCACTGACACCCCCCCCCCCCCCAGACATTACTTCTATACACAGATACCAATGCAATACACTGATAACACATGCATAAATACTATATTCACTAAGGATACATACATGAACAACATAATCCAGAAATTATATATGCAAAAGTGGGCTTTATTCATCATATTTATTAATCCAAGACAGTTTTGAACTATACTGTTCACAGTGTATACACTGGGATTTCATTAGAAAGAACTTTTCACCATTTCCACCAATTCCAGTTCTTAGCATTTGTTAATAGGCGCTGCTCCTCTGATTCCGGCACAATTGCATGGATCCTTAGCTCTACCCATTCCCGAGCAGTCAGTGCAGGTTAGGTTTGGAACCTGATATGCTACTTAGACTCTGTATAGTCAGATGGCTGGTGTTAGGCAGGAGTATGCAGTTACAGGCAAGCCAGTGTCAGAGCTCAGAATCACACCCCCTTGTCTGCTCCTGCCTGACACTGCCCACCAGACTATAAAAAGACTAAATCCTACTAATATTATAAATGTGAAAGTTTGTGTGTTTGGATGTTTGAATATTTGTTCCTCAATCCTTTGTTCCTACACCGCCACATGGATTGTACTCAGAATTCACACAGCCATAGAATGCCGGCCGGAATAGAATATAGGCTACTTACCATCCCCGTGAGTGGCCGGGAATCACCACCGCAAGCACCAAAGTTTGGTTGGGAGTAAGTTTGAGGACCTGTGATGACGTCATCACAGGCCCTAGCAGTGCTTGATGATTGGAGCGTGCTATGGTGTGGGAGGATGCAGCCCGGCACAGAGCGGAGTGCAGAACATGGAGGCTCATCTGTGGGATCGACCGGAGCGAGCATGAAGCCTGGCTTTGGGGGCATACAGTGTTCATCGGCTCTCCCGTGTACCGTAAGAACGCCGACCGCGTGTCAATGGGGGAGGGGGGGCGAATGGGAGGGTCAGGGGGAACAGAGTTCGGCACCTTACCTTTTGCCATCTCGGCGACAACGGAGGAATACTGCAGTGTTAAAAGGCCTAATTCAGCGATGTACCCTAGCGTGCATGCAGCTGCAACACAGCGCACTCTCCCAACTATAAGCTCACAGGTACACGCGGGGGCCAGTGGTCCGGGAGGAGGGGGGGGCGCGGGGGTGGGGGTGCGCGCACTGGTTGGTGTTGGGTGGGGGGACGCAGGGGTGGTGGGGGCACAGGGTTGCGGGTGGGCGCGTAGGTGCCTTAGCAGGAGCGTGCGGGAGGGGAGGCTGCGCCCGAGGTTGGTTTAGCGGCTTCCGGGGCACACCTGGGTATACAGCACAGTTACAGAGATATGGAAGAGAGCCGACACGTGCGAGCGGGCGTATCATCCGCACCAGCAACTGACTACATAACAGAGGCTTAGCGACAACAACGACCCGTGGAAGAAGTCGCGGGCAGATGCTGGTAGCATATAAGGCATCAAAACTAACCACACTTATTGCTTTGAGACAGTGGGGCTAGAGAAAAAAATTCCAACTACACCAGAATCAGTGCGGCAGTGCCCATTAAATGCAATCTATATTAAGAACAATAGAAAAAAAAGGACACTGTACATCCTAGTGTTTTTCTATTTATGATCCTTGTCCAATCTGCGTATCTGACAAAAAACAAAAAAATTCCACAGCGATCTTTATTTTCTAGAATCATCTAGAACTGAATCTGTGAAAAACAGATGAATCATGGACAGGACATTGATAACAAGTCCTTTTCTCTTTTCCCAGCTCTATAGACCTGAATGGCTTAGACTTTCAGAGATAAATTAATACATGCAACATTGTTTTTATCAACTGAACTTCTGTCCATAAAAAAGAAAATGTATGCTTCCTGTTTTTTTAAGGAACACCAAGCAGAGAAAAAAATGTTCATGTGAAAGAGACTTAAATCATTATTCACTAGTATAATATCTAATCTTAAATAATTACCTTTTCAAATCTGACAGGCTTGGAACAGACTCGGATTAATCCTTGATGTACTGTAAGACATTTTATATATATATATATATATATATATATATATATATATATATATTGAGAAATCATTTTTTGATATTTTGTTACAATGTAGGACTACAGTACTTAGCGAATTAAACAAAACTAACAAACTGGGTATAAGATGACATGTCAAACAACTCCTATGAAAGGCAATGCCCGGCCCTCAGCATAAGCCATTAGCAATCAAGTGGATATATCTTCTTTTGTTGGCAACACTGCTGTTTAAGACTGTTTTGACACATAATGCAACAAATTTATGACCGCATGGATGAAGCTGTCTCAGCACAGAATACATAACCATCATTAAATTCCACTCTAATCGTTAGTTGTAAATGTAAAAAGAATAAAAACAATTTTCATCCCGTTTTCTTTTAACCCTCTTATATGCTGTTGTAGGTGCTACTCATAAACAGCATGGACTATGATTTCAACGAAATGCAAACCTGCCCCTGAGGATTGTAAACTTAATACATATGTAAATTAACGGATTGGTGCACCTGTAGCGTAAGTGCCGGAGCAGTTTCCTTTTGGGGTCATTTCGATCACCACACACTGCCAGCCCAAAACAAAAAGAATGATAAACGGAGAGCACAAATGAATACAGGTGCTCTGCCAAGCGTGGCCACTATGGATATGCCATCAACATCAAAAGTCTGAAAACCTCCCATAGGTGATGTACTCACCCACAGTACTGATCAGGCTCCAAAGAACAGGTCCCTTTCCCGCCAAAGATAGAAACACTTTGATGATTGACCTGCTGCACAAATACTGCATTTTTGAGCTGTATTGTGGAAATGTTTCTATCTGAACAACCAGAAGGCGCTCGAGCACAGGAGTGTATATTTCAGGGATCTGATGGGAAAGCACAGTATAAATTGGGGTTTAGTTGTTACAAGAAGATTTTTGGAAGACATTTTTATAAAACCATGTTAAAAAAAGTCTTTGCTTAGATACACACAATAGTAATATCCCAGTACTCCCTTTTAGTATATAGGGAGCCTACAGAGGAAATGTTTTGTTTTGCTTAGGTCATTAAACAAGAAGTCAGAAAAGTGAGAGAGCAACAAATTTTTCTCAAAAGAAGTTATGTACTTACAGAGTCCATATAGAGTATGACACTTGCTATCGCCTGTAGAAAGTTTGGTAGCTGATATACATTGTCATCTTCTGTCTCTGCCTCTGTGAGGTACATTTGCTTGCAACGCTGAATAAGCTCAATATACATAAAATCCACATCTTTGGCATTAACGGCTTTGCATGGCTTTAAATTAAAAAAATAAATACAAAAAGGGTGTGAAAAACATTAAATGCAAAGAGGTTTGGCAGATGCCACAAGTGATCGGTGTTGTGTGATCCAAACATATATAAAAAAAAAAGAAGGAAAATCATACCCCTGCAAATAGTCCATATCCTCGAATAGCAATAGAAAGCTCCTTGTTAGACGCCTCCATCTTTCTTATGATTTTATAAAACTGTTCCATGAAGAACTGTAACTTGTCCTTGTGAGCTACAGCATCATTGGTGACCAGCAAGGCTATCTAGGAAAGATGGATAAAAATATCTAATGCAGCAAATCCAAACACATCAAGGGCTGGGTTTTATATACATAATAAACCAGCACACAGAAGTCCAAAGATAAATCTACCCAATAAGGCTTTATTTAAGATGGCTGTGGGTATATGCCCATCTCAGAGACGCCAGGTTGAGATGTCAATAATGTTCACCCAACCACAAGAGGAAGATTTATATTTATATTAATAAAAAAAAAGAGAGAGAGAATTAAGGGCAAGAGTTACAGAAAAAGCAGAAGGCAGCTGAGCTATGCAGATTCAGTAACTCCTATTTATCTATTTATATTAGCCCTAACCTTAAAAGAGGTATTCCATAATAAATGGAAAAACCAGAGAGGTGTAAAATAGAATAAAATAAAATAAAGAATTGATGCTCGTCTACCCCTGGTCCTCCATTTGGGTGGAATGAGCCACCGTTTCCAAAATCAGAAAAGTAGACTACACAAAACGAAGGTACAGTATAATGGAAAGATTTGTATCTGTTCTGTATTTTTGTCTCAGTCCTGGTTTGTACTTGCAATCACAGATGCAAAACACGGACATCTGAATAAGGCCTAAAGCTGGAAGTGCAGATCTGCTGCTGATGTTTCAAAGGTTTTATTTAAGCTCCATTAATGCAGTTCATATAAAAACATTTCCTATATTAAGTCCTATTTCTTAATATAAAAAGTGCTACAGCATTCTGTGTCATACATAATTATTAACTACAATGTTAAAATAATAGCTGCCATTCAGTTCCTTTTATAAGGTAGACAAATAACACACATACTTGCTTCAGAAAGGAGTCCAGAGCAGCAAATGCAGTTTTCTTCATTTCCTGATTTATGTGACCGCACCATTTTGACATTACTTCATATATAACCTGATAGTTGTCCATGATATAAGGACTAAACTGGGATGTGTGTAGAGCAAGAAGATTCAGGCCGGCTGCAACGTATACCAGTCAAAAATTGAAAGAAAAATTAGAAAGAAGATGAGAAAAGCTGTTTTCCTACCATAGTATTTGCAGACCACCCAGAGACTCCATACACCTCGGCAGTCGACAATTAACTCAGCAAAGAGGTACTAGTTTATCTTTCCATATATATACTGTATATATATATATATATATATATATATATATATATATATATATATATATATATATATATATATATATATATATATATATATATATGTGGCCCGAGCAGCTGCAGGAGCGGGGAGACGCTCAAACAACTGTTAGGGATGGAGAAAACCTGCTTTATTGAACACTGCATACTGAACTGCAAGAGCTGCTTAGTTATAAAGAACCAACATCAGCTGTGCGGTGAGTACTACAAGGCCGTATCAAATATGCAAAAATAAAATCAAAAATACTAATAATAATTTGAAATACTAAAAGAAAAAAATAATAAGAATTTAAGACCTAAAAAGAAAAGCAATACTACTTTGTGCTATTACAAAAAAAAGACATGCCCCCTTTTGTGTTCCAGGATACTTAATCGAAAAAAAATAAAAATTGCAAAAATTATTTCAGACCTGAACAAAAACCGCTATAGCTAGGTAAAATGGCCCAGTCATTAAGTGAGTAAATGAGTATGTTGAGTATCATTATACACATGACATGAGCTGTCAAACTAGTAAATATATACTGCAGCACTAAGCTTGTAATGTGTTTGTACAGTACTTATTCAGACACTTAGTAGAAGCAATACAAAAACCATGAATTGGCTTTTCATTTTTTTATTTGGCATAAAGGAACACAGATTCGACCATATGGATGTGGATAAAATCATCTCTAGGGTTACCATCCTATCTGCTACAAGGACGCCCCATGTCATAATCAATGTGGCTTCTGGACTCAATAAGTATCTGGGATCATTCTGGACACAATATGAGCCCTGTATTTTAGTTCTGTGACACAATTTAGAAATACACAGTACAATGAAACTAAGAATGTAAATTAAAGGGAACCTGTCATGAGCTCCCCTCCCCCATACACTGCCAGCAACCACTATTAGACAGTACACAAATGCACAAGCTAGAAATATTAGGCTTGCCATTGTGTACCTGTGTTTTCAAGACAATGGAAGACAATGTAAAACTAATCAATATCTACCCCAAAATGCAATACTGATGAAAACTTAAAGTCAAAGGGCAAGGTTATTTTGCCTGAAAATAAAATCTCATTTTTTTTCCAGCATATGGGTGATTTTAATCTAGATTTTCTTCTTTTCCATAGAGTAATATTTCCATCAGTTGGCACACTGCGCAGGTGCAGACAGAAAATCTGATGCAGGCTTCCTCGTCCTATCACCCATCTATTGACTACAGTGAAGGACTGCTGATCATAGCTTGTGATGAGAGAAGTAATCCTGTCTGGTACATATCAAACTCTCAGTATTTGGATTTTATTTTTCATAAACATTCCAGATATAATATTATTAGACTGAAGAGGAGAGTATGTATACAAAGAAAGGCCCAAATTTGAAAAAATTGGGGGGGCATGGTTGGATCCACCTGGCCTTCCCTCCCAGTCTCTGATTAGGGATAGATCTCTCACTTCTATTTTATCTTTTCCCTGATCCCTTGAGCGCTATTACTTGCTATGAATCGTAGGATGTTCGGAAGATTTAGTGGGGGGTCCAAATTGACTTCCTCTCTTTATATGTCGGATTTTGTCGCCATATTTACTTTGAATTGTTGTTGTGTTTCTGTTGTTTTGTCGATTGTTTGAATTTATGTGCATAAAAATTTGTTAATAAAAATTATCTGATTTTTTTAAAAAATTATTATCGTGGAAATGTAGTAAAACAAAAAAAAAAAAAAGAATTAATTTTTCTCACTGTGAAATGGACCCAAATAAAAAAGTTGAAGTGATAAATTAAAACAACCTACATAAACCAAGCTGTATACAACAATGTCAAAAAGGAATTAAGTGCTCTCTGAATGCAACGTTGTAGAAAAAAAAAACATCTCTCAATCAACTGTTAATCTATATATATAAGATTCAAATCCTGTAGTAGTCCGCTCTATACAAATCCACAGTTCTCGCCCAATTTGGGTGAAATTTGGCACGCCTCCTCTCCATCCACAGGAGCAGAATACTGCGCACGTTACATCTCACTAGCATCTCCCGTCATGAGATTGGGGCCTCCGAAGTTAGGCCCTATACATATAATGGGGAAATGTGAAAGTGCTGAGGGGAAAACAACAGTTGTGACTGACAGGGACGGATTATAGCGACAGCGCCAAAGAGTTGCTGCTAAAGGTGCCGCACCACCACACACAAACATTTCACAAACACCATATAAACATCACACAGACAGCACACATACACCAACCCACAAGCACAACACCACAACACACCACACTAGACACACACAACACAAACACCACCCCACAAATACCACATGCACACCACACCCGCACGCAAGGCCTACACATGCACGCAAACACACTCAGATGGATGCACACTACGCACACGGACGAACAGACCACATGCGTACTCACACTCAACTACCGCATGCATGGATACTTGCACTGCGCACGCACAAACACATGGATCATACGTGCACATACAAGCATACATGTACATGGACCACACACGTGCACATACACACATGCATATATATACACGGACCACACACATGCATGCACACACGCATACATACACATGGATCACAATCGTGCACACACACACAAATGCACGCATGCGCACACACGCATACATATACACGGGCCACACACATGTATGCACACACGCATACATACACATGGATCGCATGCGCACACACACATACATGACATAACATGTCTAGTATCCTTAGTGGCTGCTGGCACACTACAGTATTTTTCACGGGCCTCCGGGCTATGGATTTGGAGGTTCCATAGACTGGCACGCCTGCGGTCGCCTGGATCACTCACAAACGGGGAATCCGGTGCAGGATTCCCATTGATGAGCGATCGCTGCCTTCAGTTGTATGTGCAAATGCATATACAGCTGAAAGCTGTCAGTGTAGGCGGCAGATCGCACAACCGAGGCCTACACTGACTACAGAGTTTGACCTCTGCCCCGACACAGGCCCGATGATGTGAGTCAAAAGGAGGTGGACGCCGGCGCCTCTTCGTGAGTGAGAGTGTGTGTCAGTCAGTCAGTCATACTGAAGAGCATACTGAGTAGCATATAATACTGTGTGGGGGGGTACTGAGGAGCATATAATACTAGGTGGGCGCATTGATAAGCATATAATACTGTGTGTGGGTGCCACTGTGGAGCTTATAATCCTGTGGGGGGCTACTACGGAGCGTATAATACTGTGTGGGGGGCCTACTGTGGAGAATATAACACTGTGGGGGGCTACTGTGGAGAATATAATACTGTGTGCTGGGCCTACTGTGGAGCATATAATACTGTAGGGGGGAGCCACTGCGGAGCTTATCATACTATCTGGGGTCCCCTCACTATTTATATCACACAGTATCTGTTTTATAGCAGACATAATATTAGTATAGGATGTAAGAACATTGCACAGTCACTATAAAAACAGATCCTGTGTGATGTAAATAGTGAACATTAATTGTTCAAAGTACTAAATGCAGATAGCTTTACCTTTCAGTACAGTTGTTTGTATTATTGAAAGCTCTGTAAAGCCCCATTCACATGACTGTAATTTGTGGGTCCGTCACTATCTGCAATTATGGATCCGTACAGTATTAAGTTTAAATTGCTATGTTGGCACTTCACGATAATTTAGTGGGTTTTGGGTTGCAATTTGGGCACTCAGTCTCTAAAAGGTTCGCCATCACTGTACTATTTTGTTAATTGAGTGTAAATGTTTTCTATGTTTGTGTAAGGTGCAGAAATTTTCATTTTTAACAAAAAATAGTTCAAAAAATAGCTGTAATAGTTCATACTACATAATATGTATTGCATATGTAAAATCAATAAAAATGTTGAGAAAAAAAAAAAAAAAAAGAGTTGTTGTTCACATCAATGTTATGACAAATTAGTAAAATGCCAAAATAATAAAAATGTAAAGATTTACTGTAGCTCTGAAAATGTCAATTTCAGTGTGACACTGAAAATTTTACTTTAGCATAACCAACAATTAAACATATTTTCCGCGAGCAAAGCTGTGGGTATTCTACTAGTACACAATAAATAAGAGTTTTGGTTGTAATATATTGATGGGGAAATATGTTAATAGTAAAAAGTAGCAAATTGTATATTAGTCTCAACAGGAGCAATAGAATATATGTTGATAGGAGTTCTGGAGATCAGGGAGCCTGATCACTGCTTCAGGTAAATAGGGCTTTCTGGGCCCTGTCTGATTCATCTAGAATGACTAGATTATTTATAGCCACCAATAGCTAATTTTTAATGATAAATAAAATGGTTTTAGGTCGTTTTTTTTCCAAGCAGTTATACTGCAATCAAACAAATCAAAAATAAAAATAAAAAAAAACTCACCTAAAGGCACAGCATATCTCTTCAGGTCGATCTGCAGAAAAGAAAACACAAATGATACAAAGAAATCATTTCTATTTTATCTGTATTAATATTCTTATTACTGTACCTGGGGATTTATTGCCTTCAATGTGTATTCAAAAATTTCTTTAGAAGTGCTAGCATCTAAGGGAACAAAAATTATCTCAAATTATTGCATAAATCATAGAAGGACATGTATGCACACTCAATATATCAGACTATATTACATATTAACCTATTATGGTTTCTAAATGTCTTAGTGCTTAGGGGTTTTCTGCTTTTCTGCATTCTCAAAATTTTATGTTCTGTTGATTTAACTTTGCAACATTTTTGTTTCTCTCTCATTTAGAAACAAGTCCAATATCATGTGAGAAATATATACAGAACTATTGGCCTGCAGTTTTGTGAATAAACTTCTATTTAGGATCAAATTAACCCTGTATAACTGATTCTCAATCTCTGTACTCACTCATAGACATGTAAGGGCTAGTTCACGCGGCACAGAGGGGGCGGATTATGGCGCGTAATCCACATCATAATCCGCCCCCTCACAATGGTGGTCTATGGAGACCGACAGGCTACTATTTTCCGTGAGCGGCAAAAGGAATCGACATCCCCTTTCTTCAGGCGGACTTCGTGGCTCATTGATCTGCGGCGTCCGCCTAGCGGCACAACTTCCGGCATCAGCCCATTCATTTGAGCCTACTCCGGATGGGGAAGCCGCGACAGTCGTGGCAGGCAGGTTTTGAGCCGAGAGTGACATGTCACTCTCGGTCCCAAAATCCGCCTTTACACTCCCCGTGTGAACTTACCCTAAGAGTCATGTACCCTGCAGGCCACTTCAGATTCTCAGAGTGAAAGTTAGTTAAGTAGAGGGGGGAGAAAACTAGCCTTTATAATGGAAAAGAGAAGGTTTTTTGTTTGTTTTTTTGTTTTGTTTTTTAACACCTGTACTACATCAAAGTATGAAAATCGTGCATCTTTAGAAACGGGATGCCAGCTGTTACTAGAGTCACACATCCCATAGGGAAGGCTGGAACAGTTTCCAGTCACTGTGTATGCAGCTAATGGAGTCACCATGATGTTGTTCCCCCTCTGCCACAAGGGAGCCAGGAACTCCAGGAGCTGCTGGGTCTTAGAGGACCCCGACCAGCTCTAGCGTACAGTATAAGAGGCTGTATGCATCATCTAAACTTCCAGTGGAAAATATATATATATATATATATATATATATATATATATATATATATTTAATAAAAGCCTTATCTAAATTTTGTCAGATAAAGAAAAAATATGGGGGAAAAAACACTACATAAAAATAAGGCCCTACTTATCACAGTAAAAAAAGGCACAACCATCAGCCATAATTTTAGCTTGCATAGCTCAGTAAATTTCCACAGACGCACTTTTCTATTCAACATCTTTTTATATTAAAATGAGTAATACAGTCCAGAATTCTCTGGAAATATTGTACACTGGTTGCTGAAAGACCATATACTTTATATATAAGAAACAATAACCATACCTTCCTCTGCAGATTTTGTAAAATTAATCAAGAGTGCCGATAATCCTCTCAGACATCCAGATACCACTGATAACTTAGGCTGTCTTGTGGAGGAAGTCATCTAGAAGGATACAATCAAAAATAAAAAAATAAACTGTGATACAAAATGATACATGGTAAAAGTCATTTGGAAATGAGACCAAAACTGAAATACTGTATTTAATAGTTTATAGAGTTTTGTAGAAAATTAAGATTTTATTCTGTATGATAAGAGCTTTTTAAGCCTTTACAAACACAGATTTAGTGCACAGTGCATTATCCAATACATGGTTTATAAAGGAACAAAAAATGACAAAACCTCAAACTAATAGGAATTAGGGCTTAAAATCGGAAGTCGGCTAAATTAATTGTAGTGAACTTGCCCACATCAATCATTCCAATTATTTTACCTGAATGCCATCCTGTCTTACATTGGCTAAAGGACCACCCATGAACAATTATTATACTGTTAAAAAAAACAATGTTACTTACCTCTCCTGTGCTCCAGCGCACTCCCTGCTGATGCCGGCTATCTTCAATGATGGAAGAGATGTCACTTGAGCTTGGTCGCGACGCGTTAGGACACAAGCCTCAGCCCACGTGACGTCTGTGACTTCACCAAGTAGGCTTGAAGCCTTTCGGAGCCCAGGAGAGGTAAGTAACAGCGGGGTTTTTTTTAAAAAAAATTATTTTATTTTCCCTTACCTCTCCTAGCCCTCAGATCATTATAGTCAGGGGTCTGAAAAGACCCCTACCCCTGAGTATAATAATAGTGTTTGTGGGGTTCGCTGGCCCATGGCCTTGCTTATTAATCCTGACTCCTGCTCACAGCTGCCTCCGCAAGGAGGAACCAGGATCGGTAAGTAAATAGGGCCCGTTACCTGCTGCAGTTACTCCATCAGGTAACGGTCTATTAAAAAAAACAAAAAAATAAATAAATCTGCAGCGGTAGCACTGGCGCCGGGCCCCCTAATGTCCTGGTAGTTACGCCGCTGGAGGAAAGAGGTCATGGCAAATCTGCAAGTTGATCAGTAAGGGTCAGACCACAACTGATTCCTTTTTGATGACCTATCATGAGGACAACAAAATGCAGTTGGAAAACCCCTTTACGCTAGGTTCACACTAGCGTTCGGGTCTCCGTTCTCAGCTTTCAGGTCTTCTGCATGCAGAAGACGGAAAGCTGTCAGAGCGGGTCCGGCCGTGAGTGGCGGTGAGCGTTTTATGCTCTCCGCCGCAAAACCGTTTTTTTAAAATCGGACACAGAGTACTGCATGTCCGACTCTGTGTCCGATTTTAAAAAACCGGTTTCGCGGCGGAGAGCATAAAACGCTCACCACCGCACAGCTTTCATACCCATTCAAATGAATGGCCATGAAAGAGTCCTGCAGGTTTCCGTCTCCTGCCTCTGTTTTGTGCAGGATACGGAAACCTACAGAACGGAGACCGGGCGCAGATGTGAACGAGCCCTTATACTGTAAAGTCTGTAATTTCCAATACATTATTGGCTGTGGATATTAAATGTATACATTATAAAGAGTAATTAAACTTTCGGACAACTTTTGATTTTCTGGCAGTATTTGTGTCATAAATAAATTTTGCAATAAACTTTATTAACAAATGTTATCCTGTATTTTTTCCCTTGTTTCTGTATTGAGCGCTGTTCCTGCCTCACTGAATATTACTGTGTATGGAGTACGGGTTGTGTAATATGTGCAGAAAATGAGGGTAGTGCCGGGTCACTTCATACTTCATTTATTGGACATAAAATGTATAAATTTGCTTTTGGTGTCATATGAAAAGGAGAATCTCTCCAATATGTCTACAATAGGAATGGGCCAAATATAGGAAGTTCTTATACTTCTCCCTTCTGCTCAATCCCCTCTCTTGGCTTTGCCTCAAAAACAAACAAAAAAAAAAAAACAAAACAGAAAATCTGCAGCAAAAAAAAGCTGTGTTTTTCGGTAACGTGGGGCTTCAGCTTTAAAGGGGTGTCCAGGATCTGAACATTTTGATACTGATATCCTACACACAGGATAGGCCATTAGCATCACATTGTTTGAGGTCCGACACCCAAGCTGATGTGGCTGCCAAAAGCCATATACCAGGTATATGGCCTGAAGCAGTCCTGCTCCATACTCTTCCTACTGAAGTGTATGGAGCTCTGTACACCGTATAGAGCTTCAGGTCCATCAACTGTAGTTACTACTGTAGTTACAAACTCACAATAGCATAAACATGCGTTATCTCTAATGCAATGTGGTGCATCTGGTTTTAAATAAAAAAAAAAATTTGACTTCCAAGCCATGTGGGTGTGGATTCTCAAAAAAGGTAGTGTGGCTTCAATGTGCCACAGTGATCCAAAAAAATGCCAAAATACACTAAACAGTCTAAGAATACATCAGATTTATTATTCTGCATCAAAGTGATAAATCTGCCAAATTTTCAGACTGATCAATTTGCACTGTCTAACTATTAATACATCTGGGCCATGGTGAGAGTTTCCCCATTATGAAGGTAGAATGCTTAGAATGATAAAACAAACATTTTCCTTATACTAGAATGATAAAATGATAATTCCACACCTCGGCCAGCAGGTGTCAGTCTATCCTAAGCTCTCCTCATACCCAGGAGTGTGTATATCTTATAGCAGCCATATCAAATCAAATCAAATCGGTTTTATTGGCACATCCGAATGGATATTTGGCATTGCTAAAGCTAGTAAAGTGGGGGGGGGGGAGAGTTGGAGTCGAGGGGGAGAGTATGGGGTAAGGGGGGTGGTGGCTAATTTGGGGTATAACAGTCCATGGAGTCTCAACTTCCTCTTAGTTGGTGACCGCTATATGGGGAGGTGGGGTGGGGCAGGTGGTTTGGGGTATAACAGTCCGTAGAGTTTCATATTCCTCTTGTTTGGTGACAGCTGGACACGTATTGGGCAGCGATCTCCACAGTGGCCTCTTCTTCTCCCAGTAGGATGTAGAGTTTCCTCTTCTCGTCTGCAGATATGAAGTCTAGGATGTGGGCAGAGAGTCTTTGGTAGTAGACGGCCCTCACAGCTGAGTATTTGGTGCAGTGTAGCAGGAAATGGGCCTCGTCTTCTAGGGCCCCCTGGTCACAGTGCTGGCACATTCTGTTCTCCCGTGGCTTGTACGTCTGCCTGTGTCGCCCCGTCTCCATCTCCAGGTTGTGGGCGCTCAGTGTGTACCGGCTCAGGGTCTGTCTGTGTTTGGGGTGGCGTATTCTCTCCAGGTAGGTGGCCATGGTGTAGTCTCTTTGCAGTGACTGGTACACAGTGAGTTTCCTGGAGTTATTTATTGCGCTTCTCCATTCCTCGATGTACCGCTCTTTGTCTCTCTCAATGACTCCTTTTATTTGAGCCTTGTTCAGGGCATGTTGGGGGTTTTGGCTTGGCAGATGGCTGATGCTTGGTTGGGGGTATCAGTTTTTCTCTGGGCTCTGTGGCTCAGCCAGGCTTGGTGGTGGAAAGAGCCAGGACTGCTGTCCTGTATGTGAGTCCAGAATGATAGCGCCCTCTTCTGTATGGTGAGCCATAGGGGGAGTCTGCCTAGCTCTGCCCTGCAGACCATGTTGGAGGTGCTGTGATGCACATATACACTGACTCCCATAGTAAGGGGCTTGTACAACTCTGCCAATCTTGTATATTTGTTCAGTTTAAGAGAGAGAGATAAGCGAATGCCAGATATCTGTAAAAATGTTTTATCTCATAGATGAAATGGTCAAAGCAGAGTCAGCTAGGTAATAGCCATCTTGCCCGATCCATGTTGGCTACCATACATTAACCACAGTTGCATGAGAGCTCAATAAATGACAGCTCTCCTTGCAGTATACATCCCCACTCATATAGTCTGCACATCCAGTTCCCTAGGAGAGATCCTCGGCCTGGTTGATATTAGACAGGAATTCTCACATAGATGCTTCCAGAAATACTCCAGCCAAGCCGAGACACATGTAAAGTGTATTCCCTGCTGCCCCATTCGGTAGGTTAGCCCTGCATATTTATATACATGCTGACTAGTTTGCATTCTTCGGTGCTCAAGCTTGCTGTCAGTCCTGAGAATTTATTTTGTCCCTTCACTGTAGACTTAAAGGGGTATTCCTACAATCTTAATCCCTTCACATTGTCCCCTAATGTTAAAAAAAAAGTAATGAAGCTTCTGCATTTTCACTCCCTCCTTTCTCCCGGAGTTCCCAATGGTACCAGTGTGTGTCTACTATGGATGGGCGAATCGGTTCATAACAAGTATGTAAGTTCATAATAAGTACGATGCACAATGTGCAAAAGATCAGCTTGATCATCCCCATATCTTTGAAAGCACACATCATCCCAAATCCTAATTTTAAATAGCACTAGTAGAGTTCAGTAACTATAAGGACAAGAAACAATCGCAATCTGCGCTGGGCACCATTAATGGAAAGCTTACTTGGAGATGCCACAACATCCTCCCAATACTTGACTAACAGTGGACTTACATCACACTCCCATTTAGCATTCACCCTCACCATAGGATACCCCAACAAATAGGTTAGCAAACTTTTGTAATCCCCTGGAGGCCTCGGTTTTCACTCTGTGCTCCAATATCACCAATGACCAATTCCCAGGTCCACAGTGGATGACTGTCTACAGCGCATAATGAAGCTGTAAGCATTGATAAAATATATTATTTTCCAGCTCAATTTCCTCCCTCAACTTTAGAGCCCCATTACTGTACAATTAGAACAAGTACAATACCACTTTCTGTCTCCATGTATGCATAAACCTCCAGTTGATAAATTTCTCGCTAATAAAGGATTTTCCCATAGTCGGGTATGCTGTGTATATTCACGCTTACACTATCACCATACTTTATGCATCAAAGACAATGTGGCCTACCCATAAACCTTAGTTTTACATAAAAGCCTATATTTGAACATTGATCATGGAGAAAAAAATGAGAGAAAATCTCTTCCTTTCAATGTTCTAGCCTGATATTAGACAGCTGGCATTCTAAATAATCACCAAGTCAGCAGCAGGGAAACATTGGAACAAATGGGACACCCTATGGACCCCAAATATACTACCATTATTTATTTTACCTGTTTTTTTTTTTCCCTATTAAAAGTTTTATTGAAGATTTTACAATTTTATACAAAACCAGGGGAGGGGAGGATGCTATTTTGCCTGTTTTAAGGGGAAATTAAAAACATGGCAGCAAAGTTTAAAAACGGATTCTCAAAGGTTCACAAATTGTAAACTAAAGATGTTGTGATAGACATTTACCTGTCCCTTTAATTCTCCAAGATAGGCTCGAAAGAGTTTCTCCGAATTGTTCAGCATATCACTAGGTTGCACTTCGCCCAGAATTCCCAGAAGCTCATAAACTTTTTCTAAAACTATAGGACATACACATGTTATTTTAGCAGACACATAGGACTACAAAACCAAATGTTAAAGCAACAAAATATGCAACAGTTTCATTAACCTGCCATAGGAATGCTGTATGTTGTAAAGCGTAAATAGGATTAGATTGTATATTTCACATCTTCTGACATAATGTAGTTCTGTTTTTAACTAAACATACAACTGAGTAATCTCACCGACATCTATATGGGAATGTAAATAACTCCTAAGGACCTTGCTAAACAATAACTAAAGATGCAAAATGATCACATTAATTTCTACAGGAACGTACAAGAAATCTTTCTGACATTCCTGTGCTATACAATGAAAGAATTAGCTGAACTGAGCCAATGCCATAAAATAATTGTTCATTCTCTCTTCCAACATTAACATGTCCATGTAAAGAGGATCTCTGTAAATGTCTAAGTAAATAACTGTCTGACCATTCGAGTTCATCTGTTCTTTTTAACTTTGCATCGCCCATTCCCGCAATTCCTCCAGGATATTTATATACAGACAATTGAACAGAACCAGTTAAAGAGGATCTTTCATGTTCTCTGTTACAGGGCATATTATATATTATTACTAAGCAGTGGCACTGGTATCTCCAGTTGCAGAGATACCAGTACCATTAGCTTTGCTTACTTATATCCTCGTACTGTCAGGAGCTGGTCTTCCAGTTCAGCATCAGTGCTGTGCAGTAGGATTGCTGTCCTTCACAGTACAAAGCTGCAAGTGTAAAACCGAAAGGCACTAATATGTCTGGAACCAGGAACCTACAGACGAAACTGCAAAAGGTTCTGAGTTCAGCGCACAGCTTTGTTATGATTAGTAATATGTCCTGTCTTATAAGACATGAATAAGTCCTATTTAAGGTCGTGTTCCTCCACTGTCTGACATTGTACAATTACTGCTCACAGTAATACACTGTGTAGGGTCACAACATTTGTCAAAGGGAATGGCAATACCCAATTGTCAATTTTTTCTCAAATTTCTAGGAGCAATAATAGGAATGGAACAATTCTCAAAAACTATATTAGTAATGCAGACAAGTCGGGTTTATGGGTGAGGAGTGACAGTATCTTTTAATTACCAAAAAACCCTTGTTTGTGTTCAGTTTACTGTTCTACTTAAAGAGGACCTTTCATCAGATTGAGCACAGGCAGTTTTATATACTGCTGGAAAGCTGACAGTGCGCTGAATTCAGCGCACTTTCGGCTTTCCCGATCTGTGCTCTGGGTAAAGCGCTATCGGTCCCGGTACCGTAGCGCTTTACAGTCAGAAGGGCGTTTCTGACAGTTAGCCAGGGACGCCCTTCTGCCCAGCAGCGCCTATCGCGCTGCACAGTGTGAGCGGGGAGGAACGCCTCCCTCCCTCTGCTCACACAGCTCGTCCATAGACGAGTATTATCAGGAGAGGGAGGGGGGAGTTACTCCCCGCTCCACTGTACAGCGCAATAGGCGCTGCTGGGCAGAAGGGCGTCCCTGGCTAACTGTCAGAAACGCCCTTCTGACTGTAAAGCGCTACAGTACCGGGACCGATAGTGCTTTACCCAGGGCACAGATCGGGAAAGCCGACAGTGCGCTGAATTCAGCGTACTGTCAGCTTTCCAGCAGTATATAAAACTGCATGTGCCCGATCTGATGAAAGGTCCTCTTTAAATTAGGTCATTTTAGTTGTAATAAGAGTAGCAGATGAACATATAACCAGCTGCAACTGGTACATAGTGACACAAAGACTGATATAAAAATTTTAACAATAAGGGCGGGTTCACACCTGCGCCCAGTCTCCACTTTACAGGTTTCTGTCTTCTGCCCGAGAAACTGGACAGGAGACGGAAACCGGCTGTCAGTTTTCAAACCCATTCGCTTGAATGGGTTTGAAAAGTGTCCACCCATGAGCGTCTTCTACCTCTCCGTGGCGAAACCATTTTTTTTAACCAGACACAAAGTCGGACATGCAGGACTTTGTGTCCGGTTAAAAAAAACCAAAAAAACGGTTTAGCTGCGGAGACCAGAACACGCTCACGGGCGGACACTGACTGCCGGGTTTCTGTCTCCTGTCCAGTTTCTCGGGCAGAAGACAGAAACCCACAAAGCGGAGACTGGGCGCATTTTTGTAAATTGCAAATTGTACTGAAGAAGTGATAGAAATTACCTGTATCTGTTAATTTGCTTTTATTAGCAAGTTCACCATAAAATTTATTGAAAATTTCAGAGATTTTAAATTCTTCAATTTTGTAGGACTTCTTTAGGAGCTGTAATAACTGAAATTACATATAAAAAAAAATATTTTTAAATATTCTCACTAATCAAATGTAAATTTACCAAGTAAGAGGTGTTTTGTAGGCGCTGTAGGTAAATCAGCAGAAAATGGAAAAAAAATATACAATGTACCTTGCAGTTTTCAAATTCCATTTAAAGATTGTTGGCTCAGTTAATAATTCCCCCAAAAATAAAGTAATAATTCTCGTGTGCATCCTGATAGCAACTGTGTATACGCTTTGTAACTCCAGTTTAATTTTAGCATATCTTCCTTTCTTAGCTAGAGTCATATTCATTCCTGTACAAACATTTTCTTAGTGAAGACCCAAGAGCAGATATTGCAAGGATGAAACAGACCCAGTTTCTGTGCCTTTGTAAGGGTATGCCCACAAGTACCGATTTTCCACAGTGGGCATGCTTACATGACAATAACGGATTTAACATACAAACTACTACAGATTTTTCTCCACAGTGTGTAAATTAGATTTCTCATCCACATTCATGGTATCATTAAAGCGCAACTAAACTTTCCGCCAATTTTTGATTTTCTGGTAGTATTTGAGTCAATAATACACTTTTTAATAAACTTTATTAACAAATTTCTGCAAAGTCCTGCATTTCTTTATTCTTTTCCCTTGTTTTTGTATTGAGATCTATCCCTGAAGGGAGGTTCAGTCCAAACTGTTATTTCATGGACATTATAAAATGCACAATCTTGCATTTGGAGTCACATGAAGGGATATTCCCTCTATACAGCAGTGCTATCTGCATTACTTCCAGAGATATCACTAATTGAAAACACAGTCGGCATTGGGATATTTATTTCATGTATATTATGCAACTAATCTAGATATGTTCTAATCAGACAGGAGGAGTAGATAAGTTGTGAATTATCCTTTATTGTTAGTGGTGGATGTAATGATGGGTCACTATTGGTGTGTGATCTTCTATAGTGATCCTGTCTGTCTTGTTTGTGATGTAAATGAGGTCACTGCTGCAATGGAAACCCAACAGAATTAGTAAGTGTAAGGCTCCTACTAGGATTTAGTGGACAGAGTGAACATTTCAGGATATTGTAGTTTTGGTTCTTTTTTATTATAAATATAGAATATAGATAATGACATGAAAATTTTAAAATAAAATCATCAAAAATTCTTAAAAAATGTGTTTCTTTTTAAAAACCTGGTTTAAAAAGTAAGCCACTTTTGGTGACACATTCCCTAGTTAACAGAACTATGCAATTCAAAAGACACTGTATCTGGAGATAAAAAAAATGACACCCTTAAGGCAAGTTTCACATCTACGTTCAGGTTTCTGTTCGGGGAGTCTGTTTGCAGACCCCCTGAATGGAAACTTAATCCAGACAAAAAAGCTGTTACCTTAGGAAACCCGCAGAACCCATAGACTATAATGAGGTCCATGGGGTTTCTACTCGGTTTACAAAAAAAAAAATGTGGAGAGAAAAGTGCTGCTGACAGTGCTTTTCTCTCCGCATTTTTCATGTGGAGAGGGGAATGGAATCCCTGAACGCAGATGTGAACCAGGCCAAAATCTAATTTTGTACAAAGCCTTTAAACTGACATACCGGTAAGTATTTTGTAGGATAACATTATGTGATCCCCTTTGATAAAAATGTATTTAGTGATTTATTTAATTTTGTAATAATTGTTTAAAAAACATACACCTAGCATAAAAGCAACATTTTGGAAATCTAGCCACATTCTCAGTACTTGGTAACAGATGGCATACATTCTGGCATACTTCTAAATCACTCTTAGTTACCTTAATCAGAAGATCTAATGCGGCTACTTTACATTTTGCATATTTTTCTTTTGTGTATACAATGACACATATTTTCTGAGGGAAAAAACAAAACAAAATGAATTTAAAAAAAGTAGAGAACAAACAAATGCTCCATTTATAAACAGAGACCTCCATAAATCGCATGATCCTTTGTACCAGAACAGCCTCTGATGTCCCTCACTGGCTTATATTGGGTCAGGTTCTATGGATGAGTTTTTCATTTTGATTGGAAAAATACAGATCCATATAATATGACAGAACATCTTTAAATTTAGCACACTGACATTAATAGAGTAATCTAAGAATACGCACCTACTAAGCTTGGCATATTAGTTTAAAAAGTATGAAACACTATGACATAACAACTTACCTTGATTTCTAGGGCATATGGTTGTGAATTCTGGTCTATTTTCTCAAGAAAAGTGCACAGGAATTTTAAAGCTTCTTCTCTACAGTCTCGATACTGAATAGAAATCACATTAGAAAAACATTATTATAGGTGTGTGCACATACACGGCACTTATAGCCTGTATAGGTACACATCCTCAAATGAAAATAAGTTATTTTCACACTAACTCATAGGGAATTTTTATTAAGTTGAAAAATAATTTGTGGCATATTTCATTTACATGTCTTATAGTGGAGGAATTCTCCATTTGACACATAGTTACGCTGGGTTCACACCAGTGTCTGGACTCCGTTCTCAGGTTTCCGTCTTCTGCATGCACATTCGGACTATAAGACGCACCCTCATTTTCCCCAAAAAATTTTTGGGGAAAAAGTGTGTCTTATAGTCCGACAAATACGGTACTTTTGTACCAACAGCAGCATACAAATAACTTACCTCTTCATTGCTGAGGGATTTGTGGATAAATAACAGCAGGCCATATTCCTTTGAAAAGACCAAGGATGTGTTCAAAGCTTTGAGGGGAAAAAAAAAAAAGAAGTTTACAAGTGGGTAGAAATAAATACTGATGTACAGTCATATTACTAGTAACTGAAAGCTTGGTATGGATTCTACAAGAAAATTCAGTACAACGTAAGTGTCTATGGCTTTCACAAACAGAAGAACAATTCTGCAGCAGATTTGGTCAGTTTTTTCTGCAGATTTCACTTACTACCATGAAAATCAATATTTCACAGCTGTTTAGGCAGTGTATGAAAACAGCTGTATACAGTGCCTAAAACTTCAGACACTGGATGACACAACCACTAGAGGGCCTTCACAGTACCAGGCACAACTGGAGCCCAGACAACCACATGATGGCAAATGTCTATTCTGTAAAGTTCTGATTACAAGTAGTAAATATTTGTGGGGTATTTATTAAGACTGCCAATCTGTATGCCAGTCTTAATAATGACCCAGCAGGCATGAGATGTGCATGAAATATTAAGACTGTATTACAGCCACAAATTCCCCAAAACTACTGGACAGGATCAAACAAGTTTGTTTTGGTCATCCACTTTTGATCTATAAAACCTTACATGGATAAACAGAACAGTACTTAAGGCTCTCAGCACATCACCGTTTTTTATGACTAGCACGCTGAGCTATTCATTCCTGTAGTCCCATACACATACAGTACCTATGTAGCGAAGGCCAAACTATTCAGGTTGGCTGGAGTTTTTTTGGCTTTCAACAGAATCTTTGCATTGCAAACGCTGACAACTGTAGTCAAATAGACAATGACTGACATGCTGTGGGTCCAAAACCTGCAGCACAAGACACTTTGTGCTGTGGGTTTTTCCCTGCAGGGTGATGATGGGTTTTGTTTAAATCTCATTGCTCTACACATTGCAGAGGGTTAGGCCCGGTTCACATCTGCGTTCAGTATTCTGTTCTGGGAGTGTGCTTGGGGACCCCCCGAACAGAATTCTGAACATATTAAAAAATGGTTAGCTATGAAAGCACACGGACTCCATACACTATAATGGGGTCCGTGTATTTACCGCGCAATGTCCGCACGAATCAGAAACATTAAAGTGCTGCTTGCACTTACCGACCGCAGATGTGAACCAGGCCTTAGCAGTTGGCAATTTCTCAGTGGCCAATCTGCTGCGAGAATGTGACACATGCCTTAAAATGGTTGTCATAATTCAATATTACTTTTTAAAAAATGCTCCTGTATCTAGATATTGCTATTATACAAATGTTATAGAGCTCCCTGATGTTCTTTTCCCTCTACCCGTTATGTGTCCAGTGCCTGAGGTCCCAGACGTTCATCAGACAAGTCTTGAGCAATTATCTGTTATTGTGTAGGCCGCCAGTGACAATCCAATACGCAGAAGTGGCCCATTCTCAACTAGCACTGGACACTTTAGTGTGAATTGACACATGATCTATATGAGGTGGATTTGCACTGGTAAAATCTGCAGTATATTACGGAACAAGGAAAGATGATGCAAATATTCACTGTGGATTTCACTACATTCACTGTAGCAGTGGTGAAATCTGAGGTGAAGCCACAGCTAACTCCGCATGTAATACATGAAGATTTTTGGGGGGAGGTTTGCAATAGATTTGAGGTGTAAAAATGTAATTTGTATGTAGATTTATCCTACTATGGATTTTTTATTCTTTAAACAGACACTCAAAATAACAGCAAGATGAATTTTTCAAGATCCGTAAGGACCTGTGGGTGGTTTAGTGTCCCAAACATTCAAGAGGGAGAGGGCAACCGGAGGAGGAAAATATATACTGAGCAAAAGTTTTAGACGTGTGGGAAAATGCTGTAAAGGAAGAAAGCTTCAAAGACAAAAATGTCAATAGTCTGATGTGAACACCCTTTGACTTCAGAACATCAATTGTTCTCGGTGCACTTGCAGACAATTTTTTGGGAAAACTAGGCAGGTAGGTTGTTTAAAAAAAAAAGGGACTAGGGAGCATCACAGATTAGTGTAGGTAGGTTTCCCAAATCCTTCTGCCTCTTCATGTAATCCCAATCTTTATTATGTTGAGATCAGAGCTCAGTGGGGGACATTTCATCCCTCCCAGGACTCCTCCTCCAATGGGCAGTCACACAAAATATTGATTTAAATTTTTATTTTTTCCATTCCCCTTGTAATTCCATGCCCGGTGTAAAGTGCTATCGGTCCCGGGACCGTAGCGCTTTAGTGTCAGAAGGGCGTTTCTGATTGTTAGCCAGGAATGTCCTTCTGCCTCGCGGCGCCTATCGCGCTGTACTCTGAGACCGGGGAGGAACTCCCCCCTCCCTCTGCTCACACAGCTCGTCCATAGACGAGTATTATCAGGAGAGGGAGGTTCCTCCCCGCTCCACAGCACAGCGCGATAGGCGCCGCGAGGCAGAACGGCGACCCTGGCTAATTGTCAGAAACGCCCTTCTGACACTAAAGCGCTACGGTCCCGGGACCGATAGCGCTTTACACCGGGCATGGATCGGGAAAGCCGACAGTGCGCTGAATTCAGTGCACTGTCAGCTTTCCAGCAGTATATAAAACTGCATGTGCCCGACCTGATGAAAGGTCCTCTTTAAATCATCCCACAGGAAAAGTTATCGGTATGTGATCTACTGGGGGGTCTGACACCTGGACCCCACACAATTAATCTGCTCTAGCAGCCTCCGAGTACTGGAAGAAGCTAGTAGATGGGCAGTGTGTGCTTCACCAATCCTATATAAGTAATAGCAGTGGTGCTACAGTCCATCGGGACACCTCTATACAGTGGACAAGACTGCTCCATGGCTACTATTACTAGAAAAGGAGAGGTGCTACGGTATATGCACTGCCCGTCCACTAGCAGTTTCCGGCACCCAGAGCAAATCTTTTGTGCGGAGTCGAGGTATCAGAACCCAACAGATTACATACTGATATCCTGTGGATAGGTCGTCAGTATGAAAACTCATTTTGGAGCCAGATAACCCCTTAAATATTTTTTAATAATCTATTGGAAAAATGTAATATCCAGACTACGGCTATAAGTGGACTATGGCTGTGTCACATATCACGTGGTCTAAGATTGCTGAGAAGCCTTGCCTTATCACAGGTAATGAAAGTGAATTGTGGTCACAAATGGGGCACAAAAAAATCCATTGTTTGGATTTTTTGGCACCAATCCTGCCATGGTAACTATTAGGGCCTGTTCACACGGGCACAGAGGAGGCGGATAGTGGCGCAAAATCCACGTCATAATGGTGGTCTACGGAGACTGATAGCGTTCGTTTTTCCGCTAGCGTTTTTTGCGGCTAGCGGAAAAAACAATCGACATGACCTTTCTTAAGGCAGATTCCACCTCAGGAAGTCAATAGAAGTGAATGGGAGGCAAAAACTGCATTGCGGTTTTTTTGCCAAAAACTGCAACCAAAAGCCATGACGCGTTTTTTTTTATGGTCCATTCACTGTCTGGGAGGGAAAAACCGCCTGGCGTTTTCTGAAGTGGTTTTTATCAAAAATTACGCCACACGGTATTCACATGTGAAATAAGCCTTAGCGGGGGATGCTACACGGTGATCTTTGGTTGTACAACACTTATCCCATATTCTGTGTATTAGATGATATAGATCACTTAGAGGGAGAGTCCAGCAGTGACTACACCAGGGCTCTCTAGCTGCTGTGACTACAACTCCCATCATTCCCTCTCCTGCCCCCTGTAGTCCGGCCATGCTGGGACTTGTCTGTACTACACAACAGCCTCAGTGTCCGCTACTGTTACTCTATCACATTCAGTATCACGTATATAATAAATAATAATGCGCTCCGGTATGGCACACACCCAGTACACTGCTCCCCGGGGCTAAGATCACACACTCCTCGCCCAGGCTGCGTAAGAGGCCGAGAGAAGCCTCACAAGAGCCGGGATCCCCGCTGGCCAGCAGGCGGTGGAGTTCGTGCAGACTGACAAAGATCCCGCCAGCTGATTCAAGGGGCGCTCCGTCTCCTCCATCGGAACTGGCAGCACCGGCATCTATAGACGACATGTCTGCATAGACAATCTGGCCGTGTTGCCAATACAAGTCGGAAGTCCCGGGGAGGGACTGTACCATTACGGAAATGAAGAAGACATCACATTACTCTGTCACAAAGACGCAAGTGACACGATACTGGTTGTTCATATTTACAGACACGTATTACAAGACCATTTCCTATAGCCTGTTAGCGTTTAGTCATAAAAATCACACAGTTTTAATCGTTTAACTTCTATCCCCGCCCAATGGGGTGGAACATTCCTTCCAGTCAGTGTTGGACATGAAAATTCCCGCGAAAACGGTCACGTGACGTTCCGATTGGCGCGAATTCTTCAGGCGGGAGAAGAAGCTGCTGCCGAACAACAACGTGAGAGACCTGTCTCGTCTTCTAGCGCCACCGACTGATCTGGTGAGTGTCCGGGCCACGGTACAGAGGGTGGGAGTTATTAGCGCCTCTGTGGAGAAGTCTTCTTAGGGGAGTACTACAAATCCCAGACGTATCATGAGCTATTCACTCCTATAGCTATAGTTTATAGTTCTGTCCAGTCAGATCCGCTGAGTTTTCCATATAGTTATGAGGCAATGACTGCTCTGTAGTCGGGGTATATATATATATATATATATATATATATATATATATATATATATATATAAAGCCGGGCTACATAGACCAATGATAGAATTTTTGTATTTCCATTATATAATTTCTTCACCTTATCCCGACAGAAATATGTGAAAATAACCTAATATTGTATAATAGATACTTTACACTATGACAAGATGTAGCAATTTTAACAGTAAAATTGCAAAAAAAATAATCCACCCTCTTTTATGTGATGTAGTCTGCACTGGGATTAGGACTCTATACTGAGCTACTTGTGAAAATGGAGCATGCTGGGAGTTGTAGTTTCAGGACAGCAGGTCTCTGGTGTATAGCATGATTTTCTGGTGCTTTGTTTTGTAAGATTGTACCGTAAGATGTTACGTTTTAGAAGATTCTGTGGCGAAAACAGTGGAATTGAATTTACCCACATAAGAATCTAAAAATTAGTACTGTATAGTCTTCTATAGTTATGTGTAATCTGAGTCATGTGACCTGTTTCAAGATGGATGTAGCGGAGAATTTCAGAGTATATATCAATCTAGCAGAGAGGGAGCAGGGACACAGCCTGATAAAGCAGAAAGAGACATTTTACACAGTTTATTATAACAACCTGTACTGTTCAGTTATGCAAAGCTTGTTCATTTTTGACTGTGAGATTTGTTTTCCTGATTTTTGTTTTGCTTTCTTCAGCACCATGTCTTCCCCAGCATCTACACCAAGCCGCAGAAGGAACAAACGCGGACGCGGTAGTAATCCTCCAACTCGTAAGTAATGACTCACTTTGGGATGTGCAGTTCAGTTCTCTATGGTTTGAAAAACCTAGTATCTTAAATATAAAATATAAGCATGGCACCCAATGGTTGTCAACCTGTGGGCCACAACCCCTTTGGGAGGTTGAACCAACCTTTCACAAGACCATTGGAAAATGCATATTTACGATGATCTTCGGAACCAAAACACCACTCCTTTATCCATCTCCAGGCAGATCCAGGTGGCGTTGGGTGAGCAAACTAGGCAATTGCGGTAGCACCTAAAATAATTTTATGGTTGGATGTCACCACAACATGTACTGTATAAAAGGTCATGGCGTTGGCACAGTTGAGAACTACTGCCCTAATCCAATCCTGTTCCCAGGATTGTGTCTCAATCCTTAGCTTAGTAAAAAAATAAAATTGACACTCAAAGGTAAGTAGGAATGGCTGAACCATTCTTATTTGTATTTGAGTGCTAGATTTTTTTCTACTATGCTTAGTGTGTTAGACACAGTGGGAAAGATTGTTCTGTATTTTGGGGTATGTTCTGGCTCTTAGTGATTCTTCACGGCTTATTGCCTATTATTACATCAATGAAAGGGAACATTTACTTGGCAGAGCCTGCTGCTGATTTTTGGGTGGATTTCAACTTATACTTTGCTTCTCCATTGGAAAGGAAGCTTGTCCACCATTCTAAACTGCAGACCGCTGCAAAATGACATGTTGTTTTTTTCTGATGTGTTGTATTGTCATGTGAATACAGTGGTCCCTTGACTTTCACGGGGGATACGTTCCAAGACCGCCCACGAAAGTCAAATTTCCGCGAAGTGGAGATGCGGTGTTTAATCTCATGTTAGGGGATGTCCTGCAATACTCTTCATATCCAAAATAGTCTACGTACAGTACAGTATATTAAATGATATGGGTACTCACCATTGAAGAAGATACACAAAACTTTTCTGATATTAATGAGCGGCCACGGGAAAACCCGTGGTGTTCAAAAAAAAACAAAAAACGGAGTATTCTTCCATTAATATTAAAACCCGTGGTATAGCCCTTCCGCGAAGGTCGGACCCGCGAACATCAAGGGACCACTGTATTCCCTTACAATCTACAGCTGTTTGCTCAAGCATTAAAGGGGTATTCCAGTTAAAAAAAAAAAAAAAAATTAACTTCATTTTGCACCCTAGTTCCAACCAGGGCACCTGGTCTTACAGCAAGCTCCACTCCATTCGTTTGACTTGGGACCACTGGAAATAGAGCAAGCATTTGGCTATCTCTGCTGGTCCCCATTGAAATGTATGGAGTGGCTCGCAGTGTATGATCAGTCACTCTGGTGGAGCTGGGGTGGGGGAGACTTGCCAATCAAAAATGTATCCCCTATCCTTTGGATGAAGGTAACTTGCTTTAACTGGAATACCCTTTAACCCCTATTGTCTCTTCATGCCTAGGCTTGTGTGTGTGATATGTTTAGATAAATGGTTAGGTTGTCTTAGGTTTGAGCCATGATACATAAGTAAGGACATGGCTTGTGAAGTATAATCCAGTGCTGAGTACAATTTTTACTTTTGTGCTTTGATCTAGCTCGCAGTGAGGAAGTTCACTCTCCTCCATCCCATAGACGAAGGACTGAGGACTCGACATCAATAAGTGAACTTTTGCCCATGCCAACTTCACCATCTGGTGATCTCCAGAGTCCTGGACAAGAGCTGCTTTTCTCAAGCCCAGCACCGTCACGAGTTTCAAGTGTGTATAGGTTTCTTTGCAGTTTCCTTAATTACTTGTAAAACCTATGATTTATTCATGATGAATGACATCTTTACATTTCATTACAGTTGTTCAGAGTGAACTTGACTTGAGCTCACCTTTAACATATGGAACACCAAGTTCTAGAGTGGAGGGGACTCCGAGGAGCGGTATCCGGGGAACTCCTGCTAGGCAAAGGCCTGATTTAGGGTCGGCTCGCAAACTCAAGCAGGTGGATTTGCAGTCAGACCAGGTGGGTCTATCACCATGTTGTAACATTGAAGACGCTATACATTATCTTTCTCTACAATAAGTATTTTTCTCCCTTCTACCTGCAGCCTGCTGCAGAGGAACTGGTTACAAGTGATCAGTCCATGGAACAAAAACTGGTGATCTGGGGTACCGATGTCAATGTAATTACATGTAGGGAGAAATTCCAGGTGAGTAAATATTGTAAAGACCTTTTCTTTCCTTACAGCATTTACCTTGTTACCAGAGTTTTGATGCCACCATGTGGTCTACTTGTGGACACCAGCTTTTATTGGTTGAATTGCATAAGGCTGATCTGCTGGTGTAATGGCAACTTGCCTATGTGTTTCTCTAAAAGAAAAGACAACTAAAGGGGTTTGTTTTGGGGAAAATCTTAATCCATTTCCCTGCTGAAGCCAACTGTGCCTGAATTTTTTTTTTTTTTTAAATATCAATTCCACTAGAGAAGAAGGACTCGGGTCCAACCAATGGTAAGCCTGTGCCTGAATTAATAGGCCTCTTAATTTAGATGCACTCCTGTGTGTCAGAATGGAAATCTACATCAGTCAGGACCCGGTGTAGATTGCCTATATATTTCTCTACACTTGTCTGAATTGAGTAAATTTGTTAGGCTGAGCTACTTTTGCAAAAGAGTGACTTTTGGATTTTTGCTGCAAAAAAGAGGCCCGATTTCTCATTTATGGCAGTTCTCTCACATAGAGAGAATAATCTTCCCTTCCCCCTAGCTCATTTTTCTGAGAATTTTTTTCCTAAATCCTGGGGTGTTTTGGCAAGGAAGAGAATTGTGCTTTAAATGAGCTCTGTCTTGAAGTGATATGCAGTTTTTGTTTGTTTTTGTTTTTGCCCCTGAAGTATTTTCACTGGAGTTTTATTTTTCTGTAGCGTTTTATCCAGCGCTTTATTGATCCATCTGCCAAAGAGGAGGAAAATGTTGGCTTGGATTTGAATGAACCTATTTACATGCAGCGTCTTGAAGAGGTGAGCTGAAAATGTGATATTTCTGTTTGCATTTATTTTGGTATTAACTTTTTAAGTTCTTTTAAAGGTGTTCTGTCATTACAGACAGACACGTACAGGATAAGGGGATAAGTGTCAGATTGCCAAAGTCCCACTGCGGGCTCCACAGCATTCAGAATAGGGATCGAAATTCCCCTTTCATCCTTCATGTGACTACCACTGCGCATGACTGACCAGCGCTGCATTCACTTCTATGGGGCTTGTGAGATTGTGTTCCTGGAATCCCCATATAAGTGAATGGCAAAATGGATGACTGTAATGACAAAAGTACTGTATGGGTACATCCATATGGGATATATTTTCCACATTTTGTGTGAAAACTGTGTAGAATTTACAGCAATGTTAATGCAGATGAGATTTTAACAAATTATTTCACTGCTAATGTTACCCTTTACAATGCATTATGTGAAATATGCAACAAGACCCCAACAGTTGCACTGCAGCTTGCCAACAAAAGGGAATTCATAAAGTCAAGCCCTTGAAGTTTATAGTACAGTTCTATTTTAACCACTAACAACCCTCTGCCTTTTTCTTTTTTTGTCTTATAGATCAATGTGGTTGGAGACCCATTCTTAAATGTTGATTGTGACCATCTGAGGACTTTTGACCAAGATCTGTATAGACAACTGGTTTGCTACCCACAGGTAATCCTGCATTAATACTTTGTTACAGGTTGGTGTAGATTTCAGTACAGGTGGGCAACTTTTCTGAGGGTGCACCTGAGTTATGAGGACGCTTGCACCACCTCATAAATAGGTTGCTCCTTCCAAAGCTAAGGAATGGCCAGTATTCATAAATCCGCACCAAATATGTCATAATATTGGAGGTAGTATTCCAGTAACAGGTTATCACTCAACCACTTGTTGAGTGAATACTGATAGATTAGTGGAAGTCCTAGTGGACTGTGGAGTTGGCGCGTCCCTCTCTTCTGCAGTGATGGCTAACCATTTTTGCTTCGGTTTTCAAAAAAATGTCTTGTATCTAATTAAATTGTATTGATCTATTTGTCTCTAGGAAGTTATTCCGACCTTTGATATGGCTGTTAACCAACTGTTCTTTGAGCGTTTCCCTGATTCTATCTTGGAGCATCAGATTCAAGTCAGACCCTACAATGCCTTAAGGACTAGAAATATGAGGAGTTTGAACCCTGAAGGTAATAGTTGTTCCATCAAATGTACAGCTTTATTTGGGGGTGAATGCCAGACAAAAACCCTCAATCTGTAAAACATTGTACCTAGATTTTTTGCAGTTCTTGTTGCAAAGATACTGTGTGTAGTCTGTCAGGTCTAAAGTCTTCCAAACTGACAGTACACCACCAGTGGAATTTCTTCTTCATTGGTTTAAAGTTTCCTTAGGTTGGTCGTTGTATTAAATTTACGTGCAGACATTTGTCTAAAAAAATCTGGGTCAAGGTATAATCTTTACTCTGTTACTTTAACATGTTTTCTATACCCTTTTTATTTCACTCTATCCCCCGACTTTGTTTATATGTCAATTTAAAGAATTTTAAAAGGAAGGGTTTCTCTATCAAAACTTGTTTTTCAGACATTGATCAATTAATCACAATTGGAGGAATGGTCATCAGGACTTCACAGATTATCCCAGAAATGCAAGAAGCTTTCTTTAAGTGTCAAGTGTGCGCCTTCAGTACAAGAGTGGAGATTGACAGGGGCCGCATTGCAGAGCCGGCAGTCTGCAAGCATTGTAACACCACACACAGCATGGCACTGATTCACAATCGCTCCATGTTTTCAGATAAACAAATGGTATGTAGTCGAATGATGTCTGTAACTTATTACTGTATTATGTAAAATTTATAAAATACTCTTTAAGTAATCAGAGGTAGAACAGCGGTGACTATTGTCTTATAGTCTGCGGAAAAAGTTTTCCATGCAAAAATGCAATTGGAAATGTAGCTGCATATTACAGTAGATGCTACGTGGATGACACTTTTGACAGAAATTGACACTGTTAGGCTGGTCTTACACGACCGTATTGAATGTACGGTCCGCAGGTTGCTGATCGGCAACATAGACTCCACAGACGTCCGTGTCCTGCCGCACTCGCCCATAGAGTTCTATGGGCGAGTCCGTTCAGTGCCGCAGTTCATGGCCATTACGGACATTTCCTATAAATTGCAGACCACGGTTGCGGCCCGGCCACACCACAGATAAAATATCCGGTGGTGTAAGATGCCACATTGAATATAATGTGTCCGCAATTGAAAACCCTCAATTACGGACTTACATTACGGCCGTGTAAGACCAGCCTTTAATCTGCAGCATGTCATAATCTACGTATAAAATATGCAGACCTTGTCATTAATTCATTGTATAATCTCTAATGGATTTTAAAATCATATGTGGAAATGCCCAAATTCCAGTATAACTGTTACTGTTCATTCATGAAAATTTTAACAGCAAAATCTTAACAGTTTAAGTGTATGAAAGGCAAATCTTTATTCAAATTAAAATACAGCCAGTCCATGTTATGTTCGACTGTTGTTTTTCAATTTTATTTTATTTATTTTTTTTTGACACTTTTGTATTTTTTATATTTTTAGATAAAACTTCAAGAGGCTCCTGAAGACATGCCGGCTGGTCAGACTCCCCACACTATAATTTTATATGCGCATAATGATTTGGTAGATAAAGTACAGCCTGGAGATAGGGTCAATGTGACAGGTGTGTACTGAGGATTTGTGTGTGTGATACAGAAACTTTTTTTTTTTTTTCTCAATTGACAACTACAGGTTGTCTATGCACTGGAAAAATTTAAAAAAAATAAATGGTATGTAAATGGTCTAACCATCTTATCACATACATTTATCATAGTTGTATTATACGTAGATTTGAATGTATTGATTTAATAAATTCTCATGGATATTGGGGCATCTATTAAAAATCTATTGACTCTGAAGCATTAGAATAGTTTTGGTTTTCTTGGCTACAATGTACTCAAAATTTAAACTTAAATTTTTTTTTTTTGTAGGTATATACAGAGCTGTTCCCATTCGTGTAAATCCTAAAGTAAGAAATGTCAAGTCTGTGTATAAGACACATATTGATGTCATCCATTATCGTAAGACTGACTCCAAGCGTCTACATGGAATTGATGAGGAGACTGAGCAGAAGATGTTCACTGAGGAACGTATACAGATGTTGAAGGAGCTGGCTGCTAAGCCTGACATCTATGAAAGGCTTGCAGCTGCTCTGGCACCTAGTATTTATGAGCATGAAGATATCAAAAAGGTGTGTGTATTTCTAAGGAAAATCTGCATAATGTCTTTATTGCTGCACTAAGAGATCTAACAAAGTATTGGAAGTTGTCAAGGATTTTTTTTAATTTTTTTTTTAAAGTGGTAATAAAAATTCATTGCTTACCTGTTTAAAGAGCATCTACCACCCTCAAAATGTCTTCTAAACCGCTTATATGCTGTTATTGGGGCTGTTGGTGATATAGTGAACATTCCTTATGTCAAAGTATAAAATTGGTCCTCCAGCTGGTATAGCCACGTCATGGGTACTCCAAATGGCTCATTTGCCTCTGGATTAAAAGTTGATTCCTCAACCCGCTCTGCACTATGAGATGACTTTGGTATCTGTAAACACAATTGACTTAGTGACACTGTCTTCTCACTTTAAATCCTATTGCTACAAGCACAAACCTCAAATATCTCTATCCCCGAATAGCCATATATTAAGATAGACACTGTAGCAATTAAAGTTAATACATTTATCGTCCATTTATATACTGTTCTGCTTTTAACACAAATATGTCTTCACAGGGTATTTTGCTGCAGCTGTTTGGTGGCACACGCAAGGATTTCAGTCATACAGGAAGGGGAAAGTTCAGAGCTGAAGTTAATATTCTTCTGTGTGGTGATCCTGGTACAAGTAAATCTCAACTTCTACAATACGTCTATAACCTTGTGCCTAGAGGCCAGTATACTTCTGGGAAAGGCTCCAGTGCTGTAGGTTTAACAGCCTATGTGATGAAGGACCCGGAGACAAGGCAATTGGTTCTCCAAACAGGAGCTTTGGTGCTAAGTGACAACGGCATTTGTTGCATTGATGAGTTTGATAAAATGAATGAGAGCACTAGATCTGTACTTCATGAAGTCATGGAACAACAGACCCTATCAATTGCTAAGGTACGTGAACACACTGATACAGCCTAAAGGCATTTTATTAAGTGAAATATTATGTTTTTTGAAAAAAAAAATGTTTCATGCACTCGAGGTTAAAGGCTTCCATAAAATGCATTGTAGTTTGGCCTATTAGACTATTGATGTCAGTGTCACTCTTTGAGCTTTCTCTTTCATTCCCCACTCTTTAGGCTGGAATCATCTGTCAGCTAAATGCTCGGACATCTGTTCTGGCTGCTGCAAACCCTGTTGAGTCTCAGTGGAATCCTAAGAAAACCACAATTGAGAACATACAACTTCCCCATACGCTTTTATCCAGGTAGATTGGCTTAGTATTCACTGACTGCATGAGATTATCCGAAAACTAAATTTCAATGGAGGTTAATTTTAGCTGTTTCTTCATAGATTTGACCTCATATTCTTGATGTTGGATCCACAAGATGAAACCTATGATCGGCGCCTGGCTCACCATCTTGTGGCTTTATACTATCAGAGTGAAGAGCAGTTAAATGAGGAGCAACTTGATATGGCAGTATTAAAAGATTATATTGCGTATGCGCGCACATACGTCCACCCCCGACTAAGTGAAGAGGCTAGCCAAGCGCTCATTGAGGTAATGTTATGAATAATTTTAATGGACAATGCAATTGCTAAAGCAGATGCATCTACAGAATACTACTGAATCTCACTTCTCAGTGTTTAGCGCTTGCTCCAAATATGAGTGTTTGCAATGCAGAGGCTTTATACTACTTGGCAACTAGTCCATCTACTCATGTTCTTCAGGCAGTTATCACATAATGGTGACTTTACGAAGCCTTCTCTGCTTTGGTTGTTCCTAGATCTGTTTAGAACAGGAGGGGTAAATGTGCTTTTTTAAAGGTTGTTCATTTTTGTATTAAAGGCTTATGTAGACATGAGAAAAATTGGCAGTGGTCGTGGAATGGTATCTGCTTATCCAAGGCAGTTGGAGTCTCTGATTCGTCTCTCTGAAGCTCATGCCAAAGTACGCTTTTCAAGTAAAGTAGAAACAATTGATGTAGAAGAAGCCAAACGCCTTCATCGTGAAGCTTTAAAACAGTCTGCCACAGATCCAAGAACCGGAATTGTAGATATCTCTATTCTTACTACAGGTAAAGACAATTTGGGGAAACTTTGCTTAAAGGGATCATCCAGCTTTTTAAAATTGACCCATCCATAGGAGAGAACATCAGTCCTTGATTGGGGCTCTGACTCCAGGACTCCTCGGATCGGATGTTTTACCCATGCCGGCACAAGCTGCAGTGCTCACTGGCTACCATGAACATTGTAGTACCCATAGCTGCTATTATAAGTATAGGAATTGAGCTCTGCAGCTTCTGCCAGTATGGGAAAACTGCTGATCTGAGGGATCTGGCTATTGGAATCCTCCTGATCCAAAAATAATGTCTTATCGTATATCATTGAATAGCTGGATAACCCCTTTAAAGGCTTGTAAAAGAATGTGTGACTCACGCGCAAACACCCCTACGGCTTCCCCAGTTTTGTATATGGTAATGACAGAAAAATGCTACAAGTCCATTTAGTGCACAGGTGGGACAGAACTGATGCGTCAACCCAGTCTAATGCATTCAAAGTTTGCTTAAAGTGTGTGTGTGTGTGTGTGTGTGTGTGTGTGTACTCAACATAATTCCCATCCACCATAGGTTTTCAGGTTGTCCATTACTAAAGTCTGTAGCAAACCTCTCCATCTGACACATGGAAGCATAGCATTTAGGAATATGAAACCATCTAATTGGCTTGCTTGTCTTGCCTATATTTTCTAGGAATGAGTGCCACAGCTCGCAAACGCAAGGAGGAACTGGCTCAGGCCCTGAAGAAACTGATCCAGTCTAAAGGCAAAACGCCAGCAATGAAATACCAGCAGCTGTTTGAGGATCTTCGAGGGCAGTCTGATGCAGTAAGTTCACACTTCCATCTCTTCAACTTTACTCTAATGTTTAATAGTAATTTACATTGGTGAATCTCAAGCTTCATATTGATCACCCCTTTCCTTCTCCAAAACACACAATCAAATCTTTTGCTTACTGAATTTATAGATTATTATGAATTAATTTGTTCTTGTCTTAACAAATTGTATTCTTGGACATAAACTATTGTTACCAAGACTGGTCCAAATGTATAAATGTAAATATAATCCTGCACACAACCGTGTTTACACAAGTATAAGGTTATTCCTATAGTAGGATCCAAACATCTCGTATAAAGAAGAGGACTGCAAAAGTTGTTGTCTTGCTGAATGTTGTAACATGTGGATCATGATTTATTCAGATGACTTTGTTCTTGTGGTAGTCTTTACTTTTGAAACTTGTTATTTTTGGTCATTATGGAAACCTGTGAGTGAGAAACTGTGTATATTTGAGAGCCTATTAGAGATGAGCGGCGACTATTTGAAACTCCCATTCCGAATAGCACGCACCCGTAAGAATGAATGGAAGCAGCCAGCGCGCAGATTTTGCTGGCGGCTGGCTGCTTAACCCCCTGCGTGTCGGCCGCTTCCATTCATTCTTTTGGGTGCTTGCTAATCGAAACGGGAGTTTCGAAAAGTCGCCGCTCATCTCTAGAGCCTATATGACTGAAATAATGTTTTTGAGAGGCATAGTTTTAAAAGCTTTATTTTTATTTTGCAGGCAATTACAAAGGACATGTTCGATGAAGCTTTGCATGCATTGGCTGATGAAGACTATTTAACTGTGACTGGAAAGACTGTCCGCTTGTTGTAAAATGAGTGTCAGCGTTACGGTTTGCTGCTGTTCATTCTCGCTGAAGAATCCATACTAGCATTTTGATACTCTTAGGGGTTACTACTTGCAAGTGTCTTGGGTTTATATCTGTGTACATATTTTGCGCCTCTTATGGATCTGTTGATTCATAACCTGCACAATAACCAGTGGTTTGCCATAGTTCATATTGTGTAACTGTTTTAGGCTACTAAGCAGAGCACTGGTGTAAGATTACAGGCTAGCTGTATTTTCTGACATGCTACATTCTTGTAGATGCTAAAAAAAAATAATAATAATTCTAAATGTTTCTTATTGCCTGCAATAAATAAACTTTTTCCATTCTATTTGCATAGTGTGCTTTTTGCAGCTCTTCAATAAAAACTGCTGCTGTGTATGGGCCAATAGAAATTGATGGGTCCGTAATTGTAGATAAAAACTAGTGTCGTGTGCATGGAGTCTTAGGAAGTGTAAATGTACCAGATTTATCACAGTGGCTGCTGTTGGATGATAAATCTGATATATTATACAGTCTGTTCTAATGTCTGATGGTAAGCTGGGCCCTCAGTCACATTGTGTGAATTACCGTATTTTTCGGACTATAAGACGCACTTTTTTTCCCCAAAATTTTGGGGGAAAAGAAGGGTGCGTCTTATAGTCTGAATGTGCCTGGCCTGGCACCCGCCGTAATAGAGAGGCGGATGCCGGGGAGGGATAGACGCCGGGGCCTGAGACATCGCTACGATCCTCTGCCCTGCCTGAAGCCATCAGCGGGAGGAGTGATGCTATTCCGCTCCTCCGTCCCCCCGCCGCTGGCTTCAGGCAGGGCAGAGGATCGTAGCGATGTCTCAGGCCCCGGCGTCTATCCCTCCCCGGCATCCGCCTCTCTAGTACAGCGGATGCCGGGTCTGCAGTCTGTCAGCGGCCTCTTCTCCCCCGGGGCCGGTCCCCACCGGCCCCTTACCTGTAAAGTTGCAGGCTGGCTCCTGCGCGGCGATATCGCAGGAGCCGACCTGTCCGGGTGACAGCCGGGAGCCTAATGAGGCTCCCAGGCCTGTCACTGCTATATTAGTATTGCGGCTGGTCTCTATGACCAGCCGTAATACTAATAGACAGAGTGTCCCATAGACGGCAATACACTTGTATTGCCGTCTATGGGACTTGCAATCAAGTGACCGCAGGTTCAAGCCCCGGGGGGGGGGGATAAAATAGTAAAAAAAAAAAAAAAACTTTAAAAATATGAAAAATAAAAGTTCTAAATCACCTCCTGTCCCTAGAATATATATATATAAAAGTAGAAAATCATATGTCATAAACCACCGGGGTTTTTTTCAATGCAAGGTGATCTAAGCAATAGATATTCCCCAAAATGGTATAACTAAAAAGTACTTCTGGCCCCGCAAAAAAAAAAAAAAACACTATGCATCCCCGTACAGCTGCAGGGTCACCTGTAAATGTGGCCTTGCAGCTGTTGCAAAACTACAACTCCCATTATATTAAATATTTTACCATTTTTTGCTTCAAATTTTTTTTTCCCTATTTTCCTCCTCTAAAACCTAGGTGCGTCTTATAGTCCGAAAAATACGGTAACTATCATTCTGTAATGTGTGTTTTTGTCTTTACTTGAACCCTACAAATCATAAAATGCTGCGGAATATATTGGCGCTATATAAGTAATGTATTAATGCATTAATCAGCCAACCAATGAGCATTCACTTGTTGGTCAGCTGATCAGCAGCACTAATAGACTGGGCTATTGCTTATATCAGCCTGTCTAATAGGCCTTTAGTTTATACAACCTTTTCATTGACTGAGCCAGAAGCTTATGACTCCACTATGGTACATATATGCCATGCCCTCTTTTTCTGAGACTCCACACCCACATGCCTACCAAAGGGAAACCTCTACTGAAGAGGGTGGTAGGTACAAGAGCCCACAACTACTTAGCTATAGGAAAGATTGAAGACAACGATTTTAGTGAGAGCATCCAGAGTATAATATTAATACAGGCTGTAGTAACATTGCACGGTCACTATAAAACAGATACTGTGCGACGTAAATAGTGAGCATTAATTGTTCAAGATTATGCCAAATGAAAATTTACCTTTCGGTACAAAACTGTTTGAATTAGTGACAATTCTGTAAAGCCCCATTAACACGACTGTATTTTGCGGGTCCATAACTGCCTGCAATTGTGGAGTATTAAAGTTAAATTGCCGTGTTGGCCCTTTGTGATAAATTATTGGGTTTTGGGTTGCTGTTTGGATGCTTGGTAAAAGGTTCGCCATCACTGACAAAAGGTATAATCATTGATTGTGAGTTGCAAACCCATTACCAATTGTTAGTAGCAGGCGCTGCAATAGCGTATTTTTTAATTTACTTAGTCTTTTAATCACAATAGGTTACGTACCTTTTAATAAAATACGAGCACTTATTGTTGTTTATTTATTTTGGCACTGAGTTGCAAACCCCAAACATTTCTGAATTACTTTGAAATATTAGTTGGGGCCACTATGGGAAATTATTCTGTGAGAAGGGGTCAATGTTAGACATTATACCATGTGGAGGGGCCGCTGTGGGACATTATTCTGTGTGATGTTTTTGCACCAAAAAATTTAGTTTTCCAATACCATGTAGACCAGGCATGTCAAACATGCGGCTCTTTACAGGCATATCTGCGGCCCGCACAAAAGTCTCAAACTTTGTCTCTAAAGTTGAGACAAAGTTTGAGACTTTTGTGCGGGCCCAGATGTACAAAACTCACGCTGCTACTCGCTGTGTAGACGTGATGACGTCACATCACGTCTACAACTGTTAGCGCGAGAGAGAGAGTGGGGTGGGGGAGCGAGGACTCGGAGTCGTCGGAGAAGGTAAGTTTAATGTGTGTACACATAGAGGTGGAACGTGAAACTGGGGGCAGATGAAGAGTGTATATGTAAACAGATAATTTTCTTTTATGAATCTAACAAAATCTCAGAGAACAAGGCTGACTGATCACCGCTTATCATCTTTGATCAAAGTAAGCACTGCGTTGTCATTTCAGCATGATATACCAACAATTGTTAGCACAAAGAGGTGTCAAGTCTCAGGACAAAACACTAACAAAGATTGGAAAAAAATTATAGCAAATAAATGTTTAGTTTTTAATTGCTGTATTTTTGTTAAATATATTAGTTGCTGTTACATATTACTACTTCATATCTTGTTTTCATGACTGCTGTTAAAATAGGTGTGTGACATTAGCTGTAACAACCTCTTGTTACTCATGTGGCCCTCGGGGTACCCTGAGTTTGACATGCCTGATGTAGACAGCTTTAAATCAAAGTGAAAGTACCAGTGGCCTAGGACTGGATTCCTATAGACAATGTCACCAACCTCCGAGTGCTGCCATACAGTGCTCATGGATACAAATATTTACCAATAATTGAGGGGCAGTATATGTACTTTCAATGCTTCTAATGGGAAAGGACAACATCCCAGGAAATAGCAGTAAATGCATGTGTCCAGCATCTCGAGACAGCAGTGGCACAATTAGGAATGGCTGGGCTCCAAGACGATTATTTGACATGAGGTGTCCCCCCAATCAACCCAATGTCTCCCCCACATGCACGCACACAAACTGCATTCCTGCACAAACTATTATGCCCCATAGTGGTCCCTGTGCACAATATTATTCCCCATAGAGGCCCCTCTGTACATCATTTATACCCCATAGTGGCCCCTGAAAACCATATTATGCCGCATAGTGGTCCCTGCACAAACAGTATTATGCCCCATTTTGGACCACTCATGAATAATTATTACATTCCCCCTACGCCCAACCAGCAGCACAACTGGGGTATTTCTGCCCCTGTGAGCTGTTAGGACAGGTGGAACTTTTAATTAACTAACAGCTTTAACCCCCTATAAGAGGCCGCAAGACCTCCTCCCCCCTGTGTTTTTTTCTGTCCTGTGCGGACAGGACAGGTGGCGGGGGGGAGAGGTGTTGCAACCTCTTACAGGGGGCACCTCTCCCTCCGACTTTCAGCTTACCTCCTCTCCTTGCCTCCTCCCGTCTGGGGTGTGCTCATCTTCCCCCTGTGCCGGCGCGTGTCTGCCGGCACTTCGGCGGGTCAGGAGACGGGGAGGAACGTCTTTTCTCCGGCGGCATAGGGGAACCGTAGTGCGCGGCCGTGTTCCCGGGCGATGGAACTTCCACTTCCGGGTTTGCCGCGCATGCGCAGTTCTCCGGCCGTCGGTCACCGCTAACTGCGTTTTTTTTGTGCTATTGCTCCCCCCTCCGTTGCAGATGGTGAGGGGGGGAGTATTCAGGTCTCCTCCTGGATGTCTCCAGTTTCCAGGGGCCCCGGTTTTGACGTGTTTCGGGTCTCTGTAGTGAGGGTTGCGGGGCCTCATCGTAACCCCGCCCCTCTTGGTTTGCCTGGCTTATTTAAACTCCCCCCTGTCATTACTGCTTTGCTTCCTCACTCCCTGGGTGCTCAAGCTGTCGGTTTGTCCCTCAAGCACATTGTGGTGGTTAACCGTATTGTTTCAGGTTTGGCAGGGGGGGAGGGGCGGGCAGACCTGGTCACTTATATGGAGCCTGAATAACTTGGTATTTGCTTTCTCCTTAGCATGTCCTCTTCTTCTTCCTCCGTGCTCCCTTCCCGGGGTAAGTCGACTTCCAAGAGGAAGCATTTATCCTGCGGTAAATGCAGGATTCCCTTACCCGACGGATATGAATATAGAGATTGCCATGGATGCAGAGGCCCCCCATCAGAGGATACCCCCTGCGTGATGTGGTCGGCTGGGTAAAAGACTTCGTTCATCAGTCTATGAGAGAAGTTAAAGATACCATCTCCCACATGGCAAAAAGACCTCGAGTGGAGCCCAGTGAGCTCTCTCTCCCCCCGTTGGAGGATCTCCATATTGGGGAGCTGGATTCAGAGGAGGAATCCAAGGAAGCGGAGAAATCTATATTTCCATTGGAAAAGATGCCCAGGCTGCTCAAGACCATCCGGTCAAGGGACCGTGAGAGCGGGGAAGGATCCAGCAGAAGATCCAGATCCTTCAGAGCAAATTCGGATTTAGTCCGAAAGATGGAGGCAGAATGGAGACGGCCGGAAAAAGCGTTTAACTCCACTAAACGCTTTAGATCCTTGTTCCCCATTGCCGAATCCCAGCAGGGAACATGGGGGTTCCCCCCCAAAGTGGATATGGCCTTCTAAGCTATCTAAGCGCACGGTGGTGCCGTCAGAAGACGGATCGAATCTGCAGGATCCTATGGACTGCCGCGTCGAGGGCTCCCTGAGGCGGATATATGCAACCTTCTCCGCCCAGGCTTCGGTGGGCATCTCCGCCAGCGAAGTGGTGTCAGGCCTTCGGGCTGAGTTGTCTTCCCTGGCTAGGGACATCGACACCGGAGTACATCGAGCCGACCTGCTATCGGCCATGTCAGATATTAATCTGATGGTAGACCACCTATCTGAGGCTACCTTTTACCAAACTAAGCTGGCTTCTAGGGCAATGGCACTTTCCACCGCAGCCAGACGCCCATTATGGCTGAAGCCATGGAGGGCCGATAATGCCTCCAAATTTAATTTGTGCGCCCTCCCCTTCGAGCCTGGAAGGCTATTCGGTAGGGAATTAGACCGAATTATGGAAGGCCTCGCGGATTCCAAGGGGAAGAACCTTCCTCAACCCTCCAACAGTGGAAGACCTTCCTTTCGGGGCCGCGGATTTTCCAGAAGGGGTTCTCGAGGCCAGAGACGCTCCGGCCCCCAGGCCAGAGGGAGAGGTCGTGGCGCCTCTCGTGACCAGCAGAAGCGCTCATCCTTCTGACTATCCGACCTCCCTTCCCCGTGTCCCCGCAGCTGTAGGCGGCCGGCTTTTCTATCATTCGGCCGCCTGGATTCTTCATATTCAGGACCCCTGGGTCTTGCAACTGATCCAGGAAGGATACAGAATAAGTTTCATCTCTCACCCTGCAGAGAAATTTATAACAACTCGCCCTTTTCAGGGCACCAAACAACTTCATCTAGAGAAGTCCGTTCAGGAGTACGTTGACAAAGCCGCGCTGGAACCGGTTCCTCTTACAGAACGCGGCCAAGGCGTCTACTCTCCGGTCGTCTTAGTTCCCAAGTCGTCAGGCGGATGATCATCGATCTCAGGTACCTGAATCAATTCATCCACAAGGTACGGTTCCGGATGGAAACTATCAGATCGGTACTCCCCTTCCTGCAGCCCGGAGATCACTTCGTCACCTTGGACCTAAGGGACGCATACCTTCACGTACCTATTTTTCCAGCCCACAGGAAATTCCTAAGGATTGCTGTGTACCTAAACGGAAGGTTGTCTCATTTCCAGTTTACAGCTCTCCCATTCGGCATATCCTCGGCCCCCCACACCTTCACAAAGGTAGTGGCTCCGGTCGCAGCCGCCCTGCGCCTCCAAGGGATCTTTATAGTTCCGTATCTAGACGACTGGCTCCTAAAAGCCCGGTCAAAGGAGGTTCTCGCCACACAACTAGAGACCACAGTGGCTTTACTAAACGAGCTGGGCTGGCTAGTAAACTGGCAGAAGTCAGTAGTGGTTCCATCAACCTGGATCCAGTTCCTGGGATTCATCTTGGACTCTCTCAGTATGACGATCTCCCTGCCCTCTCCTCGCAAGGAGAAGATTGGTCGAGCGACTCATCACCTATCCATTACCCGGAAGGTTACTATCAGGACGGCCATGAAAGTCCTAGGTCTCATGTCCGCCACCATCGAGGCAGTCCCCTGGGCCCTGTGGCACATGCGCCCGTTACAAAGCGAGATCTTGAGAGTCTGGAACCACAGTCCTTCAGGACATAAGAAGCCTATCCAGTTATCCATCAGTACCCATCGATCACTGGCTTGGTGGTCTCATCTCCAAGACAGGAAGTCCACGGTCCAGACCTCCTGGACCCTGTTGACTACAGATGCCTCCCTCACAGGATGGGGAGCGCATCTAGGGGAGACCCCAGTACAAGGTACATGGAATCGTCTGGAGAAAACGCGCTTGTCCAATTGGCGCGAGCTTACGGCAGTTCACCGTGCACTTCTGGCGTTTGCACATCTCCTGCAGGGACAAGCGGTGAAGATAAGGACGGACAACTTAACAGCAGTTCACTACATCAACAAACAAGGGGGAACCAGATCCCCCTCTCTCCTGCAGGTGACCAACCTAATATTTTCCTGGGCAGAAAGGAATCTCTCCCAGTTGTCGGCAGTTCACATCCGAGGTCGCTTGAACATCCTTGCGGATCAGCTCAGCAGAGGCCTGGTGACGTCAGGCGAATGGTCCCTGGATCCAGAAATCTTTCACCATCTTACCGAGATGTGGGGTCTCCCCGAGGTGGATCTGATGGCCACCCAATACAACGCCAGAGTAGAAAGGTTTTGCTCCCTGTACCAGGAGGACAACCCTTTGGCGGTGGATGCCCTGTCAATACCTTGGAGGTTCAAACTGGCATACGTTTTTCCTCCCATTCCGATGATTCCAAAGGTATTGGCGAAATTCAGGCAGGACCAGACCTCGGCAATAGTGATCATGCCGTTCTGGCCAAAAAAGGAATGGTTTACCCACCTCATTCTGATGAGTCGAGGGATCTACTGGAGGCTTCCATCAGTCCACAACCTGGTAACTCTAAACAGACAGCTCTGCCAGGACCTGGACAGGTTCAACCTCACTGCCTGGAGGTTAACCGCGCCGTATGTGGAGATAGAGGATTGTCCCAGGGAGCGCTAAGGACACTAGCCCATTCAAGAGCGGAATCTACTAACCGGAGCTATCAGAGGATTGTCCGAATATTCCGAGGCTGGTGTGAGGAGAACCAGCGCAATTCCGACAGAAATTCAATTGTGGAGTTCCTACAAGACGGCCTAGAGAGGGGGCTATCACCAGCCACCCTGAAGGTTCAAGTTTCAGCACTGTCCGCTCTCCTGGAGACTCGGCTATCACAAGATCCTCTAATCAAGCAGTTCCTAAGAGGGGCCGCCAGGCTCCGCCCCCAGGTACAACCTCCAGTCCCTCGGTGGTATCTGGCTGCAGTGCTACAGGGGCTCTGTGCTCCCCCCTTCGAACCTTTATCTGAGGTGGATTGGAAGTACCTGTCATACAAGGTTACCTTTCTGTTGGCAATAACCTCCGCCAAAAGAGTTGGAGAACTACAGGCCTTAGCGGCCTCGGAACCCTTTATAACCTTTTTCTCAGACAGGGTACAGCTGAGGTTTGTTCCAGGATTCTTGCCAAAGGTACCTTCATTTCAGAATATCAACCAGGTAATTTCTTTACCGGCCTTCTTTCCCTCCCCCACTTCTGAGTGGGAGGAGAAGATGCACAAGCTGGACTTGGTCAGAGCACTGCGGATCTACCTGGACCGTACAGCCTCCTTCCGGAGATCAGAAAATCTGCTGATCAATGTGTTTGGCCACAATAGAGGTGTCAAAGCATCGAAGGTGACTCTGTCAAAATGGATCAAGGAGGCCATCACCTGCTCCCTGCATGCTCAGGACCTTCCGGTACCTGAGTTTGTCCGTGCCCACGCCACCAGAGCAGTGGCAACGTCCTGGGCAGAAAGACGTTCCCTTTCCTTGGAACAGATATGTGCCGCTGCTTCCTGGAGTTCACAGCTGACCTTCGCCAGGCACTACAGGCTGGATTGGCGTGCGGCGGATTCCACAGCGTTTGGACAGTCTGTCTTGGCATCAGCCTGCCAGGATCACCCACCCTAGGGTAATAGCGATACTTGCTAAATCCCCAGTTGTGCTGCTGGTTGGGCGTAGGGGGAATGGAAGATTATGAATGATAATCTGTTTTCCCTTAGCCCAAACAGCAGCACAAGGCTCCCTCCCAGTTCCTTGTCATGGTATTTGTATTTGTATACTTTGATACTAACACAGGGGGGAGGAGGTCTTGCGGCCTCTTATAGGGGGTTAAAGCTGTTAGTTAATTAAAAGTTCCACCTGTCCTAACAGCTCACAGGGGCAGAAATACCCCAGTTGTGCTGCTGTTTGGGCTAAGGGAAAACAGATTATCATTCATAATCTTCCATTCTGTCATCTTTTCAGACCCCATAGTATAATGATCGGCAACCCAAGGGATACAAAATAAAAAACACTGTTACTTACCTCTCCTGGGCTCCAGTGCACTCCCTGCTGATGTGGGCCATCTTCAATGATGCACCAGACATCACGTAAGCCTAGCTTGCATCGCAATGCATAATGATGCAGGCCTGGCCCACATGACATATGGGACTTCACCAAATAGAAAATCAGTTGAATAGAAGACCGTTCTACCTCCGGACTTGAATAAAATATAGCTTTTAATTCATCTTGTTAAAAATTAAATTAAAAAAATTAAATTAAAAGACGGTACAAAGTAGTACAAGACATGAAATAGTAGGATAGTACAGAAAATAGTGTCTACAACCACTAATGTGTTTCAGGACCAGTATGTCCCTTAATCATAACCATCGTAGTATGGGAGCATACTGTTACCTGCTGGGGTTATTCCCGCTGGGCCTTAATGTCCTGGGCCCTGTGGTAGCCGCCACCTCTGCTACCCCAGCAGTTATACCCCTGCGAAGGAGCACTTCAGTTTTTTAGTTTGTGGTATATGACTTTAGTATAGGGGTCATCAACTTTACAATTATTGCACGGCATTCTAAGTATCTCATCTGTGATTTTTTTTTTTTTTTTTTAATTTAAATCAGCACGCCGTACAAAGAAGGTTGTCTATTCCTGATGTAGTGTATGAGTCAGGAAAGTTTGATATGTAAGGGCTCGTTCACATCTGCGGTCCGGCACTCCGTACTTAGGTTTCCGTTTCCTGCCTAAAACACAGGCAGGATACGGAAACCTGCAGGAGTCTCTCTCACCCATTCATTTGAATGGGTGAGAGAGATGAGCGGCGGTGAGCGTTTTGCGCTCTCCGCCGCGAAACCGGGTTTTATAATCCGGACACAGAGTCGGACATGCAGTACTCTGTGTCCGGATAAAAAAATCCGGTTTCGCGGCGGAGAGCCTAAAACGCTCACCGCCGCTCACGGCCGGACCCGGTCTATGGTTTCCGTCTTCTGGCATGCAGAAGACGGAAACCATAGAACGGAGACCCCAAACGCAGGTGTGAACCCAGCGTCAAATGTGTCGCATGATGAAGGGCAAAAGGGCTTCCATTGGTCTGGTACACATCACTATACCATAACCATACGGTATTCTATGCAGGGACCCACAGCAATAAAACATACACTGCATAGATTATTTTCTAACATGTGAACCTATAGGTGACGTATGCCAGTGTATGAGCCTATGGGTGACGTATGCCATATAGCAGAGGCAGGGTGCAGTCTCATCATGGTTTTTGGGGTTTTTATTTTTTTACACCTGATCTTTTTTGGTTGTTTGTTTTTTTATATTGATCTTTATGTAAATGTTTTTTTGCATTTGTTAAATGGATCTGCTTACAGATGTAAAAAAAAAAAACATGAGGTGAATTCAACCGTATAGGATAGAAAAATCTCCCAAAATATACCCATAACGTTGCCTGACAAGTCTAGAAAAACTAAAATCAGGAGTGGGCCAGAAACTAATAAAATAGAAGAAAAGAGAAAACTTGGGGAACATGTACAGTAAGAGTCCAGTAAAGTGGCTTTCCTATTACTAACAATGCCGACACAATAATAATCTGTATCACTAGTATAATAAAAATAATTTAAAAAAAATGTATTTGAATAAATTAATCCAATAGCAGCAATTCAGAAAACATGTGGAGAATGCGGGCATCGATCCCGCTACCTCTCGCATGCTAAGCGAGCGCTCTACCATTTGAGCTAATTCCCCTGCTCTGCAGCTAGTAGACCCCACACTCCCTTCCATTATGACACTCCTAGTATATCTCATACCGTCCTATCCCCAGACCACCAGCCGCTGAATAAATATTACCCCTATCATACATAATAGTGATTTGACTGCACCGCCCGCCTCCCCTCTGCTGCAGGCCGAGTCTACCGAACCGATGGCCACATAATTATGCAGACGGAAATGACGCCGCCCGGTAGAGGGCGTTGAACGTGCTGACATCAGCTGCGTGGGCTCCGGTGCTCGGCGGCCGAGAAGATGGCGGTGAGCACAGGTTGGTGGTGGCGGAGAGGCTGGGGAATGGGGACAAATACACGAGAACTTTCCCTAGTTGTCGGTCCGGTGTGTTGCGGCGCGGCCCGTGTGGCTGCCCCGTCCTGTGTGCTCCGGGTCTGGTGTCATTCATTGCAGTGCTCCGTCATGTCCGCGGTCACCTCTGCCTCCTCCTGTGAGCCCTGCAATGTCTGCTGTAGTGTCTGTATATGGTGTATGTGTGTGGTGTATGTGTGTGGCCTTATCACATGCTGCCTCCATGTAGTGCCTGTATACCGTGCACACAGGCCGAGTCTTCTGCCAGTACAGACACATCAGCCATGTTGCAGGAATATTTTTGTAATACTGCTGTGTGATATCTGAGAAGTCACCAGAGCCAATTGTGCTGATGGTTGTAGAAACTTTCCTAGGGAAGTAGTGGCTCCACCATCTTAGTGTCTGTTTTGCCCCTGGTTAGAGCATTATTCAGACTAGTGCAGCTTTTTTTTTTCTGCAGTAATAGCAGTTTCTGCTGAGTCTAAGGGTCCTGAGCGTCCATGTTTATGGGGAGATGATAGAAACCTCTGTGGGATCCTGTGTCAGCAGTTTATCCCTCACAGGAGCACAAGCCGGTCATAGAGTTTAGGTGTCAGCGCAATAGATAGTTCCCCTGACTCCCCCGTATACATGCATACTCAGCCAAACAGGAATATGATGTGAACAGGATCCGTCCTTTACATTACATGCTCCTGCCCAAAGAATCGGGCGTTTTAAAAAAACAAAAAAACACCTGTCCCTTTTTCTGGCCGACATCTGCCGTCAGATGGTCCCAATAGACATAAGAGTGTTCATTGGTTTGGTGAGGCCATATCTTGTGCCCGTTGTAAGGAGGTGACTGGTAGTCATTGATCGTGGACCACCAAAATGACTCTCTTCAGCTGTGTTGGCCTTGCCAAGGGATTTGTGTTACCCCATTCCTGCCATTTGATGTGCATGTACTTTGTAATGTTGAGTAAAGAACGTGGACTCAGAACCTTTCTATGTACATGGCAAGTGCTGGTTGTATTGTACAGGCAGGCACCTGCTGCTAACAGACACAAACTGTTCCAAAATTCATTATGGGGGAAAGATAAAAAAAGACGAAATACAATTTCAAAAGAAAAAAAAACTTACCAGGATACGGATATGTATGAAAGAATGATGGATGCTAGAATGGAGTGGGTAATATGCCTGATATGCTGTGGATCCAGTAGGTGGCGCTGCCCCCAGGGACTCTTAGTATGAGGCACCACCTGCTGTGTCCATGTCAGTCCAGGTGGGTTAGGGTTGCATATAGGGGAGGCATAGTTATCCTCTACAATGCAACACCCGAAAATGCCCTGGCTGTGAAATCTCATAGACTGTAAGTCCTTACGGGCAGGGCCCTCTATCCCACCGTGCCAGTCGGTCATTGTTAGTATTATATGTGTTAGTATATTTTGTGTACTGTATGTAATCCCCTAAATGTAAAGCACCATGGAATTAATGGTGCTATATACATAAACAATAACAATAATAAAAAATCTGGCAGATGAAGCCAATGGTCTCTGAAGCGAGGCATTGCCACTTACTGGATCTATGACACACCTGATATAGACCACTCCTAGAAGCCTAACAAGGAGCAATTATCTGGCCAATTACAGGGATCTCTGATAACAGGTGTCATTGTACAGTCCATGACCCGACAATCCGGTTCTATCAGTGCTCATGTAAAACAAGCAATTCCAGATTGTCAGCAGCACATCGCTCTACATAAATAAGGGCAATGTTCTGCCTACACATGCATACGGTGATGGAAACAAACGTTCTGGAGCAATGGCCATTCCTGCCGGGTCAACTGGTATAAAGGGGCCTGAAGCCCAGAAAGAACAGATACTGCAAGTAATACGTTACACATTCTGCTGAATCTTTTCCCACGAAACTATACATCACTCTGCTATAGGTTATCCTGCTCTGTAACATGCCACCTGCAGGTTGGACTACAGTTTTATGGCCCCAAGGCCCACGGCAGCGACCCGCAGCCAATAAATGCTGCGGGAAAAACCACAGCAGTGACGCATCGCAGTTCTTCCCGCAGCGCTTTAAACCGAAAGCTCCCAGATGTTTCCTCGGCAGACTTTCTGTTACAATTGTATCTATGGGGAAACAGCTGGCAATTCCATAGATATAATTGACATACTGCGATTTCCAAAACCGCGCCAATTTTTGAAATTGCGGCATGTCCGCACTGCTGTTTTCCCCGCAAAGTGGCCATGTGATTCGCTAGAATCTCATCCATTTTTCACTTACTGCAAAACACCATGATTTTACCCATGGCATTTCTGGCCCTTGGGGCCCCGGCCTCAATGTTATTGTGGTTTTGACAAGTACTCAGAGATCTGCTCCATAAATCACAGCAAACGTAGAAAACTGCAGCAAAACTGATACCTGCTCTGTCTGAATGGGGTTTTATAAAATCTCTTAATTCACAATTGTGTGACATTTGGCCATTCACATTGTATACAGATATTCTAAAAGGACTCTGCAACTAGTGATACTCTTAAAGAGATGTTTCATTTTTTTTTTTTTTTTTTTTGTATACCGAGCTAGGCATGTAGGTTCCCTGTCTGTCAATCTGTGACCTAGTGCTGATGCTCCATTTGAACACTGCTCAGCTGCTAAATGGTTCTAGTGCAGAACAAAGGTCAGGAAGGCCAGGGACCCGAATGGAGACCCTCCATCATTGCTGGGGTTTGAGGAATGCTCCCCCTGAAAGTGCAAGACTATGGAAGAGATGACGCTAGGCCCGCCCTTCTGATGGTCGGGGGATTGTGTGCCACTTTAGCCATTTCTTGCTGATTACACCACATTCAGTTGGTTTGATGTGTGCCACAACTTGGCAGGACTAAGAGGGACCTTGAAGGGGGTGATATCAAATTTTCATACTGATGACCCATCCAAAATTAATGGCACCGATATTTCTAGCACTGGAGTGCTTACCAGGAAACCGTGTGCTTAATTCATCACCCTGTTGGCTTTCTATCGGTATATAATGCCGCACATTGATAAGGACGTGATAAAGTCCACTTCAAGCCTTCTTATTTGTTTAAAAAGAAAACACAAGTTTGTAAAACACAGAAGCCTTAGGCTGGTCTTACACGACTGTAATGTAAGTCTGCAAATGGTCCGCAATTGAGGGTTTTCAGTTGCGGACACATTATATTCAATGTGGCCTCTTACACCACGGGATATTTTATCCGTGGTGTGGCCGGGCCGCAACCGTGGTCCGCAATTTATAGGACATGTCCGTAATGGCCGTGAATTGCGGCATTACACGGACTCGCCTATAGAACTCTATGGGCGAGTGCGGCAGGACATGGACGTCTACGTAGTCTATGTTGCCGTTCAGTAACTAGTGTTGCTGATCAGCAACTTGCGGACAGTACATTCAATACGGTCATGTAAGACCAGCCTTAGACCCTGTACACAATGGCATGCTTGGGCTGGGAAGAATAGTTGGGATGGTGACTGCATTTTCGAGACTGTATGCACATCAGCTGAGCTGTCAGCCAGTCCAAGAAACTTGGAGCATGTTTCCTGGCCCAAGCATGATTTATTATATGGGCTTAAGGCTTTTTCAGCCTTCTTTAGAGATGGTGTAAGTATCTGTGGATATATACATAAAATCCATAAAATGTCTTATTAGATAAATCTTGGGTACAGAGGCCTCATCTTTCTCTATAAACAGGACCTTTCACAATCTCCACAGACTCGAGTCCTTTATATTCTCTAATAGGCACCGCTCTAATGATTCCAGTACAGTTGGATTTTTTTCTCTCACCCTCAGGGCTCCCAACTATCCAGTACAGTTAGTTTTGGTGCAGGTACAATAATAAGTCTCTGTATTGTCAGGTGGGTGGGGTTGGGCCAGAACAGACAAGGGGGCGTCATGCTAAGCTCTGTACGGTGTCGGTGAGCTCTGAATAATTCCCAGTAACGCTAGGTTCACACCTGCATTCTGGTCTCCGTTCTGTGCTTTCCATCTTCTGCATGACAGAAGACAGAAAGCACAGACCGGGTCTGGACGTGAGCGGCAGTGAGTGTTTTATGCTCTCCGCCGCGAAACTGGATTTTTTAATCCGGACACAGAGTACTGCATGTCCGACTCTGTGTCCGGATTAAAAAACCCGGTTTTGCGGTGGAGAGCGCAAAACGCTCACGGCCGGACAGCTTTCTCACCCATTCAAATGAATGGGTGAGAAAGAATCCTGCAGGTTTCCATCTCCTGCCTCTGTTTTATGCAGGAAACGGAAACCTGCAGAACGGACACCTGGGCGCAGATGTGAACGAGCCCTAAGATGCTGGCAGTGTCAGAGAGTTTAGCATGACGCCCCCTTTGCCTGTTCTGTTCCAACACCACCCACCTGACAATATACACCTGACAATATAGAGACTGCTTAGCATATCCAGCACCAAAACTAACTGGACTGAGGGGTTGGGAGCCCTGTGGGGGGAGGGGCACTGGAATCAGTAGGGTGATACTAATTATTATGGGATAGAAAGAACTTTGGTTGGTGAGGATGGTGAAAGGTCCTTTTTAAACAGTATCTAAACTGATATAGCCGCACCTATCACACGTAGACAGTAGAGACTCCATTTTGAATACATTGAGAAAGACATAGTCAGGTCTGCCCAGGTACTTCTCTAAAGCTTCCCCGTCATTACCTTACAAATGGGAAACAAATAGATACATAAGAGACATACATAACACATATAATTATAATACACAAGTGACAGTGAAATATTACACTATTATATTTTTAATGGGGGTATTACATCAAAACTCAGCACAGCAGGTATTCATGTAATAAGAGTTTTATAGATACAATGTGGCCTGAATACACCATATTCATAAAATATAGAAAACCTCAAGCATACTGTCTATTGTTCTGGTTATGACGGCTGTAACCAGATCTGTTTAGGAAAATACCCCAACAAATTTTGATGGATCTCATTGACATATCCTGGGTGCCAGGTTTTTTTTTTGAAGACTAGGGGTAGTGCCACAGACTACATTATATTAGCCAACAGAAATACTGGAAGTCCTCATTGGAGACATTACACACAGGAATAAATGGGGCCTTATTTGCTTGCTTTTTGCATATTTCCTCCTGCTTTTGCCTCTATTTGTTGGTTTTGTTTGCTCAATGCTTTAAATATGTAGTTTTAAGAAAATGGGAATATGATGAAGCCAAGATATGCCAGCAGCCTCACTGTGTATATATTTATGTACATGTGTACACTGTATAACCTCAAATGTAAAATTTCCAAGTCTTCTGATTTTTCCCCCTATCCTATACTGCTCCCACCCCGTCACAATGTAGCCTAGCCAATCGCTGTGGTTAGACAATAGGCACCAAGCGTGGTGAGGGCAGTGGAGTAGGACAGGTTACTATATTGAAGGCTTGTTACTTTTTAAAAAAAATTTATTTTGGATTAATTAAACCCTATCTTTTGTATGTGAGAAAACGGCGCTTAAAAAATCTGGGAAACAAAATGGGGCACTGAATATCGAAAATGTTTTGTAGGAGACCTATCTTAAATTTTTCATTTTTTTTTTTTTTACCAGTTACAATTCCTCGTAATTTCTATTTACTGGAAGAACTTGAAGAAGGTCAAAAAGGAGTTGGAGATGGTACAGTTAGTTGGGGCCTTGAAAATGATGAAGATATGACTCTTGCTAGGTGGACCGGAATGATAATTGGGCCTCCTCGGGTGAGTCGCTTGCTTACTTTAGTAGCAATCCTATGCACAGACATCACAAGGTTTGGCAGGGGTGAGCAACATTGGAGATGTTTGGAATTACAGATTTAATATAGAGGTTTCCAAAGATTTATTGCAATTAAAAAAAAAAGAAAAACAGCACTGCAGACGAATGGCTGACCAGAGTAGCTCGCTGTGTATTCTGCATCCATCTACCATTGATACTTTACTGGAATGGGTTCTAGTTTATTCAATGTAATTGACTGGCCATGACTATTAGCCTGTTATATCTTATACATAGGCCTTACACAATTTAGCACATGATGGCTGACCAGTGACTTTCTGCTGCAGATTTACATGCAGATTAACCTCATTCAAGGCGTTTAATCCCCTGGCTGTGGTTTCTGCACAAAATCTGTTTCTGTGACATGACGCTTATTGGTGCAAATTTCAGATCCAGTGTCTGTTCACACTGAAATCTGCATGATAAATTCTGTGTGAGCATACTGTTGTTTTTTTTCCGCATGATATTACTATCGCTAAAGGTTATTATACATTAGCATGTTTTTAGATCAGTCTGTCTCTGTGATAATATAACAGCATCTTGTATCTCTGTTCATGATATATATATATATTTTTTTCAGACAAATTATGAAAATAGAATATACAGCTTGAAAATAGAATGTGGACCCAAATACCCCGAAGCCCCTCCGACAGTTAGATTTGAAACAAAAATAAACATGAATGGTATAAATAGCTCCAATGGCATGGTGAGTGTTACCCTCTTGGTTTAATCGTTGGTGATAATAACCGTATGTTGATAGACGTGTCCCGTTGACGCTATTGTATAGGAGAGCAGTATGCGCTTCCCTGTGAAAAAAACTTTATTTGAACCACTAAGATTTATATTAATGTCATGTCTGTTGTTAACATGTGCCCATAGGTGTGGCTACCTGGGTACTCTGGGTTCCAGTGAGTTTTGCCAGCTTTGTAAAGTCAGTTTGTGAAATATGGATCTCCTAAATTGTACTGTTAGGATCCCCTGTGGCACTAAGGGACTGCTGTCTTGTACTGTAATCATGTTTTCAGTACAGAACACAGTAGTCCCACAAGGAGGCAAGTACTTCTGGCCTCATAGATTATGATGATGCTTGGATTCCATGTCTGTGTTTAGTAAAGATGGGTGTTTGACCTAAATCAAAATCGTGATGAATAGGGCATTTTACTTTGATTATGACCAATTATTTAGGGCATGCCCCTTTTACAGTATGACTAAGTGTGGGGTGAACCCTGCGAGATTAGCCTCCTGAGGTTCCCTCAGTGGTTTTGTTTGGTGCAAAGACAGCCGAGCCAACACTGCTATTGTACTATGGGGTCTTTTCCAATCCTAGGGACTCGGGCGCGACTCCCTACTGTCTTTGGTGCTTCTGTCTGATATCAGGGACTGCTGAGGCCTGGGATTGGGCCTCATTATTACATGGCATTGTGATGCCACGTGACAATTGAGGCCCAATTACAGGACTCTGTGGTCCCTGACATCAGACAGAAGCACCAAAGACAGCAGGGAATCTCACCTGAGCCCAAGAAAGGTGAGTAATACTGTTTTATGTGTTTGATCACCTCCCTGGAGCCTCCACTTATTATACTCCAGGGTCTGAAGAGACCCCACAATATAATAGCAGTTCTGATTCGGACGTGTTCTGTCCAAAGGAAGCTGTAAAGGTTGTAATAACTAAACCGAAATAACCGGCATAAACAGAATCACGTCAGTTATCCTGGTTATTGATCGGTTATTTTTCAATTAATTGCCCAGCCTTACTGTTTAGTATTCCACTCTGGAAATATGGCTGATATTAATTGAAATGTAGCAGACCTAAAAGTGCCCATCTCTCTTCACTCATGCAATACTTTTTGCATTATCCCTTTCCTATGAAATCATTTGTTGGTTATAACTGCTTGCTGACATCATTGTTTCTTTCTTGTGATGTCACATTGTGCATCGTAATTTTATTTTATTTTTTTTTTGTGACTATTATATCATGATGTGCATGTTACACTGCTCAACATTGAAATTGCTAAACCAAGGAGGAAAAGTCTTGGAATTCTGGAAATTACAGGATCAATAGACATGTTAATGATGTGCACATAATAAATAAAACTTAAAGAGGACCTTTCATCAGATTGGGCACAGGCAGTTCTATTTACTGCTGGAAAGCTGACAGTGCGCTGAATTCAGCGCACTATCGGCTTTCCCGATCTGGGTCCCGGTACCGTAGCGCTTTACAGGCAGAAATGCCCTTCTGACTCTAAAGCGCTACGGTACCGGGACCGATAGCGCTTTACCCGGGGCATATATCGGGAAAGCCGATAGTGCGCTGAATTCAGCGCACTGTCGGCTTTCCAGCAGTATATGGAACTGCCTGTGCCCAATCTGATGAAAGGTCCTCTTTAAATATTGAAAATATCTCTATTTAGCATTTGTGTGAGCGCCACGTTTAGAAATGCACACACTTGGGAAGTGAAGGGGTTCACACTTAGGAATGTTGAAAGTTGAATTTGTCAATCAGAAAATTTCTGCTTCAGAAATTTAAAGCAGATTTTTTTTTTTCTGCTTCCGCGTACTTTCGTACAAATTCTGCATCAAATTCATTGCCAACGGAAAAGGTATATTTTCCACCTCTCGTTCATTTCAATGGGATTTCTCAGGGAGAATCCGCCTGAATAATGAGCAGGACACTTTTTTTTTTTTTTTTTCTGATAGCTGATAAAAATCAGCTACTACCTCCCATTTACTCTGATTTCAGGCAGAATTTGAGGCGGATTTCATTTTAAATTTGGTGTAAAAACACTGTCTGAGCACCCTCTTACAAGCTTTGGCATGCTATTACTGAGGTTATTAATGGTTGGTTGAGGACGCCTCACTGATTGCACTCAGACATTAAATCATGAAGACTGTCCGCTGGCAGAGCCATATGCAATTGCTAACCATAGACATCCAAAATATTCTTGATGAAAGACAAGTCTGGAGATGCTGCAGGCTATGGCAGTATGTTTAGGCCATGCAGGCTGTTCGTAGTAGCACAAGCACATGTGGCCTGGTGTTGTACTGTTGAAAAATGATTCCTGGGATGCTTTGCAGAAATGGCTGTACCACTCATTCCATAATCCAATCAATGTAATGCTGAGCAGTCAGTGTACCTGAAGTAAAGCCTAGAGGATCTGGCTACCATATATTATGCCATTTCTCACCATAACCCTGGGAGTAGGACTGATGTGACATTACCTTGTGAACGCCTCTTCATGGCGTTACCCACATGATCTCCATCATTGCGGCCAAGTAGAGCTCGTCACTGAAGAAGATAGATCTCCATCGCTGTGTTTCTGTGCACCAGAACAGCAGAGAATGTGGGGTGAGGTCAGACACCACAGCTGGACGTCTGACACTGTGTTCGGCCTCGTCATTCCCCAGATGATCCATTCATCTTCAATCACCTCTTGCTGTTATTCCAATTCTGTATTGTTCTTTCAACTACCACAAAAGAACAATATTAATAATGGTGACATCTCAACCGAGACATGTTGCAATCTACTGGAGTGTTACAACATGGTCTCTCAGTTCAAAGATTCTCTCCCTCTTTTTTTTTTTTTTTTTTTTTTTTTTGTGCAAGTGGCAATACCTGGCACATGGGGGCGGATTGTGAGATGCCTCTTGTTTGGCCAACACTTGATCTGATCTTTGAGGTTTCATTTACTTTTTTTTTTTTTTTTTTTCAAAAAAACAAAACAACTTTCGGTCTGGCTTTTGCTCCACTCCCGCATGGCAAAGATATGAGCTAGGTGCTAGAAAATATGATTATTTTTATATCTTGGTGACACATGCTACTTCCGTGATTACCTTATGACTTGTCCTTCTTGGTGTTGCAGTTTCATTGTTGAGTCTATTATTGTGTATTAGTGAGATGAATCATAAGCTCTTCCAGTTCTGAAATAGCATAGTTGGGTGGGGTTGTATTTCAAGTTCTGGTAAGGGGCCCTATGGTTACATCCTTACATGTACGATTAAAGAAGACCTTTCACCATTTGGGGCACATGTGGTATAATACATCGCTAGAAAGCCGACAGTATGCTGAATTCAGCGCACTAGGCTTTCCCGATCTGGGCCCCCAGTGAAGAGCTATTGGTGCTGGTACCGTAGTTCTTCACGGTCAGAAGGGCGTTTCTGACAGTCAGTAATGCCCTTCCTCACAGTAGCGTCTATAGTGCTGTACTGTGAGAGCGGTGAGGATCGTCCCCTCCTTATAGTACTCGTCCATAGACAAGTACTGGAGGGGGGGTCCTCACTGCTCAGTATCATCGCTGGGCGGTAAGAAACACCCCATCTCACAGTACAGCACTTTAGACGATACTGTGAGGAAGGGCATTCCTGACTGTGAGAAACGCCCTTCTGACAGTGAAGAGCTGCAGTAGCGGCACCAATAGCTCTTCACTGGGGGCACAGAACCTGAAAGCCGATAATGCGATGAATTCAGTGCACCGTCTGCCTTCTAGCAGCGTATTACACCGCATGTGCCCCAAATGGTGAAAGGTCCTCTTTAAATAAAGTGGGTCATGGGAGTTTATGGCAGATGTATTCCTGACCAGGAGATGTGATTCTATTCCATTTACCATTTCCGTTTTTCCTTCCTTTAGGTGGATTCACGATGCATACCTGTTCTAGCTAAATGGCAAAGTTCATATAGCATTAAAGTTGTTCTCCAAGAACTTAGACGCATGATGATGTCCAAAGAAAATATGAAGCTCCCACAGCCTCCAGAAGGACAGACCTACAACAATTAATTGATGTGGAAATGTTTCCTTACTTCCTCCCAGCCCTTGCCACGAATTTCTAAAGGCCTGCAATATGTATTGTTGCATGCCTCTGCCTCTCCAGCTCTGAGAGGGAAAGCCCTTTCAGCCCCGACAACTATAAACTGGGCACAATTTGCACATGACTCCTCATTGTTGGCTTGGATGTCTCCTAGTTATGATTCCCATTGGTCATGGACATCTTATGCAACGTTTGTTGTAATGAAACCCCCTTGCACCTGCACAAACAAAAAAAATAATCTGTTACACAGGAGCATAGGGAGTTCCAAAAGTATTGTTTTCTCATGTAGTGCTGCTTGATCATTGAGATTTACACATTCTTCATAGTTCTGTCGCTTTAAAGAGCAGCAGTACTTATTTTTCTACATCTGTATCATGGGGTTCCTTCATGTGAGATTTGCTGTATGACATTTCAGCTTTTATTGGGTAAGGTTCACATCAAGGGATTTGGAGCTGATTTTGAAGCGTCTCATTGTTTTCAGCACCCTGTGGGTCAGTGCAAACTGAGTTTTTTGGCGCTGATTTTGACGCTGAATCCGCCTCAAAATCAGCTTCCAAAAAAAGTCTCCCAATAGAGTTGTAGAGTTTTGGAGGCTGATTTTGAGGCGGATTCAGCGTCAAAATCAGCGCCAAAAAACTCTGTGTGCGCTGACCCTGAAAGAAGAAGCATCCTGCTTCATCTCTATGCAGATTCTGTGGTTGTTTCAGCCACACGACCCACAGCACAAGGCTCATGCTGGTTAATCCCATTGGATATGAGGCTGATCAGTGTGCAAACCCATAGCTTTGGCTTTGTGGAAGACTGACTCAAATCCCTCTGTGTGAGCCTACCTTTAGATGCTAAGGACCACCTTACAGTATTTTAAATAATATTTCCATCTATTAATACAGTTTTGCAGGTTATATATAGATACAATCTACAGACAGAGCTGAATAAAGTTATAACCACGTTGCATTACTTATCTTGTGCTAAGTTACAATCTGCTGCTTGTAGATGGAAACAGTCAAAATTGCTAACAATTTGCTTTCTTTTTCTTGCATCAGGTGTACAGTGCCTAATGCAAAGACAACATGTACCAGAATGTATCATGATTTGAGCATGAAAGAAAAAGCTAGAAGATTTCAGCTCTGAAGCCTGCACGATTATGAATGCAGATCTTGACTAAAATACAACCAATAGAGTATTTTTATATGTTAAGTTTAAAATAGTGTTTAGGTGTGGTCAGTTGTGTTTAATGTCATGCAGGAAGTCTCAACGAAAGGGACGTTTTCCTTTAATGGGGAAATCCAGTAATAGCAAATTATCCTGATAGGGGCTAAATGTTGAATTTGTGACAGTCTGACTATTGGAACCCCAGCGAGAATAGGGGTTCAGTGGTCAAGCAGCGTTCATTACTGCTCTATTTACTGTCTACCCAACTGACAGTAATGGCTAAATACAGCGCTCGCCATCTTTGGTGGTCCCATAGACCTTGGATGGAGGAGTAATGTCTTGTAAACTGCTGCATTCAAACAGGTTAGGCCCAGTTCACATCTGCGTTTGGGCCATACCTTTCCCTTATCCGCAAGCAATATGCGAAGAGAAGTCCTGCAAGCAGCACTTTTCTTTCTGCATTTTTCATGCAGAAACCACACGGACCCCATTATAGTCTATGGGGCCCGCAGGTTTCCTTAGGTAACTGCTTTTTTTTGCAGATAGGTTTCCGTTCAGGGGGTCCCTGAGCAAACTCCCCGAATGGAAAACTAAACACAGATGTTAACCGGGCCTTACAAGTTCTCATGGTTAGTGGGGATCCCAGCAGTCAGACCCGCACTTATGTAGCAGATATCCCCCATCTTATTACTGGAATACCCATTTAGGATGTCGCAGTAATCATAGGTTTATAATAATTATGCCTATTATGATCTGAATGTACTTATGAAATAAAATCCTTGCTAGCGCCTAATATTCACCCAGCTGTCACAGGAATGTTTCTTTCAGGGGCGATTATATTTTAAGATGTGTATCTCCGATGATTTTCAGCCATGAAGCAATGTGTTTGTTGCAAACAGGTGGTAGCCAACTTAATAGCCAATACTTGCTGTAAGCAGATGCGGCATCTGCACATCCCTGACAAGTCTGTATTTGGGAAAAGGGAGGGATCTCTCAATAGCTTCGATACAGGACTTGGTACACACCTTCTGCTGTTTATGGCCAGCCTTAGTCCTCTAGCATCTTTTACAATCTGGCTAGCTCATTTATTTATAGAAAGAATATTAAACAGGAATTCTTGAGCAGTTTCTAGAACATGAGAATGCAGCAATAGGCATTGTTCTTCTTGTTTTCTTAACTTCAGCTCCTTCCCTTGTACATGTTCTATATGGGGCCAAGTATAGACTATTATTTAACTGTTATTGGTCATGTTTGAGTGTACAGTATTCTACTGTGATATGGTTGGCATTCATTTATGCTGGGGTCTTTAGCTTCGAAGTGCAAAGTGTTAGGACCCACATCGGGTATTTGCTGGTTAGTTACTATGGGTATTTGCACTTTTGGCTATTACTCTTCTGCACATTGTCAATAACTTAACCCTGTTGTGTTGTATTCATTTACAGGGACGTAGAGAAGAGTACGGCATGAACTACTTCTCAATCTTCCTACATGTAAGGGATCATTTGACACACGCAGGACAAATAGACAGGGCTGCACATGTTCATTTTCCTGTTTTTAGGGCAGTGATAGATTTAATTTGCCCTCAAACTATCATGCATATGTCACAAGAGAAAAGCATGAGGATATACTGTAGTCACATGAAGGTTAGTATATATTGCACATTTTACTAGAAGATCTGAAAGTGAAATATAATTCTATATACACCCTATTCGGCAAAGGGAATGCTATTTTAAAGTACATTGCAGCAGGAGCACGTGCCGGCGTTTCTTTTGTGAGAGGCATCACAGCGGACTAGGAGGCAATGTTGTGTCAAAGTGTGTTCATAGAATAAGATATGGGTAACTCTGTAAAGCAGCTCCTGTTTGTTACTTATAACAGACAGCAAACATTTGTTTACAGCCTTTATTCCAATAAACTGCATACTTATACAGCAGACGTATATGAAAAGGATATGGATAATGTGACCTAAGGCTGTAGCTAGTCTTACTATGTAAATAAAATGTTGGACGTGTTAGAAGACTTCTGTGTTCTTTATTCAAGGGTTAATGGGGATGTTCCTAAAGAGTTTCTTTTATCACAACCTCATTTTATATGGCGTGTTAGGGCATTTGGACATTTTAGATGGGGTCTGCCAATAGACCCTTGTTTTTCAAATTCTGGCTAACTCCTTTAAGGTTAGAAACATGCGCTAAGCATATAGTAGTAGTTCAGCTCTAATGTCGCGGGCACAGAAGCTGGGCCTTAAGCATTACTTCCAAGGACCAGCTGTTGGAGTTGGGAAATACTCAGACTCGGTGGATTGACCCCCTTGATGCCATGATTAATAGCGATCACGGCATCCAGGGGGTTCAAGGGCAAGATATCCCTCCAACACTCATCACCTCTTGCGCCCCCTTTCCTCCCCATCTCTTCCATTCAATATGCGAGTTCTGAAGGGTTGTTATGGCAACCAAGAGGCCAGGCAAAAAACTCTTGACTTCCTATGCAGAGTTCCAATAGGAACTACTGTGCGATGTTCCAAAATCGCAACCCTAGCATTAATCCTGAGGTTGGTTCTGCTGATACCATTCCACAAAGTCCTGGTTTAAGTCTCTGTATTTCCTGTCGTCTCAGTCTGTGATGAGACCTACCATTGCAGCGTTATCGGAGTACTTTTGTAAGTAATAGCTAGATGAGTTGCACCTAAAGTCAGCAGTGTGAAGAGGAAAGGGGCAAGAACTGCCCCCGTATTACAGATTGCAGTGTCAGACACACGCTCCCTGTCTCATATACTGAGATCGGTTTGTGGGGTAGTCTAGCATCCAGTTGGACAGGTGATGGTGCACTCCAACAAGGTCCAGCTTGTCCTTCAATAGCTCTGGCTGAATGGTGTTAAAAGCACTGGAGAAATCAAAGAATATTATTTGTGTTCCCTGGTTTCTCCAGGTGAGAGAGAGCTCTGTGAAGAAGGTGGATGATGGCGTCATCTACCCCAATGGAAAAAAGAAAATCTGCAAAATCTGCCAAATCAGAATCTTCATCAGATTTCATCTCACCATTCTAACTTTCTTGTGACTTATCATGGCGATGGGATTCCTGTATGCTCTCACAATTCCAGAAACACATTTCTCCAGTTGTCGTGTGTGTAACAGAAGTTGCTTCAGTCTGGACTTTTTCGGAAGTATAATCAATGTGACTTCTGGTTGCGTCTTGGGGATGGTGTTTATTATGACATCACAGACATCTCATAGAGCCTGCCTATTGAGTAGTCTTTGGCATTTACTGCCTTTCTTCTTTGCCATTTGGGGCTCTCCTCACTGGGAGTGAAGGAGGAGGAGATAGAATCAAGGACCTATCTCCTGATTAGCCAACGAAAACCATCCATCTCTTCGAGGACTCTTTACAGCTTAAAGAGCCAATGGATTGCAAGGTGGAAACTCTTCTGAAGAAGTCACAGGAGTTTGTCAGTTCTCCTGAAGTCTAATATCGCTGCCACCTGTGTATCAAAGTCCATGTTTCGTGGTTCTTTCTAGATCTTTTTGTCCCTCCCGCTATCAGCCATAGGATTACAGGGGAAAGGGTAAATCAGAAGATGGAGTTACCCAAAAGGAGGAAAGAATAAGAGATTCTTTAACTAAAATCGTCTCACTCAGGAAAAGCAATGCCGCCATAGTGGGAGGAAGAATTTCTCAATTCATCAGGGAACCTCAAACACCTGCATTTTAAACACCATTCAGTTTGCCACCTTGTTCACTATGCAAGAATAGCTGCCGTACAGACCTGGGCTGGTCCTCTCCAATCTGTCAGACTCAACAGATGCAAATTATGATTTCGAACTTGTGATGTCATAGGTGCTGAAATATTTTTCCATAAAAAGCAATTTTCTTATCTAGGGAAAGAGGATCAAGTCAAAGGTGCTGGATATGTGGTTCAAGGGTACTTTATTTATTTAAGGGTTTTTTTGTGGGTTAGTTAGGAGGGTTTGCACATATACTTCTACCTGGTTGGGTTTAAAAACTGCAAAATTGTCAATGGTACCACTGGCAAAGTATATCTTGTTCGACAAAAAATAAGCCATTATATAGGTACATTAAAGAGAACCTTTCATGTTCTTAGGCACATGCGCTTTTCTATACCACTAGAAAACCGACAGTGTGAATTCAGTGCTTTCCAATCACAGCAAAGTGGATGAGATTCTAGTTAATCCTAACCCCTTTGTTGAAAAATTTGTGCAGCAGACTTGCTGCGATTTCCAAAATTGTTGTGGTTTTGGAAGTCGCAGGATGTCAATTATACCTACGGAAATTCAGCAGTTTCCTTGTTGGTTTAACTGAAGCAGAAAGAAAGTCCCCAGAGGTTTCCTCTGCGGACTGTTATAAGCGCTACAGGAAAAACAGCACTTTTGTGTTGTTGCGGAGGGTTATATGTGCTCATACCTTTTATAAATGCACTTTGGTAGCTCCTTTATATAAGTGCTATACCTGGTCAATCCTTTATATATGGCTAAAGCTAGTAATGCCTAGTAACGCACTCATCATTTCCTCCTACACCCAACAGCAGCACAACTGGGGTATTCCTGCCCCTATGAGCTGTTAGAACAGGTGGAATTTTTAATTACCTAACAGCTTTGACCCCTATAAGAGGCCGGAAGACCTGCTCCTCCCTTGTGTTTTTGTCTGTCCTGTGGGACAGGACAGGTGGTCAGGGGGGAGCAGGGGTTCTGACCTCTCATAGGGGTCTGCCTCTCTCCCCCCTCTTACCTGACAGCGGAAGACCTTTTTTCTATTCTTGCTTCTTCTTTTTGTGCCACTTCGTCTCCCCCCGCCGGGAGGGGAGCTCTCCGGCTCACACGCACGTCTGCCGCGCTGGAGTCCGGGGCTTCCCTGGGTAGGGGGGAACTTCCGGACCTAGGAACCTTTCTCTAGGTTCCCGGGTCCGCCGGCTGGGGCGTCCGCCATGCATGCGCAGTAGCGCGAGTCGCTCGGCGGCCCTAAAAGCCCCTAGAAACGAGCGGTTTTTGGCTGTGGAAGGTCGGGGGAAGGGTCTGTATCAGAGAAGTTTTTTTTTGGGGGGGGGGGCCCCATTTGCCGCAGTTAACTGGTTGCCCCAAACAGATGGAGGAGGCGGTTCCCTCCAGAAGGCCCCTCCCCCCTGGCCTATAAATTCCTCTCCTACCCACCATTCAGTGCTTGTCGCTCCGGTTACAAGCAGCACGAAGAAGCTCTTGCAGTTATTCGTGTCCTGTGGAAGGAAATTACCCTTTCTACGCCGAGTGAGGTTTGGTGGAGGGGGGGGGGAAGAGTATCCCCACCATGGGGCAAGTTGGTTTAGTGCCGTTTATCTCTCTTCTTCCTCAGAATGTCTTCCTCTTCTGCCATCCCTCCACGGAGGAAAGCAATGTCGAAAAGGAAGCACCTTGCGTGTGCCACCTGCAGGATCCCGCTTCCCAACGACTCTCAGTACCGTTTTTGTCAGGGATGCAGAGCCCCCTCCTCTGAGGCGACCCCCATGTGAGAGATTGTATCCTGGGTGAAGGGATTTGTCCAGGATTCCATGAAGAGGATGGAGACGACCGTCTCTCACCTGGCCAAGAGACCGCGCCTGGAACCGTGTGAATTGTCCCTTCCACCCCTGGAGAACCTGCGCCTCAGAGATGTGGAGTCGTCGTCGGATTCTGAGGAGGAGAAGGAGATCTTCCCCATGGAGAAGATGTCGAGAGTGTTCAAGACACTCAGGATCAGAGACCGGGATGGTGGAGAAGGCTCAAGCCGCAGGTCCCACACCTTTAAGCCTTCTTCGGAGATGCTCCGCCTGATGGAAGGAGAGTGGAGGCGCCCGGAAAAACCTTTCGCCCCATCCAGACAGTTTAAAACCTTATTCCCTGTCTCTGAAGGCCAGTTAAAGTCGTGGGGTCCCCCGCCTAAGGTAGATGTAGCAGTGGCGAAGCTATCTAGACGCACGGTCCTCCCGACTGAAGACGGGTTGAGTCTGAGGGATCCTATGGATCGACGGGTGGAAGGATACCTGAGGCGAGTCTATTCGGCCTCTTCTGCCCAGGCCTCTCTTGGCATTGTTGCCAATGAGGTAGTCACTGGCCTGCGGGCAGAGCTCGCCTCTCTCGCCAAGGACATCGACTCCGGAGTGGATCGGGACGACCTCGTGGCGGCGATGTCAGACATCACCTTGCTAGTAGATCATCTAAGGGAGGCCACCCACTTCCAGACCCGACTGGCCGCCAAATCTATGGCACTATCCACTGCCGCTCGCCGGCCCCTGTGGCTGAAGCCCTGGAGAGGTGACCTCACCTCCAAGAACAGCCTATATAGCCTCCCCTTTGAACCCGGCCGGCTGTTTGGGAAAGAGCTCGACCGAATTATGGAGGGATTGGCCGACTCCAAGGGCAAAAACCTACCGCAGCCCTTTGAAGGATAGAGCTCCTCCTTTCGGGGTCGGGGAGCCTCTAGAAGAGGATCCAGAGGCGGTCCGGCAGAGGAAGAGGTTGGGGCTCCTCTCGTGGGCGTAAGAGAACCTCCCTCTAATTCTCCCACCTCTTCCCCCCCTCCCCTGTGGTGGGCGGTCGTCTTTCCCACTATGTGGATGCCTGGCGCCAAAGTATTCGGGACCCCTGGGTCATCCAGACGATCCAGGAGGGTTATAAAATCAATTTTATTTCCCAGCCGCCAGAGAAGATGGTAAGAACCTGCCCTCTTCAGGGCTCCAAACAACTTCATCTGGAGAAATCGATTCAAGAGTACGTGGACAAAGCCGCGCTGGAGGCGGTACCCCGCGCAGATCAAGGCACAGGCGTCTATTCTCCAGTCTTCTTGGTCCCCGAGTCATCAGGCGAGTGGCGCATGATCATCGATCTCAGATACCTGAATCACTTCATCCGCAAAGTGTGCTTCCGTATGGAAACCATCAGGTTAGTGCTGCCATTTCTACAGCCTGGAGATCACTTCATCACTCTGGACCTGAAGGACGCCTACCTCCACGTACCCATCTTTCCGGCACACCGAAAGTTCCTAAGGATTGCCGTATACATAGAAGGGAAAGAGGCGCACTTTCAGTTCGCAGCCCTCCCGTTCGGCATATCCTCCGCCCCCCCCCCACACCTTCACAAAGGTCATAGCTCCGGTCGCTGCCGCCCTGCGCCTTCAAGGCATATTCATAGTCCCGTATCTGGGCGTCTGGCTTCTCAAGGCTCATTCAAAGGAGGTTCTTACCACGCAGGTGCAGACCGTTGTAGCTCTACTAAACAAGCTGGGGTGGCTGGTAAACTGGCAGAAGTCAGTGGTGGTGCCATCAACTCAAGTTCAGTTCCTGGGACTTATCCTAGACTCTCTCAACATGACAATCTCTCTACCCTCCTCTCGCAAAAGGAAGATTGCTCGGGCGGTACATCACTTGTCTACTACACGGAGGGTCACCATCAGGACGGCCATGAAGGTCCTAGGATTGATGTCCGCCACCATAGAAGCAGTTCTTTGGGCCCTATGGCATATGCGCCCACTACAGAACGAGATCTTGAAAGTCTGGAACCACAGTCCTACAGGATTACAGAAGCCTATCCAGTTAACCATCAGCACCCGGCAAACTCTGCCCTGGTGGACCCATCTGCGAGATGGGAAGTCCTTGGTCCAGCCCGCCTGGACCCTGTTGACTACAGATGCCTCCCTCACAGGCTGGGGAGCTCATCTGGGGTAGACCCCAGTACAAGGTACGTGGAATCAGCGGGAGAGGACGCGCTCATCCAACTGGCGTGAGCTTACCGCAGTTCGAGCCCTTCTGTCGTTTGCACCGGTTCTGCAGGGAAAAGCGGTCAAGGTAAGGTCGGACAATCTGACGGCAGTCCATTATATCAACAAGCAGGGGGGAACCAGGTCCCCCTCGCTCCTGCAAGTCACCAACCGGATCTTCTCCTGGGCAGAACGGAACCTCTCCCAGCTGGCCGCGGTACACATCCAGGGCCGCCTGAACATCCTAGCGGATCAACTCAGCAGAGGCCGCCCGACCGCAGGCGAATGGTCCTTACATCAGGACATCTTCCACTACCTGACCAGGAGGTGGGGTCTCCCTGAGGTGGATCTGCTGGCCACCCAATACAACGCCAAAGTAGACAACCCTTTGGCAGTGGATGCCCTGTCAATACCATGGAGGTTCAAACTGGGATAAGTTTTCCCTCCCATTCCGATGATTCCGAAGGTATTGGCGAAGCTCAGGCAGGACCAGACCTCGGCAATAGTGATCATGCCGTTCTGGCCAAAAAGGGCATGGTTCACCGACCTTATCCTTATGAGTCGGGGGAACTACAGGAGGCTTCCACCAGTCAGGAACCTGGTGTCACTGAACAGTCGGCCTTGCCTGGGCCTAGACAAATTCAACCTCACTGCCTGGAGGTTAACCGCGCCATACGCGCAGACAGAGAATTGTCCCAGGGAGTGCTAAGTACCTTAGCCCATTCAAGAGCAGAAGCAACCAATCAGAGCTACCAGAGGATCGCCCGGATATTCCGTGATTGGTGTACAGGCAACCAGCGCGATCCAGACAGAGATGCAGTCCTAGAGTTCTTACAGAACGGCCTGGAGAGAGGACTAGCACCTGCCACCCTCAAAGTCCAAGTGTCAGCTCTATCTGCTCTCCTGGAGACACGGTTATCACAAGATCCTCTCGTCAAGCAGTTCCTTAGGGGGGCTGCCAGGCTCTGCCCCCAGGTACGGCCCCCTGTCCCAAGGTGGGACCTGGCCGCGGTTCTACAAGGGCTCTGTGCGCCCCCCTTCGAACCCTTATCTGAAGTGGACTGGAAGTACCTGTCATTCAAAGTGACTTTCCTGCTGGCAATAACCTCCGCCAAGAGGGTTGGTGAACTACAGGCCCTAGCGGCCTCTGAACCCTTCACAACCTTCTTTCCAGACAGGGTGCAGTTGAGGTTCGTCCCAGGATTCTTGCCAAAGGTACCTACACTTCAGAATACCAATCAGGTAATTGCCTTGCCGGCCTTCTTTCCCTCGCCTGCTTCGGAGCAGGAGAAGAAGTTACACACACTGGATCTGGTAAGAGCACTACGTATTTACCTAGACCATACGGCACCGTTCCGAAGATCAGAGAATCTTCTAGTCAATGTGTTTGGCCACAATAGAGGCTCTAAGCATTAAAGGCAACCCTGTCTAGATGGATCAGAGAAGCCATTAGTTGTTCCCTACGGGCCCAAGATCTTCCTGTTTTTATGAGCCCATGCCACCCGAGCAGTGGCAACATCTTGGGCAGAGACACGGTTCCTCTCTCTAGAGCAGATATGTGCAGCAGCCTCTTGGAGCTCACAGCTGACTTTTGCCAAACATTACAGACTGGACTGGCGTACGGCCGATGCTACAGCATTTGGGCACTCCGTCTTGGCATCAGCCTGCCAGGATGACCCGCCCTAGGGCAAACAATACTTGCTAAATCCCCAGTTGTGCTGCTGTTGGGCGTAGGGGGAAAGAAAGATTATGAATGATAATCTGTTTTCCCTTAGCCCAAACAGCAGCACAAGGCTCCCTCCCTAGGAGGTACTGTTGTACAGATTCTTTATGTGTGTATACCACTTTGTAATTGCTCTTTATATGCTATACTTGATACTAACACAAGGGAAGAGCAGGTCTTCCGGCCTCTTATAGGGGTCAAAGCTGTTAGGTAATTAAAAATTCCAGCAGTCCTAACAGCTCATAGGGGCAGGAATACCCCAGTTGTGCTGCTGTTTGGGCTAAGGGAAAACATTATCATTCATAATCTTTCTTTCTGGCCATCAGAAATCTTTCCATTGTACCTTATGTTTGTGTAGTCTCTACTTGTGGTTTTAGCTTACAATCGCTAATGCAAAACTGAGGTGTGAATAAGCCCTTAGTGAAATAAACATTGGCTCCTGGCAATAACAGCCAAACCAATCCAGATAACCACTTTAATATTTGTTTCGGAATGACAATCGCACATGGATGTCTTTACACACACTTAACATATTGTCACTCAACAACTATATCAGCGCAATATTAAAATGTACTACTACGGTCAAAGTGAACATTTGGTGCTTTTATCTTTTCTATAAAAAAAAATACCTGAATTCTTTTTAAGCCCAATAATGTGATCATGAAATTCTGATGAGAAGAACCTATGAAAAGCAAGTAATGTATTAAAAAGTAATAGTAATGAAAAGTGGAGACAACTGGAGACAAGCACTTGTAGAGAGTGACCTCTTGTGGTCAAACTGAATAGTGCACTTTCTTTCACAGCCAGGTCTGTCTTTGCACAGGCATAGGAAATATTTGTATATTTTCTTTCCGCTGCTTATATAGAGTTAACTTATTTATCAAACACATCATTGATGCCTGTCTGGGGTAGAGCTCACAATCTAAATTCTCTAAAGTCACAGTTTTTCAAATAGTTTGCATCAAAAAAATTCCATAATTTGTCTCTATGCTTTACATTATTACATTAACTCCATGATGCTGCACATTATTATATTAATTCCATGGTGCCGTATATTATTATATTAATTCCATGGTGCTTTACATTTGAGGGATTACATACTGTACACAAAATATACAAACAGATATAATACTAACAATGACCGACTGGCACAGTGGGGTAGAGGGCCCTGCTCGCGAGGGCTTATAATCTATGAGGGAAGAGAGATAGAGACAGAAGGTGAGGGGAGAGACTGTTCAGATGATGATGTGGTGACAGTAGTGTTATTGGAGGTTGTAGGCCTTCCTGAATAGGTGAGTCTTCAGGGCTTTCTTGATCCTGTGATTGTGGGGGTCAGTCTTAGGGCTAGTTCACACGTGAGTATAAGGGGAGGTTTTTGACAGCGGATTTCGCGTCCAAAACCTCCCCTTATAATGGTGGTCTATGGAGACCGCCGGGCTTCTGTTCTCCGCTAGCGGCGAGCTGCTGCTAGCGGAGAAAAGAAAGGACATGTCCTTTCTTCAGGCGGAAGCTGCGCTGTCTCAGTCGCGCGGCTTCCGCCCCCCGCAGCTCCCTCCTATGTCGGCTCATTCATTTGAGCCGACAGCAGAGGGTTAAGCCGCGACAGCGATGGTCGCGGCGGGCGGGTTTTGACAAGAGAGAGACGCGGCTCGCCGCGTCTCTCTCTGTGTCAAAACCCGCGCGGGCAGTTCACGTGTGAACTAGCCCTTATGTGTCTTAGTAAGGAGTTCCAGAGTATGGGGGATCCACGGGAGAAATCTTGGAGACTGTTGTGTGAGGAGCGGAGTAGGGTGGGGTCACCTATCCTAGGGCTGATGTATGGTCACAAGAGCAGGCTGTACAGGGAAGCAGTTTGTAGGATTCCTCAGCGGCTGGCAGTTTTGGGAACAGATTTCAGGAAGATGTCAGGATCACTTTCCTCCTACAGTGTTGGACAAAAGTATTGGCACCCCTGCAATTCTGTCAGATAATACTAATTTTCTTCCAGAAAATGATTGCAATCACAAATTCTTTGGTATTATTATCTTCATTTAATTTGTCTTCAATGGAAAACCACAAAAAGAATTGTCGAATAGCCAAATTGGATATAATTCCACACCAAACATAAAAAGGGGGTGGACAAAAGTATTGGCACTGTTTGAAAAATCATGTGATGCTTCTCTAATTTGTGTAATTAACAGCACCTGTTACTTACCTGAGGCACCTAGCAGGTGGTGGCAATAACTAAATTACACTTGTAGCCAGTTGAAATGGATTAAAGTTGACTCAACCTCTGTCCTGTGTCCTTGTGTGTACCACATTGGGCATGGAGAAAAGAAAGAAGACCAAAGAACTGTCTGAGGACTTGAGAAGAAAAATTGTGAGGAAGCATGAGCAATCTCAAGGCTACAAGTCCATCTCCAAAGACCTGAATGTTCCTGTGTCTACCGTGCTCAGTGTCATCAAGAAGTTTAAAGCCCATGGCACTGTGGCTAACCTCCCTAGATGTGAACGGAAAATAAAAATTGACGAGAGATTTCAACGCAAGATTGTGCGGATGGTGGATAAAGAACCTCGACTAACATCCAAACAAGTTCAAGCTGCCCTGCAGTCCGAGGGTACAACAGTGTCAACCTGTACTATCTGTCAGCATCTGAATGAGAAGGGACTGTATGGTAGGAGACCCAGGAAGACCCCACTTCTTACCCAGAGACATAAAAAAGCCAGGCTGGAGTTTGCCAAAACTTACCTGAGAAAGCTAAAAACGTTTTGGAAGAATGTTCTCTGGTCAGATGAGACAAAAGTAGAGCTTTTTGGGGTTAAGGCATCAACATAGAGTTTACAGGGAAAAAAAAGAGGCCTTCAAAGAAAAGAACACGGTCCCTGCAGTCAAACATGGCGGCAGTTCCCTGATGTTTTGGGGTTGCTTTGCTGCCTCTGGCACTGGACTGCTTGACCGTGTGCATGGCATTATGAAGTCTGAAGACTACCAACAAATTTTGCAGCATAATGTAGGACCCAGTGTGAGAAAACTGGGTCTCCTTCAGAGGTCATGGGTCTTCCAGCAGGACAATGACCCAAAACACACTTCAAAAAGCACTAGAAAATGGTTTGAGAGAAGGCACTGGAGACTTCTAAAGTGGCCAGCAATGAATCCAGACCTGAATCCCATAGAACACCTGTGGAGAGATCTCAAAATGGCAGTTTGGAGAAGGCCCCTTTCACATCTCAGGGACCTGGAGCAGTTTGCCAAAGAAGAATGGTCTAAAATTCCAGCAGAGCCTTGTAAGAAACTCATTGATGGTTACCGGAAGCGATTGTTCGCAGTTATTTTGTCTAAAGGTTGTGCTACCAAGTATTAGGCTGAGGGTGATTTGACTTTTTTTTTTCATTCTCTTTTGTGTTTTTTCATTGCAAGCAAAATAAATGAAGATATTAATACCAAAGAATTTGTGATTGCAGTCATTTTCTGGAAGAAAATGAGTATTATCTGACAGAATTGCAGGGGTGCCAATACTTTTGGCCAACACTGTATGTGTTTAGTCTGTAGCCTGCAGCAAAAAGTCATAGAGGAGAGGGAAGGAGGAAGAACCTGCCACCCTGTCCCATCTGGCATATGCCAGAATTTCCAGATGGACAGTCTAGTACCTACCATATATGTTGCCAGTGGTAGATATTAGTTTCAGTGAAAATGGACAAAATTTATACCATGCCTAATGTTCACACTTTGTGGTAGGACAACTTGAAATTGCATTTCAGTGTCTATGGCTGATGGTTTTATACTGTCAGACCGGGGACTATGAAAGTTTCCCAGAGTTTTCTAGGATAATTTCCTGGTAGAACTTAGGTATGTTGTTCTGTAGTTACAGACAGCAATGTAATGTCATATGGAAGGTGACATCACTCTATAGGAGGTGAATTAACCCACGTGACAGTACAGGTTTCTCTTGTAGCTTTGCTAGGGTGTTTGGATTTTGCTACAGACCAGCCCATTACTGGTTATGATAACATCGGCCATGAAACGTATGATAATACCTTCAGAAACCTGACATTTACAGTAAACACAGGCTGAATGTCCTGTTCTGCCGGATTAAGAGAGGTACAAGGATGGGGCATGTTATTCATAAGAAAATACTTGGCTAAATGTAAATTGGGTCAGTGGTGTCATGTGACATTCTTGGAATATTCCCCTCTGTAGCCTTTTCCTAGTATCTACTGTGAGCATCTAGACAGTACCGCAACATTACATATGTAACTGCTGTCCTGGAACCTCCATTGTAAATTCCATGAAAAATCATGGCTGAATTAGCACAGCAGGCTGTATAGATATAATAGAAGTTGCTATAGGGGGTGCAGAGGTCACTACCAGGCCCTGGACTATGAGGCTTGGACTGTGCCCCATAAAATATATCACTATACTAAATGACACAAGGTGAGTAGGGCCCATTACACTTTTTGCATCAAGGCCTATGCTGCCCAATACACATACCGATTAAACTCATTGCAAAGCTCAGGTTACTATTTGGGTCATGCACAAGAACATAGGCTAGTTATCTTTGGTAAAATACTGATCAAACAGGTAAAAGCCTTTCAGACCAGGCACGGTATGTGTGCTGGGGAATGGTAGATGGCACCAAGAAATTATTTTGCCTTGGTCAGCATTTATAGATGGGAAAAAAAAATTATGGCAAAAACAGAATCTTTACTCAGATGAAGAAAAGCCTAACTATACTATTCTAATGAACTTCGAGATGTTCAAGGGACATTGGGGGGACAAAATTGCGCTGTTTTTTTCCTGACTTTTTCCTATTATACCTATACAGAAAATTCTAGCGTTTCTGCAGCTGTAATTGATATTGCAGGATTTGCAAATAGGATTGCGTTATTGAAATCGCAGCATTCCCGCTGCAGATTTTTTTCTGCAATGTGTTCAAGGGAATAGCTAGAATCCCATCCACTTTGCAGGTAGTATAAAATCTGCGTTTTTTGCCACGGCTAAAAAAACCCTGCAATTTCGCCCTGTGGGACCTTGGCCTTAATCTCACCATGCACTTTAGTTTGTATATGTGTATTGGGTCCTCCCTTGCTCTTCCGCCATGACAGATGGAGGGGGACAGAAAGTTAGATTTTTTTTATCTGTTTGTTCTTGATAGATAAAAATAGTCTGACTGCAGCTTTCTGCCCTCCCCGGTTAAGTACACATTCACAACTCGTTCAGGGATATAGCTACAGACTCATGGATCCTAGTATAAAAGCTGAAATTGGGTCCCCTGCTCAACCTGTCCACATAACCATCAGATGTATTTCATCTCTACATTTTTGCAGCATTTTTAATTTGCTTTACCTCTCTATGAGGGCCTAGACTGCCATGAACACTTATAGACAACATGTATGTGGACAGAAGCTTTCCATTATTCTCATCTTCTGTTGTCCCCCTGCACAGTAATTGCTCCCCCTTTTGTGTCTCCCCCACAGAATTCTTCTTTGACTACATGCTGCTCACCAATTGCTATTTTTTTGCCATTAAAGAGTCACCCCTTGTTCACATCTGCGTTTGTATTCCGTTCAGGGGAGTCTGCAATTGCAAGCGCTGTGCCGACAATAAAGTAGTTCACAATCTACTTTCCTGTCCCCATGATTCGCGCGGGCAGCACGCAGCAAGCACACGGACCCCATTATAGTCATTATAGGTTGGGGTCCCCATGCGGACTCCTTAAACGGATTACCAAATGCAGATGTGAACGAGGGGTAAGTTTTCTCCTTTCTGACACTGGAAGGTTGTGTGTCATAAATTTGGCTCACTAGATGGCAGGGGTAATAAATTTACAATGTACAGACTGGAGATGAAAGAAGTTTATCCAACCTTAGAGTTATGAGAGTGACCTTTGGGTCCCTTAGCTTCTCGGCCCAGTCACAGCAGTGACACCTATCATTATTTCAGTGCACCCGGCCCGTCTGAGCATGCATGTGCATAGGGGAATTTGGCAAGATAGCTTTCTACAGTGTATGTCCAGCCTTTGGCGTGCACTGTAGTTTGTACGAGTACGCTGAGGAGGGGGTATTGGGACATGCAGAGCTGCTTCTGTCTCCTGTTATAGTCTGTTATGACTATAAACAAAACAAAAAGAAACTTAGTTATTTTTTTACCCAGTAAACCTGTTGATGGAATAACAAAGTGGGCTACACAATATTGCTTTCAGACTGGACAAACCTCACCTTACAAGGAACTCCACTAAAAAGTATTATTGCACAGGAAAGGGATCGCTCTATATATCATATACATCATGATTTCAGGTAACAATCTATGATCCTAATATATAGTCCAGGTTTACTGCCAATCACTACAATGGATGTTGTTCTTTCTGTTACTACATGTGGGGGCATAGGTTAGATAAGCGTGTGCTGGCAATATATCTTACATCTGTGTAAAATACATGTTAGTTTCTCTGTATATCTGTGGTCTTACCTATGTTTTTTTTCATATTTATTAAATGTATTTATTTTATGTATGAATTTTAGTACGTCTGTTACAGTGTTAATATGTACTAGAGTTACGCTAGGTTCACACTAGCATTCTGGTTAGAGACTAATGGGATCCGCTGGGTTCTTGGCTGAAATCGGTATATTTTAAGCAGAATGGGGGATGAAGTCTGTGAGCGGTCACACAATGCTAGTGTAACCACAGCCTTTAAATGTGTTATTTTTAGAGGTAGCAATTTTGTACATTATTATGATATCTGAGTAGATATAAACTGCAATCCCATGTAAAACCCAAAATTCCTGACATAATGTCACAATCAGTTGTGCTCAATGATAAACTTAGCTAATTATTTATTTATTCTGCTTACTTATATAGCGCCATCATATTCCGCAGCACTTTACAGACATCAGTCTCTGTCCCATATAGCGCTCACAATCTACATTCTATAGAATGTGAGAGGAAACTGGAGTGCCCGGAGGAAAGCTATATATGTATATACTTTGACATTACCTTTAAAAAGTCTTAGCTCCTGTGAGATAACTTGTGAGACACGTTTTATTTTTTTTCCAAATTAAATTTATATATCATATGGCCATGCTGGTTATGGCTTAACCATACACTATGCGGCTACTTTGTTTTACGTATTTTAACATTTAAAATATTCCAAAATTAATACATTTTGAGGAAAAAGGTGTTTGCCCTTGGTTTTTTAGATACACATAGTGGTTATGTTGCAAAAAGCAATGGTTTTGTAGAAAAATTAGTTTGTTATAATAACTGGTAAGGGCGTGTTCCCATCTGCGTCCATCTGGGCAGGAAACGGAAACCTGCAGTCATTTTTGAAACCCATTCATTTGAATGGGTTTGAAAAGTGTCCGGCCGTGAGCGCCCATGAGTGGTTTGTGCGCTCCGCGGCTAAACCGTTTTTTTTTAAAACTGGAGACAAAGTCGGACATGCAGGACTTTGTTTCCGGTTAAAAAAAAACAAAAAAAAAACAGATACGCCGTGGAGATTACAAAACACTCACCGGTGCTCACGGCTGTACATGGTCTGCTAGGTTTCTATCTTCTGTCAGCAGAAGACGGAAACCTGAAAACGGGCGCTGGTGTGAACCCAGCATAAGTGCTAGAGGCTTGTTGTTATTTGACAGATAAATTTGTGGCGTGAGCATAGTGGAAAAGTGATGCAGAATTGGTTTTTCAAAAAAGAAAAAAAAAAAAGAAAAGCCACCAAAAATTATCCCCGTATAGGAGCAAATGTGATATATATATACAGTATATATATATATATATATATATATATATATATATATATATATATATATATATATTATTATTATTATTATTTTATTATTATTAGTATTTTTTTTTTTTTTTTGCAACACTGGAGCTAACAGTGTGTTGGTGGAATGTGATCTATAATGTGCTCCACAGTGACCCCCCCAGACAGTATAATATTCTCCATAGTGGCCTCCACATAGTATTTTATGCTTTACATTAGCCACCACTCAAAATAAAATGCTCCTCAGTGCCCCCCCTACAGTATTATATGCTCTACAGTTGCCCCCACACAGCATAATAATCTCCAGAGTGGCTCCACACTGTATAAAATGCTCCCAAGATTCCCCCTTAGAGCCACTTCTGGTGAACCCCACAAAATTCGACAAATATTTGTGAGGTTTGGCTCTCAACTTCAGTGCTATTATTATACTCAGATCCCAGAGTATAATAAGTAGAGGCCCAAGGGAACACTTTTACTCATCTTCCTTCAGCTCTCCTGGGCATCCACGATCCGTCCGTCCCTCTTCAGCAACTTCTTCGGTCCTCTTCTGTCTTAAACTGAGGTGAGGCACCCCAGACATCACTGCTGAGGCTTGTCATTGGGCCTCAGTGGTCACGTGCGGCGCGCTGATATCATTATGCCTGACCTCAGTCACAGGCCAGAAGAGCCCCAGAGAGATTGCTGAGGACTGTCAGAAGCCCAGGAGAGGTGAGTATAAGTATTTCTTATTTTTAATCATCTCCCCTGGGCTGGCATCTATTGGAAAGGGGCCCAGCATGTCCATTAACAATACGTATAGTGATCAGGGAATCAGGTTTTTCTAGACTACTATCATGCTGGTCTGGGGCCGCTCCCGGCCCGGCCATGGTCGCATCCTCTCTAACGGCGATTGTTACACCACTGGTGGTGGTAGACAGGTAATTATGATGGACCCGGCCGCAGAACTTGTCTGGCTGAATAGTTGCAGTTGTGGTAACATCAGTGGCAGTGCAGTATGGAATAATATGATGGACTAGGCAAGCACACTTAGTCACACTGAGTATTGGGTGAGCAGAGCAGAAAAAACTTTAAATATCAGATTATTTTTTTTTTTAGATTAGCGCAGGCTACAAAACTATATAAATGAGTAACAAAAAAAGTTGCCTAAAAAACAAATAATTTTTCAGATTAGCAAACTCCGTTACACTGTATTGGTTGAACAGAGCACAAAAAACACTTAAATAACAGAGGTTTTTTTTCACATTAGCACAGGCGGAAGCAGCATTTTGCTGTTAGAATAGAAGTTTCTATGTATTTAATAAAAAAATTCTATCCCCAAAAAAACCCTTAAGAAAAGACTTTTGACTAGCAGGACTGTCAGTAAAAGCTACAGTCCTATGAAAAAGTTTGGGCACCCCTATTAATCTTAATCATTTTTTGTTCTAAATATTTTGGTGTTTGCAACAGCCATTTCAGTTTGATATATCTAATAACTGATGGACACAGTAATATTTCAGGATTGAAATGAGGTTTATTGTACTAACAGAAAATGTGCAATATGCATTAAACCAAAATTTGACCGGTGCAAAAGTATGGGCACCCTTATCATTTTATTGATTTGAATTCCCCTAACTACTTTTTACTGACTTACTGAAGCACAAAATTGGTTTTGTAACCTCAGTGAGCTTTGAACTTCATAGCCAGATGTATCCAATCATAAGAAAAGGTATTTAAGGTGGCCAATTGCAAGTTGATCTCCTATTTGAATCTCCTCTGAAGAGTGGCATCATGGGCTACTCAAAACAACTCTCAAATGATCTGAAAACAAAGATTGTTCAACATAGTTGTTCAGGGGAAGGATACAAAAAGTTGTCTCAGAGATTTAACCTGTCAGTTTCCACTGTGAGGAACATAGTAAGGAAATGGAAGACCACAGGGACAGTTCTTGTTAAGCCCAGAAGTGGCAGGCCAAGAAAAATATCAGAAAGGCAGAGAAGAAGAATGGTGAGAACAGTCAAGGACAATCCACAGACCACCTCCAAAGAGCTGCAGCATCATCTTGCTGCAGATGGTGTCACTGTGCATCGATCAACTATACAGCGCACTTTGCACAAATAGAAGCTGTATGGGAGAGTGATGAGAAAGAAGCCGTTTCTGCACGTACGCCACAAATAGAGTTGCCTGAGGTATGAAAAAGCACATTTGGACAAGGCAGCTTCATTTTGGAAACAAAAATTGAGTTGTTTGGTTATAAAAAAAAGGTGTTATGCATGGCGTCCAAAAAGAAACAGCATTCCAAGAAAAACACATGCTACCCACTGTAAAATTTGGTGGAGGTTCCATCATGCTTTGGGGCTGTGTGGCCAATGCCGGCATCGGGAATCTTGTTAAAGTTGAGAGTCGCATGGATTCCACTCAGTATCAGCAGATTCTTGAGAATAATGTTCAAGAATCAGTGACGAAGTTAAAGTTACGCCGGGGATGGATATTTCAGCAAGACAATGATCCAAAACACCGCTCCAAATCCTCAGGCATTCATGCAGAGGAACAATTACAATGTTCTGGAATGGCCATCCCAGTCCCCAGACCTGAATATCATTGAACATCTGTGGGATGATTTGAAGCGGGCTGTCCATGCTCGGCGACCATCTAACTTAACTGAACTTGAATTGTTTGTCCAAAATACCTTTATCCAGGATCCAGGAACTGATTAAAAGCTACAGGAAGCGACTAGAGGCTGTTATCTTTGCAAAAGGAGGATCTACTAAATATTAATGTCACTTTTCTGTTGAGGTGCCCATACTTTTGCACCGGTCAAATTTTGGTTTAATGCATATTGCACATTTTCTGTTAGTACAATAAACCTCATTTCAATCCTGAAATATTACTGTGTCCATCAGTTATTAGATATATCAAACTGAAATGGCTGTTATAAACACCAAAATATTTAGAACTAAAAATGATTAAGATTAATAGGGGTGCCCAAACTTTTTCATAGGACTGTATATTTAAAGAGGACCTTTCATGGGTTTGGGCACAGGCAGTTCTATATACTGCTGGACAGCGCCGCACCTCCAATGAGGCGACCTGAAGCGACCGCTTCAGGTGGCGCTATGCCAGGGCCCCAGGGAGGGCGGCATTTTTGCTTACCTAAGCCAGTCCAGGACAAGCTGTCCTGGACTGGCTTAGCACCGAGTGGTGCAGCCTCCCCTCACGCTCAGGCAGAGAACAGGTCCTCTCCGTGCCTGCTCTCTGCCTGTGAACGGTGCTAAGCCACGCCCCTTCGCTTCACCAAGCCCCTTCACTCCGCCACACCCCCTCCACTCCGGGAGCGGCTTTCTGTAGTTTGCCTCGGGCGGCGAAAGGGGCAGGTTCACCCCTGGCTGGAAAGCCGCCAGTGAGCTGAATTCAACACACTGTCGGCTTTCATGATCTGTGCCCCGGGTGAAGAGCTAGTGGTACCGGTACCGTAGCTCTTCATCGTCAGAAGGGCGTTCCTGACAGTCTGTCAGGTACGTCCTTCTCCATAGCAGCGCCTATAGTGCTGTACAGTGAGACCGAGGAGGAACGCCCCCTCCCTCTGCTCACAGTCCTCGTCCATAGACGAGTATTATCAGGAGGGGAGGGGGCGTTCCTCCCCGCTCACACAGCACATAGGCGATAGGCGCTGCTGTGGAGAAGGACGTTCCTGACAGACTGTCAGGAACACCCTCCTGACTGTGTAGAACTACAGTACCGATACCGCTAGCTCTTCACCCGGGGCACAGATCATGAAAGCCAACAGTGCACTGAATTGAGCGCACTGTCGGATTTCCAGCAGTATATAGAACTGCCTGTGCCCAAACCCATGAAAAGTCCTCTTTCAAACACTTTGTATATTGATTAAACCGCTCTATTGCCCAACAGACTTAGACAAAGTAAGATTACTGTACTTAGTCTATCTGTATTAGTGAAGGCTGCTGTGCTGTCAGACTCACACAACATAAATATTGTCCCTCTCTCCTACCTATGATTTCTATCACTAATCTGCCAGTAATTAATTAAATCTAACTAAACTGTCCTAAAATTCTCTAACGCTATTCCTTGCAATTTGTAAGTTTTTCAGAACTGAGTGCTATGTATGATACATGGAGATGATTCACAGAGCCATGTGTATATCCACCATCACTGCAATGCCTCATGATTATAGTTACAGCACCTTATATAGTGTATGACGTGGGCAGTGTGCACCTACTGCTGACTATTGGCTGAGATGCTGTCAGCTGATGTCAGAACTACATAGTGACTAAGGGGGCGTTCACACTACCGTCATTGTCCGCTGCTAGTGTCCGTTCAAGATTTTGAACAGACACTAGCAGCGGACACTACCTATCGGACAATGACAGTAGTGTGAACGCGCCCTAATAATGCCAGATCTACATAGTGACTCACCAGACACGTGTCTCTTCTGTATTTTTTCAGCATAATACATATGGTAGCACCATTTTAATTAGTCTCAGACAAATCAACATTTGTCTAGTTTCCTTAAAAAAATTAACAATTTGTAATATTTGGGCCAAAATCGGTTTGTGACATATTGGTTTGCCCACCTCTAGTATTAGTGTTTAGTAAAAAAAAAACTCATGTCCCTTAAAAGAGCTTTGCTTTGAAAACCAATTGATAACCAATCCTAAGATATACCAATGAGTATGGGTTACTGTGGAAGGTTGTATGTAATGAGTATTGGTGGCTAGCTGCTGTGTTATATGTAATCAGAGGTGTGTCACCCCATAGACATTGATTATGCTGATTATCTGTTTTATCTGAACACATAGTTGTATTAAAGGATACTGCACTGAAAGAGACAGAGATACAAAGAAACATTACCCCAAACAAGTAATATACAACAGCAGAAAGACACAACTGGTGTGTATGTGTAAACTGTTTTATAACTATATGTTCATTTATTGTTCTAATAATAGTAGCAGATGAGCCTTTGAAATCCAAGCTATTTTTAAAGCAGCTATGCTTGCTGGAAACGTTTGTTCAAAAAATTAAGAGAAATCTTTTTGTTTGGGGCCAGGTCACCCTCACCACACCGAGACTCACATAGTGGGACACAGCAAAAAAGCGTTGCGAGGAAAACCATGGCGGCAATGCACTGCAGTTTTTCCCACAGCACTTTCTGCTTCAATTATACCTTTAGGCTAAAGCCCCAGGGGCCGTAAACGCAGCGCTAAAGCGCTGCGGGAAGAACCGCAGCGTGAACGCATTGCGGCTCTTCCTGCAGCACTTTGAACAGAAAGTTCAGAGTTTTCCTCCGTGGACTTTCTCTTACCAATATATGTACGGGAAAGCCGCCGGCATTTCCGTAGATATAATTGACATGCTGCGATTTTCAAAACCGCGAGTTTGGGAAATCGCAGCGTGTCCGCGCTGCGATTTTTTTTCTACAAAGTGGGGATGGGATTCGCATGAATCCCATCCACTTTGCAAGTACTGTAAAACGCCGCGATTTTTCCCATAGCGTCTCCACCGCGGGTAAATTGCAGCGTTTCCGGCCCATGGGGCTGGCTTTTCTGCAGGTATAATTGACATGCTGTGATTTCTGCAACCATTTTTGGAAATCACAACTTGCTCACAGTGTTTAAGACTCTATCTAGGTAAGACGCTTCTGCCATGGGTAAGCTGTGGCGTTTATGCCACGTGAAGTCCTGGCTTAAAAAGAAGACATTCTGGCTTCTTTTAACTATGTCTAGATATACAGTTGAATGGCTGTCCATGACATTTCCGTATGATGCCCATAGGTCTTAATAGAGCATAAAGAAAGGGGCTGCCATCTCTTCAACAGTAGAAGTTTTCAGACAACCATTTGCTCAGTTACCTATTGAATTTCCCTTGCTGAAAAGTAAGAAATGGCATGCTGATCATTCTTTTTTTTTCTTTCCTGCAGTTTGTTGGAGGTCTGGATATACTCGCATCAAGGACTCCTACTCATCAATCTCGTAAGTTCAGTGTGGTTACTTAGCCTTTTATTGATGGTAATCGTATAGAGTCTTTTCTCTCCAGATATTCTCAGGATGTTGTCTCTCTTCTTCTTTACAGTCAGTGAGATCTGTCCTAATTTTTTCAATTGATTCCATCACCCTCACCTGGCACCACCACAGATCAGCTGTTCATAGCACCTGCCAACACTGGAATGGGTGATGAGCTGCACAAACCTGCCATGGCCACTACACAGTGGATGGAGCTGCCTGCTTCCTGCTCCATATAATGTGTAGTTCTGCCACTGGTGCTTGTTGTGTAGAGCTGATCGGTGGCAGTGATATGTGTCAAATTCCTGCTGATCTGATATTGGTGACCTATCCCAGTTGTTTTTTTTTACTCCTGGAAACCCCTTTAGAGAAATTGCCTCATCTACACATCCTGTTTTATATGAAAGCCAGTCTGGTACATTTTGAAGCATCCTGTGATCGTCTGTAAGCTGCTGGCCATAAATTTCCTTTGTTGCAGGATAATTATATACAGGACATTAAAATGAATAGAGGACCATGTAATACCTACCAGGGATGCAAAATAAGAGCTGTCCTTTTTAAGGCCATATTCCTATAAAGAGCATATAAAGTGCTTTGACAACCTCCTGCACTGTGAGGAGAAATACAATTCTACATTTTTTAAAGTAAAACAATTATGTTTTAGCAATCCACCCACCAAATAGCAAATCGAGCTCATTACAAAGGACTCTGAAAAATTCTGTGACATTTTAGAGAAAACAAGGGCCCCGGTTGCAAAAGAATGCAGTTTTTTATTGTTTGCTGTGGGTTTTTCAGTCAAAGCCAGGAGTGGATTGAGCAAAAGGTAGAAGTATAAGAACTTTCTATATATATCCTAGATATATCCCATTCCTTGTGTAGCTATTCTTGGATATGGACGAAAAAAACCACTGCAAAATGTTTAACAAAAAAAAGCTATGTTTCCACAATGTGGGGACTCAGCCTTATGGCATCTTATTCTATGGAAGCAACAACTCTTCAAAAGTGGTGAGAAAAGTGGTTATGGTGTATTGGGTGGGATCTCCTCCGGACTGCCATTTTCATTCAGTTGTTTATATACTCCCAGTGCACAGAATATGGAGCAGATGTGCTGGTGAAGAAGAACAGCAGGCTTCTGTATCTTTTACTAGTTAAAGGAGTTGTCCAGGGAGTTGGATATGACTTATCTAATCCTGAGATCTGATGATGGTTGACCCAAGGGCTCTGACCACATCAGGATCCTCGGGATTTTTTCTGCTGCTGCTAGGTCTTGATCGTGCGGTATATTACTATATAAGGGGCTGACATCAAGAATTACCCATCTGTGAGTTTTCAAACTAGAGGGTTAAGTGTAGAAATGAGATTTGCTGAGTCCTTTAGATATGATGGAAGCTGAACAACATATCTCTGTACATGATCAACAATATAATGGGATAAATCATGAGTTAAGGAATTGACCCCTGAAATTATCAGTCATCCTGGTGTGTTTTCCTTATTTTTGGGGCTCTTAGGTAAATGCTAAAATTATTATACCTAAAATATAAAAATAAAAAATATATATTTTCCTCAGTACTTTGAATTTGCTTGTCTGGTCAGAACAGTGCATCTAACACACATACTGATAGGGAATATAGATTGTGAGCCCTATATGGGACAGTAACTATCAATGTCTGTGAAGCGCTGCGGAATATGATGGCGCTATAAAAAAAAAATAAGCGTAATTCAGCAGCCGGCCAGTCTGGGTGAGAAACATGCATTCGGGCTAGTGTCATACAAAAGTAAAACATTCATTTGCTGGTTTACAGTAAACATTGTGTATCCTCTTCTGTTAGCAGTAGTATGGTGATACTAGGAAAAGGGAAAAAAGGAAAAATTATACTCAGCCCTCCTGCAGTCGCCTTCTCATGTTTCCATCTTAGTCCGATACACACTGGTGTGTCTGCGAGCCTTGCCTGGATGAGTACCTGCCTTGGCGTGGAGTGGTATACAGAAATGGATACGGAAAAACCATCCAGCAATGTAATGAAGATAAAAAATCCAAATCTTCTTTATTTCATAATCGCAGTTAAAATAACAAATATTTAGCACGCAGTCTACAGGGAAAAGCTTGCGTCAGACTGACGCGTTTCGGATATTATATCCTTCCTCAAAGTCTGATCGCTACTGAAAAGTAACCCTCCATTTGTAGTTGCACAGAGAAGCCCCTCACCTGATGTTAATCACTAATTAATTGGTACGGCTTACCTACGTGCAAACTACAAATGGTACGGTATGTTCAGTAATTAACACACAAAAAACACAATATGTACAAAAAAACACAATATAAAACACTTAAAAAAACTCTTGATAAACAACTTGAGATTAAATAGTCACTGAGTGTATGTTATTATTGTCTCAATTCTTTGTTATTTTTTGATTGTTATGCACAAATCATCAAAAATTGTATTGATATATACCAGAAAAAATGTCGGTTACAATCTATAGGTAATTTCATGTAACTTATTCCAAGCCATGATAATGTTACAATCCCCTACGTTCCTACTGTGGGTAATATTTTATATATACTTAGGAGAGGAAAGAAAGACTAAATAGACTAAGGTTCCTGTCTACATACACAGTATCACTCTACTTTCACTTCATTAATAACAAGAAACATTGTATCATTGAGGGGAAAACTTCTCCATCAGATGTCACAGCACGGTCACATGTTCGAAATTCCTGATATTTATTGGTTAACTGTGTCGGTTCTTGCCCTTAACAAAGATGGAACCCCAATCTTCACATGTACATCTGCGCATGCTTCAAGATGTACGGTGATACTACTATTCAGTGCCGTCCTCTATAGATACTGCATCTGCATCTGAATTGGAAAAATAGAAAAACAATAGCAATTTTATCAATTTATTCTGAAAATGTAAAACGTAGAGGTTATAATGTGACAATGAGAACTGTGACAATGAGAACTGTTAAAGCACACCTAAACTTAATGGGGTTATCCACTTTAAGACCAATATTGAGGGACAAATCTTACTAATTGTGTAATAAATTACAATTTTCCAATATACTTTCTGTATCAGTTCCTCACAGTTTTCTAGATCTCTGCTTGCTGTCATTCATTCTGCTTACTACAAGTGGATTAAAATCAGTCCATGGTCATGAGATATATAAGTATGACTATAAGTGTCTGATCACTGGGGGTCCTCATGCTGGAACCCCCATTGATAAGGAGATAAGGAGACTAGGGGACCAAAAGTTCCTCTTCATGTGAAAGAGCCTTTGGTACCCATGTTCAGCCATTAATCAATTCTCCTCATACAGTATTGCTGATGAGCGATGACTGCGGCTGCTGGAATAATCCCAACAGATAACGGGCCCTAATTACTTACTGATCAATGTACTTCCTCGTGGCCACCAGGACGGTTATCCCCTAACACTGACGTAGGGCTATGACCCCCTCTTTGATGGAGTGGCTTCAGGAGTTCTTCCTTATCAGGAGCATGGAGGTCATGTTTGTGGAGGACTCTGCCGACCCGTCCAAGTTCGAAGCCCTCTGGCGGCCGTGGGTTGCGTTCCAGGAATCTGTGGCGTTCTTTTCCCTTTTTGCATTAGCTCCTCTGCTCCTGGATTCTCCCTAACAGCCCCTTGGGCCCTAGGTTCCCCTTTTACCTTTTTACCTGGTGCCTGCTCTAAGACTCTCATTGTTCCCTCTTGTGTCTCGTTTTCATTGCGTCTTTGTCTCCCCCGCGTTTCTATCCCCTGTCATTCCTATTGCCCCTGGTCGTTCTGAGTTCGTTGGTTTCCCCTCTCTCCCTTGTTTCTGTTTTGCCAGTTCTTTAACCGCTTCCCACCGATGGCATATTTTGATTTTCATTTTTTTTGGTTTTGACTCCCCTCCTTCTAAACCCCATAACTTTTTTATTTCTCCTCTCCAAGAGCCATATGAGGACTTAATCTTTGCGGGACAAATTGTTCTTCATGATGCCGCCATTAATTATTCTGTACAATGTACTGGGAAGCTGGAAAAAAATTCAGAATGGGGTGGATTTGAAGAAAAAATGCATTTCTGCGACTTTCTTATGGGCTTCACTTTTACGGCATTCACTGTGCAGCCAAAATGACATATCCCCTGTATTCTATGTTTTGGTACGATTCCGAGGATACCAAATTTATATGGTTTTATTTACATTTTAACCCCTTAAAAAAAATCCAAAACTGTGTTACATTTTTTTTGTCTAAAAGTCGCCATATTCTGACACCCATAACTTTTTTATACGTCCGTGTACGGGGATGCATAGAGTGTCTTTTTTTTCCGGTGCCAGGTGTAGTTTTCAGTTCTACCATTTTGGGGAAATGCTATTGCTTTGATCACTTTTTATTAAAATTTTTATCAGAAGCAAAACCGTACATTTACCGTACGGGAAAAATATTTTTATAGATTTCTAGAGCGGGCATTTTCGGACACAGGGATACCTAACATGTATGTGTTTCACAGTATTTAACTACTTTTATATGCATTCTAGGGAAAAGGGGGTGATTTGAATTTTTAATACTTTTTAATATTTTTTTTTTTTACTTTATTTATTTATTTTTTGCATTTATTAGACCCCTAAGGGGTTTTTAATTATAATGCTAATGCATTGCAATAAATTGCAAAAAAAATCATAATTTCTTTTGCAGGCTGCATAGATCAACCTGCAAAAGAATATCACTGCAGACAAGCCTGGGAACCTTTACAAGGCTCCCGGTTGTCATGCCAACGTGACGTCAGCTCTGGAGGCTTCAGGCGCCGGCAATCGCCGGCAAAATGGCGGCGCCGGGAAAATGGCGCCTCGGTCAGCTTTGCCTGAGGTGCCAGAGGGGTTAATGCCTCCGATCGATCCGGGCACCAACCGGAGGCATTAGCACTGGGTGTCTACTGTGTAAAACAGTATACACCTGGCAGCTATGGCAGCCACCCGACTCCTGGGCGGCCGCCATACTTAAACACCTGGTGTCTGCCGTAGTATTACGGCGGATGTCGGGAAGGGGTTAAGTGATTTGCCTGTCAGCCTATGTGATGACCCTCTGTGGCCTTGTCTGACTCTTCATATATGATGTAGCTTATCATTGCCTTGTTTTGTATTTGAAAAAGATTAATAAAATTCGATTACACCTACTTACTGATCCCCATTGCTGCTCATGGCTGCTTTTTCTTCTGGTTTAGCCCTCCAAGGGCCCCGTTCTTCCCATATCACATTGTTCCTACAGCTGTTGGGGCCAGAGCACAAAAGGGCACAATGGTGAAGCAGGGAGCAGACGACTTCTGCTTCACCACTGTATTCAATTCATCTGCATCCTCCAGATGCAGATGAGTTGAAGCCAGGACATTCCTCAAACCAGTAACCAGTACAGGACCCAGAATACAGGACTGTCTTGCTGAATCCAGGATTGTTGGGAGATATGTGTATTATAACCCACTCCACTAGATCTGCTTTAGCAAAAACCACCTAATTTTTTTTTTTTGTTGGATTGCCCATGAGTTGCTCTAAAAGTATCCCACTGGGATTTTGTCACTCAAGGGCCCACAAAAACTTGGAGACAGCCCTGCTGACAGTCCCATAGAGGTGAACGGATTGGGGGCCAAGCATTCATACCACTGCTGTGTTCACATGGGCCATTAAGAGGAACCTGTTTGAGTGATGAGCATGGCTCGAGGTATGTAAATAATACCGTGAATTGCGCTGTCTTGGTACCAGTGACCTGTGGGGGCCCTGGGTGTCAGAACCCACAGATCTAATATTCATGACCTATGATAAGGGTAGGCCATCAATGTTAGAAATTGGATATCACCATGAACTACTATTGAGATTGCAGTAACCATATGCACAACCATGTCCTTGATCTGATGAAGAGAATCACATAAATTACTATAATACATGGATATTATACTTTAGTGTCATTGTGAAAACTTACCATGTCAATAGCAAGTCAAATGTGTTTATGTGCTGCTAGATCCAGCTGGATGATGTTGGTTTAATATGCAAGTTTGGTGTATAGCATACACAATAAAACATACAGTAATTCTGCCCTCAGCCTCTTACATTCCTATATAGAAAAGTATTGGTAAAAGTATTCATTCATTTATTTATTTATTTTTAAGTTTCATAATTTTTTATTCCTGGAAGAACAGACATATGATAGCAATACAATGTTGTCATACAAGTGTTCCCCACGTAGGGGGTCATGTGCTGTCATAAATCATACACTTTCTTTTTTATGATTCTGAGAACTAACAAATGTTTAACTGATAAAACAAAACTGAACATATATTAAGCAGATAATCCAGGGAGGAGGAAAAAAGGGAAAGTGTAAGTGTGCCATCCAGATGTGTTACTATAGTTGTCAATTATCAACACGCCTAGGATGTGATAGACTAAACTGCTTAGGGATTAACCTGGGACCCAAATACAGGTAAGGGTAAGTTCACATGGGGTTTTTTGGTCAGGATTTTGAGACTGTATCCGCCTCAATATCCTGACAAAAAAGATGGCTCCCTTTGAAATCAATGGGAGCCACTCAGGAGTTTTTTCTGGGAGTTGGCTTGTTCCAGCTCCCGGAAAAAGAAGCGAGATGCTCATTCTTCAGGCCGTTTCGCCTCGCAATTCGGCCTGAAGACACACCGTCCTCCAGACTAGGCCCATTCATTGTGCCTAATCCGGAGCGGAGTGCGCAACTGGATGCTGGTACAGTGCACTGGCTTTCAGTCGCGGCTACCTGTTTTTTGGATCGGAACCTGAGGCGGCCTACGCCTCAAGTTCCGGTCCAAATAACCCCGTCTGAACTTACCCTAACAGTGTTCACACTCTTGTCCAGGATTTAGGGCAATCTCAGGGGTGGATGTGAACTTAGCTAAAGTATGTAAGTAGTTTAATAGTGATTTTGGTGGTGGCAAGGCTAAGATTAACTGTTAGAGGAGCAGAGGGACACCAAGGTGTAGGAGATGGGTGTTATGGAAAATCAATTATAGAGGACAATATATATATTATATAGGACAGTGTCCAGACAATATCAGATGAACCTAAAGCAAGTAATAATAACTGAACACACCTCCTGCACCCAAGCTTGTGGATCTCCCCTGTAGGATAGACATAACTACTTCCACCATTTGGGCCTGGTATGCATAAGGATTATTATGGAAATACAGATGACAAGACTCCTGGAAAGTCTCAAATTTTTCTTAGTCCTCCGTAAATGATCCAGGAGTGACAACTTAAACCTGGGAAGGGAATAAACAGCAGGGGATGATGCAGCAGCCCCAGTAAGGGTATAAACCTGTTTAGCTAGCTCAGTGCCAGGCCTACCAAACCCTCCATCTTGGCTGCAAGGCCATGAATAGGTTTCATGCTGATCTGGATGGAAACAATGAAAGAAGGTTATTTGGGTTGGCTATTCTGTATTCTGCTAGTTGTGTAATTTCCCTATTGCTGCTGAAACCAGGAAGGAAGGGAAAGACAGAGACAGTGAGTCCTAAACTTGTCCTAGCCCCTGTCCCTACCTACTTGCCACAACTGTCCTGATGACAGGGACAACTGACGACAGACCATTCTCTGAAATAAGTGTTACTCAGAACAGGATAAGACAATACAACACAGAAGAGGAGTCAGCAAGCCAAGGGTCAAAGCCAGAGAGACAAAGCAGTACAATATCGCAATCCAAAAGAAAAGTCACAAGGGAAGCCAAAGTTCATAAGTGAGTAATACAATACAATAGCAAGAGAACAGATTAGCAAGGACAAAGTCACAGGACAGAGTCACAATAGCCAGCAAACCTATGTGGGCTGATGACCTTTAATATAGGAAGTCCAGAACCTGGCCCAGACTTGATTGGCAGAAGGGCTGTCGATCACACAGGTAAGGCTAAGATTAACTATTCGAGAAGCAGAGGTAAACCAAGGTGAAGGAGATGACTGTGGAGGAAACTCAATTACAGAGGTGCGAGAGTAGGGCAGTGTTCAAACAATGCCAGAAGAATCTAAAGCAAGGAATAATAACTGCACACCTCCTGCACCGCAGCGCACGAGCGGAGGGCGGCACAGAGGTCTGAACATGCAGAAAATTACAGTGGTTATTTAGTAAATTGACAGGGTATATGATCACTAAGCAATAATCCCTGCTTTAATATATGACAACGAGATGATATTTTATGATGTCCAGGCTGTATGAAGAGAAAGGAAATCCAAAAGAAAAAGTATTAGGTTAGGTTGGGTCATGTCTGAACTTTCTGTGCAGGGAATGAAGTCATGGTGCTCAAAAAGTAGCTGAAGCCCCCACACGACAAATTATTTTATGGAGTGGGGTATCAAACATTACTGTTAAGTCTAGTAAGAGGAAGAAGAATGAATTGGGATGAATTAGGAGTTTGTAGTGAATACATCCAGATCAAGGTTACATCTTACAGAAGTCATTAATTATCTTACTAATAACTATTTTACATTAAAAGTATCAAGCCCTGATCAAGATAAAACAGAACATGGGTGGCATGTAATGAAAACAAATGTAGCCAATCCCTATGATGGGCAAGACTTAGTTTTTGGGTAACTGCGTGAAAATTTTCCATACTGTTTCTTTTGATTGCCAATCTAGGCACTGGGACTGGAGTATTTCTTTCCTTGGTGGTGACTATCTTGGAGGAGTAGATTGTTAATATTGTTACAAGGATTAGGGCCAGTAGGAATCTTCTGGAATATTTTTACTTATTGGATAATTATGTCTTCAAAATCCAGTAGAAAACAGAAAGAGAAAACAGAAGATGTGGAAGAAGGAGCCAACCACAGAGTGCCCTGCAAAGTGACAAAAGTCCTTTCTGAAACACATGAAAGCTTGGACTACTTACCCTCTCATAGTGAAGTCTATAAGACATGGCTGAAACTGAAGCCTCACAGGTAACATCTATAAGCTGAAGCAACTATGTTTATTGTGGAACTGGAAATTTCTTCTTGCAGGAAGCATTTTTATGCCATAAATCTGATTATGCTTTTAGTTATAAATATAATATTAACCACTGAGCTGCAATATTGTGCAAAAGTTTTTGTCGGTGTGGAAAAAATGCTGGAAAGTAAAAACGCTTTCTAAAATAGAAGTGTTAATGGTTTTAGGTTTGTTAATTGACACAAAAAAATTATTAACACTTTTACGCTGGGTTCACACCTGCGCCCCAATCTACGTTCTCAGGTGAGCGTTTTGTGCTCTCCGCGGCGAAACCGTTTTTTTTTTTAACCAGACACAAAGTCCTACATGTCCGACTTTGTGTCCGGTTAAAAAAAAAAACGGCAGCAGAGAGCATAAAACGCTCATCGGCGCTCACGGCCGGACACTTTTCAGACCCATTCAAATGAATGGGTTTAAAAAATGCCGGCAGGTTTTTGTCTCCTGTCCAGTTTCGGGCAGGAAATGGAAACCTGCAAAACGGAGACCGGGGCGCAGATGTGAAAGGGAAAGGATAGGAGGAGAGTCTAATGGATTTCCTAGTAAACAGAATTCTGCCGCTGCAGAAGTCAAAAGCCTACATTTTAAATAAAACCCTATGACAAATAAATGCACTTAAATTTTAAAAAATTCCAAAGATCTCTAAAATCTTTAAGAATATGTAGAGCTTGAACCGACCCTATGACAAATATTTTAAGATATTTCTGTCTAATATTCCTTTAAGAAGACTATTTTCGAGCACAAATGTATATACTGTAAGCATACAGTTAAAATCAGTTGAAATGTGCCCAAGTAAATTATATGGTGACATGTTATAAAACATATAAAGCAGCAGAGGCGGAATAATGTAAGAAAAGAGTGGGACATATCTGATAAACCAATTTGAGTGGCAAAACACAAAAATAAGTGATTATGGAGACTGATGTCCATGCCCATATATCATAGAGAGTACAATTGCAGTGTGAGAAGAGGAAAGAGAGACATATACTGTAAATCGCTACAGTAATAAGTATTCATATATTGAATACACCAAAATCCTACAGGAAGGGACGGTCAAGGAGCATTGGTGCAGGGCACTCACCACTGGGAGGATATTATATTGGTCGAAATCTATGGGTCCCACACCTTGACAAATTTTGTTGGGTACTTTCTATGTATGTCAGGGATCCACCATGCATTCCTGAAACGTGTAAGCTGTATTTTGTTCTTATTTGATTCATGGATTCATGTTATTGGACTATTTTTTACCTAATATGAAGTAAAAGTTAATTTTTATTTTTTGGCATGCTGGATTTTTTAGTGTTTAGTGTCTATGTATGTAAAGTAGTTTCTCATAAGAGATAATAGAATTGATAAGTTTCTTCCATCTTGATTGTTGTTTTCTACCATCCATCCATTTTCTTGCCATAAATAGGGTTTCTCAGAGCATTATTTTGGAACGGTGAGGCCATTGTTCCTCATTTAGCAGGTCCAGCAGGCATATTTCTGGAGCCGGGGGTCTGGTCTGTACAAAACTGTAGTATCTCCACCACCTCTTTCCAGAAATTTTGGAGAATTGGACACAACAGGGGAGTGTGTACATCTAAAACAATGAGGCGAGGAGGCACAACCCATTTTATATAATGGGTTGGCTAAGATAGTTTAGATGATAGTGTACAGTTATGTGGAGACTTGTTAAGCCTTTAGCACTTAGACAGGCTTGCACATTCCAGTGAGCGCCCTCTATTGGTTTGCAACAATGAGGCAGCAACTGTCTTCCTAATTACATCATGGAAGGCAGATTTGCATATTCTTCCCATAGTTCCTTGCAAAGTGGAGTGCTAAAGGCTTAACAAGTCTCCACACACCTATATGGTGGTCTCTCCCTAAGGAGTGACAATATCCCCCGAACCCTGTCTAAGCCTCTCACCTCTACCAGGTTATAGTCCTCTCTACATCGGGCTGATGAGATCCAACCAGATCGAAACAGCTGTCCTCGATTGAGAGACTATACCTGGTATTAATCCCAGCGTCATTGCTAAACAAAGGCCTCTTGGAAGGTCGGGCATGAGGCTAAAGGGAGCAGCCATTATTGGGTTATTTCACTGGAATCCTGTCTTAAGACAGGCTTGCACATTCCAGTGAGCGCCCTCTATTGGTTTGCAACAATGAGGCAGCAACTGTCTTCCTAATTACATCATGGAAGGCAGATTTGCATATTCTTCCCATAGTGTACAGTTAGGAAAGTTTATTGTTGATTGCCGGTGAAACATATAAATGAGATTCCAGCAAATCAGAAATGGATTCTACATTAATGGATCCCTCAAACAGAAACCTATAAGCATAAAAAAGTGCCTTCCTAAGGAAACCTGTGGACCCCATAGACTGTAATGGGGTCTGTGTGGTTTCCGCATGCAGCACTTTTCTCTCCATATGTTTCATGCGGAAATCGAGCGGAAACCACACAGACCACATTATAGTCTATGGGGTCCACGGGTTTCCTTAGGTAACCGCTTTTTTATGCGTGTTTCCATTCGGAGGGGTCCCCAAGCGGACTCCCCAAATGGGAACCCAAACGCAGATGTGAATAGGGCCTAAGAGTTCACTGACAATGTTATTGTTAAGGAGATATGAGTACAAAGTGGGTAACTGGACATTTGGGTTCCCGAGTGAGGAAATTGAGATTGTAATGTTTGTCTCATCTGCAGAAGGTACAATACAGGATATCATTTTTGGATTTAAATTGATCAAACTGGAGAAGAGTTTCATCTGAATAGACATCTTACAGAACTTTTTGAGTCCAATAGTCAGCATCAGGAAAGTGATATAGTTGTTCCAGACCTTTATTTAGCCATATGGGAGTCTCCCGAGGTACATCTGCATGTTGGTTAATACTCTTTGCTGCTGACCACACTTTTTGAGCTACCTTAAAATTGGGGAGATTCTTTCCATCACTTTCAGATGCTGTAGTTTCTTAAGGTGGAGTTTAGATTTCTTAGCGCCCCATGCACATATGATCAGGATAGAATCCAGGGTCTGATAAAAGGAAAGAGGGATAGGGGAGAAGATATGCTGGAGAATGTACAGGCATTGTCTTAAAGACTTCAATGGTGAGTCAGAGAGGACCATAAGAGCAAAAATCGGATCAGTTCTATGATGGACACAAGCGGAGCCCGAAGGACCCCAATAACTATAAATGTGGTACGTTGGGTTTCTGTACTTTTTAAGTGAAATTACTGGACAAAAAAAGTTGAACTTGTGGAACTTTTTCACCTGGCAATTTTAGACAGACCTACACTGGAGACGCACATGTTTACACGTTTAGGCTGGGCTTACATTTCATACCCTTCTAGTATTTACAGGCCACATTTACACATCTGCAGGTAACATGCATATGAATTATGAATAAATAAATAAAATAGACAACCACAGTGAGATTACTAACTTTCTTTTTATCCATAGGTCAGACTGGGATCGTTGGCTGATGATGGCACTTATTGGCATTGTAGTGGGCACTGTGGGGTACTTAATGCACCAAATAATAGATACCTGCTTTGAAATGAAGTGGGAACTTGTTGAAAAATATATCACAGTAAGTACTAATGATTGCAAAAATAAAAACACAGTTCTGAATTAGTCTATGAAATTATTCAACCCTCATCCAATGCTGACACAAAGATTCCTGAAACTCCAACACTTGTACCATGCAGTGCACCCATAGGTGCTACACTAGGCAAAATATGATGTAACAATTTTACCCAGAGAAACAAAGATGTAAAATATTTAAACTGTGCAAAAAGAAACAAAACAGCAAAGGCAATGTGTACCCTGTGAAATCACTGTGTATCACTTTTCCAGCATGGAGATTTCTTCACAACGTGGCTATTTATACTCGGTATTGGCTTTGGCATGGTCCTTTGTGCATCTCTACTTGTGTTGGTAAGTAAAGCTTTTATACGTTATACATTTTAGAATTTATATTAGAATATTTTGTGTATTTTCATTCAAAGCAGATTGTCTGTAAAATATAGTTCATGTTTTTCCAGTTTGTATGTCCGGCAGGATCACCAAGCGGCCTTCCCGAAGTCATTGGCTATTTAAATGGTGCAGCCATGAGACACATCTTTAACATAAGAACTTTTTTTGGAACTTTTTTATCGTGTGCCTTAGCTGTGTCAGCAGGTCTGTTTTGTGGACCAGAAGGACCAATGATCCACATAGGGTAAGAGTATCCAGAGATATAGTTATGGCTTAATGCATTGTAACAAATACTAAACCTCAATGCAATAGAAACCATTTAGGAGTAAATAATGACATTGTAGTTGGTATTTTTGTTGTGTTGAAGTCATTTCCTTCTGACTAGACCAGCGGTAGGGAACCTTCGGCTCTCCAGCTGCTGTGAAAATACAAATCCCATCATGCTCCATTCACTTCCATGGGAGTTCCAAGAACAGCAGATCAAATATGCATGCTGGGAGTTGTAGTTTTGCAACAGCTGGAGAGCCGTACGTTCCCTACCCCTGGACTAGCCTATTGTTACTCCATCAGTTCAATAATACCTGAGCTGCCGTAGCACAACAGGGCCACTCATGGGCGTAACTACCATAGAGGCAGCGGAGGCGGCTGCCACAGGGCCTGGGCCATTAGGGGGCCCGGTGAAAGCCGCTACCGCTGCGTTTTTTGTTTTTTTTTTAAATTGGCCGTTACGGGCCCTATTTACTTGCCGATCCTGGACATAATACTGTGTGCAGGGGCCCCTATGGGGACATAATACTATGTGCAGGGGCCACTATTGGGTATAATAAAGTATGCAGGAGCCACTATGGGACATAATACTGTGTGCAGGGCCACTAAGGGACATAATACTGTATGCAGGGGCCACTATGGGGGATACTACTGTGTGCAGGGGCCACTAGTGGACATAATACTGTGTGCAGGGGCCACTATGGGATATAATAGAGTGCGGAGGAGGGGGTTGGTCGAGGTCTTCGGTGTCGGTTGGAGGGGGGGCCCCATGTCAAAAGTTCGCCACAGGGCCCCGCCATTCCTAGTTACGCCACTGGGGCCACTATACAGTGTACAGAGCTGACTGGTACAGGGTCTGGGTGTCAGATATCTACTGATCTAAAGTCAGTGACCTATCATAAGGATAAGTCTTTAATTTTAAGTCTTGGGAAACCCTGTTAACTCTTTGTATACCGAAATTAAAATTGATCGTATAACAGGAATGACCTCTATAATTCTGTCATCCTCCTTGGCCCTTAAAGTGTATCTCTAGTTATAACCAACTTTTCATCAATGAATAGTGCATGTGAATATAAGAAACATTGTCATTAGAGATGAGCGAGTACTGTTCGGATCAGCCGATCCGAACAGCACGCTCACATAGAAATGAATTGACGTAGCCAGCATGCGGGGGGTTAAGCGGCCGGCCACTGTCAAAGCGGAAGCACCAGGTGCATCCATTCATTTCTATGGAGCGTGCTGTTCGGATCGGCTGATCCGAACAGTACTCGCTCATCTCTAATTGTCATATATCTTATTAAGGAGATCTGTTTTCTTCACTACTTATTAAGCCAGTCTCCTGCTCCTTATCTTCAGTCTGACTGCTTGTTTACATTAGTCTGAATATTTAGCCTAACACAGAGCTCTATGGAAAAGGGAGAGGTGAAGTAAGATTCTCCAGCTTGGTAGTAATTGATTTATTGCTTATTCTGTGTGCTAGTAACCTCTTATTTACAGCCTAGCAGTGTTAAAAAGCAAGGAATAGCAGAGAGTAACACCAGCAATTTTTTGAGTTTCTTTTCTATTCTTCCTCTTCATAGACTAATCTGGAGAAAGTAATGGCCTGAAAACTGGAGAAGAAAACATATTTCTTTAATAAGATCTATTAAAAAGTTTTCTATATTAACCTATACTATTTATTTATGAAAAGTTGCTTATAACTGGTAGTACACTTTAAGAAATGTTATATTGTATGGATGACACATACGGTATTTATAATAACAGAATCACATTCTGCCTAACATGAAGTCAGGGTATACAGTACAATATACGATATAATTGTATGGGAATATGATAAATGCCACTCATTGTTGTAATGATTCTCATCTAACATATTATTTCAGGGCAGTGGCTGGATGTGGTTTAAGCCAGTTTAAGTCAGACACCTTGCGGATAAATCTGCCATTCTTTACCAGGTTTCGTAATTCAGCAGATAAGTAAGTACACCTCAAATATATACTGTCTATGGAAGAGGTAACCATACATCACAAGCCTCCTTGGGAGAACATCAGTAAAGGCACTACTATGTTCACAAACGGTTACACAGAGCATCCCAGAATCTGTCTTTTTTGACGGATTAGTAAATGGGTATCCGGAAAAAACTGTCCATTTGTGTCCATTTTTCTTCTTCATTCTGAGTATGGGCAGAAAAGAATGAAGAGTGAAAAATGCATTGCAAAACGCAAACAAGCATATTACTATCCGTTTCTGCCCGCCTTCCTTGATGTTAAATAACACAGATTCGTTGCTGTCTGTCATGTATCCTTATTTTTTTAATTGAGCAAAATTGTTGGAAGTCTGAAGGCAGGTTCACACCTGCGCCCGAACTCTGTTATGCAGGTTTCCGTTTTCTGCTGGCAGAAGATGGAAACCTGCATTGACAGCCCACCGGTGAGCGTCTGTGAGTGTTTTGTGCTCTCCGTGGTGACAGTGTTTTTTTTTTTTTTTTTTTTTTAACTGGACACAGAGTCCTGCATGTCTGACTTTGTGTCTGGTTAAAAAAAAACCAGTTTCACCGCAGAGAGCACAAAACGCTCACTGGCGCTCACGGCCGGACACTGTTCAAATGAATGGGTTTGAAAAATGCCGGCATGTTGCCGTCTCCTGCCCAGTTTCTCGGGTAGGAAACGGAAATCAGCATAACTGAGTTCGGGCGCAGGTGTGAACCCGCCCTGACTTTTGTCTTGCCCAAAAGAGCGGATAAATGGCGGAAATGCTCCAAACTCACACCTGTGGATGGTTTTAAAAACTCTTTGATATCAATGGGTTTTTTAAACGACCCATTCATATCCGATTTTATGATCTTTAGATGGGTCACAGAAACTGATTCCATGTAGAGACACCAAACACAGATGTAAACCCATGTAAATGTGATGCATGTTGTCTGCACATAAAATATACATTGGATTTGCAAATTCAAAATTATATTGTCTAGAAGTGCATAAAACCAAAATCCAGGCATAGAACTCCTGATGCTACCTATTCCTTGAGTCGGCTTGTTGCTTCCTACTAACAAAACCATTAGAATGAGATAGAAGGACAGGTGATCTCTTGTTATATCCCAATGGTATAACAGGTTAAAGCGTAATTACATTTTCAAAAACACTGATTTTCTGGCAGCATTTGCGTCATTGCAAAATTTTGTAGTTTGGCTTGTATTTTGGCTCCTTTCTGTGAAATCCTGCATTTCTTTATTCTTTTCCTTGTTTCTATATTGGGAGCTTTTCACTGTTTTTAACTGTGTACAGTATACAAGCTTGTTATATATACAGACAACTGTATATATTGGGCATTATAAAAAGTAGAAACAAACGTGCTTCTGGTGTCATATGAAAGAGAATATATTTGTACATTTATATGCAGCTGCTCCCAAACCCCACTGATGATATCTCTGGAAATAATACAGGTAAAACTGGAACTTGTCATATGAACGAGTAGAATCTCCTCTATCATATGATATCAGAAATGCGTTTTATACAATTATTTTGTATCATTTAATGATAATAACAGTTCTGAAGATGTCAGCTCTACTAGATATGTTCAAAATTTGATATGGAGAGCCGTTTACTCTATGTTTTTATAAATGGGTACATACAAATGCCATGTAAAATGCCAAGACTCATATCTGTGTAAGTCATTCCATGAAAAATCCCATATGAAAAAAATCATACATGGAGGACCTTTTTATTAGTCAAAATAATGAACAAAATAAGGTCACATTCACATGACTGAATTCCAACCATGAAACACACGGACCAAGTTTCACAACCGAAATTCGGTCATGTGAATGTTACCTCAGGGATACAGTGTCCATATTAGGACATCCTCAGATATCAGAGTCAAACATCAGATTAATGCTAGTTTACAGCTCTGATACCTGACTTCTGACATCTGATTTGTCTGACACCTGACTCTGACACCTGACCCTGATACCTGACTCTGATACCTGACTTTGACACCTGACTCTGATACCTGACTTTGACACCTGACTCTGACAACTGACACCTGACTCTGACACCTGACCCTGACACCTGACCCTGATACCTGACTTTGACACCTGACTCTGACACCTGACCCTGATACCTGACCCTGATACCTGACCCTGACACCTGACTCTGATACCTGACTTTGACACCTGACTCTGATACCTGACTTTGACACCTGACTCTGACAACTGACACCTGACAACTGACTCTGATACCTGACTCTGACACCTGACTTCTGACTCCGTCAGAGATCAGACTCAGGCATCACATACAAGCCAGCACATACACTATGCCTCCCAATGATTGGCCAGGATTACAGAGCCCCCTGCTGACACTCAGGAGTAGAAGATACAGTGTATATAGCAGCTGCAGGCTGAGAATCTCAGATGAGACCTGATACCTGACTTGTGACTCCTTCATAGATCAGACTCAGACATCACATACAAGCCAGCACATACACTATACCTGCTAATGATTGGCCAGGATTACAGAGTCCCCTGCAGGAGTAGAGGATACAGTGTATATAGCAGCTGCAGGCTGAGAAACTCAGATGAGACCTGATACCTGACTTGTGACTCTTTCAGAGGTCAGACTCAGACATCACATCACAGTAGAGCTGATTGGATGAGACTCTTGCAGTAATTGTCATTGACAGCATCTCCACCAATCAGAGCTTCTGAGGGAGGGAACTTCATAAAGCTGCTGAAGTCTGGAACGTTCCTCCCTCAGAAGCTCTGATTGGTGGAGATGCTGTCAATGACAATTACTGCAAGAGTCTCATCCAATCGGCTCTACTCCTCTACTTTGTGCAGGACTTTTCTCTCTGATGATTTTTTGGTAAAATCTGCAGCAGCGTCTCCTATGGAATATTAGTTGAGGTTCTTTGGAGCTTATTGGTGAATTTTTGTAGCACAATGTTGTTGGTCCCGCCCCTTTACTGTGAGTCTACGCCCCTTTTTTCACAAGTTTTAAAAGTATTTAAAACACTTGATAAATGTGGTGCCCAACATGTTACAGGGTGTATTTGGTGAAAATGATACTAGAATTCTGGAGCATTTCACTTGATAAGTTTCCACCATTGTATGTGCTGGCTTGTATGTGATGTCTGAGTCTGACCTCTGAAAGAGTCACAAGTCAGGTATCAGGTCTCATCTGAGTTTCTCAGCCTGCAGCTGCTATATACACTGTATCCTCTACTCCTGCAGGGGGCTCTGTAATCCTGGCCAATCATTAGCAGGTATAGTGTATGTGCTGGCTTGTATGTGATGTCTGAGTCTGATCTGTGAAGGAGTCACAAGTCAGGTATCAGGTCTCATCTGAGATTCTCAGCCTGCAGCTGCTATATACACTGTATCTTCTAATTCTGAGTGTCAGCAGGGGGCTCTGTAATCCTGACCAATCATTGGGAGGCATAGTATATGTGCTGGCTTGTATGTGATGCCTGAGTCTGATCTTTGACGGAGTCAGAAGTCAGGTGTCAGAGTCAGGTATCAGAGTCAGGTATCAGAGTCAGGTATCAGAGTCAGTTGTCAGGTGTCAGAGTCAGGTGTCAGAGTCAGGTATCAAAGTCAGGTGTCAGAGTCAGGTGTCACAGTCAGGTATCAGAGTCAGGTGTCAGTTGTCAGAGTCAGGTGTCAGTTGTCAGAGTCAGGTGTCAGAGTCAGGTGTCAGTTGTCAGAGTCAGGTATCAGGGTCAGGTGTCAGGGTCAGGTATCAGGGTCAGGTATCAGGGTCAGGTGTCAGAGTCAGGTATCAGGGTCAGGTGTCAGAGTCAGGTATCAGGGTCAGGTGTCAGAGTCAGGTATCAGAGTCAGGTATTAGATGTCACTAGTCAGAGTCAGGTGTCAGAGTCAGGTGTCAGTTGTCAGAGTCAGGTATCAGGGTCAGGTATCAGGGTCAGGTGTCAGGGTCAGGTATCAGGGTCAGGTATCAGGGTCAGGTGTCAGAGTCAGGTATCAGGGTCAGGTGTCAGAGTCAGGTATCAGGGTCAGGTGTCAGAGTCAGGTATCAGAGTCAGGTATTAGATGTCACTAGTCAGAGTCAGGTGTCAGAGTCAGGTGTCAGACAAATCAGAAGTCAGGTATCAGAGCTGTAAACTAGCATTAATCTGATGTTTGACTCTGATATCTGAGGATGTCCTAATATGGACACTGTACAGGGATACTCGATGGACCTGATTATAGTCAACAAGATTTGACATACATAGTTGGCATCCACCATTTAATGGATTTGATTTTTAGCATTCATTTAGTTTTTCTGTTCCTTTGACAGACTAGAAATATAGAATGGATACTACAGATGTGATTCCAGTCTTACCTGTAATGTACTTGACTAGATCATATCTGGATATACCGTACCTATATGTTATATTAGGCTTTATTCTTTGAGTCTTTTTTTTTAAAATACATACTAAAGAACTCTCTGTGACTTTAGGCGCCAGTTTATTACCGCTGGTGCAGCAGCCGGTATTGCTTCAGTGTTTCGGGCTCCAGTTGGCGGACTTCTTTTTGCTCTAGAGGAGGTGGCATCGTTCTGGGACATTAAGCTGGCCTGGCAGACATTCTTCTGCTGTTTAATCGCGACCTTCACAACTGAGGTTTTTTCTTCTTCATTCAACGGATTCGTATACACCGGCTATTTTGGATTTTTCAAAGCTGAGCAGAGAATTTTATTCTGGGTATGTACTGACTGGACAATTAAGATTGTATTGGGGTCCACAAGACTTTAGTTACACCACTGGTGTTTACGGTTATTGAGTTCTGTGTTGGAAACTTATTCAGCAGATCAGTCAGCATGACAATATCCTGTAGCTCTCTTATACAATATAGTAACTGCTCGTACAGTCTAAAAAAAGAAAGAAAAAAATGATATTACTTTTCTGTAGTCTTCTTTCTGATTGTGTCTCATTGTAGTTATAGACCTAGATAGGAAAAGATCAATAGATGGAACTGTATACTGACCATCGATTAATGTAATGGTTTATTAATATAATAAAGCTGAAGAAGGCTAAATATTGCTATCACAAAATATTAATACTTATATATGCAGGCAGCAGACTTTGGTTACATCATACTACTGTAATATAATTGTCTACAAAGCATATCTATATTTGGGAGGCTGCGATGTGACATTACACAGGCGTACTGATATTAGAGTTACAGCCTTTGTCTTTGTTTCTCCGCAGGTGAAGGACCTATTGAATATGAGTGTTTTGGCCTTTATCCCCACAATAATCATTGGCATTATTGGTGGTTTATTGGGTGCCCTATTTGTGTTTCTAAATGTGAGGATCAATAAGTTACGTATGAGGGTGTTTAATTCAGTTTCTCACAAACTTGCAAGACAGCTGACCAAGCTTCTGGAGACCATGATCCTGTTGGTGAGTACAATAAGATACTTTAAAGCAGGGTCGGACTGGGGTGTCTAGGGCCCACCAGTGGAATTGTTTCTAGGGGGCCCACCACCAGGACCCTGCAGATCCAGAGCCATGCTGCTCACGCACTATACCATGGGCACCTCTGCACTACCTAAACCTACTGCTACACCTTGTATGGCAAGTGAACAGTGCCGCTCCTAGAAATGTTACCATTACCTGTAGCTGCTCTGTCCTGGAAACTGATCTGCAGAGGTCCTGGCTGTTATATCACCACAGATGTAATATTGATGGTCTATCCTAAGGACAGGCTATCAATATTATAAACATGGATAAATCCTGTAAAGTGGTTATCCAGGAATTGGAGCTACTCATGTGCCGGGGGGAGGTGTAAAATAAAAAACAAATAAAAAAGCATACTTACCTGTCTCCGTTGTCCGCCGCCAGTGTCCGTTCAGTCTCGTGCTGGCGCCTCCTTGCTGGGAGTCCTGCACCTCATGTGATCGCTGAGACCAATTAGGTACAGGATTTCCAGAAATGAGTTGCCACCATGAGACTGAACAGATACAGGCAGGGGACAACGGGGTGCTGGGGACAGGTCAGTATACTTTTTTTTTTTTCTACACCTCTCTGGTGGCCACTACAGTGATAACTCCTGTTTATAGACAAGCTCTTTTAAGGGGTTGTCTGTGCCAAATCTTGTATAGCCTCTTCACTGCTCCCCATCATACAGTGGCCTCTTCACTGGTCCCCCATAATGTATGGGGAACAGTGATGGGGCCATTGTATTGTATGGGAGCAGTGATGGGGTAACATTCTGTGCGGAAGGGGGATATTAAACTGTGTGGGACATATTAAAGGGGTTGTCCAGGGTTAAATTTTTTATGGCCTATGCTCAGTATAGGTCATATATACCTGAAACCTCATATTGCAGAAAAGCAACGTCTTTGGCTACTACAGAAAAAAAATAAATAAATGTGTTTTACAGAATCAACAAAGTGAATGAAATTTACCTCATCCACACGTTGCAGGAAAAAATAAGATGTGGAACAGCCGCAAACTCTAAAATGTGTGTGCTTCAAAAAAACATGGCTGGTTACTTTCATCTATGCAATCGGGAGAAAGTACAGGGAAAATGCATCAAAAGCGCAATGAAAAACACTGTGGAAAAAATACATTGTGATTCACTGCTATTTTTTTTCCACAGGGTTTTTAGTTGAGTCTCGCTGGGCTCGGGGCCCACCGCCGGGATTCACCGGTTCCCCAGTGGGCCAGTCCGGCCCTGCTTTAAAGGGGTTATCACTGCCAAAACAAATTATCCCTTATCCATAGAATAGGGAATAACTTGTACAACAGTGGGGGTCCGGCCTCTCAGACACCCACTATTCAAGAGAACAAGGGTCTTTTGTCTTCCATTATGAATGAAGTGGTGGTCAGTCATGCTGCAACAGTTATTGTTACAGAACAGAGGTGTAACTTCAAGCTCCTGGGCCCCACTATGAAATATGGAACAGGTGTCTTCCTATGTGGTGGTGAGTCCTTTGGGCCCCCTGAAGTTACAGGGCCTAGTAGTGATTGCTACCTCAGCACCCCCTATAACTATGCTTCTGTTGCACTATACAGTTTATAATAAAATGTCTCTATTAAAGGGGTTTGCCATCAAAGCAAGGTATAACTTGCAGATCCGTGGGGACTGACCGCTCAGTCTCCCACTGATCAGAACAGGTGATGAAAGTTCCTTGTTCTGAATGGAGCGATGGTCAGGCAGCAGATGCACCGCTCCATTAAATTTAATGGGAGCGCCAGAGATAGCTCAGTGCTGTTCTTCTGATCAATGGGAGTCTAAGTGATTGGACACCCAACCCCTATCCAATGGATCAAAATTAAAGGAAACTGTAAAGGGGTTGCCTTATTTAGAGTTCTCAACTATCCTATTAGTGAATATTGAATTAACTGATGGGTGCCCCTATTAAGGAACCTCATGTATTAGTCAAAATGTGCCAGTTAAGAACATTGTGTCTCTCTTTTTGGAGACGTTACCCAAATAGCTTAATGATTTTATGGGCACCACATAATAAATATTCCACTGCCCCAGGATTACCCAGCAGATTGTTGAGAATGCCAAGACTGAGCACCCAGTGATCCCCAGGTTTCAAGGGACCTATTTAACAATAAAACTGTAAAAAGCTGACATCCTCTTTAATATATTTGTTCATATCCTAATATGTCAGTATTGAATACAGTATTTATTATTGAATGCTCAGGATTGTGCCTTCCTACATTTACCATTTTGGTTGGATGTGATCTATATCTTCTGATATAAGGCCACTAAAGTTAGACTCGGCTCTGGAGGCAATGGGACATACTGGTTCTACTTGTGCACACATAGCCTGTGTAGTGTACAGGCAATAAGACTGCCCTGTAAGGGAGCGTTCACACTACCGTCTGTGTCCGACAGGTAGTGTCCGCTCCTAGTGTCCGTTCAAAATCTCTCACGGACATTAGGAGCGGACACTAGCTGTGTCCGTGACACCTGTCATTCATTTAAATGGCGATCGGGTGCGTTCTTTTGCACTCCGTGCCCTTCCTTCACTGCCCGCATGTAAAGATGTCTGACTTTTCAAGCGGACAGAAAAACCCGACATGTCACACAGACAGTAGTGTGAACGCCCCCTAAGTCAATGTATGGAAACGTCACACGTAATGAATGTCACTATTGCTACATCAGGAGAAAGCTCTGTAATGTAATAACGTAGTCAAAGTAGACAAAAAATACAAGAAGTAAAGTTTAAATGGGGATGGGGGATATTTATATTTATAGCAACCACACAATGTTGCTGATCGTTGCTTAGTATCTGCTATCTATATTAATAGCCACTTGATGGTGCCATATCACTGTAATATACATACCGTAATGCTATATCATTTATAATGCCTCTATCTTTTCATCCAGGTAGTAACAATGACTGTAACCGTCTACGTGCCATATTTCTTCTCGTGTACTTCTGACCCCTCCATGCCCCATATTACAAACACAACTCATGGGTAAGTATATCCCTTTATATGTCTATAGGTGTTCTGTTACAAGACATTGATGTGGTCTAAATGAAAGCCACTACATCCCCAAAGGACAGTTCTGCTTTTTGTCCGTTAAAGTTTGCGTCAATGTAATTTTGGGGGATAGCCCTACAGCTACATGGGTATCAACACAGCTGATCCTCAGAACTTGGTAGAAATAGAACACTAGTTCGGCTCTAACTTGTCACCCGGGAGGAGCCATGACACCAGCCCATTGGAGCTTGGTTTGGGTACGCTGTTGGTGGCTCTTAATCCCAGGTTTTCTACACCTAACAGTGAGAGATATGGCTATATAATATAACCAACCTTTATCCTCTCATGACCAAAATATGAATATATTTATTTATTATTAATTATTTTAGATACTTGTATAGCGCCATCATATTCTGCAGCACATTACAGACATCGTCAGCCACTGTCCCATATAGGACAATCTACATTCCCTATCAGTATGTCTTTGGGAGGAAACCGGAGTACCTAGAGGAAACCCTATAACACTAACATTCGCAATAGGCTTAACATTCTTGACTGTTTCTGTCATTTTATCCTGTTAATTTCCTGCAGCTCCGATTAACAAGTGTGCAATACCAAAACGAGCCACTAGTGGGCATTATAGGACAGCTTTTGGCAGTGGTATACATGTAATAATATAATGTTAGTGTCTAGTATTTGCTCTGTGCTGAACATAAATTGATTCAGGCTTATAAATAAAGCAATAATCATATAAACTTATCAGACTTCCAGGGTTTTAAATAAAATTACTCTTAGTTAAATAATATTTTTTAGTATAAGATTTGTGATTAAATATTATTATTTTTATTGTTTATTTATATAGCACCATTAATTCCATGGTGCTTTACATTTGGGGGATTACATACAGTACATAATGTATACAAACAGATAGAATACTAACAATGAGCGACTTGCACAGTGGGGTAGAGGGCCCTGCCTGCTAGGGCTGTTTAATACTGTAATTAATCAGACCTTAGGCCCTATTCACATCTGTGTTCGGATTCCGTTCAGGGAGTTCACTTGGGGACCCCCTACCCAAATGTAAACCTATTCGCATAAAAAACGGTTACCTAAGGAAACCCCATGGACCCCATAGACTTTAATGTAGTCTTTGGGGTTTCTGCATATTTCATGCGGATAGGAAAACGGAATGGCCCGAACGCAGATGTGAACCGGGCCTTAGACAATGATATTCAGGTCCATTCACCTCTTCCTGACTGTGGTTTTGGTGCTGGGTTATGGGATCTCTGTTCTGGTGGTTGCTGGTGCTCCCTGTGCTCAGATCCATGCAGTTCTGTTATTACTGCCAAAACAGCAGACACCTCAGTAGAAACCTTATGCACCCCATTATAGCTGATGAGGTCTGCCAGGCATCTTTGTTGTCTGCAGTGTGTCAGAACTGGCACGGCATCCTGGTTATCATTTAGGTTAAGGCCCCACGTTGCGGAAACATTGTATTTTTTGTTGCAGATTTTGCTGCTTTTTTTTTTTTCTTAGACAAAAACAGGAGTGGATTCAACAGAAAGGAAACATCTGAAAGCTTTATATTGTCTGTTCAATTTAAAGTCACTCCTGACTTTAGCTTTTAACCCTCCCCCCCAAAAAAAAAAAAAAAAAAAAAAAAAAAAACAACAACAGACAAACGCAGCAAAATCTATGTTTCTGCAACACAGGGCTTTAGCCTTACAAAAAAGTATTAGGATACATCCACAGTACACTTACAGAAGCCTTTATGACATCCCATCGAAAAAGCGTAGGCATTAATATGGAGCCAATGCTCCCTTGAGCAGCTAAAACAGAGGATCCTCCGGTGGGCCCAGACCACATTGCTATCAGAAAGGCGCCTGGCGTCATGTGTCATCAGGCCCCATTCCAATAAGAGCCTGCCCAGGGGAGGTGAGTATAAATAACAAACATTTATACTCACCTCTCCTGGGCATCAGGTGGTCGCTGTCGTCATCTTATGGACGTTTCCAGCCTGGAGCTCACATCATATGTCCTTGAGGGTCACTGTGGGCTTGTGCTTCAGCGGTTATGTGAGGTGCGCTGGCTCTTTACAACGACCCTTTCTTTCAGAACTGTTTGTAAAGGTGACTGCATGACTACGCTCTGGATTGTATACACCTGTAGCAATGACTAAACCACCTCAATTCAATGATTAAGAGGAGTGTCCTAATAGTGTATGTATAAGACCACAATGAAGGTAACCACACCTATATCCTGTTATCTCTGCCACCTCAGATTTATACATGGGATATGGTTGCTGTAGGGGACCTGTCACGCAGCTTCAGATTACCCCCCTGCAGCTAAAACCCCATTTTATAATATAATATACTGTATGTATTAAGAATGAACAGGTTCAGTAACTGCAAATAGGAGTTCAATGACCTGTCTCTTATATTAATACAGTGCACATGAACCGTGGGATGCCTCTGAATACAACTGTGAGGCCGGGTCTTTGGTTACTGGATCCGATGAATTTCTAAACTCAACTCATACTATAAATCAAGGTAATGCAATTGTACCGCAGATGGTATGGGAAGAAATGGTTCTTTAGCTGACAGTTTGAAGGGTTGAAGGGTTAGATGTGTTTATTAGGGTTAGATTTATAGTCAGGGGTGAATTTAGTATCTCTACTGCCTGAGGCAAACTATAGAAAGGTGCCCCGTTCCCCCATTAAAAAGATACCCACCCAGCTATCTTTGGCTTTGTGATGGCGCCCCCCTAATTAGGACATCCCTCATCGGCATATCAAGAAATCCCCTTATTTGGCTTCCACACAGTATAACACCCCCTTTTTTGGCCCCCACACAATATACAACCCCCTTTTTCAGGCCTCCCACACGGTATATGACCCTCTTTTTCTGGCGCACCCCAACAATTCATGATCCTCTTTTCTGGCCCATCACACGGTATATGACTTCTTTTTTTGCACCCTCCACAGTATATGACCCCCTCTCTGGCCTTCTGCATGGTATATGACCCCCTATTTATGGCTCCGACATAGTTTATGATCCCCTTTTATACTCCCCATACAGTATATGACTCCTTTTTTAAAGCTCACCCACAATACATGATCCCTTTTTCTGGCCCATCACACGGTATATGATCCCCTATTTATGGCCCCCACATAGTTTATGATCCCCTTTTTATACTCCCCATACAGTATATGACTCCTTTTTTAAAGTTCACCCACAATATACAGTATGAACCTCTTTTTCCCCCACACAAAGTAGCAGCCAATAATTTTTAGTCCCTTGTCCACACTCCTGTCCTGGCTGCCCTCCGCTGCCACCTCCAGGGTTCACTGTAGTTGATGCTGAAGAACGCCGGGACGCAGTACGTAGCGTCCCAGAGTTTTTCAGCATCTCGATGTAAGTGTAGCGCAGCCAAGAGGAGGCAGCAGAGGGCGGCCAGGACAGGAGCGTTGACAGGTGACTAAAAATTCTTGGCAGGTGCTTATTGCAGTAACACAATAATTAGCTATCAGTTAAAGAAAATGCCACCCTCAATTTATTTCATGAGACGCCACCTGAGACCACCGCATCAGGTCACCTCATGGAAGATGTGACCCTGTTTATAGTGTACTCAGGGCACTGCATAAACTTGCTTATTGAATATATGATAGTCAGCCCCAGAGCCTTGATGATACTGTTTGCAGAGCACAATGGGGTAGGGGGCAGAAGTCTCATTCCTAAAAATTCCTCAGCCTCCCCTGCTGTTGCTCCCACTCTTGGTCACATGACCAGCTTCTCTCTACTCAATGGACCTGCAGCCAGAGTAGAGCGGAGCTTGTGACTTAACAGGCAGCCAACAACAGCAGAGGAGGCTGAGAGCAGAGACTCCCACCTCTCCTGTGCTCTACAAAGCAAATCATCAGGGAACTAGGGGAACATTATGTATACTGTAGTCATGTTTATACAGTACCAAGCATACACTGTGAAAGATATATATAATACCCCATATAACCTCTGTAAGAAAACTTCCCTCATCCTAATCTAGTTATACTAAGGTCTACTTTCAACGATATTAGATCATGTCTAGTTCTCTAGTTCTACAGTGATATTATATAATAAAGCAATATATTTCCTTTATCTGTTCACAACATAGATATTTCTTGCTGGTCAGTCATTCTAGATCTGTCTATACCATTTTTCAGATGAATACTTTCCACTGCCATTTTCTACTGTTTTTCTGTTTTATGATAGCCGCTGCTCTTCTAGTTAAGAATGGGAAACAAGGAATCATGATTCTGTTCCAGCGAGGAACTCATGAAAGATTTGGATTTCCGGCACTGTTTATTGCTCTTATATTCTACTTTACTATCTCCTGCTGGACCGCTGGAACTGCAGCTGCAACTGGACTGGTTGTACCCATGCTGTAAATATACTATTGTTCACATGATGTTATCTAGTCTGTTAACCCTTTAAATGATACTCTATTCCATCCATACAGTCTATGTGGTCCTCATTGATCAGGTGATTCATGGGTGTTTTCTGGCATGTCTGTCTGTATGCTTAGCTGGACAGTGATCATCATCAACTCTGTTGGGATATGACAACTTCTGTGTAAAGCTACGTACACATCTGCACCAGAGTCTACAATGGAGACTGTCACAGTATCTGCCAAAAGTCATCGGAGGAAAAAGTCCTGCACAAAGGACTTTTTCCTCTCTCGATTACAGATTAAAAACTTGAGACAGCCAATGGACCCCATTATAGTCAATGAAGCCTTCCAGGCCCTGTGTATAACCACTATTTTAGCACTCTGCCTGTCTGTTGTTCTGGTCCTCTGGTGGACAAGAAAAATGAAGCAGCAGCACTATTGTGAACCTAGTGTAAGACCTGAGCACACAAGCAGATTGCACTAGTGGCCTATCAGAAAATACCTGTGGATCCCCTGGTTGAAAAAGGCCACATAAGGGCAACATGGTGGCTCAGTGGTTAGCACTGTAGCCTTGCAGCGGTGGAGTCCTGGGTTAGAATCCTGCCAAGGACAACATCTGCAAGGAGTTTGTATGTTGTACTGTGCAGAGATGTATGAAAATCTACACAGTACTGCTACATACAGTAATGAGAACAACAATGAAGACTGGGGCAGTGGGAGAAAATGTCACGTAGTATCAGATTGGTAGTGCTTCAAATTAAACTATACCGTATGTATAGACATTGTATAAGTGTGACAAGTTACATTCATTTCACAATAAAACAAGACATAGTATGCAGAAATGTCTTTATTTTTGTGGCTCTATGGAAGGTGTTACAAATACAGAAATCAGAGCAAGGCTGAGGCTCCGCGTTGCAGAAACGCAGCTTTGTTTGTTGTAGATTTTGCTGCTTTTTTTTTTTTTTTTTTAAGCCAAAGCCAGGAGTGGATTGAGCAGAAAGGAGAAGTATAAGAGCTTTACATATATTTCCCATTCCTTTTGTAGCCATTCCTGGCTTTAGTTCAAAACACTGCAGAAAAAAAATCTGCATTTCTACAATGTGGAGCTTCAGCCTAAGGGTATATTGTTATCTCCATTAGAGACTTCATTCAGAGGGTCCATTCAGAGCCTCTGGTGCAAAGCTCATCTAAAATTGCAGACAAAAAGTCCTGGAAACACAACTTTTTAAGCCAGTAAAATGATAGTGAAAATGATGGATACCTAATGAACCTCATTATAGTGAATCAGTTTTAGTGTTTTGTGACAGACTCCCGTTAAATGCTAATATATAATATTGTTCCTATCACTATTATTAGGATGTGTCATCAATATCAGATCAGTGGGTGACTGGTAACATCTATACTGATCAGCCACAGCATTTGGGCCAAAGGTGACACACAGATGTTTTTCATGGCCCTATAGACTTTCATTGGTGTGACAAATCCCCATCATTGAAAAAAAAGGATGTATGCTGTTTTTTAGTGAACCTTTTGTGGACATCTGTATAATCACATTGAAATGAATAGGTATGTGATATATGGATGTGTACTTAAGCCTTACTGACATCAAAAATCCTCTCTTGCAGGTACACTGGCGCACTGTTCGGCAGGATTGTTGGGATAGTGATGGTGTACTTGTTTGGAGTCCGGACTGATGAATATGGAGCATGGATTGACCCTGGACTATTTGCAGCAATTGGATCAGCTGCCTATTTCAGCGGTGTTTCCAGGCTGACCATATCACTTACTGTTATCATGGTAAGTACAAATAGACTTTTGCTCTCTACTAAATACACTGTATATAAACTATTCTACTTTATATACTTGTTCTACTAGTCTTTTATTTGAACCAATAACGGTGGTATATGTTCATGTAAAATGTGGCATATAAAGTGAATTCTTGATTTGTAACCAATTTCATAATACATTGGTGGAAATTAATTCATTGCAGTTCTATTATTGAAAAGTTTTAGATATTTCCCAGCAGAGCAATGTGCAGGATCAGTATTATATTTACTTCTTACAGGCACAGTGAATGGGAAGAGGGGGATTTAGTAAGATGGGAATTACATTACCTATTGTATACCAGTCTTGATCAATTCCCAGCTCATTATTAAAAGCCTATGGCTTCTTAATAATTCTGGCTCATCTCAGGAGGCCTCCTGTGCCAGAATCAAATTCTATGCCGGTCAGTGGCGGCGTACATTTCAGGTATAACTTACGCCTGTTATAGTAAATCTGATGGTCAGAGGCGTATATACCTTGATCCTCACTCCACTCCTCCTACTGTCTTAAAAAGTGGTGAGAGGGGGCAAACAGAACAAAGTGGCACCTCATGGGCACACGTATGGGCTGTGCACCAAAGATATGCCGCACCTATATCAGCTTTCTACCATAGATAACACAGTAAATTCCCCCAAAGGGAAGTAAAAGATTATTCAAGACGCCATATGGGTGAGTAACAAGTGAACAGAAATATATTCAGGACAGAGCTTATAAAGTAATTTACACAATATAACATCCCAGCATGTCTGTCAGTCTTTTGTAGAGGAGCATGGCTGCCTGTGTTCTGCCTGTAAGCTTCGCAAGAGATTTTTTACACTTCCATTTATTAACAACATGACTCTAAATATTAAGCATTATTCCAATGCTAGCACCATAACAAATAACCTGAAATAAACTGATACAATTGAAGGATCACAATACAAAGCCAAAAACTGCATGAAAACACTTGTGTGTGTACTAGGGGTGTGTACTAGTGGTGTGTGCTAGGGGTGTGTACTAGTGGTGTGTACTAGGGGTGTGTATGTATTACAACCATGTAATTGGAGATGGGCAAACCTCTTAAGATTTGCTTTGCGTTTGTGTTTGGCGGCTCGGGTCCCTGATTTCTTTTGGGTCAAACAATTTCGGAACGAATCATATCTTAAATTGGCTTAAAAATAGTTCTTAGTGTGGTAACCAGGGGCAACGGGCAATGTAGTGTTGTCACGTTTGGGCAGAGTGGTGTCCCGTTGTATCCCTGATTATCCACAACCCTTTCCACTCTTCCATTCACCCAGGTGCGATGTGCAGGATAACAGTCGACCACACAGGGTTAGGGTGAACAGGTTAAATTTACTGAAGAAACCGACAGTCTTACAGTGCTTTGCAGCAGCAGGTTCACAGTGCAATGTGACAAAGTCCAGTACAGGCACTGAAGAGTTAAGTGAGGCACCAATCACCAATCCTTATGTCCCTTAGCAGTAGTTGGGAGGACGGTTGCTATTAGCAATGTGAAGGTGTTCCAAGACAGTAGGAAGGTAGATGATAGGACAGGCCAGCCCTTGTGGGAGACAACGATAACTGCGGCTTCGTAACTTGGCTCGTTACGGATAAAGACTCACGTTTGGTGATGTCGGGGTGCAGTGGCTCGGGGACCGATGAAAGGCCACTAGCAAGGCAGGAGGGTCCTTGAAGTAGTTGCCCCTCCTGGCAAACAGTATGCACAATACTTTAGGGAGGTAGGAGACCTTGGAGAGTTTCCGCAGCTCGCGGGGCTCTGTCCGGAGAGGTAGAAGGTGCAGGAGTTGATTTCAGGGGTGCAGGCACTTCAGCCCAGCTGTACCGGCGGGCTATATCTTCCAGACCCGGATTTCAGCTTGTCAGGGGTCTCGGCTGAGACCTGCAGTGTCACTGCAACTTCAGAGAAAACAAGTAGTCCTAGACCTCAGGCTTGAGGCCTACACAGGAGCTAAGAGCTGGTGGCAGGTGTCTGCCTTCCCTAGACTCTAGGTCTAGACTGCAGGCCTGAGAGGAAGGAAGCTCCTCCCAGGGAGAGGACTGGATAGGGATTGGTGCTCACAACTCACATGTTTAGCAGACACAGGAAACTTAAAGTGACAGTACATAACAATACATTTATAATGCAAAGTACATCAGAACCTATATAAAAGAGATACATCTGCCTAAATACTGACAGGGGTGCCACAGAGGTGCTGGGGAGCAGTGCCCAGGAGTAAGCTACTGGCCACAGGCGCACAAGGGCCCTAACTCACTATCAGTGGCCGCTCTGGGTCACTGCATTAGGGCTTCTAGGAACCTATGTGTCCAATATTTACCTCTAAGGCAAACACAGCCGAAGTTATGTCAAAGTGAAAAGGGACATTATTTACTCTTCAGACAGAACAGAAGGTGGGTATAAATGTTTTTGTTTTTTTTCACCTTGGGCCTTGGCCTCCACCTCCACCTCCTCCATTATACTTTGGGATTTGAAGAGACCCCAGAGTATAAGCAGCAGCCATTTTAGCTCATCTGAGACATATTTCCATTTGTTCAGTTTCGTAAGAAAAAAACAAACAAACTAGGAGTTTATATCTGCCCTACGCATTTTCTTTTTGCCTAAAATACCCTATGCAGAAGGCGGAATGATAATCATGATAGCCTGAAATCTGCAAAGGATTTGAAACTCACAAGCCCATACTTGCTAAGGCGTTTGCACCCTGCCTACTATATTTTTAGATAGTGGGTGGAGCAGGGCATGAATCTGGGTGGGTTGGGTCATAGGTGCCTCAGACAACCAGATTTACTATAACTCATGCCAGAAAATTGGTGTGAGTTATAACACAAATCTATACCAGTGTCTGTTGGCACGGATCTGTGACCAGATCCATCTATGTCTACCAGAGTTACTAAGAAGCCGTAGTCGCTAAGGGTAAGTTCACACTGGGCTTTTTGGTTCGAAACCTGAGGCGGAGGCTGCCTCAGGTTCCGGACCAAAATACAGTTAGCTGCAACTGGATGCTGGTGTACTGCACCGGCATCCAGTCAAGCACTCCGCTCCGGATTAGGCCCAAATGAATGGACCTAGTTGGGAGGGAGTGTCTTCAGGCTGATGTCGTGAGGCGAATCCGCCTGAAAGAATGAACATGTTTTTTTCTAGGAGCCGGAACAAAAGGCTCCCGGAAAAAAAGAACTGACCGGCTCCCATTGATTTCAATAGGAGCCATCTTTTTGATCAGGATTTTGAGGCGGATACGGACTCAAAATCTTGACCCAAAAACCCAGTGTGAACTTACCCTCAGTAACTCTATCAAGTTGTGCACCTGGTGGAGAATGACTTAAGACTGGCATAAGAATCGACAGTTTTAATAATTCCCCCAGGGTGTTGCTAAGTTGCCAGGGAAGTAACTTCCCCACAAAACTAGGTATCATCCTTACCTTTAGAAAGATAGAGATAGAATACTTGATCATTATTCTTCCTAATGATATTATAATAAACATTATTATTCATGCAATATACATGAGCGTTCAGTGCCGCTGTGATGCCCGAGTCAACACATTTTTCTTTTTATTTATTTTTGTCCTTTCCCAGGATTAGTTAGTATTCTGGATATGCTGCGGCTATACAGAGAGCAGTGTAGTTGTTCCTGGAGCCACCATTAAATATAAAACATTGTGATACTTGTAGCTGACTGCCTGCCACAGAATCAGGACGCTGATCAATCCCAGCCCAGAAGAAAGCTAGAAAGGCAGCTTCAGGTGGATATATTACAGCATGCATTACCCAGTTAAATTCCTAGTAGTCCGATTGTTGCTTGCATTTTGCCATTGGCTTTACTGCGTGGTTCTAACACCATAATAAATGACAGCCCCAGAGAAAACATGTGTTACTCTTTGGCTGAAATTTAGAAGGTTGTGTTATGGGACGGAGGATTTAAATGTGGCAGAGATCTCTTAAAAGGACGTCTGGTGCATACATATTATCCATATTTGCTAACTGGGTCCAAAAATCTAGTTATTCTTGGCTTTTAATTTCTAATCTTCCATTTGGAAAGAACCAATGTAAACAATTTGAAAGACATTGTGTGAAAGGAAATAGTCAGCTATTTATTATACGTGATGGATGCGTTTTGTATGTGGTGTTGAAGGACATTTTTCCAAATCATACATAACTATATGAAAACACAATTATTCATCTTCTTTGATTATAGTATAACATGAATAAGTGCAACGTTAACTTAATACAGAAATATATTTCTTGTTGTAAGGCACCTTTTACAAGTTATGGGTTTCAGGAGGATTTTGGCGTAGAATGGTATCCAAAATCTGCATCAAAGCTTCCTCCAATAAAAGTGAATAGGTTTTTACACCTCGTTGGCACATATCAGATGTAACGTCTCTGTCTGTTCGGGTCTCTGTGCCACCCTCCGCTCGTACGCTCTAGCGCAGGAGGCATGTTCAAGTTTTATTACTTGCTTAGAGTTTTTTTGTTGCAATGTCTGAACAATGCTCTATTATCTATCCTCTGTAATTGAATTCCCACCATATCCATCTCCTGCACCTTGTTTCTCTCCGTTCATTAAATCGTTAATCTTAGCCTTACCTGTGTGATTGACAACCTGTCTACCAATTAAGTCTGGGGTAAGTCCTGGGCTTCCTATGTAAAGCTCATCAGCCCACACAGTTTTGTTGGCTATTAAGACTCTGTCATGTGACTTTGTCCTCACTAGCTTCCTTCTTCTCTTTCTATTGAATTACTGACCTCTGACCTTTGGCTTCCATTGTAGCTACTCTTTTGGATTACGATTTTGTACTGCTTTGACTCTCTGGCTTTGACACTTGGCTTGCTGACTCCTCTTCTGTGTTGCTTGTCTTATCTTGTTCTGTGTACACTTATTCAGCAAAGGGACCGTCACCCAGCTACCATCTGTTGCCTAGAGCAGGTCTGGCAAGTAGGCAGGGACAGGGGCAGGGTCAAGTTTAGGACTCACTGTCTCTGTCTTCCTTTCTTCCTGGTTTCAGCAGCAGCTGCTGGGGAATTACACAACTAGCAATTCCCTTACATCAGATAAAGACTTGATTTTTGACATGAGAAAAAAATTAAGAATAAGAAATATGCATAGAAGAGTCGCCAGATTAGCCCCATATATATTAGCAATGTATAATGGGGATTGAATTTAATTTTCTGTACAATTCTATATATAAACAGGTTATGAAGGGAGTTGAATATACTACATGCAGTGTATAAAGCATAGAGACCAGCAATGTGAATGCTATGAGATGGCCTCCTCCTCTAGCCTTTGGTGGAGGAAGGGGTGGGAAGAACAAACAAGTGTGTAAAAGGGGAGGGATGAGATATTTTGACACCTATGTTAAATGTGAGTAAGTTGTGCCACCCTACAGTGACCCCCATAGAGTCAGGCACATTTACCTTTAATGCCCCCAGTCACAGACCTTCCATAACTGTGACACACATATTACTCCTATATCAGTGTAGTACACAAGAAAATTAGTAAGTTGCCTAAAAAATATTTTGCCCCCTATGGAAAATCTTGGTAAATTATGCCACCCCAGTGTCCCCCATAGAGTCACATTTTGCTGTAATGCTGCAAGCTACAGAGTTTTCTAACTCACCATGCATAATATCTTAGGTATAGCACCTCTCTATGTAAGTTTGAGCATTTTCAGTCTAAAATGTATACATAAATGAAAAAAATGAAAAAGCGGCACCTACATTGTGTAATTCAGCAATGGTTGTAATGGTCGGAGAGCTGCTGGCCTGGGCAGCCTTTCTGCAAGCTATGAGTTATGCTTCCTTGTTTTCGCTTGGGGACAGAAGTTTCCCTTTCAAAGTTGCAGCTCTGGCCATTTGGAGACACTTCAATGCAATTTACCATTCTGGACAACACCTTTTTAACAAAGTCAATTAATAAAATATGCTGAACTTATACACATAAAAACTTGGGTCAGTCTTTGCTCTGCTGTTCCAATTGTCAGTAAATACACTTTTCATATAAAGATGGATGGAGGAAGTACGCTGTGATTGATCTTTATGTCACCATGTATTTTCTTATTGTCACTGGAGGAACAATAACTGGCTGACTGCCTTGTTAATAAGGAGGCAAAGAGGCCGGGGTGGACAGAATAATGCAGAATTTATTAGCCAGTAAATTAAATGTAAAAGCCAACGGGATCTTTTAAGGCATCAGCAAAGACATTCATCTACTGATATCAACAGCAAAAGAAAGTTTCCGTACAATACTTAAGCTAGATTGGCTACTTGGGATATGAAGTTACATCCGGTAATTATTTCTTTGAGGTTCCTTCAGACACCCTAATAAACATGACCTCATGGTCTACCAAGTACAGATCTTATTAGGCTAAGTCTAAGGCTAAAGCCTCATGGGACGTCCCGCAGCAATAAAGAAAAACCGTGGTGGGAACACATCGCGGTTCTTCCCGCAGCACTGTAAACAGAAAGTTTGCAGAGTTTTCCTCCACAGACTTTCTGTTGTAATTATACTTATGGCTAAACTGACGGCGTGTACGTAAGTATAATTAACATGCTGCGATTTCCAAAACGTGCTGTTTTTAGAAGTAGTGGCGTGTCCGCATGGCAGTTTTTACCTCAAAGTAATAAAGATCCCACTGGAATAATGTAGATTGCTCGAATGTGTATTTATTCACGACAAATATACAATGCTTGGTAAGGAAAATGAACGTTTTTGGCCAGTCTTGGCCTTTATCAGACTCTGTTTTATAAATGTAATGGATAAACAGAAACGAATGTAGAAGAGGCAAGGATATAGATCCTTTTAGTTAAGGATGAGGAAATTTGCCTATAACTGGGCTCCCATGGGTAGTGGGCGTATATATATGCAGCTGTATTGTTGTGTTTAAACCCGTGTTTCCTATCACATTGGTGGTGTGGTAGGGGTCCCGATTGTCCCTTCTCATTGCTGTAGAAACATCCACAATGTGTGGACTGGAGGCGGGTGGAATCAAAGGTTCCACTGCCAACTTACCTTGCATTCCTAAAAATCCAGCCCAATACTGAGAATTTAACAAAATGCTCAGCAGACAAAAGTTGTCTTCTGAGCACACAATCATTCCTGGACTTTTCCCATCTCGCCCACCTGAGTAGTTTGGGCGAGATGTGCACCCCCTCCATTATCTGACTGGCCATCGGCTTACAATATGTAATAATTTGGACGTCCTTGCACTGGTTTTAGTGATTCCCAGGAGCTTCAGATTATACTTCTGTGCCGAATAATATGCAAATCTCATGAACACATCCATACTTAAAGGGGTTGTCCCGTCACAAGGATCCTATCTATAATGCTTATTAATGTGAATGTAAGACTTTTCCTAAATACATTGCTTCAGCAAAACTGCTTTGTTTGGCCACTATCTTACTTTATTCATTTTTTTGTGGCCACAGCCCTGACCTAGCTGCTCCTGAGTCAAGTGATGTGTCAGCCTGCTCTGAGGGGGGAGGGAGGAGGGGCTAAGTGCACGGGAGTGAGCCTGGGGGGGGGGGGGCAATGGCGGATCCAGGGTTTGCGGGGCCCTGGGCAATTGACTTTGGCGAGGCCCTACTTACTGGGGGTCTCGCACTTCTAACCTGTACTTCCCAACTGTTGAAGACTAGAAAGAGGGAACAAAACATGCGGCGCGTGCAGCGCGCTGCAGCAAATTAGGCCCCGCCCACTTTTATGTTGACTCCACCCATTCTCATTCAATTTTCATGTGATTCCACACAGTATAATCCTCCTACAGTCACCCGTAAATTATATCTCCCCCCCATTTTCATATACACCCTTCATCTACCCCTAGTTTCATGTCCCCCCCTCTATCTCTGTCCCCAGTTTCATGCCATTCTCCCCCTTTATCTGCCCACAGTTTCATTTCCCCCCCGTCTCTGCTCCAGTGTCATGCCGTTCTCCCCCCTTCATCTGCCCCAGTGTCATGCCGTTCTCCCCCCTTCATCTGCCCCAATGTCATGCCATCCCCCCCTTCATCTGCCCCAGTGTCATGCCGTTCTCCCCCTCCATCTGCCCCAGTGTCATGCCGTTCTCCCCCCCTCCATCTGCCCCAGTGTCATGCAGTTCTCCCCCCTCCATCTGCCCCAGTGTCATGCCGTTCTCCCCCTCCATCTGCCCCAGTGTCATGCCATTCTCCCCCCTCCATCTGCCCTAGTGTCATGCTGTTCTTCCCCCCTCCATCTGCCCCAGTGTCATGCCATTCTCCCCCCTCCATCTGCCCCAGTGTCATGCTGTTCTTCCCCCTCCATCTGCCCTAGTGTCATGCCATTCTCCCCCCTCCATCTGCCCTAGTGTCATGCCGTTCTCCCCCCCTCCATCTGCCCCAGTGTCATGCTCTTCTCCCCCCTTCATCTGCCCCAGTGTCATGCTGTTCTCTCCCAGTGTCATGCTGTTCTCCCCCCTCCATCTGCCCCAGTGTCATGCCGTTCTCCCCCCTCCATCTACCCCAGTGTCATGCCGTTCTCCCCCCTCCATCTGCCCCAGTGTCATGCCGTTCTCCCCCCTCCATCTGCCCCAGTGTCATGCTGTTCTCTCCCCCCCTTCATCTGCCCCAGTGTCATGCCATTCTCCCCCCTCCATCTGCCCCAGTGTCATGCCATTCTCCCCCCTCCATCTGCCCCAGTGTCATGCTGTTCTTCCCCCCTTCATCTGCCCCAAAGCCATGCCATTCTCCCCCCTCCATCTGCCTTAGTGTCATGCTGTTCTTCCCCCTCCATCTGCCCCAGTGTCATGCCATTCTCCCCCCTCCATCTGCCCCAGTGTCATGCTGTTCTTCCCCCCTTCATCTGCCCCAGTGTCATGCCATTCTCCCCCCCTCCATCTGCCCTAGTGTCATGCCATTCTCCCCCCTCCATCTGCCCTAGTGTCATGCCGTTCTCCCCCCCTCCATCTTCCCCAGTGTCATGCAGTTCTCCCCCCTCCATCTGCCCCAGTGTCATGCCGTTCTCCCCCTCCATCTGCCCCAGTGTCATGCCGTTCTCCCCCCTTCATCTGCCCCAGTGTCATGCTGTTCTCCCCCCTCCATCTGCCCCAGTGTCATGCCGTTCTCCCCCCTCCATCTACCCCAGTGTCATGCCGTTCTCCCCCCTCCATCTACCCCAGTGTCATGCCGTTCTCCCCCCTCCATCTGCCCCAGTGTCATGCTGTTCTTTCCCCCTCTATCTGCCCCAGTGTCATGCCATTCTCCCCCCTCCATCTGCCCCAGTGTCATGCCGTTCTCCCCCCCTTCATCTGCCCCAGTGTCATGCCATTCTCCCCCCTCCATCTGCCCCAGTGTCATGCCATTCTCCCCCCTCCATCTGCCCTAGTGTCATGCCGTTCTCCCCCTCTTCATCTGCCCCAGTGTCATGCCGTTCTCCCCCTCCATCTGCCCCAGTGCCATGCCGTTCTCCCCCTCCATCTGCCCCAGTGTCATGCCGTTCTCCCCCCTCCATCTACCCCAGTGTCATGCCATTCTCCCCCCTCCATCTGCCCTAGTGTCATGCCGTTCTCCCCCTCCATCTGCCCCAGTGTCATGCCGTTCTCCCCCCCTCCATCTGCCCCAGTGTCATGCTGTTCTCCCCCCCTCCATCTGCCCCAGTGTCATGCCGTTCTCCCCCCTCCATCTACCCCAGTGTCATGCCGTTCTCCCCCCTCCATCTGCCCCAGTGTCATGCCGTTTTCCCCCTCCATCTGCCCCAGTGTCATGCTGTTCTTTCCCCCTCTATCTGCCCCAGTGTCATGCCATTCTCCCCCTCCATCTGCCCCAGTGTCATGCTGTTCTCCCCCCCTTCATCTGCCCCAGTGTCATGCCATTCTCCCCCCTCCATCTGCCCCAGTGTCATGCCATTCTCCCCCCTCCATCTGCCCTAGTGTCATGCCGTTCTCCCCCTCTTCATCTGCCCCAGTGTCATGCCGTTCTCCCCCTCCATCTGCCCCAGTGCCATGCCGTTCTCCCCCTCCATCTGCCCCAGTGTCATGCCGTTTTCCCCCTCCATCTGCCCCAGTGTCATGCTGTTCTCTCCCCCTCTATCTGCCCCAGTGTCATGCCATTCTCCCCCCTCCATCTTCTCCAGTGTCATGCTGTTCTCCCCCCCCTTCATCTGCCCCAGTGTCATGCCATTCTCCCCCCTCCATCTGCCCCAGTGTCATGCCATTCTCCCCCCTCCATCTGCCCTAGTGTCATGCCGTTCTCCCCCTCTTCATCTGCCCCAGTGTCATGCCGTTCTCCCCCTCCATCTGCCCCAGTGCCATGCCGTTCTCCCCCCTCCATCTGCCCCAGTGTCATGCCGTTCTCACTCACACACACTCACACACACACTCACCATTCCTCGTTCCCTCGCAGCTCTCTCCCTCATACACATATTGTAGCCGCGATGTGATGACGTCATCACATCGCGGCTACAAATGCCGGAGCTCAGCGTTAAAGCAGGAGCTGAGCTGTGACAGTTCCGGCTTTAAACGCCTATTCATTCAGCTCATCGGCGTCCTACCGCCGATGAGCCGAATACATAGGCGTTTAAAGCAGGAGCTGTCAGCTCCTGCTTTAACGCTGAGCTCAGTTGGAGTCGGGACATGCCGACCGGGACCATTTTGTTAGGTCCCGGCCGCGCCGCGGGGCCCCGCTAAGCGTGGGACCCCGGGCGGTTGCCCGGCTCGCCCGGCCCTGGATCCGCCCCTGGGGGGGTAGTTTACCCTTTGGGGAGAAGGGGCCGCCAATACAGGGTTAGACGCCGGCACAGGTGAAGCCAGCAACATCGCTATGCTCTGCCCTGCATGAAGCCAGCAGCGGCAGAAGCGATGCAGGGTGTCGGGTCTGTATTTGCATTGTGAAGGGTAGACTGGTGTATGAGCGCGCACGCAGGGCCGGCGGCATCTCGCCGCTTAGCTTTGCATATGTGACCCCGCCCACCAATGATGAGACAAAGCCGGAAGACAGAAGATTTTAGAGGAACGAAGACGGTTGAGTATGCGACGTGGGAGTACCCCTTTAAATTTGTAGACAACTGAAATGTGTTTTGGAAAATATATATATATATATATATATATATATATATATATATATATAATTAAATATTACAATGTTTTCCTCTAACAATTGCCTGTGGGTATAACTATGAATGCAGAATCTCAGAATTTTAAGAAACATAGCCACGATTTCCTTAGTATGACTGCTTATCAGCAGAAACACTGCATACAGTAAGGAAATCATGGCTGGGTTTCTGACAAGTGCCAGACCATTGAAAATTCCTGCATTCATGGTCGTATCCATTGGCAATCTGTCAAAAGACAAAAATAATCTTCAAAACTCTGCAAAATTTAATATTATTCATATTTGCAAAAGGATTTAACTTGTAATTGTCTGTAAGATGAAATATGGTTATGTCCATGGGAAAACCCCCTTAGGCTAAGGGGTTTCCGCACTGTGGGGCTTTATCCTTAAGCAAAACCTCCTCCACCCAACTGCTGTTAAGTAGAATTCTAACAAGGTTGTTGGTTGTCAGTTATGCCGCTGCTATGCAGGGTGGCATGTTTAGTAATTGATTTTGATATCAGTGATATAGTCTGCAGGGTGTGCAGTGAGAAGAGGTGCAACAGGGCCCCTAATCTTATGGGGCCACAATTATTGTATAAGATGTAAATTGCTACAAGAAGCTACGAGCTTTAAATTCAATTACCATAGTTACTATGTGTAAGAAAGCATCTCTGAGGGCCGGGTATACAGTTTGCTTCATTTGTGTTTATCTGTATACACATTAGGAAGCTGCTATGTTGTCACATTTAGCTTTTTTTAATCAATGAAGTTAATGTATGTATCTATCTTATGATTGGTTCAGTCACTGCAAAAGTGACTTGAGGATGCCTTTTGCAGCAAGAAAGCAGATGGCACTGTGAAAATCCCTGTAATCTGGAAAAGGGCAATAAACAAGTTCCCCAAGTGCCCAATAGAAATGTAAAGCTATTTAATTCTCAAATTAAAAGAACAAAGTATGAATTGGATTTTCTCATAAATGTAACAGCACACATAGATCTGTTGTTAATTAAATGCACTTATCAAGCATATAAACAATTCTAATAAGACAGCGGCGACAAATAAATATAACCATAATGGTATACTTAAAAAGATCCCAAAGCAATCTTACTCACTAAAGGAGTCTGTAAAGACAGCAATAGAAACAAACATACTGGCTAAATAGAAAAAAAAGAATTCTGGGCTCTTAGAGGAAAAAAAAAATCTCCGAATTCTGATGGAAAGTGATTGCTTGTCTACCTAAGTCATGTCTGGATCTGAGAGACTCCTCTGTAAACACGACATAAATAAAGAAATAAAGCTTTTCTTGCATCCACAGATACAAAATCATCTCTTGAGAAATGTATTTTAACAGCATATTACAAAGTAAGGGCTGAGAGAATTCAGCCCTATACAGTGTTGGCTAAAAGTATTGGCACCCCTGCAATTTTGTCAGATAATACTCATTTTCTTCCAGAAAATGACTGCAATCACAAATTCTTTGGTATTATTATCTTCATTTAATTTGTCTTCAATGGAAAACCACAAAAAGAATTGTCAAAAAGCCAAATTGGATATAATTCCACACCAAACGGAGGTGGACAAAAGTAATGGCACTGTTTGAAAAATCATGTGATGCTTTTCTAATTTGTGTAATTAACAGCACCTGTTACTTACCTGAGGCACCTAACAGGTGCTGGCAATAACTAAATCACACTTGCAGCCAGTTGAAATGGTTTAAAGTTGACTCAACCTCTGTCCTGTGTCCTTGTGTGCGCCACATTGAGCATGGAGAAAAGAAAGAAGACCAAAGAACTGTCTGAGGACTTGAGAAGCAAAATTGTGAGGAAGCATGAGCAATCTCAAGGCTACAAGTCCATCTCCAAAGACCTGGATGTTCTTGTGTCTACCGTGCGCAGTGTCATCAAGGAGTTTCTCTGGTCAGATGAGACAAAAGTAGAGCTTTTTGGGAAAAGGCATCAACATAGAGTTTACAGGAAAAAAAAGAGGCCTTCAAAGAAAAGCACACGGTCCCTACAGTCAAACATGGCAGAGGTTCCCTGATGTTTTGGGGTTGCTTTGCTGCCTCTGGCACTGGACTGCTTGACCGTGTGCATGGCATTATGAAGTCTGAAGACTACCAACAAATTTTGCAGCATAATGTAGGGCCCAGTGTGAGAAAGCTGGGTCTCCCTCAGAGGTCATGGGTCTTCCAGCAGGACAATGACCCAAAACACACTTCAAAATGCACTAGAAAATGGTGGTGAGAGAAAGCACTGGAGACTTCTAAAGTGGCAGCAATGAGTCCAGACCTGAATCCCATAGAACACCTGTGGAGAGATCTCTTGATGGCAGTTTGGAGAAGGCCCCCTTCACATCTCAGGGACCTGGAGCAGTTTGCCAAAGAAGAATGGTCTAAAATTCCAGCAGAGCATTGTAAGAAACTCATTGATAGTTACCGGAAGCGGTTGTTCGCAGTTATTGTGTCTAAAGGTTGTGCTACCAAGTATTAGGCTGAGGGTGCCAATACTTTTGTCCGGCCCATTTTTGGAGTTTTGTGTAAAATGATCAATGATTTGACTTTTTTTTCATTCTCTTTTGTGTTTTTTCATTGCAAGCAAAATAAATGAAGATATTAATACCAAAGAGTTTGTGCTTGCAATAATTTTCTGGAAGAACATGAGTATTATCTGACAGAATTGCAGGGGTGCCAATACTTTTGGCCAACACTGTATATGGCAGTAGACGTATTTAACAATTACTGGCCCGGTTCCCTTGATTCTTACAGTAATGAAACAAATGATTATGTCCATTCCCTTGTTTTCATATTCTATGCTCAGCGGTGCTTTTAGCCTGTTTGGAAAAAGTAAAAATGTGCTGTAACTATATTGCTAATCAGAATACAGTATACAGGGATGGACTGTACAGTATATTCTGTATATATTACATAACAAAAAGACTTACACTAGGTTCAGACTAGTGTTCAGGTTTCCATCCTTTGGGTCCACATGGGAAAACCCTGTCCGCTTAAAGTGTGGTTACACACGGAACTCGCAGAATCCCATAGACCAGGGGTAGGGAACCTTGTCTCTCCAGCTGTTATAAAACTACAACTCCAAGCATGTATACTTGCACTGCTGTTATTGGAACTCCGATGGAAGTGAATGGAGCATGATGGGAGTTATAGTTTCACAGCAGCTGTAGAGCCAAGGTTCCCGACCCCTGACATAGACTATAATAGGGGCCGCCGGGTTTCCGACAATTTTATTCTAAAACCAGTGGAGAGAAAAGTCCTCCTTGGACCCACAGTAGTGCATGATGGTGTTTCCACACAGCCCATGGGTCATGGACCAGAAAGAAATTGTAGCATGTGCTACTTTAGTCTGTATTGGGGCAACATGGACTTGGACTGTCTTTGACTATCCCCAGTCCATCTCCTCAGTTGCCATACAAAGTGCATGTATGTAAAAAGAGACCTATCTGTAGATAGAGATGGGTGCAGCCAGCGGGAGGATATTAACTAAACCAAAGTTATCCTCCAAAAGCAGCAGAGCCCTATCTGTAGATGGCTACGGGGTTCTTGCCAGCTGTCAGTACAGAGCTTGGTGCTTGTTTGGCTTCGTGAGAGGTCTCAAGGGCTACAGATCCTTTTTGCAGGGAAATATTGCAGGTCTGGAATTAGAACTGCGTTAAAAATGAAATATCTCTGCGTTTTGACTGTGTACACAGTTACGAACAGCTGAAAAAATACTAACTGTAAGCAAAACGCTTTGATGAAACCTGCCTAATAGATATTCTAAAGAGTATTTCCAATGGGAAACTGTGCTGTGTAATAATGATAAGGATTATCTGTGTGCTAATAGCTCTTCCTATGGGTTCTGTACTGAGTAGTCCTGCACCTTCCTCACCGCTTGGCTGTGCTATAGTACACAGCATCACAGCCTCTCAGGCATCTTAACAAGGCAGTGTTAACGGAGAAGAACAAAGACAACAAACGGCAGCCATCCTACAGTAAAGGGGACTTCAATCATTGAAGGTTCAGTGATTGAACTGATACAAATGTGTTTTCTTTTCCTTGACGTCTAGTGAAATGTAATGGAATATATGACCTACTGAGTTTCTTTTTTTAACACTTACTGCAGAGGGAGCCTCATGAATAGATGCCTTGATTTACTGCATATCCAGCACTGTGTTATTGACAGCAAAGGGGGATGTGAGGAATGGCGGCACAGAATAGCACAGCGGTGTCACATGCACTTTATGAAAATCAAGTCATTTACACAATGCACCCAATAATAGGAGACCGAATACAAGTGAGCTGTGTAGTCAGAGCGCCTCGCATGAATACTTTACTGAGTTTCCTGTCGGGAGGAAATATGGGGCCTATCAATAATCCTTGATGTTGTCAACTCCGAGTCCCCTACAAATGTCAGGCCTAGGCCTAGGCTGCTTTATGTTACTTCTTAAATGCTGTTGTATACACATTATATAAGACAGCATGTTACAAATTGGATAGTATTACTATAGCAGAACCCTGCTTGGGACTATATTGATTCACATAATTGCTATCATTATGGAATTGTATCTCTGCTTTTGTTCATCAATACTAAATAAAAATGTATAAGGGTGATATTATGCATGAGATCCCAAAATGGCAATATGAATATAGCTATGGGTGATTTGCAGGTTGGGAGAGGAGACGTATAGTGAAGCTGTTTGATTTCTGCTATCCTATCTGGAAGCAGAATATCATAGAGGGAGAAAAGGGGAACATGATATATAGATTTATATGATATGGTGCGTGATTAAATAAATCTGTGTAAATCCAGACAGGACTACTAGGAGAGACTATTAAGGTGCATTCACACAGAGGAAAATGGTGAGGAATTTGGTGTGGAATTTCAGCGCTGAAAAAAAAGCCACCCATTGATTTCAATGGGTTCCTTTTCCTGCTAGCACATAAAGGAACCCATTGAAGTCAATGGGAGGCTTTTTTTTCAGCGCTGAATCTGACACGGATTCCACACCAAATTCAGTGCCATTTTCTTCCTTGTGAATGCACCCTTAGGCTGCATTCACACAGAGTAACGCCAGGCGTCATTTGTGTGTAATTTGTGTGTCTTTTACGGCCGTCATGAAACGTTTACATAGAGTTCTATAGGAAAAGACGTCCGTCATTTACGGCCGTCATTTACGGCCGTCATTACAATGACGGCCGTAAATGACGGCCGTAAATGACGGCCGTCTTTTCCTATAGAACTCTATGTAAACGTTTTATGACGGCCGTAAAAGACACACAAATTACACACAAATGACGCCTGGCGTTACTCTGTGTGAATGCAGCCTTAGGCTGCATTCAAACAACCAAGTTTCAGCCGTAAAACTCGGTCTCTGTGTTGGCTGGATTACCTCGGTCTCTGTGTTGGCTGTCTCCTCTCTGCGACATAGTGTCCTGTAATGTGATTAGCATGGGACAGTTTGTCACTGGGAGGCAGTGACACCTAGTAGCATAGATATCTATACTGTCTATATCTAGTCTCTCTCTGGGCATAAGGTGCAGGCCAGTAAATTCGGTTAACAAATGGACCGAGTTTCATGGCTGAAACTCGGATGTGGGAATACGCCTTTATGATAATGCAGAATGCGTACATTTCCAGCGTTCTGCTTAAGAATATGTCACTGACTCTGGTGTAGAATCTGCCTCCAAATCGGATTCCAGATTCCGCCATGTGAACATACCCTAGTGTTAGAAAGTATATTCAGGTATTTGTTTTATTATTTGTTTCTTTGACGCTATTCCGATTTCCCAGTTTTTGCCTATTACATCTAATGAAGTGGGATCTAAAGCTGGCCACTTACACTTTAGATAAGTTACCAACAGATATTCTTTCCAGCCCCCATATGTGTGCATGCTTGGCTCGGTTGAGCATGCATATATTCTCAATAGGTAGAGGGGAGAAGCAGATTCAGGTACCTTTTATCTAATGTGTATGACCACCCTAAGGCTAAGTTCCTACAAAGCGAAGCGTAGCAATAAAAAGTTGCAGAAAAAAATATGGGAGAAATGCATCACGTTTTTGAAAAATTATCTTTTCCGCTGCAAATTCTTTTCTGCGATGTGTGAATGGGATTAGTTATTCACTGTGCAGGTACTGTAAAACACAGCGTTGGGCTTGAGTCTAAGGCTGGGTTCACACTGGGCTGGATTTTGATGCAGAATCCATGTCAAAATCTGCCTTAAAGAACTGCCTCCCATTGAATTCAATGGGTTCCTTTATCCGCGAGCGGTTTGTTCCTGCTCGCGGAAAAAAGAAGTGACCTGCCCTTTCTTGCTTTGGATTCTGTGGCGGAATCTGCCGCAGAGTCCGCAGCGCAAACACTCCCTCCCGACTAGGCCCATTCATTTGGGCCTAATATGCAGCAGAATGCGCCTCAAAATCCAGTCCAAAAAACTCCCATCTGAACCTTACACAAGACATTCTCTACCACATTGCCTCAATTGTACGTTCCCATTTGAGTCACCACGCACAGAGAACCATGATCTATCTTCCCTGTGCTATTTATTCCTAAAATATCTCCATGTACTGGACGCAGTCTGCATGGACCAAGAGAAAAGTTAAAAACCCAGTTTCAGGGTCCTAAGTGACACGGTATCAAACACCATTGAGGGAGATTTACTGAAGCAAAGATTTTTTGGCATTTTGAAAACCCACAATATTACTTTTTTATGGAGCTGATTTTGCACTGGCATTTTCCCAGCTGAACGTAAAAGAATATTTATGTTGTTAAATCAAGCTGTCTTTAGCTGAGGAGTAAAGCTGGAGAACTTCTTTGATTAATTCCCCTAAACCTCCCCAAAAGAACAAGCCGTTAATTTAATTAATCTAACAGATGCTTGGGATCTTTTTTTTTCATTCATATGGCAGTTTATATGATTTTTTAGCCTCTTACGCGGTAGCTTTTTGCATTTATAGTGGCCACAAATATGTGGTTAATGAAAATCTGCATAATAAATTCTCACTATAAAATTCAGATCCTGTTCTACACTTGCATATAGAAAAGGTACCAAACCGTCTCTCTGACTTTGATGGTCACGTTGGGCAGTCAACGCTTGTCAGTTTCTACCACTACTCACAATCTGTGTAATGCAGACATATTCGCTAAATAGCTAGTCCTTTCACTGTCACTGCAATGAGTATATATAACCTATACGGGGAAATCAGAATACTGTAACACCCATATATCTTTAAGAAGTTTACATTTAGATTAAGCTCATTAATACTATTATTATTATTATTATTATTATTATTATTATTATTATTATTATCTATTGCGAGGCTTCTCAAAGCTTTTTTGACAGGACCATACCAACCATACCATACCAATTAGTGCTACCACTGGGTGCCAAACAAACTCCATCATGCTGTACACATAATACCCTGCCCTGGGCAGGTGTAACATAAAAAAAAATACGCGCCTGTCCCCAGCATTTCAGTGTCAGCCACCAAAGCCCTTTTGGTTGAGCACCAAGCCTTGGTCCCCGGAAGTCTTGTAACCCACGTGGCCGCTAAGGCCAATCAGTAGCCTCAGCAGTCACCGAAGAGAGACCAGTGACATATTTGAGTGACATCACTGGTCCCACTACAACAACTGCTGAGGCCACTGATTGGCCTCAGCAGTCACATGTGGATGGGACTTCCACTACTGAGAGAAGACTGGATTGCGCAGGGAAAACACCGGTGCACCATGGAAAGATGATTATGAATTTTTTTTCATTGTCCCAGCCTATTTAAAGCTTAAATGGATTGTCCATTTTTTGCCTCCACAACCCCTTTAATGCAGATCAGCTCCTATCTTCTGTAATGGAACCAAGCTGAAGTGACTTGGTTCAGTCACTAGATAGAGAACAAAGCTATCTTCTTTCTGCTCCATTTTCTGTATATCAGCTGCTGAGAACAGCTGATCGACGTAGTGCCAGTTGCCAGCCCTTCACCAATCTGATATTGATAATGTATCCTTAGGGTAGGTCATTAATATTTTCAGTCTGGAAAACCCCTTTAAATCATCTGATTAGTGAGGGTGTTAGGATTTGGACCACTTGTATTCTAATGAGGATAGGCGATTAGTATTAAAGTCTTAGAAAAATCCTTTAGGCTGAAGCCCTACATTGCAGAAACGCAGCTTTTTTTGTTGCAGATTTTGCTGCGGTTTTTTGAGCCTAAGTCAGGAGTGGATTGAGCAGAAGGGAGAAGTGTAAGGCTCCGTTCTCACGGAGTAACACGCTGCTCATTTAGACACGTATACACGTGGGTGCCTGCTTAAGCGCACTACACATTGAAATCAATGGGATCTGTTTTGAAGCGCCGCGCTCTGACACGTGTATACATGTCTAAATGAGCGGCGCGTTACTCCGTGAGAACGGAGCCTAAGAACTTCCTATATGTTTCCCATTCCTTTTGTAGCCATTCTTGATATATTTTTTTTCAGGACAAACTCATTTATATTTTTACCTTAGAGTTTATAGCCCTGTTTAAAAACTGGATACATTAGTAATGTCAGTATGCGTAGTGTGTGATAGTGTCGCACGTCATCGATGCAGCAGTGTAAACAGAGACCAGCAGGGGACCATCGGATCATCGACACTAGAGCAGCAGGCAGTTTGAAAGTTGTGTATATACACATTTGATATTTTCGGCTGTAAGCAGCGGCCATACAATTTTTATATCTTAACTTGTCGGTATAGAGATTTGTAGACCCAGCAAGCTGTGCACTGTGTGTGGCTGCAGCTAATACTATTTACCACAATGAGATGAATGCTTTCACACTTCATCCAAAGCCACGCTTAGGTTAAATGTTAACTGCAACTCTTTACGTGTGCGTCTAGCCAGTGCAAAGCTGATTCACATCAGGTTTTTTCCTCGGCGAAGCAAAGCCAAAAAAGCACTTACTGTGAAAGAGGGCAGATGTTTCTGTTTCATAAAATCAGTGGTAAATGTTTGGATCAACTCCCTGTATTGCTTTCCCAAGAGAAAATGCCAAAAAAGTCCATTCTTCACGATTGTAGTTTACAAAAGTATTATTGAAGTAAATGAGCCGAACCTATAAGAAACGTAAATAGAAATGGAAGCTTTAGTCTTTTTGTGAATTACTTGCTGGATAGTGTCTGGTGCACGAATAAACACAAGAAAGTGACAGGGAAGAAAATAAGGGTTTGTAATGGTCTGGTTTTTTAGCAATAGTGAAGCTTCCATAACGGGCTTGTACATCACGATGAGGTGGTATTGTGGTACAGACAAAATGTAAAGCAACCCTCTTATCCTTACCCTTTTACTCTTACTAAAGGGTGTATTACATATAGCAATGAGCAGGTGAATGGGGGAGGGACATTTATCAGGCCTCTTGCACCTGTTATCTTCTAATTTTGGCCCCTTTTTTCAGTTAAAAAAAAAAATTACATGTGCAAGGTTTGTCATGTGTTTGTGCCAATTTACCGTAAGGCTTTGTTAAAAATGTGCAAAAATAGGGCAACTGCACTTTAGTACATGGGTAGTACTAAAGCACCCCAAAAAGACAGGAGTGGAATCACAATTTCCTTGGGCTGAATTTGCACAAGCATTATTTCATTACATCTTGCACCTTTCTGGTAAATTAGGCACTTAAATACAACACAGAAAAAAAAAAAGCTAAAAATGGGCAAAAAAGCTGCAAATATTAAATTATTCAACATTATTTTGAAAAAACCCTTGTTCCCCCATCATTTTAAGGACAGCGATTGGTTAGCAAATGAGCAAACGCTTGTTGGTTGTATGATGGATTGTTAGGTTGGTAGCACATTCTCCATCCTCCATTCATAGGAATAATAAGGGTTATCCACATGTATATTGTTGATCTGTAATTGTTATTGTAATTTATATGACCATGCAATAACACCCGAAATCCATTTGCTTTAGTATATCTGTGGCAATTACAGGTAATGTTTTTGAAACTCTTAGGCTTCCTGTATATACTGTACCTACATTGTAGCGTCCACTAGGGAAAGGTGATGGCTTTGGTAATGAACTGAACCAGGCGCCTCCTTCACACTTAAAGAGGACCTTTCATGCTGGAAAGCTGACAGTGTGCTGAATTCAGTGCCCGGGTGCTGTTAGTTTCGGCACCGATATCCCTTCACCATCAGAAGGGGGGCCTTAATGCTCAGCATCATCACTGGGTGGTAAGGAGCACCACTTCTGATGCGATGCTTTGGAAGAGTACTGTCGGGGGTGCAGTCCTTACCACCCAGCGATGACCCTAAGTAGTAAGGCCCACCCTTCTGACAGTGGAGTGATATCAGTGTCAAAACTAACAATGCCAATATGTCCAGCATTGGGCCCATACCTCGCAAGAGAAAGGTCCTATTTACCTTCCACATAGAAGTAGAGGAAGCTCTCTATCATGGCTGACAGAAGAAGCTCCAGTTATGAGAGCACTCAGAGAGATATTAGACCATACATAAAGTTCTCATGCGGAAAGTATATTAGTAAGTTTCTTTCATTTACATTTGGAAAGAACTGAAGATTTTTGCGATTGTTGGACACCCCCTTTAATGTGTGTGTCACCCTTGTGCAGGGCCCATGCTGATCTCTGAATCTTTCCAATTTAAGTATATTATGTACTGCCGCTGACAAGAAAATTCGTGAAAAACATCCCCTTTATATAAAGGAGGTCAAGACATAGAGAACCCAAATAATGACTGAGTTTTAAAGTCCTAAACCCACTTGCTGCTGAAGGCAACTGTAGTGAAGTGAGGCCATATGTAAAGTACTGTACTCAAGTACAGTTGTTGCTTTCCCACTGTCAACCATCTGATCTGCAATCCATCTTCGTGCACAACAACAGTGGGTGTTGGAGATGAGCATCTATATGGTGCTATAGTAACTCACCTGCTCCCTTTGAGTCCATATAGTAACTCACCTGCTCTCCTGCTTTGAGTCCATTGGTGAGAAAGACGCATTGCAAATATTTCTTATTGTCTTATCGACATTCTAACATGGTGAATTCTCTGCTGCGGTAGGTTGTTATAATGGTGACATCTAAGCAGTTTGCTTCATCCTATTGAACATGTAGGTGCCAAAAAGCTTTGCCTATAGACTGACCTAAGAGAGGATAGAATGTCATGTCTATAGTCATTTATCATAAAATTAGATTTCAACAGCTCATTATAACATAAATAAGTAATGGAGGAATTTTTATCTAGATTTTCTCTACCCTTCAAGTGTTTCCAAAGTTCTTTGATCAGGCTCCAAACATACTGTTGCTGAATGTGAATATAGTTGAATGTGGATGCGCAACTTTTCCACTGAGGAATTTAATGACTGAAGGTTTAGAGAATTTCGGAATTAAATAGCCAAAACTCGCAGATAGATTTTTTTCTTAATTTGACAAATAATAAATTCTCAATTTATGGACCTGAAGGCAAACTATGATTTTGGGCTAAACTTGCAATGTGATCTAATACATTTAAAATGGACATCTACAAGATGTGTGATACCGAATACCGATCATATAATAAACAGTGTTTTATATGGCTTTATCATGTGTCTAACTTGTAGTTTAGGTCCCAGGATGTGATTTCTGCAGGCATTTTATTATATAATATCTCATTTCTACCCTCCCTGCTTTATTGAATCAGGAGCAGCCATTATTGGGTTATTTCACTGGAATCCTGTCTTAGGCCGGGTTCACACGGAGTTACGTGCCGCGAGATTTGGCACGTAGACGCCGCGTGACCCTTTGCGTGCCGTACACGCTCCCATTCATTTCAATGGGAGCGGGGAGCGTATGCGCCGCGCTAGTTTGCGGCCGTGCATTTATTCACGGCCGCAAACTAGCGCGGCGCATACGCTCCCCGCTCCCATTGAAATGAATGGGAGCGTGTACGGCACGCAAAGGGTCACGCGGCGTCTACGTGCCAAATCTCGCGGCACGTAACTCCGTGTGAACCCGGCCTTAAGACAGGCTTGCACATTCCAGTGAGCGCCCTCTATTGGTTTGCAACAATGAGGCAGCAACTGTCTTCCTAATTACATCATGGAAGGCGGATTTGCATATTCTTCCCATAGTTCCTTGCAAAGTGGAGTGCTAAAGGCTTAACAAGTCTCCACACACCTATATGGTGGTCTCTCCCTAAGGAGTGACAATATCCCCCGAACCCTGTCTAAGCCTCTCACCTCTACCAGGTTATAGTCCTCTCTACATCGGGCTGATGAGATCCAACCAGATCGAAACAGCTGTCCTCGATTGAGAGACTATAACCTGGTAATAATCCCAGCGTCATTGCTAAACAAAGGCCTCTTGGAAGGTCGGGCATGAGGCTAAAGGGAGCAGCCATTATTGGGTTATTTCACTGGAATCCTGTCTTAAGACAGGCTTGCACATTCCAGTGAGCGCCCTCTATTGGTTTGCAACAATGAGGCAGCAACTGTCTTCCTAATTACATCATGGAAGGCGGATTTGCATATTCTTCCCATAGTTATTGAATCACAGAACTACACTGTATCTTCCCTGCACTGCTTGGAGTTAGGGATATAGCTATATCTAACACATTGTGGATACGTCTTGAATTTCTTTCTTATTGTCATACCATGCCCTGTAAGAAGCAGGAGGGCCATGACATAAGATGGACACCTACACCGATGGACTGGTATTTACTACAAACATGGACTGACATCATACTTTAACTCTTCAATGCAACAAAGAATGACTGACGTACTTAAAGGTGACATGTACTTAAAGGGGTTGCTCAACTTTCAAAAATTGCAGGGCTACCTTTAAGATACACCATAAATTTTGGATCACTGCGGGTCCGACTGTTGACACCCCCACCAGTCAACTGCACAAGTGCCAAGGCTTCCTTAACCTGCTGATCAGCAGGGGTGCTGAGAATCAGAATGCCCTTCAATATAAAACTGAGGGCCTATTTTAAGGATAGACTAGAGTGTTTTTACAAGTTGGAAAATGCCTTTCAGCCTGTACTGGCTACATTTTATATTGTTTTATACTAATTTATGTTTCCTTCTAGGTGGAAATAACAAATGATGTGCAGTCTATTCTGCTGATAATGGTCACTGTGTTGACTGGAAAAACAGTAGGCGATTACTTCAACCATTCTCTCTTCAGCTCTTTATTGCATCTTAAGTGTATCCCACATTTGGAAGCTGAGCCTTATGTTGTCCAAGGAAAAAAGAAGTAAGTGCTGGCGAAGGTGTTTATTTATCAAAGTAATGTTGATACTATTAAAGGGATTATCCAACTTCCTAAAATTATCTGCAAATCCATCCACAGCAGTGCTAAATACTTGCTTTTCCATTGTGCATCCATTGCTTACCTTTTACTTGCTACTCCTTGTATCACTTTTACTTACATGTAGTGAATCTGTGGATGAACTACATTTCCCATGATTCATCTTCCTTCTCCACTATCTCCTGGAATTAAATCACAAGACACAAACACTGCCTGTGTGCAGACTCCCTCTCTGGAGTCTGTGTTGTGTAAGATTTCTTTTTCCGTTCATGTAGCACCACTTTATTGACCAGGCAATAACTCACTCCCACATCCGAGGTCAGTATGAGTGGCTTCAAGCAGTAAGGAGATCAGGTGCTGCCGTGACCCTTAGTTTTCTGGCTGAACTCCTCATGGGGAGGGGGTTTTGAGATTGTAAACAAAACTTCACAGCTGTGGTCAATGACCTGAAAAAAACCCCCAGCAGATAAATGGTGCTGAATTTAAAAGGATATATTAGGAAGTATTTTATATTGATTTTACTTGGCCCATTTTTTTAAAAAAATTGGCTAGTACCTTTAAATCTTACCTTCTTGATCTGTTCCATCAAGAAGACAAGGAGAAAATTACCAGCTTATTTGTATTGCAATGGGCATCTGTGTACTAGATAGGACTGGAACAAGAAAAAAAGACCTGGAGGGCACCTCAAGATGACCCCCCAACTTAATTGACAGATGCTTTTACTATGCCAGTTGCACATCTCTAGTTACTATTCTCTGCCTGTCACTATTATATGAGCACTACTGATAGCACTATTATATTAAGAATATTTATGGTATTCTTGAGTGTTGTGAATTGTAGTATTGCAGTAGATGGGCACTTTGATGTACGTTGACATATATTACTGTATATGGACACTACTAAGGTTTTACTGTGACATACAAACTGCTAAGACTGGGAGTAGAAATATAGATATGTTTTGTACAGAACTCAATTTACTTGTAGAATATATGGGCTGTGAGAAGGTGACAGGCAGAGTGCTGGAGTCCCGGTATATCTCCTTCAGATTCCTGACATATGTGTGGTCCAGTGCGGGGCTGGAATAGGTTTCAGCCCCAGGTGTGGGTCCTGGGCTCATGACTGGGCCATAATAGACTGCAGAACCTGCACTTCAAGGCAGATCCTGAGAGTGGGAGGAGGTGCCTGGGTCTGTCCTGGAGAGCTGAGTTGTGGTGAGAACAAACTAGGACTTATTGTGCTTTGTTTGATCGTGTGGGTGCAAATAAGCCACACATACAGTTAGCGTTATACTGTATTAGTTAGAGCTCGGACGAGCAGGAGTTTTGCTTTGCCTTTTTGCCTGAAGTTGAGGCTGTATTTTAGTTTGCTTATTTTGTACCTGATGTGAAGGTTTATTTTTATTTTTTTTCCTTTTTTCTAAATAATCCCGTTTGCATCACATTTTGTGTCCCTGTCTCTGACTGGTTGGGTCAGCAGTATTACTGCTACCGAGTTACCTTCCCAACAGGGCACTAAAATGGTTGGCAGTATTATATGGAAACTGAAAGGTGTATCCATTTATCTATATTTGTATCTATAGTTTATAGAGGAATAGAATGGGCCTTTTATAATATTGTAATATGCGCTATTGTGAGTTATGACAAGAGAAACATTTATTTCATTCAATACATTTAACGTGCTTTTAAATCGCCTCATACAAATGGTTTTACATACATATTTCTTATATTTGTTGGGCCAAAAATATCTGTAACACTTACATTTTTAATACACTAAAAATTTCACGTCAGATTTTGTCACATGCTATATGTGGCTACAAACATGTTACACATAGTTACTTTTGTTAAAAGAATTATGGGGGCATCTTAAATCCATTAAGGACAAAGTAAAAACATATGGTATAAAGAGGTGAATGAAAAGTAATTTTTACTACTTTTTCCTGGAGAATCTTGCAAATCAAGTGTAGTTTGCATATGCACTGAAAAAGGAAGTCATTATATATCATATCACTAAATATCCACATTTACATTACATAAAGGGATTTAAATGAAGCTTGTATAAGGTGCCATTCACGTGATAATGCGAGACTATTAGTGACGCCCATACTTTTAGACCAGGCGGCCACACAAGTGCAGAATGCTGATGATTCAACCATTCACGGGCCTACAATCCATGAGGGGGATGGCTTGTATAGGATGCTAATCACATGACAATGACAGGAACGCACTGTATTAGTAAAGTATTCAACAACCCCCCTCCAACATTTGGGTGACCGAGTTTTCAGCATAAACCTGGAGACAGCAGCATTCTTGTATCAATAAAACAAGTGTTTAAGGTGGACACCAGACCAGTAAATGTATTATGAGGAAGCTACTTTGTTCGAAAGTATACTTATTAGTATGTTTGTCTAAAACATAAAACCATGATATAAAGGAAAGACATTTGTGGGGAGACCATAACACATTCTTCAACCAAGAAGGAATAGTTTATTTGTAAATTTGCTACATAGTACGCTTATGAATTGTGCCATACAGTGTCCATATGACAAGGACTATTGGGTATTTATATGAAAATTGCCATGCTTTGCCCACATATGGAAGCGCTATACAATATCCATATTAATTAAACCATACAGTGTCCATGTGAAATATGGCACACATATAGGATGTCACACAATGCTCCTATCAACATGGCTACACAGTGCCCATATGGGAAGTGTTACTGGGTATCTATAAGAACCGTGCCATACAGTGCTCAGAGCTAAATTGCTATGCACTGTCTAACAGAGGTTTACATGGGGCTGTGGATTTGGGTCTGAGTCACGGAGTTGGAAAAAAGTTAATGACCCCAAAGCCAGCTTCAAAATAAACTGATTAATTAATTTATATATTATTTTATATTATGTTATAGAATTAACATATTGTATAATTAATTAGATGTATAGTTTGTAGCATATTTATTTAGAAATTCAGTCATTAGCTTTTTTGTGAATTAGAGGAGCTTTACTGCTTCTGTCCAACCACGAAAATCTGCCATTTATGAAGGAGTAAGAGTAGGAGTTGGAGTCGACTGTGAAGACATAGATTGGAGTTGGTTGTTTGGCCTGCTGATTCCACAGCCCTGTTTTTACATGGGATAGTCAAACTGCATGTCCCTAGCAACCACTCTGTCTTTGATTATTTAGGTCTAACAATAGGTTCACACTAGTGTTCGGAGACTCCGTCCTCCATTCCCATTAGAATAGGTGGACAGAAAAGTCCTGCAAGCATCAAATCATCCAGAGACCCATTGGACACCATTAAAGTCTTTGGGGTCTGTGGTTAACCGCAAGGAAACGGCTTTTTTAGCGGAAAAGCTTTACATTTTCCGTGTCCCTAAGTGTACCTGGAAGACAGAAACCTGAATACAAGTGAGAACCAAGGCTAACTCAGGGCTACATTACTGCAAAGTTAGCAGCAGTAAAAGAGGTAAGAAACCTTAACAGTATGTGAACCATGGCTTCTCTCTCTATATTAATACTATATTATTCAGTGTTCTGCATAATAAAAACACTTTGTGGCTGATGTTCCATGTTGCAGAAACAGCTTTTTTCTTGCAGATTTTGCTGGATTTTTTTGAGCCAAAGAAAGGTCACAATAAGAATGAGAAAACTAAGCATTTACTCATACTTCTCACTTCTGCTCAATCTACTCCTAAATTTGGCTAAAAAAAACTGCAGCAAAATCTGCAACAAAAAAGCTGCTTTTCCTTGGATTTTCCTTGGATTGGATTGCACTTGTCCTTGGATCCAACGCATCACAACCAGAGACCAGCACCTTATATGTGAGTGAACGTATTTCTCCTTTTTAATATCACTATCTATCAAATTTTATTGCCAAAAGGAGCTGTGAGCACTTTTTGCACTTTGAACTATTGTGAAAGGATTTGTCCAAAGCAGAGAACCCCTTTAAATCATACATGCTCTGGGTCCACACAATACATAATTGCCAAACATTGTTCCTCTTTAATGTTATAACAATGATCTCTTTGGTTTGTACTTTTAGGGTAGACCTGGAACTCTTCACAGCTAGAGATGCCATGCAACCTTGTACCGTTATCCATTTACGGGAAAGTGTCTCCATGTTGGCTGAGCTGCTAAATAGCACAAGTCATAATGGTTTCCCAGTTGTCTACAGCCCCGCAGCAGGACAGGATGAGGTGTTTTTAGGAACCATTACAAGGTATGTTGAAACTGTTTTCTGCACATTGATATTTACAGATAATATTCAAAAAGTTGACAAGCTGTTGAAGTCAATTGGACAATAGTATGACTAATGCTACTTCTTTATGGTTGACATCAAGGAGCCAGGGATTTATAGACTCAAAGGTGTTTGTTGAATCATATGGAATCTCCAGGATTAAAAAAAAAAAAAAAATTAAGAGAATGTGTTAAAATTAAAATAAATCGCCCATTTAATCCCCACCATTGAAGTGGCACTGTAGAGCTCATCATGTGGCATCTACACACGTGACTATTGTAGCCAGTCACTAGCCTCGGCAGTCTCTACCATATCATCTTGGTCACTACTTTTTTTTTTTGATAGTCTATGTTCTTTGTCCAATGTTGGAACTGTTCTTAATGTCAATCTTATTTTTTTTGTTCTTTGTTTTCATATTTCTCCAACTGGGGAGCAATTTATCTTTTTCCCCTGTAGTGGAGTCATCTTTATTACATCTGTTTTCTTCACCATGGGAAGGTGGCATCCTCCTCCTTTCCTTATCTCTTAGAGTCTATGCTCTGTAGCATGTTGCAAGAGAGATACTCTCCAAGAAACAATCTTCACCAGTCTACAGTTCATCTGGTCTTTTCCAATGGGGGGGAGAATGTTAAGCAGTTAGAGACTGAGAATAGTGCTCACCAAGTCAGAACAGAATTGTGCTCACACTTCATCCCAAGTCTGTGTCTTCAGCTTATGACAAGAGACAACAGAAGAGGTTCATAGGTTTTTAAAGCAGTCCCTTACACAACCTGGTATGCTGTGCTTCCCTGCCACAACTAGACTGTAAGGGCTTATAAGATCTCAAGAAGAGGAAGCATGACCTGATCATGCAAGCTACTCAACGCCACCCAACCCAACCATACCCAAATAAAACTAAATTCAGTTTCTCATGTAACGTTGTCCAGAGCATCAAGGATGTTGGGATCGAGGAAAAATATCAAGTGAAAGAGGATCCTGTGGTACTGTGGAAGTAGTCAAGGGTGGATGTCAAGAATCTTTTTGACATACAGACCGTGCGCACTCAAACAAATGACACGTGACTACAACACTGATGTCCCAACTAATCTGTCTGAAAGCACAAATTATCACTTCTAATTGGACTTCAACAAAGATGACGATTTTCAGAGACATTGCTTTCTAAGGGAAACAGAAAGACAAGAGACCAGGGGCAAACCAGTGCCAGTGCAAAAACATGGCCTGGTCACATGAATCCAGATATTTTTATGATATTGATAAGAGGGTTAAAGTTTGGCAGAAGCAGCAGGAATGGATGGTCCTTTCTTGTCAGGTGTGAACAGTTGAGGCTTGTGGAGGTGGAGTAATGGTGTTTGGTGAGACTTTTTCTTGGCACTCCCTGGATCCTCTCATACCTATTGATGATAACTGTGTATGCTATGCTCTGTTACTATAGTTCTGAAGGCCAGCGGAGGTCCAATGTGTTACTAGATGGGTTTCTCTAATAATGTGGCCATTGGTATTCACTGATATTAATAGTATTATGTTGACACCGCACATGAACTATTGCGATGATTTCATCCTTTATTTACCCAGAACATAACTGACTGAATTTAGAAGTAAAAGCACCACCTCCCCTTACTGTGTGCAGGGCTCAAGATGTGGATTTACCAGGAAATGGTAAACACGAGCTGAAGTTAAATATTAGTATTAAGAAGCTCTTCACTTTTTTGGTATTTTGTCTGTTTGCAGCTGCTGCCACTATTTTTTTTTTCCCCTAGTTCAATTTCTTTGCATATAATCCTGCCTGCCACAACACATATGATGGATGTTTACAGTACATATTGTAGTAACAACCCTATGCGCGAATCAATCTGTCATCCCAGAATGGGAAAGTTAAGTGATTTACACTTTGCATAGATTTTCAAATATGGTTCTGGGTGGTAGACTTCATGACATTTGGCGGATGTTAATGTGACATCACATGGAGTTTCTTAGTCAACCTCTCCTGTATTCAGCATGATACTTCATTGTTCATTATTTCACTATATTCAATCGCTGTATTCCTGTCTACGTGCAGCTTTTACGTTTTCATTGTGCAAGTTACAACCAGATTAATGGATTTTAGCCGAAATTTTAAAATACTAGTAATATTATCACAATACTTGGGAAACAAATATAGGGTCAGTGTACACAGATTTTCGCTGATAAATAAACGTGTACAACAAAACATGTGTAATTGCAACAATTTCTGGAAAAATTTCAGGGGTGCCACCACTTACGGCCATGACTGTATCTATATTAATGTATTGAGAAATCAGGAATGAGAGCAGAATCCTGGACCCAAAAAATGTTATATACCGGTAGTTAAAAGATGGACATTCAGTTTAGGCTCGTTTCAAGTTATATATGTTTAAAGGGATTCTACCATTAAAAACCTTTTTTCTGTGGATAAGACGTCAGAATAGCCTTTAGAAAGGCTACTCGTCTCTTACCTTTAGATGTGATCACCGCCACGCCGTTCCTTAGAAATATCGGTTTTTACCGGTATGTAAATTAGTTCTCTCACAGCGATGGGGGCAGGCCCCAGCGCTGAAAATGCGATGAGGGCGTCCCCACTGCTGCTCGAGAACAGGCTCCAGCGACGCCTCTATCTTCTGCTGGATCCTCCCCTTCTTTCCTCATCTTTCTTCGGCGGCGTCACCTCCGACACCTGCGCAGTTGGCTCTTGCCAGTGAGACACTAGTAGAGCCGACTGCGCATGCCGGCGGCCATAGTTCCGAGGCTACAATTGCGCGCATGCGTAGTCGGCTCTACTAGTGTCTCACTCGCAGAGCCAACTGCACAGGTGTCGGAGGTGACGCCGCCGAAGAAAGACGAGGAAAGAAGGGGAGGATCCAGCAGAAGATAGAGGCGTCGCAGGATCGTGTTCTCGAGCAGTGGGGACGCCCTCATCGCATTTTCAGCGTTGGGGCCCGCCCCCATCGCTGCGAGAGAACTAATTTACATACCGGTAAAAAACGATATTTCTAAGGAACGGCGCGGCGGAGATTACATCTAAAAGTAAGAGATGAATAGCCTTTCTAAAGGCTATTCCGACGTCTTATCCACAGAAAAAAAGGTTTTTAATGGTAGAATCCCTTTAATGCTTGCAACGCAAAAGATGGCTGTGTATATGTTACATGGATAGCTGTGATGGATTCCTGACAGTGGTATCTGTCAGCCATGTGGATCCATGTTTAAAAAAAAAAGTAAAAAAATAAAAACATGTGCATAGTATACATTTTTAACTGTCTGTCTCTATAATGCCGCAATTGTGTTTTTCCATACAGTTAAATGCTGAGCCCACAAAATATTCTTTTGGTATAATGGATCTGCTTAAGGTATATGTCAGTCTCTAGATTTATCTGAATGATAATGCCATCATAGATCTCCAGGGGTTATTTTCATATATTCATTACTTTGACAGACTCTCTGATTCACCTTTATTCTGAGTCCTTGCTTGAATGAACACCAGCACCTGTTATATAAAATACTATCTACTTTATTTCAATCCACTTTAAAACCAGCAGGTAGGAATCAAGCAAGGCGTTCATATAGCCACATGTGGGCCAAGAGGAATGGAGATGCATGATGTATCTCATGCATTTCATATTGTGTGGGTCCTTCTCAATAAGAGACCATGGCTAAAGGACACTAGTGGTGTGAAATGCATCCCCTAAATCACATTTCTCCATTCCCCTTATCACATATGTGGATAAGTGAAATAGCTGCTTTAAAATACAGAAGATTTTATTTACTACTAAATGGTACTGGACTTCATTCAAGTGATGCTAACTATCAGGAAGTTTTGGGAAGTCCATTCACATGTGTTGGCCATCTACAATTTTTAGTAAACCTTTGTTCTGATCCTCCTGGGCTTGTGCTGTAAGTGGGATAATCAATGTGCGAGACTGTAGCTCCTATGATTGCTTTGTCCATTCACAAACAATGGGGGAATTCATTAAGATTGGTGCACTAATTCATTAAGCCTGGGGCCCCACATGGCAATTGCATCATTTTGGCATAAAAATTTAAATAACATAAATTTCCCAATTGTCCTTTTTTTCAGTAACATGCATACCCTCTATTAAAATTCCTCCATATCTACTCTTATGCTCAATCACTCTGCACTATCTTCTATTCAGCATGTCAATCCCTCCAGAGATAGAAAGAAAAGATTGATAGTTGGGGAACAATGAAGATAAGATATGAGACGTCCTGTACTTAGGGGGGGGGGGGGGGATAGGGAGAAGGGAGAAAACTATATATCCCCTCTGCATGATGACATATGAAACTCAGTATATTAGTAAGTGGTTAATCTGACTGCATGCAATTTTTTTTTTTTTTACAACCCCCTGTGTAAACCTTCATATATGGTGTCCTTTCAGTTTTTTCTGTTGCTAATAACTCCATTATGGCTGCAACACATTTTCCATTTCACCCTGATGCAGGGGCCGTGCATAATGCAGAGCAGTCCCCCCTCCTTTTAGACATTATTATTACTGTTGGTTTCTCATGTAAAATTCTACCAAAAGTAACTGTAATACAGCAACAAATAGCTGAGAAAAGCCCAAGTGAACATTGTATAGGAGACTCGGGGAGACTGGGCACTGCATTCAGGTTATGATGCAGCTAAATAGATCCCTAACACAACAAATGACAAATCTGAGCATAATCAGGAAAACTGCTTACTGTCTATGACTAGCATCCCATCAGCCATAACGTAAGCAGCTAGTCAAAAGTATATACACTCATTTTGAGCTGTGGGAAGTTTCAGACTCCACCATGTAGTGTAGAAGTAGGGAAAGCTGTGTGGAATCCTGCAAAAGTACAGAGTCCATGAAGAGAGATTTGCCTATGCTTCTACAGACAGAACTTTCCTAGTAACAATGACTGAACAGCAAATTAACTAGTCGGTAGATACCTTGTGGCAGCAACTTTAGAGGTTTTTTGGCAGAAAACAGCAACATTTTTAAAATAAATTGCATTACATTTTGTTCCAAAATCACATGTTTTGTTAAATGAGACTAAGTTGTCTGAAAAGGACAATATTTCCATCTACAGAGCTATTGTCTGTTCAATATGTTTGTCCAACTCAACATTGTCTTAATAATGTAGGATTTTTATCCAGTCAATGGACTGCTGTTGCTGTTGACTTTGTTCTCTGTCAAAATTGTTGACTCAAACTTTTTCTCACTGTCTGTTGCGCCATAAATAATCCTTCCACAGTGTATATCAAATCCGTGTAATGATAGCATCAGTCTAATAGAACTGGATATCCTGTGATGAAGATCAAACATTACTCATTCAGCTTAGATGTAGTACTTTATAATAGCACATTCTTCAGATGTGTTGGTGCCTTGCTGCTCTGAAGTTAGAGAAAGACCAGTCAAGTGTTATTCTATAGAGTGCGGCAGAGCAGCCCAGCAAACACAGGGTAAAGCTTTCAGGAACTCCAACCAGCTTTGAAATTGTCTCCTTTTCTTCATTCGCTTGTGACCTTCTTCTCATTTCTGAAAACCTCAAATTATATTGCTCCAGGGCTAGACTACAAGTCACTGAGGCAATGTAAAGGAGAAATAAATCTTTCATCTTTATATATTTGTGAAAATATATATCACAGAATGTCAACAAGGCAACATCCTAGGATAGGAGAGCTTATTTTATATCCTGTAGATTTAGTACTGAGACATCTACATCACTTCTTATTCTGTATACTGTTAGTTGGAAGAACTGCAGATTTACATATCTCCTAGTTTTCCTTCTTTTTAGTATGTTTTGTTTTACTCTTTTTGTTACATTTTCTTCACCTTTTCTGTATTTGAGTACTTGCTTCAAAGAAATGTCACAATAATTATCACCTATAATAGTATTAATACTAATCATTTCTATCTTATTATGTAAGGATACTGAAATAAATTCAAGCTTCAACTTTTATAAAATGCTTTTTGGTGATAGGGAAATTACAAGATATATGTGCTCTCCCTACCATGAATAACATTGAAATAGTGGTTCATATTTTTTTTTTTGGAGTGTGAAATTATATTTCCATATCTTTAGAAGTATCTCAACCTCTGGTGGCCTCAAGCTGGCTATGTACAGTATTACATGTTTTCCCATTTATTTGAATGACGCTATATAATTCTACATTTTTCCCATAGTGACCACTACCTGCCTGGCCATCTGCTTTGATTGGCAACATGAGCTGTTTGCCAGGTGTTCCATGACTGGAAGACATCTACCACCAGACAGCACTATTTAATTTAGGGAATATATGTTGACACCAATAACTGTCTCATTAATTTATAAACCAACATATCAACCTAGCCCTACAGGAAAGTTTTACCTGAATTAAACAGTATTCACATTTCCCTTTCAGTCCCCATCTGGGCCCAGACTGCTGTAAAAAATTGTTCACAACAAGTCTGAGCACATAAGCTTCCTATCATTCCCCCCCCCCACATATTAACCATGCCCCCCCTTAGTGCTACAGTCTCCCCTACATAATCCATCCTTGACTACATGCTGCTGACCAATGTCTATTCTTTGTCATTAAAAGGTTAATTTTATCCTTTCTGAGAATGGAAAACTAAATATCAGAAATCTTTTTTCAGCCCACCAGAGGGCAAGGGTCATAAAATTATTTCACATAAAATGCCACCCATGAAAGGAAATCAGTAAGGAGATTACAGAAATTTACCCTGCCCTAGTGTGTAGAGGGTGACCAGTTGGGCCCCCTGACTTCTGGGCCCAGTCACAGCTTTAATCATTGCCACCAATGTAGTTAGGCCAGTGATGAAACTATACTATGTATGATGTAATTTCATTTAGTCCCACAATGAAACGATTTCTTTCATTAGAGGATCCCTAATATATCAATCAGACAAGTTAGAGGTGGTGAAAGAGCTGGGACTCCAATTATGTGATCTCTGCTACTCATTATACACAGTCCAGTCACATTAATGTGACCACCTGTCAAAATCCAGAATAACCACGTTTCGCAGAGTGGACCACTGCAAGACATGCAGGAAGAGAGGGGATGTTGTGATGATGTCACTGGGATGTTGAGCCATGCCGACTCCAGTGCTAGGTTATGCGTTCGAGCATCCATGGTGTGAACAACCCGGGGAATTTGCTGCTGATGACACGTGCCTTCTGCAATTGGTTATTAAGCGTTGATGTCAAAAGTAGGCGGTAATCACATTAATATGACTGGACTGTGTAATAGAGGGGACATGGTGATGAGATGTGAGCAGCTTATTTTCTATGTCCATTCTAATTAGGGTTTGGCTGGCTTTTCATAGTACCAGAAGACACTCCGGTGGGCCCAAGCTCTCACATAACAATGTGCTGTAGATGTCCTATAGAAGACAATGCCATTTAATGCTGCCTCTGGAGACAAGCAATAACTAAGGTCTATTTCTTATGAATTGATTCCAAAAAAACAATTAGATCCTGTTGATATTATGTGTCTAGCCTGTAGGGTACATTTTCATGGCCATCTTGCACCTCAGGAGAACCCGTTTTCATAGATTTTCCCATACATTTGAGTGTATAGTGGGGTCTGTGAAAACAGACAAAAATAGGATGTGACCTATATGACAGTATGTTACAACGAACAGTCTAAATAATGGTCATGTGAATATCCCCCATTCACAGACATTGAACTTAATGCTGCCATGTGACATCCGTACGTCACAGGCTGTTATTCACTGTCATGTGAATATGGCTTAAGACTACAATGATGTCAGAATTGGACGTGTGTATATTTTGTATAGACAGAGAGAATTGTTTTCTCTGGTGACCCCGAGGATCTCTAGCTGAATGCTGGGCATGAGAGACAATCCCTGCACTGAATGAATAGCGTAGCAGTTGATATATAGAAATCTGATTGAGTTACTATTTATTTAAGTGGTAATGTATGTACAATGTGAACACTGACCTTACAGCACTTGTCTTGTGCCAGCCATTTCTGTTGCTTTATGAAATTGTAAGTAAATGTTGTCACATATGTGCGATCTCTCCTAATACTGTCAGTATATACAGTAGAAACATTTGCCTTGTGGATGATTTTTATATCTGACCATATTAATATATAACTGTACAGATTCCATATTATTGTTAGTAGGTGATCTCTGTAGCTGTAGACTTGCGTGGCATATACAGTACGTTACTGCACCCAGTCTAGCTCCGCAGGGCCTTTCCTTGCTGTACTTTCCAAGGAGCTGATAGCTAGCAGCCACTTATACATACACTTCTCATGTCTTCATTTCGGCGCAAGTTTCTTTTATTTGCAAGAATATTTTATAGCATCATTACATGTTCTTATCTGTACAGTGTGCTAGGGAGAGCTGCAGGAAAATGCTACAATGAATCAATATAATGAGTTTAATTGAGTAAAGCTAAAATGGTTCCGTCACTAATTTAAATAAAAAGAGATTCAAATAAGATGTCAAATCCCCTATTAAATGTAGAAATATGAGCAAATACAATCATATTAGGTAATTGAGATAATCCTAAAAGTCTTTTATAGGAGGGATTGCATATTGTAATGGAGCCAGATACAAATGTTTAGAATGTAGTTAATGAAACTAACTTTTTAATTACTGCAAATCGCGGATAATTTCCTAAATGTTTTCTTACAGTATATCTTCTATTTCACTCCAGGAGCATCATAGGAGAAAATGTCCTCTCTTTGATGTATTCCCCACAAGTTATTTTATTGGGAATACGGCTTACATATGGGAGTTTTTTTTGGCATTCAGGCGGTCATAATGCGGCTGTTTTATATGATTCCGTTATGGCTGTCCCTTCTTCCCTATCCATGAGTATGATGACCCAATATAGCAGCATCATTGGAGTCTATGGTCTTTACACTAGTGGTCACGACAGGTGTTTTTGTATAATAAGGACAGTATAATATGGATGTATTATCACCGTCTGAATGTAGGCTTTTACCTTCTAAGGTAGAACATGCATACCTGTAGAATCCTAAGAAAAGTATAGTTGTTGTCCCTTAAAATAAGCTTGTAATTAGTATTTTATTTTTTTTTATAATTTTTTTTTAACTTGGTAGTTTTCGAATTTTTAATATATCACTTAGAAAGGGTTGCAGGAGGAATCGGATGACCATGCCAGAACTCCTTATATATGAGGTACCTGTTTGTAGACAGACCTGTATTGATAGTGCACCACTGATACTACTGTTGATAATGTGGAAACAGACAATGTACACCATGGCAGAGCACTGGAAGCTAGATCTTGTTGCTTAGGCCCAGAGTGGGTGTCCCTTGTAATACTCAGGTCTACAAGGTATTGACTGCTGACAATGGAATTTGGCGCTGTTCGGCCTTTTAGAGACGGGAAGTTTGCACATTCACACTAGCCTAGGCGCAACAATGCAAAGCGGAAAAACAGCACAGGGGCAGGAGGAAGACTCTAGACCCCACAGCAGATGGGTTTATAGATTTATAGGACTTGCTATATGTAGATGGGAGATTTAGCTGTTCCTTTTTTATTAAAACAAATCAGGTTACTGTCTAGTTTAGTGGGCGTTCACACTTGCACCCCTGTGCACCCTGTGTCCTTCCGCTGGGTTTCTATCCTAAGCCTTGGAGAAACTGGATATTGGACGGCTTCCCAGTGGTCAGTTTTTAAACCCATTCATTTGAATGGGTTTTAAAAGCAAACCGCTAGTGTCCGTATGTGACCTCTCTGTGCGGAAACTGTTTTTTTTTTTTTTTGGCTGGACACAAAGTTCTGCATGTCCAACTTTGTGTCCGGCCAAAAAAAAATGGTTTCCCCACAGAGAGGCTGCATACAGACCCGGCGAAATGATGCAGGGCGCACAGGAGTGCAAGTGTGAACGCCCCCTTACAATGCATCGTAGAGCATAGTCTCTAGTAAAAGAGATATGGGTTTATATAGCCAGCCGGAAGCTCCTGAACCAAATGTAAAATCTGCAATGGATCCCCTATCTAACTTGTGCCATTTAGAATAGTGGTATTTTTTATATGGCAGAGGGTTCATAGAGTTCCCGTCAGGGACTGCTCCTACTGCACCCCTATAGCTATGGCCTGGAAACAGCACTAATAATAATGCAGTCATAGATCACAATGTGCTGTAAGATGTAGTATAGTCTGTCGTCCAAGACTTACGTATAAAAGTCACATAAATAGTTATAAGACTATGAAGTGTATCGTCACCATCCAGTGTTTCCGATCACGTTCTACTTATTTTAAGTTACGTAAAATGTTTGGATGTTTCGCTGTTGCTTACTTTTTATTTACTTGGTTGACAACAAAACTTTTGCTGAAGCCACAATATGTGGTATTACTGAGCATAAAACATGCAGTGCTTGTCATCATACACAAGCGTGCGAGATGGTCCGGCAGATGTTACTAGTAAAAGTAATGACACTGTTGCTGAAGCAAACATTTCCATGATGATCCATGAGAACCCTGGATCCAAACCACATTGTTTAAGCAATACATGCTTTCACTGCAGTAAAGAGGGATGTCACAAAGCAATAAGTAAATCTAAAGTGCTTACAGTTTAGAAAATATGACACAGACTGAAACTTTAAAGCTGGTTCGTGCCGTAACAAATCAGAATTCTTGCAACAATTAATATCAAGTATTGTATATACTATATTTTATGACAGTTTATTAGGCTGGTGTTTCCTCTGGTCATTGACACAAATACCATTCTTGAGACGTCACAGGGAAAGGGGAGAACCTTGTCTAGACTGGAATCTGACACTATTTTTGTTTCAGGAAATTATGTTAAAATTAACCTTCAATGCAGAAATTTTACTTTAGACTAGGGCGTTGATACTTTGTCCAATCTGAAGTCTACCTGAGATATTGCACTTGTTAAAAGGATTATTAGTAAATTATTTTAACCCCTTCTCATTGCATTCCATTTTTCTACCCTTTACTTTTACTCCTTTCGGCCAGGGTTCCATATTGTGAAAATGCAATGTTTTGGCCGCGAAGGACATTTTATATAATCTGCAAACTGGTTGGGATTCTGGCTAATCCCATCTACATGTATTGCAGAAATAGAATCCAGCATTTTCTGTATAGGTATAATAGAAGCAGAAAGTCTCCAGAGGAAAATTCTGCAGCCTTTCTGTGAGGCTAAGGCCCTGTACCCATGGAGAAACGCTCGGCTCACTGTGACACGTAAACAAATATCAGAGTGAGGCGCTTCAAAACAGATCCCATTGACTTCAATGGTTGCTGGCTTACGCGCGCTACACATTGAAATCAATGGGTTAAAAAGCCTCCCATTGATTTCAATGTATAGCGTGCACAAGCCGTCACCCATTGAAGTTAATGGGATCTGTTTTGAAGGGCCTCACTCTGACATGTGTTTACGTGTCAGAATGAGCGGCGCGTTTCTCCATGGGTATGGGGCCTAAAGCCCCACATTGTGGAAATGCAGCTTTTTTTTGTTGCAGAAGCGTTTTTTCTGAGCCAAAGTCAGGAGTTTATTGAGCAAAAGGTAGAAGTATAAGTGCTGCCTGTATATTTCCAATTTCTTTTGTATCCACTCCCGGCTTTGGCTCAATAAAATGCAACAAAATCCTCAACAAGAAAAGCTGCGTTTCTGCAACGTGGGGCCTCAGCTTGAAAAACGCAATGGATTTCTTCTCTGGTCTTTTCTGCGGTGTTTTTTATGCTGCATGGGGACTCAGAATATAGGTTAATTGAAAAAGATGTAGTTGTTAATGACAGATGCATGCTGTGTAATACAGCTGCAGGTTTGTTAGTGATAGATGCATGCTATGTAATACAGCCAGGACCTGCCAGGTTTGAAGGGAGCACAACCTGTTACATACTTGTTATAGCTCCCCCTGCTGGTGTCTTAATTTCTACTCAAAATGTCCACCTAATGCCTACAGAGCTGGCAGTCAGACACGCTCAGTATCTCAGTCTGACCACCTGAATCCTATTTTATAGGCAATCCAGTAATTTCTGTTGTTATGCAGAACAACCAATAAGAATCAACTAGAAGAGCAGCTCTTTATATGGAAATATAAAAAAGTTTTGGGCCCAGAATGTGTTTGTTTTGAAAAAACATTATATAGTGCTATTAAAAAATTGCAACGTGTGTAACAGAAAAATAAATTATAGCATTTGGAAGCAGAAAGGACAAAACCAAAACTAAAATTGAAAATATTTCACAGCAGAAAGGGGTTAAAAATCAAATTTCAATTGCAAAATTGTTACATTTGGGCATCTAACAGATAATTGTTATAGTAGATTTGGGAGTGGGTAGGTTTTAGAATGTTATAATTTAATATCTAGTAATTTATAGCACATAATTTTGTAATGGAGTACTTCTTTATGATAGTATAATAATAGTAATATGGGGCCAAATAATAATATTTTTCGGACTATAAGACGCACCCAGGTTTTAGAGGAGAAAAATAGGGAAAAAAATTTTCAGGCAAAAAATGGTAAAATATTTAATATATGGGAGTTGTAGTTTTGGAACAGCTGCAAGGCCACATTGACGGGTGACCCTGCAGCTGTACGGGGATGTATAGGGCGTTTTTTTTGTGGGGCCAGGTGTACTTTTTAGATATACCATTTTGGGAAATGTTTATTGCTTAGATCACCTTTTATTTAATTCAGAGGCAAAACAGAGAGAAAAACCCGGCAGTTTAGCACTTTTGATTTTGACGTTCACTGTACATAAAAATATTAGTAGACCGGGCATTTTCAGACACAGGGATACCTAATGTGTATGTTTCACAGTAATGTTATACTTTTATATGTATTCTAGGGAAAGGAGGTGAACTTTTATTTATTTTATTTTTTATTATATTTTTTTTTAAGTGTTTTTTTTTTTTTTTTTAACTATTTTAATATCCCCCGCCTAGGGGGCTTGAACCTGCAATCATTTGATTGCAAGTCCCATAGACGACAATACAAGTGTATTGCCGTCTATGGGAGATTCTATACATTACTATCGCGGAGGGTCATAGACCAGCCGCGATAGTAATATATATCTATGACAGGCCTCGGAGCCTTCATTAGGCTCCCGGCTGTCATCGGAACAGGTCGGCTCCTGCGGCCTCGCCGTGCAGGAGCCGGCCTGCATCACTAAAGGTATGGGGCCGGTGGGGACCGGCCCCAGGGCTAACTGACTGCCGGGACCTGTGGAGGAGGAGTGGATTTGCAGCATGGCCGCGCTACTGCCACCGCTGGTTTTCTTCAGCGGCAGTAGCGCGGCCCCGGCAGCTAAGACAGTCCCCGGCATCTGCTGTAATAGACCGGCGGATGCCGGGGAGTGTCTTAGCTGCCGGGGCCTGCAGATTGTCACACTCCTGCCGCTGAAGAAAACCAGCGGTGGCAGTAGCGCGGCAATCTGCAGGCCCCGGCAGCTAAGACACTCCCCGGCATCCGCCGGTCTATTACAGCAGATGCCGGGGACTGTCTTAGCTGCCGGGGCCTGCAGATTGCCGCGCTACTGCTGCTGAAGAAAACTAGCGGTGGCAGTAGCGCTGCCATGCTGCAAACCCACTCCTCCACCCACATTCAGACTATAAGAATCACCCTCATTTTCCTCCGAAATTTGGGGGAAAAAAAGTGCGTCTTATAGTCCGAAAAATACGGTATTTTTGTTTTCCCTTCCATTGTATTGCAAATTGCTAATGTTAACTTGACATGTTGCATGCCAATAAATTGAATGGTATGTAATACTCCAGATGTCAAGCTTTGAGAAATATTTGCTAGGTCAAGTTGATGTTTGCTATATCTTTATTTCTAGAATTTTTATTAAGGGATTATTTACATTTTTTTTTATAGTACAACAATCATACATTAACAAACAAGCATTAATTAAGTTACATTAATTCTCAAATAAGTAGATATTAAGGGGAAAACATAAGACAAGACAAGAAACAAAAAGGAAAGGGAAAAAACAAAGGAAGGTCACTTTAAATTAAAGCAAGTTAGGAAATATGGATTGAATAACCCCAGTGTCGTGCACAAGTCGCCCCAATAACTATGATGGTAATAATCGAGGAATAACTACAGTACCATATAGTGTATTAATGGGCGGTACAATATGAGCTTTCTCTCCAAACTCTCCAAATATTATTGTATTTGGCAAAGGACTAGAGATGAGCGAACAGTGAGATATTTGAGATTCAATATTCGTTTCGAGTAGAGCCTCAATATTCGACTACTTGAACGAATATCGAATCCATTATAGTCTTTAGGAAAAAATGTTTCAGGGGAAACCACTATTTGACTAAAGGAGAGTCACCAAGTCCACGAGTAGCAGGAGGAGAGTGTTTAGGAGGAGCGAAGTGCAGTTAAAGTGCACAGACCCCATTATGAGTAGATAGAGCTCTGTTTACAAACACTCTAGCAGACAGCATTGAATATAGAGCTGCTAGGGCCATCATAAATACTTCACCTATACCCATCAGTTTCAAAGCTGAAAAAGCATACAACCAATGTATACGGTCGAACACTTTTTCAGCGTCCCGAGCTAAAAACAGTGAGGGTAATTTTGTCTTCTCTATATGATGTAAGAGATTTAAGACTCCCCTAGTATTATCCGGAGCTTGTCTACCCATTACAAACCCAGCCTGGTCAGAAGAGACCAAAGAGGGAATCAATGGAGCGAGTCTACGGGCCAGGAGTTTCACATAAATCTTAACACCAGTATTTAATAATGAAATAGGTCTAAAATTTTGAGGCGATTCAGTTGATTTACCTGGTTTAGGAACAGTAACAATAAGAGCCTCTAGATTTTCTTTGGGAAAGGTGCCAGTAGCCATGGCAGAATTAAAAAACCTAGATAAGTAAGGACAAATCACAGAAGAAAAAACCTTATAATATTCGTTGGTAATACCATCAGGGCCTGGGCATTTCCCAGATGGAAGGGAAGTGATAGTTTCTACGATTTCTTCCTCTGTGATCCGTCACTCCAAAGATTGCATTTGAGCTGCAGAAAGAGAGGGGAGTGTAAAAATGTGGAAACGGCTGTCTCATTCGCTTTGGGAATCGAGGAGTCATCTTTCAAATGATAAAGTTTAGCATAATACCTACTGAATTGGTCCGCAATGTCTGATGGAGTAACTATTTTACCTTTAGTAGCTGGGTCTATTAAAAAGGGTATCCGAGATTTTAGGTGTTTCAATTTTAGTTTATTGGCTAGCAATTTTCCAGCTCGATTCAATTGTGAGTAATGTTTAACTTTCTATTTTTTATAAGATTTCTCATGATCTAGAAGCAAACAATTACGTAAACGTTGTCTAGAGAGAAAGAGTTGTTCTGCATGTTTGCTATATCTGTATATCTCTAACCTAGTGCATTGTAGTGATAGTATATCATAACTTACATCATCCCATTTCAATTGGATGGTTGGTTCTCTGACTCATCATGGGGTAGCCAAGGTTTAGTATTGGAGGTCTGTTTCCACTATGCCATATTTAGCCAGGTGTGTAAGTATGTATGACAGACAGGCTACATAACATGAAACAATTAGAAAAACACAGCCCGAAGGTTTCTAGAGTTATACCGTGCTGCATATTAAATTCCATAAGATTTTAACAAGGTACGCACTGTAAAAGCAAATCTATTAAATGCAGTTTTATTCACTAAAAGACTATCAGGGATAATTATTAGGCTATTCCCAGTAAAGAGACAAAGTTATTAAATCTGCGAGCGGTGGCTACGTCTCATGAATCTGCAGAGTGTGGCACTATTTATTTCTATGGGTTTACTTTCTCTCATTAATACTGGGAAACAGATCTAGAAATAGAGTTCTCTAAAGGTTGTGCTATTTGGAATCCCTTGTAATGATCCCGGGGACATCGCATTGTCACTAATTGGGTTATTGCTCCAGCAGAGAGTATTATTTATTGTTAAATCTCTTCCTTCTACACAGTATTACATTGACATCTTTGGTAGTTCGCATAGTCTGTGATTCACTGTCATTGCATAGGTGACAGTAACACGATATTATAGATCAATAGCACTAAACCAATTTTAGCTTGGAATGTCAGTACCAGTTAGTCGTCCTGGGATCATAAGCCGATTGGGGGCTTTTTTGCACCAAAGTTCATCTCAAGAGACTTTATGGCATATAAGCAGACACTGAAACTCAGTTTAGGGTCAGTCGGGGTCCTTGGGTGCTCACTGACAGTTCTGCAGCTGATACATGTCATCATAACATTTCTGAATTATAAGATTCTATATATGGCCTTATACAATGTCAACATTATCTTATCAGGTCTTCAGTTGACAGCAATTGGTCAACTTAAAGAAGTTATGGGAAATGGGAAAAAATCGGAAAAAAAATTGTGTATGACTTAAAAGCGGTTAGAGAATAAAAGAAGCAGCATTCATCTTACCAATCTCCTGAAGCTATCATTCTAAGGGCTAGTTCACACGGGGGCAAGGAGGCGAATTTTGACAGTGGATTCCGCCTCAAAATCCGCCTCCATACAATGATGGTCTATGGAGACCACTGGCGTTCTTTTTTCCGCTAGCAAGCTGCTTTCTTCAGCAACCTCTGTAGTCGGCCCATTCATTTGAGCCGACTCCGGAGGGGAAATCTGCGACTGCGACACTCGTGGCAGGCAGGTTTTGACCCGAGAGTGATGCAGCTCCCTGCGTCACACTTGGTGCCAAAATCCGCCCCACCGCCCACCGTGTGAATGAGCCATAATACAGCTTAGGCCTTCAACTAGTCCTTACTTCCCGGTTCCTCTAGCCCAGTGGTTCCCAAACTTTCTAAAGGCAGAACCCACTGGTAGACAAGAATATTATGGGGGTCCCCAATTAGTGTACTTACATTTGGAAAATAAATGTTATTCTGCCTTTTAGCACTATCTTCTGCCTTTTATTCTATTCTGCCATTAAGAATTTTGGGTCAGCCCCATGTTGGCAAAATTTGTATGCCCCCTCCTCCCCAATGTATCTTACAGTTTCCTGTTCTGTGGCCCTTACACAGTATATATATTGTTCCCCAGTGCTGTACATACAGTATAATGCTCAACTGTGGCCCCACAAATCTCAAATGCTCCACAGTGCCCCCCAGTATAATGCTCCACTGTGCCCTCCCAGTATAATGGTCCACAGTGCCCCCCCAGTATAATGCTCCACTGTGCCCCCAGTATAATGGTCCACAGTGCCCCCCAGTATAATTCTCCACAGTACTCCCCCAGTATAATGCTCCACAGTGCCCCCTAGTATAATGTTCCACTGTGCCCCCAGTATAATGCTCCACAGTGCCCCCTAGTATAGTGTTCCACTGTGCCCCCCAGTATAATGCTCCACAGTGCTCTCACAGTATAATGCTCTACAGTGGCCCCCCAGTATAATGCTCCAGTGTCCCCAGTATAATGTTCCACTGTGCCCCCAAGTATAATGCTCCACTGTGCCTCCCAGTATAATGCTCCACAGTGCCCCCAAGTATAATGCTCCACTGTGACTCCCAGTATAATGCTCCACAGTGCCTCCCAGTATAATGCTCCACAGTTCCCCCTAGTATAATGTTCCACTGTGCCCCCCAGTATCATGCTCCACAGTGGCCCCCCAGTATAATGCTCCACTGTGCCTCCCAGTATAATGCTCTACAGTGGCCCCCCAGTATAATGCTCCACTGTGCCTCCCAGTATAATGCTCTACAGTGGCCCCCCAGTATAATGCTCCACAGTTCCCCCTAGTATAATGTTCCACTGTGCCCCCCAGTATAATGCTCCACAGTGGCCCCCCAGTATAATGCTCCACTGTGCCCCCCAGTATAATGCTCCACAGTGGCCCCCCAGTATAATGCTCCACTGTGCCTCCCAGTATAATGCTCTACAGTGGCCCCCCAGTATAATGCTCCACAATGCCCCCTAGTATAATGTTTTGCTGTGCTCCCCAGTATAATGCTCCACAGTGCCTCCCAGTATAATGGTCCACAGTGCCTCCCAGTATAATGCTCCATAGAGCCTCCCAGTATAATGCTCTACAGTGCCCCCCAGTATAATGCTCCACAGTGCCCCCCAGTATAATTCTCCAAAGTGCCCCCCAGTATAATTCTCCACAGTGCCCCCCAGTATTCTTATTCTTATTCTTTATTCTTATGGTAGAGTTGGAAGGGACCTCAAGGGCCATCGGGTCCAACCCCCTGCGAGTGCAGGTCTTCCTAAATCATCCCAGCTATATGTTTATCCAGATTCCGCTTGAAGATTTCCATTGATGGAGCGCCCACCACCTCCCGTGGCAGTCTATTCCACTCTCTCACTACCCTCACTGTCAGAAAGTTTTTTCTAATGTCTAATCTGTATCTCTTTCCCTTTAGTTTCATCCCATTGCTTCTTGTACTTCCTTGTGCTAATGAGAATAGGGTAGATCCCTCTGCACTGTGACTACCTTTCAGATATTTGTAGACTGCTATTAAATCTCCCCTCAGCCTTCTCTTCTGCAAACTAAACAATCCCAGTTCTTTTAGCCGCTCCTCATAGGACATGGTTTGCAGACCTTCCACCAATTTGGTTGCTCTTCTCTGGACTTGCTCCAATATATCGATGTCTTTCTTGAATTGAGGCACCCAGAACTGTACACAGTATTCCAGGTGTGGTCTGACCAGGGAAGAGTACAGCGGAATAATGACCTCTCTTGATCTAGATTCAATGCTTGTCTTAATACATCCCAGAATTTTATTAGCCTTTTTTGCAGCAGCACCGCACTGTTGGCTCATGTTGAATTTGTGATCTACTATTATGCCCAAGTCCTTTTCCCCTATGCTATCACTTAGTTCTATTCCTCCCATACTATATATGTTTTTTACATTTCTGTTACCCAGATGTAGAACTTTGCATTTGTCCCTGTTAAATACCATTTTGTTCGCCTCCGCCCATTGTTCCAGTGTATCTAAGTCCTTTTGAATACACTCTCTCTCCTCTCTAGTGTTGGCTATTCCTCCTATCTTCGTATCATCTGCAAATTTTATGAGTTCCCCAATAATTCCATCGTCCAGATCATTTATACATATATATATATATATATATATATATATATATATAATTTACATTTATAATTCTCCACAGTGCCCCCCAGTATAATTCTCCACAGTGCCTCCCCAGTATAATACTCCACAGTGCCACCCAGTATAATGGATTACAGTGCCCCCCAGTATAATGCTCTACAGTGCCCCCCAGTATAATACTCCACTGTGCCTCCCAGTATAATGGTCCACAGTGCCCCCCAGTATAATTCTCCACAGTGCCTCCCCAGTATAATGCTCCACAGTGCCACCCAGTATAATGGATTACAGTGCCCCCCAGTATAATGCTCTACAGTGCCCCCCAGTATAATGCTTCGCAGTGCCTCCCCAGTATAATGCTCTACAGTGCCCCCCAATATAATGCTCCGCAGTGCCTCCCCAGTATAATGCTCCACAGTGCCTCCCCAGTATAATGGATTACAGTGCCCCCCAGTATAATACTCCACAGTGCCCCCAATATAATGCTCCGCAGTGCCCCCCAGTATAATGCTCCACTGTGCCTCCCTAGTATAATACTCCACAGTGCCCCTCAGTATAATGCTCCACAGTGCCCCCCAGTATAATGCTCCACAGTGCCTCCACAGTATAATGCTCCACAGTGCCTCCACAGTATAATGCTCCACAATGTCCCCCCAGTATAATGCCTACAGTGCAGAGACAGACCCCCATCTCACCTAATATTGATGAGTCAGGTTAACCATAGTCCATAAATATGAAAGCCTGGAAACCCCTATTTTAGACTTGGGCCCCACGTAAAGTAAATGCCATGATTTTGCTATTCCCATCCACACGTTGCAGAAAAATATTCGCAGTAGACATGCTGCGACTTCAAAAACTGTTGCGTTTTTGTAAATTGCAGAATGTCAATTATACTTATATAAATGCTGGTGTTTTCTGTATAGGTATAAATGAAGCAGAAAGTCTACAGAGGAAAACTGTGTGGACTTTCTGTGAAAGCGCAACGGGAAAAAACGCCAAGCGTTTCTGAGGCAGTTTTTCTCCGCAGCACTTTCTGGCTGCGGCTCGCTATGTGGAATCTTAGCCTTAGTAATGCCAGAACACCATAAGACCCCTTTCTCAAAATCTCTATGAGCCACTCTGACACAACCAGGCCTTCCATGTATTCTGAAAGTTCATTCCATCTTATACATGACCGCCATGTTCTACTACAAGCCTGACGTGGCTTTCCTGTGATTATAAGGTAACTTTCTTACAATAAAATAGACACGTTTCAGCCCAAGCCTTAGGTACTAGACGATATAAGTGACTTACATGAAACAGAATCCTCAAAAATATTTGGACAAATCTGGATCTACCTAGGGCTGTGATATCGCTAGCCTGTTAATAATACGCAGCTATATACTCGATAGTATGCCAGATAATAACACTTATTACATTGAGCTGAAATACTTCTGTTCCATTACGTTTAATATTACTGCTCCAAGTGTCATAAACCAGCAAATAGATGATTGTTGTAATAGTAAACCACAAGGCAGTGGTTATGTGAGTGAAATAGGACCTTGATTAAAAATATGCGCCCACACAGTATGGTTTCCTGCTACGCTAACAATCATGAATGGAACTTTAAGACATGCATTTCAAATTTGCTTCAATTTCATAAAAAACAAGGATCAGGCTGATGTTTGCTTGCTATAAAAACTTACTAGGTGGCCCAGAACATTAGCATCTCGGTCGGTTAATATTACTGTAATTTCTGGAGCTGCTCGCTGAGGTTCATGTGCAGGGAGAGCACAAGCACAAAACAGGTGCAGCAGAGGAGAATGGATGATTCTGGTACAGCTTACTATAGCATAGGAGGGGCATTATTATCAGTCCTGACTATTGCTGTCATCTCACCCTTATCTTCACCAGAAATGACAGATCTGCTAGAATGCACTGCAGATAGCTTTTCCTTAAAAAATAGTGCCACCCTTGTCAAAGGCTGTGTCTGGTATTGCATCTCAGTGAAGTAACATCTAACACTTTAGTAAACACTATTGCATGAAAGCAAAAAGATGACATTGATGTACAGTAGGCTGTGAACTGAGGGTGTTATACCCTTGTTGTGAATGCAACCGCACACTGCAATACCCTGAACACCCTCATTCACTTCAGTGAGAATGCCTGAGATAGCTAAGTGCTGTACTTTGGCTATCAACAGCCCTCCCATTAAATGGGACGGGGGTGCATCAGAGTCCACTAGGGGTTTGTCTAGCTTTGCTGTGACTGCATTCACAACGGTGTAAAATAGCCCCATTCTAAGGATTCTCAGCGATCAGACCCCCACCAATCAGCAATTTATTTCCTATTCTATTCTATGGATAGGGGATATCTGTTTTTCAATACATAGCCCCCTATTTAAAGGAGCACTTGGATGGCACTGTTAATGGGGAGGAAACTTTTTTTTTGTACTGTTATAGGGGAACTCTGTTGGTACTGTAGTGAGAGGCTACTTTTATTTTTATCAGGGTAGAGTTCCATACTATTATATTACTATTAAATGTGGAGTAAACCTCCACATTTCATAGGCTACCTACCATGGCTAATGGTGGATGAAATGCTCAGCTTTATTTACAGATATTATAGGCAATCTGCCATGTGTGCATACAGTCCTATCTGCACTAAGACCAGGAATTTAAAGGAATAAAATACAAAATATACAATTTTTTGCTACAAAATTATATGAATCTGCTCAGAAAGTTCAGCTCTATTCCACTGCCTGTAAATCAGGGCTCAGTTGTCTCACTGTAGGCAATTGTCTCCTACCCAAAGCATAGAGGATACGTGTCTGAACAGTGGGATAACTGTTTGTCACTATCTGACTGCTTGAGAACAGGGATCCAGGTACTCTCTGCATGAATAGAGCAATGGTTGGACATGTCTTTTGCCCTTCGTTTATGTATATGGGTCTGCAGGAGAAGGCTAATGGTGGACAGACCCCCACCACTGGATACTTATCTCTTATCCTGTGTCTATAGTCAGACGTCCCTTTAAGCTATAGCTGGATCTATAGTAGTTAGATTGCGTCTTCCTGTATCCTTTATTTTCACACCTGTGTACATTTTGATCCTACCGGTTTCTCATCAGGATGTTTTCTATTCCGATGAAGTCTTGATTTTAAAGATATTTTTTGTAAAGTAGAAACATCCGACTTCCTCAATTACTGTCTTAGAATACATGTGCTAGTTAATTACTGCGTCACATGATCGATGGGCTCAGGAATAGTAATTATGTAATTATGTGCATTTTTGTGAACGTGCAACTACAGTGAACTTGTTTCCAAGCCATCAGAGTAATGGAGCTCATGAGCAAAATGCCTTTCATCTTGACTAGACCAAAACATAGGAGACAAATGTCACCAGAAGGACCTTCTCGATGACCCAGTATAAAGTCTATCCCGATGAAGTGTCACTCATATATTATATGCCATATTACAGCCGATGATGGGCTGAGCAGCATCTTAATGATGTGAGAACACTACATGTGACATTGTCAGTGTAATAAAAAAAGATCTGAAATTCCTTGACATTGACCCAAATGTAACAGATCCTTCTTACTGTGGTACAGCGTGACATTCTTATATTTCTATCATAAATATTCAGTTTCCTTTTTATGTTTGCATATGCTTTTATGAGTAGCCAAAATGTGCTTGCGTTTCCTAAAACACTTTAGGTAATTCTCAGTGGAAGGCGCTTAGAGCACTGCACTTCATTACCAACCAACAAAACTGCTGAAGCAAGTAACTGCTGTTTTCAACTATTTTCCAATCAGAAAAGTTACATCTCTATAATGTGTTCAGGCTTCATAGGAGAGAAGTTTGTGGGGCATGGAATACAAACTTTCCCAGCTCTCCTGCTCCGGTCTCCCAATAAAAGGTGTCACATCCCATAAAAGGCCCAAGTTTACAAGATGTTCTTGCATTTTCACTATATTGCAGAGGCTGGAAATATCTGTCGGTCAAGCTATAAAGGGCTTTAAGACTGTGATACCTTGAAAAACGAAGATCGAGGTTTAGTGCGAGGGAAATGATTCTGTATTCTGCAATGTGTTCTGCGTGCTAAATGAAAGTTGACGGCTTATTGTCTGAATAGGACAGTATACTATAATGAATATGTCTTAAGCAATTCATTAGAATATGTGTAAGTGAAAGATCGTGGATATAGGAGTATTGTATGCAAATATATTGGGGCCAATTTATTATACAAAGTACTCCATTTTTTGTGGTGCATTTTTTAATGCATGGTCTGACTGTGGCTCCACTTTTGTAAGCTTGCCAGGGGTCAAGGCTGGTTTACTGAAATTCGTGCAGGAAAACTGGTGTGAGTTATATCCAAAATCTTCACCAGTCCCTGTCTGACATAGAATTAATTTCTGGCATAGGGGATTTCTTATAGTTTGCCAGAATTATTAAGAGACTGAAGTTTTGCAATGATTTTAGTCTCTCAGCCGCTAATGCTTAAAGAGGACCTTTTATCAGATCGGGCACATGCAGTTCTATATACTGCTGGAAAGCTGACAGTGCGCTGAATTCAGCGCGCACTATTGGCCCCGGATCTGTGCCCCGGGTAAAGCGCTATCGGTCCCGGTACCGTAGCGCTTTATAGTCAGAAGGGCGTTTCTGACAGTTAGCCAGGGACGCCCTTCTGCCCAGCAGCACCTATTGCGCTGCACAGTGTGAGCGGGGAGGAACGCCCCCTCCCTCTGCTCACAGTGCTCGTCCATAGACGAGTATTATCAGGAGGGAGGGGGTTCCTCCCCGCTCACACAGCACAGCGCAATAGGCGCTGCTGGGCAGAAGGACGTCCCTGACTGACTATCAGAAACGGCCTTCTGACTATAAAGCGCTATGGTACTGGGACCGATAGCGCTTTACCCAGGGCACAGATCGGGTAAGCCGATAGTGCGCTGAATTCAGCGCACTGTCAGCTTTCCAGCAGTATAAAGAACTGCCTGTGCCCAATCTGATGAAAGGTCCTCTTTAAAATGTTCAGACCGGGCCACAATGCACCATTTTTTAACAAATCATTCCATTGTTATTTCATAGGGATATATGAGTGGCTTCAAAATTGACAGCATAGTGCAGACTATATCCACAACATAGTGCTGAATTATTAAGATGACGTGCCAAAATTTTGGATCATATTAAATATTGTACATGGAAAAAAATCCCAAAAATGATTATGAAGTGAATTCACTTTTTTAGGTGCAGATGTCCCCGTTACTCGTCAATCTAATGTAATCCAAAACATTCAGATGTGTGCTTCCTCAGGGTCAGTTCACAAAGAGTTTTTTGGCAGCGGATTTTGACACGGAATCCGTCTCAAAATCTGCTGCCAAAACCAGCTCCCATTGACTTCAATGGGAGCCGTTTGCTTCTTGTTTCTACTAGCTAGTAGCAGAAAAAAGAAGTGAGATGACCCTTCTCGCTGCGGATTCCGTAGCTGAATCAACCACGTCATCCACGGAGCGTGGCGCCCTCCCGATTAGGCTCATTCATTTGGGCCTAATCCGGAGTGGAATGCCGTGACGGGATGCCGGTACACTGCACCAGCATCCCGTCGCAGCTAGCCGTGCTTAATGTTCACATGCGGAATGCAATTCTAATATTTTCTCTTGACTGCAAATGTCTAGCTATATGGGTCAAAGGATGACTAGCTTTTTCAAAACAACATGATTTCATGTTATTCTGTCATGAGGTGTACATCTTATATGTATCTATGTGTGACCACCAGTGGTTGTGTTATGAATTACAGCCTGTGAAGGGTTTTGCTTGCATGTTATTATATTGTATTACATTGGTTTAAAGAGAAATTGTAGTCATTATCCAAATTATAGCTAATGTAAGGTGAACACACCTGCACTATATGTACTGCTTGCGTTCACGAAATTCTACCTAATATTATTTAATTGTACAGAAGGAGATAGTGTTTAACTTCCTTAACCTCATTCTGTACACCTACCACCATAAAGGAAAACTTCAGGCCCCAGCACTCAGTAGTTTCCTGATATGCAGTATAATATTAGAAGTAATATCAGCTCTTACGGGTCTGTTTTTTCTGTTTCTCAGTCATTGGAAGCATCCAAGCCCTCCCTCTCTAATGTCTGTCTGAGGGTCAATTACAGTTACAGATGGGAACCCTTTACTTTCTCACTGTGAGGACACATCCTGGGTCAGATCTGTGTCTGTGGAGCAGATATTTGTACATCAGGGATGTTCCAGACTACAACATTTCTAAATTGGAAAACTAACTTGCATACCTTTTCCCAGAATTCCTAGGGAGGTAAACCATGGCTTAAAAATCTCTCTATCCTCATGTCAGGTTTTGGATCTGTGGATAGGTCATGAGTATGAAGAAACAATTTGAGCCCAAAAAACCATTTATAGGGGTATTCCTATCTCAAATATCTGATCCTATCTATACTGCCAGCTCATGTCATTTCAAGAGTTTTCCCAAATACATTGTTTTGAAAATGCTGCTGTTTTGGTCGCCTGCTATGTAAAATTATTCCTCCCATTGTTTGCAGAGCATTTCCTTGGTCCCCGATCATGCATTTGTCATTATTATCATTTTTTTGTTATTTGATATACATGTTTATGTCTATTTGTCTATTGCCATGTCTATATCTATTGAGGTACTTCATAGCATCCTGTCTATCAAAAAGTCAAAGCCGCCCCCCGCTTGTGGAAGAATACAGGAAGTACATTTTGTATCCTCTGTGAGAAGGTGACAGGCAAAGTGCTGAAGTCCCAATATATCAGCCCCAACTTTCTGAGCTGTGTGTGTTCCAGGGTGGGTCTGGAATAGGCCTCAGCCCCAGGTGTGGGTCATAGAATCATTACTGGTCCATAAAAGACTGAAGAGCCTGCACTTCAGGGCAGATCCAGGGAGTGAGAGGTGACGGCTGGGTCTTTCGTGTTACCCTGAGTCCGGTAACAGGAAAGACCCAGCCACAGGTATAGTTAGTTTATTATTACTTTTAGTTATTTGCTCAGGATTTTGTATCTTATTGTTTTTCCTGAAGTTAAGGCTGTATTTTGTTTTGTTTATTTTGGTGGCTGAAGTCAAGGTCTATTTTTTATTTTTTTTATTTTAAATAAACCTGTTCTCTGCATATTTTGTGGCCCTGTCTTTGACTGGTTGGGTCCTCACCAAACTACCGAGCTGGGACTCCAAGCAATCAGCAATGATCTGTTGGAGAACCTGACTGCCACTGTTCACATTCCCTCCAGCACCACCATAGGACAAATAAAGCATTACTCTGTTTTCGATAATATTAATATCTGTGTAATTCACAAATATGGTAGGCCCTCTGCACTTACATATGCTCCTTGCTCTGCTTTGGTTATTATATGAAGGTTCTGAATCTCCTTTATTAACTAAGAAGTCTGCACTAAAGAACAAGCAATTAGATTCTCAAAACCAGATAACCCCTTAAATAATATCTGGTAATTGTTCATAAAATTTAACCCTTTTGTGAGACAACTTTCATTCCGTTTTCAATATACCAAATTCAACATTGCTTACATTTTCCATTTTGGAGCGTTTTGGTTGGCTTTCGTTGGGCAGGATATTGAAATAATTACTTGACTTATTTTTCCCACTTGTTTCCAATTGAGTTAATTTCAGTGGAATTACCATAACACAAGTTATTCATCAATTCATTCCTGGCCAACTCAGTTGGGAGTTTAGTAGGAAAGTAGAGTAAAGCATTGAAAGTAGGTATTGGTATGTTCTCACTACACTAAGATGCAGATTGTTCACAACTCCATGATCTGAGACCAGACCAAAGTGGGTAATTCTCGCCCTCCAAATGTTTTGGCTTTAGGTAATAATTTAGTGTAATGAATATAGAAATCTATGTTTGTTATTGCTGTACATGAGTTAGTTGTTTTCTGAACAATCGGGGGGATTAAAGTGTATAATATGAATTATATGGTTTACGTTCCATAGCAGATGTGCATAGATAGAGAACATACACTAATTACACAATAATTGGTCTCTATAATCTACCATGATCATGATAAATGAAGAGAATTTCTATAGAATGTGTGATATAGGGATTTGTTCATGAGGGATTAGATGTGCCAATTCGCTATGTCATTTTGATGTTGGTCCATGATAAAACATTGCTTGTTATACCGTGTTGGCCTATTGAAAATAAACACTTTAAGAACTCGCCTGAACCAAGAACAATAGCTTGCTCAACATTATGTAACTATTTAGTTGTATTGTCAGAAAGGTTCATGCCGTTTCATCCATTTCTGGCTTTCTTTCTATTTCACACAGACTGGAGCTATACATGCTTCTTTCCAACAGTCAGATATTCCAAACCCCGGAGGATGATAATACAGATACGGCGCTACTCAAGTACCAAGAGGTTAGTAAGTGAATTTTACAAAAAGGAGAACCCTAGGAAATAAATCATAGCTTGCTGGCACAGTATCCATTCTTGCCTCCAAGTATCCGTGTTCACATTGACCTCTTCTCACATTAAAGTCCTGGTCTACGTCATTAAAGGGCATGTTCCAGGATTTAGTTTTTAAAGCGAGTCTGTCATTGTAAAAAGTCCTTTTTAGCTAAACATACATTTGAATAGACTTTAAAAAGGCTATTCTACTACTACCTTTACATCTTGTCTTGTCCCCACCATTTTTTGTTAAAACACTTTTTTTTCGTGGGTGCTCCCTAAGGCCTCTGAGCACCCCTCACGTCATGCAGTGATCTTGGGCATGCACAGTACTGCTCCGGTCAGAGCAGACTGCGCATGTCCGAGCGGCCATTTTGGTGTGCTCCGTTCTATTGCAGGTGCAGTACACTGTAGTTGACCACAACAAAATAGCCACTTGGAGCGGTACTGCGCATGCCCAAGATTTCAAATACAACTGTGCAATGTTAGAGGCCATGAAGGAGGAGAAGAGGGGTGCTTGGAGGCCTTGGGGAGGGCCTTTGGTGCATAATGAAAAAAAGCGTGGGTGCTCTGTGAAAATCATGTGTATAACGAGAGAAAGTGTTTTAACAAGAAATGGCGGGGACAAGACAAGAAGTAAAGGTAGTAGTAGAATAGTCTGTTTAAAGGCTATTCAAACGTGTGTTTAGCTAAAAAGGACTTTTTGCAATGATAGACTCCCTATCAGACCTATCCTAAGGATGGACTATAAATACCTGTGTGGTGAAGGGCACAAAAGGTGGCCCCACGCCAATCAGCTTTACAGGGCGACTTCCACCACCCATACTATACACAACATGAGACAGGAAGCATTTTACAGCACAGACATCTTTGCTTTTCCATCCAGAAAAAAAAGCATCAGTTTTTACAAAAAACTCGTATAAATGGATCCGTTTAATGGTTTTAACGGATTTATTGTGGTGTGAAAGCAGCCTATATATGTTTTATATCATTCCTCAGTTGTCCCTTTTAAAGAGGACCTTTCACCACTTGGGGCACATGTGGTTTACTACACCGCTAGAATTCAGTGCACTATCGGCTTTCCCGTTCTGTGCCCCCAGTAAAGAGCTATCAGTGCCGGTAACGTAGCTCTTCACTGTCATAAGGATGTTTCTAACAGTCATTTAGGAATGCCCTTCCTCACAGTAGTGCCTATTGCACCGATAGCTTTTCACCGGGGCCAGAGAATGGGAAAGCCGATAGTGCGCTGAATTCAGTGCACTGTCGGCTTTCTAGTGGTGTATTACACTGCATGTGCCCCAGGAGGTGAAAGTCCTCTTTAAGCTTTTATGAATAAATTGACAAACAGGTGTTTTTTGAGTATGCCCTATAGAGTTTACCATTGTCCAGTCAGAGCTCATAGTATCAGACTGCTTTGGGACCTTGTATTCCTATTTGCGCACTGACAATAATATTCCCCTTACTAGATTCTATATTGCAATAATACATTAAAATATAACATGCATTAGTTTTAATTTTATAAGACAAGAATAGCTCTGAATCTAAATATTAAGAACCCAGTAATGTTGGTGGCTAAAGCTCTACCTAACAGGGCAGAAGGGAGAAGGATGAATCTCAATGTATACATAATATTCCTATTAGAGATGAGCGAACACTGTTCGGATCAGCCGTTCCGAACAGCACGCTCCCATAGAAATGAATGGAAGCACCTGGCACGTACACTTTGCTGGCGGCCGGTCGCTGTGCCAGGTTCATTTCTATGGGAGCGTGATGTTCGGAACGGCTAATCCGAACAGTGTTCGCTCATCTCTATTTCCTATATTCCTTATTGTATTGTCAATGATTAGTAAGTTATATAAGAGTGTCGGCAGTCTGGTATAACAACCCCTTATATTGTCATACAGTGTCACAGGGCAAAGCCTATAGCGATAAAGCCACAGTAAATGGACATGGGTCCGTGCTAATAGGAGACTGTGCCCCCATGGTGACCTGATATATAGTTTCATGTCAAACGATTCTATATATCTGGTCACTGATGTTTTCAAACCCCTGCTTTTTCTGTGCTATTTAGTCATGGAGTCGGTACCATCATTGATTGACGGCCTCCATTTTATGACCGTACAGAGATAACTGTCAATCACTGATATGACCGCCTCCATGACTTTATAGCAAAGAAACAACAGAGATTTCAATGAATAAATGACTGAATCTTTCCCCCAAAACCAACATATCAATCTGCTGAGCCCCCTCTGCTCTGTAACATGCCTGCAGATTGCTCTACAGTTTCCATATAATGGGTTCCCTTTAACTACATATTTGTAGATATGTAATGTCTGCTATATATCTATTACTATATAAGACAGAATGCATTATTTATAAGTATGTGAATATTTCATGATAAAGTACTGTCTAGTGAGACTGTTATATACTACACACAGAGACAGAAGACACCATGGGGCAATGTTCATTGTTCATTCAGCTTCCTCTATGACATATTTTGTATCTGAATATTGAAGATTGATATGGAAAGCCATGTGAAGCAAGTTTATCAGACACAATGTAGAGCACATTTCAGTGTTTGTTATTCAGATTCTGATTCCATTATGTTTCTTTGCCCCTGGCTACAAGTGAATGACTTGTAGAGGGATCTCTTCAGTATAGTTACAATGTTATTGTTTCAAGCACTCGAGCAATGTCAAAAGAATTGAAACTAGTAATAAATGATCAGTCAAAACTACATGCAGATATTTTTCTGAGACTTGACTGCTATGGTTGAAAAACTATTCTATATCAATAATAAAGATTTAGCTTCTGTTTCATGTTTGTGTAGCTACAAACTGTTTTTCTGACCGTATTGGGCTACAATATGGTATAACTGAGCCATGCAGCCAAGGATGGATTTTCACAACGTCTTTTTGTAATTTATTAACTCATTACAAGCTGTTTATTGGGTATTCCTAGGAGCTCAATATGCAATCAGTTTATGATGAATTATTGATACATATTATTCTGTGTAACAGATGATGATAATGAAAACCCTGTTCTCGTAATGAGTGATAATCACAGTGATCAGACCCCCATTGAACATCATGTTATCTCCTATCCCGTAGCCCCCTCCGTCTCTTAACCACTTAGGTACTGTGATTGCTATTGACCATGTAATCTGAGGGGCTCATCTACTGAATTCAGAGCATTTTCCAACTCCGGCAGCTAGTCCCTGCTCTTGGAATCAATGTAGCAGGCACAGATCTGCACCATACTATTATGGCACTGAGCATTAGCTAATATGCTAAGTGTGACATATTAGTGGGAAGGGGTTAAAACTTTAAAATTAAAAGGCAAACCCTTTAAATAATTGTGATAGCGACCCCAACTAAATACGGTCTGTTGGTAAAAGTGATGCAGATGCTTCATATATGTGGAGGTTAGCCATGCCATATTTTAGTGTATTTTTATTCCATAAAAGTGGTAAAATTAAATACAGTACAGTTGCTGTATGAAGGGGTGAAGCTTGGCCACACTCAATGATGGCTACTTGAAACCACAGCTTGTCACTCCAATTAGTCAGTGTTGAAAATTGGTAGAGAGACAACAGTGACTACTTGCTCCTTGGAGAACTACCGGAGATGGAGAAATATCTTTATAAGAACTCCAAACACTGACAAGAGCGTTCAAGTTGGTGCTGGAGGGAGCTTGAACCTCTATGGCAGGGGTGCTCACACTTTGTCAGCATGTGAGTTACTTTATAACATTACCAAGTGGAAAGATCTACTACCCACTTCTTGTGGGCGGGCCTGTGGGTGGGGACGGGGAGGGACTGTGGGTGGGGCATGTCTGTGGTTGGGGCTGGGCATGTGGGCGGGGCCGGGCGGAGCATGAGAGCAGGAGACAGCGGCGTTCTGTGGCCGCCCAGGGATCCCCGCTGTCTGCTTCTTCACAGCGCAGGCTGAGAGTTATCTCTGGACACTGGCAGGCTGGGGCTGCGGCAGCCCCGCCTGCCAGTGTCCGTAGATGACTCTCAGCCTGCGCTGTGAACAAGCAGCACCCCGGCTCCCTCTATCCCTAAGAGAGGCCTGCAAGTGTCTCGAGTGCTTGTTCACAGCGCAGGCTTAGAGTCGACTCTCAGCCTGCACTGTGAACAAGCAGATACCGGGGATCCCTGACTGCATCCCACGATCGACCCATACGTCCATTGCGATCGACCGGTAGATCGCGATCGACGTATTGGGCACCCCTGCTCTATGGCTACAGAGGGGTCTGGGCTCCAGGCCCTGGTAGTGATAGTTACCTCTGCATCCCCTATAGCCCTTGACCTAATTGATTTCTGCCTTATAGCTCTTTAAAACTTGCTGTCTGTGCCATGGCCATATTTATATTTATTAGGAAATATGAATGTACCTTGCATCTATTTGGCTGGTGTTCTACAAGCACGGCCGCCTAGGATTCTGCTCAGTAATATAGTGGATTGATTATAGAAAATGAAAACAGCAAGTCGGTTCTTTTTTTTTTTCATTGTCATTCTTTAAAAATGTAATTCCGTGCATGTCTAAGGTTTCCACCGTTTATTTCATACAATACCCATAAGATCACAGTGTGAATGGTCATTCATCTTTTGTTTCGTGCTCTGCTTTGAATGCATTGGGATGGTGTCGTGATCATTCTTTTCTCTTTCTCAAACACGTCTTATCTGGACTTGTGCAGGTAACTGTGGAGAAGCTGCCCGATGAGGCTGGGATGAACACATTGCTTTACAAATACTCCACAGACCCTCAGTATCAGCAACTCTTCATCAATCTGGTAAGGACAGAGCCAAATACAAAAACAAACATTTCCTCTGTGAACAATGTGTTTGTTATATTTAAATCATTTGTTTATGATGGCTGTGTCAGCCGCGCTGATTTACATAAACATTGCCAAGCCTGAGACTTTACATTTTCAACAAAAGTAGCCGAGTACAAACAGCATTCCTGGGTTTTAATTCATATTGTATAAACATAACAGATGTTGATAAAATGAGCCAGCAAGAAAATACAACAAAGGAGGTTAGGAGAGTTCCTTGTCTATGAAATGCATTCCAGATTGACATTATGATACCAGGTTTGTGGATCCTATAGAATTTGCATGTCATTTCTGTCTGTTTTGGTAACACTCAGAAAATATGCAAAGTGCAGCTCTTTATTTAGTAATTGGAACCTTTGCGGTGACCTTTTACATCGCAACATTGTCCTTTACAGGACTTGGAATTCATTTTCCTTAACATTGAAACATGCCTTATGCTTTCATTCAGCTATCGTTCTCTGTCCTACACATATAGGGAACGGTTTCAATAAAGAGTTAATTTATGCTCAGTAGCGCAGTATGAATAATGTTCTACCTTTGGTGGATATATTGACTCATATATCTCTGGACGCATGAATTGAAAGGGTGAATACAATAAAAGCAACCAGATACTCACGCTGCTTTAGTGTTTTTATCCTTCTAGGCAACTTTTTGGAAATAAATTGTCATCTGTGTACCTAAGAAAAACCATTATTATAACACTTACAAGACTATATATTCTGTGGCATTATATATGGCTACAAGTTGAATTCAGCATACTGTCAGCTTTATGGGAATTAATAATTAATGCATCAGAATTAATTTCAGCACCAATATCCCTCTACTGTCAGAAGGACCGGCCTTACTGCTGTTGGTAATTGCTGGGCTATCACAGTACTCTTCCATAGCTTTCTACTGTCAGGGCAGCGTTCCTCACAGTCCAGCAATGACACTAGGCTGCCCTTCTTACCATAGAGTGATATTGCCCTACTTTCTAGCTAGCACTGTCAGCTTTCTAGTGGTAAATAATACAACCAATCTGAAGACATGAAAGGTCCACTTTTAGAGTATAAACAGTAGTATTTCCCCTTGGTATACTACATACAGAAGTGTCCGTTTTCCTTGAGCTGATCTTGGGCCCCCTTTGCAACTTCTGCTCACAGCTCTTTCTCCTTTCTAGCAGTGGAAGGCTGTGTATCATAAATCTCTGTGCTCTGTCTCATTTCAATGTCCATAGGGCAGGAGTAATAAATTCACAATGCAAAGGCTGCTAGCAATCAAAGGAAATCAGAAAGAGTTCAAAGAAGTTTAGTCTCTCATAGTGTGGTGAGAGTGACCTATAGGCACTCTTGGCTTCTGGGCCTGGTCACAGTCGTGGTCAGAATTACAAATTAAACAGATAACCCTATTAATGTTCATTTAGGGTGTATGTCCTATCCATTAGTTTACATGAGTGGACCATGTTAGTATTCTTATTCAATAACTCACAATTACTAATGGGAAGGTAAACCAGTGAGGAATTTTCTAGAGAGTCTTAAAGTAGTCACTCTCAGCACTTTAGCTCTTTGAAACCCATGAGTCCATATACTGTTAAGCACAGGGGCTCTGTGATGCCTGTGTCTCCTCCTTGTATGAAGATCTTTGCCCTGTTTTTGTAATCTCTCGTCCATCTCAGCATTTCAGCCTACTGTGTCTACTCCCTCGAGATCTGTTGCTCTTTTTCAGATCTTGGTTAGGTGGTCCCAGGGGCCCATGGTCAAGATATAAAAAAGAGGAGATATGGAAGTAACTGCAGGAAATGCCACACCAGAGAAAAAATATAACCCCCAGCGTACGATTAGCTTTTCCCTGTAATCCAAGTCATATATCTTTGTAACTCTTTAGTACATCACTGCCACATTGTATACACATTCAGTTAATTGGATAAAGGGCTGACAAATGGACCCCAAGGCCCTCTGACCCCCGATTGGCTAATCATATGGTGAGAAAAGGATTTCACAATGGTATTTTGTAACTTTTACAGTGTAAAGGTAAATATAATACAACATACAGAAAAAATTATGTGCAAGTTATGTCGTATTTAAGTTGTCAGGTTGCAATTCAGTTCATCTGCAGCTTAAATGATGGAATTTTTAGTGTGGGAAAAGCTGTTGGTGTCTCTTCTATTTACACTAGACTATCAGCCCTGGCCGCTGCTAACAGTAGGAATGTTGCTGTCTGGATGTACATTGAACAGGTTCCTTAATGTTCACAGCCACCCACATCCTTCAACACAGTATACTTTAGTATCAAGGAAATGAAATAGACTGTAAAGTGGTTTAAAAACATATAATATATTACTGCCATAGCAGAAAAATCACATTGCTTGATTTAATTCTCAATTTTAATACTTGGATTCAATCCAGTCACAATAGCTTAAGGTAAGCCTGCGGTATATGGTTTAACAAACCTCGCTTTCAGCACTTCATTTCACAGTTTGATTCATAGCACAGAAGGTAAGGTTTCATCTATTCTCATGGGCAAAGTTGGCTTGGTCAAGTTGCAACGTGCATGGTGCGATGTGTAAGACCACTTCATATTACTATTGACAAGGAGCTTTCAGAATTATACTAAGCAACAAATAACATTAGGATCATTGTTATTGTCTAGGGTATTCGGATACACTGTAAAAGGTTGGCTCCTTTTTATAAAAGCTTTACTGACCGACAAAGGTTTATGTGATATGTATATTATCTGTCAGGGTACGGCATCATTTATTTACAATTCTTTTGCATTAAAATACATAGATTTTATAACTTCACTGGCAGCTGAGATGTTTTTTTTTTTTTTTTATCTCATGCTTTGCCTAAAAGATCACATTTATCATATACAGTCCTATGAAAAAGTTTGGGCACCCCTATTAATCTTAATCATTTTTAGTTCTAAATATTTTGGTGTTTGCAGCAGCCATTTCAGTTTGATATATCTAATAACTGATGGACACAGTAATATTTCAGGAGTGAAATGAGGTTTATTGTACTAACAGAAAATGTGCAACATGCATTAAACAAAAATTTGACCGGTGCAAAAGTATGGGCACCCTTATCATTTTATTGATTTGAATACTCCTAACTACTTTTTACTGACTTACTGAAGCACAAAATTGTTTTTGTAACCTCACTGAGCTTTGAACTTCATAGCCAGATCTATCCAATTATGAGAAAAGGTATTTAAGGTGGCCAATTGCAAGTTGTTCTCCTATTTGAATCTCCTCTGAAGAGTGGCATCATGGGCTACTTAAAACAGCTCTCAAATGATCTGAAAACAAAGATTGTTCAACATAGTTGTTCAGGGGAAGGATACAAAAAGTTGTCTCAGAGATTTAACCTGTCAGTTTCCACTGTGAGGAACATAGTAAGGAAATGGAAGACCACAGGGACAGTTCTTGTTAAGCCAAGAAGTGGTAGGCCAAGAAAAATATCAGAAAGGCAGAGAAGGAGAATGGTGAGAACAGTCAAGGACAATCCACAGACCACCTCCAAAGAGCTGCAGCATCATCTTGCTGCAGATGGTGTCACTGTGCATCGGTCAACAATACAGCACACTTTGCACAAGGAGAAGCTGTATGGTTGAGTGATGAGAAAGAAGCCGTTTCTGCAAGCATGCCACAAACAGAGTCGCCTGAGGTATGCAAAAGCACATTTGGATAAGCCAGCTTCATTTTGGAAACAAAGATTGAGTTGTTTGGTTATAAAAAAAGGCGTTATGCATGGCGTCCAAAAAGAAACAGCATTCCAAGAAAAACACTTGCTACCCACTGTAAAATTTGGTGGAGGTTCCATCATGCTTTGGGGCTGTGTGGCCAATGCCGGCATCGGGAATCTTGTTAAAGTTGAGGGTCACATGGATTCCACTCAGTATCAGCAGATTCTTGAGAATAATGTTCAAGAATCAGTGACAAAGTTGAAGTTACGCCGGAGATGGATATGTCAGCAAGACAATAATCCAAAACACCACTCCAAATCGACTCAGGCATTCATGCAGAGGAACAATTACAATGTTCTGGAATGGCCATCCCAGTCCCCAGACCTGAATATCATTGAACATCTGTGGGATGATTTGAAGCGGGCTGTCCATGCTCAGCGACCATCAAACTTAACTGAACTTGAATTGTTTTGTAAAGAGGAATGGTCCAAAATACCTTCATCCAGGATCCAGGAACTGATTAAAAGCTACAGGAAGCGACTAGAGGCTGTTATCTTTGCAAAAGGAAGATCTACTAAATATTAATGTCACTTTTCTGTTGAGGTGCCCATACTTTTGCACTGGTCAAATTTTGAATTAATGCATATTGCGCATTTTCTGTTAGTACAATAAACCTCATTTCAATCCTGAAATATTACTGTGTCCATCAGTTATTAGATATATCAAACTGAAATGGCTGTTGCAAACACCAAAATATTTAGAACTAAAAATGATTAAGATTAATAGGGGTGCCCAAACTTTTTCATAGGACTGTATATTCAGATTCATCATTCCATAGTATGCTTGGTCTTCTGGGCAAATCTGAAAAATTCTCTTTGCCTAAAATATATGTAACCCCACAATGCTCACTAATTCACTATGTACTCATTGTCTTTTGTATCGGGACAGAATTTTATCTCATTGATGGCTCAGACAGGCAGGATTCCTTTCATGTCCTATGTTATCTATAATGCCTGCACTACATACTATAGCAGTAGTAGGTGTGGATAATATAGCCAGAATATTAGACGTATAATAGGTCATTGATGTGCAAATGTGATGGTTTGGAAGCCCATCGTGAATAGAGATTGTGAGGAGGGATTAAAAGGGATGGTGCAAATTTTTTTTTTATTGCTTGTATAATGAAAAATCATACAATTTTTCCCCATATACCTCCTCTATCAATTCTTCACAGATTTCTAGATCTCTGCTTTCTGTCATTCATTCTGTTTACCCCCAGTGGATAAAATTCAGACCAAATGTTACATGACCATGGACTGAAAAGTCAATGGAAAGAACATTTTGAATGACTTTTCCTTGGATTTGGAATTTTTCTGTTATGTATAGAATTTGCCCACAATGACATTTTCTAATACTCTTAATATTTTAATTTACCATTAGGGGATTATAGATGGGAACCAAAACACTTCATTCGCCCCAATTTCTGACACGTATGTGTTTTATATGCTGATACAATAGCATTCTGGACTACTAGATAATCACAGACAGTATATAAATAGTATTTGTAAAGGTGGAGAGCCTTATAATGAATTTCCAACAAATTATATCAATCAAAACCATTGGATAGTGGCCATCAATGGTGGAACCCAAAGGTGACCTTAGATAGCTATAAGAGACTGTCTTGGCTGTCAGCTACTTCACAACCACACACTTAGTTCTCCTTTAACCATAGGTTTGGGCGTGATGAAATCTTTCCTTCTGAGATTTACTGTCGGAGAAGACTTTGGATACCTCCATACACATTAGCTGGTTGGCCAGTACTACTGATATCTACAGTTATGGCCAATGTTAATCAAATGTGTGTGGCCGCTATAAATCTCACAACCTCAATAAAGATACATTTATATCATTTCAAGTAAACAGATCAATTGTACCGAAGTGCCAACATTAGTACACTTAATACCATCTTAATACCATGTATGACATGATACTATTGATACTAATGGCCGGTTACCTCTCCTTTTGCAGGAGCCATATATTAATAAATCTGCCGTCTCTGTTCAAGCTCATTTCTCACTTCAACGTGCATACGTTGTGTTTCGAACCCTGGGTCTTCGCCATCTCACGGTTGTAGATCTTCATAACAAGGCAGTTGGAATGATCACCAGGAAGGATCTCGTGTCTCTGCGGCTGGAGAAGAAGTTGGTTAGATTGAACTCTGGAAAGCTGGATTCAGACGAAGAACTCTTACAATGAAAATGAGTATAAGGTATACTGAGGTGACTGTAAAGAAAGTGGAAAGTATAGTCATGTTGTCATCTTACACCTGTAGTTCAGCTCCTGTAACTTCATTGGACTACTGTTTTGTTACAAAAGCAAGGGCAAATTCTTAAACATTTAATGTGATTCAAATCATAAGTGAAAAAATATGAGTACGATGCAAATATCAAATTTTATGGCATCAATAAAAGAAATTCTTCCAAGAGTATGGTTACATTTTGACTGTTTTCACAAATTTATTTAAAGGGGTATTCTGGGCTGTAACAAAAATAAACTTTAAGCTGAAGGTGATCTTAGAGAAAACCTTTTACCACCTCCGCCAAGTCCAGTTCTTTGCATCATGTAGTTGTTACCACAACACTGATTCCAGAACAGTTAAAATTTTATTTTTCTATCCCTCATCATTCCTGAGCAATAAGTGCTTAGTGTTTGATGTGCTATTAACACTAATTTCACACCTGCTTTTGGGTTATCATTTTTTGGGTCCGCTTGGGGACCCGAAAAACAGAAACTCAATTTGTTTAAAAAGCAGTTACCCATGGACCCCATAGATTTTAATTCGGTCCGCTGGGGTTTCTGTCCGGTTTCTGCTTGACAAATGCAGAAGCATTCTTCAAGGAGGTTCGGGGACAGAATTCCCAAATGCAATGCAGGAGTAGGTATGAACCTAGCCTTAGGCTCTGTACTGACCGGTGGGTGGTGTCATCAGAAGCAGGCAGGGAGTGTGACTCTGAGCTCGCACGCTGTCCACCTCTAATTCCAACTCTGACACCCCCTGCTTACCTGCCACTGCCTATGCCGACCTGACAGTGCTGAGTGTAAGTAGCATATCAAGCACCAAAACTAACAGCACTGATTGTTTAGAACCAACTGTGCTGGAATCATTGGAGTGGAATAACCAATGCTCAATACTGAGTAAGTGGAGGTGCTGAAAGGTCCTCTTTAATGGGGGATTCCGTTATGGTAAATACATGTTGTTGTTGGTTTTTTTTTTGTATTATGAATAGATGTACAATTTTCTTCTTTTGGTTAAAAATTGAAAGGATACCTATTTAATACAATATTAAACCCTGCTAGCAAAACTCTTGACAGGCTGCAATTCACAATACAATCAGGGCTGGCCATATGTAGACACATATAAAATAGACATTTCTACTAGAGATGAGCGAGTACTGTTCGGATCAGCCGATCCGAACAGCACGCACCATAGAAATGAATGGATGCACCTGGTGCTTCCGCTTTGACGCCGGCCGCTTAACCCCCCGCGTGCCGTTCATTTCTATGCGAGTGAACAGTACTCGCTCATCTCTAATCTCTACATATGTTGAGCCAAAAGCAAAGGTAAGAAAAACCACGTCTGTTTTAACACATTTATGTTTTAGAAAATTGTATTTTAATTAAATTAAATTGTAATTGAATACTTTTCATAAATTTTTGGCTAAAACTAGAGAAAAATGTTAATACTTACCTTTTACCCCTTTTCACCATGTGCCAGACATGAATGGCAGATGTGGGGTGTTTAAATATGGCACCTGCTCAGGAATTTACCTGGTGGCAAAGTCAGCAGTTACCTGCTGTTTTATGTTCCCACTTGCGCTGCTGTCTGCCCTTTGTGTTTCTGCCTAAATCCCTGGAAAAACTGCATGGCAGCTTGCTGGCAGTCAGTTTAAAAACCCAATCATAAAGGTAACCGCCGGGTGTCCGTATGCGGCCTTTCTGCAGGGAAACTGTTTTTTTTTTTTTTTTTTTGCATGGACACAAAGTTGGAAATGCAGGACATTTTCACCGTGGAGAGGCTGCATACGGACACCAGAGGTTTGCTTTAAAAACCCATTCAAATTAATGGGTTTTTAAACTGACTGCCAGGAAGCCGTCCCCTATACAGTTTTTCCAGGGATTTAGGCAGAAACCCCAAGGGTGGACAGCGGCGCATTCAGCAGAAATTGTGATCACATTTTCCTCTCAGAACTCATGGTTAATACTGTCTACGGCATCTGAGAGGTCACTTCACTGAAGGAGATCTTGGATCTGGAAAAAAAAAAGCTGAAGTCATTCAATTATTAGGGCAGCCGGAAAGACTTCTGAAGGCTTTCAGGCCACACAGTGCAGTGTTCCTATTGAGCCCTGCCCTATTAAGCAGGAATAAAAAGGAACAAAACACAGTTATAATGTACTGCAATACTGAAATATTGAAGTGCATTGTGTAAGCATTCATATGATTAAATGTTCCCTAAGGCCTGGTTCATATCTGCGTTGGTAATCCATTTGGGGGAGTCCACATGGGGATCCCCCGAACGGATTACCGAATGCATTGACAAGTGGTGTGCTGTGAAAGTACACAGACCCCATACACTATAATGGGGTTGTTGTGGTTTCCACACAGTCTCCGCACGAGTCCTGTGGACAGGAAAGTAGATCGTGAACTACTTTTCTGTCCCATTATAGTTTAACAATCCCCTAAACACTAGGACATAAATAGCACTAGATACCCATACTATGTCATACAAGATTCCTATCTGGTATCAGTACTCAACATAATGCAAAGAATGTATATTTGGCCTACACACAGTATAGTGCTCCTGTACTGGCCCCCACAGTATATTCTCACAGTATATTATCCCCTTTACTGACCCAATCACAGTATAACACTCCCTTTTTTGACCCACCAGTATATTGCCCCATTCCTGACTTCCACACAGTATCTTGTCCCATTTTAGCCCCCCTCACATAATATTGGTTTCTTCTTTTTGGCCCCTACACAGTGTAATGTCCCTTTTTGACCCCCCCCCCCCCAGTATATTACCATCTTCTTTTTTGTTCCTGTATAGTATAGAATAGAACTCACTTTTTTTGCCCCCACACAGTGCTATGTTACTCTTAGATTAAACTGAATTTTTTCAAATGTTTTGAACTCGGTTTGAACACCAAATTTTTAGGGTTTGTCACCCACAAAGCACTATTATACTCTGGAGTCTCCTCAGACCCTATATTATAATAAGGTGAGGCCTGGGGAGTTGAGTAAAAATATGCCTCACCTCTCCTGGGCATCTTTGTGATGTCTGGTGGTCCCCGATGTCCTCTTAGGGCCTTAGCCTGATGTCACATGCCCTGGAGTCACTGCTGAGTCTTGTGATTGGTGTGATTGTTATGATGCTAGGCATGCACCATGTGACCACAGGAAATGTAAGCCAGAACAGGATGCCTAAGGACAAACTGGACACCCAGGAGAGGTGAGTGTAACTGTATGTTGTTTATACTCACCTCCCATGGAGCTGCACTAGTTTGGCCACTGCCTATTGAATTATTCTAACAGGTAGCGACTGAAGTTTTACTCACAAATTCCCACTCCTGTTGGACTGTACAAGAGTCGGGATCAGTGAGTAAAATATCGGTTGCTACCTGTTGGAACAATCTGGTCAATTAAAAAAATGCCGCCCTTCAGTTTTTGCCAGGAAGCACCGTCTCTTGCCTCAAGTCTCCAAATGGTAGTTGCGGCCCTCAACAAGCCCTATGTGATTGGAAAAATAAGATAGGTATGAAAGGCAGAGAGGAAAAAATGTCAAAATGGAAATTCAGAGTTAAATCACCTGTCACTATAGGGTCTCTTTTGGGAGCGGTGTGAGGTTTAGAAAGTATGTGATGCCATATAAAGCCGAACATTTATTTTTGTAAAGTCTTGAAAACTCATTTGCTGATTCTACCATTGTATTCATACAATTCATTTTATTGTGTCACAGTAGGATTGAAAATAGTTTTTGACGTTTTTTAACATTTTGGTTATATAGGTTGCATTATCTCCTGCATTACTTCAGGAGTTTCAATAACGGCCTGACCATGAGTTTCATTCATATAATGTATACAGGCTCATCTACATGAGTAACAACATACAGTAGTATAGGCTGCAAAACACACATCGGGCGGGTTTATAACAACTGTCTAAAACTAAAACTTTCAGTTGCCCATAGCAACCAACCATAGCACAGAAATGAAAGCTGTGTTGTGATTGGCCATGGGCAACTAACACAGTTATTTTTTTGTTTTAGGATAACGGCCCACACGAAAAAGAGCTATGGGAAAAACTGCAACAGAAATGCATCGTAATTTTTCCCGTGGCGCTTTTCACAGAAAGTCCGCAAAGGTTTCTTCTGTGGAATTTCTGCTTCAATTATACCTATAGGGAAACCATTGGCATTTCCATAGGTATAATTGACATGCTGCGATTTCCAAAAACGGAATGGTTTTGGAAATCGCAGCATTTCCGCTGTACGTATTTTTCTGCGATATGTGGATCGGATTCGCTTTGCAGGGTCAGTAAAATGCCTAACTTTTTGCCATGTGGGGCCCCGGTCTTAGACAGCTTTATAAATCTGTGCTCAACTGGTTACAGAAAATTATATTTCCCATGTTGACAATTAATTACAATTTTTTTTTTTTTTTTAATGGACCATATGGGTACCTCTGCCAAAAATACCTCCTCCAAAGGAACCCTATAGTTGCCCAATTTCTATTAAGACATCTCTTGTCATTACTGTCCTCCTGGGATCCTCCAACCAGGGCCCAAGACACCACAGTGGTTGGAAAGCACTGACATATAGTAATGCTGACATATACTGTATAATGTTTATTCTCAATTGAGCTTCTTTATTAAAAAAAAGAAATAATAAAATTAAAGTATGATTGTTCTAAAAGTTTTAATAACATTTGTCCATAAATCTGAAACTTCATGGACTAAGGGTGCATTCACACTGAGTAAACGCTAGCTTATTTTGTAGAGTAAAATTACACTTGTAAATTTTGCTATCCCATTGACTTCAATGACATTTTACAGGCGTATTTTTACAGGCGTATTTTTTACAGGCGTATTTTTTACAGGCGTATTTTTACACTTGTAAAAAAATATCATTGAAGTCAATGGGATAGCAAAATTTACAAGTGTAATTTTACTCTACAAAATAAGCTAGCGTTTACTCAGTGTGAATGCACCCTAATTCTGTATTATGTTTTTCTTTTTTACTTCTCAATAAAATGTTCTATTTTCTGTCGTATCATTGGCTTGAATTGGATGTAATGATAAACTATCACTAAAGCTTTCATAATGTGCAGAATTTTATATTTTTACTTTTTCTGTACATTTTGTCATAATGCAAATTGTGTGATGTTAGATACTATTGTTGCTAAGCCTACAAATATACGGGACAGATGGAAGAATAAAAATATAGATTCAGAAATAGACTGTACGAAACATTTATTAGCAGTCTGTGGAGCAGCAGAAGGAACCAGCTTGGTACACATAGGTCTGCACAGGAGCTAAAGCAAGTGACTTTTCGAGACACACGATGAATTAGAATATTTCTGACCATTATACGATTTGTATCCTGCATTTTCATTACTAAACTGCATGCATTTTAGTCTAAAAATCATTTTTGTAAAAAGCTTTTATTATTAAGGGTTTTCTGGGCAATTTTCTTCAAAAAGGTCTGTTAGTGCTATTAATGGGTTAATAAGTGCACCCAAATACCTTTAGAAGTGTTTTGAGTGATTTCTGGCTTTCTCTGGGAGCTCCTGGCATCCTCTGCATTTGTTTACTCTCTCACTCCTTCACACCCACTCACTGTCTCCCTAGCTTTCCCACCTACTACTAGTCCTTCTCAACTAACTCAGCCCCCCCCCCCCCAGCCCATCATACCTGTCTTCATGTCCAGACTTCCCTTCTCCGGGGACGGCTCCTCCTCTTCTTTGACTCTGCCGGAGCGTGCACAGACCGGAGGTGCCTTTGATACCTGTGCAGTAGAGATGAAGTGTAGGCTACAGCACAAGCTTGGGACTATTGCTGTTCCCACCCTATTGATATGGGTAAATATACATTTTTTGCAGAGGTATGTCAATTAGAAAGTAGGCGTGTAGAGGGTGTTTAGATTAGTGTAGAAAATTAATTTTATCCTGGACAACCCCTTTAAGAAATCTCTCTAATACCTAATAATGATATCAGCAGTCAAAAGCTAGGGGAGGAATAGAAGAGACCAAAGCTGTGCCTTTACAATATTGTAGCATGAATCAGTAAAACATATGCTAAGTGTTTTTTTCTTACTGCCAGTTTTATGTTTAAGTTACAATGTAAGTAATAAGATATCTACCAGCAGTATAGGGATGGGGTTATCACAGGGGCATTGAATATGTTAAAGTAATGTACTAATGTTATCACTATATAGTTAGCATGTAATGTTAGATATTGCTACTACATGGGTGCTTTGCACACCATTATATATATATATATATATATATATATATATATATATGTTACAGTTGTAATTACAATCATACATACTGCTACATAGAAAAACAAGTAGCACGTAGATATCCCCTACACATAATGCAAAATCCCTTAAAGGGGTTGTCCCATCACAAGGATCCTATCTATACTGCTTGTTAATGTGGATGTAAGACTTTTCCTAAATACACTGCTTCAGCAAAACTGCTTTGTTTGTCCACTATATTACTTTATTCATTTTTTTTTTTTACACATCCCTTGACTTATCTGGTCATAAGTCAAGTGATGTATCTGCTGCTCTGAGGGGGGAGGGAGGAGGGGCTAAGTGCACGGGAGGGAGGGGGGTAGTTTACACTTTGGGGGTAGGGAAGGGGCCACCAATACAGACCCGGCATCCGCTGTAATAGAGAGGCGGATGCCGGGGAGTGTAGATGCACTATTCTGCTCCTCCGCCCCCCCTTCCCCTCTGGAATAGCAGCATCGCTCCTGCCGCTGCTGGCTTCACCTGTGCGGATGCCGGGTCTGTATTACATTGTGAAGGCTGTACGTCCGATGCCTAGTGCATCGGCAGCGCACACGCAGGGCCAGCGGCATAGAAGAGACGACTTCTCGCCGCTAGCTTTGCATATGTAACCCCACCCACCAATGACGCAACAAAGCCAGAAGACAGAAGAATTTACTGCAGCGAAGACTAGCGAGTATGCGACGTGGGACAACCCCTTTAAGGTAATTATGCCACCAAATGTCCAATTACATATTCACTTAAAGTAATACTGCCCACTGAAAGAGAGTACCGCTTTAAGTCATGCCTTCTCAGTGAAAAGTTATAATACCCCCTGAATGTAACAATAGCCCGAATGCTCACTAACTTAATATTTCCCCTGAGTGCCCCCTTAAAGTAAAAATGTCCCTGAATAACCCAAACAGTTAATTTTGTCCTACACATAACAGAAAATACTACTTTTGTGCTTTAGATAAAACAAAAAATCTACACCCACCTATCTCTAGCTCCCCAACAAGTAAAGCCCCTCTTTCCAGGTGCAGATGTCACATCATCATGCTATCTGCACAGAGATGTCCAAGTGCTGGTTGCTGGTTTAAAGCAGTCAATAAGATGAAGACTGGAAGGGACTAAAGGGTTTGGAGTATATTGCATCTGCAGTTTAATGCAGAGATGAAGTGCACTGGGTGAGAGATTATTGTGCCCTGTATCTCAACAGCCTGGGGATGAATCCCATCTTGTAAGCGGGCTGTGGTTGTCACCACCCCTTGTCCCTTGCTAGTGATACATCAATAAAGTTTGATGTATAATTTGATGAGGATTTGTTTTTAAACATTATTTGCAGTAAGTAAATGGTTAATAGCTCTTCCTCCATATCGTCATTTCAGAAATTGGGCTGACCTTAAATTATTACATTCCCCGGACAGACCCTTCACCTACATGTCGCACAACTCACAAGTCATAACATTTGTCTCTGCAGCATTTCTGAAAGATATTTTGTAACTTTCTGCTTAAAGCTTCATTACCACTCAATCTATTTTATATTTGTCCCCCTGGCAGCGATGGCTTTTTGTTGCGGTCGATGCTTTCAGATGTACATTGTGCTATTATATTTTAGATTTTTTACTGCCTGCTGTTTCTTTAGTGACAATTGACTTTAATATAAATACAGAAAACTCATCATTTATTGTCTTGCTGTTGAAGTTTCTGACATTTGATCCCGAAATCCATTTTTTTTACGAGAAATAAAGCCCATCGGCACCCGACACTTATTCCTTATTCCAGGCTCACCAATATTCTTCATAGTAGAGAAAGAATCATAATAAATACCTAACAGAACAGTCATATAAATGATATAAACTATTGCTCTGAAATTTTTAATTTATCTGTTTTCTATAACAGTTAAATTCTTTCTATTCCTTTGTCTCTTCTTACTACTCCAGGGAGGTTCAATACATTGATTTAACTCCTCTGCGTGAACTAGTCTTGAGAAATACAGCAATGCATCAACCGCATCTAGAATTAGGCCGTGACAATGAGAATCTGACATAAAAATATGGTATGGGTATATTGCATGGATTGTATTTAACCAAGAGAAGTAAAAAATGTAATGTAGAATAATGTGCCCTGCCACACTGTAACAATTGTTCAGTAATGTTTTATGGAACATGACGGAGAGTTCAAAGTGTTGACTTGGCCTCCAAAATCTCCAGCTCTCAATCTGATCAAGGATCCCTGGGATGTGTCAAAAAGCAAATCCGATCCATGGGACTAACCTGACAACTAAAAGGACCTTTCACCACCTCCAACTCATTGCATTGCCAATAGACGCGAATGGAGTTATTTTTAGTAGTTTTTGCTTTTTATTGTTTTTTATTTCAGTTGTATCAGATGAGCAAGGTTACAAAAATGTATAATAGGTATACATGGGGAATTGTAGAAAAAAAATCCAGAAACCATTGCTAGAACAACAATATAAGAGAGAGGTCATTCAATACATCTCTAACACACAGAGTGCATGAATAATATAGTACACTACATCCATGAGAATTAACAAGGGCAGGTTCTACAGAGAGGAACGTTCCTACCCATGTTGGGGGGCCTAGATATATGGGTTCCATCCCATATATCTTATGGAAGAATTGGGAATTTCTGTAAGTAGACCACAATTGCTATATTGACTAATTTCGATTGGGTACAATTCTCCGAGTTAGCTAACTTCTCCATTTGTAATATTTGCATTACTTTGTCCATCCACTATTCCTTGGGGATTGGGTCTTAACTGAGCCAAGTCAATGATATAAGGAATTTATCTGCCTGTATCAGACGTGTAGGAAAGTTAGTTTCAGAACCAAGTCTTATGAGGCAGCCAATAAAACAGATTTTGGGGTTAAAATAATTTTAGGGTTGCAAACAAGACTCTACCTCCAACCAATATAACTGTAAGGCTGGACACGATAATGATATATGGAGCATTGTGCCCTCATGGGCACCACACCTCCAACATGGATATAGAAGCCCCATTTGTCTCAACAGATACAGGATACTATCTATACTATCTGGTCAGAATTCTATGCGTTTTCCTAAATCATCACAAACCACTGAAATTATTATTATTTTTTTATATAAATAACTGGCCATTGTTGTTACATACTTGTTATATGCCCAGTGGGTACGACGCCCCCTCAGCGGAAGCTAGAACTATAACAATTTTCTATATATTTCCCATTCCTTTTGTAGACATTCTTTGGCTTAATAAAACCACAACAAAATCTCCAACAAAAAAGCTGCATTTCTGCAAAGTGGGGCTTTAGCCTCAGCCTAACGGTATGTTCACACAGGGTTTTTTGGACTGGAACCTGAGGTGGAGGCCGCCTCAGGTTCTGGTCCAAAATATGGGTAGCCACGACTGAATGCCAGTGCACTGCATCAGCATCCAGTCGCGTGCTCCGCCGTATTCGCCTCAAAATCCTGACTTAAAAACCTAGTGTGAATTTACCCTTATTGTTATGACTAAGCCCCATAGCCTAGATCTTCTTACACATGTGGGGTAGTAACTGGTGCACTAATGTACTTTTTCTCACTGAAATGCATCAGTGGATGTTCTGAAAGGGAATCTATAGAACACCAGGGGGCGCCATAACAAGTATAGAAAAGTAATCTCCAGACGCAGAAGCATTTTAAAAAGATTAGGTCAACGAAAAGTAAGAGTAATGTAATAGCCCTTTAAGTTGTTTTATGTGTGCATATATATGTTACCCTACATTCTGCTTGCTGTGTGCTCTTCCTGCCATTAAACATTCTACCAAAGAACAAATTAATAAAGCAATAACTCTGTATCTGTGAAAAAATTATATAGTAAACTTGTGAATCAAATGACCCAAAACCAGTTTAGCTTACCTGCATTGAAGACTGCAAGGTTATGTACAGATATGCGACTATGCCGTATGGTTTATTTGGACAGCATGGTACAGAATGTGACATTGTCGCAGACATTATCTAATATCTTAAAAATGTTTTGCTGCAGGATACAAATAGGACATCAGTGATAAATGATGAGTAAAAAAGTTAAGTTGTTTTCCTTCCCCTGTGAAGTAATCACTAAAGGCAGGGCTGCTTAAACCATAGGGCAAGTGGTGCACTTGCAATGGGCCCTAGGTTTGCAGGGGTCCCAGCCTGGATCCAAGCAGCAGACTCTGTCCCCGGAAGAGCTCCACTTACAACTGTATTGTTGTGCTATGCATGTCGATACAGTTAAATTCTATGACAGATCAGGGAGCTGTAAAGTTCTTGCTCTGCCATAGAAGATGTCCCGGAATAGGTAATAACATCACTGCATTGGGACCTGCACCAGTGTGCAACAGCAGGGGAAGGAGTCAGCTACTCCAAAGGATCGAAGTAAGATGAGTATAAGAATAGGTCATCAGTGTGTGATCTGCCTGGGTCTGACATCTGGATCCCACACAGATCATCTGTTCTAGCAGTCTCAGGATGCCAGAAACTGCTAGTAGATGGTTGGTGCATACAGCGCTGCTCCTATTCAAGTAATAGGTGCTACTATGTAGTTCACCAGAACCACCACACTGCAGAAGAGGGGGCTGTTGTGTCGCTATTCTTACTTAAATAGGATTGTTGTTACACAAGCCACTGGTTCATTAGCAGCTTCTGGTACCTGGAGGCTGGTGGAGCAAATGATCTGTGTGGTGTGCGGTTGTCGGACCCCAACATATCACAAACTGATGACCAATCCTCTGGATAGATCATTAGTATGAAAATTAAATTTGCGTCCGGAAAACCCCTTTACCGTAGATAGGCTATAATAACAGATTACCAGTTCAATTGCTATTGCTAGTCTACAAGAAACAAGACTCCAGTGGGAAATAGAGGGCAAAAATTGGATCACTGAGCGACAGAAAACATTGCCTGTCCAGATGAATCCAGATTTCTGTTGCACGAGGCTGATGGGAGTTATAGTTTGGTAGAATGTTTTCTTGACATACCTTGGGTCTTCTTGTTACTTGTGAATGACACCTGTGTAAGTCATAACAAAGTGCTCTGATTCTGAAGGCCAAAGGAAGCCCAATGTCCCATTAGATGGGTGTCTCTAATAAAGTGGCCATTCAGTGTACATTCTCTGTCTCTTTCTCCCCTTACACATGATATTTGTGGATTTAGTTTTAAATGATTGTCAACTTTTTGGAAATGAGATTATCACGTTACAGTCAGGTATTTGTTCCAGAAAGGCTTTATCTGCACCAAGCTGAGTTTCCATCGTGCAGATTCCCATTGCTGTCAGCTCCAATATGGATGACTTTTCTGTTCCTTGTATTAGTGGCAGTGTAAGCATTAGCTGGCACTGGATGCCGACGCTCACATTCTCTCGGTACACTAGATGTCACTATTGTTTTGTGCTCCTGAATAAGTTCTGACAGAGAAATAAAGACTCAGTGTTACCAGTACACAGAGCGCGTCTCTTTTATGAATATATAGGCATTCAATCCCATGGTGTTAAAGCTCTTTTGTGATGTCATTTATCTACTTCAGTGAAATTGTACCCATTTCTCTAGGGCAGTCGATGGATACGTGAGCCAAGATTACAGTTTCTGCTATGGTGAAAAAGCAGGCAGTGTTATTTGGGCGAATTTAGGAAGAATGTAGCTTTTATTAGCACAGCCTTACAGTTATAAGATAGAGATGGTCATAGATGGGGCTTATAAGGGTCCCCTGGATTTATCAGAACACATAATCTGCTCGGAGAAGATCCTTATTGTTTACACAGTGTGTCCACAACTCGTATTTTCCAGCACTGTGGGGATGGGATTTGCTAGAATCCCATCCACTACACAGTGACTGTAAAACATTCACGTTTTTTCCCACATTGTTTCTGCTTTGGCAAATCATGGTGTTTACGCCACATTGGGCATTGGCCTTAAGGAGAGTTCAACTGCTGAAAGGTTACACTTGGTTCATACTAGTGTTAAGGTGTCCATCCATCAGCTCCACTTGGGACCCAAAAAACGGAAACCCTATCCACTTGAACAGCAGGTACATGCAGAAACCTGCAGATCCCATAGACTATAATGGGGTCCACCAGGTTTCCAGGTTGAAAGAAAAGTCCTTCTTGCAGGACTCTTCTCTCCACTTATTTTAAACGGAATGGGGGACGGAGTCCCCAAAAGCTAGAACCTTAGTGATACGTCACCAACTCTTCCAGAATGTCTGGGAGATTCACAAAATAAGGGGAGATGGCACATTTTTGGTCTTTCTGGAGACGTGGCCACCTCTGAATTGTTTTATTGCCACTGTCAGAAATGTTGGAAAGTGTGTGATATCTATCTAAAGGTGTTATTAGATGATTAGGGCCTGGCACCTAAGGCCCCATGCACATGACCAAGTGTGCATCCGATGTGGCCGAGTTTGCAGTGAAATGCAGTTGGATGACACTCGGAGTGACATCACAGTGCATTCCATTATGCATTAATGTCTATGGGAGCTTCCAATCTGTTCTTTTCTAATGACATGTAGGAGGATAGATTCGGCTCTGTAAATCATCTGTGTCATCAGAACAGAATGGATCGGAAGCCCCCATAGATATTAATGCATCAGAGAATGGATTCAAATGATATTCAGATGTCACTCCATTTGCCATACGACTGCATTCTACTGCAAACTTGGCCCCACATCTAATCCACACTCAGTCGAGTGCATTGGGTCTAAGAGAGTCGGATGACTAACATCTTTCTTGTTTAACCATTTCTAGCTTTCTACAGTCATGGCCAAAAGTTTTGAGAATGACACAAATATTATATTTTCACATGATCTGCTGCCCTCTGGTTTTTATGTGTGTTTGTCAGATGTTTTTATCACATACAGAAATATAATTGCAATCATATTATGAGTAACAAAAGCTTATATTGACAGTTAGAATGAGTTAATGCAGCAAGTCAATATTTGCAGTGTTGACCCTTCTTCTTCAGGACCTCTGCAATTCTCCCTGGCATGCTCTCAATCAACTTCTGGACCAAATCCGGACTGATAGCAGTCCATTCTTGCACAATCAATGCTTGCATTTTGTCAGAATTTGTAGGTTTTTGTTTGTCCACCCGTCTCTTGATGATTGACCACAAATTCAATCCCACAATGGGATTAAGATCTGGGGAGTTTCCAGGCCATGGACCCAAAATCTCTGTGTTTTGTTCCCTGAGCCATTTAGTTATCACCTTTGCTTTATGACAAGATGCTCCATCATGCTGGAAAAGGCATTGTTGATCGTCAAACTGCTCTTGGACGGTTGGGAGAAGTTGATCTTGGGGGACATTATGGTACCATTCTTTATTCATGGCTGTGTTTTTAGGCAAGACTCTGAAAGAGCCGATTCCCTTGGCTGAGAAGCAACCCCACACATGAATGGTTTCAGGATGCTTTACAGTTGGCATGAGACAAGACTGGTGGTAGCGCTCACCTCGTCTTCTCCAAATAAGCTGTTTTCCAGATGTCCCAAACAATCGAAAAGGGGATTCATCAGAGAAAATGACTTTACCCCAGTCCTCAGCAGTCCACTCCCTGTACCTTTTATCCACCTCGGCCTATAGGCCAACTACCACAAAAAGACAGAATAATCTCTCAAAAAATATATAAATTTATTGAAAATTACATAAAAATTAACAATATATTCAGAAGCAATGGTGCAACCAGCAATAGATGCAATGAACATACATACTAGTAGGTTTCCATGGTATACTCAATAAATAGTCAATGCAATGCTCCATGATATAACATTTTAAGAAAGTGAATGTCACTGGCTATATAAGAATAAATATAAGAACTTGGAATTACCAAAAGCATACTAGGTTACAAGGCCAATGATTTAACACTTAGTGTTGTAAGAGCAACATTGCAGACATGAGAAGATAGCATATGAACTACTAGGACATTACCTTTATGTATTTCATGCACCGATACGCGCCCCGACGCGCGTTTCACCACACAAGTGGCTTCGTCAGGGGGAGATAGCTGTATGGCTGAATGTTTAATGCCAAATATATATAGTGTCCGGGTAATTTTTAAATTCCGTTCAGCTGCCCAGCGTGTCTAAGCTCCAATCGGAGCAGCCGCACATTATAAACATACCCGCGTACTCCAAAATAGCCATTGCGCATGCGCGAGTATTTCAAAGCATCGCGAGATGCCTGTATTATGACGAGCGAGCCAATATGTACTGCGCATGTGCGGGGAAGACTCGCTAATCGCCGCATCCAGTAGAAAGTCCACACATCTATAAGAACCAACGTAATATACTAAATTTAGACTATTAATATATGGCTACAAAAAGAGTGATTTGGTGTATACTGCATGTATAGAGAAGATTGCCCTAAGGTACAGCTACTAGACTTTGAAAAAAGACACACCATCATTCCTTGCAGCAAAACATTTTCAATGATGAGAAGCAGTATGATTACCGCAACAATAACGCATGCAATGTGAATAGTGTCGAAGACTATAAATACAAATTAAAGCAAAAAACAATAATAATTATAAAAACATGGTGCAAAAATTATATATAGACATGATGCAAAAGAAATGAAATAAAGTGACGTGAATAGTGAAAAAGTGCGCAGTGGCGAAGTGAATAAAGCAATGTGAAAAATATATACATGATAATAGACTTTAATAAAATCATGATCATCTATCCTATAAACAATCTTTGCAATAAATACCATAATAAAGTGCAAGTACATAATAAAGTGCATAATGTATATATCATTTAAATATAATAATAAATGTTATATAATATTAATATAGATGCGTTTCAGTTTTCAATTTAATGGGTCTTTTTTATTTTCTATTGTTCTTATGATGGTTCATGTACTGTAAATACCCGAACACTATATAAAAAACCCAAAAATAAAAAATGAAAAAAGGGAAGAGAAAATAAAATAAATTAATATTAATAAAATTATATAAATGGCGGTAGTGTGCGTGCATATACATATACAAACCGTACATATACATACACACACATGCACGCTCATAATACATCCAATACACAGAAGTGCTCATTCAGCCAATTAGCACTAAGAATATAAAACATGACGACTGCAGATAAAAACTGGAGGCTAGAAAGAAGAGAGAGAGAAAAGGAAGAAAAAAAGGAGGAAAAAAGAGAAAAAAACAAAGAAAAAAGAAAAAAGAAAAAAGAAAAAGGAAAAAGAAAAAAGAAAAAAGAAAAAAGAAAAAAGGAAAAAGGAAAAAGGAAAAAGAAAAAAGAAAAAAGAAAAAAGAAAAACAAAAGAATAGAAAAGTAATTATAAAATTACAAAATTACAAGAAAGGAGCATATTGAATGTTATCGTTCAAACCTTTCGGATGAAGTGTCTCAAGAGTAAAGATCCAGCGGGACTCTTTTTGCGCTAAAGTACGTTTCCAATCGCCAGAGCGTGAAGTTGGAACCACTTGGTCGATTGCCCTCATTCTCAACAGAGAAGGATCTGAATCATGATGAATTTTAAAATGTTTAGGTAATGTCTTCAGTAGAGAGATGTTGTTTTCATCCCTTGAATTACGGATATCTATATAGTGTTCTCTAATTCTTTTTTTGAACTCACGACTAGTGAGGCCAATATAGATAAGGCCACAAGGGCATGTTGCAAAATATATGACTCCTTTTGACAAACAATTCAAGGAATGACGTATTTGGTAGAGCCTTGTTCCCTCCGAATTCCGAAAATCCTTAACACTGTCAACATTTTGGCATGCTATACATTGACCACAAGGCCTGCATCCCCAAGTTGGTTTTGAAGCTCCAAAAATATATTGCCGTGGATTGATAGTATAATGGCTCTTTACCAACATGTCTCTCAGATTTTTTGATCTTCGATATGTTATCTTTGGATATGTATCAACATATTTTCTCAAAACAGGATCTTGGGTGAGTATGTGCCAATGTTTATTTAAGGTGCGATTCATCTCATGATGTCTAGAATTATAAGATGTAATAAATCTTACTTGATCGCTGGTGGTTGATGGTTTCATACGGGGACGAAGTGCATCTTTTCTCTGAACTGAAGCAGCTCGTTTAAAGCCTTTTTGTATGTATTCTTCATCATAACCTCTTTCACGAAATCTCCTGGTGAGATCCAGGGAAGCTTCAAAGAAGGAATCCTCTGTAGAACAGATCCTTCTAGTTCTTGCAAATTGACCAATAGGTATACTCTGTACCAAGTGTCTTGGATGGGATGTCTGAAAGTGTAGTAATGAGTTAGTAGACGTATCTTTACGGTATAATCTTGTTTGTATATCTCCATTACTATCAGTAGTGAGTTTTACATCCAAAAATTGAATTTCATGGTGGCTGAAGCTATATGTCAAAAAAATATTCTTATTATTCCTATTCAAGTGTCCCATAAAGGTGTTTAATTGTTCTGGAGTACCCTGCCAAATGATGAATATGTCATCGATAAACCTCCCCCAGTAGTGGACACATTCTACGCCTGGGGGAGGGTCGACGAGAAAAATGAGACGCTCCCACATGCCTAAAAAAAGATTAGCATAAGGGGGCGCACAAGACGCCCCCATTGCCGTTCCTTGGCATTGCAAAAAGAAACTATCCTTAAAAGTAAAGAAGTTGTGTGTGAGTGCGAATCGTAGTAGCTTAAGGATGAACTCACCTAGAGACGTATCAAGAGAAGACATACGTATAGCTTCATGGACCGCTTCCAATCCATCATCATGTTTTATAGAAGTGTACAGAGATTCAACGTCACAAGTGACCATCATCATATCTGGATCCAAATGAATTCCATCAATCTTCTGCAGGAAATGAGTAGTATCCTTTAAGTAAGAAGGCAGATTTTCTACCAGTGGTTTTAGATAATGGTCAATGTATTGACAGATAGGTTCACACAAATTGTTATTGCCAGAGACAATAGGCCTACCTGGAGGAATCAGCGGGTTTTTGTGTATCTTAGGAAGGAAATATAGAGTAGCAATAGATGGCGAACTTGGTAACAGGTAGGAAAACTGATCCTTTGTAATAATTCCCTCTGAGACTGCTTCCTGTAGAATTGAAGATAGTTCAGAGGTGAATTTTAAAAGGGGATTAAAAGTGAGTTTTTTATACAAAGCAGCATTTTTTAAATGTTTAAACGCCTCCTTCTCATACATTGATCTTGGCCATAATACAATGTTGCCTCCTTTATCAGAAGGTTTTATAATTAAATCAGTCATATCCACTACTGGGGGAGGTTTATCGATGACATATTCATCATTTGGCAGGGTACTCCAGAACAATTAAACACCTTTATGGGACACTTGAATAGGAATAATAAGAATATTTTTTTGACATATAGCTTCAGCCACCATGAAATTCAATTTTTGGATGTAAAACTCACTACTGATAGTAATGGAGATATACAAACAAGATTATACCGTAAAGATACGTCTACTAACTCATTACTACACTTTCAGACATCCCATCCAAGACACTTGGTACAGAGTATACCTATTGGTCAATTTGCAAGAACTAGAAGGATCTGTTCTACAGAGGATTCCTTCTTTGAAGCTTCCCTGGATCTCACCAGGAGATTTCGTGAAAGAGGTTATGATGAAGAATACATACAAAAAGGCTTTAAACGAGCTGCTTCAGTTCAGAGAAAAGATGCACTTCGTCCCCGTATGAAACCATCAACCACCAGCGATCAAGTAAGATTTATTACATCTTATAATTCTAGACATCATGAGATGAATCGCACCTTAAATAAACATTGGCACATACTCACCCAAGATCCTGTTTTGAGAAAATATGTTGATACATATCCAAAGATAACATATCGAAGATCAAAAAATCTGAGAGACATGTTGGTAAAGAGCCATTATACTATCAATCCACGGCAATATATTTTTGGAGCTTCAAAACCAACTTGGGGATGCAGGCCTTGTGGTCAATGTATAGCATGCCAAAATGTTGACAGTGTTAAGGATTTTCGGAATTCGGAGGGAACAAGGCTCTACCAAATACGTCATTCCTTGAATTGTTTGTCAAAAGGAGTCATATATTTTGCAACATGCCCTTGTGGCCTTATCTATATTGGCCTCACTAGTCGTGAGTTCAAAAAAAGAATTAGAGAACACTATATAGATATCCGTAATTCAAGGGATGAAAACACCATCTCTCTACTGAAGACATTACCTAAACATTTTAAAATTCATCATGATTCAGATCCTTCTCTGTTGAGAATGAGGGCAATCGACCAAGTGGTTCCAACTTCACGCTCTGGCGATTGGAAACGTACTTTAGCGCAAAAAGAGTCCCGCTGGATCTTTACTCTTGAGACACTTCATCCGAAAGGTTTGAACGATAACATTCAATATGCTCCTTTCTTGTAATTTTGTAATTTTATAATTACTTTTCTATTCTTTTGTTTTTCTTTTTTCTTTTTTCTTTTTCCTTTTTCCTTTTTTCTTTTTTCTTTTTTCTTTTTTCTTTTTTCTTTTTCCTTTTTCTTTTTTCTTTTTTCTTTGTTTTTTTCTCTTTTTTCCTCCTTTTTTTCTTCCTTTTCTCTCTCTCTTCTTTCTAGCCTCCAGTTTTTATCTGCAGTCGTCATGTTTTATATTCTTAGTGCTAATTGGCTGAATGAGCACTTCTGTGTATTGGATGTATTATGAGCGTGCATGTGTGTGTATGTATATGTACGGTTTGTATATGTATATGCACGCACACTACCGCCATTTATATAATTTTATTAATATTAATTTATTTTATTTTCTCTTCCCTTTTTTCATTTTTTATTTTTGGTTTTTTTATATAGTGTTCGGGTATTTACAGTACATGAACCATCATAAGAACAATAGAAAATAAAAAAGACCCATTAAATTGAAAACTGAAACGCATCTATATTAATATTATATAACATTTATTATTATATTTAAATGATATATACATTATGCACTTTATTATGTACTTGCACTTTATTATGGTATTTATTGCAAAGATTGTTTATAGGATAGATGATCATGATTTTATTAAAGTCTATTATCATGTATATATTTTTCACATTGCTTTATTCACTTCGCCACTGCGCACTTTTTCACTATTCACGTCACTTTATTTCATTTCTTTTGCATCATGTCTATATATAATTTTTGCACCATGTTTTTATAATTATTATTGTTTTTTGCTTTAATTTGTATTTATAGTCTTCGACACTATTCACATTGCATGCGTTATTGTTGCGGTAATCATACTGCTTCTCATCATTGAAAATGTTTTGCTGCAAGGAATGATGGTGTGTCTTTTTTCAAAGTCTAGTAGCTGTACCTTAGGGCAATCTTCTCTATACATGCAGTATACACCAAATCACTCTTTTTGTAGCCATATATTAATAGTCTAAATTTAGTATATTACGTTGGTTCTTATAGATGTGTGGACTTTCTACTGGATGCGGCGATTAGCGAGTCTTCCCCGCACATGCGCAGTACATATTGGCTCGCTCGTCATAATACAGGCATCTCGCGATGCTTTGAAATACTCGCGCATGCGCAATGGCTATTTTGGAGTACGCGGGTATGTTTATAATGTGCGGCTGCTCCGATTGGAGCTTAGACACGCTGGGCAGCTGAACGGAATTTAAAAATTACCCGGACACTATATATATTTGGCATTAAACATTCAGCCATACAGCTATCTCCCCCTGACGAAGCCACTTGTGTGGTGAAACGCGCGTCGGGGCGCGTATCGGTGCATGAAATACATAAAGGTAATGTCCTAGTAGTTCATATGCTATCTTCTCATGTCTGCAATGTTGCTCTTACAACACTAAGTGTTAAATCATTGGCCTTGTAACCTAGTATGCTTTTGGTAATTCCAAGTTCTTATATTTATTCTTATATAGCCAGTGACATTCACTTTCTTAAAATGTTATATCATGGAGCATTGCATTGACTATTTATTGAGTATACCATGGAAACCTACTAGTATGTATGTTCATTGCATCTATTGCTGGTTGCACCATTGCTTCTGAATATATTGTTAATTTTTATGTAATTTTCAATAAATTTATATATTTTTTGAGAGATTATTCTGTCTTTTTGTGGTAGTTGGCCTATAGGCCGAGGTGGATAGTTCTTATAAATACTACCTAGATTTGCCCTATATTTTTTGTCTGACAGTCCCTGTACCTTTTGCAGAATATCAGTCTGTCCCTGATGTTTTTTCTGGAGAGAAGTGGCTTCTTTGCTGCCATCCTTGAGACCAGGCCTTGCTCCAAGAGTCTCCGCCTCACAGTGCGTACAGATGCACTCACACCTGCCTGCTGCCATTCCTGAGCAAGCTCTGCACTGCTGGTAGCCCGATCCCGCAGCTGAAACACTTTTAAGAGATGGTCCTGGCACTTGCTGGTCTTTTTTGGGAGCCTGGAGCCTTTTTGCCAACAATGGAACCCTTTTTCCTTGAAGTTCTTGATGATGCGATAGATTGTTGACTGAGGTGCAATCTTTCTAGCTGCGATACTCTTCCCTGTTAGGCCATTTTTGTGCAGTGCAATGATGACTGCACGTGTTTCTTTAGCGATAACCATGGTTAACAAAAGAGAAACAATGATGCCAAGCATCAGCCTCCTTTTAAAGTATCCAGTGGTGTCATTCTTACTTAATCATGACAGATTGATCTCCAGCCCTGTCCTCATCAACACCCACACCTGTGTTAATGGAACAATCACTGTTCCTTTTAAGGCAGGGCTGCAATGATGTTGAAATGTGTTTTGGGGGATAAAGTTCATTTTCTTGGCAAATATTGACTTTGCAAGTAATTGCTGTTAAGCTGATCACTCTTTATAACATTCTGGAGTATATGCAAATTGCCATTAAAAAACTGAAGCAGTAGACTTTGTAAAAATTAATATTTGTATCATTCTCAAAACTTTTGGCCATGACTGTAGGTAAGTTGGAACATTTATAACTGAAATGGTGAGGTTGTATATTCCAGTCTCACACAACACTCATGATTTACATAGTGTGTTTCTGTTATAAAGATTAGATGATATTAGAAGGATAATTTATATCACCAAAGTTCTGATACCAAATCTGCCAGCCAGCCCCAACAGTAATATTCTGCTGTCTTTTTATGTGATAGCGTGGACACGGGGCCCCCATACACCAGGGCCAGTTATGAATGCAGCCTCTGCACTACCTACTAATATGCCCCTTGATGTTACTGACTTGCAGTATCAAAGGCTATCATGTAAACTTGACCTTAAAAATGCCGGTAATGATGTTTCTCTGATGATGAAAAGGAATAATACTGCTGCATAAAACACATTTCCAAGAATACACAGAAGATCAAAGAAAACACTCACAGTTTATGTTATACATTATATCAGGGTAATGCAGCACATCATGCATCAGATATACGGTGGAAAATGTATATTTACCTTAAACCCATATTCGTATAAGGCATCTGTCACCAGGAAACTCAATAGGGACATTATGCTGTGCACAGTTATACTATTAGATGATCCAAGAGGTGCACCAATTCCTTAGAACAGCCATTTCTTATAAGTAGGCAAATGAGGCAGAAGTGCAATAGGGCAATTTTTATTTGATATATTTATTAAGAATATATTTATTAAGTGGAACAATCAATATAGGTAGTACACGGTGAATCAAGTCAGTCAGTCCCAGAAGTTTTGGTCATAGACCAGTGGGATTTGATCCTGTGCTCTTGTGACTTCTGAGACCAGTGGGATGTAGAATTTTGGCACTGATTTTTATGTATACTATGCCACCCCAATTTTGTTGTCTCTCACTCAACAAATTTGTCCTGTTTGGAACAATTTATTGGAATACCTCTAATATCCTATAAGATGGCACATGGCTATAACAAGTCCTTACCTTAAGCACTCTAAGATTTGGTACGATGTGCACAACCTCTCTGCACTGTAATATGCTATATAATATGGTGGTGATGGTTGGGGAAGGGAGTAGACATCCTTTAATGTTGGAATAAATTAGATTTTTTCATTATTCCACTGTTCTATCACATAAAAATAGATAACTGTATCCAAAATGTCAAAAATTAATGAAATTTAACCTGACCTTATATAATCATTGTCCGTTATTCTTCCAGTGATGCGGACTGCTGTTCTTGTCTGTGTTGGGGGATTAAAGTACAGCTCCGCTTTATTTATGGACCGCTAGTATACTTAGTGTAGGGGAATCACTCTGACTATAAGACAGAATGACGTGTACAGAAAGAAGGACAAATATAAGGAAACCAATATTACTTCTGATTTCATTGTATCCCATCTGTCAGAGGAAACTTATTTTATAGCAGGCTATGGCCTGAACACCATAAGATTATACAGAGATGTAAACAACAGTCTATACTTCATCTGCAGATTGTAAAGAAAATTGTTGGAAATTTTTGTTCAGTCTGTTTTTGGACTACTGATAGCGACTCTCTCTAGATCAGGGGTGCCCAATACGTCGATCGCGATCTACCGGTCGATCGTGATGGACGTATGGGTCGATCGCGGGATTCAGCCAGGCATCCCCGCTGTCTGCTTCTTCATAGCGCAGGCTGAGAGTTATCCCTGGACACTGGCAGGCTGGGGCTGCGGCAGCCCCACCTGCCAGTGTCCGTAGATGACTCTCAGCCTGCGCTGTGAACAAGCACTTGCAGGCCGCTCTTAGGGATTGAGGGGGCCGGGGTGCTGCTTCTTCACAGCACAGGCTGAGAGTCATCTACGGACACTGCCAGCTCCAGCCTGCCAGTGTCCAGGGATAACTCTCAGCCTGCGCTGTGAAGAAGCAGACAACAGGGATGCCTGGGCGGCCACCTCTCGCAATCCGCCCGGCCCCGCCCACCATCACGCCCCACCCCCGCCTACAGGCTGCCCCGGCCCCGCCCACAGGCCATACCCCGACCCTGCCCACAAGAAGTGGGTAGTCGATCTTAGGGCTTGTTCATGTAAAGAAGTAGCTCATATGCTGACAAAGTGTGAGCAACCCTGCTCTAGATACATGACATCTGCCTTCCTACCAGGGGTGCACCTTCTATGGCAGTTCTGCACTTACGTCACAACGCTGAAGGATGCCAGGATGCTTCATACAGTATAATGGCGTTCTTCATTGTCATCTATACCACAGGCACAGAAGTATGGATGGGTGAATAAAAAATAGTAAATATAATAAGTAGTGGCCGATTAGAAATACTATGCTGCCCCCCAGTCATATACTTGGTGGAGTGACATACTGTATACTGTTGGGAGGTCATAAAAAAGGAGAGTTATATACTGTAGGAGGGGATGCAAATAAAGAGAACTATATACTGTATAGGGGCCAAGAACAGGGGGTCATATATTGTGAAGGGGCAAAAAATGGGATCATATACTGGAGAGGGGCAAAAAAAGGGGGTCATATACTGTGTGGGGGCCTTTCCATAGTTTGCATCTGAGTTCACCCCTGGTTCCTACAAATGCTATACTTGAGGTTAGTTCCATGTATAGAATCATAAACCTAAATACTGAATGCACATTGCGTAGAAATTTCCAGAGGGAAACTCTGGTACGTCCCTGAGACATATTTTTGCAGATACTAATATGAGTCACGGTATGTTTTTGTATCACCCACACATCTTAGTGGTTTTGTCCTTGATACAATTGTTGTTATCCTGACATCTTTCTGTGGGGGAGTTTTCCTTGTACGCTGGTTGCTAAGGAGCTTTGTGTCCTGTTTTCTATAGGCCATTAGTTAGTGATAGGTACACGGAGATGAAAATTCATGTATATGAAAACATTGATCTGCGGGCTATGCAACAAGTGGTTCACTCTAACCCCTGGGTAATGACTATTCTGCTATTGTTTTATTTCACATTAAAGTGATGCAGGCCTGTGTATGATCTGAAGTATACCGGCAATGGACAGTGCATCCATGTAATATCCACAGCCCAAGTTACGTGAATCATAGACTATGTGAACAGACTCGGGTGCATTTACTATGTACATCAAATGATGGCTGTCCCATTAGCCAGCAAATTCTTAGTGTTTTTATTGATATAAACATCTGCTATGTATTCCCATAGCTTCTATACATTTATTTATCTAATCTGATAATACTGGGAGTTGCAGATCAGCAATGGGCAGATTCATTCTACAAATCCACCTGTTAAAGTTGGACTTAGGAGGTATCTAAGTGGTCAATGACTGGGGTGCCAAACTAGAGTAATGGGGAGGACTGGACCACAGAGTACTAAGGAATGGAGCACAAAACCATTATATGTCAGAGATACACATGGAAAAATACTAGGGGACCAATAAGAGCACCAGTGCAGATCTACTAATATAGTCTAATATATACAAGGCAGTGTAAAGATATGATTTTTTTTCTTATGTAGCTTGTGAGCCCCATATAGGGATTACAATCTATATTTTTCCTATCAGTATGTCTTTCGATTATGGGAAGAAATCCACACAAACACAGAGAGAACATACAAACACCTAACAGATATTGTCTTTGGCAGAATTCTAACCCAGGACTCCAGTGCTATATGAATGCAGTGCTAACCACTGAGCCACCATGTTGCCCCAAGATCTGAAAAATTTATCAAAATGGTTTCGACTGGATGATGAATTTGGTGTTTTTCAGACACTTTTATCTAACCTTATATCACCTATTGTTTAGCTAGTTTGCTACAAAATTGTGCACCAAATTTTGGAACATTTTTGGCTTGTTGTAAGGGAATGACTTTTTTGAGAGCCCCAAACAAAGTCTGTCTAGGGGCCCCATAATCAATATTTTTATGTCACTCCCCCTATTTATAGGAACTGACAAAATAGTGCACCATGCTGGGTTTTGTTATCCAGTAAAATGCTCCTTCATTGGCCCCTTACAGAGTATAAAGCATCCTTTACTGGCTCCCACATTGTATAAAATCCCCTTTACTGACCCATAGACAATATAACGCATCCTTGTACTGGCTCCCCCACAGTATATTGCCCCATTTATTGGTTTCCACACAGTGGTGCGATAGACTGCTTTTTACTGGATTATTTCGACACCTATCCCCACTCCTGTTAAGAAATGACACTGAGGGGTACCCTGATCCCTGGGTCTCCCCTCAATTACATGGGCGATGTTATGATTAAATCCATCCCTGCTCATCTTAAGTCACGCCCCTTTCACACCAAGCCATAGCCTTTCCAAGTAAGACACACAAAGCATCAGAAACACATAATAAACACATATAAAGACATCATTCTTAGAGGATTTCAGTACAATTGTGTATTCTGTATTATTATATGGATATATCAGAATGTGCTTTACAAGCAGTGAATAGCAATATAGGAGATATAAATACACTGTCCCCTATGTCACTTCATACAGAGTTATATTAAGAAACCACAGGATGTCACTGTTTCCAGCATATTCATATCAGGTTGTGTTCTGTTCATGTTCCGAAAGCTTATGTGTGACCAGTGTAGCCTGGTGTTTCTTGCAGGAGGTCTCAACTATGAGATTTTGAGAACATAAGGCTGGGTTTGAAAATTGGTGGAGAGGAAAGGAGCTTTCTTTCTGCTGGTTTTAGCATAAAAATGGTGGAAACCCAATGGACACCCAGTAAACCCTATTTATAGTCTATGGGGTCCACTGGTGACTGCAAAAGGAGGATCTACTAAATATTACTGTCACTTTTCTGTTGAGGTGCCCATACTTTTGCACTGGTCAAATTTTGGTTTAATGCATATTGCACATTTTCTGTTAGTACAATAAACCTCATTTCAATCCAGAAATATTACTGTGTCCATCAGTTATTAGATATATCAAACTGAAATGCCTGTTGCAAACACCAAAATATTTAGAACTAAAAATGATTAAGATTAATAGGGGTGCCCAAACTTTTTCATAGGACTGTATTAAAAGAACATAATACTCTTATTAAAGACAGATTTATCACTGAGTTCTCAGTAAGGTTGCACCCTAGTGGCTCCTCCTGGTTATGATTCGGAGCAATGTTGCACGTTTGTCAGGATTGAGAAAGCATTATTGGAGGTAAATAACATCCTCCCTACAGCAGTGACCTTCCATATCCAATGCTTTAGTTCTAAAGAATGAAAACAGTTACAACTATGTATAAATAAAATACAATGAAGCAATATATCTCAAGCCTTCCAATATGTGTTGTCATCCTCCCACCGATCATATTTGTCCAAAGCTATTAAACTGAAATTCTAGTTCAGACGTCTAATTGCATTGACCTTGTGTGATGCTGGATCCTTGAAGCAAATACATAAATGTCTATTTATGAGGTTTGTGTACATTTAGAATAATTGTGCATGCAAGATGGTAAATATTGCTCAGCACCATGTGCAAATATAGATAGATATGAAATAGTCTGTAGGAAGCAAGGAAGCAGACATAATATAATGACACATGTAATATAACGGATCCTACAGTATCCCCACATGTAATATACAAATGGCCTCCACATTTAAAATAATGGCCCCCCACATATAATAAAATTGCCCCCATGGTCAGTGACGTGAAAGAGCGAGTGGTAAGTTGCATTCATTACTTACCATTGGGGCAGATTAAGGGTTTAGAAAGTAAAGCCTTTCCCTCATTGGTGCCAAAGATAACTTTGACCAAATAATGTCTCATAGCAGCCCCTACATGCAATATAATGTCCTAGAGCGACCCCTCAACCCAGTATAATGTCCCATAGCGGCCACCATGCAGTCCCTTAATGGCCCCTGCACACAGCATAAAATTCCCCTATGTTAATAAAATGAAAAAAATCCCACATACATGGAGTTTTTCTAACAATTTCGGGTTTGGTTGAGCACAAAATTTTGTGAGCTTCCCAAACATGAACTACTAACAGTAGAGTAACTATCGGGGTAGCAGGGGTAGCAGCTGCTACAGAGCTCAGGACATTAGGGGCCCGGTGACAGCCGCTACCGCTGCGTTTTTTTGTTTTTTTTCTTAATAGGCTGTTACCAGCTGTAATGGGCCCTATTTACTTACCAATCCTGGCAAGGGCCGGGATCGGTAAGTGATGCCATGGGCCCCAGAAACACTATTATTATACTTGTGGGGTCTTTTCAGACCCCCGAGTATAATGATCGGAGGCCCAGGAGAGGTAAGCGAACAAAAAAAACTGTGTTACTTACCTGTCCATGCTCCTGGCAGGCCTCGGGCCTAGTTGTGTCCTGGGTCATATGACGTCCGAACGTCAAGGAAGATGGCCGACACCACTGAGGATGGCAGCGGAGTCAGGCATAGGTAAGTGACAGTGGTTTTTTATGTTTGTATCTTCAATTATTATACTTGGACCCCAGAGTATAATAATTGTTCATGGGTGTCCACAGTGGGCATACAGTGTTGACCAAAAGTATTGGCACCCCTGCAATTCTGTCAGATAATACTCATTTTCTTCCAGAAAATGATTGCAAGCACAAACTCTTTGGTATTAATCTAGTCTAATGGGTACTAAACTTCTACAAATTAAACTAACTAAACAAATTAGCATAAAACTGTTTTATGCTAATTTGTTTAGTTAGTTTCTTTGGTATTAATATCTTCATTTATTTTGCTTGCAATGAAAAAGCACAAAAGAGAATGAAAAAAAAGTCAAATCATCGATGATTTTACACAAAACTCCAAAAATGGGCTGGACAAAAGTATTGGCACCCTCAGCCTAATACTTGGTAGCACAACCTTTAGACAAAATAACTGCGAACAATCGCTTCCGGTAACCATTAATGAGTTTCTTACAATGCTCTGCTGGAATTTTAGACCATTCTTCTTTGGCAAACTGCTCCAGGTCCCTGAGATTTGAAGGGGGCCTTCTCCAAACTGCCATTCTGAGATCTCTCCACAGGTGTTCTATGGGATTCAGGTCTGGACTCATTGCTGGCCACTTTACAAGTCTCCAGTGCCTTCTCTCAAACCATTTTCTAGTGCTTTTTGAAGTGTGTTTTGGGTCATTGTCCTGCTGGAAGACCCATGACCTCTGAGGGAGACCCAGCTTTCTCACACTGGGCCCTACATTATGCTGCAAAATTTGTTGGTAGTCTTCAGACTTCATAATGCCATGCACACGGTCAAGCAGTCCAGTGCCAGAGGCAGCAAAGCAACCCCAAAACATCAGGGAACCTCTGCCATGTTTGACTGTAGGGACCGTGTTCTTTTCTTTGAAGGCCTCTTTTTTTCCCGGTAAACTCTATTTTGATGCCTTTTCCCAAAAAGCTCTACTTTTGTCTCATCTGACCAGAGAACATTCTTCCAAAACGTTTTTGGCTTTCTCAGGTAAGTTTTGGCAAACTCCAGCATGGCTTTTTTATGTCTCTGGGTAAGAAGTGGGGTCTTCCTGGGTATCCTACCATACAGTCCCTTTTCATTCAGACGCCGACGGATAGTACGGGTTGACATTGTTGTACCCTCAGACTGCAGGGCAGCTTGAACTTGTTTGGATGATATTCGACGTTCTTTATCCACCATCTGCACAATCTTGCGTTGAAATCTCTCGTCAATTTTTCTTTTCCGTCCACATCTAGGGAGGTTAGCCACAGCACCTTGGGGTTTAAACTTCTTGATGACACTGCGCACGGTAGACACAGGAACATTCAGGTCTTTGGAGATGGACTTGTAGCCTTGAGCTTGCTCATGCTTCCTCACAATTTTGCTTCTCAAGTCCTCAGACAGTTCTTTGGTCTTCTTTCTTTTCTCCATACTCAATGTGGTACACACAAGGACACAGGACAGAGGTTAAGTCAACTTTAATCCATTTCAACTGGCTGCAAGTATGATTAATAATAATAATAATAATACATTTTATTTATATAGCGCCAACATATTCCGCAGCACTGTACAATTTATAGGGTTCAGATACAGACATACATAACAAAGAACGTCATTTCACACAATGGGACTGAGGGCCCTGCTCAAAAGAGCTTACAATCTATGAGGTAGAGGGGGTGACACAAGAGGTAGCAGGGGCGGCATTGCTTATACAGTGTTCAGACAATTTTGTGCATTAGGAATTGTGATAGGCTTGTCTGAAAAGATGCGTCTTTAGTTTGCGTTTGAAACTGTAGAAGTTGGGAGTTAATCTTATTGTCCGGGGTAGAGCATTCCAGAGAAGTGGTGCAACTCGGGAGTAGTCTTGTATACGAGCATGGGAGGTTCTGATAATAGAGGATGTAAGTGTTAGGTCATTGAGTGAGCGGAGAACACGGGTTGGGCGGTAGACAGAGATGAGGGAAGAAATGTAGGGAGGTGCGGCATTATGGAGAGCCTTGTGGATGAGAGTAATAACTTTATATTTTATTCTATAATGAATAGGCAGCCAATGTAGTGACTGGCACAGACCGGAGGCATCGCTGTAGCGTCTAGCCTGATAGATGAGCCTGGCCGCTGCATTCAGAATAGATTGTAGAGGAGAGAGTTTAGTGAGGGGAAGACCGATTAGTAAGGAGTTACAGTAGTCAAGGCGAGAATGAATCAGAGAGACAATAAGTGTCTTTAGTGTATCTCTGGTAAGGAAAGGGCGTATTCTGGAGATGTTTTTGAGGTGGAGGTGACTTGAACGTGCGAGTGATTCAATATGAGGAGTGAAGGAAAGGTCTGCGTCAAATATGACCCCGAGGCAGCGGGCCTGCTGCCTAGGAGTTATAGTAAGGCCTGAGACTGCAATGGATATATCAGGGACAGATCTGTTAGATGGTGGAAACAGTAGTAGTTCAGTCTTAGAGAGATTTAGTTTCAGATAGAGCGAGGACATGATATTAGAGACAGCAGAGAGACAGTCACTGGTGTTCTGTATGAGTGCAGGGGTGATGTCACGGGAAGATGTGTATAATTGGGTGTCATCAGCATAAAGATGGTACCTGAAGCCAAATCTGGCGATGGTTTGTCCAATGGGGGCTGTGTAGAGAGAAAAGAGCAGGGGGCCTAGGACTGAGCCCTGAGGAACCCCAACAGCAAGGGAAAGAGGGGAGGAAACAGAGCCCGCGAATGATACACTGAAAGTGCGGTCTGAGAGATAAGAGGAGAACCAGGAGAGCGCAGTGTCATTGAGGCCGACTGAGTGGAGCATAGTGAGGAGAAGTTGATGGTCAACAGTGTCAAAAGCTGCAGAGAGGTCCAGAAGAATAAGAAGAGAGAAGTCACCATGATTTAGTTATTGCCACCACCTGTTAGGTGCCTCAGGTAAGTAACAGGTGCTGTTAATTACACAAATTAGAGAAGCATCACATGATTTTTTAAACAGTGCCAATACTTTTGTCCACCCCCTTTTTTATGTTTACTGTGGAATTATATCCAATTTGGCTTTTTGACCATTCTTTTTGTGGTTTTCCATTGAAGACAAACTAAATGAAGATAGGGGGCGTGGCCTAGGCTATGGCGGCGTGAAGACGCGGACTTACTGAGCTCCCTGACCCCAACGGCTATTTCTCCGATATACTCGGGTCTCCACACTCACCCGCTCCTCGTTCCGGCATGGTCCGACGTGTGGGCCGAAAATCTACCGCCTCGGCCCGGATTGACCCTCCTATGGCGCGGTTCCTCCTCTCTGCGGCCTCATCGGCATCCCCGGCGGGCAGCTCCAAAATGGCGCCGGCGCGCGCTCTTCCTGAGACGTCGGAAGTCCCGATGCTGCAGCTACAGTCTCCCCCAGTGCCGGATCTCACCTCGGCTGTCCCTCCTCTCCAGGCTGCTCTGGCTCTCCCTCTCCCAGGCGTGGGGACCTCCCGGCAAGCTGCTGTCACGGTACCTGCAGTCCCAGGGGGTGATGGTGGATACCTCGTGGCGGCCCCCCTCCCCCCCTCCTCTTCCTGCAGCACTCCCCCTGGCTCTCACCTGCAGGTCGGCATCCCTCCTGTTCCCCTCCAGAGGGGATTGATGCTGGGGACGGACCCCCTCTCCCTCCATGGTTCTGCTGAGGTCTCCTCTCCTGTTGCTCCACTTCCCCCCCCCTCCAGGTCCTGATGGCAGTGGCCCCCTGGCCCACTCCACTGCACCTCTCCTACTGGCTCCTTCCCTCTCCTCTGGAGCTCCTGAGGCCTCTTCCTATGTGGCCCCCACCCTGACCAACTCTCCTGACTCGCAGTGGTCTCAGTCAGTTAGGGGTGACCCCCCTCGGCCTCCTCATGTCACTCCTGATATGGACTTCTCTGCTACCCCCACTGTCCTGCGGACCCTGTTTTCTCTGATTCTTCCTCCTGTGCTTCCTCGCCTCAGAACCGGCCCAAGCGCCCTAAGTTGTCGGACATTTGGGAGTTGCTCCGTGCTATGCCTACTAAACTGGACATGGAGGCGATGGTCCGCAGAGTGGAGGAGAGGCAGGACCAGATTCTGTCTGGCTTTAAGTCTGAACTGCATTCTTTGTCGACCCAAGTTTCATCTCATCAACACCGTACGGATTCTATTGACCAGCCATTCTATTGGCTGTGGAGCAATCCCTATCCACTCAACGCACATTTAATCGCCATCTGCTGCTACAGGTTGATGACCAGGAAAACAGGGGCCGCCGGAATAACATCAAGTTGCGGGGCATCCCGGATGCTGTTCCCACCAAGGAGCTGAGGTCCATTGCAGTATCCGTCTTCAACTCTGTCCTCTCTAGGCCGATGGACACTGAAATTGTTATTGATAGGATCCACCGTGTGCTGGGGCCTGGAAGGGCTTCCTCCTCCGATTCCAAAGATGTTCTTTGTCGGGTCCACTTTTATAGGGAGAAAGAGGACATTCTTCAGGCTGCGTGGCGTCATGGCCCGGTCCCGTTCTTGGATGGCTCGATTACTCTTCTCCCGGATGTCTCTTGCCGCACTCTAGCCATGCGGCGCCTCCTGAAACCTGTCCTTCGTCTTGTCCTGGACTCTGGTGCCTCCTACCGCTGGGGTCACCCCTTCCATCTGCAAATACGCCGCAATGGTGCCGTCTTCACCCTCCACTCCCCGGATCAAGTGGAGGCCTTGGCTCACTTCTTGGATGTCCCGGACTTGTCCCTGCCGGACTGGCTGGAGTATCCTCTCCCAGCCCCCCCCTTCTACAAGGTCTTCCTCCCCCCCCATTGCCGCGCCAGAGGCGCCAACTTGTGGTCTCCTCTGTAACCTCTCCCAGAGGATCCGCATCTCTGCCTGCTACATAGACTTTGATGGTCCAGTCGGGGCCTATTGAGGCCCACACGTCGTTGCTCTGCTATATTTTGGTTTACTGTTTACCGTGGATCTCTGTTTATTTTTATCTTTTCACTCTGTGCTAAGCTATGTGCCCCGCGTGGGGGTGGTGTTGGACCTCGGTCTTTGCTGCCCCCCTGCGGCGTGTCTCGCCCCCCCTCCCTTCCCTGGCTGGGCCGGGGCGCCCTGCGTCTCTCTCTCCTCTGCTCCTCGCGGCGTTGCACTCCACCCGCGGTGCGCCGTGTCTGGGGTTGCAGACGATTCTGTTGTTCTTGCTCTTCTCTGATCGTGGGGTGCTCCGGTTTGCCCGGGGCGCGGAGGTGTTTGAACTTGAAGGAGCTCATGACCTTACGGCTGCTGTTGGTTTTGACCGCTTCATTCTTTCCTTTGCTTTTTGATGGGTTTTGTCGTTGTGGGAATGGGTAGCTTGGGTTTTCGGATCTACCTCTCCCCCAGTTAGAGTTCTTCGGCAGCTCTCTGAGTGCGTACTGCGGTGTGCCTCTGAGACTTGCATTAGTGGGTTTGTCCCACTGTTTGGTATCTCCCACGCTTGGACTAGCCGAGCTCGGCTTCCACTTGGTTGTTTGTGTTGTCCTTTTTGGTCTGTCTTACCCTCTCTCAATTCTGCTTCCCTAATTGGTGTCTGTATTGGTCCTCCCCCCTCTTCCCCTCCCTACCCTTCCCTCTCTCCCCCCTTTTTTCTCCTCATTTTTCCCTACCTCCCTTCCTTCTCTCGTCCCCCCGGGGTGGGTCCCGGATCCCGAACATGGACTCCCTAACCTTCTCCTCCATTAATGCTAACGGGCTTAACACACCCGAAAAAAGGTCCTCTCTCTTGCGGCTGTTGTGGAGTAAGAGGTCCACTGTGGCGTTTATACAGGAGACGCACTTCCGGGAGGGCTCTGTGCCCTCTCTATCTTCCCAGCGCTTTCCAGACGTCTACCATGGCTGCTTCTCTGAGTCCAAGTCTAGGGGAGTTAGTATCCTGATTGGTCGCTCAGTGGCCTGGAAATTCCGGGCTGCTATGTCGGATGATTCAGGTAGGTTCTTGTTTGTTAAGGGGGAATTGGCCGGCACCTTGTTTACCTTTGCTAATCTTTATCTCCCTAACGCTGGTCAGGTTGGCACCCTTGAACGCATCTTGGATAAATTGTCGGACTTTTCTGAGGGCACTCTCTTGGTGGGCGGAGATTTCAACTTTGCTTTGGACCCATCTGTTGACATTTCTAGGGGCGTGTCGTATCTTTCTGCTCAGGCGCTTTGTCGGGCTCGTAGGCTTCTCCACTCCCACCAGTTGATTGACGCGTGGCGCACGATTCACCCTGACGTTCGGGACTACTCCTTCTATTCTCATCCCCGTGATGTCTACTCCAGGTTGGACTACTTCTTTGTCAGACACTCCGATGTCCCTTTGCTTCGTGGCTCTACGATAGACCCTATTACCTTCTCCGACCACGCAATGGTCCATGTTGTGCTGTCATCCCCAGCTACGAGACCTCGGTCCTGGCAGTGGCGCCTCAATGAGTCGCTCCTTCAGGATGCTCCGACCTCGCTTGCTGTCTCTTCCGCCCTTGAACTTTACTTCAGGGAGAATGACACGGCAGATGTGTCCCCGGTCACGCTTTGGGCGGCCCACAAATGTGTCATTCGGGGGGTGCTGGTTCAACATGGCTCACGTATGAAGAAGGAGAGGTCTCGTGAACTCGCTACCTTGATAGCTGACGTGGTCTCCCTGGAGCAGACTCACAAGCGCTCGCATGTGGCAGAAGTACGTACTGCTCTCTTGTCGGCCCGTAAGAAACTGCGCGAGCGTCTCGATATTAGGACCAGATGCCTTTTGGCTAGGGGCCGTCGCCACTTCTACGAGTTTGGTAACAAGTGCAGTAGGACTCTTGCTAGATCTCTTAGGGAACAGCGTTCCCGTAACTTTGTCCCCCTTGTCTCTGACTCTGCGGGCACTCGTCTTACTGATCCGACACGTATTGCGGAGGAGTTTGCTAGTTTTTATCGCCAGCTGTATAATCTTCCCTCTGCCTCCGCACCCCCCTCGGATTCCTCGCTTCTCCCCGCGATTGCGCAGTATCTCTCCAACTCGGGCTTACCCCGTCTATCTGACGGACCCTTGTCTTCGCTGGAGGATCCTATCTCGGGTGAGAAAGTTGCAGAGGCCCTGGCTTCCATGAAACCTAGCAAGGCCCCCGGCCCGGACGGCCTCCCGGCCTCGTATTATAAAAAGTTCTCGTCCCTGCTTTTGGGCCCCCTGACGCGTGCCCTTAACTCTATTTCTGAAGGCTCCCTCCTCCCTCAGGATCTGACTAGAGCTCACATTGCAGTGATACATAAGGAGGGCAAGGATCCAGCTCTGTGCTCTAGCTATAGGCCCATCTCCCTACTCAATGTAGACTTGAAGATTTTCTCCAAGGTCCTGGCTTCGCGCCTGGCCCCTCTTCTCCTTGACCTAGTGGACGCCGACCAGGTTGGTTTCATACCTACTCGGGAAGCTAGAGATAACACTGTGAAGGTTGTCAATGCTATACATTTTGCCCGCTCCCGTGACCTCCCGCTCTGTCTTCTCTCCACTGATGCGGAGAGGCATTTGACCGGGTTGGTTGGCCCTTCCTCTTTGCGGTTTTGGACCATATTGGTCTTGGCCCGGTCATGAAGTCTTGGCGTCCACTAGGGTCAATGGGATCTTATCCTCCCCCTTCCCTATTGGTAATGGTACGCGTCAGGGTTGTCCCCTCTCCCCCCTGATTTTTGTTCTCACCCTAGAACCCCTCCTTAGGAAGATTAGGGACAACCCTGCTCTACTGGGCCTTGTGATTGGGAAGCGTCACCTCAAGATAGCTGCTTATGCGGATGACCTCCTGTTTTTCCTGCGAGACCCGGCCACCTCGCTCCCGGCTCTGATGTCCGAACTGGACGAATTTCACCGCCTTACTAACTTTAAAATTAACTATCAGAAATCTGAGGCGCTGGACGTTTCCTTACCCCCCGGGCTCGGATCTTCCCTAGCTCACACTTTTCCCTTTCGCTGGTCCGGTTCGGCGATTAAGTATCTGGGTGTCTGGATCCCTAGGGATCTACGTGAGCTTTTTGCAAAAAATTACTTGCCCCTTCTCAAAACCGTCCGACTAGATTTGAAGAGATGGTCCAGAGGCACCTATACGTGGTTTGGCCGTTGTGCCATCTACAAGATGAATGTGATGCCTAGATTCCTCTACCTACTGCAGATTCTTCCGATTCACATTCCTCCTAGTTTTTTCAGATTGCTCTACTCTGATTTGGTTAGCTTTATCTGGCAGGGTAAGCGGGCTAGGTTGGCCCGTTCAATTTTGACTCTCCCGAAGTCGTTGGGCGGCATGGGCCTACCTGATCCCCGCCGCTATTATGAGGCCGCTCTCTTGCAAAGAGTTATTGACTGGTGCCGCCATTCCCCCTTCAAACAATGGATCTCTATGGAGGGCTCCTTTTCGAGTCTTCCGCTTCGCTCACTCCCCTGGTTGGATTCTGTCGCCCCCTCCTCTGTCTACTCCCATCCCACTATTGGCCCCACCCTTAAAGTCTGTAGGTCGCTCTTTTGGAAGGACTGCCTCTCCCCCTCTCCATCCCCTCTCCTCCCTGTTCTAGGTAACCCGGCCTTCCCAGCTGGCCTCTCGCGGGGCCCATTCCGGTCCTGGATGGACGCGGGCGTGCAGAGAGTCCTCCACTTTCGTTCGGAAGGGTCTTGGCGGCCTCTCGAGAGCCTTCACACTGTTCATGACCTCCCACCCCTTGGTCCTTGGAGGGGGCTACAGCTTTCCCACTTCCTTTCCTCGCTGTCAGACCCGGACGCCTTCGACAGACCTCTTACGGGCTTTGAGAAGGCTTGTTCTGGATCTGGTCTTTTACGCCATTCTCTCTCGGAGCTCTACTCGCTCTTGGTTTCCCCTCCTCCGGGCCATAGACCCCCTTCCTAGCTAAATGGGAGACTGATCTCTCTCTCTCCTTTTCGGATGCGGACTGTGTCAGGATCTTGAAGCTCGCCCACAAAAGCTCTGTGGCTTGTAAGTTTCAGGAGGCGGGCTACAAGATTCTCACCAGATGGTATCATGTCCCGGCCTTGCTGCACAAGTTTTTCCCCACCACCTCTCCGCTTTGTTGGCGCTGTGGCTCGGAGGAGGGGACCCTCCTTCATGTCTTCTGGAGTTGTTCGGCTTTGAGGGGCTTCTGGGATGGTGTCCACCGCCTGACTTCTCAAATCTTCCAGTCTTCCCTTCCCAATACCCCGGCTTGCTTCCTTCTACACCTCTCCAATATCCCTCGGCGGGCCTACCGCCGCTCGGCGATTCGCCACCTGATCAATGCTGCCAGAGCCTGTATCCCTGCCCTCTGGAAGTCTCCTAACCCCCCGTCCCTACGCCACTGGATCCGTAAGGTGGAGGACATTCAAGCTATGGAGGACCTTACGGCATCTCTTCGAGACAAACATGAATCCTTCCTGAGGGCTTGGACCCCGTGGATTTTATTTCAGGGATCCCAGCTGTATAGGGACATCTTGGGATTGGCTTGAGATCTGGTTCTGGGTTTGGACCCCCCCTCCTCCTTCTGTTCCCTTCTCCTTCCTTTCGTCCCTCCCCCCTTCCCTCCTTTCCCCTACGCCCCCCCTCACCTCTTGTTCTCTGTGCTCTCCCCTTCCCTTTGTTTCTTTCGTACGATGCTGGCGCCTTTCCTCGCCCGTTGGTTATGGAGGGGCCCCACTTCCACATTTTTTGTCCTGTTTTGTTCCTCGGGTCCTTGTTTTTATGGGCCCTTTGTTGTTCTGGCAATCATTTGTCTGTAATTACAGTTGGTTCTTTTCTATTGTATTTGTGTTTATAAATAAAGAATTTATAAAAAGAAAAAAAAAAAAACTAAATGAAGATAATAATACCAAAGAATTTGTGATTGCAATCATTTTCTGGAAGAAAATGAGTATTATCTGACATAATTGCAGGGGTGCCAATACTTTTGGCCAACACTGTAATACTGTGTACTGGGGCCACTATGGTGCATAATACTGTGTGCAGGGGCCACTATGGGGCATAGAGCTTAAAGCACGCACGGGCACAGAAGTGAACCCGCCCTAATTGTGGTTGTTTTGTGGCGCTCGACTCTATTAACTATTTTATTATTATGGTGTGGAGAGTGTTCAGTTATATCTTTTATATGTGGACTAATGAAGATTTACAGATTTTAATATACCCTTTTGTGGGAAGTGACTTATCCACACATTTTGTTGTTATGTTCTATTGAGAGTACACTACTATTGTAACTAGTTTTCTTTTTGTATATTTTGGCTGGTTTAAAATATCAGCATCTGTTTACAGAAGGCTAAAGTAAGGCCTGGTTCACATCTGCGTTCGGTATTCCATTCGGGGAGTCTTCTTGGGGACCCCCCGAATGGAATACAGAACACATTGACAAGTGGTGAGCAATGAAATCACACGGACCCTATAAACTACAATGGGGTCCATGTGTTTTCGATGCGGTGTCATGCAGAGAGGAAAGTAGATCATGAAATAGTTTTCTCTCCACATGTTCATGTGGATACCGCGCGGAAAACACACAGACCCCATTATAGTCTATGGGGTCCGTGTGCTTTCATTGCTCATTGCTTGTCAATACGTTCGGTATTCCGTTTGTGGGTTCCCCAAGCGTACTCCCCGGACGGAATACCGAACACAAATGTGAACCAGGCCTAAGATAGCTGGCCACTGGCGGGATGAAAATCTGATATGTATGGCTGGCATCATGATGTATACAGGTTTGAAAATATAAAATATTAATATTTTCACCATCTTGGCTGAAAACCATAAAAGAAGATTTCCAATGTCGCTATTTATTTATACATTAGGTCTTTATGTAACTGACCATTGACTATATTATTACAGAACCTACTTATTAGTGGGTTTGGGTAGTAACATTTTTATTAATTAAAAATAGGCTGTTCTTGATAACTTGATTTTCTAAATATTTTTACATTCCTGTTTTCAAGGATTTTACAAGAAGGTCACTTTTCTCCATAGAAACAGCACCACTGGTGTTTAAAATGAGATACAGACCATGACTCAAAGTCTCACCACTTCTGAACAAAAAAAAAAACAGACTTTTTTTTGCTAATGCCAATAAACAAAGCTGTACATGGTTTTGTAGCTCAGTATGTCTCAGGATATTCCTTAATATCTGCTTATAGGATTTATACAAAGAAATATCAATAGCCTATAACAATACAATCTTCTGACAATGTTCTGAACATAAGTGTTATGTTTCATTTGTCCATTATAAGACAGCAGTCTTTTCCTAATCCCAGACAAAAATAACCTTATGTATATAACCTTGTATACTAACTTAATATCATAAATCACGCTACCGTAAATGTGATATTTTGACAGCGACTTATAAATCAGCCTAATAATCAAGGGAAAAATGAGATTCTTGGTTAAAGATTCCCCCTAGTCTTCTGCAGGACAAATGTAGATGTCCCTACCGCTTAAAAAGTGTTGTAAGTTTTTGCCTTTCTGCACTGTAAATTCAAGACAAGTTGAAGAGACCATATAACAAGAAAGTTCTATACTTTAGATTAAAGCTAAAGCCCCACGTAGTGGGCCACAGCAAAAAAAGCGCTGCGGGAAAAACCACCATGGCAATGCATCGCGGTTTCTCACAGAAAGTTTGTGCTTCCATTACACCCTATACCGCCAGTGTTTCCAAAGGCATAATTGATAGAGATGAGCGAACACTAAAATGTTCGAGGTTCGAAATTCGAATCGAACAGCCGCTCAATGTTCGTGTGTTCGAACGGGTTTCGAACCCCATTATAGTCTATGGGGAACATATACTCGTTAAGGGGGAAACCCAAATCCGTGTCTGGAGGGTCACCAAGTCCACTATGACACCACAGGAAATGATGCCAACACCTCTGGAATGACACTGGGACAGCAGGGGAAGCATGTCTGGGGGCATCTAACACACCAAAGACCCTCTATTACCCCAACATCACAGCCTAACAACTACACACTTTACACACTCAATACCACCTCTCTGACAGTAGGAAAACACCTTGAAACATGTGTATTTGGCACTTGCAGTGAGGAGAGCTTGTCACCAGCAGTGAATTTGGCCCTTGTAGTAAGTTGAGGTTGGCACCAACATTTGTTTTGAAAATCAGGGTGGATTGAGCCTCTAACCAGCAGAGTTTGGGCAAATTCATGGTGGAGGGAGCCTCTAAAAACCCCAATTTGGACCAATTCATGGTGGAGGGAGCCTCTAAACAGCCCAGTTTGGGCAAATTCATGGTGGAGGGAGCCTCTAAAAACCCCAGTTTGGACCAATTCATGGTGGAGGGAGCCTCTAAAAACCCCAGTTTGGACCAATTCATGGTGGAGGGAGCCTCTAAAAAAACCAGTTTGGACCAATTCATGGTGGAGGGAGCCTCTAAACAGCCCAGTTTGGGCAAATTCATGGTGGAGGGAGCCTCTAAAAACCCCAGTTTGGACCAATTCATGGTGGAGGGAGCCTCTAACCAGCCCAGTTTGGACCAATTCATGGTGGAGGGAGCCTCTAACCAGCCCAGTTTGGGCAAATTCATGGTGGAGGGAGCCTCTAAAAACCCCAATTTGGACCAATTCATGGTGGAGGGAGCCTCTAAACAGCCCAGTTTGGGCAAATTCATGGTGGAGGGAGCCTCTAAAAACCCCAGTTTGGACCAATTCATGGTGGAGGGAGCCTCTAAAAACCCCAGTTTGGACCAATTCATGGTGGAGGGAGCCTCTAAAAACCCCAGTTTGGACCAATTCATGGTGGAGGGAGCCTCTAAAAACCCCAGTTTGGACCAATTCATGGTGGAGGGAGCCTCTAAAAACCCCAGTTTGGACCAATTCATGGTGGAGGGAGCCTCTAACCAGCCCAGTTTGGGCAAATTCATGGTGGAGGGAGCCTCTAACCAGCAGAGTTGTGGGAAAGCAGGGTGGAGGGAGCCTCTAACCAGCAGAGTTGGTGGAAATCAGGGTGGAGGGAGCCTCTAACCAGCAGAGTTGGGGGAAATCATGTTGGAGGGAGCCTAGTATTAGCAGAATTGTGCAACGCTTATGGTGGATGAGTATGAGGATGCGGAGGAATTGGAGAGGTTGAGTACAGACATGGAGTTTCATGTTGGGGTGCTTTACACAGGTAGGCACAAAAATGAAGGCTCTATCCAGTGGTGGTTCATTTTTATCAAAGTGAGCCGGTCGGCACTCTCAGCTGACAGACGGGTGCGCTTGTCAGTGATGATGCCACCGGCTGCACTGAACACCCTCTCAGATAGGACGCTGGCGGCAGGACAGGACAGCACCTCCAAGGCATATAGGGCAAGTTCAAGCCACAGGTCCAACTTCGACACCCAATACGTGTAGGGCGCAGAGGGGTCGGAGAGGACAGGGCTGTGGTCGGAAAGGTATTCCCGCAACATGCGCCTATACTTCTCACGCCTGGTGACACTAGGACCCTCTGTGGCGGCACTTTGGCGAGGGGGTGCCATCAAGGTGTCCCAGACCTTAGACAGTGTGCCCCTCGTTTGTGTGGACCGGTGAGAACTTGGTCGCCTACTGGAGGAACTGTCCTCCCTGCCGCCAACGTCACATGCTGGAAACATCTCCATCATATTCTGCACCAATTGCCTGTGGCAAGCATTGATGCGATTGGCCCTCCCCTCTACCGGAATAAAAGACGAGATGTTGTTTTTATACCGGGGGTCAAGGATAGCAAAGATCCAGTACTGGTTGTCCTCCATGATTTTGACAATACGCTTGTCGGTTGTAAAGCACCCCAACATGAACTCAGCCATGTCTGCCACAGTGTTAGTTGTCATGACTCCTCTGGCCCCACCGGAAAGTTCAATCTCCATTTCCTCCTCATCCTCCATGTCTACCCATCCGCGCTGCAACAATGGGACGATTCGAAGTTGCCCGGAAGCCTCCTGTATCACCATCACATCATCGGACAACTCTTCTTCCTCCTCCTCCTCCTCCATTAAACGCGATGAAGCGGACAGATGTGTGGACCTACTCTCCAGCTGTGACGGATCGGATGCTATCCCTGACTCCTCTGTGTGATCTGAGTTATCCCTGATGTCAATCAGGGATTCTCTCAGAACACACAAGAGCGGGATTGTAAGGCTCACCATCGCATCCTCAGAGCTCACCCTCCTTGTGGACTCCTCAAACACCCGTAGGATGTCACAAAGGTCTCTCATCCATGGCCACTCATGGATGAGAAACTGAGGCAGCTGACTTTGTGGCACCCTAGGGTTTTGTAGCTGGTATTCCATCAAAGGTCTCTGCTGCTCAACCACTCTATTCAACATCTGAAACGTTGAGTTCCAGCGTGTGGGGACGTCGCACAAAAGCCGGTGTTGTGGCACATGCAGGCGTTGCTGGAGAGATTTTAAGCTAGCAGCGGCTACTGTCGACTTGCGAAAGTGGGCGCACATGCGCCGCACTTTCACCAGTAGCTCTGGAACATTGGGGTAGCTCTTTAGGAAACGTTGCACCACTAGGTTGAAGACGTGGGCCAGGCATGGAACATGTTGGAGTCCGGCAAGCTCCAGAGCTGCTACCAGGTTCCGGCCGTTATCACAAACGACCATGCCTGGGCCCAGGTGCAGCGGCTCAAACCATATTGCCGTCTCATCGAGGAGGGCATCCCTCACCTCGGAGGCAGTGTGCTGTCTGTCCCCCAAGCTGATCAGCTTCAGCACAGCCTGCTGACGTCTACCAACGCCAGTGCTGCAACGTTTCCAACTCGTAGCTGGGGTCAATCTAACAGCGGAGGAGGAGGCGGTGGCGGAGGAGGAGGCGGTGGCGGAGGAGGAGGCGGTAGAGGAGGAGGAGGAGGGGGGTGTTCTTCTCGTGTCCCTGCCAGGAATGTTAGGCGGGGAGACAAGGTACACCGGGCCAGTTTGGGAAGCAGTCCCAGCCTCAACTACATTCACCCAGTGTGCCGTCAGTGAAATGTAGCGTCCCTGTCCGCATGCACTTGTCCACGCGTCGGTGGTCAAGTGGACCTTTGTGCAAAGCGCGGAACTAAGGGCCCGCCTGATGTTGAGTGACACGTGCTGGTGCAAGGCGGGGACGGCACACCGGGAGAAGTAGTGACGGCTAGGGACGGCATAGCGAGGTGCCGCAGTTGCCATCAGGTCCAGGAAGGCGGGAGTTTCAACAAGCCGGAACGCCAACATCTCCTGGGCTAGCAGTTTAGCGATGTTGGCGTTCAAGGCTTGCGCGTGTGGGTGGTTAGCAGTGTATTTCTGCCGCCGCTCCAATGTCTGAGACATGGTGGGTTGTTGTAAAGAAGCGCCTGATGGTGCCTTTGATGGTGCAGGAGAAGGAGATAAGACAGGAACAGGGGAGGATGAGGGAGAAGTCAACAAAGTGGCGGAGGCAGATGAAGTGGTGTCCTGGCTCGTCCTCTGGAGTGCATCGCCAGCACAGTCAGCAGTGGCAGTGGCAGAGGCAGAGGCAGTGGCAGAGGCAGTGGCAGTGGCGTGAACGGCAGGCGGCCTTTGTCCTGCCGTTGCTGCCTGCCACTGATTCCAGTGCTTGGATTCCAAATGACGGCGTATTGAAGTGGTGGACAGGTTGCTCTTCTCAGAGCCCCTAATCAATTTCGAGAGGCAAATTGTGCAGACAACACTATATCTGTCCTCGGCGCATTCCTTGAAAAAACTCCACACCTTCGAGAAACGTGCCCTCGAGGTGGGAGTTTTTCGGGGCTGGGTACGAACTGGAACATCTTGGGAGATTCCAGGTGTGGCCTGGCTTCGCCTAAGCTGCTGACCTCTGCCTCTAGCTACCCTTTTTGGTGCTGCACTTGCCTCAACATCCACACTACTTTCCCCGCTTGACATCCCCCCTGTCCAGGTCGGGTCAGTGTCCTCATCATCCACCACTTCCTCTTCCAACTCCTGTCTCATCTCCTCCTCCCGCACAATGCGCCGGTCAACTGGATGCCCTGACGGCAACTGCGTCACATCATCGTCGATGAGGGTGGGTTGCTGGTCATCCACCACCAAATCGAACGGAGATGGAGGAGACTCTAGTGTTTGAGCATCTGGACACAGATGCTCCTCTGTTAGGTTCGTGGAATCGTGACGTGGAGAGGCAGGTTGAGGGACAATGAAAGGAGCGGAGAACAGCTCTGGGGAGCAGGAACAGTTGGGGTTATTGTTCTGTGAAGCTTGGGAATTTTGGGAGGAAGGAGGACAAGACTGTTGGGTAATAGGAGGAGAGGAGGCAGAGTCTGACTGGCTGCTGGACAATGTGCTGTAAGCGTTCTCTGACAGCCATTGCAAGACCTGTTCCTGGTTCTCGGGCCTACTAAGGTTTGTACCCTGCAGTTTAGTTAATGTGGCAAGCAACCCTGGCACTGTGGAGTGGCGCAATGCTTGCTGCCCCACAGGAGTAGGCACGGGACGCCCTGCGGCTTCACTGCTACCTTGCTCCCCAGAACCATTCCCCCGACCTCGCCCACGGCCTCATCCACGTCCCTTTCCGGGAGCCTTGCGCATTTTGAATTCCCAGTTAGAAATTGGCACTATATACCAGTAGCAAAAATTGTGGGTGCACGTAACCCCAATATATTCTTTGAATTCCCAGTCAGACAATGGCACTATATACCAGTAGCAAGAAATGAGGGTATTTATAACCCCAATATATTCTTTGAATTACCAGTCAGAAACTGGCACTATATGGCAGTAGCAAGAAATGAGGGTATTTGTAACCCCAATATATTCTTTGAATTCCCAGTCAGAAACTGGCACTGTATACCAGTAGTAAAAATTGTGGGTGCACGTAACCCCAATATATTCTTTGAATTACCAGTCAGAAACTGGCACTATATGGCAGTAGCAAGAAATGAGGGTATTTGTAACCCCAATATATTCTTTGAATTCCCAGTCAGAAACTGGCACTGTATACCAGTAGTAAAAATTGTGGGTGCACGTAACCCCAATATATTCTTTGAATTCCCAGTCAGACAATGGCACTATATATAAGTAGCAAGAAATGAGGGTATTTATAACCCCAATATATTCTTTGAATTCCCAGTCAGACAATGGCACTGTATACCAGTAGTAAAAATTGTGGGTGCACGTAACCCCAATATATTCTTTGAATTACCAGTCAGAAACTGGCACTATAAGGCAGTAGCAAGAAATGAGGGTATTTGTAACCCCAATATATTCTTTGAATTCCCAGTCAGAAACTGGCACTGTATACCAGTAGTAAAAATTGTGGGTGCACGTAACCCCAATATATTCTTTGAATTCCCAGTCAGACAATGGCACTATATACCAGTAGCAAGAAATGAGGGTATTTATAACCCCAATATATTCTTTGAATTACCAGTCAGAAACTGGCACTATATGGCAGTAGCAAGAAATGAGGGTATTTATAACCCCAATATATTCTTTGAATTCCCAGTCAGACAATGGCACTGTATACCAGTAGTAAAAATTGTGGGTGCACGTAACCCCAATATATTCTTTGAATTCCCAGTCAGACAATGGCACTATATACCAGTAGCAAGAAATGAGGGTATTTATAACCCCAATATATTCTTTGAATTCCCAGTCAGAAACTGGCACTATATGGCAGTAGCAAGAAATGAGGGTATTTGTAACCCCAATATATTCTTTGAATTCCCAGTCAGAAACTGGCACTGTATACCAGTAGTAAAAATTGTGGGTGCACGTAACCCCAATATATTCTTTGAATTCCCAGTCAGAAACTGGCACTATATGGCAGTAGCAAGAAATGAGGGTATTTGTAACCCCAATATATTCTTTGAATTCCCAGTCAGAAACTGGCACTGTATACCAGTAGTAAAAATTGTGGGTGCACGTAACCCCAATATATTCTTTGAATTCCCAGTCAGACAATGGCACTATATACCAGTAGCAAGAAATGAGGGTATTTATAACCCCAATATATTCTTTGAATTCCCAGTCAGACAATGGCACTGTATACCAGTAGTAAAAATTGTGGGTGCACGTAACCCCAATATATTCTTTGAATTCCCAGTCAGAAACTGGCACTATATGGCAGTAGCAAGAAATGAGGGTATTTATAACCCCAATATATTCTTTGAATTCCCAGTCAGAAACTGGCACTGTATACCAGTAGTAAAAATTGTGGGTGCACGTAACCCCAATATATTCTTTGAATTACCAGTCAGAAACTGGCACTATATGGCAGTAGCAAGAAATGAGGGTATTTGTAACCCCAATATATTCTTTGAATTCCCAGTCAGAAACTGGCACTGTATACCAGTAGTAAAAATTGTGGGTGCACGTAACCCCAATATATTCTTTGAATTCCCAGTCAGACAATGGCACTATATACCAGTAGCAAGAAATGAGGGTATTTATAACCCCAATATATTCTTTGAATTCCCAGTCAGACAATGGCACTGTATACCAGTAGTAAAAATTGTGGGTGCACGTAACCCCAATATATTCTTTGAATTCCCAGTCAGAAACTGGCACTATATGGCAGTAGCAAGAAATGAGGGTATTTATAACCCCAATATATTCTTTGAATTCCCAGTCAGACAATGGCACTGTATACCAGTAGTAAAAATTGTGGGTGCACGTAACCCCAATATATTCTTTGAATTACCAGTCAGAAACTGGCACTATATGGCAGTAGCAAGAAATGAGGGTATTTGTAACCCCAATATATTCTTTGAATTCCCAGTCAGAAACTGGCACTATATGGCAGTAGCAAGAAATGAGGGTATTTATAACCCCAATATATTCTTTGAATTCCCAGTCAGACAATGGCACTGTATACCAGTAGTAAAAATTGTGGGTGCACGTAACCCCAATATATTCTTTGAATTACCAGTCAGAAACTGGCACTATATGGCAGTAGCAAGAAATGAGGGTATTTGTAACCCCAATATATTCTTTGAATTCCCAGTCAGAAACTGGCACTGTATACCAGTAGTAAAAATTGTGGGTGCACGTAACCCTAATATATTCTTTGAATTACCAGTCAGAAACTGGCACTATATGGCAGTAGCAAGAAATGAGGGTATTTGTAACCCCAATATATTCTTTGAATTCCCAGTCAGAAACTGGCACTGTATACCAGTAGTAAAAATTGTGGGTGCACGTAACCCCAATATATTCTTTGAATTCCCAGTCAGACAATGGCACTATATGGCAGTAGCAAAAATAGTGGGTGTATATAGCCCCAATTCTATTGCTAGGGGACTTGCAGGGTATTTCTGGGGTGAAGGTGGGGGGGCACACCGTTGGAACGGGTATCGGGGGTATATATCGGGTATACGGGAATACACTGACAGTGTATTCCATTCAGGATCCTGGGAAAGCTGGGTTGCGGCGATTGAGCCCGTCAGTGCCACGTTACACTGACAAGCTTCTCCCTGGAATTTAGCTCTTACAAGAGCTGTTGGTTGTCTTCTCCTTCCTATCCTAGCCTGTCCCTGCCTACCCAGAATCTAAGCCCTAGCTAGCTGGACGGAAACCTCCGTCCTCGGTGAATTGCAAGCTCAGAATGACGCGAACCTGGGCGGCGCTGTTCTTTTAAATTAGAGGTCACATGTTTTCGGCAGCCAATGGGTTTTGCCTACTTTTCTCAACGTCACCGGTGTCGTAGTTCCTGTCCCACCTACCCTGCGCTGTTATTGGAGCAAAAAAGGCGCCAGGGAAGGTGGGAGGGGAATCGAGTAATGGCGCACTTTACCACGCGGTGTTCGATTCGATTCGAACATGCCGAACAGCCTAATATCCGATCGAACATGAGTTCGATAGAACACTGTTCGCTCATCTCTAATAATTGACATACTGCGATTTCCATAACTGGAATGGTTTTGGAAATCACAGCGTATCCGCTGCACGTATTTTTCCTGCAGAATCCCATCCACTATACAGTGATGGTAAAACGCCACGTTTTTTTTCTGCTGTGTTTCTGTCGTGGACAAACCACGGTGATTGCACCACATGGGGACCCGGTCTAAAGGAGTTTTCCCAAAATTAAATTTGTAGACAATTAGAAATGTAACACTTTTGCAAATATAAATAATTTCAATTTTTGCAGCGTTTTAAAGATTTTCTCTAATCATCTTTTTGGTGACTTTACTTTTCGTTTGTTGCTAATAGATATGACTTCTGTGGTCTGAGATTTTTCAGAAACAAAGCCATGATTTCCTTGTGGATGGGTTAACAGGAAGGGACAATGCATGCAAGCATAAGCCAGCTACAATATGGATGGAGTTCTGACAAGTGCCAGACCATAGCTAGTTCCTACCTTCATGGTCATATCCATTGGCAATCAATCAACACAACAGACTGTCACCACTAAGATGGTTAGAAAAAAATCTTTAAAACTCTTAAAAGTTTTATTTACTTCGAATTATTAAAATCTTTAACTATTACTGTAATTGTCTACAAATTCAAATCTGGTTATGTTTATGGGAAAAACCCTTTAAATATATAGGTAGCGGAGGTAGGACCAGGCATTGTTGCCTAATATCCATTTAACATGCATACCTTGGGGGAAATTTATCAAGACTGGCATTTCATACTCCTTTCTTAAAGCAGCAAGAATTTTGATTTCTCCAATAGTAACCATTGGGTTATTAGGATTATTTCTAAGTGTTTCTCCAATTATCAGCCTCCATTGACTGCATTGTGACAGCCAGAATCCTACGTTCTTACTGTGATTTTCATAGAAATGAACAGCGAAAGTGACTTCTGGTCCACAGTGACGAGGCTGTAGGATTCGATTAGTCGCAAATTCTCACTGCCACAAAACTGACGTAAATGGGATTAAAAATTCCCTTGTTGCCATTGCTTGTAAATGGTACAACTAGTAAAACTTTCCTAAAGACTAATACAGTAGGATATCTCCTCTCCTCTTAACACTTTTTGGAATAATGACTCATATTTACAATAATTACCCTAGAAACATGAAGACGTCATCAAGAATGGTTGAAGAACATTATTTTTACAATAAAATGACCCATAATTGCACAATACCATTTGAACACAATGTTAACTAAATTTGGCTAACGTAAAATAAATGTACCAATATTGTCTATGCCAGTAATTTATTATTTTAGCAACTTTATAATGAAATCCTGATGTGATATCTACCAAAAGTCCTTTGTATTAAACCTAAAAACTTAATGTGCTTCCTTGTACTGGCAATTGTGCTGGCAAGATTTAGTCCTAGGTTGTGAAATATTTCCTGCAATTGGACTTTGCTAGGAAAACACAAAAGAATAACTGAACACTTAAAATACAATTTTCTTCAAATAGACATAAAAATTGTTCCACTGCAAGGGAGTGGAAAGCCCCCCCCCCTTACCAAAGTTGAGTACTTACCATTTAAAGAGAACCTTTCAACACCTCCAACAAGCCCAATTCTTTACATCCTTTAGTAGCTGCTGCTTCACTAATTCTGGCACAGTTGTATTTTTTTCTCTAGCCCCCACCTTTCCAGAGCAATCAATGCTGTTAGGTTCAGTGCCTGTTATACTATTTAGTTTCTGTACTATCAGGAGGGCGGTGTCTGGTCGGAGGAGACAAGGGGTGTGATTCTGAGCTCTGACCTTGGCTGCTTCTGATTGGATCTCTGAATGACAACCCCTGCCTGGCACCGCCTTCCTAACAATGCAGAGCTTAAATAGCTTACCTGGCACCAAAACTAACGGCACTTGTTGCTCGGGGAGGCCAGAGAGAAAATCCCAACTGTGCTTGAATTAGTGGAGCAGCATCTATTAACAGATGATTAGAACTTGAATTGATAGAGATGGTGGAAGGTCCTCTTTATGCAGCCCTCTCTTTAATATATAAACTGTTCTCTTAAACCAGCATAATGCCAAGGAGAGCAAGGAAAGAAACAGGGATCCAAGATCACTTGTAGACAGTGAGAAGAACTGGGGTTAGTGAGATGAGTTGGGCCACAAGCAACAGAGCAGGCCTAGTAACACAGGGCCTGAAGGAAATTGTGCTCTGGCACCTGTGGCAACTGGGAGGAGAGTTCTAACAGAATTGCTGTGCTGCAGAGCAACCGCCATAGCTACTGGGTCTCCGCTGTAATATATAGCGGAGACCTGCTTCTAATGCCTATGGTCCGAGTCTACTCTCATTGCGAGCATTGTGGGGATAACACCCCCTAAAATGGCCACTGGGGATGGTCCCCTATGGCTCTGTACCTTCTTTGTTGTAGGACGACTCCTGTGCAGATAGATCACAGGAGCTGTCCTGTTCCTAAGAGGTATTACTTTTTATTAGGTCCTCATGCTTAGCTGGTTGAAATATTTTTAAATTGACTGAAAACTTCATTGATAACAATACACTGGGATTCTCATAACTGTAAATGCAGAACTAAGCACTTATAACTTATTATGTGAGTTCACGATTTTTCAATTTAGGATATTATTGCATTACTATTACGTCTATGATGTAGAATTATTGTCGAGCAATGGTTCCTATATTCTTATCTTTTTAATGTATGACCTTTAAATTACTTTTATCATTGTAATTTTTAATATCTGTGAAATAAGAAATATACTTGAGCTGTAGTGAAATATGCGTTTCGCTGTTATCATTTGCTCCCAGGTCTTGAGCTGTGTAACAAAGGAATATTTTTTAATGTATTCTTGAAACACATTCATTCTCCAGATATCAGATACAGGAAATCACTCCGAACAAATACATTAATGCACAGGGGAAGACTTAAAATAAGCTTCTTATTAACAGTCTAAAGGCAATTACAAGCCCCTGAGGGCCAGTCGGATATACGTCCAGGAAAAATTCTCAGCACTCATGCTTGGAGAACAAATTGTGAAAATTGTAAAAAATTTACAATTATTCAGCGCCAACAAGAGTTTTCTAGAAGTGTTACTTTGACCACTGCACATTCTTAAGACTTTTTTTCCCTTATAAACTTGATGTACTTCTTGCATTCAATGTATGTTCATGTTCACTATCCCAACTAAAGGAACAGATCAATAAAAGTGTTCTGCTGCCAAAGTGTCACCTTAAACACCATTAAAAGACTCAAAGTAAAATAAATGAACTTGTGTTTTATGTCTTCATAAAATTAAACCGTTATACTATTAATCTATTCCCATAATATGCCTATAATATAGGAGGAACAAAAAATCCCCCATTGATTCATAGACATTTAGTTAAATAAGTAATGATTGACCAAATTAGCCAAAAATCGCGGTGTAGGCTCTACGGACAAATTAGAAAACTAAGAATGAGTCATAACTATAAGTAATAAATGTCTAGAATGTGAAATACTGATATGAAACGATTTGTAGAATTACTGTATACTATAAAATGATCAGATTATTCTCCTTTGTATTGCAACAATCCTTGTTCTGTGACTAGTGAAATGACGTTAAGGTCCCCAATAAATCGCTGCGGAAAAGAAAAGCGACGGCAACGCATCGCGGTTCTTCCTGCAACACTTTAAACAGAAAGTTCACAAAGTTTTCCTCCACGAACATTCTGCTACAATTATACCTATGAGGAAACCGCTGGCATTTCTGTAGGTATAATTGACATGGTGGAAATCATGGCGTCTCCGCACGGCGGTTTTTACCGCGATGTGGGCATGAGATTCACTAGAATCCCATCCACTTTGCCCATACTGTAAAACGCCGCACTTTTTCCGTCCCGTGAGGCCCTGGCCTTAAAGGGAGTCTTTCACCATAACTAGCATAGTGACCCAGGCCCCGCAGATAGATAGGTTAGGGTCACTTGAATCAAACTGAGTTGGTGCTTCAGTTCCTAAGATATCACCATTTGTTTTCAATATGTAAATGAGCTCTTTGGAGCACCATGGGCATTGTTGCTTACCTCCATGGAGCAATGGCAATGCCTTCCTTGCTCCATAGATCTCTTTGCATATTGCAAAACAGCGATATCTCGGTAATGGAGGTTTTGATTCATAAGGGAGAAATATGGCTTGATTCCGGAGATCCTAACCTTTCTAGCTGTTGGGCTGGGTTGATATGCTGATAGACGGAATGGCCCAATTAAATATTATTGCTGTTTCTAGTTGGAAGTATTTTGCTAATTGTTTATTTTTCTTCTCTATTTTCCTCTGCTTACCTATTTGTCCCTGTTGCTGTGCTGTTGTTTTTGGTGTAAATGGAGCTGTGATTGTTGTTGGAGTAAGGTTGTTACTAATGTCCTCCAGGGCAAACTGGTGAAAGAGGAGGGGACCAGGATGGTCTCACCCGCCGCTGTCTGGAGGTACTGTAGGACAGCTGTGAACAAGAAGGAGACAAGAACAGCGAGTGAGGTGCCATTTTTTGTGTGTACAGTGCTGTAAACACACATAAAGCTTAGGAGAGACCCTGTCTATGGGTAAAACCCCTCAGACCCAAAACGAAAAATTTGATAGTTGAGTATGACTGTTCTCTTAATATCCATTACATTGAATTTGATGAAAGACACACACAAAGGCAAAATGGCAGAGATATCACCATTCAAGTGTTAAAGCAGCACCCAGGGAATGACTTCTGGTGCCCATCTGGAGGCTGCACAATTCGGCCAGTCATGGTACGGCCATGTGGAACAGGACTGAATAAGATAACAGTTCGGGAAGACAATTATGGTAAGATGATTACAAGTACTAATATTTACTGAATATTCTTTACATATGAGGGAAAAGATAAAAAAATAGAAAAAAAATCCTGGATTGCCTTAATTCATTTATCAAGGTTTCTACTCCAGTTTTCTGACTTGTTGCATTTTCAGATGCACTGCTGATATTGCCCGAAAAATCTGACACTTGGTATTTTTGAGCCCAAAAAAGTAGGTGTGATGTTGAGGACTTGCATTGCATATGACCTCCCACATCCTGGCAGATTTACTATAAATTACTACAGAAACTGGCTCCTAGTTGAAATAGATTTGAGATGTGTTTGGCCCACATGAGCCTAATTTACTAAGTAGATAAATATTAAGTCTTGACAGTTGTAACTACTGTGTTTCCCCAAAAGTAGGACACCCCCGACAGTAAGGCATGCGGGGGGGGGGGTTGGTGGTGGTGTTCTGTTGAATTGCCTAATATAAGGCACCCCCCGAAAATAAGGCATGCCTGGCAGTGGTGGGCGGGGTGTAGCGGGGATTCGGGGGGTGGGGCTTAGCGGAGCTTTCGTGGGTGGGGCTTAGCGTTCCCCACTTTACTACACAGCAGCCGTGCTCTGTGCTCCGTGTGCACAGCAACGCCGGCTGCTGCCTTTGCTGTCTGTGCTGCTGTAGGATGAGCTCTCCCAGCTCATCCCAGAGGCAGCAGCCGGCATACAGAAGAGACAGCAGCCGGCTTTGCTGTGCACACGGAGCACAGAGCACGGCTGCTGTGTCAGTGAAGTGGGGAACTCCCACCCACGAAAGCTCTGCTAAGCCCCGCCCACCACTGCAGGGATGAACAGCAGCACCAGCGCTGCTAGGTAGATGGGAAAGGTAAATATGATACCTTCCCCCACTCCCCTGTACTACACTACCTACAACCGGCAGTCATGCTGATGCTCCACTAAGGAAGTGCTGGCATGACTGCCGGTTGTAATAAGTCGTCCCCGAAAATAAGACAGGTCCTATATTTAGGGCGACAATTTAATATAAGACACTGTCTTATTTTCGGGGAAACACGGTATGTTTTTATTATTATTTTTCTATTTGTCAGATGTCACTACAGAATATAAGAACAAGTTGAGTTCCACTTACAGGCTATTCTTCTATCTAAGGAGAATCTATTTGGCTGAATTGTTCCAGCTGTATAAATAATAAGTCAGTGTTAAACTCCCGCTACAGGTTTACGTAATGCTTTTGTAGAACGCTACCTTTAGTGGCTGCTTTATTAGGTTTATCATCCCAGTTCACTCAACTAAGAGCACCCACTCAGTGGCATTCCTGTGGTTAAAACCACCTTGTTAAGGCAAAAGGTCAAAGGAAGATGACGGGAACTGTACGGGCAGAAAACCACAACTGGTTAAATAGCAGTTCAGTGCAGAAAATTTTACACACACAAATAGTGATCCAAATTGGCACGATCTGGTCCGATTCTGTAAAAATACAAAAAAAACCCCCCTAAACTACATCAAAATCCAAAAACGTGGATGATGGGATACACACTAGCTCTTTTGATATCTCAGAACATGGAACCAAAGTAAGGTATTATTACTTTTTATGCAATAAGTAGTACTTTATCCTAATATGACGGTAAACTTGAGTTTTCCCGTAGAAGAATTTCTTGGCCAAATTATTACTGTACTGTAATCAGATGGTGCCAAGACGGCAGCGCCATTGCTCCATAGACCGGTACATAATAAAATGAAAAGCACCTACACGTCAAAACTGAAATAGGATTTTGGGGTATTTAGGTAATATACAAATATGGCCAACCATATTAATACTAGCAACGTGCTGTACATCTGTGCAGTAGACAGCACATAATGATCCAAAAATAAGCTGTAAGGGTATGTAATAATGTCAGATATACACCCGGATGTAATTATATCCGACAGGTTACACTGTGTATAGTCAGCCGAGGACAGATTGATATATCGTAACTCTTAAAATATGATCCCTTTCTTGCTCATAATTTTAAAGAAATTTTCAGAAGGAACTGATTCCCTATATAAATCCTGAAAAGATGGAGCTCCCTATATTTCCTAAGAAGTTAAACCTTCCAGAGAGAACATTTCTAGACTTTGTGTCTCTGCACTACGGGATCCGATGAATTACTGATGGATGTTTTTAATTATGCCACACGTAAATGACTGAATACAACAACGTGTTTAATTCAAGCGTGAGGCTGCTTTATGTGAGCTCTGTGTTCAGTCTGAAAAATAGACTGGCTGGCACTTGTTTTGCTGTGGTCTTTCTATGGCACCATAACATTATCGGAGCCTTTCCCACCCCCACCTCCATTTTAAGGATGGAAGGCATTGCTGACGGCTGGGAAAGGAAATAGCTAATAAAACCAAAAACTCTGCGGCTCTCTGGAGCCAGAGATGCTGAGATCTGGTTAATTGCACAGAAATCAAAGATTTGGGGTGCACTTGCCAAACCTTAAGTATAATATTGTGTTTCACCTTGTAAGCCTCCTTCTTCCCAATACTCTAGGTTTCTGCTGTATATTTTTACATAGACGTAGCACAGGGTTTGAATTATGAGGGAGGCTGATGGCTACTTGCTTGCTACTTGCTGTCACCCTGCCTGCTCCTGTGGACTAGAAGTTGTAGCATCTCTCTCTAGTGTTTGATGCACGGGCTTTGACATTGCTAAAATTAGACTTGACATAATCAGCCGCAATAATCTAAACAATCTGTAACGGTTTTGTTTTACACATTCCTTCCCATTTCAGATGAAAGAGATGATAAAGTCAGGTCAGGTTAAGAAATTTTACATGGAGAAGTCTTCATAAGCAATTTTTCTGCAGATAGATTTGGTTTCTGGTATCTGGCATCAGACCTGAGCTACATATACTATAATACTCTTTAAATTGGCCCAACACATTCTGCAGCTAACATATTGGGGAAGAAGCGAACAAGTATCATGACAAGTAAATAAGACATATGAACAATGAGACAAATGAATAACTTGCAATGCAAATGATAGTCATTGCATCTCGGGCTTATACACTCTCTTTCTAATATACGTAATAATTATTCCTTGTGACTGATGGAATCTTTTGCATTCTACAGAGATTGTCACTATTCATATCAGTCCCAACTTCAAAGGGGCTCAGTAGCCAGAGTACTTAGAGTACTTTGCAAAGATGTTAGGAACGGAGTAGAAAAATGCTGCCAGGTAAGGTTAGGTTCACACTTGCGCCCGATCTTTCCGATCTTTGGAACACTGTGAGAATAATGTTCTTTGATTTCTCCAGTGCTTTTAACACCATTCAGCCAGGGCTACTGAGGGAAAAGCTGGACCTTGCTGGAGTGGACCATCCCCTGTCCAACTGGATACTAGACTACCTTACAATCCGACCTCAGTATGAGGGAGCCCGGGGCTGTGACTCTGTTATTTGTAGTACGGGTAACCACAAGGTTCAGTTTTTGCCCCTTTTCTCTTCACACTGTACACTGCTGACTTTAGGTGCAACTCATCCAGCTGTTACTTACAGAAGTACTCTGATGACTCTGCAATAGTCGGCCTCATCACAGACGGAGACAACAGGGAATACAGAGACTTAAACCCCCTAAACGGACTACTGAACGCATTGGCAAGCAGTGTGAAGTGAAAGCACACGTAGAGCACTTTTTCCAGTTTCTTGATATTCTCGAGTTGTCCTGGTCCTGGATAGTTGGTTCTAGTAGCTCAAGCACTGAGTACTGGCATCCAACATCCAGGGCCGGAAAATACAGATTTTACTGCATTACTACAGGGTTATATAGTAGTATAACCTCTGCTGAATCCCATATTACTATCTGTGGGAGGAAATACATAAAGGGGGTAAACCATGGGGTACTAAGCCATGGTCTGCAGAACACTATATTTGTGTCATATCAGTGTTATGTCACACAAAGGCCTTATTAAACTAAGTCTGCTGTTGGACCTTGATATCCACTCCATTACCTATGAGGACTGGTATCTATTTAAATATCGCTATGTGGGTCAATATCAGCATGCATTGTGCATATGACCAATGTACCTTTACGGAGGAGGACACTTGTATACATATTGCATTGTTCTGGATCGACTTGGTAGGTTTTTGCATTAGACTGAATGGACTTGTGTCATTATACAACCTTGGGAACTATTTAAAGTGAATGTTCCTGTCATAAGTCCCAATAGATGGCATACTGAGAAAAACATGACAAAACAAAGTTAAAGAAAAAACCCTACTAAATATTTTTTACTTTTTTGTACTGGAGTATACACCAAGATTTTTCCATATCCGGATGCTAAATGTTGAGCCCCTTTAGTCATTAGAGATTTCTCTTAATTGACTTGAATTAATGTAATTTGGCACCTTCAAGACTGTTTACCAGAAACTAAGCAAATGCTAAGCAAACAAAACCATCACTTAGTTTGGAGAACCTTTCAACTAACATTAGCATTTTCACTTGATCCACAGACAGATGTCTGCACATGTGACCTTTCATTGAGTTATACAGATTCTCTGTTTCCACTTGGTCAGATTTAGTCTTTTAGCTGTCAATATCTACTTTTTTCAGTGTCTACAGCATGTGAGTTTAAGCGTGAATTTCTATTTATTGTAAACGTTAAGGTCTAAGGATTTGACTTAGTTATGACGTAGTTTAGTGGCGGGAAAGAATATCTATGAAGTAAATAGGACGCATCATTTATTATTATTATTATTATAATTATTATTATTATTATTAAACTTGTGTCTAGTAGATTTACTTCTGGACAAGGTTTGAGAATCCAGATTATGTTTTATAAATCAGAATAAATAAATGAAATAGTTGGGATTGTGACTTTGTGCATGTAAAAGTGTTTGGAGTGGGTTTTGTTATTCGCCAAGGTGTCCATATCACATTTGTCTTATTTCAGCTCTTTACTTTAATACTAAGATGTTAACTAGCTGAGCTAAACCACAGGTAAGCATTCTGTCTCTATTGTTTCCTGTTATCACATAGCCTTTGTTCTGCTCACATATTGATTCAGTTTTTATGCACCTGATTGCTATCACATCATCAAAGCAGAATGAATCAGATAGTAAAAAAACCCCATAATGATTAGAGATGAGCGAACACTAAAATGTTCGAGGTTCGAAATTCGATTCGAACAGCCGCTCACTGTTCGAGTGTTCGAATGGGTTTCGAACCCCATTATAGTCTATGGGGAACATAAACTCGTTAAGGGGGAAACCCAAATTCGTGTCTGGAGGGTCACCAAGTCCACTATGACACCCCAGGAAATGATACCAACACCCTGGAATGACACTGGGACAGCAGGGGAAGCATGTCTGGGGGCATAAAAGTCACTTTATTTCATGGAAATCCCTGTCAGTTTGCGATTTTCGCAAGCTAACTTTTCCCCATAGAAATGCATTGGCCAGTGCTGATTGGCCAGAGTACGGAACTCGACCAATCAGCGCTGGCTCTGCTGGAGGAGGCGGAGTCTAAGATCGCTCCACACCAGTCTCCATTCAGGTCCGACCTTAGACTCCGCCTCCTCCGGCAGAGCCAGCGCTGATTGGCCGAAGGCTGGCCAATGCATTCCTATGCGAATGCAGAGACTTAGCAGTGCTGAGTCAGTTTTGCTCAACTACACATCTGATGCACACTCGGCACTGCTACATCAGATGTAGCAATCTGATGTAGCAGAGCCGAGGGTGCACTAGAACCCCTGTGCAAACTCAGTTCACGCTAATAGAATGCATTGGCCAGCGCTGATTGGCCAATGCATTCTATTAGCCCGATGAAGTAGAGCTGAATGTGTGTGTTAAGCACACACATTCAGCACTGCTTCATCACACCAATACAATGCATTAGCCAGTGCTGATTGGCCAGAGTACGGAATTCGGCCAATCAGCGCTGGCTCTGCTGGAGGAGGCGGAGTCTAAGGTCGGACCTGAATGGAGACTGGTGTGGAGCGATCTTAGACTCCGCCTCCTCCAGCAGAGCCAGCGCTGATTGGCCGAATTCCGTACTCTGGCCAATCAGCGCTGGCCAATGCATTCTATTAGCCCGATGAAGTAGAGCTGAATGTGTGTGCACTGCTTCATCACGCCAATACAATGCATTAGCCAGTGCTGATTGGCCAGAGTACGGAATTCGGCCAATCAGCGCTGGCTCTGCTGGAGGAGGCGGAGTCTAAGGTCGGACCTGAATGGAGACTGGTGTGGAGCGATCTTAGACTCCGCCTCCTCCAGCAGAGCCAGCGCTGATTGGCCGAATTCCGTACTCTGGCCAATCAGCGCTGGCCAATGCTTAGCACACACATTCAGCTCTACTTCATCGGGCTAATAGAATGCATTGGCCAATCAGCGCTGGCCAATGCATTCTATTAGCTTGATGAAGCAGAGTGTGCACAAGGGTTCAAGCGCACCCTCGGCTCTGATGTAGCAGAGCCGAGGGTGCACAAGGGTTCAAGTGCACCCTCGGCTCTCCTACATCAGAGCCGAGGGTGCGCTTGAACCCTTGTGCAGCCTCAGCTCTGCTACATCAGAGCCGAGGGTGCGCTTGAACCCTTGTGCACACTCTGCTTCATCAAGCTAATAGAATGCATTGGCCAGCACTGATTGGCCAGAGTACGGAATTCGGCCAATCAGCGCTGGCCAATGCATCCCTATGGGAAAAAGTTTATCTCACAAAAATCACAATTACACACCCGATAGAGCCCCAAAAAGTTATTTTTAATAACATTCCCCCCTAAATAAAGGTTATCCCTAGCTATCCCTGCCTGTACAGCTATCCCTGTCTCATAGTCACAAAGTTCACATTCTCATATGACCCGGATTTGAAATCCACTATTCGTCTAAAATGGAGGTCACCTGATTTCAGCAGCCAATGACTTTTTCCAATTTTTTTCAATGCCCCCAGTGTCGTAGTTCCTGTCCCACCTCCCCTGCGCTGTTATTGGTGCAAAAAAGGCGCCAGGGAAGGTGGGAGGGGAATCGAATTTTGGCGCACTTTACCACGCGGTGTTCGATTCGATTCGAACATGGCGAACACCCTGATATCCGATCGAACATGTGTTCGATAGAACACTGTTCGCTCATCTCTAATAATGATGTCACCATGAGATGAGATGAACCCTTGCTGAAAGGGCAAAGATAGGAAATGTATACTATACAAGGAGTTAGTAGCCTTTCAGTGCATAAATACACATATATACAGATGTGTATTCAAACTGACTGCCCTGTCTACCAATATCACAAAGCAGACCTGGTGGTCTAGTTATATGTTCTTAGACCATGGCTGTTTTTTACTTGATTTTTTTGTCTCTTCATTTTAATATAAAATGCTTCAAGATAGGTGTCTTTGTAGTATAGGAGGCACTTGGCTGTCACAGACATGTAGGCAGAGGAGAGTGGTGGACTGTGCAGTTTGGGAACAGTAGGGTACAAGGGAGGAAGTGTCCTGCAGTGCTGCAAAAGAACCAAGAGACCATGCACAGAATGTTGCGCAGACTTCTGCAACTCTTAAGCTGGTTGCACACGACAGTCAGCATAGACAGAGTGCCAAAGACAGAGGAAGAATATCTGTTGGTGATCATGTCATGCTGCGGGCAAGCTCACATATACAGGACCAGTGCCATTATACCCAGACTTTTCATGCAGGCTAGGCCACAGCAGAAGCCAAGTGAGAGGAAAGAGACACCCATATCCAGGGGAGAATGCTACTCTTTACATAGCATAGGTAGTTCTGTGTGTACTTAAAGGGATTCTACCATTAAAACCCTTTTTTCTGTGGCTAACATGTCGGAATAGCCTTTAGAAAGGCTATTCGTCTCTTACCTTTAGATGGGATCTCCGCCGCGCCGTTCCTTAGCAATACCGGTTTTTACCGGTATGTAAATTAGTTCTCTGGCAGCGATGGGGCGGGCCCCAGCGCTGAAAATGTGATGAGGGCGTCCCCACTGCTGCCTGAGAACAGGATCCTGCGCCGCCTCTATCTTCTGCTGGATCCTCCCCTTCTTTCTTCGTCGGCTTCACCTCTGTCGGCTCTGACACTAGTAGAGCCGAATGCGCATGCGCGGCCATAGTTCCGAGGCTGCAATTGCGAGCATGAACATTCGGCTCTACTAGTGTCAGAGCGACAGAGGTGAAGCTGCCGAAGAAAGAAGGGGAGGATCCAGCAGAAAATAGAGGCGCGGCGCAGGATCCTGTTCTCGGGCAGCGGTGGGGACGCCCTCATCGCATTTTCAGCTCTGGGGCCCGCCCCCATCGCTCCCAGAGAACTAATTTACATACCGGTAAAAACCGGTATTACTAAGGAACGGCGCGGCGGAGATCCCATCTAAAGGTAAGAGACGAATAGCCTTTCTAAAGGCTATTCCGACATGTTAGCCACAGGAAAAAGGGTTTTAATGGTAGAATCCCTTTAAGGTAGTTCTACCATGAACTGCAAATTAGAGAGATGCCTTGATATTAGAACAGTCTGATAGAGAACAAATGTACCATCTGAATTGTGTCACTGTTAGAGGTCCTGAGTGTTTAGTATACATGCTATACTTGATCATGTTGTTAATAGAGTCTGTTTCTGTTATTGAGTGACATTATTTGCAAGTTCCGAATCTTGCTCTCGCCTCTGTGTAGACTAGGCTGGCAATGGATTTCATGGTGACCCCTGGGAGACTTGGTGTGGGAAGAGAGGGAGACTCCTGCCCCACAGATGTGTCACTGGATATGGATGAACTACATAGCACACGGTACTTTCTGTTTGTGTAGATTACAAGTTTACCCTTTCCTTGTATGCTATTGCAACCACCCTGGGAGAACCGTGCCGGAATCTGGACTGTCACGGTGACCTTATAGGCACCAGAACTCCCAGGAGAGGTGCACAGGGTAATAGGCAGAGTCAGTTAGATGTGACACTAGTTGGAGTATTGAGACACCCGTTGGTCCCTGGGCTGGAGATGGTGATGTGGGTGCCAGTGCTCTACTCCAACAAAAAGCATTTGCCCAGGGCTTAGCTGCAAGGAAGGCAATGTCCAGGCCAGGATCAGTTGAAGTGCTCACTGCTTTATTGTAACAGGCATCTGCTGGTTCACTTGTCCTGTAGCAGTGAGCTGTGGCACAGTGACTTGTAGCTGGCTGACACCTTCCCATGTATTAGCAGAGAATCTAAGATGTCTGCAGGTCCAGCTTCTGGTCTACTGCAGGGGCTCATTTACCTTGTAGAGGTAGGTGCAGGCTGCCAGGTTTATAGCTCTGCTTAGCCTGATATAATCCTGTCCTCTTACTGATAGTGATGCAGGGCGCTGTCACAGCTTCTCTGTCCTACTGCTGCTGTGGAAATCCTCACAGCACCCAGTGTCTGAAACACAAGATGGCCACTGCCACACTTCTCCTTCCTTCTCCTTCCCTGGCTGCTTACAGAATACTACTCCCTCTCCCTGCTATGACTATTTCCTGTTCCAGCTACAGATCCACCCACTATATTGTGTGTTGCTAATGAGACCACAACTCACCAGGACCAGTGATACCAGAGAACAATAGCTTAACAACATTACACAAATGAATACAGAATGAACATGACAACATATACAAACTATCATAACTTGTAAGGCACTTATATGGCCAAATAACCATTAGTAACTCCTGTGAGGGGGTTACACTATTAAAGATATTTCAGTAACAATCTATAACGAAAAAGCCAGTTGTCATCTGAGTCTGTCACCACTGTCATGTCTGACATTAACTATTTGATAGAAATATATAGAATATATACCGTCATTGGAATGACTGCAACGCTAGGAGACCTGCATATTAGGGAATCATGTCTGATCAGGGAACCTCACAGCTGCAGCTCATTGACTGTGACTTACAAGACTACAAAATTAAAGGGGTCCACTCAATCTGTTCCCTTAATCTCTGGAAATTATGGATCCCCAGATTTCATCCATTGGTAAAGTCTCTGACTGGCAGCAGGTGCACTGCTGATGATGTTAAGCACAGATGTGATGAGAAAACCAGTGAGCAGGCAATGATAGACAAGGTTCAGTACCAGCAAGGTAGTCACACTGGTCAGAGGTGCTAGGCAAGATGTGAGACATAGCCAGAAAATTAAGATTAGTGTGTCCATCAAAGGTAACAGGTGTAAAGGTGTGTCGGAGGCAGGTCTTGACAAGCAGTTAAGAAAAGGGCCAGCAGAATTTAACTGGGCCATCTGTGATGACATAATGGGGTTTTACTGGGTTTTGTGGCAAATGAGTGCAGCTGGAGTGGAGAACATATTAACCTTGCAGGTTAATATTACTAGTACATGATGATGTGATTTATGAAAGTACTTTACTCTGGCATGCCCGTAACTGCTTTATAAAGAAGATGAACAATATATTCCCCATTTGTGCGACACAAACTCCAGTTGTACAGTATGCTCTCATTTTATTTGTATGGTTGGATTAGTATTATTTGAAAGACTGCTTAGTAGTTTTTGTTTTTGCCTTGTACCTCTGTATAATGTTTCCTCTGTCCAGATGGTTGGCCACTGATGTGGCTGATTTGTGGCAATGATTGTATTACATAGCGAAGTAGGGACAATAGATCAGGACCAGGAAGATCCTGATGTTGATGTTGAGTCACATTTGGTGATGCCCATTTCCGAGAAGCACTGCTTTGGCAGATTTAGTGGGTACTCAGGTTCTGTTAATGGTTAATGCCATCCAAACCATCCACCATCATCAAATACAAAGCCAGAGTGGCTTCCAAGTTGAGGCAGGTGCCAGATGAGGTGAGGTTAGGGTTATGGGGGCAGGTCTCGTATACAGCTGTGGGTAGTCTGTGCTGAATAGGCAAATAGCTTCTCAACTATGATCCAATATGTGATAATCTGGAAGTTAGGGTCAATACACACAGAGTATTTGGGCATGGATTCTGACGCAGAATCCGCGTTAGAATCCATGCGTACACGGATCTGTACAGTAGTAAAACAAAGGTGTTCAATTTTTGTGTATCTGTGGTTTATAAAGCCAAAGTTGGGATGGATCGCCATTCAGTATTGCAAGACTCCTATCATTTACACCAGTGGTTCTCAACCTTTCTAATGCCGTGACCCCGCAATACAGTTCCTCATGTTGTGGTGACCCCAAACCAAAAAATAATTTTGGTGGCTACTTCATAACTGTAAGGGCTAGTTCACACAGGGGGCGGTATAGCGGATTCATAGTGGATTTAGGCACTGAGAGTGACGCGGGGAGCCGTGCCACTCTCGGGTCAAAACACGCTTGCCACGACTGTCGCGGCTTCCCCCCCGGAGTCGGCTCAAATTAAATGGACGTCACCGAAATCGTGAATGTCCCACGGAAATCGGGACGGTTGAGAGATATGCTGAACCCCCTTTCCCCTATCTTGCGCACACACAGCCTGAACCCCACTATTATGCTCACGCACAGCCTGAAAAACCCCCCCATCTTGCTCACACACAGCCTGAACCCCACTATCATGCTCACATAAAGCCTGAACCCCCACTATCATGCTCACACACAGCCTGAAACACCCCACTATCATGCTCACACACAGCCTGTACCCCTCTATCATGCTCACATACACAGCCTGAACCCCCACTATCATGCTCATACATAGCCTGAACCCCACTATCATGCTCACACACAGCCTGAACCCCACTATCATGCTCACACACAGCCTGAACCCCACTATCATGCTCACATACACAGCCTGAACCCCTCTATCATGCTCACATACACAGCCTGAACCCCCACTATCATGCTCACACACAGCCTGAACCCCACTATCATGCTCACATACACAGCCTGAACCCCTCTATCATGCTCACACACAGCCTTTACCCCTCTATCATGCTCACATACACAGCCTGAACCCCACTATCATGCTTACACACAGCCTGTACCCCTCTATCATGCTCACATACACAGCCTGAACCCCCACTATCATGCTCATACATAGCCTGAACCCCACTATCATGCTCATACATAGCCTGAACCCCTCTATCATGCTCACATACACAGCCTGAACCCCACTATCATGCTCACACACAGCCTGAACCCCACTATCATGCTCACACACAGCCTGAACCCCACTATCATGCTCACACACAGCCTGAACCCCACTATCATGCTCACACACAGCCTGTACCCCTCTATCATGCTCACATACACAGCCTGAACCCCACTATCATGCTCACACACAGCCTGAACCCCACTATCATGCTCACATACACAGCCTGAACCCCCACTATCTTGCTCACACACAGCCTGAACTCCTCTTCCCACCTCTTGCTTACACATGCTGTCTCTTCTCTCCATCTTACCTTCCAGTCTCCATTCACTGCAGCCTTCTCTTCCTGTGTAACTCGGCACTGTACTGAATAGCTCCGCCCACACCAGAGTCTGATCACATGGTCATGACATCATCACAGGTCCTTCAGCCCACTAGGATCTTCCCTGCAGCAAAAGGTAACGTGGTTTCTCAGCTGCTAAAGCCATTGGAAATATGTATTTTCCGATGGCTTTAGGCGACCCCTGTGTTTTGGTCGTTCGACCCCTGCCGGGGTCGCGACCCACAGGTTGAGAACCACTGATTTACACTGTAGTTATCTGTAGGTGCACCCTTTATCTGAATGGTGCAGATGTAAAAATATATAAAAGTTTGAATAGTACTCTGATAAATTATACAAGACCCTTTCCATCATCACCATCTTGTGTTTGAGTGGAGATGGCCCACCAATAGTCGTTCTTCATAGCAGCTGCCGTGCCTGCTATCCTGGTAGTTACACCCATGTATGTACTATTACATACAGCTATATATGTAAATAGGTTTTATGGGTCAATAATGAAGGCAATGCTTTGCACAGTACACCAATATTATGCTTTACACTGGCATGCATCTACAGTCTGCACTGGATCTATCAATACCTAAGCCCATATTCAAACAGGGAGATTTGGAAAACCTAGAGACTCGGTGTGTAAAACTTGGAAAGTCTTCTGAATATCCCTTGAATTGCTTCTAAGTTTAGCTTCTCTCATGGAGTCAGTTACTTTAATTGCATCTGGCAGCTTTATGTGCTATGCATTTTATGTATTTTAAAATGGGAAAAATCTGCACATAGAAACTCTCTTTTCAGGACAGCCGAAATGCATGTGCAAAAAGAAGCCAAATGTGAGCCAAATGGAGTTGAGAAAAGTTTAAGGTATCTTGCCAAATAACTATTTTTGTGTTAATCGTTCGCTGACCATTTACAAAATTTTCATTACAATCCAAATTCTTTGTTGGAAAGTCTGTTGTATTTCTTTGTTAGAATTAGTATCTCATTGCCTTCCACTATAAGGCTAAGCTCTAATATGTACTGGGTGTCCATCCCTTGCAGATCTGTCCTATATTCTAAGACAAAAAAGTGCTGCAAGACTGACTTTGTTGGTCTGGCAATTTAAGTTAAAAAATGGACACCTGACGGACTCCACTGTAGTCAAGGGGATCCCTTGGCATGTCTGTCATAGAACAGATCTGATTTTGACCATTATTTGCTCTTCTGGTCCACCAACCAACCAGAAGAATGGACAAAACAGTACAGATAGGAACACAGTGGTATCTCGTGTTCTTCCTGTTTTGTTTATGGCAGGTTAAAAATGGAGACTCTTGTCCTGTGTTTACCTTCTAACATCCCCCTAAGCTATCTGTACCAAATCTACAAATTCTCTCTATTCTGCCCATAACTTCTAAGTTGTACCTATACTATGTAAATACAATTGACCATCTTTCATCTATTGCTGTAAGCTCCAGGAACATAACTGTATTTTTTGGTCATTGTGCAATCTATTGTTTTACAGATACTACATTGTATCATTTCATCTATATCCCCATACGTTTAGGGACAAAACTAAGGGCATTTCCCATTTCTGTCTGCTTTTAGGTCTGGGCTCATTTATTGAAGTTCATGGGTCTGTGATGATCACGGATGTTACACTGATGCCATCCATTACATTTTTACAGTTGTGTGCATGTACCTTTAGCCATATTTTGTATTTAATATGTATGCTGCTATGGATGGGGCTTTGAAGACTGGTTTACACAACCTAACATTGGGTTCACTCCAGTGCATGTATTACTTTCATGGATTCCGTTCCCATCTCTGCGGAAACTAAGCAAAAACCCCATGGACCCCATTACAATCTATGGGGTCTGCAGGTTTCCTAAAGTAACTGCTTTTTTTATGTGGATTAGGTTTCCATTCAGGGGTCCTCAAGCAAACCCCCAAACAGAAACCCGAATGCAGATGTGAACCTAGCCTAATCTAATTTCTATTTAATTATTATTATTATTATTATGTATTCACAATTTCCATTAAATAAAAATTCTGGTGCTGAATTGGTAATCTTCTAAGAGAGCGACATCATGTTTGGCATATGCTATAGACTTCTTTTAGTATAAATAAACCCCTGCTGCTCTTGATTTTTTATTGTAGCATTCTAAGACCCATAATGTTTTTAGCTTTCTTTTGCTATAGTTGTAGAAGAGTTTTTTTTTTTTTTTTGCAGGAAAAGTTGCCTTGTTCAGTGTCACCATGTTGCAGTGCATAAAGTTTATTGAGTAACTTTATTATTGTTTTCTGTGAGGGGTGGTGGGAAAAAAACTAAAAAAATAACTTTATTTATATAGCGCCAACATATTCCGTAGCACTTTACAAATCAGAGGACACATGAACAGACATTACAATGTGATAAAGAATAAACATATTAAACAATAGGAGTGAGGGCCCTGCTCACAAGAGCTTACATTCTATGAGGAGATAGGTGGACACAAGGGGTCGGAGGGCTTGTTTGATACAATAGTCCAGCCATCTTTTAATAGAAAAGGTTATGTAACTGCAGCTGTATGAACCTGTCACGAGCCAGTATCTGTGAATAAACAGATACTAAGTGCAAGGAGTGCGGGGTAACTTCTAGATGGAGAGGACAGGATCTGAGGAACAGAGGAGGAATAAAAAGTGGTATTGTTCTATACTTCGGCACTCTATACTATGATCAGGTCATGTGATAAGCCTGACCAAACAGATGTGAATTTAGGGTACTTTTAAAGCTGCTCTTGTCGGGTATTAATCAGATTGTCCGGGTAAAGCACTCCAGAGCATTAGTGCAACTTGAGAAAAGTCTTGGAGATGGGAGTGGGGTGTTCGGATAACAGACAATGCAAGTCTAAGGTCATTGGCAGAATGGAGAGGACAGTTAGGGTGGTATACAGTGACGAGAGAGGAGATATAGGGGGGCACATCACTATGGATGGATTTGTGGGTGAGTGTGATAATTTTATATTGTATTCTGTGATGGATGGGTAACCAGTACATCGACTGACACAAAGCAGATGCATCTGTGTACCTGTTTGACAGAAAGATGAGTCTGGGGTCCGCATTCAGGACAGATTGTAGAGGGGAGAGTTTAGTAAGAAGAAGAACAATTAGAAGAGAATTGCAATAGTGAAGATGAGGGAGAATCAGAGCGACAATGAAGGTTTTTCATGTTTGTACATGTCGAGAAAAGGGTGAATTCTAGAGATGTTTTTAAGGTGCAGGTGGCAAGAGTGTGCTAGTGTCTGAATATGTGGAGTAAAGGTGAGATCTGAGTCACATACAACCCATGGAGAGCGGGCATGCCGCAATATAATGGTAAGGTCACAGACAGAAATGGAGATATCAGGGTTATGTCGATTAGTGGATGGAGGGAACACAAGAAATTCGGTTTTTGAAAGATTCAATTTCAGAGAAAGAGAAGACATGATGTTAGAGACAGCAGAGAGACAGTCACTGGTGTTATGTAGTAGTGCAGGTAATTTTACCTTTGTTTTTTGTGTTTTAATTTTTATGCTATTTACCTTGTGGAGTCAATAATATTTACCCTTTATTTTCTACATCATAGGATTATTGTGATGCCAAATTTGTTTTTTGGGGGGTCTTGGGCTCCTAAGAACCATAACTTTTAAAAAATGTTAAAGTCTTGTTTTTTGTACCATTTTGCAAAAAAACTATTTGAGGAAATTTTGCAGTTTTTACAAATTTCACAATGTGGACAGGCATCCTAGGGCAACACGGTGGCTCAGTGGTTAGCACTGTAGCCTTGCAGTGCTGGAGTTCTGGGTTCGAATCTCATCAGGAACAACATCTGCAAGGAGTTTGTATGTTCTCGCCGTGTTTGCGTGGATTTCCTCCCCTTCTACAAAAAGGCATACTGATAGGAAAGAAAAATGTACATTGCGATCCCTATATGGGGCTCACAATCTACATTTAAAAAAAAAAAAAAAAAAAAATGTGGACAGGCAACTTATTTGAAATAAGTGTTCAGCCATGATAAGCCTAGAGGTATTTGTAGCACTCTGAGACCTCAGCATAGGGGCATTAGTCGAAAACAGAGTAAGGCCTCGTTCACATCTGCGTTTGGTAATCTGTTGGTAGTTCGCATGAGGATTCCCCCCCACCCCCGAATGGAATACCAAACACACTGGCAAGCGGTGTGCAGTGAAAGCACGCGAACCCCATAGACTATAATGGGGTCTGTGTGCTCACTGTGCTCTGCCCGCACGAATCATGCGGACAGGAAAGTACTTCGTGATCTACTTTCATGTTTGCATGATTCGTGCGGGCAGCGCGTGGAAAGCACACGGACCCCATTACAGTCTATGGGGTCCATGTGCTTTCATTGAACACTGGACTCCTCGAACAGATTACCAAACGCAGATGTGAACCAAAGGTAAGCCACCTCCTTCTGTTAATTTCCTTAAAAACCATGGTCAGTGCTCACCATGGCTTTTAAGAGGTTAAATGGCCATGATCAATGTTCAATTCAATAATCAGCTGTCAATCATTGCTAAGCACTAAGCGAGTAGTACTCGATCGAGTAGTTATTCGATCGAATACTACGGTATTCGAAATACTCGTACTTGATCGAGTACCCCTGGCTGTTTGAATGTAAAAGTTCGATGCAGAACCAGCATTGATTGGCTGAATGCTATACAGTCGGCCAATCAACGATGGTTCTTCTCCTACCTTTAGAAGTCTTCTCCGTGCAGCTTCCCCGCGGCGTCTTCCGGCTCTTCATTCACTCTGCCAGGCATCGGGCCTGGGCATAGCCGCCTGCGCATGTCTGCTTGTAGTGTGGGCATGCGCAGTCGGCTCTGCCCAGGCCCGATGCTTGGCAGAGTGAATTCAGAGCCGGAAGACGCCGCGGGGATGCTGCACGGAGGAGACTTCTCGGAGGATCCAGCCCGACTCTCACTCGTGGACTTGGTAAGTGTAATTTGATTGAACGTTGCCCCCCTGAAACAAGCATTTTCCCCCCATAGACCATAATAGGGTTCGATATTCGATTCGAGTAGTCGAATATTGAGGGGCTACTCGAAACGAATATCAAACCTTGAACATTTTACTGTTCGCTCATCTCTACTAAGCACCATTTCTGAGCCTTGTGATCATTATGACATGACTGTATGTCGAGGTGTGCAAACTGCTCATAACTTAGCACTTTGACATGCAGTAACATCAGATTTGGTAAGGGGTTAAATTCCTGGACAATGTCTAGTCACACACGGTACATTTCATGTCTCCTGGCTTGGGTAATGTTATGGGTCAAGGGTAGCTGACTAGCCCTGGGACTGCATAAGGATATTGCCAAAAAAGGAACAATCTTCCACTTCTCCTGTCATTTTGAAATCATGACATCAGCAGACAAGAAAAATAACTCGCACATACAAACACCAGCAGAAAACAAGTCTACTGTTGAGCATACAATAGCTGGAAAACCTAGTGCAGTGGTGTTTTCCTCTGTCAGTTGGTCAATGTATTTTGTAAGCACTTCCATCCTGTCAAGTCCCTGGTTGGTCTCCACCTGCTATGCCGGCTCTGGAGGTAGTGCTGACCTAGCCTCTCCCTCATTTCACTGGCGCCAGCTCCTTGATGGGCCTTGCACTTTGATTATTTGTGTTAACAGTTAATTTAGCACCATAGACACGTGTGCCAAAGCTGCTTCTACTTCCTGTAGCCTTCCAACAAAATGGGACTTTTATTAGTTACCTTTAACAGCCAGTCTCTTCCCCCCCCCCCTCCTCTTCTGCAGCTGTAATCTTTTCAACATCTTGCAGGAAGAGAGCTATTTCTGGCAGTGCAGCCCCTCACACTCGCACCACTCAGACTGATTTAAAAAAGATTTATAGATCTAGGGTCATGCAGCCCAGAGACGCTTTCCTGCTGAGATTTTTCTCTTGGGTCCTGTGTATTATACTGAGATTTATTTATTTTTTGTGTAGCACTGTTGTTGTTAGGTTACCATTTATAATACGAATTCTTCTTATGACACGACTTAGCCGCACACAATGCACTTGCTTCGAATATTATTCTTTGCAGGACAAATGATTTACCTAAAGGTTATATCATAGGATCTGAATGTTTCATATATGAAAGACAAAATGGGTTACATTATAGCATTAGTAATGGAATGACGCATAAAAAGCTTGTAAAGATATTATTAATATTATTATTTGGGGGTTGTCTCACTACAGACATTCTTTACTTTTCATTCTTAAAATATTAATGATCTGAATTTTTTTTTTTTTAAAAATGCCTGGGTAATAAGTCTCCAGCCAATACATGGACAATGGGTTTAGTTAAAAGGATTTTCCCATGAACATCACCGTATTTAAATTCATAGAAAGTTAAAAGTTAAACATTCTTGCAAATATAAATAATTCAAATTTTGCTAAATTTTAAAGATTTTCTCTAACCATCTTAGTGATGACAATCTGGTTTACTTGATCAGTTGCCAATGACTGCCAGAACTTCCTAGGTCTGGGACTTGTCAGAAACTCACTTATTGTAGCTAGGTTATCTTCTCATACCTGTAGTGTCCCTGCCTATTAAGTGCCCCTTCACATGGCTGATACACTGGCTGCGGCGTCTAAAGCAGATCGCATTGTTTTCTATGGGAGCTGGCATACACGCGCTCGCCATAGAAATGAATGGTCCGCTTTTTCCATTCATTTCTATGGGGAGCGCACGTATGCTGGCTCCCATAGAAAACAATGAGAACTGCTTTAGACGCCGCTGCTTCGGAACGTTTACACGTTCTAAAGCAGTCAGCGTATCAGCCATGTGAAGGGGCCCTAACTTGTCCTTAATAAGGAAATCATGGCTGGGTTTCTGAAAAGTGCCAGACCATAGAAATTCGCTGCATTCTTGGAAATCTATTGACAACAGATCAGGACAATATACTGATGTGTACAGCCAGTTTATGGCCACTGTGGAATATCAGCACTGCAGGACCCCTCTGGTTATGGATTTATGTATTTCTGTTGCCTATATAATGCTAACATGTTTCACGCTAATGAACTAAAGTTTGGAATGTATGTTGGGGAAAATTGTTAAAATTGGAGAAAAGCCATATAAGCAGGGGCGTAACTACCGTGGTAGCAGCAGTAGCAGCTGCCACAGGGCCCGGGCCATTAGGGGGCCCGGTGACAGCCGCTACCGCTGCGGTTTTTTTCAATAGGCAGTTACGGGCCCTATTCACTTGCCGATCCTGGCTGGGCCGGGATCGGCAAATGACACCGCGGGCCCCACAGAGGCTATCATTATACTCGGGGGTCTTTGCAGACCCCCGAGTATAATGACCGGCGGATCGGGAGAGGTAATAAACAAAAAAAACTGTTACTTACCTCTCCGCGATCCTGCCAGGCCTCCGTCCTACTGTTGTCTGACGTCTCTGACGTCACATGAACCCGGCATGCTTCCTGGGTCATGTGACGTCCGACGTCATTAACGAAGGACGCGAGAGGAGGACAGTACAGCACAGGAGCCGGGGAACAAGTAAGAAGCAACAGTGGGTTTTTTTTTAATGTTTTTATTCCCGATTTAGTCTCCGATTATTATACTCTGGGGTCTGAAAAGACCCCAGAGTATAATAATTGTTTATGGGTGTCCACAGAGGGACACTATTGGGGTTAACACTGTGTGCAGGGGACACTATTGGGGTTAACACTGTGTGTGCATGGGACACTATAGGGGTTAACACTGTGTGTGTAGGGGACACTATAGGGGTTAACACTGTGTGTGCAGGGGACACTATAGGGGTTAACACTGTGTGTGCAGGGGACACTATAGGGGTTAACACTGTGTGTGCAGGGGACACTATAGGGGTTAACACTGTGTGTGCAGGGGACACTATAGGGGTTAACACTGTGTGTGCAGGGGACACTATAGGGGTTAACACTGTGTGTGCAGGGGACACTATAGGGGTTAACACTGTGTGTGCAGGGGACACTATAGGGGTTAACACTGTGTGCAGGGGACACTATAGGGGTTAACACTGTGTGTGCAGGGGACACTATAGGGGTTAACACTGTGTGTGCAGGGGACACTATTGGGGTTAACACTGTGTGTGCAGGGGACACTATTGGGGTTAACACTGTGTGTGCAGGGGACACTATTGGGGTTAATACTGTGTGTGCAGGGGACACTATTGGGGTTAATACTGTGTGTGCAGGGGACACTATTGGGGTTAATACTGTGTGCAGGGGCAAGTAAGTAAGGGACATAATAGAGTGCGGAGGAGGGGGTCAGTCGAGGTCTTCGGCGTCAGTTGGGATGGGTGGGGGCCCCATGTCAAAAGTTCGCCACGGGGCCCCGCCATTCCTAGTTACGCCACTGCATATAAGCACAAGAACAACATATAAATGCCTTGCAGATATTTGTCAGATTTGAACCCAGGGCCCAGGTGCTTCCAGACAACAGTCCTAACCACTCAATATAATGTGCAATATCAGCTGAATTTACAAAGTAAAATATAAGCAGACATAGACCTTGTTGGCCCCCAAAGGCCTCAGTCATACAGTGATGTAGACCCTATTTTGAGATTGCCGGATAACCAGCATTTCTGAGTTCTTGGCCACCAGATGAGTTAATTAACAAAATAGGTTGCCCGGATTAACAGAAGTTGAGGCAAGAGCAGGCCATGATATAAAATAGAAAAATAGGCATAGCGTACCTGTTGAATTCCACAATCCCACTAGCATTACCACTCTGGTTCTTCTAACCAGTCTTTATTTACTGGGCTACAACACTGACTTCACATTAACAGCACGTGACCAATGCAGCTAATCATTGACCTTAACATTCATGTGCATGTGCCAGGTCCATGGATGAATGGCTCAGGCGGCAAATGGGTAACGTTCATGTACTCCCCATGCCGCAAAACGGACACAAATATGACCTGTCCTGAGTTTTGACCTGGGCTTACATCCACATCCATGGGCTTGTGGCAATACACAGATGAGCATTTGGGGGCCATATAATATAATCGGTCAGTGTACTAGCCATGAAAGACACATCTATCACACTGACAATGTGCATGGAGCCTTATGTTGTTTATTTACACCCTGGTCTGGTATTGCCCCAGTTTGTGCTAATGTTGGACAATCCCTGCACCTTGTGTAAGAATAACATTATTTCTCATAACCATGTTTATCAAAGCATTGTATGTGTGAATTAATTACCCAAGATATAAAAGCAGACTTCAGATTTGGTTTTGAATAACCAATGTTACTAATATCTATTTCTCATGGTCTAAAAATTCAGAGGTTATCCCTCCAAGAAATGACCGGCAGAAACTGGATAGGAATAAAATAAGCTACACAATGACTTATACAAAATGACCACAAGACTGCTGGCTTAATCAAAAAGTTCCCAGCCAACCTGAAAATGATTCTCATAAAGTTGCTTAATATATGATTACAACTCGTGTGGCTTTTCCAGGAACACTTCCCATGCTGTATCTTAAGGCTCCGCATTCCTTGGAAAAATATATTCCATCTACAAGTGGTTTATGAAGCTTTTAAAGCTGAAATTGTTTTTATAGTTACGTTAAACTTTCTGTTAAGTTGGAAACTGTGCTGTACGCGAACACCAGACATATATATAGAACTGGGATATCTGATAAGGTTTTTTTTCAGCTGGGAAAATACATTTGGTAAATCTATTGTTTCCATTTTATCCTTTACTAGAGGGAGGACCCGGCTTTGCACGGGTATATTACATTTTATGTTTGTGTAGTGGCCCCATAAGAATTGTCCAATTTTGCACTGGTGTATTTTGTATGTTGTTTGTGTGTATGTCCATAAGCGTCATGTGATTATGTGTATCTCATTTTGGATGTCAGTGAAAAACCTGTGATCAGTTGTTATGGATACCTGGAGTAAAGCTGTATCTAATCCTTCCCCGTGTAGTACTGTGTTTAGATGCAAGTATCCAATCCTTGTTGGTGTGGTACTGTGCGCAGATACACATATCTAATCCTCCCCGTGTGGTATTGTGTGAAGAGGCGCGTATCTAATCCTACGGCGTGTGGAACTGTGTGTAGAGGCGTGTATCCAATCCCCCGGCATGTGGTACTGTGTGCAGATGCGCATATCTAATCCTATGGCATGTGGTACTGTGTGTAGACGCGCGTATCTAATCCTCCCCGTGTGGTACTGTGTGTAAACACGCGTATCTAATCCTCCCCTGTTTGATACTGTGTGCTGAGACGTGTATCTAATTCTCTGGCTTGTGGTACTGTGTGCAGAGACACGTATCTAATCCTCCAAAGTGTGGTATTGTGTGAAGAGGCACGTATCTAATCCTTTGGCATGTGGAACTATGTGTAGACGCGCGTATCTAATCCTACTGCATGTGGTACTGTCTGCAGACGCGTGTATCTAATCCTATGGCGTGTACAACTGTGTGCAGACACGCGTATCTAATCCTCTGGAATGTGGAACTGTGTGTAGACGCGTGTATCTAATCCTACGACATGTGGTACTCTGTGCAGACGCGTGTATCTAATCCTATGGCGTGTACAAATGTGTGCAGACGCACGTATCTAATGCTCTGGAGTGTGGAACTGTGTGTAGACGCCTGTATCTAATCCTTCGGCATGTGGAACCGTGTGCAGACGCGTGTATCAAATCCTTCAGTGTGTGGAACTGTGTGCAGAAATGCGTATTTAATCCTCTGGTGTGTGGGACTGTGTGGAGACCCGTGTATCTAATCCTCTGGCGTGTGATACTGTGTGCTGATCTGTGTATCTAATCCTCTGGAGTGTGGAACTGTGTGTAGACGCCTGTATCTAATGCTTCGGCATGTGGAACCGTGTGCAGGCGCACGTATCTAATCCTATGGCATGTGGTACTGTGTGCAGAAGTGCGTATTTAATCCTCTGGTGTGTGGGACTGTGTGCAGACCCGTGTATCTAATCCTATGGCGTGTACAACTGTGTGAAGACACGTGTATCTAATCCTCCCCTGTATGGTATTGTGTGAAGAGGCGCGTATCTAATCCTACGGCGTGTGGAACTGTGTGTAGACACGCGTATCCAATCCCCCAGCATGTGGTACGGTGTGCAGATGCGCGTATCTAATCCTATGGCATGTGGTACTGTGTGTAGATGCGCGTATCTAATCCTCCCCCGTGTGGAACTATGTGTAGACGCGCGTATCTAATCCTACTGCATGTGGTACTGTGTGCAGACGCGTGTATCTAATCCTATGGCATGTACAACTGTGTGCAGATGCGCGTATCTAATCCTCTGGAATGTGGAACTGTGTGCAGACGCGCATATCTAATTCTCTGGAATGTGGAACTGTGTGCAGACGTGTGTATCTAATCCTATGGCGTGTACAAATGTGTGCAGACGCACGTATCTAATCCTCTGGAGTGTGGAACTGTGTGTAGATGCCTGTATCTAATCCTTCGGCATGTGAAACCGTGTGCAAATGCACATATCAAATCCTTCAGTGTGTGGAACTGTGTGCATAAATGTGTATTTAATCCTCTGGTGTGTGGGACTGTGTGCAGACCCGTGTATCTAATCCTCTGGCATGTGATACTGTGTGCTGATCTGTGTATCTAATCCTCTGATGCGTGTATCTCAGTTTGGATATCAGTGTTGTATTGTGCATGTGGAGTGACCGTGTGTATTGCAGTTGGAATATGAGTGAAAGACTTGCAGGTTTGTATTGGCTAAGGGGGGGGGGGCACTGTGTTTGGAATGCTGTATCTCAGCAACGGTACGTCTGAGCGAGTTGGAGTCTCGTCTTAAACCTTCCCGGATACCTGAAGTATCTCTGTACCAAATTTGGTGAAGATCGGTCCAGTCGTTTGGTTCGCATTAGAGTACAGACAGACAGACAGACAGACAGACAGACAGACAGACAGACAGACGGACGGACAGACAGACAGACAGACAGACAGACAGACAAGAATTCATTTTTATAAGATAGGGAGATGAAGCTGCCAGGGTGGACATGATCATTTTTCTGTCTTGGGGTGACAATTTAGATGGTCTTCTGAGTGCTTCTGAGTCCTGGCAGGGATGGACAAAGCAATTTTACACATTTCCTGTTTGCTTGATTTGTGCCATCTTTAATTTTGTATAACTAATACTATGGGGGATGCATGAGAGAAATCTTGGAGACGGTCGTGTGAGGAGCAGATGAGAGTAGAGCGGAGTAGGAGGTCTTTGGAGGATCTGAGGTTACATGTGGGCAGGTAGTGGGAGATTAGGTTGGAGATATATGGAGGGGACAGGTTGTGGATGGCTTTGTATGTTATTGTTAGCAACAGACCAGTGGGAGGTGGTAAGCATGGTTCCATTAACTTTGATAGATGGGTCAGGTAGAAGGGCCGTATGATGTGGGTGAAGATGATGGACTCTGTTTTGTTCCATGTTGAGTTTGAGAAAGCTAAAAGGACAAATATGTTTTTTGTACTGATATCACCACATACTGTTATGTGTACTATTACACTCACCGGCCACTTTATTAGGTACACCATGCTAGTAACAGGTTGGACCCCCTTTTGCCTTCAGAACTGCCTCAATTCTTCGTGGCATAGATACAACAAGGTGCTGGAAGCATTCCTCAGAGATTTTGGTCCATATTGACATGATGGCATCACACAGTTGCCGCAGATTTGTCGGCTGCACATCCATGATGCGAATCTCCTGTTCCACCACATCCCAAAGATGCTCTATTGGATTGAGATCTGGTGACTGTGGAGGCCATTGGAGTACAGTGAACTCATTGTCATGTTCAAGAAACCAGTCTGAGATGATTCCAGCTTTATGACATGGCGCATTATCCTGCTGAAAGTAGCCATCAGATGTTGGGTACATTGTGGTCATAAAGGGATGGACATGGTCAGCAACAATACTCAGGTAGGCTTTGGCGTTGCAACGATGCTCAATTGGTACCAAGGGGCCCAAAGAGTGCCAAGAAAATATTCCCCACACCATGACACCACCACCACCAGCCTGAACCGTTGATACAAGGCAGGATGGATCCATGCTTTCATGTTGTTGACGCCAAATTCTGACCCTACCATCCGAATGTCGCAGCAGAAATCGAGACTCATCAGACCAGGTAACGTTTTTCCAATCTTCAATTGTCCAATTTCGATGAGCTTGTGCAAATTGTAGCCTCAGTTTCCTGTTCTTAGCTGAAAGGAGTGGCACCCGGTGTGGTCTTCTGCTGCTGTAGCCCATCTGCCTCAAAGTTCGACGTACTGTGCGTTCAGAGATGCTCTTCTGGCTACCTTGGTTGTAACGGGTGGCTATTTGAGTCACTGTTGCCTTTCTATCAGCTCGAACCAGTCTGGCCATTCTCCTCTGACCTCTGGCATCAACAACGCATTTCCGCCCACAGAATTGCCGCTCACTGGATGTTTTTTCTTTTTCGGACCATTCTCTGTAAACCCTAGAGATGGTTGTGCGTGAAAATCCCAGTAGATCAGCAGTTTCTGAAATACTCAGACCAGCCCTTCTGGCACCAACAACCATGCCACGTTCAAAGGCACTCAAATCACCTTTCTTCCCCATACTGATGCTCGGTTTGAACTGCAGGAGATTGTCTTGACCATGTCTACATGCCTAAATGCACTGAGTTGCCGCCATGTGATTGGCTGATTAGAAATTAAGTGTTAACGAGCAGTTGGACAGGTGTACCTAATAAAGTGGCCGGTGAGTGTATATTGTATTTATATGAAAAGGTATGTTTTTAATATTGTGCATTTTGTGAAATGAAAGATGTTATTCAACCAATTTATCACCATATATTTCAGACAAGTGCCAGACCAAAAAAAGATTCTTCATTCATGGTCATATCCATAAGCAACCTATCAATGCAGAGAAAATCATTGATACTTTGAATTTATTTTTTTACTATTTGCAAAATTGTTTTACTTTTAATTGCCTACAAATTTATATATACAGTAGTTATGTCCATACAAGCTTACGCAACACAATGGCAGGTTTCCCTCTGTGCTGCACTGGCATTTTGCTGGTTAAATGTTTAGTCTTTGGTTCTTAGATCACAATGATTGACTTGTGCTGTAGGCAGATCCCTCGTCAATGGATAGAACACACATCAAATAATCAAATGAAACAAACTCAAACAAAAGACAGAGCTTCTGTTCTCCGTTCACAACACCAAATTTGGAAATTCCTGGATATCTACTTTTACATGCTGCTGCATACAATGAACACAGTAAGCCCTCGTTCACATCAGCATTTGGATTCCGTCTGGGGGAGTCCGCATGCTTTATGGGGTCTATGAGGTCCGTGTGCTTTTACTGCACCAGCGCTTGCACTTGCGTTTGGTATTCTGTTTGAGGGGTCCTCATGCAGACTCCTTGGACGGAATCCAAACACTGATGTGAATGAGGGGTCACATAGTTGACTTGTGAGTCCATCAAATCCAACCTTTAAACCTGTCAAGTCTATCCATAAGAAGGCAAAAACCCAATAAGGTGGACACCAACTGCACCATTAAAGGAAAAACATCCTTCCCAATTCTAAATGGACGAAATCTCTGAATCAACATCCCATCCCAGAAATTCTAATTCTCATAACCTGTGCAATTCTTTCAAGAAAGTCATCCTGGCCCCTCTTAACTTTTACAATTTATCAGCCTTCACCACATCCTGTGGCCGTAGCCTCACTGCTCTTACTGTAAGGAAACCAATGGTACAATGCTTGCGATATTGTGTTATCTGTGGTTTTCTACAGGACTGAAGTCAAGTCTTAAAAACCAGCTATCCCATAATATTTCACCTACATGTGGTTAAAGCTTTGTAACATTAAAGTTTCCACATTGTAACTGCTCATCCCTTTTATCTCCATGACACATTTTCTCGACACCAGGAAATGTGTCAGTAGTATCTTGTTCTATACAGGTGTCTATTGTAAGGAACCCGTATTCACTGAGCAACTGAGCACCGCCATGAGTGGGAAAGGTTTCATAGAGTTAAAGGTAATGTATCATACAAACATTGATTCATTGCCTCTCCTACTGACTACCATCCTTTCTTAAGTGTAGGAATACCTAGAATGTAGAGTAAGATAAACCCCGTGTGTGTCTGTGTATGTGCAGATATGTGTCATGAGTCTGGGTGAATCAGCTCCATTGAGTCTAGCCGATTGTGATTTATGGCATAAGACAGTTCAGAGTGATATTTCCTATGTTTCTTATTAAAATGTGTGATTTGTGTAAATTAAACTAGATGAGAAAAGTAATCCATAGGTCTGTGGATCAGCAAAGAATGCACAAGATATTTCATCCAGTTTTTTCCACCATTCCTGTGGCCTTTGTAAGAATCATATCGCCATGATCTCATCATTGTGGCTAATATGCTTCCCTAGCAGCATTCTTCCAGCAACCAATATCTGTACTTTAGCTAAAGGCCACTAAATAGAAAATACTAAAGCTTCTAGAAATAACGTCAAGAACATTTTCCTGTACAAGTGACTCCCTGACAAGCCGTAGACTCTAGTACTGGCCAATGGAGCCAATACACACTGCAGCATAGGTAGCAATGTTGTGTCTTCCTGGATAGCTAGTCATTATTTACAAAGAGGTTGTCCACTTCATAGAAATATTTTCCTAGTACCCTAAACTGCTTTCTGTGGCATAATAGACTGTATTGCTGCTCTTTATCCTACAAAGTTGTCAGAAGGCCCCAACTGCAAGTCTGTGGGCCACCACAGTGTTCTTGGTGTCTATGAGAAGCAAGATGGTGACAGCCCCATGATTTACCCATGTGATCACTTTCTTGGCTACCCCTGACTGCATCCACTTCTGTGTAAGCTTGACAGTAGATTAATGTGTCCAGTGTCTGCACTCACAGAAGGAGATGCTGCCAATCCAAGTCACATGACTACTGCCATCTTGCCTCCTGTGGGCTGTAGATTTTCCCTGTTTACACAGCGCACAGATGGGCATCCTTAGTAGAGGAGCTACACAGTCTCTTGTTCCACCACAGGCACTTTAGGGGTATTTGGGAAATATTTTGACTAGAGATGAGCGAACACTAAAATGTTCGAGGTTCGAAATTCGATTCGAACAGCCGCTCACTGTTCGAGTGTTCGAATGGGTTTCGAACCCCATTATAGTCTATGGGGAACATAAACTCGTTAAGGGGGAAACCCAAATTCGTGTCTGGAGGGTCACCAAGTCCACTATGACACCCCAGGAAATGATACCAACACCCTGGAATGACACTGGGACAGCAGGGGAAGCATGTCTGGGGGCATAAAAGTCACTTTATTTCATGGAAATCCCTGTCAGTTTGCGATTTTCGCAAGCTAACTTTTCCCCATAGAAATGCATTGGCCAGTGCTGATTGGCCAGAGTACGGAACTCGACCAATCAGCGCTGGCTCTGCTGGAGGAGGCGGAGTCTAAGATCGCTCCACACCAGTCTCCATTCAGGTCCGACCTTAGACTCCGCCTCCTCCGGCAGAGCCAGCGCTGATTGGCCGAAGGCTGGCCAATGCATTCCTATGCGAATGCAGAGACTTAGCATTGCTGAGTCAGTTTTGCTCAACTACACATCTGATGCACACTCGGCACTGCTACATCAGATGTAGCAATCTGATGTAGCAGAGCCGAGGGTGCACTAGAACCCCTGTGCAAACTCAGTTCACGCTAATAGAATGCATTGGCCAGCGCTGATTGGCCAATGCATTCTATTAGCCCGATGAAGTAGAGCTGAATGTGTGTGCTAAGCACACTCATTCAGCACTGCTTCATCACGCCAATACAATGCATTAGCCAGTGCTGATTGGCCAGAGTACGGAATTCGGCCAATCAGCGCTGGCCAATGCATTCTATTAGCCCGATGAAGTAGAGCTGAATGTGTGTGCTAAGCACACACATTCAGCACTGCTTCATCACGCCAATACAATGCATTAGCCAGTGCTGATTGGCCAGAGTACGGAATTCGGCCAATCAGCGCTGGCCAATGCATTCTATTAGCCCGATGAAGTAGAGCTGAATGTGTGTGCTAAGCACACACATTCAGCACTGCTTCATCACGCCAATACAATGCATTAGCCAGTGCTGATTGGCCAGAGTACGGAATTCGGCCAATCAGCGCTGGCTCTGCTGGTGGAGGCGGAGTCTAAGGTCGGACCTGAATGGAGACTGGTGTGGAGCGATCTTAGACTCCGCCTCCTCCAGCAGAGCCAGCGCTGATTGGCCGAATTCCGTACTCTGGCCAATCAGCGCTGGCCAATGCATTCTATTAGCCCGATGAAGTAGAGCTGAATGTGTGTGCTAAGCACACACATTCAGCACTGCTTCATCACGCCAATACAATGCATTAGCCAGTGCTGATTGGCCAGAGTACGGAATTCGGCCAATCAGCGCTGGCCAATGCATTCTATTAGCCCGATGAAGTAGAGCTGAATGTGTGTGCTAAGCACACACATTCAGCACTGCTTCATCACGCCAATACAATGCATTAGCCAGTGCTGATTGGCCAGAGTACGGAATTCGGCCAATCAGCGCTGGCCAATGCATTCTATTAGCCCGATGAAGTAGAGCTGAATGTGTGTGCTAAGCACACACATTCAGCACTGCTTCATCACGCCAATACAATGCATTAGCCAGTGCTGATTGGCCAGAGTACGGAATTCGGCCAATCAGCGCTGGCCAATGCATTCTATTAGCCCGATGAAGTAGAGCTGAATGTGTGTGCTAAGCACACACATTCAGCACTGCTTCATCACGCCAATACAATGCATTAGCCAGTGCTGATTGGCCAGAGTACGGAATTCGGCCAATCAGCGCTGGCTCTGCTGGAGGAGGCGGAGTCTAAGGTCGGACCTGAATGGAGACTGGTGTGGAGCGATCTTAGACTCCGCCTCCTCCAGCAGAGCCAGCGCTGATTGGCCGAATTCCGTACTCTGGCCAATCAGCGCTGGCCAATGCATTCTATTAGCCCGATGAAGTAGAGCTGAATGTGTGTGCTAAGCACACACATTCAGCACTGCTTCATCACGCCAATACAATGCATTAGCCAGTGCTGATTGGCCAGAGTACGGAATTCGGCCAATCAGCGCTGGCCAATGCATTCTATTAGCCCGATGAAGTAGAGCTGAATGTGTGTGCTAAGCACACACATTCAGCACTGCTTCATCACGCCAATACAATGCATTAGCCAGTGCTGATTGGCCAGAGTACGGAATTCGGCCAATCAGCGCTGGCTCTGCTGGAGGAGGCGGAGTCTAAGATCGCTCCACACCAGTCTCCATTCAGGTCCGACCTTAGACTCCGCCTCCTCCAGCAGAGCCAGCGCTGATTGGCCGAATTCCGTACTCTGGCCAATCAGCACTGGCTAATGCATTGTATTGGCGTGATGAAGCAGTGCTGAATGTGTGTGCTTAGCACACACATTCAGCTCTACTTCATCGGGCTAATAGAATGCATTGGCCAGCGCTGATTGGCCAGAGTACGGAATTCGGCCAATCAGCGCTGGCTCTGCTGGAGGAGGCGGAGTCTAAGATCGCTCCACACCAGTCTCCATTCAGGTCCGACCTTAGACTCCGCCTCCTCCAGCAGAGCCAGCGCTGATTGGCCAGAGTACGGAATTCGGCCAATCAGCACTGGCTAATGCATTGTATTGGCGTGATGAAGCAGTGCTGAATGTGTGTGCTTAGCACACACATTCAGCTCTACTTCATCGGGCTAATAGAATGCATTGGCCAGCGCTGATTGGCCGAATTCCGTACTCTGGCCAATCAGCACTGGCTAATGCATTGTATTGGCGTGATGAAGCAGTGCTGAATGTGTGTGCTTAGCACACACATTCAGCTCTACTTCATCGGGCTAATAGAATGCATTGGCCAATCAGCGCTGGCCAATGCATTCTATTAGCGTGAACTGAGTTTGCACAGGGGTTCTAGTGCACCCTCGGCTCTGCTACATCAGATTGCTACATCTGATGTAGCAGTGCCGAGTGTGCATCAGATGTGTAGTTGAGCAAAACTGACTCAGCACTGCTAAGTCTCTGCATTCGCATAGGAATGCATTGGCCAGCCTTCGGCCAATCAGCGCTGGCTCTGCCGGAGGAGGCGGAGTCTAAGGTCGGACCTGAATGGAGACTGGTGTGGAGCGATCTTAGACTCCGCCTCCTCCAGCAGAGCCAGCGCTGATTGGTCGAGTTCCGTACTCTGGCCAATCAGCGCTGGCCAATGCATTCTATTAGCCCGATGAAGTAGAGCTGAATGTGTGTGCTTAGCACACACATTCAGCTCTACTTCATCAGGCTAATAGAATACATTGGCCAATCAGCGCTGGCCAATGCATTCTATTAGCTTGATGAAGCAGAGTGTGCACAAGGGTTCAAGCGCACCCTCGGCTCTGATGTAGCAGAGCTGAGGGTGCACAAGGGTTCAAGTGCACCCTCGGCTCTCCTACATCAGAGCCGAGGGTGCGCTTGAACCCTTGTGCAGCCTCGGCTCTGCTACATCAGAGCCGAGGGTGCGCTTGAACCCTTGTGCACACTCTGCTTCATCAAGCTAATAGAATGCATTGGCCAGCACTGATTGGCCAGAGTACGGAATTCGGCCAATCAGCGCTGGCCAATGCATCCCTATGGGAAAAAGTTTATCTCACAAAAATCACAATTACACACCCGATAGAGCCCCAAAAAGTTATTTTTAATAACATTCCCCCCTAAATAAAGGTTATCCCTAGCTATCCCTGCCTGTACAGCTATCCCTGTCTCATAGTCACAAAGTTCACATTCTCATATGACCCGGATTTGAAATCCACTATTCGTCTAAAATGGAGGTCACCTGATTTCGGCAGCCAATGACTTTTTCCAATTTTTTTCAATGCCCCCGGTGTCGTAGTTCCTGTCCCACCTCCCCTGCGCTGTTATTGGTGCAAAAAAGGCGCCAGGGAAGGTGGGAGGGGAATCGAATTTTGGCGCACTTTACCACGCGGTGTTCGATTCGATTCGAACATAGCGAACACCCTGATATCCGATCAAACATGTGTTCGATAGAACACTGTTCGCTCATCTCTAATTTTGACAAAGTGGAAACAAATTTAAGGTGCCCATACACTTACAACTGCTATCAGATTCTAACTTTTCCTTGAGAATGCTCCTGACCATTCTTCCCAATTCCTCATATTCAGCCATGGTTGGTATCACTGAGCAGGCATATGTTGTCAGTAGGGAAAGCAGAATAAGTTGTTGCCATAAATGTCTAGTCTTGACTTATCTTCCCTGAGCTTAAAAAAATTAAACCACTGCTGAAATCATCAGGTTTAGCCGACTTTTTAAATTGTGTATATGTGGACCTATATAATGACACCGTTAATACATTAGGAAATATTGATAATGTTATCCCATATTAACTGCTAAAATGTCTGATCTGATTAGTTTTATCTTTCTCATAGGGACATAATCCATTAGAGTCAATATTTTATAGTTTGTCTAAACATCCCATATGTGAAAAGATGTATGAATATGCTCCGCTATATATAATATATTTTTTTTCTATCTGAAACCATTACTCCCATATGAAGGCCTGACAAATTTTCAGGCTCACAAAACTAGTTTCCATTGATATAACAACAAATCATCACCACAGAATAAAATATCACAATCCATTAAATCAGCACTGTGGTATGCGAAGGAATTACGGCACACCACCACCAATGGTTTAATCCAAAACCTCAACATCAATCTAAAGTCAACATTTATGTGCTGTAAGGACCATTTTCAAGGCCATGTTCCTGAAATCGTATTAATGGTAGGCTGCAACGTTATTTGTTAGATCAATGATAGATCTATATGTCTACCAAAATGAGATCCGATTAGTAAGATGATGTCTGAAAGCCTTGAGAAGAAGACATTGTAATATTATTATGTCCCCTGCTCTTGTGGCATAGTAGTCCCATGGTTGGACTATTAAAGGATTATTATCTTATCTTATAACATTGTTAATATTATGTATTAAACTTAATTTCTGCATATATAGTTTGGCAGCCATGAGAAGAAACCTGACATAGGCGGACATTGTAAAGATTAATTATGGCTGTGATTATTTTAGATTTTATTATTCATCACTTGAAATAATTTTTTTGTTTAGCACAATTGCAATTACTCATATAGACTATTGTATAAGGGATATTACCAACTTTACCTTGGTTACCCCCAGGTGATCTAGTTTCCTCTTCCAATTCCCATTCTGGAGGTTTCTCCACTACAGGTAGAAAAGGTTACCATAATAATCTATGGAATACAGTGAATAATTCAGATTACTCAACCGTACATCACAAATCTACCATTCATCTAGATGGCTGGGTTAAGAAATGAGCAATACTTATAGGAAGGATCCTCATTTAATAGTAAAATTCTCACCTTTTGTTTATTCCAGTAGAAATGGAGCTGGCAAATACTGTAAAGCTGGGACTACATTATTAAAACAGCACGTAACAAGGTCAAGAAAACTTTGCAGATGACTATTTGTCTACAACTTCATGTAAAATAACCAAAGAGATCACTCCAGTGCCAGTAACTGGAAAACTTGCAAACTTCTTCCATCTCTCATAGATAAGGACCAGCCATAATAGGGTCCTAATGGTCCTTACTGGTAAAACCTATGTGATAACATTCCAGTCTGCTGACAGCCATCATAGCTCTGGCTAGCTTACGGTTAGTCTGATCTGACTCGACTAGAGATAGTTTGCAGTTATGCAATATAGCTATGGCTAATTGTGTCATGTCACAGTAATGTTGATAAATCCCGTAGAGCTGCTTGCCACAATGACCATGTCTGTACAAAAGTTTCCATGTCGGGGTGGCATTGTAGAAAAGGAGGGGATGCATGGAGGTTCCTGTTTTCTTTATTTTGATGCAGTCCTCTAATGTATCAGATGCATTTATATATAATAGCCCAGCTTTACTAATATGGTTAGTATTAGACACTGGCATAAACATGGAACATCTTTAGTGCATTGTAGACACATCTTTGTAATACTATGGTGCTTCTGGATTGAGATAACATTTTGGTTGTGGTTTCTCCAAAAAAGGGATAAGGCTTGAGTGCTGATTTTTTTTAACAGAAGGTGCGCGGATTATACTCAGATGACATTAAAGTGTTACCTGAATGCAGTCTCTGATTCATTAATTTCTATGGGGGTTTCCATCCCATACCAGTGTCACTGAGCAGAATAGGACCTGCTCTATAGTTAATAGTTGTCACCTACTACTTAGGATAGGATCGGCAAGCAGGAAGTGACAGCTTAGGGCTCACTGTCTCTTGTGCTCCTCCGCCTAGGGTTCACCAGCAGCTACTGGGGAATTGCTGTCCTAGCAATTCCCTTACAACATGATTGTGATTCCTACTTGCTCTAACATATTCTGTGTGGTCTCGTTAGATGTCACATGATGTCTTTTATGTTTTCACACAATATTATATTATAGATTTACCCTTTTTATACAGTTATGTTGTTCCTTACCATTCCAATTGGATGAACATATTAAGTATGTACAAATTTAGCAAAGTTTATCTTGACACTAGGTACTAGACATGCATGACAGCTTCAGCAATAGCATATTTTGAATCTATTTTGATAACTTCCTTGCATAGCTAAAAGGTTTGCTGCAATAATATATTTAATGCATTAATTTTGCCATATCTATATGTCATAAAATGAACAGTTTTTAAAGACAATATTGTTTTGTGATATTGTGTCAGAAAATGTTCACTGAGAATCTTGATCCTGGTAAATTGCATCTATGGCCCGGTTCACATCTGCGTTTGGGTCATTCCATTCCCCTATCCCCTGCAGGCAGCACTTTTCTATCCCCATTTTTCGTGTGGAGACCGAGTGGAAACGACAAGGACCCCATTATAGTCTATGGGGTTCACAGATTTCCTTAGGTAACCACTTTTTTATGCGGATAGTTTTCCGTTCGGTGGGTCCCCAATCGGACTCCACAAACGGAAACCCAAATGTAGATGTGAAATGGACCTATAATGTAAGACCTTGTAGGATATCTTTTTAACCCTATATAAAGAGTTATGTAATTATACAATAGAAAATTGTGGTAATAACTTTAGATTTTTCAAAAATAATATTCAAAAATAATACTTTATAATATATTTATGGTGGAAAGCTAAACCACATGTACAATACATCCTAAATACCAAACAGCAAACCTGTTATAAATATACACGATGCCTATAGGCTGACTTCTGTATCTAAGTTGTATTGTGGATAAAAATACTATGCACAACAGCTAGGAATAGAACGTATAGTTTGTTGGTTTTATAATGGTTTGGCGGCTATGAAAAGTTTATTTTTTACACGTGTCGATATTGTGTAGAAGATAGCGTTCTTCTGGCCTTTTGCTTATTTTATCTCTGAAAACAAATCAATTATTCTGCCTGTTTTTTTTCTATTTCCTTTATGATAGAATCTTTTGTTTTCACTTGCTGCTTCTCCAGCTTCCAAGAATTTGACTCTAAGCTGGTTTGTCGAGACGTTCAGTTCACTGGTCTGCTTCAGCAAGAACACAGCCCAAGGTCGAGGATTCCCTCCTTTTCCTTCCCAGTATTGTCCTGCATCCTGCAGGTTCTATTCCTTACACCACCGCTCGTGTCATGACTATGGAGACTGGCACCAGGCACACTCCTACTATCACTGTGACAGCTGCTGTCTACTTGCCAAAATATAATTACAATAGGGTGACCTCAGTGCATTGTGAGGAAAAGAAGACTTAAGAAGAGGATGCACTTGCAATCATAATATTTGGAGATTTACTACAATACCATATATGTACAGTATACTTTTTTAGTTGTGGGAAAAATGTCTAAAAGGCATCACATCTTGAATGTTGTCTGCTTTGACATTGTTTTTTGTTAAAATAGGAAAGGTTATTCTCTACCTAACAGAATGTACTAATAGAAAAAAACTAAAAGTTATAACAGCCCTCTGCTAGCACCAAGAGCATTACAGCAAATCCTTACTATATAGGAGGATACATGAAAATGAGAATCTTGATACTTTTACATCGTGATCAAACTGTAATTATAAGCCCACCTGCTATGTCAAGCTGACCTCTCACCTCGGTGGGAATGTAGATTAGAGAATTTACTGATATTTATTGAATTAACAGCAAGAACCCAACTCCCTGAGTCCATGAGAAGGGCATGAGTTTAAGACACTCTTAGTAGGGCAAGGTGGAACTGAAGGACAGTAGTGGCAGTGGTAATAGGAGGTATCTGAAGACACCATTTTAGGACCCCTGTACCTAGCAAATCCTGTTATGGAAGCATCTGTGGTTAGTTCAAAGTTATGGGGGAATCAACAATCATGGCCAAAAGTTTTGAGAATGATACAAATATTAATTTTTACAAAGTCTACTGCTTCAGTCTTTCTAATGGCAATTTGCATATACTCCAGAATGTTATAAAGAGTGATCAGCCTAACAGCAATTACTTGCAAAGTCAATATTTGCCTAGAAAATGAACTTTATCCCCCAAAACACATTTCAACATCAAGATCAACTTCTCCCAACCGTCCAAGAGCAGTTTGGCGATCAACAATGCCTTTTCCAGCATGATGGAGCACCTTGCCATAAAGGCTCACAGTTATGGAGGCATATATGCATGACTCACCTGGTATAAAATCTTCTGTAACTAGGAGATACTGCAGACACTGTTGTGGGTGCATTTGTGGTTGCACATAGTTATGAAAGCTGTATCTGTGCCTTACATATCATCTGTGGTAACATGCACTGTTGTAGTGGCATAGAAGGATGGTAGGCTTTGTTGTGGAGGTATCTTAGTCTGGTACTCTTTGGATTTTTTTTAATACAGGGAACATCATCACCCTGATATTGGCTACATGTATATATAAGCTGTCCAGGGGTGAAGCCATACAAGGTGCAATGATAGCAATAGTTACCAATCTCTGTACCTTTAGGGGGCCCCAAAGTTCCCTCTGCACATAAAATATGCCAAAATTTTAAATGGCACAAGGTAGGTAAGAGGCCCATTTACAGATTTTGCACTGGGGCCCATGAGCCTCCAGTTACACCTCTGAAGCTGATAATAGACATTGATATGCCATCAGTGACACATAATGTGATGAATTAATAACTATCGATACACAGTCCAACTATTGGCTAGTTGCCCTGAATGTTGAACCATCAGTTGTTCCATTTACTATTTTACATACCCAGAATACCCTGCTCCATAACGTCCACCAAATATAAAGAATGGCTAAAATGTAACGCTTCCTTTTCTACCATTGCGGAGCTTGTCCTGTTTCATTGCTTCGCCTCTCCTACAGCATTATATTGTCATTGCAGCCTCATAAACAAATACTGTTCTGCCACCTTGTTGCACTGCAGATCCGGCCTCTCTAACCTTGGAGAATCTTCTCCCGTGAGCGATGTCCTTCCTGATGGACTGTAGCTTGTTGTCACTTAATTAACCGTAGCTCCATTTGTACTGCGAATAAGGAACAGATACGACCTTTGGCAACGTGCAATATATTTTTGACAAAGAACAGTATTGCAGCTTCATATTTCTGTGGAGGTGAAATTCGTCTTGAGTTGTACATGCTTTTTCAGTGAAACAATCAGCTGAACCAGTGCGGAATGTCCCGGGAGAGTAAAATAGGACACTTCCCAATAGGCTTGTTTGTTCATTAACATACTAAATACATCCAGGCCGCTAACATCTGCCTTGCATAAAGGCTTTCAGATTATTTCCCACCAGTTTATGTAGGAAATGTCAGTCGTTTTGAAATGGACAACACACATGGAGAGGACTGCATATGTATTCCCACCACAGGCTGGGAAAAGGTCTTACATTTTTGATTAGTCTATAGCAATGTACAGGATACACACAGGAATACATACTCAGCTAGATCTTACTACTGCACAGATTGGCTGAGCTCACTTTTACTGAATTAAATAGGTACATTAAAATATTATTGACTAATTTACAACTATATGTACTTGACCAGTTGACCACTGTACAATGGGCACACCATAGCTAAACTTATTATAGTGGAAAAAAATATAATAAATATGCTAAAATTATGATTTGTACTTTAGATATCTAATAGCAACACATGAATGAGAGAGTGGAAAAGAACATTCTAGGTAACGCCCTTGATGAACCATCCTTATGGGAAGGTATCAGGTTTGTGTCTCTGAAGAGCAAGGGCCGATGGTAAAAATCTGTATTCTTATTCTTGTTTACAAAAATTTTTATGTTCAGAATACTTTTAACCTTAGCTCAATCATCTAGTTATATTTTAATGTCGTGATAAAATATAATTTTGGGGCATTAAGATTCTAGTGAATCCCATCCACACATTGCAGAAAAATACCCACAGTGGATATGCTGCGATTTCCAAAACCAGTGCATTTTATGAAATTGCAGCAGGTCAATTATACCTACAGGAACGCTGGCGATTTCTGTATATATATAATTGAAGCAGAAATGTGAAAAGTGTTTCCACTGTGATTTTTCCCGAAACTGTGTTTGGCTGCGGCCCATTATGTGGGGCCTTGACCTTAAAATAATATTTCTTATAAGGGGGAAGTTGCATTTTCAACACTCCAGTGGCCTTTACTATATAGTCTTCCTTATTTATTCTGCTTATTTTAAGGGTCAGTGCACACAGAGTTTTTTTAGTGCTGATTTTGACGCTGAATCCGCCTCAAAATCAGACTCCAAAAACAGCCACCCAATAGAGTTCTAGAGATTTTGAGGTGGATTCAGTGTCAAAATCAGCACCAAAAAACTCAGTGTGCACTAACATGGGTTGAGCGATCGGGATCGGAATTCCGATCCCGATCTTTTCCAGCGGGATTGAGGTCGTAGGTTCTCTCAAGATCAGCTCAACCCTAAAAGTGACTTTTCCCATAGAGAAGTATTAACTAGGGTTGAGTGATCGGGATTGGAAAAGATCGGATTCTGATCGGCAGTTGAGCGAATTTCACGATCGCGATCAAGATCGTCTGGAAAATCGATCCTGAAATCTCAAGATCGGCTCCACCGTAGCACTGACCCTTATAGCGCCAATTAATTCCAGAGCACTTTGCACACATTGAGGGGAATTTACCAATCCATCTAGGCTAGTGTTCTGTAGAAGAATAAGATTATGGAATACACAATGCCAGTTTTAATAAATCTGCCCCACTGACGGTACCAAATAGGGCTCACAATCTAAATAGTCTTTTAATACTTCTTTTTTTTTTTTTTTTTTTTCTGGAGTGTGGGTGGAAACTGAAGTACCCAGAGGAAACCCATACAAATACTGGGAGAACATGCAAACTCCATCCAGATGTTGTATCTTCGGTCACATTTAAACCTGGGACCCCAGCCCTGCAACAAAACAGAGCTAAGCACTGAGCTAGAGCCTCCAGTCAATGTGATCAATTCTGATACACAATACAACAAGTCAAACAATGTAAAACACTTCACTTTTTAAGATATATTACATACTAGTATAGAATAGGCTTGCCTTTAGACTTTTTGTTTAAAATATCCAACTTTTGTGTGGGAAAAAACATCAATGCAAAGTAAAAAAAAAATAAGTAAAACTGCACATCCAAATACCACGTTAGACCATTAGCAAATTTAGTAAAAATAATATCTTATATTGTATCTGTATAGGACCTTGAGTGCACCAGTAAAATTCATTCTGGGGGCTCATTATGCAGCTAGATGCAGATCAGGGGCAGATTATAATAGGTGTGATAAATGGTGGTTGCCCAAGGCTTGAAGTTATGAAGGAGCTCAGCGGCAAGTAACAGCACCGTTGCCCCTTTATAATCCGGCCTAGTAATAAATAGTTTTGGCATCCTTAGTATCTAAGGCTTGACGTGCTTTTAGTGGTTAAATAAGTAGTCCAGTGAATGTTTGTAACCTCTGTTGGAAAATGAGCTGGTATGTAGTGTAATACTATTGAATAACTTACTGACACAGTTATGTGCTCCTCTCTGGAGCAATTGCCTCTTATCTGCTCCACTATTGCACACAGTGCTTCCAGTGTGAACAAAAGGCCAAAGTACTTTAAAAATGGTGGTCTATAGCAGTCAAGGCACTAATAGACTTCATTGTGAATCTGACCTGCTAGTTATACACTGTCACATAAGAGGAGCATAAAGAAGGTTAGCGCTTCAGAGGGGAGCATAGAACTTTACACTAAATCTATCAGTAAGTTGTTCAAAAAATGACACTGTACACAGGCTTATTTTCAAATGAGAAGTAATTATTTTTTACTGGCATGCTTCTTTAGGATAGATATAAAAATGCCTTTAATTTTAGCACTATGTATAGCAGCACATTATTACCTCCATTTCCATTCCAGATGTAGATAAGTTTCCTTTTACCCTTATAGATCTCCCAATATGTGTGCATGTGATATTAACAAGGCAGTACAAGTTGAATGTTAGTTGTTTTATTGTTGCAAGCGAACATAAATGAATTGTTTTAGAATCAATGAATTTAAGAAGGTAAAGGTGGCGGGCCCATGCCTCTCTTAGACTGCCTGGCATATACATTAACTTTACAGTACAATAATATGAGAATTAAGTTCTGTGGAATGACTCACGGGGGCTTGGCGATGGAAGTATGAACTGTACCGTATCATTTTCATTATATCAAGTAACTATTCAATTTATAGAGGCAGAGCTGTAACAATGGATGTATCTTGTAACTCACTAAGTTTAGAAAAATCTGGCCAAATACCTCCCAAATGTAAGCAATAAAAATATTGTATCAATGTGACATGCTAGAAGTATATAACACTAGTCAGTATCTTATTCCATGATGGTTGACCTTAGTAAAAGTCACTTGCTTGAAACATGACCATTTCCATGTGTTGCTTTAAAGACCTCCAAATAAATGACCTTGTATAATAAATAAATGACATATATAGTCAATGTACTTTTCCTGAAGTCCATTGATCACACTAGTCAAACAAAATTTGTTTGTACCTGAAACTAAAATGTCAGGCATAGTATTCTCATACGTTCCAATAAAAACAAATATCACTTTCCAAACCACAGAAAATGATTACATCGACTAAATAAGGACAAAATGTTGTTTATTTTTGTATTTGATTCAGTTAAAAAAAAAAGTTAACACAGGCGAAATCCCACAGTGATCGGGTTGAACACACTTCTATGTAGGCAGTCCCTACATTGTACAGAATGCTTTTCTTCTACTATCAATGTATTTTTATATTTCATGGCTGTAAATGACAAAATTAGAGCAAAACAATAAAAGATACGACACACAATACATTCTAAAACCATTGTTATGTTCTACGCAGACTATAAACTATCCCAGCATGTTGTCAAATGCACACTTGAGAAAAATAACAATAGATTTTCTCGAAGTTATACCCATTGTTTCCTTTGTTATTCATGTTTTCATAGTTTTGTACAAAGAGAGGGATCCATACTTGAACATCTGCAATGTAACCCCGATTTATATAGATAGCGCTGAGTATTTCATTTTATGACTGTAATTCTACTTACAATCTGTCCTCTCACTCGCATAGTTTTTCCTCTTACAAGTAGTGGAGCAGCAGAAAATTTTTACTGTACATCCTGTGGCTTTACTGCAGGTTGTAAGCTGGTTATAGCCGTAGCCTGTGCTCAATGAACATGACCATTAAATATGTTGCTGTGCTGTTTGCTTAAGGGTTTAAGAGGTAAATGTAAGGAACGGCCTGCAATTCTTTTAGGAAGAAAATGTTTAACATAAAGGAATTCTGTATTTTGTCTTTTGCAACAAAGAACTACTTGCAGGTGACAATACAAGTGTTGCTTTGTGGGTTTTTACAAGGAAAGAATATCGATTCTATTTGCAAAAACACTCATTGACAAAAAAGTAACACGCGAAGAAGGTGAAGAAAAGGACAAGTTTATTGGAGAAAATGTACAATTAAAAAGGGGTTCTAGCACCTTGTTTGGTCACCTCTAGCCTGTATATAAGATAAGATATGGTTAGGCACAAAGGTATACATATTCCGTATGGTATATGGCAGCACATTTACCCATATAGTTTGCTGTTGGGCTTTTAATTCCTGTACACTCATAGGTTACCGAAGCTGTCGTTTCATAAATACTCAATTGGCAGAAAATCTGAAAACAGGCCAAGGAAGTGTTTCATACTGGCAGACATTCTTGAGAAACCCTTGCTGTGTGTGGGCAATCATTATCCTGCTGAAGAATGCCAGTTGAAAATCCTGCCATGAGAGGCATCACATGTGGCCACAGGATGACCTGCACGTACTGCTGAGCTGTCAGGGTCCCTCGTATTTCTACTAGGAGTGGCCCACTGTTATATATTGTACAATGGCTCCCCAGATCATCACACCAGCAGTTGGGGCAGTGTGTCTCTCCACAGTAAGGGTGGGACCCATGGGGCGTAAATGTTGAAACTTTCCTGCAGCGTTTTACAGTCAGAGCAAAGTGGATGAATCCCATGCCCACTTTGTGGTAAAACCCATGGTACAGACACGCCGGGATTTCCAAAATCAGTGCGGTTTTGGAAATCTCAGCATGTCAATTATACCTATGGAAATGCTGGCGGTTTCCCCATAGGTATAATTGAAACAGAAAGTCTGCAGAGGAAACCTCTGTGAACTTTCTGTCTAAAGCACCATGAGAAGAACCGCGATGCGTTGTCACCTTGGTTTTTCTCGTAGTGTTTTTTTGCTGCGGGACATCCCGTGGGGCCTTAGCCTAAGGGCAGAATAGAAGAGCTCACTTTGAGCCCTCCATACTCAAACACGACTGTTGTGGGATTCCAAACAGGACCTGAATTCATAGCTAAAGATGATATGGGTCCAGTCTTTAGCAGTCCGGATTTATTGTTCACAACACCATTGTAAATGAAGGCGAAGCTGGCTGTCAAAGACAAAACACGTAATGGGCACTGTGACATTGAATTTCGTTCTGCTAAAGCCTCTGGAAATGGTCTAAACACAGATAAGGGTATGTGATCAAGGTGCCAAGAGGGCTGGGATTAGGAAGATGCTGTATGTTTTAGAGAAGCATTCTGGATATTCTGTTTTGATACCAGAAACTTTTTTTTTTATTATTTTATTCATATGGATTAAAAGTTAAGTTTTATTTTTTTAAGGTGCTGAATTTTTAAGTTTGCGAGCCATTCCCTTGCCTGGCTTTCTCTGTGCACTCATCTTAATAACCACATGAACTACAGAACACCATCTTGAACTCATATGCTGAAGGTTTGCTTTATGATAAAGGTGCCACCTGTATCTGGATGGTGGACAGGGAAACTATGGGAGCTGCAATTGTTTCATGGTGGATTCAATCATCCTTTCTACTGGTGGTCTGTCTGGGTCATCTGGACCCTGTTCACCATGTGTGCACTTGCCTTACTGCTCCCAATACCTCCTGCCAAATAGGTCAGAACTAATGACATATCCGTATCTAAAGTCTGTTAAAGGGGCTCTATCACTGGGAAAAGTCATTTTTATCTAAACACATACTTGCATAGGCTTTAGAAAGTCTATTCCACACTTACCTCTTGTATGTAGATTGCTTCAGTGGTGTCTGAATAAGTCCGTTTTTATTCATATGCTAATGAGCTTCCAGCCAGCTCAGGAAGTTCCCAGCAGCCTCCTCTCTCCTATTATCTTCTATGTGTGGAGAAGCAAACAGGAAGCTGAGTCATCATCAGCAGCAGCAGTCTCCCATAGAAAACAATAGGAGAGGTGTGCATGATCTATCGTGCACCAGTCTAATTAGCATATGAATAAAAACTGACTTATTCAGAAACCACTGAGGCAATCTACATACTAAAGGTAGGTGTGAAATAGACTTTCTAAAGGCTATGCAAAGGTGTGATTAGTTAAAAATGACTTTTCCTAGTGATAGAGCCCCTTTAACTGGGCAAAATGTCTTTGAGTGTGTTGTAGAGGCATGTCTAGGCATGTCACCATGTAGTACACTACCCAAAAGTAGCCTCTATGAGCATTTTATAGGGCAGTGAGGGAAGCACTTACACACTCTCCTGGTAAGACCTGGTGTTCAATCAGACATCTGTAATCATTTGCGTATCTGTCTGAGACATAACTGCATGCCGAGTTTTAACACTGTTGTTATTGCCAAAGCAAATTATACTGTGATATATAGTTGTTTTATCACCATTGCATTTTAATTTAGTTGAAGTGCAGTCTTCGTCTAACTCTGTTATCTGTCGCATGGAGTGCAATCCTAGTGAAATTATCATGGAAGGAAGATACAACATATTGACATCAGAAGAAAGGTGATTGATAACACTCTGTAAATCACTCTGGAAAGGAAACCTTTAACTGTAGTGTTATAAGGGATCTCCCATTTATTTTACATGAAGATAATGATTGATGTGTCTACCCTGCAAAGAACTGCAGTGTAGTGAATATTAACGCCAATGACTGAAGAATAAACACATAACTCATATAAATGGAAGACGTGACTGACAGAAAAGAACATATTTCAATGTCAATAGTCATATAAATATCCAGCTGTTATGTTACTGCAAACAACTCTCTCCATCTTCATCCCTTTTCATTAATTTCCAGATTGTACAGTTTTACATCTTAATCATCAATCAAAATCTTCCCAGATGGTTAACTGCCAACAAATCAAAGCAAGGCTTATTACTTGCAAATTAATTCTTATCACATAAATGAGTAACATTTGCACAAAATATTTGGAGTAGTAAGGCGGTGAGCAGAAGGAACCAACAGACAGCCCCCACCCCCCTCCAAAAAAAGATCGAAAAGAAAAAACAAACAGCACAAAACTAAATTGTGTATTAAGGATTCAGGATTAATGGCGCATCTAAAGCTGACACTAGAGCACATCACTTGCAGTCTAAGTTCATCACACTTCAGTCTTCATCTTCATCTTTTGTGTAGGAAATTTCTTTGCAGTAGCCACCTCACGTACCAGTTCGCTGATGGTCACTATGTACTTGTTTTACATTTTTGTACATAGGGTTTACTATCTATATATGTCCCACTTATATCAATAGAAAGCAGTGTGTGTCAATAGAAAGCAGATGGACATGACAGTAAAAAAGGACTCTCGCACTGACAGATTAGAGTCCAGGGAATGTATAGCACGTGGAGGAAATACATTGTTTATTTGATGGACCCCAATCAATCTCATAAAATGGGGTCATGTTCCTCTTTGACTGAAGCTAAGGACTGGTATGTCTGTTAGACTCCAGGGAGGAATATGCAAATCTGTCTCCCAAGATGTAAATAGGGAGACAGTGCCTCTGTTATGCTGCCCTCTATAGGAAGCACCCTGAACATCATTCCCGACTTTCCGAGAAGCCTTTACTGCATAATGCTGGATTTATACCAAGACAGTTTCTCAGCTACGGACGGCTGTTTCGGTCTGGTTGGACTTCGTCAGCGCAGTGTACAGAGAACTGACTTGGTAGAAGTGAGAGGCTCCCTTGCAGTGGAGCAACTATGGCTGTATAAGTCTCCACACAGCTAATAGGTGGTCTCTCCATAAGGATAGACATTATCCCCATAATCTAGTTGATAGGCTGTGATAGTGGGGTAATACAGGTACTTGGGCTTGTTAGATGCCCCCAGACACGCTTCCTCTGCTGTCCCAGTTACATTCCAAAGGTGTTGTCATCATTTGCTGAGGTTTCATAGTGGACTTGGTGACCCTTGTGAGTCGAATAGTGGTTTCCACTGAAACGAACATTTTTTCCCCATAGACTATAATGGGGTTCGATATTCGTTCGAGTAGTCGAATATTGAGGGACTATTTGAAATGAATATCAAATATCAAATATTTCACTGTTTGCTCATCTCTACAGTTCCTGGATGGTCATCACTAGACCCAATAGAAAAGAGTAAAATCATTTCATGTATGTCCCTAGTGGAGAGAACTGTATACTACACTCATACAAACACAACTCCTTCTAAATATATTTTCTTGATCTTGATCTAGCAAATGAACAAGATAGTAAAAAATTGTCTAAACAGCTGCTCTCTCTACTTACGACTTTCCACTGATTCAGAAGACTCTCTAATACTGATTCATTACATTGAATTACTCCACTTTACTCTCAGAGAGAACTGTTCAAGGACTTGCTAGATCAGTTTTTCTAACTTTAATACTCACTTTCCATATTCTGGTACTGAGCTCTATGTCTATCCATAAAATTATTGTTCCAAGGCAGTAAACATAAATGCAGTAAACATAATATTTCTTCATTTAACCCCTTCCCGCCGATGGCATTTTTTGATTTTCGTTTTTCGTTTTTGACTCACCTCCTTCTAAACCCCATAACTTTTTTATTTCTCTGCTCCCAGAGCCATATGAGGTCTTAATTTTTGCGGGACAAATTTTTCTTCATGATGCTACCATTAATTATTCTATATAATGTACTGGGAAGCTGGAAAAAAATTCAGAATGGGGTGGATTTGAAAAAAAAATGCATTTCTGCGACTTTCTTACGGGCTTTGGTTTTACGGCGTTCACTTTGCAGCCAAAATGACATGTCCCCTATATTCTGTGTTTTGGTACGGTTCCAGGGTACGGTTCCATTTTGACCCCTAAAAAAATTCCAAAACTGGGTTAAAATCTTTTTTTTCTAAAAGTCGCCATATTCCGACGGCCGTAACTTTTTTATACGTAAGTGTACAGGGATGCATAGGGCGTCTTTTTTTGCAGGGCCGGGTGTACTTTTTAGTTCTACAATTTTCGGGAAATGTTATTGCTTTGATCACTTTTTATTCAAATTTTTATCAGAATCAAAACAGTGAAAAAACAGCGGTTTGGCACTTTCGACTATTTTTCCCGCTACGGCGTTTACCAAACAGGAAAAATATTTTTATAGATTTGTAGAGCGGGCGATTTCGGACGCGGGGATACCTAACATGTATATGTTTCACAGTTTTTAACTACTTTTATATGTGTTCTAGGAAAAGGGGGGTGATTTGAACTTTTAATACTTTTTTATATTTTTTTATATTTTTTTTAACTTTTTTTTTTAATTTTTTTTTTTGCATTTATTAGACCCCCTAGGGGTGTTGAACCCCAGGGGGTCTGATCACTAATGCAATGCATTACAATGCTAATGCATTGCAATGCATTGCAAAAAATCATCCTTTCTTTTGCAGGCTGCATAGACCAGCCTGCAAAAGAGAGGATTTGCAGACAAGCCTGGGAGCCTTTTACAGGCTCCCGGCTGTCATGGCAATGGGACGTCAGCCCTGGAGCATGCTCCAGGAGCTGGCGATCCCGGGCAAAATGGCGGCGCCCATGCGCCGCCGGGAAAATGGCGCCTCCGGCGCCTTTGACTGCGGCGCCGGAGGGGTTAATGCCTCTGATCGGTCCAGGGACCGATCGGAGGCATTAGAGCCGGTTGTCTACTGCTTAAAGCAGTAGACACCCGGCGGCTATGGCGGCCACCCGGCTCCCGGGCGGTCGCCATAGTTACAGACCTGACATGCGCCGTACTATTACGGCACATGTCGGGAAGGGGTTAACAGGCCAGCAATGTTACAGGGATTGCACTCAGAAGTCTCTCTCACAGATTTAGTCACCTGTTTTTTTTTGGTAAAATGATGGACACCCTGTTGGAACCCAGCAAACCCCATTAGGTCAGTCTCTGTATCGTCGTGTTCATGTAGCTTTAGATATGGGGGATACAATTCTGTCTATCTCTGGCCACCACTAGGGGGTGCTTATATGCTTAGTGTATACGGTTTGTACACAGAACTAAATAGTAAACACATATAGAGGTCTCTCATGGGACAATGAGGGTAATGTATAGTTGTCTGCACAGTCCATATCTGGCACATATGGGAAGACTCAGCCAGTCAGTATGGGCTATAGATGGGCGAACCCCAGACGATTTGTTTCGTCCTGTGTTTAAAGTGGACACCCATTTTGGTCCAAACTTGTTAAAATAGAACTAGAATGGAAATTATTATACACTGGGGTCCCTTCATCATCAGTTGACCTGACACATCACTGGATTCCATGTCCTTCATGACATCATCATGCAGAAGTTCTATAGAAATCCTCAGCAGCGGAATCTCTGTGTAGTTGTGTTAACACTGTTTTAGATAAAGGAGCAGATCAGTAATTACCCCCAAACCATTGCGAATATCTGACATTTCTGAAATTTCTAAATGAAAGCCGCTGTCACGCCACTGATGACATGCCTACCTACATTTTGGAGTCTATTGCAACCAGGGGGCCATGTATAATATGCCTCATGGAATATGAAGATGGAGACACCATAATTAGCCTTGACTGCACACATGAATTCCACCTTACATGTCTCCGTACCTGGTATACAGAAAACCCAGTCTGTCCCATCTGCCGCTGCCCCCTGCAGTGGATTTAGTGGAAAATGAACAAAAACTTCCTTCTTTCCTTCAATTTTCTTTACAACATCCATGCCTTCAGTGACTTTGCCAAATAACACATTCTTTTCATCCAACCATTCAGTTCTAGCAGGGCAGATATAGAATTGGGAGCCATTTGTGTTAGGTTCAGTGTTTGCCATAGACAGGATGCCAGGTCCGGTGTGCTGCAAGCTGAAGTTCTCATCAGCAAACTTTGCTCCCTAGATGGAAAGGGAGGCGAATATGTCCAAGTAGGCCCCCAACTTAGATATACTGATATTATCACTATATGGTGATGGTGGTTGGAGTTCCCTTGATAGTAGTTGCAGGAATAAGACTCAGGAGACAGGGCTGCAAACATGATAGCTCATTGTGTTACTGATTAAGAATAGGGTATAATCAGAGACGTAGCTGGGGACTTGACACTATGGGCAAACATATCCAAGTGGGCCTCCTACCTGGGTATACTGATATTATCACTATAGGGGGACTTTATAGTGATATACTGGCTGTACGCAAGGCTCTGCATATAGTTTACAGAAATATAGTACAGGGAAACTTACAGGCAATGTCTCTACATAATCCTTCACATTTCTCATCTCCTCCATCTGGACCGCCATGACCACTTCTTCCAGCCACAACGTGTCTCTGTAACGATTGTAGCACAGACATCTTTAGTACACATTTTATTTGCCTTTACAAAGTCCCCATCCTGCTGCCACCCAAAATTGTAATATACATTATATAAAAATCTCCTGAAAACTAATGATACCCCCAAATATATCTTAAATTAGAGTAGGGCATGGTAGATTTGCTCTGAACTGGTCTTTTGGGCGAATTTGGGTCATTGTAGTGGGTTACTCTAGGGGAAACAGATTATCTGTAGACAGGCTGACCAGGCAAACTAGAGTGAAATACCCCCACCCTACAGCCAAGCCTTAGTGAGACTCAAAAATCTACTAGTGCCACTATTTTTGTACTAAGTCGCTAGCACAGACCCTATTGGGACAGATGGGCGTGTAGTATTTAGTATGTTACTCTGGAGAAGTATCTTAATACTCTAAAGTTTTGAATGCACGATTTCCTCCACACACTGGTTAGGGTTTGTGGTTTTTCTATTTGACTGGGTGTGTCTGGTATTTTCAGTTACACAATTAATCACACAAGTGGGCTGTGAGCACGGTTGCTCTTTTAACAGTGGAAATAAAAGTTATGTTTTATTATAGTATTTAATACTCTAGGGTACATTAGTGTATAATTAGAGTCGGTTCCCTTATACCCTGTGTTTCTATATGTATACAGTACCATGAGATTAAAGGTGCTCTAAAAGAAATAATAACTTACACGGCGCACCCTAAATACTGTATAACAATAATACTAAGTCATACTAGCTCCAGAATAATCCAGTCATGTAGGTAATAAGGATAAGCTTAGCAGCTGTCAGTGGGTACAAAATTATACTGTTATAGGACTAAGAAATATCCCATCACATAGTATATGCCATAGTAATGGGAACGGCTGCATTATGACCATGGGTTTTATACCAATTTGCATATTCCTCCCATAATCCCTTGCAGTGGAGCAACTATGGCTGTATAAGTCTCCAATAGGTGGTCTCTCCATAAGGATGGACATTATCTCCATAATCTGGTCTCTCAGCCTCTCACTTCTACCAAGTCAGTTCTCTGTACACTGCGCTGACGAAGTCCAACCAGACCAAAACAGCCGTCCGCAGCTGAGAAACTGTCTTGGTATAAAACCCACATTATGCAGTAAAGGCTTCTGGGAAAGTCGGGCATGATGTTCAGGATGCTTCCTATAGAGGACGGCATAACAGAGGCACTGTCTCCCTATTTACATCTTGGGAGACAGATTTGCATATTCCTCCCATAATCCCTTACAGTGGAGCAACTATGGATGTATAAGTCTCCACACATCTGATAGGTGGTCTCTCCATAAGGATGGACATTATCCTCATAATCTGTTAGACTCCAATCATCTTTAGAGGAGTGCTAGAGATAGCTGAGTAATGTTAATCAGCTATGTACAGAACTCTCATAGATATTAATGGAGCACAAAGTACATTCATGTCCCTTACTCTATTTATACAGACATGAGTAGGAGCCTGTTCTTGAGACCACTGGGGTCCCAGCAGTCAGAACCTCACTGATCAGGCAAAAACTAACTAATACAGATGAATCCAAATCTTCCCTATTGTCTTTATTAGAACTGAAAAACCCTCCATAATAGACGTTCACAGAATGGAAATTGTGCCAATTTAATTTCAGAAAATATCACTGCTTGGAAGGCAGCGGTTTTGGCTTGGAAGCAAAAGGTCATCTCCATTATCCAGGAAACATTAGATGTGTATATTTGCAGGAAATCTACAGATAACAGCTCTCGGATGAGTCACATTTGGCAGGTATCACAGATTTGGTCTATCTTTTGCCTTTATTTTACAAATAACATTAGAACCTGATCAGTGACATAACAGAGTTATACATTGAATATGTATTCTGGTTCATCCGTGGTGACATCATAGACCATCAACGATTAACATGCCAGTAGATCTACTGTGTTAGAATCTTAAATAAATAGTGTAGGGTATGTGTTCACAAATCTTCCTAAAAAGTGTGTTTTTAGTGTTCATTCAGGTTACTCATTTAGATCTTTGTTAAATCCATTTAATGACAGGGGGCAACACAGTGGCTCAACACAGTGGCTCAACACAGTGGCTCAACACAGTGGCTCAACACAGTGGCTCAACACAGTGGCTCAACGCAGTGGCTCAACGGTAAGCCCTGCAGCGCTGCAGTCTTGGGTTCGAATCCCACCAGGAACGACACCTGTAAGGAGTTTGTATGTTCTCCCAGTATTTGCGTGGATTTCCTTCCCTTCTACAAAAGACATACTGATAGGAAATAAAAAAATGTACATTGTGATCCCTATATGGGAGATTTAGCAGTCTCCTGGGACATGTGGCGCCACCTAGCAGACCAGAAGAGTCAGAAGAAGATCCCATAGGAGTGCCAAGAGCCGTGAGTATTCCCAGTGGAGGTGAACAAAATTAAGTGTTTATTAGTTTCTGGACCTACACTCACTACACCTTGTTGTCTGAAGAGACCCCAAAGTGTAATATTGGTTTGTGATGAACCCCCAAAGTTTCAGGTTAACTTTTGGAAAATTTCGGACAAATCCAGCTCATATCTATCACCTATATTGTCTACATAAACTTACTTTGCAGCGGCAATAAAGGTGGATTGCTTCTTTAGCCTGTGATCTCATGCATACCCTATTTCTTCCATATAGGCATTCTTTCCTATATTTGAGATACATAAGAAAATAAAGATGGTCGCACCAAACTGACCATTCCACATAGAGCGATTATCTAAGGATTAGATCATTTCTATCCTGAAACATTCTGTTCTCATCTTAGCAAAGTAAAATTTTCCTTCTTTTAGAATGGAATTCAGATCACTGTTCCCAAGACATGATCATCATTGTAAGTAATTGAAGAAGGTCAGAAAGATGATCACTTATTAATCTACTGGGATTGATATTCATCATTATTTGTAAGAGGCATCCATACACCGTATCACAAAGAAGACGAAACAAGCAACCTTAAACATGTGCCTGGGATTGTACTTGGGATCTAAATACAAAACTCCTTTCCTCAACACATGAACAAAAGTCCACAGGGCAGATAAATTAGTATTGTTATGTATGGATATATTCAGATCCTGAGATAGGCTTTTTATATAGTAGCATCAGTCTATTGTATGCTGAAGGAAATGAGCTGAAGAAAACAATCCACTGACTCATTGTATGAGCATCGCTAATTATGATACTTGTTTTACAGACTTTTCTACCACAAAGAACATTAATAATTCTTTATCAGATGCAACAATGGGAAAGATGATGAGAAATGTAGTTAAATGTACAAAGAGGAATACAAGAGAGCCCCCAGAGGGTGTTTTTGGAATGACGACATGTTTTTAGTTAACACAAGAGAACATTAGTCATAAGTTTAAATTCAGTTCACAAAAGAGAAAAAAAATACTTTAGTTATAAAATGTTACACATTTATTTTTTTTTTTTAATTTGTAGAAGCACTTTGTGAAAGAAACGTGAAATAAGCATAAAATTGTTCATTGTTGCCTGGTTAAACCAGGGGTCCTCAAACTTTTTAAACAGGGGGCCAGTGCACTGTCTCTCAGATCATTGTAGGGCCAAAGTATAGTTTTAAAAACACTATGAACAAATTCCTCCCCACACTGTATTAAATAGTTCACAGTAGCCCCCCCTACCCACACAGTATTAAATCCTCCACAGTAGCCCCCCTCACTACACAGTATTAAATGCTCCATAGTACCCCCTTCCCACACTGTATTAAATGCTCCACAGTAGCCCCCCTCACTACACAGTATTAAATGCTCCATAGTAGCCCCCTCCCCACACAGTATTAAATGCTCCACAGTAGCCCTCCCTCCCCACACAGTATTAAATCCTCCACAGTAGCCCCACTACCTACACAATATTAAATGCTTTACAGTAGCCCCCCTCCACACACACCCACATACATACACACCCTATGTACACAATATAGACACACACACAATTATACTTACCTGAAGTCCCATGAAGAACCTCCTTCTTCAGACTGATGACTTACGTTATCGTGCCTGCGTCGTCACCCATTAGTGAGAGATCCAGGCAATGACCATCATAGCCCTAGGTGCTTCATCACAGCCACGGCTCTGCTGGCAGGCTGGAAAAATGTCCTTGGCGGACCGCATGTGGCCCATGGGCCATAGTTTGAGGACCCCTGGATTAAAGAATGCCTTGTATAATACTCTCCTAGGTTGAGGCTGCACGTAGAAAAGTTGCTTTTTTGCTGCAGACTTTGCTGCATTTTTTTTGACAACAGATGGAGTATAAAATATAAAGGAAGAATTTATAGTTCTTTGCCTTCCTTCAGTAGCCACTCCTTGGTTTGGCTCCAAAAAACTGCAGCAAAATCTGCACCAAATAAACATCTTTTCCACAATGTGGGATATCAACATTAAGGTTGAAATACTATAGGGATTGGGCTGCAGTGATTGACTCATCCTTCCATAACTCTAGGACAAGGGCTGTCTAGAATTTGGCTCTCTGGTCTGAAAAACTTCTGAAACCCATTAAAATAAATGGATGCTGGTATGTTATATTCTTTGCAAGGGCAGAGCTCAAACATGAATCTAATATTCTGCACCTACTATGCACACATTTGTGTAAAATGGTATCTTAGTGAAGCTATAGAACCAATCATTGCATCTGTGGAATCTTATGTGTGGACCCTCATTGATGTTATATGCAATCCAGTTATTGTCACTATTTATACACACCGCTTAGGCTCATTTTATTTGCACCTCTTCCTTACTCCACTCACCCTTCATCATTGCAGATGCTGCTGTGATAACAGAAGTTTAAAATCTAACAGTTTGAGTAAAATATTTAATGGGGCTTATACATGGATGATAGATCATCAATACCAGATCGATGGATATCTGGCTCCCCCATAATCAATGGTTTGAAGTAACAGTGGAGGTTGGGTTAGCACTGCTTCTGCTTCACAGGCCAGTGATGTCATGTTGATGTATCACATGATCTGTTTGTAGCTCAGTCCTATTCAGTCCCATTATAATTATTATTATTGTTTATTTATATAGCACCATTAATTCCATGGTGCTGTACATTATTATATTAATTCCGTGGTCCTGTACATTATTATATTAATTCCATGGTGCTGTACATTATTATATTAATTCCGTGGTCCTGTACATTATTATATTAATTCCATGGTGCTGTACATTATTATATTAATTCCATGGTGCTGTACATTATTATATTAATTCCATGGTGCTGTACATTTGAGGGTGTACATACAGTACACAAAATTTACAAATAAATATAATACTAACAGTGACTAACTGGTACAGTGGGATAGAGGGCCCTGCCCGCAAGGACTTACAACCTATTAGAGAAGGGGGATAGAGACAGAAGTTGAGAGGGAGAGACTTTTTGGATGGTGATATGGTGGCAGTAGCGTTATTGGAGGTTGTAGACCTTCCTGTGTCTGAAAATCATGACCTGGGAAATTGTTTTTGAATATATCCCAATCTTTCTTTCATTTCGGAGGAGCAAAGGGATAGAAATAATTTATGTATGTATGAATTTTTACGTTGTAGGAGCATATCCTTAAAATGTTTTTAGGTGGGTCACTGGAAGTACAATTTAGGCCTGAGATCCACAAGGCAGAAACGCTGCAGAAAAAAAAAAAAAACGCGCATGTTACGAGTACTAGGAAATCCCATCCACATATTGCAGGAAAATACTAGGTCATTGCATTTACCATGTGACATTTGTGAAAAAACAGTAACATTTTATAACCACAAGCAATTGGAAGTGACAACTATATACAACAAAACTATAAATACTGCCGCTAAGTTTACATTAGTGTTGGCTTTGTGTTATTGTGGTCTACCAGAACAACAGATAGTGGGACCATTAAAATAGCAGGTACATTCGGAACCCAATAGAGACCATTGACATGACTGTTGTTTTAAAACTGCAGACGAAAAAGTTGTACACGTAGGATTGCAGGTGGACATTGCGAGGGAATTTCCTACAGAGACTCTGGGGCAAATGTGAACAAAGGTTTAACTCTACTAACTGAAAGCAATTGAACCAAACCTTACCAGGGCACAAAACAATAACAATTTACAATGAGTAGAGACTAGAACACAATAATGTGAACTGTGTGTCAGTATGTCGTGTAACAAACACTGAAGCTTTGTAAAATCTTTTACTAAACTCCTGTGGATTTATTATCTAGACATTACTAAATACTGCAATAATAGCATTAAATAAGTAGAAGGTGGAAAATAGAGCCAGATAGTGTCAGAAGGAGAGCAATGCCTCGCAAGGGAGAGACATTTAAACTCCACTCTTACAGTCAATGGAAAATGGTTATCATACTAGTCATGATCTCACTTGGTTTTTAAGTAAATGACTGATGGAGTCTTAAATACCCACAAATCAAGCAAAGTGTGTCCTAAGAAATGCCTCTTACAAAGGAAATATTTCCAGTGGAAACTATTAAAAGCGGGAGAGGATCACTGAACTTATTTTTGTGCTTTTTACCTACAGTACAAAGTACATAGTTTACATGATAGAAGACTATTAATCCGCCTCATAGTATCACTCATTGACGTGTGATGTCAGAGGAAGTGTTTGCAAAATTACATGTAGATATGATAGAAAAAGCATGAACTTTAATCTGATGAACTAATGAATTTAGCTTTTTGGGTAAGAAATCTTTGAAGTATCAATTACGCTATTATGCTATGTAAATGATAATAAATCTGATCCATAGGCCCAGCCCGCAGCACGCTTTCACATCCCTTTGTGCGTGACTTAAATGCTTGCTAGTTGCAAGAATATTTAATTCTATAAAGTTGCATACTTTACCGATGATCTATCGTAAAAATAATAATAAATCTCTCCCCCCTTATCCCAGAAAGAGTGGAGATTTAGACCAATAAATGACAAGCTTATATTCAGTCCTTTCTATCTGTTCATCGACTAGTTGCGTTTACGGCATTTCCCTTGCCAGGTAAGCAGTGGCGTAACTAGGAATGGCGGGGCCCTGTGGCGAACTTTTGACATGGCCTCCCCTCCCCCAAAACCGACGCCGAAGACCTCGACCGACCCCCTCCTCCGCACTCTATTATGTCCCTTAGTAAGCCCTGCACACAGTATTATGTCCATTAGTGGCTCCTGTACACAGTATTATGTCCCTTAGTGGCCCCTGTACACAGTATTATCCCCATAGTGGCCCCTGCACACAGTATTATCCCCCATAGTGGCCCTTGCACACAGTATTATGTCCCATAGTGGCCCCTACACACAGTATTATCCCCCAGTGTCCCCAGCACACAGTATTATCCCCAATAGTGTCCCCTGCACACAGTATTATCCCCCATAGTGGCCCCTACACACAGTATTATCCCCCATAGTGGCCCCTACACACAATATTATCCCAAATAGTGGCCCCTACACACAGTATTATCCCCCATAGTTTCCCCTGCACACAGTATTATCCCCCATAGTGTCCCCTGCACACACAGTATTATCCCCAATAGTGTCCCCTACACACAGTATTAACCCCAATAGTGTCCCCTGCACACAGTATTATCCCCAATAGTGGCCCCTGCACACAGTATTATGTCCAGGATCGGCAAGTAAATAGGGCCTGTAATGGGCAATTAAAAAAAAACAAAAAAAAAAACGCAGCAGTAGCGGCTGTCACCGGGCCCCCTAATGGCCCGGGCCCTGTGGCAGCCGCCTCTGCTGCCTCTATGGTAGTTACGCCCCTGCAGTAGAGTATACATCCACATCTTACTAGTATGCCAGAATATACAGCCAATGTAAGGGCCCCTTCACACGGCGTAAGCACAACGCTCATTTAGACACATAAACACGTGTCTGAACGCGGCGCTTCAAAACAGAGCCCATTGATTTCAATGGGAAGCGCGCATATATACCGATATACGCGTGCTTCCCATTGAAATCAATGTGCTCTGTTTTGAAGCGCTGCGCTCGGACACGTGTATACGTGTCTAAATGAGCGTTGTGCTTATGCCATGTGAAGGGGCCCTAATACATCTGGCTTGTAAAGCACATGGAGCAGACCCGTCCAAGCTCTGTGCTCAGCTGATGGTCGTCCTCGCACCAGAACTTACTGAACTTGAGACAGATGGAAGAAATGTAGAAAGTGGAGACTGTGGGGAGATTTATGAAAAATGGCTTATTCAACGGCAGTCTTTATATCTCCTGGACCTTTGGAGGGTACGCCTGATATGAAATTTAGCCTATGTGTTGTAGATTTCCATTATTTTAATGCCTGTTTTCTGGTATAAATGATAATAAATCCTCCTTATAAATCATGTACACTTTCTGCTGGATCATGCACCTGAACTAAAATCTACAACAAATCATAGTTGACATAGATTTCCAGGATCATTTGTGTCAGTTTTCTGATGTAATAAATCTGAGGGGGCCAATGAACTGAGCACTGGCACGCCCTTGCCATGCCCCCTTTTAAAGAAAATTATATGGGCAGTGCAAAAATACCAATTGCATTTAAAAAGCTGTAAACCTTGGATTTATTGTGTACTATAAATCTGCCTTAGCCACTATAATAAAATAAAAATAGTCATAAGTGGCATTTTTATCTAGTCATAGTGGTCTTGCCACTTTTGCAAACGTAGTTGGGGGTGGGTGGGGGGGCAGTTCACAAATATTTGCGCCATTTTATGTGAATGTTGATAGAAATCTATACCAACTATGACCTGAGATAAATTTCTGCAGAGGCTCATGGACCAGCAGAAGATGCACATGATTCATGATGAGCTGCAATCCACTGTCAAGGGATCATCAAGATGATGGTTGGTTTGTTGCTGAGGGGTGAAGTACTGTCTTCTCCCATGGACTGAGAGGCAAAATTGGGTTGAGCGGGACTGGAATAAAGGTGGACTGGGTCAGGAATGCTTCAGCCAGACACATTTACTACAACTTGTGTCAGAAAACTGGCATAAGTTATGTTCGATATTTAGACTAGTTAGGGCGGGTTCACACCTGCGCCCGGTCTCCGCTTTGCAGGTTTCCGTCTTCTGCCCGAGAAACTGGACAGGAGACGGAAAACGGCATGGGTTTGCAAAGTGTCCACCCGTGAGCGTCCGTGAGCGTCCTCTGGTCTCTGCGGCGAAACCATTTTTTTTAACCGGGCACAAAGTCGGACTTGCTGGACTTTGTGTCTAGTTAAAAAAAAAAACGGTTTAGCCGCGGAGACCAGAAGACGCTCACAGGCAGACACTGACTGCCGGGTTTCCGTCTCCTTCTCCAAATTCTCGGGCAGAAGACGGAAACTTACAAAGCAGAGACCGGACACAGGTGTGAACCCACCCTAACTGGCTAGTCTACATTTCAGTTCTGGCACATGGACTGAGATACACCAGAACTTTTAATAATTCTGGTGCATTTCATGCCAGCAAAGGGACTGTTTAAGACTGGGGTAGGAAAGGTCGATCACAGGCCCCATGCACATGACTGTGGGTGTTTGACGTATATATTGGAGATAATATACGCACCCTTTAATTTCTATGGTCCCCTTCACACATCCATAGTTTATTACTGGCAGTAGAAACTACTCTCAAATTATGGAGCGGGTCCAATTCTTGTTTGTAGTTGTGGAACAGACTCACAGATACAAGTGTAGAGAATTATACAAGTCTGCAGATCAGTATTTGCAGACAGTAAAAACCACTAGTGGTGTGCATGTAGCCTAAACATATTCCCTCCAGTAGTTTATAGTCATGAGCAATCCCCATGCATTGGAATCCTGCTCCCTTAATATTTTCGGAGAGAATATGTACAGCATATTAATGTTATACATTGTCTAGGACAGTCACTGTTAACCTGCAGTGACATCTGTTTAACCACAGCATATACATGTAGTGATTGAAGATTATAGGAGAAGGTAATATTCATTTGCTCCTCTGATATTATGTCCTCCTCTGAATCTCTATAGTTACTTGCATTGTAAATACAGTTCTTGGTTTATTTTTAATATTTCAAGGTGAGAGATTATGAAACAGAAGGCTCAGTGCATAAAGATTGGGCCTGCCTTTCTTCATCCTCAGATGACTACAGTCAAGAGTAGGGTTGAGCTGATCTTGAAATTTCAGGATCGTTTTTAAAATCAGATTTCCGATCATTTTCCATTCGAACCCGATCCCGATCCCAATCCCAATTCTGATCCTAATGCAAGTCAATGGGATTTTTTTTAATAATCGAAGATCAGATTTTAAAAACGACCCTATTCACTACACAGCATGTAGTCTAAAAATTGTTTCAAGTTTTTTTTCAATTTTTGGACTCCACGCTGTGTAGTGATTAAAAAAAAAAATCCCCCGGCTACTTAGCCCCCCTGGAGTCCGCTTACCTGCACAGATCTGCTGCCGCTGCCGCTCCCCGTTCTTGTCGGTCCAGTCCTCTCTCATTGACATGTCTTCAGAGCGCTGTGCGAGCCCCCGCCTCCCTAGGCTAGTATTAGAGATGATGGGAGTAGGCGGGGCTTGTTGTGGCTTAGGAAAGTGTGGGTGGGGAGACGTGAGTGCATCACTTCTGTGCAGGTAAGTTGAGTGAAGTTCGCGAGTAGATAGTATCTATCTACTCTTCTGCTTCATCCCTGCTTTACTGTATACTCAGCTCTGCTAAATCTCAGATGTAGCAGAATTGAGTATACAGCTCTGCTGCATCTCAGATGTAGCAGAGTTGAGTATATGGTAAAACAGGGATGAAGCAGAAGAGTGGCAGGCTGCGGTAAATCCATAGGAATGAATGGACGCAGCCGGCACGCAGGGGTTAAGCGGCCAGACGCCGGCAAAGTCTGCACCTTCCATTCATTCTTATGGGTGCATGTTATTCGAAACGGGAGTTTCGAATAGTACTCGCTCATCTGATACTATAGCTTTTCCCACAATGATTGGCCAGTAGCCAAGCATTGTGGGAAATAACCCCCGACCTCGATCCCGTCGGAAAAGATCAGGATCGGAATTCCGATTGCGATCGTGAAATTTACTCGATTGCCGATCCTTTCGTTCCCGATCGCTCAACCTTAGTCAAGAGACATTGAGCCTATGCTTCTATAAATAGAAGAAGGTTCAGCACTTGGACATATATCTGTATTTGAAGCATTCATGTGACACTCATGTTACCACCATAGCATGTTTTACTGAGAACACTCAGATATAGTCTTGATCTGGTCATGGGCATATAAAGCTTTTTGCATATTCTTTATAGTAAATGTATCCCTGGGAACTTCCACTCCAGTGCAAGTAAATGGTCAATGAAAAGTTTTGGAGCTTTATCTCGCAATCAGAACAAAAAGTAAAAATCTATTTTAGGAAGCTGAAAATCTTGGGTGGCTTCATAAGTCTGGAAAAGCTAACCTTCTATTTCAGTCTAAATTCTTCAGCCTGCTTATTTTTGGAGTGGAACCAATTCCAAAGTCTACAGCTAATTTTACACATTTTGTTTGCTACACTCTCAGCAAAATTAGAGTTAACAACACATCTTTGGAGGGAAATATTCACTTGATTTCTCAATCCTGCCATAGACAAGTGGTCTTGTTGCCTATATCAAATCAGTTTCCTTTTATAGTACTGCTTTGATGTACATTATATAAACAAATCTATTGGGACAGACCTCTCAATTATCGAATTCAGGTGTTTCATGCAATACCATAGCCACAGCCATTTTTCATGGTTGATCTAGGTCCCATAGTTCCATTGAAGAGAGACCAAGATATTTTGGATGAATGTATGCTTCCAGGTTTATAGGAACATTTTAGGGTAGACTGTTTTTTGTTTCAAAGGCATGGTTGGGTGAGTTTGGCGTGGAAGAACTTGACTTGTCAGCATAGAGCGCTGACCTCAACACCATTGGATGAACCAGTATATTGCCTGATTCAGAATGTCAATCAGGAAGTGAAGATACTGTAACATCTCTGCCTGTTCAGGTCTCTGCGCCAACCTCCGCACGCACGCTACGGTGCAGGAGGTAGGCTCATTTTGATTCTTTGCTTAGAGTTTTTCATTGCACTGAGTGAATACAGCTATATTACCTTTCCTCTGTAATTGAATTTCCACCACACCCATCTCCTGCACCTTGTTTCTCTCTGATCATCAAATGGTTAATTCTAGCCTTACCTGTGTGACTGACAGATTGTCTTTCCATAAAGCCTAGGGTGGATCTTTGGCTTCCTATATACAGGCCATCAGAACACACTGGGTTGCTGGCTATTGTGACTCTGTCCTTAGACTTTGTCCCTGCTAAGCTCCTCTTTCGTTTTCTATAGGTATTACTGACCTCTGACCCTTGACTTCCCTTGTGACTACTCTCTTGGATTACAATTCTGTACTGCATTGTTTTTCTGTTATTGTACCCTTGGCTAGCTGACCTCCCTTTGTTGTTGTTGTTTACATTATGTGTTGTCATGTATATAGGAAGGGCCCGTCAACCAGTGGTCGCCTATTGTTTAGGATAGGACCGGCAAGCAAGAAGGGACAGCAGGGGGGTTTCAACTTAGGGCTAACTGTCTATTGTGCAGCTCCCCCCAGGGTTCACCAGCAGCTACTGGTTAATTGCTGTTCTAGCAATCCCTTTACAGATACATATTGGTGCCAGATGGAGGTCTCAAACACTTTCCTTTAAGGCAGTCCAAGACAGTATAAATTTAATTATGTTGTATGAAAGTATTGAGACTATGAGGACAAATATATATGGTCATTGTGATAAGATATAAGGATCTGGATCATCTCCAGGGAATCCCAGACCCTTGCATATTCACTTACAGTATCTCCATGGCAGCTGATTTGATTTAATCACTATTCATCAGTATACCAACTAAATCACCTTCTGTCTCATAGCGCCAATCTATGGCTCATATCCTGATTTGGTGGAGGAGAATCTATAAATGCTTTTTTATTCCTAAGTATGGATGTGTACTTCTGCTCTTGTTAGCTGGGATTGCTTTGTCTATTGTCCCCTCTGTTGTATATATCCCCGTTTCGGTTTTATGATTTTTTTTGTATCATGAAGATATATTGTTGACTTAAAGGGGTTATCCTAAGATGAATTTCTCATGAGAGGGGATAAATGTCTAATTGATGGGGGTCCCACTGCAAGCACCCGTACAGATCATGAGAACAATGGTCTCACATTTGAGTGACGTGACAGCTGTGTATGTAAAGTGATGGTAGCATGTTCACTGTGTGTATTTTTCTGAAGTGTGTGGATGGAACTCGCTAGGATCCTATCCACTATCTAGGGACTGTAAAACATGGAGTTTTTGTATTCAGCGTTTCCACCACAGCCAAACTGCGGCATTTACTCCACATGGGGCCCTGGCCTTAACAAATTTTCTCATCTCAGTGATGGGCTTCAGCTGTCCCCACCGATCCCTTTGAAATCATTGGAGGGAGTCACATATTTTTAACCACTAGTCCATTCAGACTGCGGAAAAAAACACCCCCGTCCACATGATTGTGGGGAGTCCCAGTGATCAGAATCCCACTGGTTTCCAACTTATCCCCTAAATTTAGAATTAATGGGCAATAGATAAAAGTGATCAGGGAAATATTGGAATTACACAGGTGAACATTTTAGAGAAAAATAATATAACTGATCTAAGATATTCATAAATACTAATAATATAATATGGGAAAACAGGTACAGATGTGTCCTATTTATATCTCTCAGTACATGTAGGCTGTCTTTAGCATCCTTTCTGAATACAATACAATGAGCCTTCACAGTGCAAGTAGATACATAGCCAAGAAATTATTTTTTTTCTAAAATGCTTGAATTAACAAAGCATGTGACAGATATAAGTACAGGCAGTATTTAGCGTGGAAAAATGAACAATGCCGTATCCATGTGCCAACACTGATTGGATTTTAATGGAAATTTACTAATTAAGGAAATGAGTTGTATAGCCCAAAGATACTGGGATGGAATGTAACGCCAGCAATATAAGCATTCACACTCCGCAGTCACAGAGAAGACGGGCTGCATTCCAGGACTTCATAATATAATGTCAAAGACGTCTAGCGATTTGCTACAAAATAACAATTATTTTCTAATTCACTGTAAAGAGCAGAAATGAGAATTGTGATACATATGGACTACAGCCATATTGCTGTGAAAATCTACACATATGTACAGATACATGGATAACTTGTAAGTATGCTTCACAATTTTTCAATTTTTTTTATAATAAATAATCAATAAACAGAATTAACAAATTAACAAAATCACCTTGACCCTTATGAGTAGCAAAATGCTTGGCGATTGGTTAGCAAAGAGGTTAAAGGGGTTGTCCGGGATAACCTAAAATCCCTAGACTAATCTAAATACCCTCCCCCTCCTACTTTCTAAATAACATCGATTATCAAAAATCTATAGTTACCCATATCCCTTAGGCAGTCATGTGTCGGCCCCAGGGACATATTCTGATTATCCGGTGGCAATCCGTTTCTCCATTTTCGGAAATGGATCGTCAATACTATTCCTCCTTCCCATCTACTCCACTCATACTTACCCATCTTTGGGTTCTTCCAGTGGGCCCGGCTTCTCCTCCGGCTGTGTGTGCGGTGTGCGCTCTTCTTCACTGTGTGCGCCGCCACCTGTAATTCACCTCTACTGCTCTTCCACGCATGCACAGTAAAAGGTGTTTTGTCTCTTCGCCACTGCTGAGGAGGAGTACGGGAGCCGTACAGAAGGAGGAGGGACTGTCTCGCTGGAAGCATAGGGTAAGAATAAACTATGGGTCAGGCGTTGGGCTGAGTAGGTAGGAAAGGGTGAGTTAGTTAGAGAGACAGGGAGGGGAGTGGGGAAGGAGGAGGGGAGAGAAAGGTGAGAGGGTTTGTGAGGAAGTTAAAGAGCAGGAAGCAGCAGCATGTAAACAAAAACAGAAATGCCAGCAGCCCCCAGAGATGACCCAGAAATCACCCAAAACACTGATCAGTATGGTGGCACAGTGGTTAGCACTGCAGCACTGGAGTCCTAGGTTCAAATCCTGCCAAGGACAACGTCGGCAAGGAGTTTGTATGTTCTCCCTGTGTTTGCGTGGGTTTCCTCTGGGTACTCCGGTTTCCTCCCACACACCAAAGACATACTGATAGGGAATGTAGATTGTGAGCCCTATATGGGACAGCAACTGTCAATGTCTGTAAAGCGCTGCGGAATATGATGGCTCTATATAAGTAAGCATAATAAATATAGGTCTACCCATTAGTAGACCTAACAGACATTTTTTAATAAAACTTTTTTGCTGGGAAAACCCCTTTAATGTTGACATGAAATATTACTGCCACTCCTTTTGTACAGTTGTAGGTGTTACATTTGTCTGGTTGAATCTTCACATTTTCCCTTGGGAAAGGACAGTCATTTTTTGTATATGAATTTCCTTTCTCTTTACATAGCAAAATCTGCAGGGCAAAATCAGGTTAGCCAACTATCGCAGCTTACGAGTCTGACACCCTCCCTTTCACTTGAGGATGAATTTTAAACCTGTTAAAAGCAAATCATATTGGCCCTCCGGCAATTCTCATTCTGGAAAATAGCTGAGCTCTTAGATTTTTAGCTAATAGAACAGTGACATTGTTATTGTAGAGTCCGGAGTCACCAGAGATCTACTCAGTACTGTGATAACCTCTCAGTGCAATGTAAGAAATTACCTTCTACACTTTGTCTTATAAGTGATCAATAGCCACAGTGGCCACATTGACACTTCTCTTATCGGTAAAAACTAGAGATGAGCGAACAGTGTTCTATCGAACACATGTTCGATCGGATATCAGGCTGTTCAATGTGTTCGATTCGAATCGAACATCACGTGGCAAACTCCAAAAAAATTTGATTCCCCTCCTACCTTCCCTGGCGCTTTTTTTGCACCAATAACAGCGCAGGGGAGGTGGGACAGGAACTACGACAACGAGGGCATTGAAAAAAATCGGAAAAAGTCATTGGCTGCCGAAATCAGGTGACCTCCATTTTAGACGAATAGTGGATTTCAAATCCGGGTCATATGAGACTGTGAACTTTGTGACTATGAGACAGGGATAGCTGTACAGGCAGGGATAGCTAGGGATAACCTTTATTTAGGTAGGAATGTTATTAAAAATAACTTTTTGGTGCTCTATCGGGTGTGTAATTGTGATTTTTGTGAGATAAACTTTTTCCCATAGGAATGCATTGGACAGCGCTGATTGACCAGAGTACGGAATTCGACCAATCAGCGCTGGCTCTGCTGGAGGAGGCGGAGTCTAAGATCGCTCCACACCAGTCTCCATTCTGGTCCGACCTTAGACTCCGCCTCCTCCAGCAGAGCCAGTGCTGATTGGTCGAATTCCGTACTCTGGCCAATCAGCGCTGGCCAATGCATTCTATTAGCATGATGAAGTAGAGCTGAATGTGTGTGCTTAGCTCAACTACGCCGGTGGAGTAGTTGAGCTAAGCACACACATTCAGCTCTGCTTCATCAGGCTAATAGAATGCATTGGCCAATCAGCGCTGGCCAATGCATTCTATTAGCGTGAGCTGAGTGTGCACAGGGGTTCCAGTGCACCCTCGGCTCTGATGTAGCAGAGCCGAATGTGCATAAGGGTTCTAGTGCACCCTCGGCTCTGCTACATCTGATGGGCTGACCGGCACATGGTGTAGTTGAGCAGAACTGGCTCAACACTGCTGAGTCTCTGCATACCCATAGGAATGCATTGGTCAGCCTTCGGCCAATCAGCGCTGGCTCTGCCGGAGGAGGTGGAGTCTAAGGTCGGACCTGAATGGAGACTGGTGTGGAGCGATCTTAGACTCCGCCTCCTCCAGCAGAGCCAGCGCTGATTGGTCGAATTCCGTACTCTGGCCAATCAGCGCTGTCCAATGCATTCCTATGGGAAAAAGTTAGCTTGCGAAAGTCGCAAGCTGACAGGGATTTCCATGAAATAAAGTGACTTTTATGCCCCCAGACATGCTTCCCCTGCTGTCCCAGTGTCATTCCAGGGTGTTGGTATCATTTCCTGGGGTGTCATAGTGGACTTGGTGACCCTCCAGACACGGATTTGGGATTCCCCCTTAACGAGTATATGTTCCCCATAGACTATAATGGGGTTTGAAACAGTGAGCGGCTGTTCGAATCGAATTTCGAACCTCGAACATTTTAGTGTTCGCTAGAGATGAGCGAACAGTGTTCTATCGAACTCATGTTCGATCGGATATTAGGCTGTTCGGCATGTTCGAATCGAATCGAACACCGCGTGGTAAAGTGCGCCATTACTCGATTCCCCTCCCACCTTCCCTGGCGCCTTTTTTGCTCCAATAACAGCGCAGGGTAGGTGGGACAGGAACTACGACACCGGTGACGTTGAAAAAAGTAGGCAAAACCCATTGGCTGCCGAAAACATGTGACCTCTAATTTAAAAGAACAGCGACGCCCAGCTTCGCGTCATTCTGAGCTTGCAATTCACCGAGGACGGAGGTTTCCGTCCAGCTAGCTAGGGCTTAGATTCTGGGTAGGCAGGGACAGGCTAGGATAGGAAGGAGAAGACAACCAACAGCTCTTATAAGAGCTAAATTCCAGGGAGAAGCTTGTCAGTGTAACGTGGCACTGACGGGCTCAATCGCCGCAACCCAGCTTTCCCAGGATCCTGAATGGAATACACTGTCAGTGTATTCCCGTATACCCGATATATACCCCGATACCCGTTCCAACGGTGTGCCCCCCCACCTTCACCCCAGAAATACCCTGCAAGTCCCCTAGCAATAGAATTGGGGCTATATACACCCACAATTTTTACTACTGCCATATAGTGCCATTGTCTGACTGGGAATTCAAAGAATATATTGGGAATACAAATACCCTCATTTCTTGCTACTGCCATATAGTGCCAGTGTCTGACTGGGAATTCAAAGAATATATTGGGGTTACGTGCACCCACAATTTTTACTACTGGTATACAGTGCCATTGTCTGACTGGGAATTCAAAGAATATATTGGGGTTATAAATACCCTCATTTCTTGCTACTGCCATATAATGCCAGTGTCTGACTGGGAATTCAAAGAATATATTGGGGTTACGTGCACCCACAATTTTTACTACTGGTATACAGTGCCATTGTCTGACTGGGAATTCAAAGAATATATTGGGAATACAAATACCCTCATTTCTTGCTACTGCCATATAGTGCCAGTTTCTGACTGGTAATTCAAAGAATATATTGGGGTTACGTGCACCCACAATTTTTACTACTGGTATACAGTGCCATTGTCTGACTGGGAATTCAAAGAATATATTGGGGTTATAAATACCCTCATTTCTTGCTACTGCCATATAGTGCCAGTGTCTGACTGGGAATTCAAAGAATATATTGGGGTTACGTGCACCCACAATTTTTACTACTGGTATACAGTGCCATTGTATGACTGGGAATTCAAAGAGTATATTGGGAATACAAATACCCTCATTTCTTGCTACTGCCATATAGTGCCAGTGTCTGACTGGTAATTCAAAGAATATATTGGGGTTACGTGCACCCACAATTTTTACTACTGGTATACAGTGCCATTGTCTGACTGGGAATTCAAAGAGTATATTGGGAATACAAATACCCTCATTTCTTGCTACTGCCATATAGTGCCAGTTTCTGACTGGTAATTCAAAGAATATATTGGGGTTACGTGCACCCACAATTTTTACTACTGGTATACAGTGCCATTGTATGACTGGGAATTCAAAGAGTATATTGGGAATACAAATACCCTCATTTCTTGCTACTGCCATATAGTGCCAGTGTCTGACTGGTAATTCAAAGAATATATTGGGGTTACGTGCACCCACAATTTTTACTACTGGTATACAGTGCCATTGTCTGACTGGGAATTCAAAGAGTATATTGGGAATACAAATACCCTCATTTCTTGCTACTGCCATATAGTGCCAGTTTCTGACTGGTAATTCAAAGAATATATTGGGGTTACGTGCACCCACAATTTTTACTACTGGTATACAGTGCCATTGTCTGACTGGGAATTCAAAGAATATATTGGGGTTATAAATACCCTCATTTCTTGCTACTGCCATATAGTGCCAGTTTCTGACTGGTAATTCAAAGAATATATTGGGGTTACGTGCACCCACAATTTTTACTACTGGTATACAGTGCCATTGTCTGACTGGGAATTCAAAGAGTATATTGGGAATACAAATACCCTCATTTCTTGCTACTGCCATATAGTGCCAGTTTCTGACTGGGAATTCAAAGAATATATTGGGGTTACGTGCACCCACAATTTTTACTACTGGTATACAGTGCCATTGTCTGACTGGGAATTCAAAGAATATATTGGGGTTATAAATACCCTCATTTCTTGCTACTGCCATATAGTGCCAGTTTCTGACTGGTAATTCAAAGAATATATTGGGGTTACGTGCACCCACAATTTTTACTACTGGTATACAGTGCCATTGTCTGACTGGGAATTCAAAGAGTATATTGGGAATACAAATACCCTCATTTCTTGCTACTGCCATATAGTGCCAGTTTCTGACTGGGAATTCAAAGAATATATTGGGGTTACGTGCACCCACAATTTTTACTACTGGTATACAGTGCCATTGTCTGACTGGGAATTCAAAGAGTATATTGGGAATACAAATACCCTCATTTCTTGCTACTGCCATATAGTGCCAGTTTCTGACTGGGAATTCAAAGAATATATTGGGGTTACGTGCACCCACAATTTTTACTACTGGTATACAGTGCCATTGTCTGACTGGGAATTCAAAGAATATATTGGGGTTACGTGCACCCACAATTTTTACTACTGGTATACAGTGCCATTGTCTGACTGGGAATTCAAAGAGTATATTGGGAATACAAATACCCTCATTTCTTGCTACTGCCATATAGTGCCAGTGTCTGACTGGTAATTCAAAGAATATATTGGGGTTACGTGCACCCACAATTTTTACTACTGGTATACAGTGCCATTGTCTGACTGGGAATTCAAAGAATATATTGGGGTTATAAATACCCTCATTTCTTGCTACTGCCATATAGTGCCAGTTTCTGACTGGTAATTCAAAGAATATATTGGGGTTACGTGCACCCACAATTTTTACTACTGGTATACAGTGCCATTGTCTGACTGGGAATTCAAAGAATATATTGGGGTTATAAATACCCTCATTTCTTGCTACTGCCATATAGTGCCAGTTTCTGACTGGTAATTCAAAGAATATATTGGGGTTACGTGCACCCACAATTTTTACTACTGGTATACAGTGCCATTGTCTGACTGGGAATTCAAAGAATATATTGGGGTTATAAATACCCTCATTTCTTGCTACTGCCATATAGTGCCAGTTTCTGACTGGTAATTCAAAGAATATATTGGGGTTACGTGCACCCACAATTTTTACTACTGGTATACAGTGCCATTGTCTGACTGGGAATTCAAAGAATATATTGGGGTTATAAATACCCTCATTTCTTGCTACTGCCATATAGTGCCAGTTTCTGACTGGGAATTCAAAGAATATATTGGGGTTACGTGCACCCACAATTTTTACTACTGGTATACAGTGCCATTGTCTGACTGGGAATTCAAAGAGTATATTGGGAATACAAATACCCTCATTTCTTGCTACTGCCATATAGTGCCAGTTTCTGACTGGGAATTCAAAGAATATATTGGGGTTACGTGCACCCACAATTTTTACTACTGGTATACAGTGCCATTGTCTGACTGGGAATTCAAAGAGTATATTGGGAATACAAATACCCTCATTTCTTGCTACTGCCATATAGTGCCAGTTTCTGACTGGGAATTCAAAGAATATATTGGGGTTACGTGCACCCACAATTTTTACTACTGGTATACAGTGCCATTGTCTGACTGGGAATTCAAAGAGTATATTGGGAATACAAATACCCTCATTTCTTGCTACTGCCATATAGTGCCAGTTTCTGACTGGTAATTCAAAGAATATATTGGGGTTACGTGCACCCACAATTTTTACTACTGGTATACAGTGCCATTGTCTGACTGGGAATTCAAAGAGTATATTGGGAATACAAATACCCTCATTTCTTGCTACTGCCATATAGTGCCAGTTTCTGACTGGGAATTCAAAGAATATATTGGGGTTACGTGCACCCACAATTTTTACTACTGGTATACAGTGCCATTGTCTGACTGGGAATTCAAAGAGTATATTGGGAATACAAATACCCTCATTTCTTGCTACTGCCATATAGTGCCAGTTTCTGACTGGGAATTCAAAGAATATATTGGGGTTACGTGCACCCACAATTTTTACTACTGGTATACAGTGCCATTGTCTGACTGGGAATTCAAAGAGTATATTGGGAATACAAATACCCTCATTTCTTGCTACTGCCATATAGTGCCAGTGTCTGACTGGTAATTCAAAGAATATATTGGGGTTACGTGCACCCACAATTTTTACTACTGGTATACAGTGCCATTGTCTGACTGGGAATTCAAAGAATATATTGGGGTTATAAATACCCTCATTTCTTGCTACTGCCATATAGTGCCAGTTTCTGACTGGTAATTCAAAGAATATATTGGGGTTACGTGCACCCACAATTTTTACTACTGGTATACAGTGCCATTGTCTGACTGGGAATTCAAAGAATATATTGGGGTTATAAATACCCTCATTTCTTGCTACTGCCATATAGTGCCAGTTTCTGACTGGTAATTCAAAGAATATATTGGGGTTACGTGCACCCACAATTTTTACTACTGGTATACAGTGCCATTGTCTGACTGGGAATTCAAAGAGTATATTGGGGTTATAAATACCCTCATTTCTTGCTACTGCCATATAGTGCCAGTTTCTGACTGGGAATTCAAAGAATATATTGGGGTTACGTGCACCCACAATTTTTACTACTGGTATACAGTGCCATTGTCTGACTGGGAATTCAAAGAGTATATTGGGAATACAAATACCCTCATTTCTTGCTACTGCCATATAGTGCCAGTTTCTGACTGGGAATTCAAAGAATATATTGGGGTTACGTGCACCCACAATTTTTACTACTGGTATACAGTGCCATTGTCTGACTGGGAATTCAAAGAATATATTGGGGTTACGTGCACCCACAATTTTTACTACTGGTATACAGTGCCATTGTCTGACTGGGAATTCAAAGAGTATATTGGGAATACAAATACCCTCATTTCTTGCTACTGCCATATAGTGCCAGTTTCTGACTGGGAATTCAAAGAATATATTGGGGTTACGTGCACCCACAATTTTTACTACTGGTATACAGTGCCATTGTCTGACTGGGAATTCAAAGAGTATATTGGGAATACAAATACCCTCATTTCTTGCTACTGCCATATAGTGCCAGTTTCTGACTGGGAATTCAAAGAATATATTGGGTTTACGTGCACCCACAATTTTTACTACTGGTATACAGTGCCATTGTCTGACTGGGAATTCAAAGAGTATATTGGGAATACAAATACCCTCATTTCTTGCTACTGCCATATAGTGCCAGTGTCTGACTGGGAATTCAAAGAATATATTGGGGTTACGTGCACCCACAATTTTTACTACTGGTATACAGTGCCAATTTCTAACTAGGAATTCAAAATGCGCAAGGCTCCCGGAAAGGGACGTGGACGAGGCCGTGGGCGAGGTCGGGGGAATGGTTCTGGGGAGCAAGGTAGCAGTGAAGCCACAGGGCGTCCCGTGCCTACTCCTGTGGGGCAGCAAGCATTGCGCCACTCCACAGTGCCAGGGTTGCTTGCCACATTAACTAAACTGCAGGGTACAAACCTTAGTAGGCCCGAGAACCAGGAACAGGTCTTGCAATGGCTGTCAGAGAACGCTTACAGCACATTGTCCAGCAGCCAGTCAGACTCTGCCTCCTCTCCTCCTATTACCCAACAGTCTTGTCTTCCTTCCTCCCAAAATTCCGAAGCTTTACAGAACAATAACCCAAACTGTCCCTGCTCCCCAGAGCTGTTCTCCGCTCCTTTCATTGTCCCTCAACCTGCCTCTCCACGTCACGATTCCACGAACCTAACAGAGGAGCATCTGTGTCCAGATGCTCAAACACTAGAGTCTCCTCCATCTCCGTTCGATTTGGTGGTGGATGACCAGCAACCCACCCTCATCGACGATGATGTGACGCAGTTGCCGTCAGGGCATCCAGTTGACCGGCGCATTGTGCGGGAGGAGGAGATGAGACAGGAGTTGGAAGAGGAAGTGGTGGATGATGAGGACACTGACCCGACCTGGACAGGGGGGATGTCAAGCGGGGAAAGTAGTGTGGATGTTGAGGCAGGTGCAGCACCAAAAAGGGTAGCTAGAGGCAGAGGCAGAGGTCAGCAGCTTAGGCGAAGCCAGGCCACACCCGGAATCTCCCAAGATGTTCCAGTTCGTACCCAGCCCCGAAAAACTCCCACCTCGAGGGCACGTTTCTCGAAGGTGTGGAGTTTTTTCAAGGAATGCGCCGAGGACAGATATAGTGTTGTCTGCACAATTTGCCTCTCGAAATTGATTAGGGGCTCTGAGAAGAGCAACCTGTCCACCACTTCAATGCGCCGTCATTTGGAATCCAAGCACTGGAATCAGTGGCAGGCAGCAACGGCAGGACAAAGGCCGCCTGCCGTTCACGCCACTGCCACTGCCTCTGCCACTGCCTCTGCCACTGCCACTGCTGACTGTGCTGGCGATGCACTCCAGAGGACGAGCCAGGACACCACTTCATCTGCCTCCGCCACTTTGTTGACTTCTACCTCATCCTCCCCTGGTCCTGTCTTATCTCCTTCTCCTGCACCATCAAAGGCACCATCAGGCGTTTCTTTACAACAACCCACCATCTCTCAGACATTGGAGCGGCGGCAGAAATACACTGCTAACCACCCACACGCGCAAGCCTTGAACGCCAACATCGCTAAACTGCTGGCCCAGGAGATGTTGGCGTTCCGGCTTGTTGAAACTCCCGCCTTCCTGGACCTGATGGCAACTGCGGCACCTCGCTATGCCGTCCCTAGCCGTCACTACTTCTCCCGGTGTGCCGTCCCCGCCTTGCACCAGCACGTGTCACTCAACATCAGGCGGGCCCTTAGTTCCGCGCTTTGCACAAAGGTCCACTTGACCACCGACGCGTGGACAAGTGCATGCGGACAGGGACGCTACATTTCACTGACGGCACACTGGGTGAATGTAGTTGAGGCTGGGACTGCTTCCCAAACTGGCCCGGTGTACCTCGTCTCCCCGCCTAACATTCCTGGCAGGGACACGAGAAGAACACCCCCCTCCTCCTCCTCCTCTACCGCCTCCTCCTCCGCCACCGCCTCCTCCTCCGCCACCGCCTCCTCCTCCGCTGTTAGATTGACCCCAGCTACGAGTTGGAAACGTTGCAGCACTGGCGTTGGTAGACGTCAGCAGGCTGTGCTGAAGCTGATCAGCTTGGGGGACAGACAGCACACTGCCTCCGAGGTGAGGGATGCCCTCCTCGATGAGACGGCAATATGGTTTGAGCCGCTGCACCTGGGCCCAGGCATGGTCGTTTGTGATAACGGCCGGAACCTGGTAGCAGCTCTGGAGCTTGCCGGACTCCAACATGTTCCATGCCTGGCCCACGTCTTCAACCTAGTGGTGCAACGTTTCCTAAAGAGCTACCCCAATGTTCCAGAGCTACTGGTGAAAGTGCGGCGCATGTGCGCCCACTTTCGCAAGTCGACAGTAGCCGCTGCTAGCTTAAAATCTCTCCAGCAACGCCTGCATGTGCCACAACACCGGCTTTTGTGCGACGTCCCCACACGCTGGAACTCAACGTTTCAGATGTTGAATAGAGTGGTTGAGCAGCAGAGACCTTTGATGGAATACCAGCTACAAAACCCTAGGGTGCCACAAAGTCAGCTGCCTCAGTTTCACATCCATGAGTGGCCATGGATGAGAGACCTTTGTGACATCCTACGGGTCTTTGAGGAGTCCACAAGGAGGGTGAGCTCTGAGGATGCGATGGTGAGCCTTACAATCCCGCTCTTGTGTGTTCTGAGAGAATCCCTGATTGACATCAGGGATAACTCAGATCACACAGAGGAGTTAGGGATAGCATCCGATCCGTCACAGCTGGAGAGTAGGTCCACACATCTGTCCGCTTCACTGCGTTTAATGGAGGAGGAGGAGGAGGAGGAGGAGGAAGAAGAGTTGTCCGATGATGTGATGGTGATACAGGAGGCTTCCGGGCAACTTCGAATCGTCCCATTGTTGCAGCGCGGATGGGTAGACATGGAGGATGAGGAGGAAATGGAGATTGAACTTTCCGGTGGGGCCAGAGGAGTCATGCCAACTAACACTGTGGCAGACATGGCTGAGTTCATGTTGGGGTGCTTTACAACCGACAAGCGTATTGTCAAAATCATGGAGGACAACCAGTACTGGATCTTTGCTATCCTTGACCCCCGGTATAAAAACAACATCTCGTCTTTTATTCCGGTAGAGGGGAGGGCCAATCGCATCAATGCTTGCCACAGGCAATTGGTGCAGAATATGATGGAGATGTTTCCAGCATGTGACGTTGGCGGCAGGGAGGGCAGTTCCTCCAGTAGGCAACCAAGTTCTCACCGGTCCACACAAACGAGGGGCACACTGTCTAAGGTCTGGGACACCTTGATGGCACCCCCTCGCCAAAGTGCCGCCACGGAGGGTCCTAGTGTCACCAGGCGTGAGAAGTATAGGCGCATGTTGCGGGAATACCTTTCCGACCACAGCCCTGTCCTCTCCGACCCCTCTGCGCCCTACACGTATTGGGTGTCGAAGTTGGACCTGTGGCTTGAACTTGCCCTATATGCCTTGGAGGTGCTGTCCTGTCCTGCCGCCAGCGTCCTATCTGAGAGGGTGTTCAGTGCAGCCGGTGGCATCATCACTGACAAGCGCACCCGTCTGTCAGCTGAGAGTGCCGACCGGCTCACTTTGATAAAAATGAACCACCACTGGGTAGAGCCGTCATTTTTGTGCCCACCTGTGTAAAGCACCCCAACATGAAACTCCATGTCTGTACTCAACCTCTCCAATTCCTCCGCATCCTCATACTCATCCACCATAAGCGTTGCACAATTCTGCTAATACTAGGCTCCCTCCACCCTGATTTCCCCCAACTCTGCTGGTTAGAGGCTCCCTCCACCCTGATTTCCACCAACTCTGCTGGTTAGAGGCTCCCTCCACCATGAATTTGCCCAAACTGGGCTGTTTAGAGGCTCCCTCCACCATGAATTTGCCCAAACTGGGCTGTTTAGAGGCTCCCTCCACCATGAATTGGTCCAAACTGGGTTTTTTAGAGGCTCCCTCCACCATGAATTGGTCCAAACTGGGCTGGTTAGAGGCTCCCTCCACCATGAATTTGCCCAAACTGGGCTGTTTAGAGGCTCCCTCCACCATGAATTGGTCCAAACTGGGCTGGTTAGAGGCTCCCTCCACCATTAATTGGTCCAAACTGGGCTGGTTAGAGGCTCCCTCCACCATTAATTGGTCCAAACTGGGCTGGTTAGAGGCTCCCTCCACCATGAATTGGTCCAAACTGGGTTTTTTAGAGGCTCCCTCCACCATGAATTGGTCCAAACTTGGCTGTTTAGAGGCTCCCTCCACCATGAATTGGTCCAAACTGGGCTGGTTAGAGGCTCCCTCCACCATTAATTGGTCCAAACTGGGCTGGTTAGAGGCTCCCTCCACCATGAATTTGCCCAAACTGGGCTGTTTAGAGGCTCCCTCCACCATGAATTTGCCCAAACTGGGCTGTTTAGAGGCTCCCTCCACCATGAATTGGTCCAAACTGGGTTTTTTAGAGGCTCCCTCCACCATGAATTGGTCCAAACTGGGCTGGTTAGAGGCTCCCTCCACCATTAATTGGTCCAAACTGGGGTGGTTAGAGGCTCCCTCCACCATTAATTGGTCCAAACTGGGCTGGTTAGAGGCTCCCTCCACCATTAATTGGTCCAAACTGGGCTGGTTAGAGGCTCCCTCCACCATTAATTGGTCCAAACTGGGCTGTTTAGAGGCTCCCTCCACCATTAATTGGTCCAAACTGGGCTGGTTAGAGGCTCCCTCCACCATGAATTTGCCCAAACTGGGCTGTTTAGAGGCTCCCTCCACCATGAATTGGTCCAAACTGGGTTTTTTAGAGGCTCCCTCCACCATGAATTTGCCCAAACTGGGCTGGTTAGAGGCTCCCTCCACCATGAATTGGTCCAAGCTGGGTTTTTTAGAGGCTCCCTCCACCATGAATTGGTCCAAACTGGGTTTTTTAGAGGCTCCCTCCACCATGAATTTGCCCAAACTGGGCTGGTTAGAGGCTCCCTCCACCATGAATTGGTCCAAGCTGGGTTTTTTAGAGGCTCCCTCCACCATGAATTTGCCCAAACTGGGCTGGTTAGAGGCTCCCTCCACCATGAATTGGTCCAAGCTGGGTTTTTTAGAGGCTCCCTCCACCATGAATTTGCCCAAACTGGGCTGGTTAGAGGCTCCCTCCACCATGAATTGGTCCAAACTGGGCTGGTTAGAGGCTCCCTCCACCATGAATTTGCCCAAACTGGGCTGTTTAGAGGCTCCCTCCACCATTAATTGGTCCAAACTGGGCTGGTTAGAGGCTTCCTCCACCATGAATTTGCCCAAACTGGGCTGTTTAGAGGCTCCCTCCACCATGAATTGGTCCAAACTGGGTTTTTTAGAGGCTCCCTCCACCATGAATTTGCCCAAACTGGGCTGTTTAGAGGCTCCCTCCACCATGAATTGGTCCAAACTGGGCTGTTTAGCGGCTCCCTCCACCATGAATTGGTCCAAACTGGGCTGGTTAGAGGCTCCCTCCACCATTAATTGGTCCAAACTGGGCTGGTTAGAGGCTCCCTCCACCATGAATTGGTCCAAACTGGGTTTTTTAGAGGCTCCCTCCACCATGAATTTGCCCAAACTGGGCTGTTTAGAGGCTCCCTCCACCATGAATTGGTCCAAACTGGGCTGGTTAGAGGCTCCCTCCACCATTAATTGGTCCAAACTGGGCTGGTTAGAGGCTCCCTCCACCATGAATTGGTCCAAACTGGGCTGGTTAGAGGCTCCCTCCACCATGAATTTGCCCAAACTGGGCTGTTTAGAGGCTCCCTCCACCATTAATTGGTCCAAACTGGGCTGGTTAGAGGCTCCCTCCACCATGAATTTGCCCAAACTGGGCTGTTTAGAGGCTCCCTCCACCATGAATTGGTCCAAACTGGGTTTTTTAGAGGCTCCCTCCACCATTAATTGGTCCAAACTGGGCTGGTTAGAGGCTCCCTCCACCATGAATTGGTCCAAACTGGGCTGGTTAGAGGCTCCCTCCACCATGAATTTGCCCAAACTGGGCTGTTTAGAGGCTCCCTCCACCATTAATTGGTCCAAACTGGGCTGGTTAGAGGCTCCCTCCACCATGAATTTGCCCAAACTGGGCTGTTTAGAGGCTCCCTCCACCATGAATTGGTCCAAACTGGGTTTTTTAGAGGCTCCCTCCACCATGAATTGGTCCAAACTGGGCTGGTTAGAGGCTCCCTCCACCATGAATTTCCCAAAACTTGGCTGTTTAGAGGCTCCCTCCACCATGAATTGGTCCAAACTGGGCTGGTTAGAGGCTCCCTCCACCATGAATTTCCCAAAACTTGGCTGTTTAGAGGCTCCCTCCACCATGAATTGGTCCAAACTGGGCTGGTTAGAGGCTCCCTCCACCATTAATTGGTCCAAACTGGGCTGGTTAGAGGCTCCCTCCACCATGAATTGGTCCAAACTGGGTTTTTTAGAGGCTCCCTCCACCATGAATTTGCCCAAACTGGGCTGTTTAGAGGCTCCCTCCACCATGAATTGGTCCAAACTGGGCTGGTTAGAGGCTCCCTCCACCATTAATTGGTCCAAACTGGGCTGGTTAGAGGCTCCCTCCACCATTAATTGGTCCAAACTGGGCTGGTTAGAGGCTCCCTCCACCATGAATTTGCCCAAACTGGGCTGGTTAGAGGCTCCCTCCACCATGAATTGGTCCAAACTGGGTTTTTTAGAGGCTCCCTCCACCATGAATTTGCCCAAACTGGGCTGGTTAGAGGCTCCCTCCACCATGAATTGGTCCAAACTGGGGTTTTTAGAGGCTCCCTCCACCATGAATTTGCCCAAACTGGGGTGTTTAGAGGCTCCCTCCACCATGAATTTGCCCAAACTCTGCTGGTTAGAGGCTCAATCCACCCTGATTTTCAAAACAAATATTGGTGCCAACCTCAACTTACTACAAGGGCCAAATTCACTGCTGGTGACAAGCTCTCCTCACTGCAAGTGCCAAATACACATGTTTCAAGGTGTTTTCCTACTGTCAGAGAGGTGGTATTGAGTGTGTAAAGTGTGTAGTTGTTAGGCTGTGATGTTGGGGTAATAGAGGGTCTTTGGTGTGTTAGATGCCCCCAGACATGCTTCCCCTGCTGTCCCAGTGTCATTCCAGAGGTGTTGGCATCATTTCCTGGGGTGTCATAGTGGACTTGGTGACCCTCCAGACACGGATTTGGGTTTCCCCCTTAACGAGTATCTGTTCCCCATAGACTATAATGGGGTTCGAAACCCGTTCGAACACACGAACATTGAGCGGCTGTTCGAATCGAATTTCGAACCTCGAACATTTTAGTGTTCGCTCATCTCTAGTGTTCGCTCATCTCTAGTAAAAACTTGTAACAAAGTCTTTATTAAATAAAAAAAAACTTATAACTGACAAAAATCCAAAAATCTATTGCTAGATTAAGCTTTATTTGCTGACAGATAATCACATTTTTCTATTTTATTAATATATGTTGTAAAAGATGAGTATTAACCAAAAAGATCCTGAGATTCTAATCTAGTAGCTCCCCCACTGGAGTTCCCTGGAATCTGGTTTAGGTTTTGTAACAGGTTATTTAAACTTGACCCACCAACATCACCGCACCGTACCACTTTATAAAGTGTGCGTGTGAATTGAGTTTTATTACCGTGTTTGGACTTTTATTGTCCTATGCAATGTTAACCACTGTTTCTCTGCTACAACCCATTACTACGAGTTGCTTTGTGAGCCTTTTATAAACCATAACCACTGTGCTGTGTGTCTGCCAGAGAGCTGTAACCACTAAGCTGTGTTTCCATCAGTCACTGTAACCTATAGTTTCTAGCTGTGTGCCAGCTAAATACGGTAAGCAATAAGTTGTGTGCTCAGCCGATATCTGAGACTATAGTTGTGTACCCAGTTAAGACTTGCAACCACTAAGCTTTATAACCATTTGGGACGGTAACGTCCAACATCTGTATCCCTTTGGGACTTTAGCTACTAAACTAAATGCCTTAGTATTATACCCATTAAGCATTGTGACTCCTGTTGGAATACATTTTGAATTGCAATGTGTAGGTCTTATATTCACACCATCACATCATTGTCAACTGGGGTCCCATAAGAGGGCCAAGGGCCGCACCTGAAATGGATCTTCTTGCATGATGCTTGCTGTTTGCAAACCAGTTGACAAACTTCAATCTCAAATTTATTGAATATTTTACCCTTTCCTACAACTGTCTTTTTTGACGTAGGAATAAAAGTTGGGTTTCCCTGGGATTAAGCACATTTTTTTGGGTGTTCTCACACAGAAAGTAGGTGGAGAATAACCTCTCTACATTGCCAAACCTGGTAAGGGAGAATTTTAGGTTAGAATATGAAAGCAGGCCAAGTTCTATAATTGGTTGTATAATATTTCACCATTACAGACCTCGAGCAAATCCTTCAACTAAGAAATAATGGACAGTAGATTTTCTTGCTAAATGAGCTGATAGATTTTCTTCCTCCTTTATATGTTCTGTCAGGGCTATGGAAACGTCTCAACCTTTGAAACAGTGTGCTTTCTCACTTCATAAAAATCAGCTTGTGTGTGGTGGAGATCTACGTTGTACGATGGACTAAGACTAAACAGATGGAAATACATCTGCATGGCTTCAGAGCGGATAAGGGGGCATCACTAAATTCTTTGCTTGGTTTTTCTAAAATCGAATTCCAGAAATATATTGAAATTTGAATGGAAGCCAAATCTCCAGCCCTTCTGCCGGCTTACATCTCAGAGGAAATAGCTTTTGTATTGTCTGTTTCTAGACAAGTGCATGCTTTTATTCTTAACCAGACCATCCTTCTTCTTACTCTCATGTCTCCATCTGGAACCTTTACCTCAATCTTTAGTGTATGGACTATAATGTAAGACTATTATAAGCTGCAACTAAGAAAATAATTGTCTTCATTTCATGTTGCAAAAGATATTTGGTCGCAAATGGCGATATTGCATGCACTCCGTGGTATTAACCCTTTCCCGACATGCGCCGTACTAGTACGGCGCATGTTGGGTGTTTAACTATGGCGGCTGCCATAGTAGACAGCCAACAGCCAACGCTGTAGACAGCCAGCGCTAATGCCTCTGATCGGTCTACAGTCTACGCATGGTCGCCACCATTTTGCCGGTGATCAAGCTCCAGGGCCTACGTCACATTTCCACGACAGCTGGGAGCCTTGTAAAGGCTCCCCAGCCGGTCTGCAGTCTCTTTCTTTTGCAGGCTGGTCTATGCAGCCTGCAAAAGAAATGATGATTTTTTGCAATGCATTGCAATGCATTAGCATTGTAATGCATTGCATTAGTGATCAGACCCCCATGGGGTTCAAGACACCCTTAGGAGTCTAATAAATGCAAAAAAAATAAAATAAAAAAAGTAAAAAAAAAAATATATTTTTTTTTTTACAAAGTATTAAAAATTCAAATCACCCCCCTTTCCCTAGAACACATATAAAAGTAGTTAAATACTGTGAAACACATACATGTTAGGTATCCCTATGTCCAAAATCGCCCGCTCTACAAATCTATAAAAATATTTTTCCTGTACAGTAAACGTCGTAGTGGGAAAAATAGTCAAAAGTGGCAAACCGCCGTTTTTTCACTGTTTTGATTCTGATAAAAATTAGAATAAAAAGTGATCAAAGCAATAGCATTTCCCGAAAATGGTAGAACTAAAAAGTACACCTGGCCCCGAAAAAAAAAGACACCCTATGCATCCCCGTACACGGACGTATAAAAAAGTTATGGCTGTCAGAATATGGTGACTTTTAGAAAAAAAAAATTTAAATACAGTTTTGGATTTTTTTTTAAGGGGTTAAAATGTAAATAAAACCATATAAATTTGGTATCCCCGGAATCGTACCATAACACAGAATACAGGGGACATGTCATTTTGGCTGCACAGTGAACGTCGTAAAACAAAAGCCCGTAAGAAAGTCGCAGAAATGCATTTTTTCTTCAAATCCACCCAATTCTGAATTTTTTTCCAGCTTCCCAGTACATTATACAGAATAATTAATGGTGGCATCATGAAGAAAAATTTGTCCTGCAAAGATTAAGATCTCATATGGCTCTGGGAGCGGAGAAATAAAAAAGTTATGGGGTTTAGAAGGAGGGGAGTCAAAAACGAAAATCAAAAAATGTCATCGGCGGGAAGGGGTTAAAAGCTTCCTAATCTAATATTTTCCGTATAGTTTTTAGGTTAGCTGTAAATCTTTCTCTTAACCATTTTCCAATCACAAGATTACAGATGGTTTTATCATTTACCTTTAGAGATAATGATGGGAATGCTATCTACATTGACAATCCTTTGTGAGACTAGCAAAATGCTGCATAATTTAGTTTATCCACCGTTTTTATCCTAAAGATATGCGGCCTTTTCATATTAAAAAAAATCGTAAGTATGTACATTTATAACGTTGGGCAGGTTTACTGGTACTTGGGCAATAAAATAAATTTTCTGCAATTTTTTTTAGGGCATTTTGATAAGAGGTAAGTGGGAAAAACAAGTGCTTACATTTTTATGGATTTAAATGGATGGATTTTATGGATGTAAATCTATAGAAATATAGAAATACAGTTTGACGCTGTATGTATTATATTTTTCTGTTTGACACCCAGCATAGGGGCATGAAATCATGTGTCCATTCATTTGTAAGGTGGTCCCAACGTGCACATTGAACAGTTGATTCATTTTGGGTTAATCCCCTGACCTGACAGCATCTGTAACTTCTGCATAAGGGAGCTGTCAGTATAGTTAGTGTGCCACCACTTGGCATAGTACTGCTCACTGGTTGCGCAGTATCATGCATTGTAGTGTTTTTGCACTATGTTGTATAATGTGTTACAGTGGGGCAAAAAAGTATTTAGTCAGTCACCAATAGTGCAAGTTCCACCACTTAAAAAGATGAGAGGCGTCTGTAATTTACATCATAGGTAGACCTCAACTATGAGAGACAAAATGAGAAAAATCCAGAAAATCACATTGTCTGATTTTGTGAGAATTTATTTGCAAATTATGGTGGAAAATAAGTATTTGGTCACCTACAAACAATCAAGATTTCTGGCTCTCACAGACCTGTAACTTCTTCTTTAAGAGTCTCCTCTTTCCTCCACTCATTACCTGTAGTAATGGCACCTGTTTAAACTTGTTATCAGTATAAAAAGACACCTGTGCACACCCTCAAACAGTCAGACTCCAAACTCCACTATGGTGAAGACCAAAGAGCTGTCAAAGGACACCAGAAACAAAATTGTAGCCCTGCACCAGGCTGGGAAGACTGAATCTGCAATAGGCAACCAGCTTGGATTGAAGAAATCAACTGTGGGAGCAATAATTAGAAAATGGAAGAAATACAAGACCACTGATAATCTCCCTCGATCTGGGGCTCCATGCAAAATCTCACACCGTGGGGTCAAAATGATCACAAGAACGGTGAGCAAAAATCCCAGAACCACGCGGGGGGACCTAGTGAATGAACTGCAGAGAGCTGGGACCAATGTTACAAAGCCTACCATCAGTAACACACTACGCCGCCAGGGACTCAGATCCTGCAGTGTCAGACGTGTCCCACTGCTTAAGCCAGTACATGTCCGGGCCTGTCTGAAGTTTGCTAGAGAGCATTTGGATGATCCAGAAGAGTATTGGGAGAATGTCCTATGGTCTGATGAAACCAAACTGGAACTGTTTGGTAGAAACACAACTTTTCGTGTTTGGAGGAAAAAGAATACTGAGTTGCATCCATCAAACACCATACCTACTGTAAAGCATGGGGGTGGAAACATCATGCTTTGGGGCTGTTTCTCTGCAAAGGGGCCAGGACGACTGATCCGGGTACATGAAAGAATGAATGGGGCCATGTATCGTGAGATTTTGAGTGCAAACCTCCTTCCATCAGCAAGGGCATTGAAGATGAAACGTGGCTGGGTCTTTCAACATGACAATGATCCAAAGCACACCGCCAGGGCAACGAAGGAGTGGCTTCGTAAGAAGCATTTCAAGGTCCTGGAGTGGCCTAGCCAGTCTCCAGATCTCAACCCTATAGAAAACCTTTGGAGGGAGTTGAAAGTCCGTGTTGCCAAGCGACAGCCCCAAAACATCGCTGCTCTAGAGGAGATCTGCATGGAGGAATGGGCCAACATACCAACAACAGTGTGTGCCAACCTTGTGAAGACTTACAGAAAACGTTTGACCTCTGTCATTGCCAACAAAGGATATACAGTCCTATGAAAAAGTTTGGGCACCCCTATTAATCTTAATCATTTTTAGGTCTAAATATTTTGGTGTTTGCAACAGCCATTTCAGTTTGATATATCTAATAACTGATGGACACAGTAATATTTCAGGATTGAAATGAGGTTTATTGTACTAACAGAAAATGCGCAATATGCATTAAACCAAAATTTGACCGGTGCAAAAGTATGGGCACCTCAACAGAAAAGTGACATTAATATTTCGTAGATCCTCCTTTTGCAAAGATAACAGCCTCTAGTCACTTCCTGTAGCTTTTAATCAGTTCCTGGATCCTGGATAAAGGTATGTTGGACAAACAATTCAAGTTCAGTTAAGTTAGATGGTCGCCGAGCATGGACAGCCCGCTTCAAATCATCCCACAGATGTTCAATGATATTCAGGTCTGGGGACTGGGATGGCCATTCCAGAACATTGTAATTGTTCCTCTGCATGAATGCCTGAGTTGATTTGGAGCAGTGTTTTGGATCATTGTCTTGCTGAAATATCCATCCCCGGCGTAACTTCAACTTCGTCACTGATTCTTGAACATTATTCTCAAGAATCTGCTGATACTGAGTGGAATCCATGCGACCCTCAACTTTAACAAGATTCCCGGTGCCGGCATTGGCCACACAGCCCCAAAGCATGATGGAACCTCCACCAAATTTTACAGTGGGTAGCATGTGTTTTTCTTGGAATGCTGTTTCTTTTTGGACGCCATGCATAACGCCTTTTTTTTTATAACCAAACAACTCAATCTTTGTTTCCAAAATGAAGTTGGCTTCTCCAAATGTGCTTTTGCATACCTCAGGCAACTCTATTTGTGGCGTACGTGCAGAAACGGCTTCTTTCTCATCACTCTCCCATACAGCTTCTGATTGTGCAAAGTGCGCTGTATTGGTGACCGATGCACAGTGACATCATCTGCAGCAAGATGATGCTGCAGCTCTTTGGAGGTGATCTGTGGATTGTCCTTGACTCTTCTCACCATTCTTCTTCTCTGCCTTTCTGATATTTTTCTTGGCCTGCCACTTCTGGGCTTAACAAGAACTGTCCCTGTGGTCTTCCATTTCCTTACTATGTTCCTCACAGTGGAAACTGACAGGTTAAATCTCTGAGACAACGTTTTGTATCCTTCCCCTGAACAACTATGTTGAACAATCTTTGTTTTCAGATCATTTGAGAGCGAGCTGTCCATGTTCGGCGACCATCAAACTTAACTGAACTTGAATTGTTTTGTAGAAAGAAATGGTCCAAAATCCCTTCATCCAGGATCCAGGAACTGATTAAAAGCTACAGGAAGCGACTAGAGGCTGTTATCTTTGCAAAAGGAGGATGTACTAAATATTAATGTCACTTTTCTGTTGAGGTGCCCATATTTTTGCACCGGTCAAATTTTGGTTTAATGCATATTGCGCATTTTCTGTTAGTACAATAAACCTCATTTCAATCCTGAAATATTACTGTGTCCATCAGTTATTAGATATATCAAACTGAAATGGCTGTTGCAAACACCAAAATATTTAGAACTAAAAATGATTAAGATTTATAGGGGTGCCCAAACTTTTTCATAGGACTGTATAACAAAGTATTGAGATGAAATTTTGTTACTGACCAAATACTTATTTTCCACCATAATTTGCAAATAAATTCTTACAAAATCTGACAATGTGATTTTCTGGATTTGTTTTCTCATTTTGTCTCTCATAGTTGAGGTCTACCTATGATGTAAATTACAGACGCCTCTCATCTTTTTAAGTGGTGGAACTTGCACTATTGGTGACTGACTAAATACTTTTTTGCCCCACTGTATATACTGTACATGTTCATGCCGCTTTGGCTAGTGCAGGTTTTTACACTGTTAGAGTTCTGGAACTTTCTAAAAGTTGTATTGTACAATGTACAGTTGTATTGTACTCTCCCACTTCGTCTTACTCTGTTTGTCTATTGCAATCGCTCCTCAGTCCTTTTATCACTGCTTAGACATCTTTTCTCAGTCACTGGACCAGCATTCAGGACTACATCTGACATGAGCCAAGATGAGTCCCTGAGGCGTGTAGATGGGATGCAGACAGTGAGTCAATCTGCACTGCTATCGCTCCCCCAAGTGGTGTCCTGCACATCTCCACTAGTGCCCCCTGCTGCTCCTAGAGTGTTAGCGCCAGCTTTGGAGCTCCCCTCTGCCTTGTGCTCCAAACTGCATTATTATATTACACAGGGCAGCGAATACAAGGTGAATTCGCTCTTTAGGGTTTTCGTTCCCTACACTAAAGCACAACATGAACCTTTTGAAAAATATTTTGCCTATGCATTATATTACTGCATATTTGCAATTTCCTAAATGACATATCAGTCAATTTTGGCAACTAAACAAAAAACACAAAAATTTTGTTTTGTGAAAATTCCCGTGTAGTTCTGTAGTTACGATCGTGTTCAAGGACAGCGCACCTTGCACAGACTGTGATCTATCAGGTAACCTTGTCTGCTGCTTTTGATGTAATGTACAAATCTGCCAGGAACCTTTTAGGATGTTTACAGCAGACAGATTCAGATTACGCCATACAAAAAGGTGAAATGGATAATGGCATAGAATAAATATTTTACTGTGTTCTAGACAAAAATACTCACCCAATGTTTACAGTGATATTAGATTTATTCCTCTATCTAATATTCGGTGTTAAGTCATGTTTCTTAGGAACTCGAAGGGTGGATTGGCTCGAAAAGATGAAAGGAAATGGTCGCTGTACCAAGTAAATGTATTGCATCTCACCAATCATTGTTATAGCCCTGCACGCATTCCAACAGCCAGGTGTATTTTATTACTTTGCTGCTTGGCAAGACATACATAACAATATGGAAAAGCTAAGCATTCATTCTGATGTGGGAAAAGTGTTCAAACAAGAGCCAGCTTTCTGCTTGTTAAAGATAAAATATACCCTGTTTATATGACTTCTCTTTCTCTGAAGAAGGAATCAAAAAGAAGACTTGCAAACACTTATTTAGAGCATGCAAGAAGGTGCGTCATGTTATGTTACACCACTTGTATGGTCTCGGTCTGGTTCTGATCAGCAGCCTTTCTTTTGGTGGGCAGGTCTTTGAGATACATACTGGAAACAAGGGGAAAATATTAAATGATGACAGCAGTGCATTTCTTTTTTTTTGCCCCAAAAAATATGACCTGAAACTAACAGTATTTTATTTTAATCTAAAACATAGTTGGTGATCTTGGATGGAATTTGTAATACATAACACAGCAGGATGAGATGGCTAACCTATGGATGATCATTCCAACCATGCCTGAATTATAGTAGGACAGACTTACATACTGTTTATTACATACTTACATGGTACAGTTGAGTAAAGATATACCGTATTTTACGGACTATAAGGCGCACTGGACTATAAGCCGCATTGCCCATGAGCGCCTTATAGTCCGTCTCGGTTCATATATAAGGCGCACCGGACTATAAGGCGCAGTCCGGTGCGCATTATATCTTATTGAAAGCGGCGGCAGGCAGACTTTGCCAGCGGCCGCTTAACCCCCCGCGTGCCAGCCGCTTCTATTGGAAGCGCTCGGCAGGCGAGGAGGGGCTCTATCAGCAAAATCATGCTGATAGAGCCCAACCGTAAACGTTAGGTTAAACTACCCCCCCCCCCCCCGTTTTAAAATAAAAGCCTGAAACAGAATGTGAAACTTACCGAGCGGTGTAGGGTGGGCGGGCATTCAGGCCTCCTCTTCCTCCGATGTTCCGTCCTCCTCCGGCGCTCGCAAGCTGATAATGGCCAGGGCACATGCGCAGTAGAAGCATTATGATATTGCGCATGCGCCCCGGCCATTATCAGCGAGCGCCGGAGGAGAAGGACGGAACATCGGAGGCAGAGGAGGCCTGAATGCCCGCCCGCCCTGCACCGCTGGGTAAGTTTCACGTTCTGTTTCAGGCCGGCGTGACAGCAGGGCTGCCGGACACTTCCTATTCATTTCTATGGGAGCCGACATGCGAGCGCTCCCCATAGAAATTAATGGACTGCTTTTTTCCATTCATTTCTATAGGGAGCGCTCGCATGCCGGCTCCCATAGAAATGAATGGGAAGTGTCTGTCCATTCATTTCTATGGGGAGCGCTCGCATGCCTGCTCCCATAGAAATGAATAGGAAGTGTCCGGCAGCCCTGCTGTAACGCCGGCGTGTACAGCTGTGATACACGCCGGCGTTCGGTAGTGTGAATGCACCGGTGCCTTTTATGTATGTATGGAAGCGGCACGCAGTCTTTGCCGCCGCTTCCATCCATATATAAGCCGCACCGGACTATAAGCCGCACTTACGATTTCTGAGGAAATCGTAGGTTTTTATGTGCGGCTTATAGTCCGGAAAATACGGTATATCCATCAGGTTCATCCAGAGGCAGGGAGATAGGGGATAAAGGAGAGGGGTGGGAGTGACGTTTAGAGCTATATTTCCTCCTATTAATCTAGAAGAAGAGACGTGTTAGACAAATTTACTGTACGTTTCCATTAAATTTAGTTGGATGACTCGCTGACCCTCGAATTTTCATTTGTACCTGAAATAAAAAGTTGAAAATGCAGGTTCAGGTTTCTGCGAAAGGAACTGTATAATAATCCCTTTTTTCATATAGATGACATACAAACATCTGGATCTTAACCCCTTCTCTAGTAAGAGCGGGCACTGTAGCTGCTGGGTCTCCGCTATTTTACACAGCAGTGTCTGTGATCAGAAGCAAACTTCAGAACTTTCAATTTTGGTGCTGTTTCAAGTGATTTAAATGTCATAATGTCCCAGAATGGTTTAAAAAACAAACAAAAAAAACCCCCTACAATTAGGCCTTATTCACACAATCAGTGTTTGGTCAGTGATTTGCATCAGTGATTGTGAGCCAAAACCAGGAGTGGAGACAGAGATGAAGTCTAGTGGAAAGATTTGCACTTGTTCTGTGCTTTCAACCAGCAGCTGGTGTTGGAACAGTCACTGATGCAAATCACTGACCAAACACCAATGCCTAAGGCCCCTTGCAGACGATCATGGGGTGGTTCAGTGTGGTATCTGGGTTTTTACTGGATGGCACAGTCACCCATTCATTTCTATCAGCCCACACACAACCGCGAAATACAGGCTGACAATCTGGGCCGCAAGACTCAAGACAGTTCCTATTGCTGTCCGTTTTTGTGGCCATGCTTACATGCCTATATTCATTGACATCTGTGTGCCACTGTGCGCCAACCGTGCCGTTCAATGATGGGTGGCGGATAGCACATGGTTGTGTGCAACTGGCTTTACCCTGAAAAAAAATACCTCTTACACAGCATTATACTTGAAAATTTCTAAATTACGGGGTGGGTACGGGGTATATGACATTTTATTTTTAAAGTTTCATAGATAAGTATTAATTAGGTATTGCGAATAACAAAAAGTCAAAAAGTATATAAATAAATCTAAATATAAATTTGGGATGGCCGATATCATATTGACCTGTAGAATAAAGGTAACATATCTTTATATCTCTGATTTTATACCACTTGCAGATGTTTTAAATTTTGGATAAATCCTTTCATGTTAAATTTTCCACAGTCAATCTCCCATTTTACTTTATATTTGTGGCTGATATAATACAATTTTCTGTACCATACCGTACATGCCAATGGTATGACAAATAAAAGCTTACTTATGGAAAAGTGGATTGTTTTCATTACGTTGCAAAGTTAGTTGGACACAGAGCAATACAAATAGAAAACAAGACCAGATACAGGCACCATCACATATGTTGTTGAGCGTACGCCAGCATGTATTATATTAATAATACTCCAATCCAGAATGAAGTAACAACATGCATAACCGTACCTCCAAAAAGCTTTACATTAACAAGACACAGTAGGACCCAAAAAGCTGACGGTTAAAAATATACACAGCTTTACCGAGTGAGCGATTATTTCTAGGATGTAGGTAAATGGCTTACATAATAACGCAAGCGCCACTATTTCCATAGAACAGGTCACTTCTGTATTCAACTACAGACTGGAGGCAGTGGCCAAAAGCAGCTTGGACAGGGTCATGGAATCGCCAGAACCCATCCTTGGATATGCCATAACAGTCTGCCATAAGCAAACCCATCTAAAGGATGAGAATTACTGTATGCAATGGGCAAAAAGAACAAAAGTGTTCATAGCTTTTAATGTCTCAGCTCCTGTAATTCTGTAGGAAATGCCCAAACGTCAGAAGAGAAGGCAATAATTTACTAATGTGTCTCACTACTTTTCTTGTGCACATAATACTATGCTCCTGGAGGAACTAGAAGCCGCTCTATGACCAACCACTAACAAAGAAGGCTGGTAAATACTCTTATTGATGGCCTAATAGGCTAAGGCCCCACATTGTGGAAACGCAGCTTAGGGTAGGTTCACACCTGTGCCTGGTCTCCGCTTTCAGGTTTCCGTCTTCTGCCTGAGAAACTGGACAGGAGACAAAAACTGGCAGTCAGTTTTCAAACCCATTCGTTTGAATGGGTTTGCAAAGTGTCCGCCCGTGTGCGGCTTCTGCCTCTCCGTGGCAAAATCGTTTTTTTTTAACCGGACACAAAGTCGGACATGCAGAACTTTGTGTCCGATTTAAAAATAAACGGTTTCGCCTCGGAGACCAAAAGGTTCTCACGGGCGGACACTGACTGCTGGGTTTCCATCTCCTGTCGGCAGAAAATGGAAATCCACAAAGCGGAGATTGGCACAGGTATGAACCCACCCTTATTTTGTTTCAGATCTTGTTGCGTTTTTTTGAGCCAGCCGTGGATTGAGCGGAAGATAGAAGTATCAGAACTTCCTATATATTTCCCATTCCATTTGTAGCAAGAAAAAAAGCCGCATCTCTGCAATGTGGGGCCATAGCCTAAAGCTGTATAATATAAAGTCTCTAAGTGGACTATTATGATATAAAACCAAAAATGATGAAAACATACAGCTTCCATGCCAAACAGGAACAAAATGGGCAGCCCATAGCGTGAGTCAGCAAACTTAAAAATCTAAAAAAGCTAAATAAAAAGTAAAAAAGGAATATAGCAACAATTTAACATATGTTTTGGTACCCCCTCCCACCCTGCCAAAATAAAAGAGGTAATGATTCTTATAGAGAGATTAACATAAGCAACAGACAGAAAATACAAGTTACTGGTAAAAGCTCCATCAGTAGTGATACGTAAATGAGGAGCGTACTAGTACTACAAAGAACAGGTGCAGCTTCCACTACAAGTTTCCACCTGTCGCAGTGAAGTTCTTCCTCCCACCTCCAGACTCCATGACTGTGCAACTTCTTTAATTGATAACGACAATAACAGTTTTTTTTTAATAGGAAGATTCTTCCCGCACGCATTTCTTTCTTTCTACATTTCTAAAGCTTATAGTTCAGCCATGTTCCCATTTTGTAACCTTTCTGTAACAATTTTGAGTCGGGGAGGAAGGTAATATTTCTTTTTTACTGTTTCAGTTGATTTCACCCTCTCCTAGGAAAGATTACTCCATTCATAAAATCTGCATAATGCATAGGATTAAGGTATCAAGTGCTACTTGAGTGGGAAATGAAGCTGTTTCTGCCAACTTCCCGAAACAAATAGTTTTAGAACTTGTTGGACCAATTTCCTTTCATTTTAGCTAAATCTTGTTTTATTTCTCTTCTACTGCCTATGACTTCAGTTCTGAAATTTATGGCAGGTCTAGGCGATGATTTACATTGGCCGTTAGGGGGCAGAGATAATTTTTAAGTAAATTAAACCACATATTTGCTAATATTTATGCTTGTAAAAGTTATTGTCTGGGTCTGGGCCATAAATAATATTTCCTTCCAACAATCCAATTGTTTTCTTCTAGAAAATAGCTGTCAATGATGTTTAAAGTGTGATAATTCCTTATTTTAAGACTAAGGCCCCATGTAGTGGGCCGCAGCAAAAATGTGTTGTGGGAAAATCGTGGTGGCAATGCATTGTGGTTTTTCCCGCTGTGCTTTTCACAGAAAGTCTATAGAGGTTTCTGCTTCCATTATACCTTTAGGGAAACCTCCAATGTTTCCGTAGGTATAATTGACATGCTGCGATTTCCAAAACCGCAACACGTATTTTTCTCCAATGTGTATTTCATTCACTTAGTAGAGACCCCGGCCTATATTGGGGAGTGGCTCACTTAAAGGGGTTGTCCAGCCAAAAATATACATATTTTTAGCAGCTCAGAATGATTTACATCTTATGAATCCCTGATGTCTTCCAAAGCATTCCGCTCTCCTATCTCTATATTTCATGCTGCAGTGAACACATCTCAACATGATGAACATGTGAACACTGCAGCCAAGTAAAAAGTGTATATATATTCCAATACATTTTTTTTTATGTACATTGTGAGCCCCATATAGGGATCACATCACAATGTACATTTTTTTTATTTTCCTATCAGTATGTCTTTGTAGAGTGGGAGGAAATCCACGCAAACACGGGGAGAACATACAAACTCCTTGCAGATGTTGTTCCCTGCGGGATTTGAACCCAGGACTCCAGCACTGCAATGATAACCACTGAGCCACCGTGTCGCCCATGTATTTCCATACATTATGCAGACATAGTGTCATAATTATCATGCACTACTTATCTAATACCGCCACGTAATTCTCAAATTATACTGCTATATAATGACCAATTAATGCTCCAATAGAAGGCATTTAGTGTACAAAAAATGTCAATATCAATATGCAGAATTTACAAACCCATGTAATACAATGCCATTGTGGTATCATTTGGGGCCAAGAAGAAGTGTCAAACAATGGCCACATAATGCCAAACAGTATCACAGCCATACAGTGCACATGAGATGTCATATCATCATTTAGACACAGTGTCATACCTAGACCAAACTGTACCTGTATTTTGTCATCCTGTTCCTCTTTCCGTCACATAACACCATATAGTAACAAAAAAAAAAAAAAATATATATATATATATATATATATATATGTGCATAGAAATCTTGTTTCAAGTGAAATATTGCAATAAACAATTTCTACACAGATAATAATCAAACCAGTGTTGGCAATGATGAGGTAAAGCCTCAGGCGGCACTATCAGAGGGGGCGGCATGTAGGAGTGCTGGTCTGTGTGATTTGCTCCAGACCATTATTATATGCCGCCCCTCCTGATAGTGGCTGCACTGTTAAATAGATCGGTGTCTATTAAAACTAATGCTGTGTTGCTGCAGACACAGAGAAGACAGACAACACGTCCGCTTCTCTGTGTGGGAGGCGTGATGTGATGACGTCACGCGCCTCCTACGCTGAGATGCATCAGACGTCCTGCGCGCTGTGATGCCCTGTGAAGAAGAGACACCGGCTGCATCCAGCACTCCTTGGTAGGTGAATATAATTTCTTTTTTTTTTAAGATGAGTTGTATTTATTTAAGGGGTCGTTAGGAGGGAGGACTTTATTTATTAACAGGAGTTATGTATATAAGGGCTATTAGGGGCATTATTAATACAATTTTAAAACCCCCCTCCTTGTATTAATAATGCCGATACTAGCCCTTGTATAAATACTGCATATCATTAATACAAGGAGGGTTTATATAGGGGCTATTAGGAGCATTATTAATATAAGGGGGTATTATTAATAAGGGGCACTATTTAAAGAAATAGTTGGGCACAGGCAGTTCTATATACTGCTGGAAAGCCGACAGTACACTGAATTGAGCACACTGTCGGCTTTCACGATCTGTGTCCCTTATGAAGAGCTATTGGTGCCGGTACCGTAGCTCTTCACCGTCAGAAGGGCGTTTCTGACAGTCAGTCAGGAACGTCCTTCTTCACAGCAGCGCCTATAGCGCTGTACTGTGAGAGTGGGGAGGAACTTCCCCCCAGTACTTGTCTATGGACAAGTATTATCAGGAGGGGAGGAGGCGTTCCTCCCCCTCTCACAGTACAGCGCTATAGTCGCTGCTGTGAAGAAGGGCGTTCCTGACTGACTGTCAAAAACGCCCTTCTGACGGTGAAGAGCTATGGTACTGGCACCATTAGCTCTTCACCTAGGGCACAGATCATAAAAGCCGACAGTGCGTTGAATTCAGCGCACTGTCGGCTTTCCAGTGGTATAAAAAAAACACATGTGCCCCAACTCATGAAAGGTCCTCTTTAAGAGGCTTTGTGTAGGTGAGGACAATATGGGTCAGGTGCCTGGAGAAGTGAGGAGTCAATGATGTCTGTGTTGAAAACTTTACAGAGACAAACCACACGCTGGAAGAAGTGGTCATGGAGGTCCAGATAGGATAGAAACGGGAAATGTGAGCGATTAGTCAGGGACATCTGCGGTAAGTCAACACAAAATGTAACGCAATGTATCACTGTAATGTTACCACCCCCCCCCCCCCAGGCAGCAGAGAGGCTAGGTTCACCACTGATCTCAAAGCAACTGTAATGTGCATATACATCGACATATATATGTATTTCATACACAAATTAATATTGTGTTCCAAGGCTGATGTAATAAAATTTGCTTTGTGTTAATGTTGAGCAATAATCTTACACAATCCTAAATCTAAAAGCCCTGAATACTAAACTCAAAATTTAATTTCAGTAATTGTACTAAAGTTACAGCAATGACCGGGAGGGAATTAACGTGTAATTAAATAATACTGCCATATAATAAATTACTTATTGCCGTCACTTACGTATTTTTGGAGACACAAGATCGTTTTTCATGAATGTGTATTTCATTAATAATATGAACAGCTACATAATTCAGAATCCTTTTCTAATCCCTTTGTATTAAATGGTCTTTTCATTCATGAGGGTGTAAAGAAAAACTTGATTTGCTGTATGTAGTTTTTCTATGCAAACTACATTAGACATCAACAAAGACCTAAATAAGTATTTCCTTCCCTTGAACATTTTTGCAAATACAATGAAGAATATTGATCATTGTTTTGAGTGGTTACAAGGTTTTTCAGATGTGAGAAAACAACACAATGCTGCTTACAACTCACAGGAATGAGACTAGTAGTAGCTATGTTGTAATGATAAGCCAAGGGCTCTCAACTGATTAAACCAGCCCACCTCCCAAATTGGGCGAGGTTAAGGGGAGCCTGCGGTGTACCCGGTGATGGTAGCTCCAACAGTTCCTGTTCTAGTTTAAGAGGAGCCCTCTCCAGAGCGGATGATGGTGGTTGAACGGGCCTTGATGGTAATTGTAGGAACAACTCAGGAGGCAGCAGTGCAGTTGAATCAAATTATGTAACTTTCTGAGGTGACAGAAAACCCATGCCACTCCCTGGATGGGGGCAGTAGGAGTTCCACTGTGGGTGATAGTACTGAACTTGGTCATGTTTCTTCCACAGCATGGGGTCCAAAGGATCTCCAAATACCTATGGAATTGTAGGGTCTAGGATGTGAGATTCTGGGAAAACTTAACCTCCAAATTTAGACACTTTCTCTTCCTTCAAGGAGCTGACAGCAAATATTCCCTGTCTCAGGGCAGTAGCAGTAAAGATGCTGGTCAGGTGGCTCTGAAAAGATTCCACCACACTTCCTACATTAGGCTGGGTTCACACAGGGTTTTTTGGTCAGGATTTTGACGCGGAAAAAAGAAACGACATGCCTTTTCTTGAGGCAGATTCCGTGGCAGAGTCCGCTGTGTGAACAGACCCTCCCGACTAGGCCCAATCATTTGGGCCTAATCAGGAGCGGGATGCCATGATGGAATGCCGATACAGTGCACTGGTATCTCATTGTGGCTAGACTGTGGTGAAAATGTCGGCATTGGAAAAGGAACAGGAACTCCTCTTCATTTTTCGCTGTGTGAACATATCCTAAGAGAGACAGAGAAAACTTTAAAACTCTGCAAAATGTTTAATAATTTCTAGTTCCACAAAATGTTTAAAGAGGACCTGTCATGGATTTGGGCACAGGCAGTTTTATATACTGCTGGAAAGCCGACAGTGCGCTGAATTCAGTGCACTGTCAGCTTTCACGATCTGTGCCCCGGGTTTAGAGCTATCGGTCCCGGTACCGTAGCTGTTCACAGTCACAGGGAGTTCCTGACAGTCTGTCAGGAACGTCCTTCTTCACAGCAGCGCCTATAGCGCTGTACAGTGTAAGCGGGGAGGAACGCCCCCCTCCCCTCCTGATAATACTCGTCTATGGATGAGCACTGTGAGCAGAGGGAGGGGGGAGTTCCTCCCCGCTCTCACAGCACAGCACTATAGCTGTCAGGAACTGTCAGGAACGCCCTTCTGACTGTGAAGAGCTATGGCACCGGGACCAATAGCGCTTTACCCAGGGCACAGATTGGGAAAGCCGACAGTGCGCTGAATTCAGCGTACTGTCAGCTTTCCATCAGTATATTACACTGCATGTGCACAAATCCATGAAAGGTCCTCTTTAACTTATTTAAAATCTACAAATTTAAACATGTTATATGTGCAGGAGTTCCCCTTTAAGTTGTGATGTATGTTTGTGCTATATATAACAATACCTATCAGCATTTGTATTTCTGTAAAGTCATATAGTTTTCCAATCCCGGCTAAGATTTTAGTACCAGTATGAACAGGTTTTTATTTGCCTTTCAGCCTGAAGGAGAGAAGTATGGGAGAGAGCAGGCACTGACGTCAGCTTCCTGTGGGAGCTATATGTGGCTAGGACTTGCTGAGTAACTGCAGGAGTCAGAGCTGGGATTATTACTGCTGACCAGAGTTTGTCTGGCTCAGGATCAATCTGTGAAGTTGGACAGGATCATGCCTGACACAGTGAACAGGACGGAATAAGGGAAAGAGTCAAGCTCTGGCTCCAGCCTGTCGGCCCACTGAGCAGGTTGATGAATGGCCTCAGCTTTAAGAGCATGCCACCCAGGCCAGTTCACTGCAGCCACAATGAGTTACAGTTACCCAGGATCTCTCCTTCACCTTCCTCCCTCCCTTCTTCTCCTTACTGCATAAACACTGGCTCTCTGACTGTCTTCAAAGTGCAATCTTGTCGCTGTGGGAGTTTGTGGCAGACAAGGATCGCCCTGCTTCTGGCATGGTCACTGAGCCTGGCAAATAAACACTGCAGTACTTTTGGTTTTTCAAGGCAAAACAGGTCCTCTAATCTGTCAAGACTTTGTTCCCAAAGACGGCATGAAATCCCACACATAGTTACTATGCAACCTGCCTTGTGTGTACGACTGCGAATAACATAGGAGGAACTTAAACATCACTTTTTTTTTATTGTAGCCTATTAACATTTTTCTTAAGAGTCTTTCCAAACATAAAGGTTATGCTGTCATCCCAAAGGAGAATTGTGCTGGAGACATGAATTCTTCCCACCAGCCTCTATTCTTCTGGCATATGTTTTTATTTTTACAGATGATTTCATTTGTAAAGTGATTTTTTTTCTTACTTTTTTTTTCTTACAAGCTTGCACAAGAACAAATCCACTCTTTCCTAAACTATCCGTATGGATATATAATTTCTGTTTTCTGCTTCTGGTCTGGTTTAGTTTTAATTTGTGCTGGAATTTTAGGTAATTTCATTCTAATGTAATTAATAGATCATTAGTAAAAGAATCATTTTATATGTAATTACTTCAAAATAGATATTAAAATGTGTCAACACAAAGTTTGACAATTGTAACAAGCAGCTATGGACACAGCTCAGGGAAAAATATGGCGCCTAGTACCTGTAATCCGGAAAGAGAATTAAAGCTGAGGCTACGTGACATTTGGATCTGCATGAGTAACACTGACATTTGTGGGATTACGCCAAGTTCAGTGTTTCCCTATGGGACACAAGGGCGTGGGCCGCCTTGTGAGTGTTACAAAAAGTTTATTTTGTGAGTTGCATCGTAACTGGATGACTTGCCAAGTAAACTGTGCCGCGAGCACCATTACACAGAAGACAAGTGGCATGGAGTGCCCGAGGGACCCTTCATCATGATCTCAGTGCAACCTCCTCATCACTGTGTCACCTCAGGGTCTGTAAGTAAGAGGATTTGGCAACAAAAGACACTGTGACCAGTGTAACTATCCTCTTAGGCCTGTACCAACTGCATCATCTCCACACTGCTGGGGTCTGAGTCATTGCAATAAGTCCCCCACGAGGCCACAACAGACTCTTTATCACTTTTTATTTAGCAGTTTTCCTTTGTAACTGTACTATGTAGGTTGCAAAAGAGAATAGAAAAGTAGTTATAAACCACTTCAATCTTTTATGGGGTGTCTCTTACTGAACAACCAACCTGCTCCAGCTAGATTCCGGGAACTTTTAACCTGTTCTGTACAGTTACAATGAATGGGGTTAAGATAACCCTTTAATAGTCCCACCATGGGGAAATTCAGTGTGTTACAGCAGCATAGATAATACAGTATTATATTACAATAAAGAACACATACAATCTCATAGCAGACAGAAAAGATACTAGGAGTCATAGCAACTAAGAAGAAAAAAGAAAGACTTCAGGATCATTTAGTTCTCTGTGCGGAGTGATCTTCACTTAGCCTGATGTTGATTATACAGCCTGACCATAGTTGGGAGGAAGGATCTTCGATAGCGCTCCTTCTCACACTTGGGGTGAAACAGCCAGTCACTGACAGTACTGCCCAGTGCTATCACAGTCTCATACTCAGTCTCACACATCTCACATCTCGTACATAGGATGTGAGTTGTTCTCTAGCTTGGAGGTCACCACGGACAGTATCCTTCTGTCACCCACCACCTGTACTGGGTCCAGGGGCTCCCCAGGAAAGAGCTAGTCCTTCTAACCAGCCTGTTAAGTCTATTCCTACCCCTGGCTGGTATGCTACTCTCCAAGCAGGCCACTCCGAAGAAGATGGCTGATTCTACCACAGAGTTGAAAAAGGTCCTAAGAAGTGGCCGCTGGACTCCAAAGGCCCTCAGCCCCCTGAGCAAGTAGAGCTTGCTGTGACCCTATTTGTGCAGCCCATCCAGGTGATCAGCCCAGTCCAGCTTATTATTGAGGAGCACACCCAGATACTTATAGGTCTTGACTATCTCAATGCCTGTCCCCTGGATGTCCACCAGATTCGGAGCATTTCTCCATGTACTAAAGTCCACCACCATCTCCTTGAGGCATAACAGGTTAATATAAAATTGAGATGAGCTGATATAGAAAGTATACTAGTTAATTGTGTAACACTGCATCTCCATCTTGTCCGTTTAAGGCTGAAGCCCCATGTTGGGAAAACATGTTGCATTTCCGCTACAGTTTTTCGACAGTGTTTTGTTTTGTTTTTTTGCTGCATTTCGCTACATGGGGCCTTAGCCTAAAAGTGTTTTCCCGTGAATAGAAACATATTTACATTTGTGGACAATATTTAAACATTTTGCAAATGCAAAAAGTTTTAATTTTTCAGAGGTTTAAAGACTGTTTTTGATCATCTTGGTAGTGAAAGTTGATCAGTTGCCAATGGATATGACCATGGATGCGAAAACTTTCTATGGTCTGGAACATCTAGACATGATTTCCTTATTGTGGACAGGTTATCAGGTAGGGACACTACATGTATGATAACATGGATATAATAATTGAGTCCCAATCATAGAAAGTTGCTGCATTCATGGTTGTATCTATTAGCAACCCAATCAAGACAACATTTTTTGGGTGGAATCCTGGTGGACCCCATCATAGTCTATGCTGCTTTTTAGGCCAGGGCCGCACGAGACGAAAACACTGCGGGAAAAATCGTGATGTTTTTAGATTATACCTACAGAAATGCTGACTGTTTCCCCATAGGTATAATTGTAATAGAAAGTCTGCAGAGGAAAACTCAGCGAACTTTCTGTCTAAAGCGCTGTGGGAAGAACTGCGATGCATTGTCACTGCAGATTTTCCTGGAGCGCATTTTTGCTGTGGGACGTCCCTTGTGGCCTTAGCCTTAAGTGAATTGTATTTCCCTTTTCGGGTCCCTAAGCGGCCTTAGAGAACAGAAACCCGAATGCAGGTGTGAACGTAGCGTAAGATGGTTAGCGACGAACGTGAAAACGCTGCAAAATTGAAGGATTTAGATTAGCAAAATTGTTTAACTTTTAATTGCCTACAAATTTAAGCTTGGTTATGTTCGTGGTTAACCCCTTTAAGTCCTTAGCTGGGGTAAATGGCACATACGGCATATGAGTGACCTCAGCCCAACAGACTGGGCTTTCTTTGTCCTCATATCACCGACTGGAAAAATAACAATGCTAGAACTGACTAGATCTAGTGTGCCCATTTATCTTGATGTCTCTGTCCTCATGGTGCCCTCGTTTTAGTGTTTTTTGTTTTATAGCACATTTTTTCTCAGTCTGTTTTCCTAGCGTAGAAGGACAATGTCATAAACTTTACCTGTGAAGTGTAATTATGCCGAATACCAAGAGAATAGCCATGACTATCTGCACAAGAGGAATAATGATGATGATAAATGTAATTATCTATATTGTATGTAACAGCGATTACTTTATATATATACGATCTTCTAGATGCTCCATCACGTATTATCTTATTTTTTACCCAGCACTGCTTATAAAATTTGCTGTATTAAAGCATAAATAGACAAAAATGGATGTTTTCTAAGCGCTAGCTCTTTAATGTCTGCTGTTATTGCTCTCAAGCACCTGCTTGCACTCCCACATAATAATGCATGCACACACAAGTGTAAACCTCAACAAGAACAGGTTCATTTCTCAACAACAGGCAGTTGCTGGCGTTATTCCTTGGTGTTTTACCTCCCCTCTGGCTAATTCCTTTTATAAATTATTGAGAAGGAAGCGCGCAGTATGTCTAAACCTGCTCAATAAAGGAAAGCTACAGGTAAAAATGTTATACAGTAATGTGATAGAATCTGCACAAAATCTTCTGCAGGTTTCTGTTTGTGATGGAAGCTGCTCTTTATTTTAGTGGATTCACAGGATACAATTCATGAGAAGCTCTAGAATGGCTGGATCAATATTGACGTCTCTCTGATGTTATGCGGGCCCTGTTACACTCACACCATGCAGAAGAAAACTAATATTTGCCCATAAATGTAAGATATAGCAACGCAATAAGATTATAGCATTATACAAAAATAAAAATTATCCTCTGTCCTTGGGAAAAATGATTCATTTATGACTGGTGGGGGTTTGACCGGTGAGAATAGGGGGGTATTTTACCCCCATTGTGAATGTAACTACGGTGGATGCAGGTGCATGGAGTACAATGGAGTCTACTACCTCAAAAATTGCTTGTAAACTAGTTACAGTATATAATGGTGGGGCTGTTAGTGACATAGTGAACATAGTGACATAGTGAAGTTTAGTGCATATGCAAGTGAGCAGTTTAGGCTACCTGGGATGTGGGTATGTCTGCCGGAGCAGTGTTTTTGTATGTGATCGCTGCACATCAGGACCTGCCATTTTTCATTTTAGGGGTTGTAGCTAAATGGCGACCACTAGTGAAAGTGGATGATGTGCCAGGCATTTGCATATGGATTAAAAGACTGATTCCCTTAACAGCAACATTGCAAGTTAATGCAAAAAAAAAAAAAGTATGATCACTACGCTGCTGACTACCCCAATAATTCATTTAGAAGCCATATCGGTGGTGGCAAACATTCTTTAATTCAGCCATGGGTTTCTCATTGCTTGTTCAGCAACAATGAACATGATTTGTCCTCACTGGTGCCTTGAGTTTTTGGCTTGTGCAGAGACAATGGCATACCTATCATAGAGGCAGAGTAGACCATAGCTATAAGACCCCTGGAGGGAGGAGACCCCTAGGCTCCTCTCACAACACTTCTTCTTTTGATGTCTAGTAGTAAAAGTATCATAAATCCTTCCATCTTGCTCATGTGTATTGAGTTTTATGGTATAGATAATTAAGCCTTATATTAAAAAAGACCAGTAGGCCGCTATATAGTCAAGTAAAGCAAACTGTAGAGAAAAATGTAACAGAAAGGGTTACTGCCAGTCAGCCGGACTAGTGGACTCTGTAGATAGAGGTAAGAACACTATTTTAATCGTTGTTTTTTTTTAATTTTTATTATTTACTTAAAAATGTCCAGAGAAAATACATTGTCCTGTGTGTGTGTGTGTGTGTGTGTGTGTGTGTGGGGAGGAGGTGGCGGCGACCCAATTCAGAAATATGGATTCCCATGGCTTCTATGTTTACTCCTGCTGATATGACTGTATTTGCATTCAGAATCTATGTTATAGTGGGACACTTCCTATACCTCTGTGTTTCTACATCTTAAGGTCCATATGCATGAATATTGTATTATATAAGTATTCTCCTAAACAGGTATTTTTGTGAATGAATAATACATTTATCACAAGTACCATATACGGCATACAAAGCTTTGAATTCTATCATAGTGTGATACAGCCAGTATATGTGATTGGAGCATAATTAATGAAATATTGAAAAATGAATGATCTGTTATCTTACAATGCCAGCATGTGGCCTATTACCCTGTGACATTCCATGTAACCTGTCACTTGGTGGTTACCCTATTCAAAGTCTAGCTGACTGTATAGATAAGGTGCCCATCTACAATACTGTAGCCATAGCATAGAGCTATTGTTTATAATACAGAGGCATGTAAGTGCCAGAAGCTATAGAAATGTATAGAATGTTAGACAGTAGGAATTCATGCTACGCAGAGCACCTCTAGTTTTATAAGGAAAACTGTTCTAGTACGAACATTTCAATACATTAATTTTTCTAAATTATTGTGTTTGGGGATTTTGCTCTTTAACTACAGTATGGGCTATCTCTGGTCCATACTGGGGCTACACCTAAGCAGACAATAGGAGCAAGTGACGTAGGGTTGTGCACTGAGGATTGTAGCCTAGAGTTATGTCTATAACAATATTGTCATACATATGAACACAGTGATGAAGAGGAAGATAATGTAGTGTGGAATTATCAATCATAATACTTCATTGACCACATTATCATGATGAAATGATATGTCTTACATTTGTTTAATTCAGAACCATGGACAGGGGAGTGCTGTGATTGGATTTGTGTGGTCATGCTTTGGTTGCGCAAACACATGTACCCACACACTTAAGTGATCTGGCTCTGTGGAAAATGTATTTAATAAAGTTAAATGGAGTCTTCAGATGCTGAACTCATGTCACTGCATCTGCCAGGGCACTCATTTTCATTGGAGGTCTGTGCCCATTGGGACCTGTCAATCTTTGTGTAAGGGAACATTGTGGGAGGTGAAAACGGGTGCACTCCGGAGGGCAACAAACAGCTCATTTACATATGGATTAAAATGTGATGTTCTAGTTCGCAAGATTGCACCTTAATACAATAATGTTTGCTTTGTACTATTAGCCACTATAAGAGCATATACAGTAAGTGACTTAGAGGTGATTTTGGTGCTGATATATACATAGTCACTTGTACATTCACAGATGATTGCAAATACATTATATATATTATATATAATCAGTATAAACTCCCTACGAGAGATACCTAAAGTTCCCCTGACCTATTTATCTGCAGGGCTGGGTTTATATGCTGGGTTGTGTAGACAGACTGACATATCTAGTGTCAGTCAGGTAAGTTTAGTAGCTGACATACCATAGGTACCCAAAAATTAGAGGTTCGAAATAAACCCATACATTGTACTTGGACAGGGGTCCTGTTGTAGGTGCCAGTCTGGCTCATCTAATAACTAGCGATCTTTTTAGGCGGGATCGAGGTCTCACATTAGTTCCCACTCTGCTTGGCTACTAGGCTAGCATTCCAGGTAGGGTAGAGTGATTGGGAAAGATGGGATCTTGATCGGCGATCGAGCAAATTTCACGATCGCGATCAGCTGGAAAGTGATCAAAAATTGGATTTTATAAATGATCCTGAAATCTCAAGATTGGCTCAACCCCACTCACAACAAATCAGTTCATTTTATTTTTTTTTACACATGAATTGATACTATTGTGAATGTGCCCCAAGTGATTGTCTTTATCTCTCAGTTAGATGAATGGGACAGAAAAACTCATGTAAACTGGTGCAAATGATGCTGCTTGTACGAAAAAATCCTGTTCCAGGACCATTTCTTGTTTTTTTTTTTTTTTTCAGGGACACCACTGAGGGCTTCGCAGTGATATTTTTTTCCACTGTTGACTATGTATTGCTATAGATTTGACCTTAAATGGATGTCCCTTTTAAGTTTAAATAAGATTTGGGTAATTGAAATTTTTTTTTTTAAAAAAAACGTATCCTCACCTGTCCCAGTAGCTCCGGTGTCTCCATGTTTCGGACATTTAAAGAGCATTGTCTTGTAAAATTCCTGAATGTATCATGTACTGTCACACACTATCATAATAAACAGGATGCGATGCAATAGCCATCTATGACTCCTTATGTAGGAGCTTAGAATATGGTTTTATAGTTCACAAGAACTCGCGGTCAGCTGCTTGTTTTGATTATTCATTCAAAGTTTTCCTATGTTACCCCATGCTGGCATCTCAAGTGTTTATATATGTTTATGCAGTATACATACAGATCTATGAGAGATTTATAACAAAGGATCATGTGTTGGTATAATGAAGTCAAAAATTTCTTAATATTCTGAAAACAAAGATATCAGTGTAAAGTTTAGGTTACAATGACAAGTGAAATGTTTCTCATGGAGTGCCCAGACACAAGGATGTGCATACAGTAACATGTCAGACTGATTTTCTTGGATTTGCTTGGTGAATGTCTATCTGCATCTGGAAGTGATTCAGAAAGGAAGTTCTTCCAGCCTATGACCAATTCAAGAGTTTGATTCCCACATAGTATCTGGAATCGCTTCAGGAAACCACATTCCTGCATTTTATCCAGATCTGGCAATATTACATCCACTAGACATGTTAGACCACCTCATCTGTGGAATGACTACAAAGTCTAGAGAAGGCTCCTGTGAGACTATAAATGACGCGCTGTTCTTAGGCAAGTCACACAATATGCTTGAAGATAATGAGTAGAAATTGAAGGTATTAAAGTCTCACCGTGTGATAACGCCTTAGTCCTGGCTTCACATGTGCACAGTCCATTTCTATAAGATTCATATTGTAATCAAAATACATCAGGATCACTGTAATAGAACTTTCTTGGGCTTTGTTCACACTAGCGGCCTGTTTTACATTGTTACATACCGATAGATATGATTTTTTTTTTGTTTTAAATGTAGATTGTGAACCCTACATAGAGCTCACAATGTACATTTTTCCCTATCAGTATGTCTTTGGTATATGGGGTGAAGATCCATGCAAACACAGGGAGAGCATACAAACTCCTTGCAGATGGTTTTTTGCCCTTGGTGGGATTTAAACACCAGGACTCTTGCGCTGCAAGGCTGTAGTGCTAACCACTGAGCCACCGTGTACCAAGAGCTTGCACCTATGTCACACATGGTGCCCAAATATATAGAAAAGCGGTGGCACAGGATGCGGTTACATTCTGAAAATGAGTGATTTACATTGATATTTGGATCCTGACTGTACAAACAGGAATTACCAGAACTGACTGGGAGGAAAGGGAACATTTTAAACAGAGGCTTACAATTTTTAAAAACCAAACAGAATTGACCTCAACAATCCTCCTCTAGTTTTGTATGCCTTTGGTACTATAGGGTATGTTCACTCGGAGGAATTTACCACGGATTTGTGAGCAGATTTCACCCCCGAATCTGGAGTAGATTCCTCCCGGAATCTGCCTTCCATTGTTTTCAATGAGGGGCAGAGATCGCAGCAGAATGTGCAAAAAAGAAGCATCCTGCTGGATTTTGCCATGGATTCTGCAGCTGATTCAGTCACAGAGTCCTTGACTCGAGGCTCCCATTTATTTGGGCCTAATCAGCAGCAGAAATCCACAATGGAACCAACATCCCGCCATAGCTAGTCCGTGGGCTAAAATGCTGGAGGTGGAAAATAAAGAGGAATTCCTCTTCATTTTCCACCATGTGAACATACCCTAAGGTAGCTTTTTTTCGTCTTAACATTTTTGTTTTTTACTCCCCACCTGCCAAAAGCCATAACATTTTTTTTTTTCATTCACAAGAGGGCACATTTTTTGCAGAACAAGTTATCATTTCTGGAAGTGGTTGAGGAAAGAGAAGAGTTGCGCTGCAACTACCAAAACTTTGAGTTCGCGTGTTCGTCCTAGAACCTTCCTCTGAGGACCGGGGAGAACTTGCTTTATCCGAATAGGATGTTTGAGAAGATTGTATATAGGTGGAAAGCCTTTTTGACTAGGGCTGCAAACGATAGGGACAACTGGTCATCGCGTAGACTAACGGTGCCAGACAATAAACAACAATGGAGCGTATAGCCCCTCTGCTCCACGTATTGCGCTCCTTTCAAAGAACTTGATATAACACACCTTGAAGTGAATCAACAGGCCTTTATTCATGTATAGATAACGTGTTTCGGGGTATGATTGCCAACATGCAATGCGCACACCCCTTCATCAGATCTTTGTGCCTGACGATATGAGCTCGGTAGGAAATGCAGCCGACGCTGTGTTTCGCACCCTTTTTTAACATGCTGCCTTGGCACATTTTTTGTAGAACAAGTTGTCATTTATATGGTATCATTTCATATTCTGTTTGAGATACTGGAAAGCTGGAAAAAAATCATAAAGGGAATTAGAAAAAATTGCATTGGTGTTGTTTTCGTATGGGTTTAGTATTCTTTTGATGTTGGCTATGCAGCCAAAATGCCGTGTTACCTGTATTCTGTTATTACTGTACCAAGTTTATATAGTTACTGTTATGTTTTAACATCCAAAACTTTGAAAAATAAAAACATTTCTGAGGCGCCATATTCTGACATACCTTTTTTTGATTTTCACATACGGTGCTGCAAAAACGTTTTTTCTGGCAAGGCAAGTTGTAGGTTTTTTTCATATCATTTTAAAAACATTTTGATAGCTTTTCATTCAATTTTTTTTGGAAGGCAAAAAATTTCTGGAAAGGCAAACTCAATTTTGTTTCCCACTATGGTGGTCACCGTATGGGATAGATATTTTTATATGCTTATAATTTGGTCATATTCGGACGTGTAGATACTTAATGTTATACTACTTGCTGTTTATTTATTTGCACATACCTCAGTCATATTTGATAGTGGATCTCATGGATCAGAGAGGACTCTCCTCAGCTTCTGAGCAGGCTCCATGTCTAAACTCCCAACATCTGCCATTCTATGACAGTGGATGATAGGGGGCATTCACCCGTTGGAAGTTGGCGCTGATTCTGGCACAATAACACGCGGCAGAATCAGCACTGAAAAAAAGACTCCCATTGACTTCAATGGGTTCTGTTTACCACTCGTAACCCATTGAAATCAATGGGACAAAAAGCCTCCCATTGATTTCAATGGGTTCCATGCAGTAAATGGAACCCATTGAAGTCAATGGGAGTCTTTTTTCAGCACCGATTCTGCCGCGAGTTTTTATGCCAGAATCAACGCCAACTTCCTACGTGTGAATGCCCTCTTAGGACGGGATTAAACTAGTTAGAGGGGAAATGGTGCAGTTAACCACAGCAACAAATCATGTTACAGCTCACATTACAACAGTCCTATTATAATAACATACTGGAATTTGATTGGCTATAAGGAGCGACTTCTCTACTTTTCCCTCGCTCTATTTTGATAAATTTGCTGCAATGTATGTAGTGAGACCCTAGTTATATGTACAGGTGTAGACAAGCATAACATGGTCCAGCAGCCACAATCCTCAAGATCTCAGGTCGGGTGTAAAGGCACCATATAAGCTTATTCTACAAACGAGAGAATTAAACATCTTGCTGTGCTCATAGCAAGGAGTCTCCTATAAATGTAATCCTGCATAGAAAGTTGTCTAAGTAATGTTCTCATCTTACTAATGAATCCCTTTCATGTGTGTTAACATATGCCGAGGAAACAGCAAGTCAGTTTTATAATCCTGCCCGGTAAACAGTTTCTACTAAACAGCTGAGTCACTCAGTCTCTGACATATCCGTCCATTCATTTCTTGCATCGTCCTACAATAACTTTCTTATGCATAGCTATGTAGCATATCATATAAATGGCAGTATTACATGGGAAATCAGGTAGCCTAGATTAGTATTGTAGTTTGCATATTTTGTCGATCCCATTATCAATGGGACTATCTATAAAATTGTCTTATTATTAGAGATGAGCGAACAGTGTTCTATCGAACACATGTTCGATCGGATATCAGGCTGTTTGATGTGTTTGATTCGAATCGAACATCACGTGGCAAACTCCAAAAAAATTTGATTCCCCTCCCACCTTCCCTGGCGCTTTTTTTGCACCAATAACAGCGCTGGGGAGGTGGGACAGGAACTACGACACCGGAGGCATTGAAAAAAATCGGAAAAAGTCATTGGCTGCCGAAATCAGGTGACCTCCATTTTAGACGAATAGTGGATTTCAAATCCGGGTCATATGAGAATGTGAACTTTGTGACTAAGAGACAGGGATAGCTGTACAGGCAGGGATAGCTAGGGATAACCTTTATTTAGGTAGGAATGTTATTAAAAATAACTTTTTGGGGCTCTATCGGGTGTGTAATTGTGATTTTTGTGACATAAACTTTTTCCAATAGGAATGCATTGGACAGCGCTGATTGGCCAGAGTACGGAACTCGACCAATCAGCGCTGGCTCTGCTGGAGGAGGCGGAGTCTAACATCGCTCCACACCAGTCTCCATTCAGGTCCGACCTTAGACTCCGCCTCCTCCGGCAGAGCCAGCGCTGATTGGTCGAATTCTGTACTCTGGCCAATCAGCGCTGGCCAATGCATTCCTATGGATTCCTATATTCACACTCGGCTCTGCTACATCACACACTCGGCTCTGCTATATCAGATGGGCTGACCGGCACATCAGATGCAGCAGAGCCGAGTGTGCACACTCGGCATTGCTACATCACACACTCGGCTCTGCTATATCAGATGGGCTGACCGGCACATCAGATGTAGCAGAGCCGAGTGTGCACACTCGGCATTGCTACATCACACACTCGGCTCTGCTATATCAGATGGGCTGACCGGCACATCAGATGTAGCAGAGCCGAGTGTGCACACTCGGCTCTGCTACATCACACACTCGGCTCTGCTATATCAGATGGGCTGACCGGCACATCAGATGTAGCAGAGCCGAGTGTGCACACTCGGCATTGCTACATCACACACTCGGCTCTGCTATATCAGATGGGCTGACCGGCACATCAAATGTAGCAGAGCCGAGTGTGCACACTCGGCTCTGCTACATCACACACTCGGCTCTGCTATATCAGATGGGCTGACCGGCACATCAGATGTAGCAGAGCCGAGTGTGCACACTCGGCATTGCTACATCACACACTCGGCTCTGCTATATCAGATGGGCTGACCGGCACATCAGATGTAGCAGAGCCGAGTGTGCACACTCGGCTCTGCTACATCACACACTCGGCTCTGCTATATCAGATGGGCTGACCGGCACATCAGATGTAGCAGAGCCGAGTGTGCACACTCGGCATTGCTACATCACACACTCGGCTCTGCTATATCAGATGGGCTGACCGGCACATCAGATGTAGCAGAGCCGAGTGTGCACACTCGGCTCTGCTACATCACACACTCGGCTCTGCTATATCAGATGGGCTGACCGGCACATCAGATGTAGCAGAGCCGAGGGTGCACTAGAACCCCTGTGCAAACTCAGCTCACGCTAATAGAATGCATTGGCCAGCGCTGATTGGCCAATGCATTCTATTAGCCCGATGAAGTATAGCTGAATGTGTGTGCTTAGCACACACATTCAGCTCTACTTCATCGGGCTAATAGAATGCATTGGCCAATCAGCGCTGGCCAATGCATTCTATTAGCGTGAGCTGACAGGGATTTCCATGAAATAAAGTGACTTTTATGCCCCCAGACATGCTTCCCCTGCTGTCCCAGTGTCATTCCAGGGTGTTGGTATCATTTCCTGGGGTGTCATAGTGGACTTGGTGACCCTCCAGACACGGATTTGGGTTTCCCCCTTAACAAGTATATGTTCCCCATAGACTATAATGGGGTTCGAAACCTGTTCGAACACTCGAACAGTGAGCGGCTGTTCGAATCGAATTTCGAACCTCGAACATTTTAGTGTTCGCTCATCTCTACTTATTATATTGTTCATTAGACTGTTCTCTTGGAACCATATCTGACATTTTACTGTTCTTTCACATTCCAGTATTCTCAATTCTAATAGTAATTTTTCATCTCTTTAATCTCTTTTTGATCCAGTTGTTTTTTCTTTTATATGGAAGATTCATGGGTCTATAAAATAAAATGTGTCTAAATTCATTTCGCATTCTGTACTAAGGTTGTTTTAAGGTTATTACAGAAGAAATGAGTATTCTTCTCGATCTTGTTGTGAATATTGAGGCAAGATACTCTGACGATTAACCCTGTTCATCTGAACTGAATCAGCGGAAAAGCCATTGCAGAAAGCAGGAAGCTGGAGGGACGGGAAATGGAGAGGAATTTTAAGCAGAAGTCCATTGAAAAGTTCTCATCACTTTCTACCATGAGAATACAGTATAGTGTTGAGTTGTGAGCCACACGATGGCTTATTACACTTATGATACTGTATTATTAGAGGAGTTTAATCATCCATAGTCAAATTGTAATACTGATAACTTATCCTCAGAATTGGTGGGCGACAGACACTTGGACAATGCACTGAGTAGTCAGAAACAGAAGGTTTTGTCCGCTGTATAGCAGCCTAGGCAAAGTACTGCAAATCTGCTTTCATTCACTTGATCAGTATCAGAACCTCCTTAGCATAGGTCATCCTTATCAGAATTCATTAAGGGACCAGAAAAGCCCATTTAACTCCTTTCTGGGGCTGGAAGAGAAGGGTTAATAACTTATTTCCATGCAATGCACTTTTGTACCATGCAGCACCTTCTTTCACTACTTGTCTCTCAGTCTGAAGGGGCACTGGAAGAGAGCCAACATTTTATACAGCAAAGGCCCAGTTCACATATGTGTTCGGTTTTCTGTTTGGGGAGTTAACTTGGGGACTCCCTAAACAGAAAACCTAAAGCATTACAAACCGGTGAGCAATGAAACCACATGGACCCTATAGACTATAATGGGGTCCGTTTGTTTTCCACGCGGTGTCCACACAAATCATGCGGAGAGAAAAGTACTTCAAGCAGCAGTTTTTTTCTCCGTATGAGTCATGTGGACACTGCGTGGAAAATACACGGACCCCATTATAGTCTATGGGGTCTGTGTGGTTTCATTGTTCACTGCTTTTCAGTGCTTTAGGGGGACGGAGAATGAAGCAAATTGAACCAATAAGATAAGAGGTGTGTCTCAGACTACCTAACGCTCAGTGTAGATGCTGTAGCTAAACTGTAGTCATAGATCCTTGCTGCTGTGCAGTAAACACTAAGGAAAATAAGTTGCAGGTAACCATTGCCTATAGGTGCTGCCTGTATATAGTTTTTGAGTATATGACTGAACCATTTCTTTAAAGTAAATGATATGCAATACAATAGTTTGTTGTTAGAAGCCTTACTATGTATTCCTCTTACTGCTGATGTGTAGGTTAGTGTCATCTATAATTTATGGATATAATTTACTACTTGGGTGTAACTTTCTGCAAGTCGTTGCTCAATCCTGTTCTAAATAGCTCAGTAACTCCATTTGTCTTTTGTACTAGTTTTCTGTCTTGACACTTTTGGTGGTAAATACAAATTGGTTGGTAGGTGGGTTGTTCCTCTCAATGTACTTTCTTGTAAAACATATTGTTCTGATTAAGCCGAGAGCTCATTGTTAAAAGGTCACAGTCTGAACTTGTGCAAAAGGCTAATGTCCAATTGGGAAAAGCAGTAGAAGAACACTTGCGTGTTTCCAAGTATTAAAGAACAATATATCCCATTGATCTTCTGCTTATTCCCACAGACTTCATATAAAAAAGCCAAGTGGCCACAGTGTGAAGTAAGTTTCTAAAAATGATGTCATCCAGCATTTCCAGCAACCTTAAAACGCATCACTGAAATACAATAAATCAAATCTGTATCTGTAAAATCCTAAATAAAGCCCCCCACTATGGTATTATTACATCTTGAATGGCTTGTATTTTACTTATATTCCATATACAAACATATTACTTGGAGCACAATTGATGCAGTTCTTATGTGGTTACATGAAATATTACGTACACATCAAGGCAGTGATCATAAGAAGTGTTCCCTATAGGGGGTAGGAGTTGGTACAAGGACCTGGACCCTGAGGGGCTACAAGGGTTCTCTCGACACAAAAATATACCACTATTATAAATGGCACAAGGAGGTATCCTCATTATAGATTTTACATTGGGGCCCTGTATCTTCAAGCTATGTCTCTGCTTACACTGTTATAGAGATTAAATTGATATATAAATAGATCAGAAACAATTAAAGTGGTTATTCAAGAATCATCAGAAGCTCAGGGGCAGCAAGGGGCAGTCATATCTATCTCTGGTCCTCCACTGTACATCCTTGGTCATCTTTCCCTCCCATGCTGGGATTTGCAAGGCTCACATGACCACCAAGGCCAATCAGTCACCTTACTGGTCGCTGGTGAGAAACTGGTGACGTATGTGAGTGATGTCATCAGTCCCTCACCAGTCACCACTAATGCCAATCATGTGAGGCTCATCTTTTCACCGATGGAGGGAAATGGGACTAGGACCGCACAACTTAATGCTTGGGATAGGCGAGTCTGACTTTTTTCTAAGTTGTACACCCATCCTTGCCACCCCTTAGTTTCCAATTATTTTTTGGTCACCACTTCAACATTTGTTCTATATAAAGACAATGCATTTAGTTCTTCTGCAGTTCTATGTAAAACCATTGACTGCATATTATGATGCCAATGATGATAACTGGTGCCAAACTGAATAATGAAAGCAAGGACAATAAAAGCACGGATCTAAAATTGTATTTGTTTTTCATGGAGTTTGGGAACTCTTATTTGTTATTTAATGTTACCTCTTATTAATTTGGCACATAGCGCATATTAGTATATGATAACAGATATTATATATAATATTCTTTTTTTGTGGTTCCGATCCTAGGTCATACAATAGTCTTGTGTCAATGGTCCTCTGACCTCTCTAGAGAATGCAGGCCTGTCTTCTTAGGTCCTTTTAGGAACAGGTCACATTGCTGGTCATCCCCCATCAGAGCTGGAGACATTCCACAGGAGATGACTTCTATTACTCTCCTGTTAAGTGTCAGTCCAAATGGCAACACTGTATTATTTACAAGATACCCTGTGGCTTCTAAGATGTGACCTGGCCACATTGTATTGGTCCCAGCTGAAAAATAAACTTTGTTTAGACTTTAGGAAAATGGAATGTTTCACAAGACACGTCTTCTCATTTTCTACTTCATTGATGGCCTTTTAACAGTAAAGAAATACCTATCTGTCTAACTGGAATCGTCTGTTTCATCACCATGAAAGACATATTGAAGTTTCTATAAACTTTTCTGGAGAAAACATCAGTGGGAACATTAAAATATCTGATAGTCAGAACATTAGAAACCTAAGTCTAACTGTGATAATGACTGGTGTAGTGATAAAAATGGTCAAATAAAAAAACACACATTACACATAAAATACGTTTGGATGTTAAGAATTTAAAGCAATGTTCAGATTACAATAATGACTGCTTAAAATACTTGTCCTACCTGGAGTGTACACCACCCATTGCTTAAATCCGAGACAACAAAGATTAATAAATGACCATCCAGATAATGGATTTGTAGCACGCTTACTGTGCGGTGGTATTGAGGCGCTAAGATTTGTAAACTAGTCCGGATTAAATAGAAGATTGCGTGATGAGTGTTGTTTGCAGAATCCAAGGTCTGGGGGGGGGGGGAAATGTTTATTCTGGTTTAGTATAGGTGAGTAATGATGCACAATTTACAGCACTAGGTGATTTTTCTTTTACAACGCTGTGGGGGTTGATTTATTTTTTTATCCTTCAATTTAAGTATGTACAAATGAATTGCAAATGTAAGAATGATATCACCAGCATCTGAAACAATATCACCCAAGATATCTGTCTTATAAAAAAAATGTATGTCAAGGAGACACCATTGTGCCTTTGTGGACAACAAAACAAGCAACAGAAACCATGATTGTACAAGAGGTCTATGTAGATTTGTAGACTAAACTTTGATAAACACATTAATGGGAATCATTGGAACCTGCCAGTTTGGCTGAACATCCAGTATGTATGGGACCTCTTGATTTTCCTCTGATGGCAGAAGTTGTCGGAGATAAGGATTTGGCACTTGGACAATCCTTATATTGTTGGGGGCGGGGGACTTTTCATGTCCTCATACACATGTAGTTTTATATACCGCTAGAAAGTCGACAGTGCGCTGAATTCAGTGCACTGTCGGCTTTCCCGTTATGTTCCCCGGGTATGAAGATATTAGTGCTGTTAGATTCGGCACCCATCTCTGCCCACTGTCAGAAAGGTGTTCCTGACAGTCTAGCTAGGCTGTCCATAGACTTGTACTGGAGGGGCCTTCCTCACAGCTCTGCGTCATCGTTGGGCGGTAAGGAATGCCCCCTCTTACAGTACAAGGCTATGGTACATAAAGAATGGTAATAATCCAACCATACCTGTGCCCTATAACAACCCATCGATAATACATATAAGATGTTATAATGAGTTGTGTCAAATGACAATAACAGCTTTTCTTCATTTTCAGGCTGTTAGGCTCCATGCAAACAACCATATTTGGTCTATGTGCTAACTGGCTCAGGTGCCTGGCATGGGGGAAGGAGGTCCAAAGCACTTTCTTCATCAAAAGATCAAAAGAAGACCCCAGTCTCTATTTACATAACTTAATTATAATGGAACAGAGTCTGATGCTTGAGTTGGTATGTATAGGTGTTAGGATTGGAAGAAGGGTTCTAGAATAAGCAACTTTATCTTAGTCAGGATATATAAATATATAGGGCTTTTACCCATTCTCGTAATAACACTGGCGTATTCGTGAAGCTCCTGAGCTCCAATACAAAATCTGTAATTTACCATTCACCATGTGATTTGTCTAATACTAGTGTCTTATTATACTTTAGAGGGGACTTTGGGCTCCCTCAAGCATTAGAGTATTGACTGATACCCCTGCACCCCCTCTAGCTATGCCCCTGCTTACACACTCTGCCAAGTCTACATGTGTATGGGGTGTAAACTATTGCCAGACTCATCCCCATTGAATTTCATTTTGAAATCCCAAGGCCTAATGCTACTTTTCCCTGACTAGAGATGAGAGAGTATATTCGATCGAATACCTCCCCTGCATAGATATTGGTGTAAAAAAGCGCCAGGGAAAGTGGGAGGGGCATCAAATTTTTACTGTGTTTACCGCGTGGTATGCAACCAATTACACCAATAACTATGCAGGGGAAGTATTCAATCGAATACTACTCGCTCATCTCTATCCCTAACATCTGCCAGGATGTTAGAATTTCACCAAACATACAGTTCCTAATTCTACCATAATTTATGGTTTTGGTTAACATAAAGCTAATATTTATGGCCACGCTTAGCTGTGACTTTGTCTTTATAACCTCCATACTATTAGCATGAATATTATTGGTGGATTATGAAATCTTAAGTGTGAAATTAAAGATCATCATTTAGCATTTCTACATGTAGTACATATAGTGGACATTTAGGCTCCATTTTGAGGTAGAAATAGACTAAAAAGAAATATTTCTATATAAACAGGAAAACATATGCATCAAATTATGGGGGAAAATAGGACAGGACGCCTTCCCAGGCCGAGCTATCTGAGCAAATTATTGTTGTTTTGGAGATAAACTTCAGGTCTAATTCAATAATGATTGCTGATAATTTGGGTAAATTTTACTTCTAAATGACTCATGATAATTAGACATCGGTACATGGTATTACTGCTAAAGGTTAGGGGGGAACCGTCCAAAATTACATGGCTCGAAAAAACTCCAAATAACTTTGTCTAATAAAATAATCAATGAGTGAACTGGACGGAGAATGATGTGTACTAGATGGGGAGTTGGCTATTCTGCGTAACAATATAATGAATGTTTTTGTGCAGTATATACACAATACAGCAGAGTAGATTTTGGGGAAGATTTAACCACTTCAGTACCGGTCCAATTTGTGGTCCAGGACCAGAACATTTTAGGTTTATTTTGTATGTGTGGTTTTGAGGGCTGTAACATTTTTCTCATACATCTCATTCAACTAATTTTTGCGTATTTTTTTGGGGACAAATAGGGCTTTATTTTTATGTTTTTATTTTCGAATGTGTTTTCATTTATTTTATATCAGGGAACATATAAACAAAATAGGAGGGAAATTGTGTCTGGTTTTCACTTTTCTTTATTTTTTTTTATTTAATAACACACAGAGCAACTGAAAAACTTTATAAAATAGTTTTTCCTCTCCATTACGGTAATTTTTATTTTGTATGGTGTTGTCGGGGGTGGGGCTATAACCTTTAATAACGATGTTTTATTGGCGTATTATTTTACTTATTATTTAAATTATTTTATTTAATATTTTTTAAACTTTTTTATTAATTTTTTTAATATATTTTTTTCAAATGCTGTCCTCATAAGGTCATAAGAGACCTTTGGGGACATCTGATCACTTTTTTCTTTGTTAGTGAGGCTGATTTCCCCTGCAACTGGGGCTGGTACATTTAGCACCAAGTTGCAGGAGGAATACAGCCTCCTGCACGTTGTATACAGAGCTGTAGGACCCAGCAGCTCTTGGAAGACAGTGATGCCGGCGGATCATGTGACCGCCGAGTCAGAGGGCCGCCGCATGATGGTGGCGCCCATAGCTGTGTATACAGCGCTCATTGAGCGCTGTATACACAGCGATCGAGAAGGCAAGGACGGGAATAAACCTTCCCTGCCATCTCTCTGGGAGCTCCGGCTGAAGTTACAGCCGACTCCCAGTTTCAGCAATTGCACGATCTCGTGCAATAGCTGTGTTCTGACAGGGCGTACCGGCACGTCCTGTCAGAACAAGGCAACCACTTCCCGGACCTTCATAGTCTATGGGCGGTCTGGAAGTGGTTAAAGTAAAACTGTCTTAGTTGTTCACAGCAACCAACCTCAGTTAAGCTTTGTATTCTGCTCCTAAAAATGAAAGTTATGCTGCGACTGGTTGCTACGGGAAACTAGGCTTTGCTTTTAGACAGTTTGATGAATTTGCCCCCAATGTCTATTAACGTCTTATGCCCATGGCCAGTAAACCATTTCTGCTATATTCCTATCATACTGCGCATACTGCGTGAACACATTGCGGTTCTTTCCACTGCGCTTTTAAGAGAAAGTTCACTAAGTTTTCCTCTGCGGACTTTCTCTTAACATTATATCTACGGGAAAGCCGCCGGCGTTTCCGTAGATATAATCGCGCTGTGCGCTGCGATCTTTTCCGCAAAGTGGGGATGGGATTCACATGAATCCCATCCACTTTGCCTGCACTGTACAATGCAGCGATTTTTCCCGTAGCGTCTCCACTGCTGGCAAATCGCAGCGTTTACGTCCTGTGAGGCCCCGGCCTTAGAAAGGTTATTCATCTCCTACCTTTAGATGTCTTCTCCACGCCGCCGTTCCGTAGAAATACTGTTTTTCACCAGTATGCAAATGAGTTTTCTTGCAGCACTGAGGGCGGTCCCCAGCGCTCAAACAGCACTGGGAGCGTCCCGAAAGATGCGAGAGAACTCTCCAGCATTGCCTCCATCTTCTTCAGGAATATCCTCTTCCTGTGTCTTCTTCGTAGGTAGAGAAACTTGTAGACCTCGGCCTGGGCAGAGGCAACTGCGCATGCCCGTGGCCACAAGAAAAATGGCAGCTTACACAGTAAGTAAACGGCCATTTTCTTGTGGCCTGTGGGTATGCGCAGTCGGCTCTGCTCTAGGCCTGAGGCCTAGAAGTCTGAAACCTGCGCCAGAAGAAGGCACAGAAAGAGGATGTACCTGAACTCATTTGCATACTGGCGAAAACTGGTATTTCTACGGAACGGTGGCATAGAGAAGACATCTAAAGGTAGGAGACGAATAGCCTTTCATAAAGCTATTCCGACGTGTTAGGGAGAAAAAATACCTTCTGAATGATAGGATCCCTTTAAGGCTAAGGCACCACATAGCATCCCACAGCAAAAAAAAGCATCTGGGAAAAACGATAACAGCAATGCATCGCGTTTTTTTTTTCTTGCAGCGCTTTTCACACAAAGTCCACAGAGGTTTCCTCATTCAAGCTAAAGTCCTTCGTAGAAGGCCGCAGCATAAAAGTGCTGCAGGAAAAACAGTGGCGATTTTGGAACGGTTTGGAAATTGCAGCATGTCTGCTGTGTGTATTTTTTTTGCAATGTACGGATGGGATTCTTTATAATGGGACTGTAAAATGCAACGTTTTTTGCTGCAGCATTTCCCTCGCGACCAAACTATGGCATTTATGTTGCATAGGGCCCCGGATAGTTAATGTGTGGTTGGTGGGGGACCACCACTGATCAACTGGTTGAAGAGGCCGCAGCTGTATATAATGTAGGGGCTGTGTTGCAGCTCAGTCCTAATCACTTGAATGGGACTGAACAGCTGCTGGACCATGTGACCAATAAGCATCATTAGCACAGGGAATAGGCCACATCACTTGTGAGTGCCGCAGTTTCTTTAAACCAGTGAGCGGTCCAGATTCCCACTCTCACCAATAACATATTACGCTCAGAAAATCTCTTTAGTATATAAAAAGTCATATGTTATTTTAGCTGCAATGTAAGGGGCTGTTTATACTAGTACTGAAAGTGAGTGCTAATGTGATACATATAAATGTAACATGTATACATACATATAATCATACTATATATATATATATATATATATATATATATATATATATATATATATATATATATATATCCATAAGCTCACACACATATGTAAGTGTGTTTGAATGGATTTCGTAACTGTGCAGATATTTTGCTTCCTTACCTCCTATATTCATTATTCATCTCAGCACACACCTAGGCAGTGAAGCCAAAATAACAGCTTCTTCCTAATGGTGGCCTGGCGACACCAGAGTGTTCTGTCTCACAGATTGACGAGCCCTCTGCTGCCGATTTACAGTTACATGGCAGCCACTCTGGAGCCGAAACACATCTGGAGTAGAGTAAACTCAGGGATGCAGGGGCCAGTCTTGGCTGTAGTCTTAAATGAGAGCAGCTGATGAAAGCCTACACTACCTCCCAGAGCCCTTTCCAATCCCTTGGCCCATTTACTAATGTAAACAAAGATGGTAGGAACACACAATGACCTTATGCTACAATGTTGACACTATTCCTATCACTCCAGGGCCGGAGCAGAAAGAACATTAGTAACTCATTTTATCTGATCACATCTCATGTTCCATGTGCTTTGTCATTACAGAGCATTCAAAGCATTACATTATTCTTCACATGTACATTGCTGGCCAGGAGTTTGTAGAAAAGTGTAAAATTAGTAAGATATTTCTGCAATATGGTGCAGCATGTACCTGTATAATATTCATGAAAATAACATCTATCAGCTTCCTATAAAGAGGGGATTCACTTTGTTTTGTAGCAACTCTATAAACTAATATAGGCAATATCATTTATTTTCAGGCTAAGGCCTCACGTAGTAGGCAGCAGCGAAAGAGTGCTGCGGGAAAAACAGCGCCAGAAAAGCATTGTGGGTTTTACCGCAGCGCTTTTCAAAAAAAAGGTTTCTTCTGTGCACTTTCTGCTTCCATTATACCTATACGGAAACCAGCGACATTTCCGTAGGTATAATTGACATGTTGCGATTTCCAAAACGACAATGGTTTTGGAAATTGCAGCATTTCTGTATTTCTCTGCAATGTGTGGATGGGGCTTACGCCACATGGGGCCCCCGGCCTTAATGTATTATTTCTACTTCTTTAAACAATATTTTTTGTTCATTTTTATAATATATATAAAGCTTTCCAGTTAAAATTATGTTTAGAAAGGTCATTTACATTAAATTAATCTTATTTTTATTGTTCCCTAGGTGCCATAATTCAGGCATGGGTCTGTCTCTCTCTGCTTAAAATCGGTGGAGAGAAAAGTCCTGCCTGTTTCAGTATAAAACCAAAGGAAAACTGTCTGATGCTGTTTGATAAATCTGGCGTATTGTTAGGGTCCATTCACATGGAGGAAAATGGTGAGAAATTTGGTGTGGAATTTCAGCGCTGAAAAAAACCCCTCCCATTGACTTCCATGGGTTCCTTTTTCTGCTAGAACCCAGCGCTTTTTTGCTGGGTCTTTTTTGTGGGGTCTTTAGCCTTAGATGGTTTAGTGTGACAATGACGTGCTGTCTTGGTAGTGGTGTCTCCTGATTTGTGTTACTCCTTTCTAATGTTCTTCATCTTTCTTCATATAGATTAGTCTTTCTCAAAGTGGGCGATAACGCCCCCTTGTGGGCGCTGGAGGCCTATAGGGGGGCAGTAAAGGGCACAGAGAAGATTGGGGGACGTTGAAGCGGTTTAGGGGGGCGATGGCAAATTTAAAGGGGTGGTATCATAACAATGATTCTATCTATACTGCTTGTTAATGTGGATTTAAGACTTTTCCTAAATACACTGCTTCAGCAAAACTGCTTTGTTTGTCCACTATCTTACTTTATTCACTTCATTATGGACACTAGCACCTGGCGCCCTGCTCATTGCTGAGGGAGCCACATGACGTAGCTCCCTGCTGTGTGGGGGGAGAGGGGGGGGGTCTGAGTGTACGGAGCCAGCCTGTGTCTGCACCACACATACACATCACCTAGCTCAATGCTGTGAGATAGAGGGGGGTGTGTGGAATAAGTGCTGCTTTCTTATATAAAGCAGTCTAAATCCTACTGGGCTAAAGGACCTGGTCTCTCTGTTCACTAGAGCAGGCTGCTAGTGGGCAGAGGAGCCAAGTCCTTTAGGAAACTCCGTACAAGGTAAATCCAAGTCTACAGGACCTTTTGATGACATCACAGGCCCTTCAGTCATCCCATAGGATCACGCTATGTGGTGGGCGGAGCTACACACTAATTTGGGGGCGGGGCTAATTGACGCGAGCAAACAGGAAGAAAGAAGATTTTTAGGCAGCTTAGAAGGCAGATCAAGCTTCATGAGGCTACCCCTTTAAAATTGTTTTTTTTGCTTTTAACACAAACTTTACTGCTCCTTTACGCTTAACGCGCGTTTCCTCGTGTAACGCCATCTAGGGGACTAGACAGTAACTATTTCCTGTCCAAAAGTTGTCAAACTGTACCATAGATGGCGGTAAGCTCCTATGCGAAGCCAGAAGTTTCTAGTCCATTCTCAAAAGTACTAGACCCGGCAGCTGCCTCATATAAAAGCGCACGCGCCATCATATCACAGCCAGTCATGTCATTCGACGATATTACGAAAACAAGTGAATTTAGCCGCTAAAAAAATTTGGGGGGGCGCTAGAAAATAATTAATTCTCGAAGTGGGCGGTAGACTAAATAAGTTTGAGAACCTCTGATATACTGTAGATGGTATGTATATTCTCCTCTACATGTATTCTTTAGGTGACCCACTAAAACCATTCTGATCATTCTCCATATACTACTGACTTGAATTAGCTTTGCTTCTAGTGGACTTCCGAGGAGAAGTAATAGATTGCATTTGACTATGCTACAGTCAGTTCTCCTTCACCCCCCTCCTCAGCCTAAATAGAATGATAACAGGGTATGAAATGTTGCATTCACCGTTGTTACAGCCAGTTCTTTCCCCCCCTAGCCTAAATAGACTGATAACAGGGAGTAAAATATTGTATTTACAAATCTTACAGTAAAATCCTTCTTTAACTTGGAACAATAGATTGTATTCACCTATCCTACAGTTAGGCTCCCCTACTTGGCCAAAACTGGCTGATAACAGAGAGCAATAAATTGTTATTACCCATACTACAGTCAAACCCCTCTACCTGACCTAAACTGGCTCATAACTGAGAGCAATAGATTGAATTCATATATCCTATAGTCAGCCACTCCTGGTCTAAAGTGGCTGATAACAGGGAACAATTGATTGTAACCTATGATACATTCAGCCCCTTTCCAGCCTATACTGATTGATAACAGGGAGCACCACTGTCTCTTGAGTCTCCTGACTATAGTCAGCCCCATGCTGATCTATACTGGCTACCATTAGGGAGCAATAGAATTTAGTCATCTATTATACATATAAAATAAACAATATTCACCGTCTTAATTTGTGATATAGTTCTTGTTCCTGTGAATTAAAAAAAATTCAAACATTAATAGCTAGGAAATAAAAATATGGTAATTAAAAAATTTAATTAAATGTAAAAAAATTGGGGTAGACATACCTGTTGTCAAGTGAATTATTGGTAATTACGCTACACTACATCATCCTGTCAATATAGATTGCTGTGGTTACATCTATATCATAGAACTAATAGGACAGAAGAGGACAAAGGATTATGTCAGGTAATTTTTGTTCATCCTCCTTATACTGCCTTGGAAGTGGTCTCACCTCTCAAAGACCTCCAAGTGGAACAAGTAATACAAACTACCCAATGGAAAGTGTCAGGAACCGGCAGAGGACATTGTACATATCAACTAAAAGTGCATTACTTGAGGATTTGTAGACTTTGAATGCTGGACACCCTAAAGCTTAATACATATGACCGAGTGTGCACGCCAAGGCTCTCCAATGCTCCGTTCAATGCCGATGATTATTGAGCAGGTCCTATCTGGAACAGAACATATCACTAGTGCATCATAAACAATACTCGCTGTCTTAGTTCCTGGTATAGTTCTTGTTCCTGTAAATTTGAAAAAAAAATATATTTTTTTTTTTGCTAGGAAGTGTAATAATTTGCTAATAAAAAATGGAGGTAGACATACCTGCCGCCAAGTCAAATATTGGTAATTGCGCCCACTACATCATGTCAATACAGATTGCTGGGGTTACATCTATATAACATAACTAAAAGGACAAAGGACTCACTCATGAACAGAAACTTCCAATAAATGACATTAGTAGCTGCAGTTTTGGAGCAGTGACATTTAATAATAGTTTAAAGCTCTGTATATCAGATCACATACAATCACTGATGTCGGTCACGTTCCTTATGATGTCTCTTAGCAGGTGGACGCTGTTATTTTGCTTCTTCTGACTTGTAGAGTTTTAGCTACAGCTATTTTGTCTCTATGCTTATCGAATATGTGTTTGAGGTAATGGATACAGGGGACTAGCACTCCCAGTGCTGTCAGTACCCATTTTGCAAGGGAAGATATGATGTATGTGATGGTATTCCATATGGTTCTATGTATCTATAGCATGCTGTATTAGCATTGGTGTCCTGTCAGTAGCCATGCTCCTTTCTAACATTCGTCTTCTGGATTCATATGGTTTTCTGTATGTATTCTTTACGTGACCCACTAAAACCTTCAATCGCCATTTAAAGGCAGGGATTATCTCAGGTTGTTTTGTTCATCCTCCATATGCTGGAAGTGATCTCGCCTCTAGAAGACCTCCAAGTAGAACAAGTATTACAAAGCACCCACTAAACATTGTCAGGAACCAACAGAGGTCTGAAGTTCCTGGATGTTGTATATACTGTATATATAAACTGCAAGTGCAGGAGCTGTGGATTTGTAATATTTGACTACAGTTGAGTCAGGAGAAATTGCTGGACATTGTAAGTCCTAATGCACACGACCGAGGGGCGTCTAATACTCTGTTCCATACCGATGATTATTGAGCAAGTCCTGTCTGGAACAGAACAGATTAGAAGCCTCCATAGTGGTGAGGGCATCATGGAAGGCACTCGGATGATATTCCAAGTGTCATCTGAATGCATTCCACTGCAAAACTGATCCTCCTTGGATGGGATACTTGGTCATGTGCATAGGGTTTTAGTTTTAAAGATCAGCGTACAACAGAGAATATCACAGTATACTTAAAATTATCTACTGCCAGCTCTCTGTGACATCACCTCCTTCTAAAACTTTTGCAACATGCCAGGGCTAGCAGTGTGTAGATGGTAGCTACTCACTCTCTCTCTGTCACTTTGACACCAAATCTACCTACAGGCTCTCATGGAGGCACAATACATTTGTCTGCAATAGGATGTGGTCAGCTTTCCCTCTACCATGAAGTAGGGTCCCAACCCGTCTTGAACCCAGTAAAATGGACTTCAAACTTCAGTGATGCATATACGAGATATGTTTTATTAATAAATCCAGTGATACAATTGATATGGTTAAGCGTAGAGTGAAAACGTTTTTTTCGGTCATAAAGTTGACCTTCTTTAGACTCTACAATTTGACAAAAAAATGTACAAAAAATAAATATACAAAATCAACAGAATACATGATGCAATAAACAAAAATAAGACAAAAACAAAAGTATATACAAAATGATGGTAGTCACGTACAAATGGTATACGAGACAGAATGCATGAAAGCAGCCGCAAAAGGACTGGTATATGGGTAATTCATTGATTCAATACCATCGTATTTCAATGATTTTTTATTGTTTTTTGTTAACTTCTGTCATAAAATACATAATATAGGGACACACCTCATTTGACAATGGAAATGGTAATACCCAGCTATCATTTTATTTATAAATTTAAATAAATATAATACATATAAATTATTCAGGAGGAATAACTGAGTGACGGCATAACACAGAAAAGTTGCTCCACAATTGGTACATCATGGGAAATCAAAGTATTTTCTAAAACAGACATCAGAAGAAGTGACTGCTCTCCTTAGACTGGACTCATGTATTGTTTCTAGCTATTCACCTATTTTCGTTCTCTAATTTTCCCAATGAATGACACCAAACAGAATTCTTAAAATATACCAATAAAATAATACACAAAATTGATAAGAAAATGTTATCATAAAATGATTTATTGTTCTTCAGTAGATGTGACATGACCCAGGCAAGGGTCAGTCTTATGTTTATCAGCCTATGGAATATTTCCCTTGAAGTTGTTGCTGGAGATGATAAGAGGACTATCTTTTCTATGTGTATTAAAAAAGGATCTGGTTACAATGGTAAAAAGTAGGCTTGATATAGAGTTGTTGGAGTAGAGTACAAAGCACTATTATATCATTTGGTCTTGGCATCCCTCGTCCTCACGTCTGGGAGAACATAGCATCTAGCAGACTACTAGCCCCATTGGGAAGCTGCACCGGTTCACATTTCTACAGTATACCACAGTAAAGTTATTCTGTTTCACTCTATCACTGACACATCACTTATTCCTGCTATTACCATCAGGGCCCTTCCGAACGCCATCACACCAGCTCAAGAGGACCCCTCTCCAACTGGAATCAACCCAGGGGAAGTACTACCACCACCATCTGGTAGCACTCTGGCCCCCTTTGTCAGTCTACGGCCTAGAAAGAGAGCCGGGGGAGATCAGATAAGGGCACTCGGCCTATCCGATGAAATAGTCGTTTGCCACTACTGCTCTCATCCTGCAGTTCCCTTCATTTGGGTTGTGGCATTGTGAGAGTGGGTGTTGTATTGTAACCAGTGCATTTGGCCATAATTTATAGTTTCCATGTCGAACCAAACAGATGGTGGCCATGAGTAATGGAGGATTATGTATGGGCATTTTGTATGGCTGCTTGAGCAGCAAAGTAAAAGTCATGCCTATCCGATAAAACAGTTGTTTGCCACTTCTGCTTCTATCACTATGATAGAGGTCAAGGAAAGCCTGGTTCCTCGACTGCTATATATACTGGCATTTCGCCAAATGTGAGTATATTCTTTTGGTAAAATATGTATGTTTAATATGTATATATGTGTACATTTGTGTACAGTATGTGTCTTGTATATTGTGTGAATACTGAATGTTTGTATACAGGTATGTATATACAGTATACTATAATGTGTATGTGTGAGTGTATGTATATATGTGAGTATATATAGTATTCAGACATTCATATAAGTATGATATATATGGTATATGAATGTATATAAATGTATATGTGTGAGTACAGTGGCGTACCTACCAGGGTAGCAGGGTTAGCAGCTGCCACAGGGCCCGAGACCTTAGGGGCCCGGGGACAGCTTCTACCCCTGCAGGTTTTTTTTTTCTTAATAGGCCATTACCGGCTGGAGTTATTCCAGCCAGTAACGGGACCTATTTACTTACCGATCCTGGCAGGGGCCGGGATAGGCGAGTGACACCGCGGGCCCCACAAGAACTATTATACTCAGGGGTCTTTTCAAACCCAAAGTATAATGATCGGAGGCCGGGGAGAGGTAAGAGAACAAAATAAACACTGTTACTTACCTCTCCACGCTCTGTACAGGCATCGGGCCTAGTTGTCTGACGTCACATGATCGGGACCTGCGTCCTGGGTCATGTGACACCCATACGTCATTAAAGATTGCCGACACCACCGAGGACTGCAGGGCAGCCGGAGATAGGTAAATAAGTGTTTTTTTATGTTTGTATCCCCCTGGGTCTCTAATTATTATCCTCTGGGATCTGAAAAGACCCCAGAGTATAATAACTGTTCATGGGTGTTTATTATGGGGCATAATACTGTGTGCAGGGGCCACTATGGGGCATAATAGTGTGTACAGGGGCCACTATGGGGCATAATAGTGTGTACAGGGGCCACTATAGGGCATAATACTGTGTGCAGGGGCCACTATGGGGCATAATAGTGTGTACAGGGGCCACTATGGGGCATAATAGTGTGTACAGGGGCCACTATAGGGCATAATAGTGTGTACAGGGGCCACTATGGGGCATAATAGTGTGTACAGGGGCCACTATAGGGCATAATAGTGTGTACAGGGGCCACTATGGGGCATAATAGTGTGTACAGGGGCCACTATGGGGCATAATAGTGTGTACGGGGGCCACTATGGGGCATAATAGTGTGTACAGGGGCCACTATGGGGCATAATAGTGTGTACAGGGGCCACTATGGGGCATAATAGTGTGTACAGGGGCCACTATGGGGCATAGTAGTGTGTACAGGGGCCATTATGGGGCATAATAGAGCGCGCTCGGGGGGGGGGGGGGGGTCGGTCGGTCAAGGTCAGGAAGGGGGGGCCCCATGTCAAAAGTTCGCCACGGCGCCCCGCCATTCCTAGTTACACCACTGATGCCACTGATCAGTAATCTAAAGTCTAATGACACTAGAACTTCTCCTTTTCCCTGAAGGCAGTTTATTATTCCCTGCCTCCTCCCTCTTTTTAAAACTTGTTAGATGGAAGCTACAACTAGCACAGTAGCCTCCCATCCACAATGTACCAGCCAATTTAAGGGGATAATAACCAAGTACATATAAAACTATGTACAGGTTGCAGAATAACATGGCAGAAGCAAAACAATTAATGTACTATTAATTTAGCATTGACCCTGGGGTGCTGCACAATATTCATAAATGTAGTCAATATTCCTATTTTACGGCTTTAACACCTCACTCAATTACCAGGCAGTTTATTGTAAACAGCCATTCATAGCATTTGCTAATAAATGACTCATGTAACCGGACTTATTTAACTGACAAACCGGGGGATTCTTATCTTTCTACAGCATAAAAGATGAGAGATTATTGGCAGTAGAATGCCCTGTGGGATGTGCTGCTGATAATCAATAGAACACTATGGGGAGGAACAATAGCTGTAGCAATCAATCCTGTCCCATGTGCTTTCCATTGAGCAGGGGCGTACCTTAAAGGGGTGCAGAGAGTGTGGTTGCACTTGGGCCCAGGAGACTTAGGGAAGAACAAGAGAGTTTCTTTCCAAATACTATAAAAATTACAATACAGTTGGAGGGCCTGGTATAGATTTTCTGATTGATATAATACTTTATTGATCAGCCCGAACATCCCAAATGTGAGACACTTTCTTCAACATGCTCAAGACTGGTAAATCCTGCTTGCTCCTTAGTTGCTGTTCTATATAAATTTAGAAATATTAGGAAATGATCCCCGTATAGAAGGCCAATCAGCCTTCAATATAATGTAGTCTTTATATATGAGAAAAATGTAATAAAAAGGTAATGAATTAGTCCCTAATACGTTTAGTTGCAGAATGCATAGACACACTCTATATATAGTGCTGTGAATGCACTTAGTGGAGCCGGGATTGGGTGGCCTATGAGATCACACAAGCACAGCATGCTGACTTCTACATTATTGCTTAGAGTAATGGCTGCAGTTAAATTAACAACATGTTGTTAAACGAGGACAATTGGGCATTGTACGTAACATGTTTTATCTGTAATTGATTGCACTTACCTGCAGTTTGCTGCCAGTAAATTTCCTGGCCATAAGTATAAACATTGTAAAATTATTGGCAAAAAAAAAGTTCTAGCGCTTTTGCAATTAGTAGAAAGTCTTGTGCTCCCTGGGACATGTAGTTGTTTAGCTTCAGACCTTACTGAAATGGGGCTTTGTTCTATCTGTGGGCTGAAATCAACAGCATAACAGCACAATTTTATGAGAAGTGATATCTGACTGAGTTTTGCAAATAACATTCCGGGATACTACATTCTTTAGGTTTCACTTGCCTTGAATGTGTAACTACTTGTTTGCCGTAAGCATTCACTTTATCATGTAAGAAGTGCAATTTCGGAGCAATATATATTCACTTGTCTTAAATAGATGGAGCTTTTGAATAATGAATGAGCCGGGGATTTGTTTAGTAAAAACAACAATAAAGAAATGTATTGCTATGCATTGCGACATTGCTGACATATAGCGAGATGATGAGATGAATGGGTAATAAAGATCTGCGATGCCTTAAAGCGGTTTCCAGTTTTATCAGCAACTCATAATAAAACACAACAGATATGGCACACGCTCACCGGTATCTGCTTCTATTGGTGAAGCTATGGCATCCTGTATGACATACGACCCCTTCAGCCAATCACTTTACAGGACATTTAATTAGGATTGTTATTTGCTATACGTGATGGTTTTATTTAGTTGGACAATGACTTTCTCTGGCCCTAACAGTACATTACCTAATATGACCTGAATAGCTTGGCTGCTAACTGAACTAATCTATTTTAATATTTATTATTAATGTTTAGCCTTATTTGAACTAGGAAGAAAAACATTTTTGGCTCCTCTGCTTTACATATGTGCAGCTCAAAGGTAGCAGTGAAATAATAGCAGATGACTAGTACAGCACTATAACCAGGTATCAGTATATCAGGCCACAGTATGGGGGGACCAGTGAAGGGACCACTGTATTGGGGCAACCAGTGAAGAGACCACAATATGTGGGGACCAGATCAGGGTCCTCTGTATAATGGACCAGTGAAGGGACCACTGTATGGGGTTACCAATGAAGTGGTGACTGTATGGGGGACTAGTGCAGGGTCCTCTGTATAATGGACCAGTAAAGGGACCACTGAATGAGCTCTCCATACAGCAGAATTAGCTCATTGCTTACCTATCTGTTCGCCTATCTAATCTGTCTCCCTGCTCCAGGTGGACATGACAACACAACAGGGTGCCAAGAGCAAAAAGAACTGGGGAGCAGACAGGGAAGACCTCTTATGCCAGCGTCTAGGTCAAAGGCCTAGTGTAGCCTGCAGCCTACAATTCTATGAGTAGTAGAGCAGCAAGCCTGTGGCTATTTATTTACCAATCCCCTCTCTCGTCCTCGGCCTCTTCTGCTTTCCCTTCACTCTTCAGGGGGCCCTGTGTGCCAAAGTGGAAGATAATGCTATGTGCGGGAGCATAGATTGGTAAATTAATAGCGGCCGTTACCAACTGGACTAATCTAGCCAATAATGGCCTATTAAAAAGGCAGAGGGGGCCCCTAAAGGCGTGGAGCCCAACTGGAGATTTACCAGTAGTAATAACAATGTATAATATATAGTGGGGGCCCCCACTTACCATGTGTGGTTTATAATTCTGGAGTCTTTTTATGTTGTAGGCCTTTGGACCCCCGTAGGCTTCAGGGCCAAGTAGCAATTGCTACGATCTTTAATAGAAAATTATTGGTGATCTTGGGATTAAGCATGATAATGAATTTCTTCAGTCAGATAATATCCAGAGCCCACCCAGTGCCCTCCCAATCTCCATTCTCCTCAGTTGAACTAAAACTTCAGTCTTTAACCACTTCTGCCTCCTATAGCTCAGATGGCCCACACCCCTTCTCCTGTCTTACTTGACCTCCTCTTCAGACTTCTTTAGATCTTTAGTATATGTTCCACTATGTCTCACCACTTCTACTAACTAGTTGTGTCATGGATCAGGAGGATGTGAAGAAGGAACCAGTCCTGCACAGAGTCCTATAAGTCCTACACAACGTAGACAATGAAAAGTTTAAAGTACATTGTACAGTCCTAGATCAGTACCAGCAGAACCTCTTCTATTCTCCACATATACCTTTTAGCATGCTACAAAGAAAGGTGCGTATAGTTTCATGTGTAGCACCGTTCAAATGTAATACAATATTCCCTAAACTGCAGCATTAGCTTTACAGTGAATTCTATCAGCGGCTGCAGTTATGAATTCTGCTCAAAATATTCATTCCTTTGAAGCATGTTTATTATTCATGCGCTTGGCTGCCAGTGCTGTATGCAGTTTGTCACAAATGTCTTTTCTGCAAAACATGTTCCCAGGAGAAGAGAGGTGAAGAGAGGCGAAAACAAGTGCATTAAATTAGAAGCAACAATGTAACATGCTCTGCTGGGATATAATAAAGTCATTAAAAATTAGCTACAGCATAGTTATACTACACACACCACAGAGGTGAAGACTGGGATGTGAACTTTCTAAACCCACATGTGATATTATATGGTGATGTCATAATCATATTGCTTTGCCACCAAAGGTCTCCATTGTTCTGAATTTCATTGAATACCATCTGTTTAAAATGAATGAAATGAAGCAATTCAGATTTAATTGGCTCAATAGTACAGCGTCACACAGACTGTATGTGTATAGCAGGTTATTGTGAGCAAGATACTGTTCACACACCTGTGTTGCCTTAAAGAAGTTTCAGAAAATGAAATGGTGCTTGAGATGTGACTGGAATGGTACATGAGATGTGAAATAATGGACATTAAATGTTTTTTTTCTGGAACAAATTTTGAGATAATGATAAACAGGTCATAGAAAAATTAAACCTCTATTCACATGCCACGTGGCTGCATTAAAATCAATTTAATTGACTGACCAATTGTTTGATGGTCCCATTTAACAGGCTGACAAAAAATAGGACATGTCCTATTTTTGCCTGTTTTTATAGATCCCTCAGTAGACTCAGGTCTATGAAGGAGCCATCCAATCCCATTGGTACAAAATGGCTGTGAAAAATGTCCCCTTTCAATGGACGTTTTGCATCAGGGTCATCTGAGCAGAGGCTAACAGTGATTATAATCCCCGAATGATGTCAGGTTCCCTGCAGCTCTCCCGATTCCTGCTCCGGTACCCATGAAATGCCTGGAAATGTGCACTCAACCAACTATTGCCTGCAGAGGTGACCTGCCTTGTCAAGGACCAGGAAGAAGAAAGCAAGGGAGATCAGGCAGCATCAGATATATTTTGTTAAGATAAGCTGCTCATTATTTATCACAAAAAATCCCTCAAATATCATATTATTGTAAATTTATGTACATATCCTGTTCACAGAACAGACTGTACAGTATGTGCAAACATATAAGGCTACATTTAACCCCTGGTTCTTAAAGGCGTTTACCATCTCTAACATTTATGGCATATCTATAAAATCTCCATAAATGTCTTATAGATGCAGAACCCACCTCTGATCCCCATCTCACAGATCCTGTAAATAGAGAGATGGCGTGTGGATATATCATAAATATCTGAGAAGGAAATTTCCCTCTCCATCTGAGACATGCAATAGATGATAATTCTTCTTTTCTTAGCTGCCCTAAACTTGACTAGCGAAAGGTACATAATTGTGACCTAGACTAGATCTTCTGGTAACCAGGCATCATAGGACCTCTGACCCAAACCCAAAACCTCAAAGGTAGAACACTAGACATTAGTGGTTTATCATGGTGCTGACCATTTCATGCTCAATGCCTGATGCACACAATGAAACATTTTGGGAGGCCATTGAGTAGTTGAGATTGTTTGTGATGACTGCACTACAAAAACTAAGAGACAAATGTGCGTCTGGACTCAAAACACAGTAATAATAGAACAGCCATTTAAATTACACACAATGGAAACCCAACAGATCCCGCTTTTCCAAAATACAGATATACCATATATCTAGTAGAGACAGGCTGTTGTAGAGCCAATTGAGACTGTTTTTCCAACCATCTTCTAGGATTTTTTAGAACTTGTTCAGGGGTTCTCCAGACAACACTAGCAATAAGATCTTGGTCTTTCCTGTGCAGATTCTAAGTGCAATTGTTCTGTTTGTATTTAAATTAAACCAGAATGCAACTTTATGGAATATACTCTTCCAATGTCAAATCTGTTTCCTGATCTCATCATCCATTTCTCTAATCCACAGGTATGTTTGTGTATAACAGAACCACAGAGTTTATCAAATACCCCCAGTATCCCTACACCCAGGAAATAGCTATTTATACTGAGCACCCTCAGCAAATCACCACCATAATATCTCCCTCCTATCTTGAATCAACCATAACTAAATCCTACAACCTCTTAAGTCTCAAACTCATCTACTTGTCCCTGCACCTCAATGGCCTCTAGTCTTTCTCCTTGGCTTTATAGAATGTACTTTTTGTTTGTCCCAACTGTTATAACAAATATAGCCACATTCACAAGATTTATATCTCCTAAAAATTCTCCTATCTTGGTCTAACTTAAATATGGTCGATGTAATCTGACAATGTCTCCCCTGCCACACTTATATTAGGCATCAATTTACCACATTCCATGTCCCAGCAACAAACCAGGCGAGAGAATGGAGATTTTGGGGTCAGTACAGAATAAAAGGATAGGAATGTCTACAGTTATTGTCCCTTCAGAGCTTGAGAAAAACAGACTTTGGCCAGAGGTGCTTGACTGCTTGCCAATATCTGGTACCCATGGTGGCAGCGGGTACTGGGGTAATACTAAGAGGATTAGTTCTAGCCTTTTTTCTGTTTAACACAAAGCCCTTGCTTTAGTAATGGAGCAGTGTTGGACAGCGAGGTTACCAAGGCAGTAATACAGTAAAAAAAACTCACACCAAAGCAGAAAGAAAAAAACTTTATTGAACTGAAAAACTCAACCACACAACCCTCCCTGACCATTTTATAAAAAAAAAACACTAAAAAATGCTGATTATTGAAGTAGTCGTCAAATCTGAAGTAAAAGGCTAGCAGCCTTAACAAAATGATACTCGCTTAAAGCTGTCTTCCTTGGTGCTTTTGTATAATACCTTGTAGTATAATACATTCAGTAAAAAGACTACAGTTGGTCATTGAACTATAGTCTATATTGTAATGCACAGGATCTCCCATGGTGTGCATTGTGATGCATTGCAGGAGGTTCAATGCACCAAAAAATAAAACTAGTACAGGGACTCCTAAAGCTAGAAAGGAGTCCTTGCTTTAGCTGTATGATAAGGGTTACTAAAGTTCTTTGGATGTAGGTCATTGACAGTAGGCCAGTGACTTACTGCCATTGACCAATAGTAACCCCAATCAAATGCAGTAGTCCACACTAGGGTTGAGCCGATCTTGAAATTTCAGGATGGTTTTTAAAATCCGATTTCCAATCATTTTCCATTCAAACCCGATCTCGATCCCAATGCAAGTCAATGGGATTTTTTTAAATAATCGAAGAGTGGATTTTAAAAACGATCCTATTCACTACACAGCATGGAGTCCAAAAATTGTTTCAATTTTTGGACTCCACGCTGTGTAGTGATTGAAAAAAAATCCCCCGGCTACTGAGCCCCCCTGGTGTCCACTTACCTGCACAGATCCGCTGCCGCTCCCCATTCTTCTCGGTCTGGTCCTCTCTCATTGCCATGACTTCAGAGCACTGTGCGCGCCCCCACCTCCCTAGGCTAGTGTTAGAGATGATTGGAGTAGGTGGGGCTTGTTGTGGCTTAGGAGAATGTGGGCAGGGAGATGTGAGTGCATCACTCACGTCTCCCCTCCCAGTACCCGCTCACACTCTCCTAAGCCACAAGCCCTGCCTTCTCCCAGCATTTCTAACACTAGTCTAGGGAGGCGGGGTCGCGCAGAGCGCGCTGAAGGCATGTGAAGGAGAAAGAAGAGGAACGAGAAGAATGGGGAGCAGCAGCAGCATTTCTGTGCAGGTAAGTTGAGCGATCAGGATCAGAATTCCGTTCCCGATCTTTTTTTTTTTTCAATGTAGATTGTGAGCCCCACATTGAGCTCACAATGTACATTTTTCCCTATCAGTATGTCTTTTTTGGAATATGGGATGGAAATCCACGCAGAGAACATACAAACTCCTTGCAGATGGTTTTATGCCCTTGGCGGGATTTGAACACCAGGACTCCAGCGCTGCAAGGCTGCAGTGCTAACCACTGAGCCACCGTGTGGCCCCTGTTCCCGATCTTTTTTAGGCAGGATTGGAACCCGATTGCGATCGTGAAATTTACTCGATCGACGATCGGGATCCGATCTTTTCCGATCCCGATCGCTCAACCTTAGTCTACACCAGGCAATGTTGTTTGCCTGCTGTATGTACAGGGTTGCGGGGTGTGAAAGGGCAGGAGAGATTCCTATTCATATAAATTGACAAACATTCAACACAACTTACAGTATATTACTGACAACACAACTTACAGTATATTACTGGGAAGAATTACTAAATGTTTGCCCAGTCACCAAGTTCGTTTGGCAGAAATTATTATTATAGTATTATCTATGGATGGAAAAATTGTATAGGGGTTCTCACACAATAATAAAGCATGTCCATTTTCAAAGGGATGCCAATGCTGTTAACATTAAAACTTCCCAATGGGTGGAATAGTTTATGTGACATAGGTGGATATCCTATATGGCAAAGTCATAAAGAGCAAATTGCTCTGTACCCTACCGTAACAGGACAGCGTCGTCTACTATACAAATGAACACCTATTGTAGGACCCAACTTTACATATGCAATGGGGACACCATAAAGATTTTCATTGTGATGAGGTTGACTATTTCTCTTTTACCTTTAACATTTTACTTTTTGTTCCAAGTTCTCATTAAGAAAGACAACTTTTTTGCACCGGAGTATCCCAGACATGATAGACCGGCAGTCCAGGTGAGTATGAAAGCCATCACTGCTTCAAATTTGATGACTTTTCCACCCCCAGAGGAATATTTAGTAGAAAATAAATGGACCATTTATCCGGCTGCTGGTTTCTATTGCGAAAGAGCAACTGACCCTGCAAATCAGCATAGAGACGCTGTGAACGATTTTGTTAGCTTTTTAGTGTAACACCCTTCAGCAATTCATTGGAGCCGTGTGAAGGGAGAGTGTTTGACTCTATCAGTAAACAGTGTACAAGAAACGTCTGTTTATCAATGATGACTGTATGATATAAAATGTTTATTCAGAAAGAATGTTGCTTTTTTTCACAGCCAAGCAACGTTTGGATCAACACAATTTCTTATGGATGAAGGATTTTACTGCACTTGTACACTGGGATCTCTGATGTGCAGGTACAGTGGCTCTATAGTGCTGGGGCCAGTGACTGACTTCTGCTGCTTACCATATAACCTTTGATGACAAATCTGTGTTTTACCTTAAATTCAGTTTACAATCGCAGTGCACTTTGAGGTGAGGAGATTCCTGCAGCAATTCTTGATAGAGACCATCTGTTTATAGATAATTTTTTCCTGGCTCCAGGCACTAAGCTTTAAATACTTCTCTGTCTGTACTTGCTATCTAAACCTTTAAACCATAAAGCTCTTTCTGAGCTTAAGAGCAGGTTTCTCTATGTTCTCCTATAAAACATACGCACATATGTACTTTGGAACAATTTTTGACCTAAATCATTTGGTTTTGCTCCCCAAACTCCTAGACGGTATTAACAGTTTTAAGAAATAACAATTTATGGTCATATAAATATAATGCAAATTTATATACTATAGGGATGGGTGAACTGATTTGTTAAGAACTGGACTAGACCTGAAGTTTTCAAAAGCTTTGAGTTTGCCCAAACACAAGAATTTAGAGGTTTATCACCCACAAAGCACTATTATTCTCCGGGGTATAACCAGAGTATAATATAATTAACAAACACTTATACTCACCTCGCTTCACCTCTCCTAGGCATCTGGTGATTCACGATTGTCCTCTTCAGGCCTCCATCAGATGTCACACCCCCCGGGATCATCTTCGAGGCCTTAGTAGTGACATGGGACACATCAATGTCACAATGCTGGGTCTAGGGTTATCACATTGATTAGCCCCACGTGACCATTGAGACCCAATCACAGGCCTCAACAGTGACCCCAGTGTGCGTGATGTCAGCCGTAGGCCGGAAGTGGCCTGAAGAGGATTCTAGGGAGACTACAAGATGCTGCAAGGATGCCCAGGAGAGGTGAGGCAAAGTGAGTCTAAGTGTTAATTTGTCTCACCTCCGCTGGGTCCCCACTTATTATAGTCTGGGGTCTGGAGAGACCCTACAGTATAATAATATTACTTTTTATTCTATCCAAACAGGTTTGTTATGAAACGAACCTGCGGACCAAATGCATGTACATTTGTCAAAATTAATCTTGTGAGGTTCGCCCATCTCTATTACATGCTACAAAAATGTATGGGGGCAAAGATGTGCCGGATAAAATGTTAGACTCTAATAGGCAGAGATGGGCGAGACTCACAAGCAGGGCCGCCATCAGGAATTTTGGGGCCCCATACAGCCTAAGTGTCTGCCCCCCCGCCGCCATTTTAAAACTACCTTATTTTGCGACATACCAATTCTGTATTACATTTCCCTTTATTTAGCAGCATTACAAGGCTTAATCAGATTCTATATGCAGGTACAATCTGCTCCGTGTGACAGCGCCTATAGAGAGCCAACACCATTTATAAGAGCCCTCTTAATAAATCCTCAGGGCTTTTTCACATTGCGTTTTTGGCCTCCCTTGCTGGAATACGTTGGTAACCAGTCAGAATCAGCTGTCAACTTATCCCTGCACGAAGAACTGGCCATTAAAAAAAAGGGGGGCCTGCAGTTCTCCGTGCAGGGATAAGTGGGGAGCTGATTGTGACTGGTTACCAACGTATCCCAGCAAGGGAGGCCAAAAACGCAATGTGAACACTCCTTTAAAGTGAAAGTCCCACCCCCAAACAGGCTGCTATGCTAGTAACATAGCAGACTACATCATTATTAATACAAAGCACACATACCTTTGGAGGTATTGTGCGCTTTGTAGTTCTCCAGCTAAAAACGTATATATTATATATTATTGCCCCAGTTCCCTCTCCGCAGTGCCGCACACCCGATGTCCCAACAATCCCCCCCCCCCCGTACACCCTCTAACATCTTTCCACTGCCCCCTGTACCCATACCTCCCAACTTTTGAAGAACCAAAAGAGGGACAAAATGTGCGGCGCGCTTTGCGCGCCGTGGGAAATTTAGCCCCACCCACTGTTATGTTGACTCCACCCACTCATTAATTTTTCATGTGCCCGCACACTGTATAATCCTCCTACAGTCACCCATAAATTATATGTCCCTCCTCTATCTCTCCCCCAGCTTCATATACACCCTTCATCTGCCCCCAGTTTCATGTCTCCCCCTCCATCTCTGCCCCCAAATTCATGTCCCCCTCCATCTCTGCTCCCAGTTTCATGTCCCCCATTTCTGCCCAGTTTCATGTCCCCCATCTCTACCCCAGATTCATGCCCCCATCTCTGCCCCCAGATTCATGTCCCCACATCTCTGCCCCCAGTTTCATGTCCCCCCATCTCTGCCCCCAGATTCATGTCCCTCCATCTCTGCCCCCAGATTCATGTCCCCCCAACTCTGCCCCCAGATTCATGTCCCCCCAACTCTGCCCCCAGATTCATGTCCCCCCAACTCTGCCCCCAGATTCATGTCCCCCCATCTCTGCCCCCAGATTCATGTCCCTCCATCTCTGCCCCCAGATTCATGTCCCCCCATCTCTGCCCCCAGATTCATGTCCCTCCATCTCTGCCCCCAGATTCATGTCCCCTCCATCTCTGCCCCCAGATTCATGTCCCCTCCATCTCTGCCCCCAGATTCATGTCCCCTCCATCTCTGCCCCCAGATTCATGTCCCCTCCATCTCTGCCCCCAGATTCATGTCCCCCCCATCTCTGCCCCCAGATTCATGTCCCTCCATCTCTGCCCCCAGATTCATGTCCCCTCCATCTCTGCCCCCAGATTCATGTCCCTCCATCTCTGCCCCCAGTGTCATGCCGTCCTCTCCATCTCTTCCCCCAGTGTCATGCCATCCTCTCCATCTCTGCCCCCAGTGTCATGCCGTCCTCTCCATCATCTGCCCCCAGTTTCACGTTCCACATTACACTTACCTTCTCCTTCGTTCCCCCGCTGCTCTCTGCGCGCCTCTCTCTCTTACTGGCGCACAGTTGTAGACGCGATGTGACGTCATCACATCGCGTCTACACTGCCCGTAGGCGGCATTCGCGCACGAAGCAAGGAGCTGACCTGTGTCAGCTTCTTCCTTCAGCCACGTATGTGATCAACTCAGATCTGCGTCCTCTGGACGCAGATCTGAGTTGAAATAGGACATACAATGACTGCTGCGGGCGCCAGGGGACCGGGCCCTCCCCATTTTTCAATTCGGCCGGGCCCCTGACGCCAGTAGCAGTAGTACTGGCCTATCGGTGGCCCTGCTCACAAGATTAGTTTTGACGAATATTTATGAGGTTTGGGCTTCCGATTCATTTCGGGCTGCACAATTCAGAATAGCTATTACTATTTTGTGGGATTTCCTCAAACCCCAGAGTATAATCTGGAGGCCCAGGGGAAGTGAGTAAAAGTAACAAAGAGTTATAATCACCTTGCCTGAGCATTCTCATAGCATCCAGCGAGAACATACGTCTGTACTGAAATCTACACCAGCTCATGGCTGACATGAATTATCATAAATCTGATAACTCACACCCTGTTGCCACTTCCCCTTTCAGAAAAATGGTGAGGGCGACATAAAGTAGAATAAACTCCAACTTGTGCAAAAAAGTTGCACCTTTTCATGTCTGAAGACTAGCATACAAGACATGGTAAATTTTCCCAATGAGTTTCTAAAAGAACACAATAAATCTGCTGTAAACCATGTATGACAGTTGTTTGGAGCACATTGAGATAGCATTCTGGTGCATATGTCTTAGTAAATCTGTCTCATTGTCTCAAGACAGACTCAATAAAAAGCAGCGTGAAAGTGTAGTAGATGATCTATAGATGGTGTAGACTTGTGAATTGGAGAATGAACACCAATTGCTAGACTGTTCATGATTAAATAGGGTCAGTTAATATTTTACCTTGCAAATTTTGCCTGGTTCTGTGCTAAATTTTGGAATTACTAAAAGTATAATAAATAAAAGTGTTTCGGGTATTGTTAGTAATATGCCTTCGCGTCTGAGGTTATCTCACATATTATGTAGCTGCCAATGTGGGTATATCTGTGTAATGTATAGATAATTCTAGTGTTATCAGTATGTGATAAATAATTGAAAGTGGGATATTGTATTACCCTCAATTTATCACTGACAATGGTAGTGTCTGTTACTATGAGACTGACAAAAGGATTCTGCAAAGATAGATAATGAAGAATAAGAACATGTCATTCTGTCTGTAGGGCTAAATGAAACAGTATCCATCTTTGGGTGAGCTCACATCATGTGTCCTTACATGCATTAGTGACCCATTCCTTAAAGCTTTGCATAAACATTAGAATTTCTTGGCATACAGAGAATAAGAAGCTATTATGGGGACATCTTCAGTTGGGGAATCAGACAGATAGGGTTCTGTTCACATCTGCTTAGTTTATAATAAAACACAACACAGTGCAAAATCTATAGTATGACACAACCAGCGTCCGATGGACAACATTGACGTACAAAGGGGTCCATCAGGTTTCTTCACGGTGTCCATTGGATTGATGGGATGTGTATGTTATCTATGTGACTGTTTGTAATCCCTGACATCATCATTATTAGCTTGTGAAGAGGATAGGACATAAGGTGTAAACTTATGGTCTGTATATACAGGCCAGTGCAAAGACTGACAAGCACAACATATTACATATTGATCAGTGTTTATTTGCATCAGTCTTTCGTGTACATGAGTTTCATGTGTTGTTGTCAGATGTACACTCACCGGCCACTTTATTAGGTACACCTGTCCAACTGCTCGTTAACACTTAATTTCTAATCAGCCAATCACATGGCGGCAACTCAGTGCATTTAGGCATGTAGACATGGTCAAGACAATCTCCTGCAGTTCAAACCGAGCATCAGTATGGGGAAGAAAGGTGATTTGAGTGCCTTTGAACGTGGCATGGTTGTTGGTGCCAGAAGGGCTGGTCTGAGTATTTCAGAAACTGCTGATCTACTGGGATTTTCACGCACAACCATCTCTAGGGTTTACAGAGAATGGTCCGAAAAAGAAAAAACATCCAGTGAGCGGCAGTTCTGTGGGCGGAAATGCGTTGTTGATGCCAGAGGAGAATGGCCAGACTGGTTCGAGCTGATAGAAAGGCAACAGTGACTCAAATAGCCACCCGTTACAACCAAGGTAGCCAGAAGAGCATCTCTGAACGCACAGTACGTCGAACTTTGAGGCAGATGGGCTACAGCAGCAGAAGACCACACCGGGTGCCACTCCTTTCAGCTAAGAACAGGAAACTGAGGCTACAATTTGCACAAGCTCATCGAAATTGGACAATTGAAGATTGGAAAAACGTTGCCTGGTCTGATGAGTCTCGATTTCTGCTGCGACATTCGGATGGTAGGGTCAGAATTTGGCGTCAACAACATGAAAGCATGGATCCATCCTGCCTTGTATCAACGGTTCAGGCTGGTGGTGGTGGTGTCATGGTGTGGGGAATATTTTCTTGGCACTCTTTGGGCACCTTGGTACCAATTGAGCATCGTTGCAACGCCAAAGCCTACCTGAGTATTGTTGCTGACTATGTCCATCCCTTTATGACCACAATGTACCCAACATGTGATGGCTACTTTCAGCAGGATAATGCGCCATGTCATAAAGCTGGAATCATCTCAGACTGGTTTCTTGAACATGACAATGAGTTCACTGTACTCCAATGGCCTCCACAGTCACCAGATCTCAATCCAATAGAGCATCTTTGGGATGTGGTGGAACGGGAGATTCGCATCATGGATGTGCAGCCGACAAATCTGCGGCAACTGTGTGATGCCATCATGTCAATATGGACCAAAATCTCTGAGGAATGCTTCCAGCACCTTGTTGAATCTATGCCACGAAGAATTGAGGCAGTTCTGAAGGCAAAAGGGGGTCCAACCCGTTACTAGCATGGTGTACCTAATAAAGTGGCCGGTGAGTGTACATGGGACTAGGTTTACATGGAGTGTTTTACTGAAGATCTGCATGCATTGCAGTAATGAGTAGCACATGTTACTGTGCATTTCACTTGTAAGCTAACAGCCATTAAATTGAAAACCTGTGGGGTACTGGCTGTTAACACACAAAAAAGTGCCATGCAAACCCAGGCACAGGTTTTCATATGATGTTTTTGAAGTCAAAACCTGGAGTGGATTGAAAAAAAGAGAGGAGAATTAGCACCTGTCCCTGTACTTTTACTCATTTTACAATCCACACCTGATTTTGGCTCTATAAAGTGCGGTACAAAGGATATTATAAATAAAAAAAAATTCTAATCCTTGTCTACACCTGTGTGTTTTTTGCTGCGTTTTTTTTTTCCCCCTGTAAAGAATCTTAAAATAGCCTGTGTTATGATTGATTAGGAGATATAATGTACTGGGACTAATTCAACTGGGTCCTATTAGAATATAAGTGTACTGTAGCGGAGGTTCTTGAATTAAAAATGCTCACAATGCATATATACTATTGAAGGATTAAGATACTCAAGCTTGTGTCTTTCTTTTTCACGTTTTTTTTTTGTAACTAATTCATTGTTTTAACTAGAGATGAGCGAACAGCACGCTCCCATAGAAATGAATGGAAGCACCTGTGACGCCGGCCGGCTGCCGGCAAAGTCAGCGTCACAGGTGCTTCCATTCATTTCTATGGGAGCGTGCTGTTCGGATCGGCTGATCCGAACAGTGTTCGCTCATCTCTAGTTTTAACCTTTTTTTGAAATGAACAGTTGTTTTGTTAATAAAGAGTGCTTTGTTTGAACAGACCAGCTGAAGGTAAGGTGGTCAGTACACCTGTATAAATCAGAGGTACAGAGGCAATGTGATAGCAAGCCTGATGAAATGCTTACTGCATGAAACGATTGTCGTTTGATCTGTTTGTGTATAACAAACCATCTACCATCTACTCTATCCCTATGCACTGGATGTTTTTTAAAAAGATGAAATAAAGCCTTCTGCTTTTAAAGAACCCGTTGTTTGGTGAGTGCCCTGCGCTTTTTTTCTATTTTTTGCTACTTACTATAAAAAAAAAATGTTAACTATAAAAAGTACAGAAAAAATAACCAAGCCTCCCAATTTTTCTCTTAGGCTTTATTCCTTACTCTTGGTTCACATCCGCGTTTGGTAATCCGTTCAGCATGGGGACCCTCTGAACAGACTACTGAACGCAGTGTCGGACTGGGGTGTCTAGGGCCCACCAGTGGAATTGTTTCTCGGGGCCCACCATCAGGATCCCTGCAAACCAGCGATACCAAGACAGGGCGGTTGAAGGTAATAACATATCAGGAGCCATGCTGCTGTAAGGGGGGGGGGGGGGGGGAGGAGGGGAAAGGCACGGCAGCCGACTGGCTACCGGGGCTCTTGCAGGAACTTTTAGGATACAGCGGTTCCACGGACAGGCTCAAACACACCAGACACAAAGTAAGAAATATAAATTTTACTCTATACCCTTTTTGGGGGAACTCCAGGCTAACAGGCCTGATGAAATCAATAATTACAAGACACTCAGCCGAGGGCCGAGACCCCTGAGTGACACTGCACCGTGACCTAATATGTCAGAACTAGTGAACTATGCCTTTAACTAGCGGCTACCTATATATAGCAGCTGCAATTTACCTATTAATACCAAGCTAACAAAACAATGTAAGTATGCAGAGGAAGATCACCTGCGGTGTCACACAAGGGTTAACAATATCACAGTTTACTATTTAACCTTCCCAATTCCCAATGTCCACATTTCAACACACTACCCCAACCCTGCAGGGAGGACTTCAGCAACCGGTTTTGTTTTATCAGAAGTTGGTGCTTAGCTGCACAAGTCTCAGTGAACCAAATAACTCCTCTTATGACGTACTTCTGGTACTATAATCCAGGATATAGTGTCTCTTTTGAATAGCAGGACAACACGTGCTGTATCTCCGTTTAGATAGAACTCACTTTAAAGCAAAATGGCCGGAATCAGTCTATGCTAGGTTTTTGGCGCCAAAAACTATTTACTGCGTGTATACACTATTCACCCTTATGAAAGGTGAATCGGAGCTCCACTTACCCGGGTTAGCAAGGGGGCGAACAGTCAGATGGATTTTCCGAAGGAAACAGGAATTTCTTTGCCTCCAGACAACTGGAACACGGTGTCACAAGGGCTGGTCCTTCTTTTCATCCGCTCCGTGGCGTCTGTACCGCAATTGTCTCCAACTCTCCTGACATGGGAACCAGCAACAGGTCCGGGCTTCTCCAGAGCTGGCCCTGGCCTGAAACAAGCGTTGCACGGCAGCGGATGGCGATGGATTGTCTCTCAGATCTCTCACTGCTCAAACAGCCAGCTTCTCCTCACACACTACTACAGTCCACTTCCTGAACTCGTCACTTCCTGGTTTTTCCTTTACCTAACACAGCGGCATCTTGTGGTCAAAAAGAATTACTACAATAGAATTTTCATTAGGGTGCATGCACACTACGTAACGCCGGGCGTGTATGAGAGCCGTACACGCCGGCATTACGGCAGACTGCCGAACACTTCCCATTCACTTCAATGGGAGCGCTCGTAACAGCGGCGTTTACGAGCGCTCCCATTGAAGTGAATGGGAAGTGTTCGGCAGCCCTGCTGTAACGCCGGCGTGTACGGCTCTCATACACGCCCGGCGTTACGTAGTGTGCATGCACCCTTACAGACATATCTCCTTTTACCACTGCTATTATCACATCACACACTTGTCAGTGGAAAGTGTTCTGAGACTGTGGTAGCATTAGTCACCCCGTGACACTGCTCACCCGCCATACAATGTGCAACACTGCACTACCTAAACGTATTGCTACACTCTGTATGGAAAGTGAACAGCGTGGCTCCTAGAAATGTTACCATTACCTATAGCCGCGCTGTCCTGGAACAGCTGATCTGCAGAGGTCCTGGCTGTTGTATCATCACAGGACAGACTATCAATATTACAAAGATGGATAAACCCTTTAAAGATTTGTCCAGGAATTGGAGCGACCCATGTGCTGGGAGGGAGGTGTAAAATAAAAAATAAAATAAAAAGCGCCTTCACCTGTTCCTGTTGCTCAATTGTCCACTGCCAGTGTCCATTCAGTCTCACGCCGGTGCCTCCATGCTGGGAGTCCTGCACCTCATGGGGTCTCATTTCTGGAAATCCTGTATCTAACAGACACAGGCGGGGACAACGGAGTGCTGGGGACAAAAGCTCAATGAAAAACACTGTGGAAAAAAATATATTGGGATTCACTGCAATTTTTTCCCACAATGTTTTTTTAGCTGCATCTCGCTGTTGCGCCTAATCCTTAAAGAAGACCTATCACCATCTGGGGCACATGAGGTTTAATACACCGCTAGAAAGCCAACAGTGCACTGAATTCAGCGCACTATTGGCTTTCACGTTCTGTGCCGGTACCGTAGATCTTCATCGTCAGAAGTGCGTTATGACAGTCAGTCAGGAACGGCCTTCCTCACGGTAGCGTCTATAGCGCTGTACTGTGAGAGGGGTCGTTGCTTACCAGCCAGCGATGACACTGAGCGCCTATAGCGCTCTCACAGTACAGCGATATAGGCGCTGCTGTGAGGAAGGGCGTTCCGGACTGACTGTCAGAAACGCCTTTCTGACAGTGAAGAGCTACGGACTGATAGCTCCTCACCGGGGCATAGAATGGGAAAGCTGAAAGTGCGCTGAAATCATCACACTGTCAGCTCTCTAGCAGTGTATTAAACCGCACCTGCCCCAGGTAGTAAGAGCTCCTCTTTAACATCTCAATATACTGTACATCACACTATAAGGATAAGGCCTAACACAGCGTCCCACAGCAAAAAAACCGCTTTTTGCAGAAACTCCACAGAGGTTTCCGTTTCCGCGCTCATTTTGTACACGACACAGGACTGGGAGCAGAAAGCTTCATCCACTGTATAGTTGCCTGGCAGATTCACTGCAGCTCAGCTCCCACTGACTACAATAAGTGCCGAGATGCAGAGAAGGTGCTGGCTGATATACAGTGGACAGAGCTTTCTGCTTCTGGCCCCGTATTGTGTACAGGACTGGTACCAGAAGTGGCTCCATACAGCTGATCGGTCTGAGGCCTGAGTGTGGGCCCCCTACAGATCAGGCATTTATAGCCTATCCTGACGAGAAACCATAGAAAATTATGCCTGGACAACCCCTTTAATTTTCCCCCCAAATGCCCCACACTTTAAAGAAGTTATCCAGCATAATTTATTTTTTTTGTTTGTTTTTTACCTCCCAGGACTAATTATAAAGTACACATAAAAAAAACCCCGCACTCATCTGTTCCCAGTGCTCCGGTCCTGCAATTCTGCTGGTAGTTACATGCCGGACTGGACCACACTGGGAGACACTGAGACAGGCAGACTTCCCCCTGCACACTCCGATCGGCAGTGTGCTTAAAAAAAATAGAAAGTGTTTTTAAGGGCTCGTTCACATCTGCGCCCGGGGTCTCCGCCCTGCAGGCATTTTTCAAACCCATTCAAATGAATGGGTTTGAAAAGTGTGCGTCCGTAAGCTCCTGTGAGCGTTTTGTGCTCACCGCGGCGAAACGTTTTTTGTTTTAACCAGACACAGAGTCGGACATGCAGGACTTTGTGTCTGGTTTTAAAAAAAAAATGGTTTTGCCACAGAGAGCATAAAACACTCACCGGCGCTCATGGCCAGACTCGAACCGATAGATTTCCGTCTTCTACATGCAGAAGATGGAAACCTCAGAATGGAGACCAGACGCTGGTGTGAACCCAGCGTTAACTGTGTTTTGCTCAGTAGGGCCTAATCCTTAGTGGCCCCTGCACACACTATTATGCGCCATAGTAGCCCCTGCACACAGTATTATCCCCCAGAGCGGCCCCTGCACACAGTATTATACCCCATAGTAGCCCCTGTACACAGTATTATGTCCCATAGTGGCCCCTGCGCACAGTATTATGTCCCATAGTGGCCTCTGCGCACAGTATTATGTCCCATAGTGGCCCCTGCGCACAGTATTATGTCCCATAGTGGCCCCTGTACACAGTATTATGTCCCATAGTGGCCCCTGCACACAGTATTATGTCCCATAGTGGCCCCTGCACACAGTATTATGTCCCATAGTGGCCCCTGCACACAGTATTATGTCCCATAGTGGCCCCTGTACACAGTATTATGTCCCATAGTGGCCCCTGCACACAGTATTATGTCCCATAGTGGCCCCTGTACACAGTATTATGTCCCTTAGTGGCCTCTGTACACTGTATTATGCGCCATAGTGGCCCCTGCACACTGTATTATTCCCCACAGTGGACTTCCCGAAAAGGGAAGATGTGAACCAGGCCTAATACATATAACATACATTTACACACACACACACACACACACCTATCTACAAATATACAGGACTCACACAGTATATCAGACACTTTACACAAATATACACACATTAAATATACATATTTTACCCAAAAAATGTACTTACATTTGGCTGTGTCCTGTCTGGCTGTGGTGAAAGCTCTTTGTTTACAGCAGCCGACAGACTTTCCCCTGCACACTCCGATCTGTGTGGGGGAGGGGCAGCACAGCTCCTGCTAGTGCAGTGTACAGTGCAGGGAGCAGAGACACACACTCGCACTGATTGGTATAGGGGCCCATTTTGGCACGGTCAGGATCCCGATCGGGCCCCTGACAAGTGCATTTAGATAAAACTAATAGTCAGGCTCGGGGGCCCACCGGGGGATTCCCCGGTGCTCCGGCGGGCCAGTCCAACCCTGACTGAACACATTTGCAAGCCATGTGCAGTGAAAGCACATGGACCTCATAGCCTATAATGGGGTCAAAGTGCTTGCTGCGAGATCTCTGCACGAACACGCGGACAGGAAAGTAGATTGTGAAGTACTTTTCTGTCCACATGTTCCGTGTGGAGATCTTGTGGCAAGCACACGGACCCCATTATAGTCTATGGTGTCCGTGTGCTTTCACTGCATACCGCTTGCAAATGCATTTGGTAGTCTGTTCAGGGGGAAGGGGGTCCCCAAGCGGACTCCCCCAAACGGATTACCGATGCAGATGTGAATGAGGTCTTAAAACAAAAAAAATATAAAATAAAGTAATACATAATTTAATAATTATATAAAACATAATTAGAATTGTCTAAACTATGATGACCCGTACGAAAAAATAAGCATCTAATAGATATAATGTTTTAATCATCACTTCTCCCAAAAAGGATAGAAATGCAAATACAAGTTAGTTTGGTTTAAGTGACCTTTAAACCACTAGTAAATGGTAAAAAAACACAAAACCTAAAAATCAACATTTTTTCCCCATATATGGCTGGGGCTCCACTTGGAATAAACGGCGCAGCAAAAACCATGTTGTTTTACAGTCACTGCAAGGTGGATAGGATTCTAGTAAATCTTTACTACATGAAAAATATTCGCTGTGAAAATTCTGCAATTTCCATAAACTTTTTGGAAATTACATCGGTTTCCCTATCACTATAATGGAAGCAGAAAAATTTGAAAAGCGATGTGGAAAAAAACGTTATGCATTTCTATGCGTTTTTTCCTGCAGTGCTTTTTTACTGTGGCCTGCTTCAGTGGGCCATAGCCATAAACATTTTTCAATATTTTACATGTATAAGTTGTGTAGTAGCTAAAATGTATACTTGTATAAAAACTATGGCCAACATTCATTACTGTATTGAGGTTGCGTCTGAAATATTGTGTGCCAAATTCTGGTGCATTTTGTCATGAAATGTTGTATTAGATAAATTAAGAAACTGCACTGCAATTGATGGGTTTCATATATGGTTAGAGAAGAGGGAATGACTCAGCAGGAGCAAGGGGCAAAACCATTGTCATAAACATTAGTTCAGAACTAAGCCAACCTAGAGGTTTTATAAAGTTAGACAAATATGTCTAAAGATATGCTACTGTAATATATTTTGTGCATTTTCTGACTGCCTGTTTGGGTAAGTTACCTGTAATATCCGTATTCAATATTTTCAAGTCTAGTTTTTAAGAAAATTTTTGAAAAATGATATTGGTGTAGTTCTATAAGATGAAGCTTCACACTGCTCTTCCCTGCCTCCTGCTTGTAAGAGCTGATAGGGAGAAATCTATCACAAGCAGGAGGCAGGGAAAACAGAATATGCATCACATAGGAATACAGTGAGGTTCTGCATTAGGGAACAAAAGTTCTATGTCACTATCTTATCACTTGTTACACTTGGATAGGGCAGAGCAGATAGCAGAGCAAGTGCAGTATATTTAATACCATTTTGGAAATTATCTGACATTTTGGTCATGTTTTATTCAATTTCATTTTTTTTTTTCATTTTCTTTTTAGATCCCATAGGAGATTTAAACCCCAGATGGTCTGATCACCAGTACAATGCTGCAATATCAAAACAGAAGTATAGTAATGACAGGTTGGTGATCCATTAGAATATGATCATTGGTGATCTGATACTTCGATCACATTTAGACATCTTAAGGGTTAATGCCCATGATCACAGAAGACCCTGTTGATCAATATTGTTATTGGTTCTCCACTGTGTTATAACTCCTGAGCAGGTACCATATGTAAAATCCTTACTTTGGCTGTACTATTACAGTGGATATCGGGGGTTAAACATTGAACACTTTACTTCTTGCCTTCTTTATATCCCATAAAGTGTGCATATATTCTGCAGCTCTGTACAGAGATTTGACTTTCTTTAAAGGGGCTCTATCAGCAAAATCATGCTGATAGAGCCCCACATATATGTGAATAGCCTTTAAAAAGGAACCGGTAAAGTTATATTAAACTACCCCCCTCCCCCTCCCCCCCGTTTTAAAATAAAACCCTAAAACAGAATATGTTCAACTTACCAAATGTGCTTGGGGGGCGGGCATTCAGGGTCTGATGTCATCTTCAGCCACGCCTCCTCTTCCAGTGATGTCCTCAGGTCCCGTCTAACTCGCAAACTGACATTCATAAAAAATGGCACGGGCGCATGCGCAGTAGCAGTAGTAGAAGCAGCACGCTACTGTGCATGCACCCTTGCCATTTTTTAGCTTTTTATCAATATCAGTTCGCGAGTTAGACGGGACCTGAGGATATCGCTGAAAGAGGAGGCGTGGCTGAAGATGACATCGGACCCTGAATGCCTGCCCACCGTGCACGTTCAGTAAGTTGAACATATTCTGTTATAGGGTTTTATTTTAAAACGGGGGGGGGGGGGGGGGTAGTTTAACATGGCTTTACCGGTGCTTGAATAGCCTTATTAAAGGCTAGTCACGCATATGTGGGGCTCTATCAGCATGATTTTGCTAATCGAGCCCCTTTAAACTGACTGAGATAGAAAAAAGTAGCAAATAATAAAAACAAACAAACATATTACCGATCTCTTAAATGCTTTGCTTTCCAGCAATGTTGCGAGTCACAATCCAGTGTTTGTTTACATCCTGGGAGCAATGAAGTGTTTTATCGGTCTGTGATTACTGCAATCACTGGAGCACCAGCTTTACAGCAGAGGGGGAGGTGAGAAATGGATTGTGGATTTTTTCATTTCTTAGGCATTTGTCAAGGTTTCTTATTGTATTTTCTATGTGTGTTTTTGTACTATCAATGTATATCAGGGAGGATATCAATACCAACATTAATATATTTATATATATATATATATATATATATATATATATATATATATATATACAGATCCTAGATATTGAATCATTTCAACAGTGATTTATTGTAAAGGTTTATAGCAGAGAACAGATTCTACACCATGCCCATTACAGCTATCAATACGATATCCAATATTGTCTGAGGTCAATATCATAGGGAGTGAGATAACCGGACAGTAGCAGATTACAACAGCTGCAGGAGTTTTTTTATATACTTTTTTCTTTATTCAGCCAAGCACTTGTTATAGAAAATGGTATAAATATCAAAATATCACAAAATGCAAAAGAGCAGCACTAAACAAGATAAAAGGTTGGGTGAACATCCCACAACCCAAAAGTCCACCCCTGGGACCACCTACCTGATATTAGGGAGTGTAATTATCATAATGGGTGCTTAAACTAACCACACTAATTGCTCAAAAATGGGAGGGGCTAGAAAAATAATTCCAGCTTTGCCAGAATTAAAGAATGTAAAGAGTTGAAGTTGGTGGTAAAAATGTCACTTTAAAGAAATTATAAGATGGCCAGGAAACCCCTTTAAGGAGCAAGAGCTCCCATTTTGTCTGCTTTGAAGTTGTTCCTGTACCTGGAGAAGAAACTAGTGGGTTTGATCTTTGACTTCACCCTCATGTAAAGATCATGCTGGAAGTCGTACCTGCAGGATTTTTTCTTCCATTCCAAAATTAAATGAACATTAGTTCTATCACTGTATACGTTCTTTGCTCTTATACTATGATGATGAGAGTAACAGACTATAATGACAGCAGTGTGAACCCATCCTTAACCAGGCAATCTCTTGAAGGAGCTCAGTCTCGGATGACCAGCCTGAAAACAATATAATATTCTTGATGGAGGGGGTAACTGGGTGTCCCACTCCTTGCCAATCACCATTACACCAAGATAAGAACAGATTCTATACATTAGTGTATAAGAAAACTTGCAAAGTAGCTCTCCTCCAGAAGGCAGAAACTTGTCTCACTTATTGTATCTAAGAAAAATTCATTGCAGAACTCATAATAAATATATATATATTGGCACAATAAACAAATGCCATTCATTTTCTCTTCTACCTAAGCAAATTATCAGAATTTTTACCTACAGTATTATGAAGATAAAGATGTACTGAGTGTCCACTTGTTTTAGTCATCTTGAGAATTCTTTAGCAAATTGTTTTCCTGTCTAGACCAATTTCTTTGCGACAAGGAGACATTTAGCAATCTTATTACTTTTGCAGATTTAAAGAAGACTTTTCACCACCTCCATCTATTCTAGTTCATGGCATCTGTTAATAGGCGCCCCTCCATCGATTTCAGCATAGTTGGAATTTTCTCTCTAGTCTTCACCACTCCTGAGCAACAAGCACAGGTAGTTTTGGTGTCTGATGTGCTATGTAAGCTCTGTAATGTCAGAAGGGCGGTGTCAGGCAGGGGGTGTGATTCAGAGCTCCAATCAGAGACAGCCAGTGTCAGAGCTCAGAATCACACCCATTCCTTTCTCTTGTATGACACTGTCCTTGTGACAGTATGGAACCTAAATATCAAACACCAAAACTAACAGCATTGATTGCTCAGGAATGGTGATGACTATAGAAAAAATCCAACTGTGTTGGAATCAGTGAAGCAGCACTTATTAAATGATGTAAAGAATTGGACTTGATAGAGGTGAGAGTACAACAGCAGTTATAAAACAATTTATAATATAGTAACTACTAAAGATATGTGCAACTTAGAATATCATATGATGGCAAGCTATATGTGAATAGCACCCAATGTATCCACATAAATACTAAGAGGATTCTTAAGTTTTTCCCAAGATCTAACTGCTGCAAACAAATGTTGGGAGAATTTGGTGAGTCATATCGGCATTTTCAATTGTAAAAGAGGACTCACGCTCTACTGGCATGTACTGTAGTACTGTAGGGAGCCGTCTGCTTCCATTTATGTTCCCTGTATAATTTTGAGAAAGTTTAACATTACAGATAACATAAATATTCTTCTTCTTCATTCTCCTCCTCTTCTTCTTATGTCTACCTTGTTTGGAAGTAGATCTTTTTATGCTTCATTTTGAGGTGCTAACAATTAAATTAAATCAGATTTCTTTTTGGAATGCATTAAGAAAATTCCCATGTATTGTTAGGCTGTTTATCGTACTTGCAAGTATTACTTTATTTTATGGCCCATTATGTGTATGGAGATATCAAATATTTGAAAATGTATATTCAAAAATAGTTAACACTCAGCCTTCATACATGGGAAAAATACAATGGAATCAACGCAAAACGGATTCATTATGAATTTTCAATTTTTCGCTGATGTTGGATCAAGGTTATATGAATCTAGCATTAAAATGCTGGGATCAGACTTGTCACTCATAGCTGTAGGTGATCACATGAGTACGTCTTCTCTACACTGAGCAGTTGCCATCATGAACATTTATGTTAGAATGCAGGAATGGAGCCCCTCCAGTTGTGCATATACATTATGGGGAAGGTAGCTAGGAAGAAGCAGTGGTGCAGACCCAAACAGTCAGAGACAGGGACACAAAATATGCAGCAAACTGGTTTATTTAGAAAACAACAGGAACATAAATAAACCTAGACTTCAGGCACAAAAGGTGCAAAACAAAATACAGCCTTAATTCAGGCAAAAACAAAAGAAATACCTGCTCGTCTGAGCGACTAAACAGAAGTAATAACCTAACTATAGGTGTGGCTTACTTCCAGCCACACGAACAAAACAAGCACAACTTTGTCTCACAGGACTCGGCGTTACAGGACAACCCAGACACCTCCTCCCACACTCTGGATCTTCACTGGAGTGCAGGATCTGCAGCCTTTTTCTGGTCCAGTAATGAGCCAAGGACTCACACCTGGAGCTGAGGCCTACTCTTGATCCTGGACCACACATAAGTTAAAAACCTGGGGGAGATAGGCAGAGCGCTGGAATCACGCTATGTCACCTTCTCCCAACACATATTTGCAGGATTCAGGAAGCAGCGAAGTCGGAATTCTTATCTTTAACATTGATGGTATATGCACAGTACTTGGTTCTTTTCCCGTGGACGTCATTGAAGAGGCAAGAGGTCCGCGAGGACCCTGGAAAAGTGGCCACTGTGAATCAAGGGATGATGGGACACTGTAGTTAAAAATTCAAGAGGTTGAAATGCATACCTATTTAAAAGAAGAATACCCCTTTAATTATGCTTGTTAGTTATTAGAGATGAGCGAACAGTGTTCTATCGAACTCATGTTCGATCGGATATTAGGCTGTTCGGCATGTTCGAATCGAATCGAACACCGCGTGGTAAAGTGCGCCATTACTCGATTCCCCTCCCACCTTCCCTGGTGCCTTTTTTGCTCCAATAACAGCGCAGGGTAGGTGGGACAGGAACTACGACACCGGTGACGTTGAGAAAAGTAGGCAAAACCCATTGGCTGCCGAAAACATGTGACCTCTAATTTAAAAGAACAGCGACGCCCAGCTTCGCGTCATTCTGAGCTTGCAATTCACCGGGGACGGAGGTTTCCGTCCAGTTAGCTAGGGGTTAGATTCTGGGTAGGCAGGGACAGGCTAGGATAGGAAGGAGAAGACAACCAACAGTTCTTATAAGAGCTAAATTCCAGGGAAAAGCTTGTCAGTGTAACGTGGCACTGACGGGCTCAATCGCCGCAACCCAGCTTTCCCAGGATCCTGAATGGAATACACTGACAGTGTATTCCCGTATACCCGATATATACCCCCGTTACCCGTTCCAACGGTGAGCCCCCCCACCTTCACCCCAGAAATACACTGCAAGTCCCCTAGCAATAGAATTGGGGCTATATACACCCACTATTTTTGCTACTGCCATATAGTGCCATTGTCTGACTGGGAATTCAAAGAATATATTGGGGTTATAAATACCCTCATTTCTTGCTACTGGTATATAGTGCCATTGTCTGACTGGGAATTCAAAGAATATATTGGGGTTACAAATACCCTCATTTCTTGCTACTGCCATATAGTGCCAGTTTCTGACTGGTAATTCAAAGAATATATTGGGGTTACGTGCACCCACAATTTTTGCTACTGGTATATAGTGCCATTGTCTGACTGGGAATTCAAAGAATATATTGGGGTTACAAATACCCTCATTTCTTGCTACTGGTATATAGTGCCATTGTCTGACTGTGAATTCAAAGAATATATTGGGGTTATAAATACCCTCATTTCTTGCTACTGCCATATAGTGCCAGTTTCTGACTGGTAATTCAAAGAATATATTGGGGTTATAAATACCCTCATTTCTTGCTACTGGTATATAGTGCCATTGTCTGACTGGAAATTCAAAGAATATATTGGGGTTACAAATACCCTCATTTCTTGCTACTGCCATATAGTGCCAGTTTCTGACTGGTAATTCAAAGAATATATTGGGGTTACAAATACCCTCATTTCTTGCTACTGGTATATAGTGCCATTGTCTGACTGGGAATTCAAAGAATATATTGGGGTTACAAATACCCTCATTTCTTGCTACTGGTATATAGTGCCATTGTCTGACTGGGAATTCAAAGAATATATTGGGGTTACAAATACCCTCATTTCTTGCTACTTGTATATAGTGCCATTGTCTGACTGGGAATTCAAAGAATATATTGGGGTTACAAATACCCTCATTTCTTGCTACTGCCATATAGTGCCAGTTTCTGACTGGTAATTCAAAGAATATATTGGGGTTATAAATACCCTCATTTCTTGCTACTGGTATATAGTGCCATTGTCTGACTGGGAATTCAAAGAATATATTGGGGTTATAAATACCCTCATTTCTTGCTACTGGTATATAGTGCCATTGTCTGACTGGGAATTCAAAGAATATATTGGGGTTACAAATACCCTCATTTCTTGCTACTGCCATATAGTGCCAGTTTCTGACTGGTAATTCAAAGAATATATTGGGGTTACGTGCACCCACAATTTTTGCTACTGGTATATAGTGCCATTGTCTGACTGGGAATTCAAAGAATATATTGGGGTTACAAATACCCTCATTTCTTGCTACTGGTATATAGTGCCATTGTCTGACTGTGAATTCAAAGAATATATTGGGGTTATAAATACCCTCATTTCTTGCTACTGCCATATAGTGCCAGTTTCTGACTGGTAATTCAAAGAATATATTGGGGTTATAAATACCCTCATTTCTTGCTACTGGTATATAGTGCCATTGTCTGACTGGAAATTCAAAGAATATATTGGGGTTACAAATACCCTCATTTCTTGCTACTGCCATATAGTGCCAGTTTCTGACTGGTAATTCAAAGAATATATTGGGGTTACAAATACCCTCATTTCTTGCTACTGGTATATAGTGCCATTGTCTGACTGGGAATTCAAAGAATATATTGGGGTTACAAATACCCTCATTTCTTGCTACTGGTATATAGTGCCATTGTCTGACTGGGAATTCAAAGAATATATTGGGGTTACAAATACCCTCATTTCTTGCTACTGCCATATAGTGCCAGTTTCTGACTGGTAATTCAAAGAATATATTGGGGTTATAAATACCCTCATTTCTTGCTACTGGTATATAGTGCCATTGTCTGACTGGGAATTCAAAGAATATATTGGGGTTACAAATACCCTCATTTCTTGCTACTGGTATATAGTGCCATTGTCTGACTAGGAATTCAAAGAATATATTGGGGTTACAAATACCCTCATTTCTTGCTACTGGTATATAGTGCCATTGTCTGACTGGGAATTCAAAGAATATATTGGGGTTACAAATACCCTCATTTCTTGCTACTGGTATATAGTGCCATTGTCTGACTGGGAGTTCAAAGAATATATTGGGGTTACGTGCACCCACAATTTTTGCTACTGGTATATAGTGCCATTGTCTGACTGGGAATTCAAAGAATATATTGGGGTTACAAATACCCTCATTTCTTGCTACTGGTATATAGTGCCATTGTCTGACTGGGAATTCAAAGAATATATTGGGGTTATAAATACCCTCATTTCTTGCTACTGGTATATAGTGCCATTGTCTGACTGGGAGTTCAAAGAATATATTGGGGTTACGCGCACCCACAATTTTTGCTACTGGTATATAGTGCCATTGTCTGACTGGGAATTCAAAGAATATATTGGGGTTACAAATACCCTCATTTCTTGCTACTGGTATATAGTGCCATTGTCTGACTGGGAATTCAAAGAATATATTGGGGTTACAAATACCCTCATTTCTTGCTACTGGTATATAGTGCCATTGTCTGACTGGGAATTCAAAGAATATATTGGGGTTACAAATACCCTCATTTCTTGCTACTGCCATATAGTGCCAGTTTCTGACTGGTAATTCAAAGAATATATTGGGGTTACGTGCACCCACAATTTTTGCTACTGGTATATAGTGCCATTGTCTGACTGGGAATTCAAAGAATATATTGGGGTTACAAATACCCTCATTTCTTGCTACTGGTATATAGTGCCATTGTCTGACTGTGAATTCAAAGAATATATTGGGGTTATAAATACCCTCATTTCTTGCTACTGCCATATAGTGCCAGTTTCTGACTGGTAATTCAAAGAATATATTGGGGTTATAAATACCCTCATTTCTTGCTACTGGTATATAGTGCCATTGTCTGACTGGAAATTCAAAGAATATATTGGGGTTACAAATACCCTCATTTCTTGCTACTGCCATATAGTGCCAGTTTCTGACTGGTAATTCAAAGAATATATTGGGGTTACAAATACCCTCATTTCTTGCTACTGGTATATAGTGCCATTGTCTGACTGGGAATTCAAAGAATATATTGGGGTTACAAATACCCTCATTTCTTGCTACTGGTATATAGTGCCATTGTCTGACTGGGAATTCAAAGAATATATTGGGGTTACAAATACCCTCATTTCTTGCTACTGCCATATAGTGCCAGTTTCTTACTGGTAATTCAAAGAATATATTGGGGTTATAAATACCCTCATTTCTTGCTACTGGTATATAGTGCCATTGTCTGACTGGGAATTCAAAGAATATATTGGGGTTACAAATACCCTCATTTCTTGCTACTGGTATATAGTGCCATTGTCTGACTAGGAATTCAAAGAATATATTGGGGTTACAAATACCCTCATTTCTTGCTACTGGTATATAGTGCCATTGTCTGACTGGGAATTCAAAGAATATATTGGGGTTACAAATACCCTCATTTCTTGCTACTGGTATATAGTGCCATTGTCTGACTGGGAGTTCAAAGAATATATTGGGGTTACGTGCACCCACAATTTTTGCTACTGGTATATAGTGCCATTGTCTGACTGGGAATTCAAAGAATATATTGGGGTTACAAATACCCTCATTTCTTGCTACTGGTATATAGTGCCATTGTCTGACTGGGAATTCAAAGAATATATTGGGGTTATAAATACCCTCATTTCTTGCTACTGGTATATAGTGCCATTGTCTGACTGGGAGTTCAAAGAATATATTGGGGTTACGCGCACCCACAATTTTTGCTACTGGTATATAGTGCCATTGTCTGACTGGGAATTCAAAGAATATATTGGGGTTACAAATACCCTCATTTCTTGCTACTGGTATATAGTGCCATTGTCTGACTGGGAATTCAAAGAATATATTGGGGTTACAAATACCCTCATTTCTTGCTACTGGTATATAGTGCCATTGTCTGACTGGGAATTCAAAGAATATATTGGGGTTACAAATACCCTCATTTCTTGCTACTGGTATATAGTGCCATTGTCTGACTGGGAATTCAAAGAATATATTGGGGTTATAAATACCCTCATTTCTTGCTACTGCCATATAGTGCCAGTTTCTGACTGGTAATTCAAAGAATATATTGGGGTTACAAATACCCGCATTTCTTGCTACTGCCATAAAGTGCCAGTTTCTGACTGGTAATTCAAAGAATATATTGGGGTTACGTGCACCCACAATTTTTGCTACTGGTATATAGTGTCATTGTCTGACTGGGAATTCAAAGAATATATTGGGGTTACAAATACCCTCATTTCTTGCTACTGGTATATAGTGCCATTGTCTGACTGGGAATTCAAAGAATATATTGGGGTTACAAATACCCTCATTTCTTGCTACTGGTATATAGTGCCATTGTCTGACTGGGAATTCAAAGAATATATTGGGGTTACAAATACCCTCATTTCTTGCTACTGCCATATAGTGCCAGTTTCTGACTGGTAATTCAAAGAATATATTGGGGTTATAAATACCCTCATTTCTTGCTACTGGTATATAGTGCCATTGTCTGACTGGGAATTCAAAGAATATATTTGGGTTACGTGCACCCACAATTTTTGCTACTGGTATATAGTGCCATTGTCTGACTGGGAATTCAAAGACTATATTGGGGTTACAAATACCCTCATTTCTTGCTACTGGTATATAGTGCCATTGTCTGACTGGGAATTCAAAGAATATATTGGGGTTACAAATACCCTCATTTCTTGCTACTGGTATATAGTGCCATTGTCTGACTGGGAATTCAAAGAATATATTGGGGTTACAAATACCCTCATTTCTTGCTACTGGTATATAGTGCCATTGTCTGACTGGGAATTCAAAGAATATATTGGGGTTATAAATACCCTCATTTCTTGCTACTGCCATATAGTGCCAGTTTCTGACTGGTAATTCAAAGAATATATTGGGGTTACGTGCACCCACAATTTTTGCTACTGGTATATAGTGCCATTGTCTGACTGGGAATTCAAAGAATATATTGGGGTTACAAATACCCTCATTTCTTGCTACTGGTATATAGTGCCATTGTCTGACTGGGAATTCAAAGAATATATTGGGGTTACAAATACCCTCATTTCTTGCTACTGGTATATAGTGCCATTGTCTGACTGGGAATTCAAAGAATATATTGGGGTTACAAATACCCTCATTTCTTGCTACTGGTATATAGTGCCATTGTCTGACTGGGAATTCAAAGAATATATTGGGGTTACAAATACCCTCATTTCTTGCTACTGCCATATAGTGCCAGTTTCTGACTGGTAATTCAAAGAATATATTGGGGTTACAAATACCCGCATTTCTTGCTACTGCCATAAAGTGCCAGTTTCTGACTGGTAATTCAAAGAATATATTGGGGTTACGTGCACCCACAATTTTTGCTACTGGTATATAGTGTCATTGTCTGACTGGGAATTCAAAGAATATATTGGGGTTACAAATACCCTCATTTCTTGCTACTGGTATATAGTGCCATTGTCTGACTGGGAATTCAAAGAATATATTGGGGTTACAAATACCCTCATTTCTTGCTACTGGTATATAGTGCCATTGTCTGACTGGGAATTCAAAGAATATATTGGGGTTACAAATACCCTCATTTCTTGCTACTGCCATATAGTGCCAGTTTCTGACTGGTAATTCAAAGAATATATTGGGGTTATAAATACCCTCATTTCTTGCTACTGGTATATAGTGCCATTGTCTGACTGGGAATTCAAAGAATATATTTGGGTTACGTGCACCCACAATTTTTGCTACTGGTATATAGTGCCATTGTCTGACTGGGAATTCAAAGACTATATTGGGGTTACAAATACCCTCATTTCTTGCTACTGGTATATAGTGCCATTGTCTGACTGGGAATTCAAAGAATATATTGGGGTTACAAATACCCTCATTTCTTGCTACTGGTATATAGTGCCATTGTCTGACTGGGAATTCAAAGAATATATTGGGGTTACAAATACCCTCATTTCTTGCTACTGGTATATAGTGCCATTGTCTGACTGGGAATTCAAAGAATATATTGGGGTTACAAATACCCTCATTTCTTGCTACTGCCATATAGTGCCAGTTTCTGACTGGTAATTCAAAGAATATATTGGGGTTATAAATACCCTCATTTCTTGCTACTGGTATATAGTGCCATTGTCTGACTGGGAATTCAAAGAATATATTGGGGTTACGTGCACCCACAATTTTTGCTACTGGTATATAGTGCCATTGTCTGACTGGGAATTCAAAGAATATATTGGGGTTATAAATACCCTCATTTCTTGCTACTGCCATATAGTGCCAGTTTCTGACTGGTAATTCAAAGAATATATTGGGGTTATAAATACCCTCATTTCTTGCTACTGGTATATAGTGCCATTGTCTGACTGGGAATTCAAAGAATATATTGGGGTTATAAATACCCTCATTTCTTGCTACTGGTATATAGTGCCATTGTCTGACTGGGAATTCAAAGAATATATTGGGGTTATAAATACCCTCATTTCTTGCTACTGCCATATAGTGCCATTGTCTGACTGGGAATTCAAAGAATATACTGGGGTTACAAATACCCTCATTTCTTGCTACTGCCATATAGTGCCAGTTTCTGACTGGTAATTCAAAGAATATATTGGGGTTACGTGCACCCACAATTTTTGCTACTGGTATATAGTGCCATTGTCTGACTGGGAATTCAAAGAATATATTGGGGTTACAAATACCCTCATTTCTTGCTACTGGTATATAGTGCCATTGTCTGACTGGTAATTCAAAGAATATATTGGGGTTACAAATACCCTCATTTCTTGCTACTGCCATATAGTGCCAGTTTCTGACTGGGAATTCAAAGAATATATTGGGGTTATAAATACCCTCATTTCTTGCTACTGGTATATAGTGCCATTGTCTGACTGGGAATTCAAAGAATATATTGGGGTTACAAATACCCTCATTTCTTGATACTGGTATATAGTGCCATTGTCTGACTGGGAATTCAAAGAATATATTGGGGTTACAAATACCCTCATTTCTTGCTACTGGTATATAGTGCCATTGTCTGACTGGGAATTCAAAGAATATATTGGGGTTACAAATACCCTCATTTCTTGCTACTGCCATATAGTGCCAGTTTCTGACTGGTAATTCAAAGAATATATTGGGGTTATAAATACCCTCATTTCTTGCTACTGCCATATAGTGCCAGTTTCTGACTGGGAATTCAAAGAATATATTGGGGTTATAAATACCCTCATTTCTTGCTACTGGTATATAGTGCCATTGTCTGACTGGGAATTCAAAGAATATTTTGGGGTTATAAATACCCTCATTTCTTGCTACTGGTATATAGTGCCATTGTCTGACTGGGAATTCACAGAATATATTGGGGTTATAAATACCCTCATTTCTTGCTACTGCCATATAGTGCCATTGTCTGACTGGAAATTCAAAGAATATATTGGGGTTACAAATACCCCCATTTCTTGCTACTGGTATATAGTGCCAGTTTCTGACTGGTAATTCAAAGAATATATTGGGGTTACGTGCACCCACAATTTTTGCTACTGGTATATAGTGCCATTGTCTGACTGGGAATTCAAAGAATATATTGGGGTTACAAATACCCTCATTTCTTGCTACTGCCATATAGTGCCATTGTCTGACTGGGAATTCAAAGAATATATTGGGGTTACAAATACCCTCATTTCTTGCTACTGCCATATAGTGCCAGTTTCTGACTGGTAATTCAAAGAATATATTGGGGTTACATGCACCCACAATTTTTGCTACTGGTATATAGTGCCAATTTCTAACTGGGAATTCAAAATGTGCAAGGCTCCCGGAAAGGGACGTGGACGAGGCCGTGGGCGAGGTCGGGGGAATGGTTCTGGGGAGCAAGGTAGTAGTGAAGCCACAGGGCGTCCCGTGCCTACTCCTGTGGGGCAGCAAGCATTGCGCCACTCTACAGTGCCAGGGTTGCTTGCCACATTAACTAAACTGCAGGGTACAAACCTTAGTAGGCCCGAGAACCAGGAACAGGTCTTGCAATGGCTGTCAGAGAACGCTTACAGCACATTGTCCAGCAGCCAGTCAGACTCTGCCTCCTCTCCTCCTATTACCCAACAGTCTTGTCCTCCTTCCTCCCAAAATTCCCAAGCTTCACAGAACAATAACCCCAACTGTCCCTGCTCCCCAGAGCTGTTCTCCGCTCCTTTCATTGCCCCTCAACCTGCCTCTCCACGTCACGATTCCACGAACCTAACAGAGGAGCATCTGTGTCCAGATGCTCAAACACTAGAATCTCCTCCATCTCCGTTCGATTTGGTGGTGGATGACCAGCAACCCACCCTCATCGACGATGATGTGACGCAGTTGCCGTCAGGGCATCCAGTTGACCGGCGCATTGTGCGGGAGGAGGAGATGAGACAGGAGTTGGAAGAGGAAGTGGTGGATGATGAGGACACTGACCCGACCTGGATAGGGGGGATGTCAAGCGGGGAAAGTAGTGTGGATGTTGAGGCAGGTGCAGCACCAAAAAGGGTAGCTAGAGGCAGAGGCAGAGGTCAGCAGCTTAGGCGAAGCCAGGCCACACCCGGAATCTCCCAAGATGTTCCAGTTCGTACCCAGCCCCGAAAAACTCCCACCTCGAGGGCACGTTTCTCGAAGGTGTGGAGTTTTTTCAAGGAATGCGCCGAGGACAGATATAGTGTTGTCTGCACAATTTGCCTCTCGAAATTGATTAGGGGCTCTGAGAAGAGCAACCTGTCCACCACTTCAATGCGCCGTCATTTGGAATCCAAGCACTGGAATCAGTGGCAGGCAGCAACGGCAGGACAAAGGCCGCCTGCCGTTCACGCCACTGCCACTGCCTCTGCCACTGCCTCTGCCTCTGCCACTGCTGACTGTGCTGGCGATGCACTCCAGAGGACGAGCCAGGACACCACTTCATCTGCCTCCGCCACTTTGTTGACTTCTCCCTCATCCTCCCCTGTTCCTGTCTTATCTCCTTCTCCTGCACCATCAAAGGCACTATCAGGCGCTTCTTTACAACAACCCACCATCTCTCAGACATTGGAGCGGCGGCAGAAATACACTGCTAACCACCCACACGTGCAAGCCTTGAACGCCAACATCGCTAAACTGCTGGCCCAGGAGATGTTGGCGTTCCGGCTTGTTGAAACTCCCGCCTTCCTGGACCTGATGGCAACTGCGGCACCTCGCTATGCCGTCCCTAGCCGTCACTACTTCTCCCGGTGTGCCGTCCCCGCCTTGCACCAGCACGTGTCACTCAACATCAGGCGGGCCCTTAGTTCCGCGCTTTGCACAAAGGTCCACTTGACCACCGACGCGTGGACAAGTGCATGCGGACAGGGACGCTACATTTCACTGACGGCACACTGGGTGAATGTAGTTGAGGCTGGGACTCCTTCCCAAACTGGCCCGGTGTACCTCGTCTCCCCGCCTAACATTCCTGGCAGGGACACGAGAAGAACACCCCCCTCCTCCTCCTCCTCTACCGCCTCCTCCTCCGCCACCGCCTCCTCCTCCACTGTTAGATTGACCCCAGCTACGAGTTGGAAACGTTGCAGCACTGGCGTTGGTAGACGTCAGCAGGCTGTGCTGAAGCTGATCAGCTTGGGGGACAGACAGCACACTGCCTCCGAGGTGAGGGATGCCCTCCTCGATGAGACGGCAATATGGTTTGAGCCGCTGCACCTGGGCCCAGGCATGGTCGTTTGTGATAACGGCCGGAACCTGGTAGCAGCTCTGGAGCTTGCCGGACTCCAACATGTTCCATGCCTGGCCCACGTCTTCAACCTAGTGGTGCAACGTTTCCTAAAGAGCTACCCCAATGTTCCAGAGCTACTGGTGAAAGTGCGGCGCATGTGCGCCCACTTTCGCAAGTCGACAGTAGCCGCTGCTAGCTTAAAATCTCTCCAGCAACGCCTGCATGTGCCACAACACCGGCTTTTGTGCGACGTCCCCACACGCTGGAACTCAACGTTTCAGATGTTGAATAGAGTGGTTGAGCAGCAGAGACCTTTGATGGAATACCAGCTACAAAACCCTAGGGTGCCACAAAGTCAGCTGCCTCAATTTCACATCCATGAGTGGCCATGGATGAGAGACCTTTGTGACATCCTACGGGTCTTTGAGGAGTCCATAAGGAGGGTGAGCTCTGAGGATGCGATGGTGAGCCTTACAATCCCGCTCTTGTGTGTTCTGAGAGAATTTCTGATTGACATCAGGGATAACTCAGATCACACAGAGGAGTTAGGGATAGCATCCGATCCGTCACAGCTGGAGAGTAGGTCCACACATCTGTCCGCTTCACTGCGTTTAATGGAGGAGGAGGAGGAGGAGGAAGAAGAAGAGTTGTCCGATAATGTGATGGTGATACAGGAGGCTTCCGGGCAACTTCGAATCGTCCCATTGTTGCAGCGCAGATGGGTAGACATGGAGGATGAGGAGGAAATGGAGATTGAACTTTCCGGTGGGGCCAGAGGAGTCATGCCAACTAACACTGTGGCAGACATGGCTGAGTTCATGTTGGGGTGCTTTACAACCGACAAGCGTATTTTCAAAATCATGGAGGACAACCAGTACTGGATATTTGCTATCCTTGACCCCCGGTATAAAAACAACATCTCGTCTTTTATTCCGGTAGAGGGGAGGGCCAATCGCATTAATGCTTGCCACAGGCAATTGGTGCAGAATATGATGGAGATGTTTCCAGCATGTGACGTTGGCGGCAGGGAGGGCAGTTCCTCCAGTAGGCAACCAAGTTCTCACCGGTCCACACAAACGAGGGGCACACTGTCTAAGGTCTGGGACACCTTGATGGCACCCCCTCGCCAAAGTGCCGCCACGGAGGGTCCTAGTGTCACCAGGCGTGAGAAGTATAGGCGCATGTTGCGGGAATACCTTTACGACCACAGCCCTGTCCTCTCCGACCCCTCTGCGCCCTACACGTATTGGGTGTCGAAGTTGGACCTGTGGCTTGAACTTGCCCTATATGCCTTGGAGGTGCTGTCCTGTCCTGCCGCCAGCGTCCTATCTGAGAGGGTGTTCAGTGCAGCCGGTGGCATCATCACTGACAAGCGCACCCGTCTGTCAGCTGAGAGTGCCGACCGGCTCACTTTGATAAAAATGAACCACCACTGGATAGAGCCTTCATTTTTGTGCCCACCTGTGTAAAGCACCCCAACATGAAACTCCATGTCTGTACTCAACCTCTCCAATTCCTCCGCATCCTCATACTCATCCACCATAAGCGTTGCACAATTCTGCTAATACTAGGCTCCCTCCACCCTGATTTCCCCCAACTCTGCTGGTTAGAGGCTCCCTCCACCCTGATTTCCACCAACTCTGCTGGTTAGAGGCTCCCTCCACCCTGCTTTCCCACAACTCTGCTGGTTAGAGGCTCCCTCCACCCTGATTTCCATCAACTCTGCTGGTTAGAGGCTCCCTCCACCCTGATTTTCACCAACTCTGCTGTTTAGAGGCTCCCTCCACCATGAATTGGTCCAAACTGGGGGTTTTTAGAGGCTCCCTCCACCATGAATTTGCCCAAACTGGGCTGTTTAGAGGCTCCCTCCATCATGAATTGGTCCAAACTGGGGTTTTTAGAGGCTCCCTCCACCATGAATTGGTCCAAACTGGGGTTTTTAGAGGCTCCCTCCACCATGAATTTGCCCAAACAGGGCTGTTTAGAGGCTCCCTCCACCATGAATTTGCCCAAACTGGGGGTTTTAGAGGCTCCCTCCACCATGAATTGGTCCAAACTGGGGTTTTTAGAGGCTCCCTCCACCATGAATTTGCCCAAACTGGGCTGTTTAGAGGCTCCCTCCACCATGAATTGGTTCAAACTGGGGGTTTTTAGAGGCTCCCTCCACCATGGATTTGCCCAAACTGGGCTGTTTAGAGGCTCCCTCCACCATGAATTGGTCCAAACTGGGGTTTTTAGAGGCTCCCTCCACCATGAATTGGTCCAAACTGGGGTTTTCAGAGGCTCCCTCCAACATGAATTTGCCCAAACTGGGCTGTTTAGAGGCTCCCTCCACCATGAATTGGTCCAAACTGGGGTTTTTAGAGGCTCCCTCCACCATGAATTGGTCCAAACTGGGGTTTTTAGAGGCTCCCTCCACCATGAATTGGTCCAAACTGGGGTTTTTAGAGGCTCCCTCCACCATGAATTTGCCCAAACTGGGCTGTTTAGAGGCTCCCTCCATTATGAATTTGGCCAAACTGGGCTGTTTAGAGGCTCCCTCCACCATGAATTGGTCCAAACTGGGGTTTTTAGAGGCTCCCTCCACCATGAATTGGTCCAAACTGGGGTTTTTAGAGGCTCCCTCCACCATGAATTTGCCCAAACAGGGCTGTTTAGAGGCTCCCTCCACCATGAATTTGCCCAAACTGGGCTGTTTAGAGGCTCCCTCCACCATGAATTGGTCCAATCTGGGGTTTTTAGAGGCTCCCTCCACCATGAATTGGTCCAAACTGGGGGTTTTTAGAGGCTCCCTCCACCATGAATTTGCCCAAACTGGGCTGTTTAGAGGCTCCCTCCATCATGAATTGGTCCAAACTGGGCTGTTTAGAGGCTCCCTCCACCATGAATTGGTCCAAACTGGGGTTTTTAGAGGCTCCCTCCACCATGAATTGGTCCAAACTGGGGTTTTTAGAGGCTCCCTCCACCATCAATTTGCCCAAACTGGGCTGTTTAGAGGCTCCCTCCACCATGAATTTGCCCAAACTGGGCTGTTTAGAGGCTCCCTCCACCATGAATTGGTCCAAACTGGGGGTTTTTAGAGGCTCCCTCCACCATGAATTTGCCCAAACTGGGCTGTTTAGAGGCTCCCTCCATCATGAATTGGTCCAAACTGGGGTTTTTAGAGGCTCCCTCCACCATGAATTGGTCCAAACTGGGGTTTTTAGAGGCTCCCTCCACCATGAATTGGTCCAAACTGGGGTTTTTAGAGGCTCCCTCCACCATGAATTTGCCCAAACTGGGGTGTTTAGAGGCTCCCTCCACCATGAATTTGCCCAAACTCTGCTGGTTAGAGGCTCAATCCACCCTGATTTTCAAAACAAATGTTGGTGCCAACCTCAACTTACTACAAGGGCCAAATTCACTGCTGGTGACAAGCTCTCCTCACTGCAAGTGCCAAATACACATGTTTCAAGGTGTTTTCCTACTGTCAGAGAGGTGATATTGAGTGTGTAAAGTGTGTAGTTATTAGGCTGTGATGTTGGGGTAATAGAGGGTCTTTGGTGTGTTAGATGCCCCCAGACATGCTTCCCCTGCTGTCCCAGTGTCATTCCAGAGGTGTTGGCATCATTTCCTGGGGTGTCATAGTGGACTTGGTGACCCTCCAGACACGGATTTGGGTTTCCCCCTTAACGAGTATCTGTTCCCCATAGACTATAATGGGGTTCGAAACCCGTTCGAACACACGAACATTGAGCGGCTGTTCGAATCGAATTTCGAACCTCGAACATTTTAGTGTTCGCTCATCTCTATTAGTTATGCTAATACAAGATATAGGAAAACGTGATTCTGTATTCCTGCAAATGACTCTGAAGCATTCCTGTCTTAGGATAAAAACATCTGACTACTTCCAATGCTTTGTACCTAATTGGCCTTAGAATTACAATGGACTGATCTGCATGGCTTCACCCACCATCCAAAAATAAGAACCAGGCTCTTAGTTTATATGATTGTAATTATGATTGTATTATGGAGGCAATAGCATACAGTACTTTAATATATTTAAGGGTTATGGTGGAAATCTAACGTTAACTACATAGGTCATTTTGTCATCAAGAGATTTTGATTTGCACATTCTTCCCTTTTTCCAGTTTTGGTTGAATGCTTCCTTTGTTACATGTTTGCATTCTCTTTGTAACTGTTAGACTGAAATACCGGACAGCGACATTTTACCATCATTATATAAAGGTCCATTATTATTTCCAAAATACACCAGAAGAATTATGATAACCGTGAATACTAGCGCACTATAAAAGAAAACGTATTATCTTTCAGCATTGTAAATTCTGAACTATTTGACTCTCAGCCCAATTTATTCATGAACTGTATAATGCTTTATTCCAGAAAACTATTAGAAATTAGTAGAGATGAGCGAACAGTGTTCTATCGAACACATGTTCGATCGGATATCAGGGTGTTCGCCATGTTCAAATCGAATCGAACACCACGTGGTAAAGTGCGCCAAAATTCGATTCCCCTCCCACCTTCCCTGGCGCCTTTTTTGCACCAATAACAGCGCAGGGGAGGTGGGACAGGAACTACGACACTGGGGGCATTGAAAAAAATTGGAAAAAGTCATTGGCTGCCGAAATCAGGTGACCTCCATTTTAGACGAATAGTGGATTTCAAATCCGGGTCATATGAGAATGTGAACTTTGTGACTATGAGACAGGGATAGCTGTACAGGCAGGGATAGCTAGGGATAACCTTTATTTAGGGGGGAATGTTATTAAAAATAACTTTTTGGGGCTCTATCGGGTGTGTAATTGTGATTTTTGTGAGATAAACTTTTTCCCATAGGGATGCATTGGCCAGCGCTGATTGGCCGAATTCCGTACTCTGGCCAATCAGTGCTGGCCAATGCATTCTATTAGCTTGATGAAGCAGAGTGTGCACAAGGGTTCAAGCGCACCCTCGGCTCTGATGTAGCAGAGCCGAGGCTGCACAAGGGTTCAAGCGCACCCTCGGCTCTGATGTAGGAGAGCCGAGGGTGCACTTGAACCCTTGTGCACCCTCAGCTCTGCTACATCAGAGCCGAGGGTGCGCTTGAACCCTTGTGCACACTCTGCTTCATCAAGCTAATAGAATGCATTGGCCAGCGCTGATTGGCCAGAGTACGGAACTCGACCAATCAGCGCTGGCTCTGCTGGAGGAGGCGGAGTCTAAGATCGCTCCACACCAGTCTCCATTCAGGTCCGACCTTAGACTCCGCCTCCTCCGGCAGAGCCAGCGCTGATTGGCCGAAGGCTGGCCAATGCATTCCTATGCGAATGCAGAGACTTAGCAGTGCTGAGTCAGTTTTGCTCAACTACACATCTGATGCACACTCGGCACTGCTACATCAGATGTAGCAATCTGATGTAGCAGAGCCGAGGGTGCACTAGAACCCCTGTGCAAACTCAGTTCACGCTAATAGAATGCATTGGCCAGCGCTGATTGGCCAATGCATTCTATTAGCCCGATGAAGTAGAGCTGAATGTGTGTGCTAAGCACACACATTCAGCACTGCTTCATCACGCCAATACAATGCATTAGCCAGTGCTGATTGGCCAGAGTACGGAATTCGGCCAATCAGCACTGGCTCTGCTGGAGGAGGCGGAGTCTAAGGTCGGACCTGAATGGAGACTGGTGTGGAGCGATCTTAGACTCCGCCTCCTCCAGCAGAGCCAGCGCTGATTGGTCGAGTTCCGTACTCTGGCCAATCAGCGCTGGCCAATGCATTCTATTAGCCCGATGAAGTAGAGCTGAATGTGTGTGCTTAGCACACACATTCAGCTCTACTTCATCAGGCTAATAGAATACATTGGCCAATCAGCGCTGGCCAATGCATTCTATTAGCTTGATGAAGCAGAGTGTGCACAAGGGTTCAAGCGCACCCTCGGCTCTGATGTAGCAGAGCCGAGGCTGCACAAGGGTTCAAGTGCACCCTCGGCTCTCCTACATCAGAGCCGAGGGTGCGCTTGAACCCTTGTGCAGCCTCGGCTCTGCTACATCAGAGCCGAGGGTGCGCTTGAACCCTTGTGCACACTCTGCTTCATCAAGCTAATAGAATGCATTGGCCAGCACTGATTGGCCAGAGTACGGAATTCGGCCAATCAGCGCTGGTCAATGCATTCTATTAGCCCGATGAAGTAGAGCTGAATGTGTGTGCTTAGCACACACATTCAGCTCTACTTCATCAGGCTAATAGAATACATTGGCCAATCAGCGCTGGCCAATGCATTCTATTAGCTTGATGAAGCAGAGTGTGCACAAGGGTTCAAGCGCACCCTCGGCTCTGATGTAGCAGAGCCGAGGCTGCACAAGGGTTCAAGTGCACCCTCGGCTCTCCTACATCAGAGCCGAGGGTGCGCTTGAACCCTTGTGCAGCCTCGGCTCTGCTACATCAGAGCCGAGGGTGCGCTTGAACCCTTGTGCACACTCTGCTTCATCAAGCTAATAGAATGCATTGGCCAGCACTGATTGGCCAGAGTACGGAATTCGGCCAATCAGCGCTGGCCAATGCATTCTATTAGCCTGATGAAGTAGAGCTGAATGTGTGTGCTAAGCACACACATTCAGCACTGCTTCATCACGCCAATACAATGCATTAGCCAGTGCTGATTGGCCAGAGTACGGAATTCGGCCAATCAGCGCTGGCTCTGCTGGAGGAGGCGGAGTCTAAGATCGCTCCACACCAGTCTCCATTCAGGTCCGACCTTAGACTCCGCCTCCTCCAGCAGAGCCAGCGCTGATTGGCCGAATTCCGTACTCTGGCCAATCAGCACTGGCTAATGCATTGTATTGGCTTGATGAAGCAGTGCTGAATGTGTGTGCTTAGCACACACATTCAGCTCTACTTCATCGGGCTAATAGAATGCATTGGCCAGCGCTGATTGGCCGAATTCCGTACTCTGGCCAATCAGCACTGGCTAATGCATTGTATTGGCTTGATGAAGCAGTGCTGAATGTGTGTGCTTAGCACACACATTCAGCTCTACTTCATCGGGCTAATAGAATGCATTGGCCAGCGCTGATTGGCCGAATTCCGTACTCTGGCCAATCAGCACTGGCTAATGCATTGTATTGGCGTGATGAAGCAGTGCTGAATGAGTGTGCTTAGCACACACATTCAGCTCTACTTCATCGGGCTAATAGAATGCATTGGCCAATCAGCGCTGGCCAATGCATTCTATTAGCGTGAACTGAGTTTGCACAGGGGTTCTAGTGCACCCTCGGCTCTGCTACATCAGATTGCTACATCTGATGTAGCAGTGCCGAGTGTGCATCAGATGTGTAGTTGAGCAAAACTGACTCAGCACTGCTAAGTCTGCATTCGCATAGGAATGCATTGGCCAGCCTTCGGCCAATCAGCGCTGGCTCTGCCGGAGGAGGCGGAGTCTAAGGTCGGACCTGAATGGAGACTGGTGTGGAGCTATCTTAGACTCCGCCTCCTCCAGCAGAGCCAGCGCTGATTGGTCGAGTTCCGTACTCTGGCCAATCAGCACTGGCCAATGCATTTCTATGGGGAAAAGTTAGCTTGCGAAAATCGCAAACTGACAGGGATTTCCATGAAATAAAGTGACTTTTATGCCCCCAGACATGCTTCCCCTGCTGTCCCAGTGTCATTCCAGGGTGTTGGTATCATTTCCTGGGGTGTCATAGTGGACTTGGTGACCCTCCAGACACGAATTTGGGTTTCCCCCTTAACGAGTTTATGTTCCCCATAGACTATAATGGGGTTCGAAACCCATTCGAACACTCGAACAGTGAGCGGCTGTTCGAATCGAATTTCGAACCTCGAACATTTTAGTGTTCGCTCATCTCTAGAAATTAGATGTATTCTGCTAACAAGTATACTCAGAGCCATGCACTTGAAATATTGATGAACATTGGAAATGATTTTTCTCAATAGTTAATTTACTCTAAATGGAAGCACCAGAAGGCTTTACTGTATGGACACAAAATAGCCCCAATATGGATTGCCCTTACCTTCTTTCATTAACAAGTATATAGATCTTCAGACTCCTAGTCAGCTGGAAACCTCTCCTAAGCTTGGAACTTGAAATGGACACATTTCAGGGGTTGTCTGAACTCTTTTCAAAAATGGGTCACAATGGCAAAAATAATGTCATACTTGCCTTATTGATCCTTCCTGGTTACTGGCTAGTCTTTACCTCAAGATCTTTCTCTACACAAAGGAAAAGACGGGTTAGTCAATCACTGTCCCCAGTAGTAACACCCGTTGGTGACCCAATGATTAGTTGAGTGATCATTTCTATGTGTCAAGATTTCTATGTGGACTATTCTGACCACTTGGAAAAGAAAATATTACCACTCTTTCAACCACTTTCCAAGGGTGGTCCCTCCAAGCAAACCACGTCTTTATAAATAGCCACCCCGTTGGTTCCTGGATCTACCAGCACTCAGCTGATATTGAAGTTTTGTCAGGCCACACATTTCCTCTGCAATGCCTATTACAGGGAAAATATGCTATTGTATTATGTAGTGGCCACAGAAATGAATAAGTGACCTTGTAACCCTCTTTCATTTAGCGAGTTTTCCCCCAGGGTTACCAACCTAAATTGTTTTCTTTTCTTGACAATTTATTCAAAATTCTATACCAGCAAACATTTTTATGGAGACACTGGAAAGCCATAATGTATGAAATAAATGCTATACTGTATGATATGTCTATATTTGCATATACTAATATCACAGCTCAGTGTTTAGCGCTGGAGTCCTGGGTTCGAATCCAGCTACAACATCCACAAGGAGTTTGTATGTCCTCCTTGTGTTTGTGTGGCTTTCTTCCTACACTCCAAAGACATAATTATAGGGAAAAAAAAAAAAAGTTCTACCAGCCTTCAAAAAATTAAAAACTAGTCAATTTTCATGCATAGTGGAAAAACGTCCTCTTTTTATGGATTGCCTAGGAATTCATGGACTGCAGTATGGTTAGTTTATGCTCTGGACAGAAATTAAGAATCCCCCTATATTCTTATGGATTGTCTTCATGAGAAACCTCCTATTAAAACAATTTAAGAGATCGGTGCCATTAATTTCGGTATTGGTATTGGTGCACTGTCAAGCTCAGCATCATCACTGTACGGTGCGGGCCGCCACCCATGTCAGTACAAGTCTATAGAAGTGAGCTATGAGGCTGGCCCCTCAGACCAGGGATATCTGCACCGAAACTAGCGACACTGATCTCTATGGCCCCGGTAAAACTGAATTGAGCACCCCGTAGCACAATAGTATGTAACGCAGTATTGTCATATGAAAAGTGGTGCATTGTAGAGGATATGAAAGGTCTTCTTTAAGGAGTAGTAAAGTAAAAGTTAAATGACCTGACTCTTAAGCTTTAAGAAATTTCAATAACAACAAAAAGAAACAAAAAAAACTCAAAGACATTGGAGCCATTTGCTAAATTCTGAAAGTGCACATTCATAGTTCAATTGACTGGCTTACGCTGTTGACTTGGTCCTAATAAATACATTTATTGGCTCTGCCAGTGACCTAGAAACATATTTTCTTCTGCGGTTTCCAATAGTGGTGTACTAAAACCCCATATGACTCTGAAAACTAAAATGGAATACCAAACAAAATTAATAAAATTCATATTATGTGATGTAAATAATCAAATTATAGTAATATAGTAACTTTTAATAACTTTTATTCTGTAGTATACTATAAAGATTTTATTGTTTGTACCGCCGTTCAAGGGTTTCATAAATGCAGATGTATTGTTGTTCATAACAAAGAGGGCAATAACAGAAAATGTGGTTTGAAGCTTTAAAGTCAGGGAAATGTACTGTTATGCGGTACGGTACTGCCAATGGTGTTGCAATAGTACCAAGGTCAGAGTTATATCAGGAAAAAATCATGATACTTTATGAAAGGGTGATAATAAAAGGCATATTTGCTGAAAAAATGTATATTATATGTTTAAAAGCTTTTGTAGCTTGCAGTGCTTTTATGCAGACACATCCCGGCTAGTGGGATGACTACATTTTTCTGAATATTGTGTGGGCAGGGTAATGAAGAACATATTTACAATGAGAGGATGGTAATAGAGTTAAGCAAGTACCATATGCAGATTCATTCCAGTAGTACAAGAATCAACTCCTTTTTTCTCCAATGTATTCCATAGATGCACCATAAAATAAGTGTGGAATTTTACCTGAACGTAGAGTATAGTAAATATGGAGTTTCAACCCATGACATGTACAGTGATCATATAACTACAGTGTCTCACAACTCCTGTGCTTCAGGGTAACCTTTGTTTCTGCCCTGTCTTTCAAGCCAAACATTCTAGTTCATGCAGTGGCATAACTAGGAATGATGGGGCCCCATGGCGAACTTTTGACGTGCCCCCCCCCCGACCGACGCCAAAGACCTCGACCGACCTCCTCCTACACATTCCTGCGCACTCTATTACGCCCCATAGTGGTCCCTTCACACAGTATTATCCCCCATAGTGGCCCCTGCACACAGTATTATCCCCCATAGTGGCCCCTGCACACAGTATTATACCCCATAGTGGCCCCTGCACACAATATTATGTCCCACTGTGGACACCCATAAACAATTATTATACTCTGGGACCCCAGAGTATAATAATCGGAGACCCAGGGGGAGAAAAACATTAAAAAAACCTGTTACTCACCTATCTCCCGTCTCCTACGCTGTCGGCCTCCGAAGTAGTCGATCTTCAATGACGTCAGACATCACATAACCCGGGACGCAGGCCGGGGTCATGAGACGTCAGACGACTAGGCCGAAGTCTGCACGGATCGTGGAGACATAAGTGACAGTGTTTTTTATGTTTCTTACCTCTCCTGGTCCACCAATCATTATACTCGGGAGTACGAAAAGACCCCCGAGTATAATGATAGCAGCGGTAGCAGCTGTCACTGGGCCCCTAATGTCCCAGACCCTGTGGCAGCTGCCTCTGCTGCCAAGGTGGTAGTTACGCCACTGAGTCCATGCCCTTATCATCTCCCATCTAGACTATTGTAACATCCTTCTCTGAAGCCTGCCAGCTAACTATCTTGCTCCCCTCCAATCCATCCACAACTCTACCGCCCAATTATTCCACCTTCCTTATCATTATTCATGTGCCTCTCCCCTCTGCCAGTCTCTTCACTGGGTGCCCATTGCCCAATTCATTCAATTCAAGATATAAGTTATGACTTATAAAACCATCCCCAGCCTGTCTCCTCCATATATCTCTGGGACTTGCAACTTCTTTACACAAGACTGTTGCCCATGATCACAACCTTCAAACATAACATGAAAACTTACTTCTTTAGCATAGCATACAACACACAGTAAGGGCGGGTTTACACCTGTACCCCAGTCGCCACTTTCAGTTTCCATCTTCTGCCAACAAGAGACAGAAACCCAGCAGACCGTGTCCACCTGTGAGTGCCTGTGAGTGTTTTGTGGTCTCTGCGGCAAAACCTTTTTTTTGTAACTGGACACAAAGTCCTGCATGTCCGACTTTGTGTCTGGTTAAAAAAAAACGGTTTCGTTGTGGAGACCATAATACACTCATGGGCGCTCACGGGCGGACACTTTGCAAACCCATTCAAATGAATGGGTTTGAAAAATGACTGCTGGTTTCCGGCTCCTGTCCAGTTTCTTGGGCAGAAGATGGAAACTGAAAGCTGAGCCCCAAGGCGCAGATGTGAACCCGCCCTAACCCTGTGGTTACTATGCCACCATATGAATAACTATAACCTAAACCAATTGTGTCCACTTACACTTACATGTAGATTGTAACAAGGTCCTCTTTCTGACTTGTATCATGTTGGTCATCTAGTTAGTTATGTGTTTATTGTACCTGTGTTATATTTGTACTTTGCATGTAAATCCCTTTACAAATGTACAGCACTATGTACGGATTTAATGGTGCTGTATAAATAAGATTATTGTCTGGAACCTTTAAAGAATCATTCCAGTAGGTTTTTTTTGTGTCCCCCCCATTGAAAATGAAACTCTGCGTTGTGAGGTATTATTGAATAACTTAGAGACAGTATTATCGTGAAGTTATGTGCTCCCCTGGAGAACTGACCTACACTCTGCTGCTCTTATGTGTATGTAATAGCTCACAACTCCATGGCTATGTCAAATGTTGATCTGGAGGGATGAACAAAGAAGCTGGCTTCCTGCTTCTAGGTCAAAAAAGCACTCGACGTGTGTCAAGCCACAGAGTGCAAAGGCTGTACCATGCACAAAAAGTCACCACCCACCACACAGCCAATGGGAGCCATTGGGCTCTGCCATTTAGGAAGAATCATCATGTTCACTCTCCATTCAGAAAACACCAGAAAAGAAGGCACAAAAACACACAGTGAAGTCAAAAGTCATCAGCAGTCACAATTACTCATGCCAATACAAAGCACAAAAATCCATATACAAATACACTGTTCAATGGGTCAGGACAGAGTCTTCTGGAGAACCTTTGGTACTGACTCTGCAGCCACATGTCACTCCTTTTGTTAGGGAGTAGCATCCACTTGTAAACTGGTACTCCAGCTGGCCATGTCCTGGGTGCACAGAATATTTCATTTTCATATGGATTAAAAGTTGATTTTTTTAACACCAACACAGGTATGTCATCTATGCAACTAACAGCCCTTATAACACTGTTTAGGATCAGTTTTGCTGGTGGTAAACTCTGCTATGGGGTCTGTTGTTAAAAGAGGGGATTATCTCAAGTTAGCCATGCCTCTTCCTAGATAGAAAGAAGCCAACAAGGAGGTACTGTAGCATTGACCAAAACCAGTAGCAAATTACCATTTAGAAAAACCCTTCTGCTCAGTGCATATTAGTTACCTAGTTGGCCAGTATATTTTTATAATGCAACTCATAATACTTACTGGGGGAAATTTATTAAGATTGGAATTTCTTAAGCTAGTCTTAACCAAATCTCCAAGATGTGTGAGAAGCATTAAGGCTGAGTTCAGGTGGAATATTTTGGATCGGAATTTAATGCAGAGGCCGCCTCAGGTAACAGTCCAAAATACGGGGCAGTCGTGACTGGAGGCCGATGCAGTACACTGGCATCTTGTCACGGCACTGCGATCCGGATTAGGCCCAAATGAATGGGCCTAGTTGGGAGTGTCTTCAGGCGAATTCACGAGGCACATGAGCATGTCTATTTGTTCCGGCTCCCGGAAAAAAGAAACAATCGGCTACCATTGAAATCAATGGAAGTTTTCTTTTTGGTCAGGACTTTGAGGCGGATATGGCCTCAAACTCCTGACCAAAATACCCCATGTGGGCTCAATCTAAGAGTCTGGAGCTTCTGAATAATGGTTTTAAGTTATAGCAAATTTGTTGGGGTGAAGTTTCCATGCTCTGTTCTGCTTTGGTCTCTGTCCTGCAATACCAGGTGGCCAACAAGGCACAGAACCAACAAGGTGGTTCATCTTTAGCGCAGAAAACATCTGTGTGCCATAGAAGTGCCACATATAAACTCCCCCCACTGCACCTATTACAAGTTCCCTGGCCCCTAAACATTAATGGAAGTATTTGGTCATTCCTATTCCTAACAATCTTATTCATTGAGAAACCCAAAACTAATCTCTAAAGGGACTTACACTTCATTTATGGGGTACAATTATAAAGGAACGTCTGATTTTTTTAAAAGTTTTTTTATTGATCCAAATCTCCTTAAATGGACTGTGTGTTACTGCATTGCCAGCGAGAATAGGAAACAGTTAAGATTTGTGACTTTGTGGTTCATTTGCAATAATGGTTGGAATGGAAACAGTAACACATCACGCGGAGTACACCAGTCCCCCTCTTTTATGCACTTTAAGAATGATTGGTTTCTCCTGCTTTATCTTGTATTTTAAGGTGTTATAATACATCTTGTGGTGCCGAATGAGGAAGAAAGCAGAACAGTAAAATAAGTGTCAAGGAATTCATTGTCTGTTCTCCACCTGTTGTTATTCTGGTCTCAATCAACCTGCTAGCCAGGCTGGAGCCAGTGGCCATCTGGAAACACTGCTCTGTTTATAAACTTGGCATGAAGCAGCACTCCCAGGCCCTGACCTCCCACACAAATCTGGAAACAATTAGAGCAAGATGATAGGCAGGCAGTGAGCGCGACCGAGGGAAAAGAGAGAGGGAAAGAGACAGTCTACTGCGGGAAGGAATAGGAAGTCAGAGAGGAAGATAGACGGCCCGAGACATCCAGGCAAGGGACATTCAAGGAACACAGCGCCGTAACATTGTGTTTCCACGGCAAGTCTGTGTTTATGAAGTATGCGCAAGTTATTTTATGAAAGACTTCCTCTTCCCTTACTAATATTTATAGGTCATGTACTAAGTAACACGGACTGTAATTCATCCCTTTTAGTCATCTTAAGAAATACCTGTGTACTGCTAAATCTTATTTTTGGCAAGACAGTGGATGTGATTTTTCAACCCTTCTTCCTACGCTTATGAATAATATCCCCAAGATTACACCCTGCCAAAACTAGTTAACACACATGGGTATGGGAATTTTACTTTATGGGGATTTTTTCAATCTATATTTTCTTTGATATAGTGACGTTCCTTATCTTTTAGTGCTGTAATATGCACCACATTGCCACAACCAATAGGCTCTATAAAGCATATACATATCTAGTTCTATTGCTTATGTGACGCCTTCATATTCTGCAGCACTGTACTGGTATTGTCATGATTCATATCAGCCCCTTTCTTAAAGTCCTTTCAGATAGGGCATTTTATATCTTATATACATGTTGCTAAGCTGACATTGTGCTAAATTCAGTACACTTTCAGTTTTGCTGGTCTCTGCTTATCTTTCTAGAGATATTGGTGTGGTTAGTTTTGGGTACCAATACCACTGCACAGTTGGAAGGGACTAGCCTCATGTTTGGTAGCGAGGAACATCCCAATTCACAGTACAAAACTATAGAAGTGTACTGTCCTGGATACGTTCCTCACCACCCCATGATGATTCTGAGCTGTGAGACCTGCACCTCTGACAATGCAGTGATATTGGTTCCAAAACTAACAGCACCAATATCTTTGGAATCGGCAAAATTAAAATTGCCTGAATTCAGCTTTGCAGTGACATGCAACATGCCCTATATTAGAAGACACAAAAGGTCATTTTTAGACAATCACAACTACTAAGTGGTTAGCAAAGGGTGCAGATAGGGAGTGCAGCGGTAGCAGTTGTTACTGAGCTCTGGAGACCGAGGGGGTCCCTAATATATTCCACTATTCTAAACAGCATAAGGTACGCCCTATTCTAGGCTTTGCATTTCAGCCCAGGAGCTACAACTTTACAGCACTGGGGTCCTGAGATCAATATTTAAATAGATCAACCAAAATCGTGAGTACAATTGTCCCGGTATAATAGGCACCTAGTCTGACAAAAAATACCAAAAAGGTGGTTATAGCGAAAAAAAAAAAAAATGGAATGGATTTGTTTCACAAGTGCAATGTTTCAGTTAAGCAAAGTGTCAGTGCTATACATGAAATATATATATCACAAATTCCACTTTGCTTAAGAAAGGTTCCTGCAATAGGAACTAAAATGTTGCACATGTGAAAGGTAAAATATGAAATAAATCAATATAATTTTAAAAAATATATATATAAATAACAGTATGAATTCATTAAAGCGGAAACTTGCTTTATCCTTTAGCTCACAATTGACTGTGTTTATTGGATTTTTGCGGTAGAACATAATATTATTGTCCAGTCTGCTATTATAGGACATCAGTGTCAAGAACCAATGAACTATACATGCAGAGATGACATTAAGAGCATGTTCGCCCACTGGGCCGCCTATTCTCGACAATCTCTCCTTTCAACCCTCAGAGCTGTCACTCACAGGATATCTGCTTTTCATACCATTCTCTGGATATCTACAGTACCTGATTTACAGGTCAGGATCCCATCAGGTGGTGTAATGTTAGTGCAGAGGAGGCAATTAAAGTCTATAATATTTCATTTATATTTTTCCACATGATTTATTCAGCCGATATGGGGAGACATTGGTACATAGATTGCATCCTTTCTTATGAAGCGAAAATATACAAGATGGATGTGTCGTATTGTTCTGTTCTATTATAATATAAGGTAAAAGCCAAGCGTTAATGAAGAGCATTAGATAGTTGATATTTTCGAAGTGGCAAAGAGGAAGCACTAGGGCAGTGTCCTTCCTGACTCCATACAATTTCCTGAGCTGATAGAGTGTAAGTCAGAGGTATTGCAGCAATTTATTCCAGGCCTCTTCTCTATTGTCTTCTGTCTGATTTCTTTTTTCATTCCATGGCTTGTCTGTCTTCTAATGATGTGTTTGTGACGGCGTCTGTCCTCCGACTAAATCCTTCAGGGACAAGGTACTTCTTATTACAGTGGTATGAATCACTTGTCACAGTACATGAGACTCTCAATGGTCCTGTCCTCCAGAAACAGACATTAATACAGCACAGCCATGTTATAAAATCTACAAACTTCTCCACATGTGTCCAACAAATAAATATATATATATATATATATATATATATATATATATATATATATAACCTCTGTATACCTTGTTCATGTTCACCACGTCCCTTGAAACCTTACATGAACATATTAAACATTCATGATACTCAGATAGAATTGTTTGTACTTCAATATTATCATTGAAAACATTAAACACATTGAAATGTGTAAATTTTGGCTTTTGCACACAGTATAGTAGGATTCTTGTTGAGCATGGTTTCTAGTTGAAGATGTCTTGAGATGTCTTGTCACATTTCTATTCATATTACGCCCGGAGCAGTTTTGCAAAAAAAAAAAAAACATTTTAATTTTCACAAATTCATCTAAAGCAAAAACAAGTGAAGAAATATGAAACAAATGCAAATTTTGCTTCTGATACACATGTACTGCATGTGTGTAAGATCACAGTCTACAAACGTTCCTTGTGTGTATCCTGATCCTGCAATTATGTTAAGCTAAATTCACACCACATTTGGCGCTTGAGTATATGGAGCCATTTGTGATAGACATTACAGTTGCATATACATAGGAACCTGGCACAGATTGGCTAAATGTATTGTAAAGGGGACACTCTTGACTAGGGTTGAGCCGATCTTGACTTTTCAGGATCGGTTTTGAAATTAGTTTTCCGATCATTTTTCATTCGAACCCGATCTCAATCCCAATTCCGATCCCAATGCAAGTCAATGGGATTTTTTTTACTAATCGGAGATTGAATTTTAAAAACAATCCTACTCACTATACAGCATGGAATCTAACAATTGAACACTTTAATTGTTAGAATCCACACTGTGTAGTGATTTTTTTTTAATCCTCTGGCTACTTAGTCCCTCCTGGTGTCTACTTACCTGCAGAGATAGCTGGTCCGGTGCCCAGTGTTCTCGTTCTTCTTCGCCTCGCTGCCCCCTGCCCCCCAGGTTAGGAGAGTGTGGGCGGGTTAGGAGAGTGTGGGTGGGGTACAGGGCCATAAGCCCCGCCTTCTTCCTAGCTCTTTAAACACTAACCTGGGAGGCAGGGGCAGCAAGGCGAAGAAGACCGAGTACACCGGGCACCAAACCAGCCATCTCTGCAGGTAAGTAGCTACTAGAGATGTTAGCTAGTCTCCCATTAGAATGAATGGACGCAGCCAGCGCGCAGGGAGTTAAGGCTGTGTGCCGGCTGCTTCCATTCATTCCTATGGAACTGCAGCTAACATTGTTAGCTTTTCCCACAATGCTTGGCCAGTAGCAAAGCATTGTGGGAAATAATCACTGATCTCGATCCCACCTAAAAAGATCGTGTTCGGAACTCCGATCACGATCGTGAAGTTTTCTCAATTGCTGATCGGAATCTGATCTTTTCCGAACACGATCGCTCAACCCTACTCTTGACATATGCTTAGCGATTCAAGTCTATTGGCATGCTGGCATGTATATCAATAGATTAAGAAGGGGTACTATATATCTTTAGGTAGATGTTGCATTTACTGGCCACCTTATAGTGTGTAGAGTTTTGCAGGTCATGCATCTTCTGCTAGGAATTCTGGGAAATGAATATGCTCTAAATTAATATGCTCCGTAAGGTAGCCCTCAATGGTGGTATCTCTCTAAGCAGACAGAGTACCCTGTCTGACCCACATTTACAACCTCTCATCCGGCCAAACCAGTAGTCTGCTTTTTACAGATGATAGGAAATACCCCGACATTGTTACCTGAGGGTTTCTTTTCAGTTTTGCTTTATTCTCAGACAATATCTCTAGATTTCATAGAAAACTAATCGTTGATCTGAAGGGAGCTACCTTGCCAAAGCTAAAAGGTGGAACTAGAGTAAATTTTCCATTTTCCAAGGAGAACTTATTTACATATTCCTTCATCAGGAGAATTTCATAAAAGTCCTTGTGCTCACTAATTTCTCTTTCTCAGACACACAGTCGAACCAATTTCTTAGGAAGCCGGTTTACCTATTAGTATGTTTTTAGAGTGTTGGATGAAACTGCAGTACCTGGAGGAAAGCCATGCAAACACAGGTAGAATATACAAACTCAGTGCAGATGTTGTCTTTGGTTGAAGTCTCAGTAAGAACATAGGCTACAGTGTTAACTACTGAGCCACCATTCTGCCTATGGACTCAGAATCCTATAGACCATTCCCATTACGTTGGCCCTTAGTCAACAATTTATGATTTCTTGAAGGTCAACAGGGCACACCAGCTTAGTTTCTATAAAATGAAGGTACATCTGTTTTATCAATTTCTCTTTCCTGGAGCTTTGCATGCTGAAAATTTTGAAATTAAGGTGAAAATTTATGGAAAAAACTCTTTCACACCCCATATCTCTTTTGCACTGGTATCTAGCTTCCCCATATACCACTCTCGGTCACAATTGGTAGTAAATGGCATTTAGATTGTGAGCCCTATATGGGACAGTGACTGTCAACGTCTGTAAAGTGCTGCGGAATATGATGACGCTATATAAGTAAGCATAATAAGTAATAAATAAACATGGCTCATGAACTGACCTTTTCTGGATCTTGAATTTTGTCCTTTAACATGTATTGCTTTTTTTCTTAGCTGTAATACTCCTTGTTCTTCTTTACTGATAATCATGTCTTCAGTGTGTACCCATCTCTTTTTCATGTTTTGGATTTGTGTCCTTTGATCTCTGAAATAATTGACTCTAATGGTGTGTGTGTATATATATATATATATATATATATATATATATATATATATATATATCGAGAAGGCATTTCACTGGGACACCAGGACCTATGGCTCTTTCTGATTGTGACATTGGAACGGTTTGACTTTATGTCTCTTTACCAATGCCCCAGTGCCATAGTCAGGATAAAGAAGTCCTGTCTAGGCCCTTCATAATTTGTAAAGGGAAATTAATTTGTAAAGGGGTGCCCTTTTTTATATTAGTGATATAATGGTCACACCTAATAGGAGGATCATATAGGATTCATGATCCTTGGCCTTAAAATTGGTAGGTATAAACAAAACTGCAGCTTTGCCAACGGCCTTCTTGTTCTCACGACAAACCCTGCTTGGCTTCTCTCGTATTTAATGTAACTGTCACGGGATGGTTAGAGTCTATACTATAGGCCATGTGTAATATATATTTCATGTGGAATGTATTCTCTAACCTGTTGTAAACATCAGTGTGTAGTTGGCTGATTCGGGTCTAGTGTGTTAGCACATTGTATGCAAATCCCTCTAACTAGTGAGGACCAGTGAGGACAATGGGTGGAGATAATCTGATCAGTGTCTCCAAGAAGATGTTGGACTGTGCATTGTTCAAAAGAGACAGGGAGTCTGCTCTCCTTGGTATAGGTGAGGGGGGAAGGATCTGTGCCTCAGCCCTTCCCACCCACAGATAGAGGAAGTAACAGTTTAGTATATAGTTGTAGCTTGCAGTTAGTATGTGTTAGCCGGCCTGTGCACAGCTCTGTAGAGAGCCAGGATATAGTTACAGGACCAAGGAACCAAAGTTATCATTGGATTGTGACTTCTGTGGACTTATTGTTATTACGGTTGATGTGACCGCCGCCGGCTACTAACTTTGTGGATTACAATAAATTGCTGTTGTCTCCCGACCTCTTGCGTCCGTGTTGATTCAAAAGACCTTCCGGAGGAAGACGTATACCTTTGCTCCGTGACAGTAACCCTTCACAAACTTTGGAGGTTCTCAATATTTCAGCACCAGAAAACCTGACCACATTTAAAAAAAAAACTCCCCCTTAAATATCTTGGAACTCAAAGGCCCAGCAACATTACTCAGCTATAGAACAGCAATCCCTCTGCATACCATATATACTATCTAGTTTTTTGGTCACAAGAATCTTCTAGTTTATTTTTTTTAAAACCTCTAAGTGTTTGTAAAATTCATTTTACGAGGTTGGACAATTCCTTTAACCGCAAACATTACTCCAGTAGTTGAAGAGTTCAGAAAACACCAGTAACATTAGCAGACAACGCCATTGGACTGTCAGCAGTGAAGAAACCGATCCAGTTACTGTTCTTTTACCTCTTTATCGGGCTGTACTATTATTAGTGATCCTTACCTGCCAGTAGATGAAGGATATATGCCCAGTGACCACTTACTAATACCTATTTAATGATGTGCCCTATACCTTGAATTTTCCGCATGATCATGTTTCTCATCTTTATTGCTAGTTCAGACTTGTCAGGTCAATGAGCTTAAATCCTTTTCATTACTCGTAAGATATAAATGACTATCATTTTTATATTCATTGAACCTAGCTTTAGGTTGTATTCTTAGTGAAGATGAACCATCTTGTCCCACTATAATTTCCCATTTGTAAAGTCAATGTAGATAAAATGTAATATATTTTGTGAAACAGCATAATACAATGTTAAGTAATGGTAATTTACTATGTGGTAGGGCTCGGTGAGCTGATTTATGTATCTACTGATACTTCCCCATTTATAGCTGTTTATAGCCTGGATTATTGCCTTAGATCATTTAGTCAGCTCAGCACACTTCCAATCTAATTCTTTCTGCTATGAGAATTCAGCCTGGAATCACATGGATTTGAGTCAATCCCGTGAATAATACTCTCTGTGCTGGGTTGTTCTTTAAGTCTAAAATGTGGCTTTTCGGTAAGCCCTGGTAAGCCTTTTATGTTTATAGTGACTAGACCAAGTGTAATACAATTTTAATTGGTCCCCTATGTTGTAGATACTTCACATTATGCACATGTCTAAGATTTTGCCTTTTTCACACATATATATATATATATATATATATATATATATTTTTTTTTTTTTTCCTTATTATTTATAGAATTCTATGCCCTGGACATGATGATTATAACAGTGTGACAAAATATATTATAAGCCTAAGACTAGACAAGGACTTGGAAAGATGAGGAATGGAGTCATGCAACTTGTATTTGAGTCACACAAACTAATTTTCTCCCTCGAGAAGTCAATGGAAAGTTCCACAATAGCTGTTCTATAGGTAGAGATTCTGTTATTTGGGGGGCAGCCTTCATTTCTTCTTCAGGGATGTCCTGACATCCCTAAGCAGGACACCTGCCTTGCTATTGTATAATTCAAAATGTTACAGAAAGTCTTAGTTAGGGCCCCTTCACATGGCTGATACGCTGGCTGCTTTAGAACATGTAGACGTTCCATAGCAGCGGCGTCTAAAGCAGTTCCCATTGTTTTCTATGGGAGCCGGCATACGTGATCTGCTTTAGACGCCGCTGCTACGGAACATTTACACGTTCTAAAGCAGCCAGCATATCAGCCATGTGAAGGGGCCCTTAAGGTTTTACACTCATATCCACTGAATCTTTGTGCAAGAAAAGTCTGTTAAAGAATTTTTCTCAGCAAGAACATTTATTGCTAGGATCCCAGTTTATCAGGAGGATAGGGGTCACCAAGTGGCCTATGTAAATGGAGCAGTAGTGATCACCGCTCCATTCAATTCCATAAGACTAATGGAGATCAATGCTTGGCTATGTCCAGCAATCCTATAGGAAGAATATGCAAATCCGCCTTCCATGATGTAATTAGGAAGACAGTTGCTGCCTCATTGTTGCAAACCAATAGAGGGCGCTCACTGGAATGTGCAAGCCTGTCTTAAGACAGGATTCCAGTGAAATAACCCAATAATGGCTGCTCCCTTTAGCCTCATGCCCGACCTTCCAAGAGGCCTTTGTTTAGCAATGACGCTGGGATTAATACCAGGTATAGTCTCTCAATCGAGGACAGCTGTTTCGATCTGGTTGGATCTCATCAGCCCGATGTAGAGAGGACTATAACCTGGTAGAGGTGAGAGGCTTAGACACACACCTATATGGTGGTCTCTCCCTAAGGAGTGACAATATCCCCTGAACCCAGCAATCCTATAGTGAATGGAGTGGCAGTCTCAAATGGTGGTGAACAATTATTGCATGCAGAAGGCCACAGGGACAATGTATTATTTTGAGATACAACTTTGGAAGCTCATGAGGCAAGTGTGCTGGGTTCTCAAGCCCCTTGAAGAAGCCAACAAATTTGTCCGCAGGGACAACTGCAGCATCATTGATGTGATCCCTTTATTGGATACCTTACAGGAAACAAACTCAATGAAGGACAGAAGATGAGGTACAGTTTCCACCTCTTAATCAACGTCATTTTCCTGTGTTGATGGAAGAGGATGAGGATCTGGGTGAGGGTCTATATAGTGGAGGTACTGCGACTCCTAGGCAAAGACTCTGCCTTTGGTGCATAGGGGCCCTCTCATAGGAAGGGGAGGATGCTGACCCTTTCTTCCAAGTTGATGATGATGATGATGATGATGATGATGATGATGATGACAACGTCAAAGAACACCAGCCATGGCAGGCCCCTAGATCCACACATAATCTGGCAAGCATGGAAGGTTGTATGCTCTGCTGCTTACATACTGACAAGTGTATTATTAGCGAAGGGCTGAGTACTGGATGGCAGTACTCTCAAAACCTCACTGTAAAGATAAAATGGAAGCATGCAAAGGGAAGAAAAATGAGAATATCATCAGCACAGCCATTAGGGAGAGCACCGCAACTGCCAGTCACACGTCACTCAGGTGTCCTCTGCCCGCTATCAGTCCACGTCCCTCATTTACCATTTCACCTCCTCTGCCAGTGCCACAAGTGTCAGGAGGAGTAAAAGCAGCAGAAACTATGCCCAGTACAATATCTGGAAGAATTTTTTTAGCTCAAAGTGCCAATCGGAGCCACAACAGACACCCACCAGCGGCACCAGCAGGTACAGTCACACCTAGAGTCCACCAGATATCTTTGACCCTATCGAGTTCTAGGACAATAGGTTAGCACAGTGGCTCAGTGATTAACACTGCCTTGCAGCAAAGGGGTCCTAGGTTCAAATTCAGGCAAAGGCAACATCTTGGCTCCAAGTGTTAGCATGAGTTTCCTCACACACTCCAAAAACATACTGATAGGGACTTTAGATAGTGAGTCCTACATGGGACAATGTTGACCCGATCTGTAAAGTCCTGTAGAAAATGATAGCGCTGTTTAAGTAAGCGAAATAAATAACAGTGAGCTGGCCATGGGCGTTTTATCTTGTCCGGCCTTAAGCGTAAAGGCCAAGAGGTTGTTCAGTGCTGCAGGTGGTGTTATAACACCTTAAATGACAAAACTGTGCACACTTAGTGTGAAAAAAATTACTTTTGCCAAAATTAATCAGGCATGGATCCATGAGAATTTTCAAAAAAATCTAAATAGTGTATTACTGTATCCCTGGACCATCATGTTCCATTTACTGTACTGCTGCTGCTACTTGTAAACTGCCACCACTCAGTCAGGCATATCCTGTGGCCTGGTCCATCATATTATACCTTTCCCCACTGCCACACATATTGCCGCAGATGCCTAGTGGCTGTTATGTTTATATACAATAAGGGTAGATTCACATTTGTGTCTTGCACGCTGTCTCTTAGCATCAGAGAACCCAAATGACTGAGAGCCTGTCTGCTAAAACAGTGGTTACCTGTGAACACCCTCAGACCCCATGGATTATAATGGTTTCGGCAAGGTGTCCATCAGGTTTCTGCTGGTATTACACCAAAAATATCAGATTCTACGGTGGACTCTGATGCAGATGTGAACCTAACCTAAGATTGATGGCATATTTTCTAACAAATTGGATGTAAAGGAGGTGATTGCAATTTCTCTGGTATTTCTTTAGTATGACTTGATTTACCAATTCAAGGTAGCATTTTGAAGCAGTGTTGTGGATGTTCTTCCCGAGGTGTCTATTTTTATTTGTTTTATATTGTATTTTTTTATATATATAAATTTCCCTTCATTGCAAATGAATGACATACAGGGACCCTGTTCACATTTACATGATTTCTGCTTCTTGAGTCCAGTCATGTTCTGCACAGAATTTCCTAACATTACTGAAGCTCAGATCAGTTGACGTTTGGTAATCTTACAATTGATTGTCTGCTACATGAAAGCAATAAAAGTTTGATGAATGCACTTGCCAATAAAACAGACACCTCACTGATTCTGCAGAAACCCCCTAGTGCAAGAAGACTATGCCAGCCGCCATAAATGAAAACAGGAAATTCTGAGCCTCAGAGTTTCAGTCAGTTGAGTTATGAGGACTGGGCTTCCTATGGAGAAGAGAGAAACTGTTTGGAATTCTGATGTGGAATTGTTGCCAATATTTATAAATGCATCCAAAGGACAATTTTCTGCTGAGATGGTATATCATATCATGCCATGTAATGTACTTCTAGGAAGAAACAGAGAATTGGACTGTCATGGCTCAAATCTTCTGTCATAATATAATTTTTTAGGCGCACAATTGTTACAAAGAATCATCCCCGGCTCGGAAATTCTCTTGAGGCCCCATCGAAAAAACAGACAGAAACCAGAAAATCTGGTCTGTGCATCAACTGGATTTCCCAACTTGAATTCAGCATTATAGTGATCTATGAGGCCTGGCCTCCCTGCCTCATCGCATCTCTACTTTCCTACAAAGAACCCTAATATGCAGGGAGATCAGGTCTCTATTCTGAGTTTAGTCCAGTAAATGCAAGCAGCATGCAGCAACCCAATGGAGTGGCCCAGAGGCTGGGTGTAACGGTGGCAATAATGAGCATTGTCAACAGGGGCCAATACACTCCAACACTTCCTCCTGCTCACCTCCTGGGCTGATGGATAGTAAACATCACCGTCTGAACTGTATCTGATATCACACGTTCCGGACATCACTGATTAGGCCTCAGTAGCCCATGTGACCACTGAGGTGCAATTACAGACTTCAGTGGTGATGCCTGGAAAATGTGACACCAGCTTTAGACCTGAAGATGAAGCCAGCGGAGACAGTGGAGCAATGCAAGGATGCCCAGAAGAGGTAAGTATGGAGTGTTATATACCATATGGAGCCAATGCAGGGGGCTTAGGGTAGCATTTTTGTACTGTAGAGCTCACTGTGGAGCATTATATTATGCGGAGCGGTGTGCTCAACATTCCTGCTGGCACTATAATCTCACACAGACATGTAGTGCTTCATGGACGTGTTATTCCCCATACAATACTGTCCATTAACTGGCCATGGAGCTATTGGAGCATGCATGTTACTATAGGGGATGACAATACTGGGAACATACTCAGTAACAACGAATAGTCAGCACATAGATAAGATTTCAGTGAAGGAGCCATAGTTTTGGCTATTAGCAGGAAGCTGTTGGATGGGCCTCCAGAACAAGTTCCTCAGTCCAGTGGCAGTGATATGGATACATGTAGCACACCATATTGGCTAACAGCCTATTGGTATTGCCCATGCTCTCTTAGCACCCCACACAAATCCTGGAACCACAATCTCCTCACATCACAAGGCCTGGCTACATTATGCAAAAAAAAAAAAGATGAGAAAAGTTATTATATTTAGGTCAAAATACACAATCTTGCAACATGTGTCAATGGTCCTTATAGTTTTATAATTACCTGCGTTAAAATAAAGAGCAATTTACAATAAAGGACATCAACATTAGAATATTTCTTACGTGATACTAGGTTACAACAGCAGTTGGATGCCCCCAGGCCGTAATGGCCTGTGAAGGATGTAGTGGTGCAAATACTGATCATCATCTACTGACAAAACCCATTTTGGAAGGAAGTGGATGCTTATTACTCCAAATGCACACAGATAACGCATACAATAACGCTACATATAAAATATAAAAAATTGTGAGTCTTCAATAGTTGATGCCTTTTTTAATGGCTAACTAAAATGATGACAGATTGCAAGCTTTTGAGGCTCTTCCTCAGGCGTAGTTGCTAGAAACAATGCAGAATATTGCTGCAAAAAATAAATAAAAACATCTCAGAAAAAAAACATTTGCATTTTTCACTGCTTTTCCACTGCATTTTGCATATATGTGGAAAATTAATGTTAAATAAAAACTTATTCACTTTCCTCGGACTGTAAAATTCAGCATTTTTTTCTTTTCTGCAACAAACAGCGTTTCTGCAATATGCGGCCTCTGCCAAAAAAAAGTGGGATTAGGAATCAGGGAAAGAGATTAAGCATAACTGATGTTCACAATGTAGAAGATTTCGGTTATTCTACTATAATAGCGCTCAATTCTACACGAATACGCAAAAACAATTTCTTTGTCGTGTCTAAGCACCAAGTATAGTCCCCCATGGGATGTAAGCTGTAGGCCTATTTACGCAGCTCAGCCAAAATGACTAACATCCGCACCTTATATAGTTCACTGTGCTAACTCAGAATTGCTTTGGCTCTATTGCATTACTTCAGTTACTCAATATTGAATTGTTGGAATTCGTGCATCTGTTTGTCTCCAAGTAGGAGAGATTTGGGAGTCTCCAAATTAGCTCTGAGAGTTTTATGTGCGTTATAAGAACTTTAATAGTTTCAGTGCCCCTAGTACATTATGATTTTGCTGTCACAATATTGAGGAATGGAAGAAAAGAGTAACTAATAGTTCCTGCTGTCAATAAATCAGAAATATACGTATCCGAATCAAACCAAGAACACATGGCTCGACACAAAGATACACTGCTTAGATACACTTGCTGACAAGGTGAGTTATAAATGCAATTCCTTACTATATTTAGACTTGTCAACATGTGACAACAAGACAGGTTGATTAAACGGAGAAATATAGATGCTACGTATGCAGACATGTAAGGTATGGACGTCAAACACTGCATCTACATAATATTACTCGCAGCAGTATTTGCTAAGATGGATTGGATAGACCAAGGTTTATATACAAGGAAATAAATGAATATATCAATATTATTTTAGTGAGGTCTCTTATGTCAAATAAAACTTGACCTTCTTACAATCTCATGCACCAATATAAAGGATTAATGGCTCTGGTAAAAGAAATCTCATTACATTGCCTGACTGGAGATAAAGAGGTGTAATTTTAATAAAAGGATCCTTAAGACTTTTATCAGATATGATAGGAAGGAAGAAAGTAATGGTTGACCACCACAGTACAAGCAAAAGGTTGGAGAATAAAGAATTTATAAACCGGGGAAAACAGAGAAATTTTATTACAGCTTATGTTCAGTTATGTGTAGTTATAGATATGTACAACCAAACTTATTACATTATTTATACCGAATCGCTTGAGTTACAGCCAACATTATAGGGTATAGCCGGGCTGTCAGTGCTTTAGGCTTCAGCGCAGAAATCTTTTAACCAATTGTTGCCATTCGCCATAATAGTATGGCAGGTGTCAAATATGATGCCCTCTAAGGAGCTGAGCGGGCATCATAGCCACTGAATCTCCACTATATTACACAACCACTCTGATAGTGACATTAATTAGAGTTGAGAAAATCGGTTCGTACCAAGCTGGGTTCGACCAGAATATTCTAAATTGTTCATTTTTTTACAAAACCAAAATGGAGATTTGTCTCGAACGAATTACAGTGGCCACATCATTATCTTTTAGACCCCCTAGTATGATAGGTAGAGACCCAGGGGAGGTGTAAAAAATGAAAAAAAAAAATCTTTATTGATGTCTATTACCTCTTTTGGACCTCCTGGTGACCGCACTTTTCACTTTGACATACCTTTTGCTGTATTTGCCTTAGAGAACTAGAAATTGGATAGTTGGGTTCCTTGGAGTCCTAAGAAGAATCAACAATATGTTTTAAGCCAATTTTAGGTTCATGCTGAGGCATCTTGATCATCATCGCCATGTGGGATTGCCTTCCCCAGATCAGCGGACTATGATCTGTCTCCATGACAGCTGGGGGTCTATTAAAGGTTCCCAGACCAGTCTTCACTATATGTCTATTATGGGCTCCGGTAGGCTGTAGAAGCGAATGGACTTTACAAAATAATGCAATACAGTTGTATTGCAATATATTGTACTGGTGATTAGACCCCTATGGATCAAGTCACCTATGGGTCCTAAAAAAAGTAAAACAAAATAATGAAAAAGGGTTAAAATAATGTAAAATTTTAAATCACCTTTTTTCCCCTAGATTAGAAATATACAAAGTAAAAAATAAACATATTAGACATCCCGGGATCTGAAATCTGCTGAATTATAAACATATGAAAAGCTTTTCCAAGACAATAATAGTAGAATATCAAAATGGCCAAATAGCCATTATTTTGCTGCTTCGCCTTCGCCAAAAATTCTATAAAAAGTGAATAACATGTCAGACAATCATCAAAATGGTATAAACAAAAAGTACATCTTGTCCCACTAAGAAAGACAAGAGGTCAAAGAGTTAAAGGCATAGTTAAAGGGATATATACAAAAAGGGAAAAACATGGCCCGCACATCCCAATCTTATACATTGATCTAGTAGTGCTTCTCAGCAAATTCTACAATACTGAACATGAGGTTCTTAGTATACATATTGATCAAGGTGTATAAGCCCACTAGCCACTTCACGGCGACCTCTTTGTAGTGGGTCCCTACTCTACTGGGTGTGGTGCCGCACAGCGACCGCCACAACCGCAACACGGCGCCCACAGGGCGAGCGACCCAGCGGTCCGGCAACACCCCTGCCACCAGACCAAGCCCCCAGGGCTCCGGGCCGCGCCGCCCCATGGGCACCGCACCACAGAAGCAGCAGACACCACGCAACACCACACCATGTGAACAGATCTCAAAAATTCACCTTACCATATTGCCCCAGTCAGAGGACTGAGAGCTAGTAGGTGGGTCCCTTTTTGCAGTCTCCTGCTAATTAAAAACACCTGGGCAAAATGGGGGGAGTGCTGGTACCAAGGCAAAACAAAAAAAAAATGGTGAAGGAAGAAACTTACCGGAAATATACAAAAAGGGAAAAACATGGCCCGCACATCCCAATCTTATACATTGATCTAGTAGTGCTTCTCAGCAAATTCTACAATACTGAACATGAGGTTCTTAGTATACATATTGATCAAGGTGTATAAGCCCACTAGCCACTTCACGGCGACCTCTTTATAGTGGGTCCCTACTCTACTGGGTGTGGTGCCGCACAGCGACCGCCACAACCGCAACACGGCGCCCACAGGGCGAGCGACCCAGCGGTCCGGCAACACCCCTGCCACCAGACCAAGCCCCCAGGGCTCCGGGCCGCGCCGCCCCATGGGCACCGCACCACAGAAGCAGCAGACACCACGCAACACCACACCATGTGAACAGATCTCAAAAATTCACCTTACCATATTGCCCCAGTCAGAGGACTGAGAGCTAGTAGGTGGGTCCCTTTTTGCAGTCTCCTGCTAATTAAAAACACCTGGGCAAAATGGGGGGAGTGCTGGTACCAAGGCAAAACAAAAAAAAAATGGTGAAGGAAGAAACTTACCGGAAATATACAAAAAGGGAAAAACATGGCCCGCACATCCCAATCTTATACATTGATCTAGTAGTGCTTCTCAGCAAATTCTACAATACTGAACATGAGGTTCTTAGTATACATATTGATCAAGGTGTATAAGCCCACTAGCCACTTCACGGCGACCTCTTTATAGTGGGTCCCTACTCTACTGGGTGTGGTGCCGCACAGCGACCGCCACAACCGCAACATGGCGCCCACAGGGCGAGCGACCCAGCGGTCCGGCAACACCCCTGCCACCAGACCAAGCCCCCAGGGCTCCGGGCCGCGCCGCCCCATGGGCACCGCACCACAGAAGCAGCAGACACCACGCAACACCACACCATGTGAACAGATCTCAAAAATTCACCTTACCATATTGCCCCAGTCAGAGGACTGAGAGCTAGTAGGTGGGTCCCTTTTTGCAGTCTCCTGCTAATTAAAAACACCTGGGCAAAATGGGGGGAGTGCTGGTACCAAGGCAAAACAAAAAAAATGGTGAAGGAAGAAACTTACCGGAAATATACAAAAAGGGAAAAACATGGCCCGCACATCCCAATCTTATACATTGATCTAGTAGTGCTTCTCAGCAAATTCTACAATACTGAACATGAGGTTCTTAGTATACATATTGATCAAGGTGTATAAGCCCACTAGCCACTTCACGGCGACCTCTTTATAGTGGGTCCCTACTCTACTGGGTGTGGTGCCGCACAGCGACCGCCACAACCGCAACACGGCGCCCACAGGGCGAGCGACCCAGCGGTCCGGCAACACCCCTGCCACCAGACCAAGCCCCCAGGGCTCCGGGCCGCGCCGCCCCATGGGCACCGCACCACAGAAGCAGCAGACACCACGCAACACCACACCATGTGAACAGATCTCAAAAATTCACCTTACCATATTGCCCCAGTCAGAGGACTGAGAGCTAGTAGGTGGGTCCCTTTTTGCAGTCTCCTGCTAATTAAAAACACCTGGGCAAAATGGGGGGAGTGCTGGTACCAAGGCAAAACAAAAAAAAATGGTGAAGGAAGAAACTTACCGGAAATATACAAAAAGGGAAAAACATGGCCCGCACATCCCAATCTTATACATTGATCTAGTAGTGCTTCTCAGCAAATTCTACAATACTGAACATGAGGTTCTTAGTATACATATTGATCAAGGTGTATAAGCCCACTAGCCACTTCACGGCGACCTCTTTATAGTGGGTCCCTACTCTACTGGGTGTGGTGCCGCACAGCGACCGCCACAACCGCAACACGGCGCCCACAGGGCGAGCGACCCAGCGGTCCGGCAACACCCCTGCCACCAGACCAAGCCCCCAGGGCTCCGGGCCGCGCCGCCCCATGGGCACCGCACCACAGAAGCAGCAGACACCACGCAACACCACACCATGTGAACAGATCTCAAAAATTCACCTTACCATATTGCCCCAGTCAGAGGACTGAGAGCTAGTAGGTGGGTCCCTTTTTGCAGTCTCCTGCTAATTAAAAACACCTGGGCAAAATGGGGGGAGTGCTGGTACCAAGGCAAAACAAAAAAAAATGGTGAAGGAAGAAACTTACCGGAAATATACAAAAAGGGAAAAACATGGCCCGCACATCCCAATCTTATACATTGATCTAGTAGTGCTTCTCAGCAAATTCTACAATACTGAACATGAGGTTCTTAGTATACATATTGATCAAGGTGTATAAGCCCACTAGCCACTTCACGGCGACCTCTTTATAGTGGGTCCCTACTCTACTGGGTGTGGTGCCGCACAGCGACCGCCACAACCGCAACACGGCGCCCACAGGGCGAGCGACCCAGCGGTCCGGCAACACCCCTGCCACCAGACCAAGCCCCCAGGGCTCCGGGCCGCGCCGCCCCATGGGCACCGCACCACAGAAGCAGCAGACACCACGCAACACCACACCATGTGAACAGATCTCAAAAATTCACCTTACCATATTGCCCCAGTCAGAGGACTGAGAGCTAGTAGGTGGGTCCCTTTTTGCAGTCTCCTGCTAATTAAAAACACCTGGGCAAAATGGGGGGAGTGCTGGTACCAAGGCAAAACAAAAAAAAATGGTGAAGGAAGAAACTTACCGGAAATATACAAAAAGGGAAAAACATGGCCCGCACATCCCAATCTTATACATTGATCTAGTAGTGCTTCTCAGCAAATTCTACAATACTGAACATGAGGTTCTTAGTATACATATTGATCAAGGTGTATAAGCCCACTAGCCACTTCACGGCGACCTCTTTATAGTGGGTCCCTACTCTACTGGGTGTGGTGCCGCACAGCGACCGCCACAACCACAACACGGCGCCCTAGTTATCCCTAGTTAAAGGGATAACTAGGCAATATCAGATCAGTTGGGGTCAGACACCCAGCACCCTAATAATTAGGTGTACTCACCAGCCGTAGGCACAGGGACTATACAGTGTACAGAGCAACTGCAACGAATTATTCTGTATGCTTATATACATCAAGAGGGGAAGCTTAACTGTCTATTATCTATCTATCTATCTATCTATCTATCTATCATCTACCTTGATACAGTATCTATCTATCTATCTATCTATCTATCTATCATCTACCTTGATACAGTATCTATCTATCTATCTATCTATCTATCTATCTATCTATCTATCTATCTATCTATCTATCTATCTATCTATCTATCATCTACCTTGATACAGTATCTATCTATCTATCTATCTATCTATCTATCTATCTATCTATCTATCTATCTATCTATCTGATCCTTTTCCTTTAAATGCACCTTTAAGTTGTACATCTCACAAAAACTTCTCAAACATTGAAATCCATTGCTCAACACCTTTTAATAAACTGTCATGGTAAGATGCAAACATAAAAGTTATCAGTATAATCTAACCAGCCGGGGTCGAGTCCTCTGAGGAACACCATTTATAACAGGGAATGAATGTGTCTTATTTTAATTTTCTCGATTGTCCCTGGGTCCTTAAGGTCCCGTTATATTTCCATCAGAAACAATAAGTAGGTGAGAGCAACATATTGTGATTCGATATCATTAAGTAAAAGCTTGCCCTGAAATATGATGAAAACTCAAGGTGAAATCTGATAAGGTGCATTAGGCATCAGGAGAATAGAGAGTGCCACTTGAAACTTCACAGCAGTTGAAAAAGAAAATCTTCAGGCTCCTAGTCACTCATAGGCGCCAGGCAGGGATGCAAAAATGATCTCCTATGAATCATATTTTCCCTCTTTCTGTATTACTGGCAAACATTCAATGTCCTTTTCCTATTTGGAAGAAAGAAATGACAGAAAACTGCATGGACTTGGCCAACTGGAAACTGCTAACATGACTTTCTCATCTCCCATCACTTTCTTCAGGAATCTAATTTAGTAGGATTTCTACATCCGATTCACTTTGTGGAATTAGTGCAGGGCATTAATGTTATGTGCGTCATTCTGATTGCAATGATACATTATCCAATTACTTGAAGAACTGCTCAAGCTTGTGAAATGATAGAAAAGGAAAGTGACTGATATTTGGAAAAGGATCTACGATATTAAACCCAAATTCTGCATCTATATGGAAAACAGGCATTAGAATATTCACTAAGCAGAGAAGACTAAATGCAAACTTAATGCACCTCCAGATAGGCGACAGGCAAAGGGGCGTTTTGCATCTGTGGGGCAGCGGTTTTCACTGACCCCTTATAGATTGGAGTCTATTATTGAATCCGTGAAAATTGACAAGAACTTTTGATGGTCCTTTATAATGAACTGTTAAAAAAATGGATATGGTGATAATCCCCAAGGGGGGAATAATGAAACCATCTACACCAGTTTTCTGGAATAGGTGGGTCATTGTGGCACATCCTTGGCACATGACCCTTCTCTGTACTAAAGATGTGCCACATCCTTTGATCAGCACCTGACCTACCATTTTAGTGAAAGTGGGCAGAATGGAAGGCAGAGCAGGGTGGGCCGAGCAGGGGACGCCTCAGCCCGACATACTTATAGCTCACTCCAGGAGACATCAATTACATAGAAAATTTATACCCATTCCTGACTGTCATGGATTTTCAATTCAGTGCCCTACAGCCACACGCTATTTGATAGCACAACAATCCTAAAGCTCTACCTTTCCACTTCTGCCCCTTAGACTTGATCGAATTCTCAAGGAATTCCAAATTATGGTAATTTATTACGTGATAAGTGCTGAAACGGTTACAGCTAGAATCTGGAAGTCGCGTACTCTATTGCAAATTTCAGAGTGATTCGTAAGGCTGAGAACAATTATACAAAGGAACATCTTGTGACAATAAATAATGACAAGCTATTGGTATGTAGAGAAACACAGAATTCTTGGATACAAAACAAATTTAGTCCCACCCGGTACACATATCTTGTCTATGAATATGCTTCTTCTCCTTTGTGCAGTTTTTCCCACCTACTAATGACAATCAATGATTCTACGGCATGGCCCAGGTATCGCTGTAATGTAGTGTAATGATCCTGACATTAAAGGGGTTGTCCAAGGTTAAGCTTTTTATAGCCTATCCTGAGCTGTGGTGACTACATCCAGCCACTATACTGGGGACAGAGCTTTCTGCTTCCAGCCCTGTGTAGTGTATTGGATGGATGCTGGAAGCAGCTCTGTACAGCTAATCTTTCTGGAGACAGGCTGTCGGCTCCCACTGATCAGGTATTTATTGCCCATCCTGAGGATAGGCTATAAAAAGCTTAACCCCGGACAACCCCTTTAAATGATCAAATAATTTTTTTGTATCTTTTTTATAACTTTAAATATTCTTTTAATATCTTTAATATATTGAAACTTCCTACATCTGTTTCCACTATAATCAGTTGATCTGTGGGGTCCAGCTGGTTGCACCCTATCTGATCAGACAGTTAACTGGTTATAGTAAAACCAAATCATCCTATATGCCCCCTATGACTAGACTGGTCGCCAGTTGTACTTACACATAGTGTCTCTACTGATCTCTAGAAGCCGAGTACAACTCTCAACTATCTGTGGTAGCCCAACATTAAATTAAGTGAAGCAGCAACTTTCATGTGCGACCTGTTGCTCCATTCACACAATACACAATGAATTCCTTTTCTCACAATGATCTGGGAAGTCTGACTCAGGCTGAGGCCCCACGTTGCAGAAAAACAGCTTTTTATTTTTGTAGATTTTGCTACAATTTTTTTTTTAGCCAAACCCAGAGGTGGATTGAGCAGAAGGGAGTATACATGTTTCTTTTATATTTCCCATTACTTCTATAGCCACATTTGGGTTTAGCTCAAAAAAACTCAGCAAAATTTGCGACAAAAAAAGCAGGTTTTTTTGCAACATGGGGCTTTAGCCTAATACTGTTTCATAAATTTTCAGCAGCAAATCCTTATTTACAAATGGGGATGTGATGTTAAAAATCAAGAAAAATTTATACTACATAGTAGATGCAATGAGCCGGCAAACGAGCTCTAAAGCTGGGTTCAGACAGTACTTTTGTGTTAAATTTTTGATGTTTTTTTTGACACAAAACATCTCAAGAGTCAAGAACTACATATATCTTTAACCCCTTCCCGCCGATGGCATTTTTTGATTTTCGTTTTTTGTTTTTGACTCCCCTCCTTCTAAACCCCATAACTTTTTTATTTCTCCGCTCCCAGAGTCATATGAGGTCTTAATTTTTGCGGGACAATTTTTTCTTCATGATGCCACTATTAATTATTCTGTATAATGTACTGGGAAGCAGGAAAAAAATTCAGAATGGGGTGGATTTGAAGAAAAAATGCATTTCTGCGACTTTCTTACGGGCTTTGGTTTTACGGCGTTCACTGTGCAGCCAAAATGGCATGTCCCCTGTATTCTGTGTTTCGGTACGGTTCCAGGGATACCAAATTTATATGGTTTTATTTACATTTTGACCCCTAAAAAAAATTCCAAAACGGTGTTAAAAAATTTTTTTTCTAAAAGTCGCCATATTCCGACGGCCGTAACTTTTTTATACGTAAGTGTACGGGGATGCATCGGGCGTCTTTTTTTGCGGGGCCGGGTGTACTTTTTAGTTCTACCATTTTCGGGAAATGTTATTGCTTTGATCACTTTTTATTCAAATTTTTATCAGAATTAAAACAGTGAAAAAACGGCGGTTTGGCACTTTTGACTATTTTTCCTGCTACGGTGTTTACCGAACAGGAAAAATATTTTTATAGATTTGTAGAGCGGGCGATTTCGGATGCGGGGATACCTAACATGTATATGTTTCACAGTTTTTAACTACTTTTATATTTGTTCTAGGGAAAGGGGGGTGATTTGAACTTTTAATACTTTTTATATTTTTTTATATTTTTTTTACTTTTTTTTTAATTTTTTTTTTTGCATTTATTAGACCCCCTAGGGGTGTTGAACCCCAGGGGGTCTGATCACTAATGCAATGCATTACAATGCTAATGCATTGCAATGCATTGCAAAAAATCATCATCTCTTTTGCAGGCTGTATACACCAGCCTGCAAAAGAGAGAATTTGCAGACTGGCTGGGAGCCCATAACAAGGCTCCCGGCTGTCATGGCAACGGGGGGTCGGCCCTGGAGCATGCTCCAGGAGCCGGCGATCCCTGCCAAAATGGCGGCGCCCATGCGCCGCCGGGAAGATGGCGCCTCCGGCGCCTTTGACAGCAGCGCCGGAGGGGTTAATGCCTCCGATCGGTCCGGGGACCGATCGGAGGCATTAGAGCCGGTTGTCTACTGCTTAAAGCAGTAGACACCCGGCGGCTATGACGGCCGCCCGGCTCCCGGGCGGTCGCCATAGTTACAGACCCGACACGCGTCGTACTATTACGGCGCATGTCGGGAAGGGGTTAAAGAGGACCTTTCATGTTCTCAGGCACATGCAGTTTTATACACAGCTAGAAAGCCAACAGTGTGCTGAATTCAGCGCACTGTCAGCTTTCCTGTTATGTACCCCGGAGCCGTTACCAACATCTCTTCACTGTCAGAAGGGTGTCCCTGACAGTCTAGCTGGGCTGTGAGAAATGCCCTTCCTGACTGTACTGTCCATAGCTCTGTACTGTCAGAGTGGGTGTTCATTACTGCTCAGCCATGATGCTGTGAGCAATGCCCCCCCCCCAGTACTTGTCTATGGAGGGGGGGGGCATGCCTCACAGCTTTGTGTTATGGCTGGGTTGTAAGGAATACCCCTCCTGACAGTACAGGGCTATGGATGAGTACTGTCAGGAAGGGCATTGCTCACAGCCCAGCTAGACTGTCAGAGAAGCCCATCTGACAGTGAAGAGATATCGGTAACTTCACCGATATCTCTAGCCCTGAAGGCACATAACAGGCTTTCTAGTGGTATATAAAACTGCATGTGCCCGAGGACATGAAAGGTCCTCTTTAATTGCAGTAATGATTAGTGTATGCTTACTATACATTCCAGCTGTAATCTAATGGACACTTCTGGTTTTCAGTTTAATTGTCATTGGATGAAATGCATCCTGCATGAAAGAAGTCTTTATATGGCTATGTCAATTGAAAATTTAAAAAATGACGTCATATGAAATGCAGAGATGAAAAATTAAAAAATAAATTGTAATTTCTTTAAGTACCAATCTGCGTAATTTCTCCAAGAGATTAATGTCAGAAGAAAAACTTTGGAATTACAACAAATTGAAATCGCTATACAAATTCTATTGCTGGGGACAAGGTCTATCTTAGCTGCTTTTCTCCAGCATTTTCAGATGGAGGAGGATGTCTGAATTGACTGTCACAAAAAGTGTTGATTGAAGGTGGCACCATGGCTATTGCCAACATATATTACAACAAAGTCTTTGATACAGTTTCACATAAAGAACTGATGAATAATATATTGGAATTGGACTTAAAGGGGTTGTCCAGAATATGGAGCAACCTCAAGGGACATGGGGGTCACTTCTTTGCCAGCACCTGCAGCGCCAAAAGCTATGAGGATCACATGACCACTGAGACCAATTAGTGGCCTCATTGGTCACTAGAGAGGGACTGGTGACATCACTCACATACACCACTGATCTCAGCAGTCATGTGAGCCTCACAATGTGACACATTGAAGGACACATGAAGGACACAGGAGTGGGAACTGCATGTCTTTTTTTTCCTCTTCTGCACACTCCAACCACTCTTGAGGCTGCTACAAATCCTGGACAAGCCCTTTAATATCTGAAGAATTCAGTGGATTTGAAGTTGGCTCAATGATAAATACCGGATAGATACCATATTGGTGTGTATTCTAAGGAGAGATGACTTGCAAGTGGTGTCTCACAAGGGTCTGTCCTGAGTCGATTAAATATTTTTGTAGCGGAAATAGAAGAATATCTCTGTAACAAGAAAAAAGATTTCGCTTTATTGGATAAATGGTCCATACAATGAAAACTGCAGCTGCATGTTTCCAAATGTAAAAGCTTCAAAATGAGTGCATAGTGTGGCCAGACAGCAGAGAAAGCAATAGCAGACTTGGCTTATAGGGGTGTAGAATGTAGAAGAATAGAGATTATGATCCGGCTGGTGGAATTTACGTATGTGCCTTGTACCACTTTTATTATATTAGATCATTTAGTAGGTCTTCCCACCAGAAAGCATGGCTTAGGGCATGAACACACTGTCGGCTTTCCCATTATGTGCCACGGGGCAAGTGATATTGGTGCAGTTACCAATACTTTTTCAGTGTCAGATGAGCGTTTCTGACAGTCTGCCTGAGGACATGAAAGGTCCTCTTTAAGTAAAAGAAGAAGCTCAGAATTCACTGTTGCTCTTGTGGTGTGTTTTATTCACGTGATAGTTTAAAGATGTGTTGTGGCCCATCCTGAGCCTTTTTTCAGACTCAGGCTAGGCTGAAACATTTCCTTTCTGGAAACTTATGTTTAAATCTGTGCAAAGACTCGATTCAGAGTCCTCATCGAAGTGTCTGTCAGAAATTGAAATCTAGCAAGCCTGACTATTTTGTCTGGCAATTTCAATATATAAAAAAACAACACCAGGCCCCTTAGGTTCCAATCGTACCTGCAATTTTTGTGGTCTGTTTTTCCATTCTGGTCTTCCAACGGAACAGATTTCCCGGCACAGATGTGAACGTAGCAAAAATCTATCATGTGAATAAAAACCAGTAGAACATCAGTGAAGATCAGCCAAGATTCTTTATTTGAATCAGTATCAAAAATGTCTCCCAGCCTAGAAAAGCCCTTTAAATGTCTTAGATATTGTTTTGTTTAATTCTAGATCTGATGTAGACATGATGGATCATGTGGTCGTTTTCTGCCATCAATCTTCTATGTTTCTAAAGTTATTTAGTGTCAAACTTACAAAACTTTGGAGGCAAACAGTTGTACATGTCTTGGGTGTCTGTGGCATAAATTCAATGGACCGTTTCAAACAGTCCTTCCAAACGTAATAAACAGATACGGTGTGAACGTGGCCCTTGTGCCAGCCAGACTTGATGTATTTGTTAGTTTATGGGGTACCATGGCTAGTTTTAGGTCAAAAGGCTGAATCAGTTTAATTTCATAGTGAACTATTCATGTCTTCTAAACTCTCAAAGTTTCAGCAAGATACAAGAAGCCCGGGACAACCATCTTACCAACCGCATTCCTTAGTAAGCTTCTTAGTTCAGTAATTCTTTACCCTGGTGTGTTCATAAGAACTAATACAGATACTTGTAAAGTTCTATGAATTGTCCATCTCTCATGCTACAGACTATTCAATGATCTTATATTCACTGTAAAAAAGTGTTTGCAAACAAATATGTACTATGCTTCAGTGCAGGTCTTTAAATCACTGTCAAGATGATGGATGTTAGCAGTGAATAGAGGAATATATCTTTTATGTATCATAGTCTTGAGAATTCAGATGCTCTAGTATATTTACAATTTAAAAGTTTTCAAAAGACCATCAAAGAGTCTTATCATATCCAACCGAGAGCGAGGGAACATAAAATGTCATAATGCTACGAGATGGAAATGCACATAGAATACAAGCTGATGGTAACGTTTTATTTATGATTTTGAGATGCTTCACAAGTAGAAATCTATTAAATTATGAACACAGAAGTTACTTGCAAAACTTGAAGACGCCCCCTTCCTCCTATTTTGATGGGAATATCTGTGGCATACACAGCGATACAGCATATTGTGCACTAGATGGCTTGTTATTGGGTTATTTCACTGGAATCCTGTCTTAAGACAGGCTTGCACATTCCAGTGAGCGCCTTCTATTGGTTTGCAATACTGAGGCAGCAACTGTCTTCCTAATTACATCATGGAAGGCAGATTTGCATATTCTTCCCATAGATGGCTTGTAGGCAGGGAAATATTACATGCATTGTGAAGCATTGGTGCTGGATCATGGGGGATTGGTGTTAGATCATCTAGAGTTTTGTCTAATCATTCACATCTGCGTTTGGTAATCCGTTCGGGGAGTCCACATGGGGACCCCCCGAACGGAATACCAAACACATTGGCAAGCGGTGTGCAGTGAAATCACACAGACCCGATAGACTATAATGGGGTCCGTGTGCTTTCCGCATGCTGCCCACACTAATCATGTGGACATGAAAGTAAATCACGAACTACTTTTCTGTCCGCATGCTCTGTGCAGACACCGTGCGGAGAGAACACGGACCCCATAATAGTCTATGGAGTTTATGTGCTTGCCAATGTGTTTGGTATTCTGTTCAGGGGGGTCCTCATGCGGACTCCTCAAACAGATTACTAAATGCAGATGTGAACGAGGGGTAAGATGTAGATGTCTGGAGACTTCTAGAGGGGTGGGAGAGGTGGTGTTTAGTCAATCAGCTCTCAGGCTGAGGCAAAATGGGGAACTGTAGGGACTGTGAGGGATAGTAGGAACAGATGATAGGGGAAGCCTTTTACCATGTCTCCCTAGGGCACTAAAATATATTGCTCTAGCTCTTTGTTAATGTATCAGATCAGTACTGCATTCTCTTCAGTATTCAGCATGATAGTGCTCTACAGACCCCCTTTGTAGAACTGGTATCTGAATACTGTATGGTCAGTGTATGGCAGTATTATTAGATACAGCTGCCTGTCCGTCACCATGTAATTAGACCTTTCTATGCTTCACTATTATTTTGTTCTTATGTTGGTATTGTGGTTTATTTAAAGGAGTGGTAAGGAGAATGACCAAATAAAACAAAATTAGCCATGGCACTTTTTAAGTTATATCCCTTAATGCAATTTTAACATTCAGCTTTAACTCTACATGCCAGGAAATCCTAATGTACTGGCAAATATTTAAAAGAAACATCTTGGTATGAGATAAAGCCACCTAATAATAATAATAATAATAATAATAATAATAATAATAGGCCTGTGGCTCAGAAAGTAAGCTGATAGCCTTGCATACACCATTTCTTGGGTGCAGTCCTTGGCTCATATCTAATGTAAACATGAATAAAATAAATAGTTATTAAATAATGGTTTTTATATTAAATATATTTTTTTTCCTGAAGTCTAACCCTTTCGATGCCAAGCTCAATAGCAAAGGCAACATTTAATTTGGTTACAGAGAGAGAGGGTTCCCTCTGTACCCCATCACACCCCGCCTTCCCCATACAACAGGATTGTTAGGTCTGTAAGATCTATAATAGGTAGTTGTTGAGGGAGTAAAACACATACAGTAAGGGTCAGTTCACATGTGAACCGTCCGCGTGGGTTTTGACACAGAGAGAGACGCGGCGAGCCGCGTCTCTCTCTGGTCAAAACCCGCCTGCTGCGACCATCGCAGTCGCGGCTTTCCCCTCCTATGTCGGCTCAAATGAATGAGCCGACACAAGACGGTGCTGCCGCTAGGCGGAAGCCGCGTCCCAGTGCGCCGCGGCTTCCGCCTGAAGATAGGACATGTCGCTTCTTTTCTCCACTAGCATCAGCCCGCCGCTAGCAGAAAAAAGAAGCCCGACGGTCTGCATAGACCACCATTGTAAAGGGGCGGATTTTGAAGCGAAATCCGCTGTCAAAATCCGCCCCTTTGCCCACGTGTGAACTAGCCTTAAAACAACTGCTCATTCATAGTAAATCAATATTTTTTTTCTACCTGTACTGAGGTTAAGGCAGAGGTTCATGTGCACTAAACTTTTTTATTAAAAAAAATTCCCCTGACAATTTTCTTATCATAGTCCAGCTGGTGCCACCCCCAGCCCTCAGAAATCTGTTGTAAATTGCGTAACTTAGCCCCAAGAATTCAACTACCTTGCAGTGCCACCACAGGGGAAATAGTGCATTACACAATTTTAAGTGAAATTAAATGGCTGCCTAAATGACATCCATCTCTAGTCCTTCAGAGGCATAGAAGCTCTCTGCTATGGCTTAACCCATTTTACTAACTCAGACCCCCTTTATTAACTCAGAATTCCCTAATAGGGTATTTTATACAGAAAGGTTTGTGGTCATATCAACTCTTAATTCAATTTTTATGAAACTTTCATGAATATTCTCCTGTTGGCCTTCTGTTCTCATGGATTATACAATAGTCTTACTTATTCACCATACCCTTACACTTCATGTTAATGAAAGTGTTTTTGTCTATTTATCTATTTTTAGCTTTTGCTTTTCCGCAGGCCTGGATATTCTGTTGGCCTTAATAATACATGCACCGTACTGATGCTGGAGATAGGTAACGCAGGAATGCCTGCCAGGGTCAGGCAAATGACTTTTCTAAAATAAACAAGAGGAAACAAGTGTTTAACCTGCAAAATGTTCCTGAACTGTGCTGGAAGCTTGTTTAGTGAGATGTGCTAAGTCCCTCAAAACAGTATTTTCATGACATGATACAGAGTGACAGAAGCTTCTTAACCTTTTAGTCTGTTGCTGTTGAGCAATTTTTAATCCTCTGGAGCGCTCTCTATGAGATCTTGTTTTTTTTCCATTTTTACATCCAGGTACTGTAGAGATATTTTCTTTTTTAATGGTGTCACAAGTGGCTGAAGACTGGTGCCCCATGCTATATCTAGAGAGTTCCCCTTCACAGAACAGGAGATTGCACTGCTCACCGCAGGTGCTCGCACTTCTAAGACAGGAGCAGAATTACTGGGCAGAAATGTCAATTTTACTTTCACAGATTTAGCCAAAATTGTAGCTTGGCTTTTCTTCAAGGAGAGCAAAGATTCAACGTGGCAGCCATCCCTTACGTGTATACTGAATTTTTTTCGCTACACCAGCAAGAAAAGTAATAAATTTCTTATGTGTATTTTAATTTTAGTTATTATAATGCCAATTTATAATAAAATAAAGCATTGAAATGACCTCCCATCTATAAAGGCAGTGTGGAATGACGGTAAAAATATTAGCGCTATAATACATACATGTATATATAAAGAACGCAATACTATACACATAATAAACACCCCCATAGCATACACATAAGTAGTGTTGGTATACTATACACAAGAACAACTACTATGTAACACAAAGAAACAGTACTGAGATATGTTATAAATAAAAACTGCCTCTATCCTGTAAAACAATAATTAGACCGCAATACTCAACACATGAACGTTACTGCTATTAAGTACACCTAAATTATATGGATATACAACACAGTAATGATATGGAAGTGATGATATGGCCCCCATAGAGCCCTGATCTTAACATCATCCAGTCTGTCTGGGACTACAGGAAAGTACAGAAATTTTTGAACAAGACTATATCCACAGAAGATCTGTGCTTAGCTCTCCAAGGTGTTTGGAACAACCTCCCTGCTGAAAAAACTTCTTTCAAAAACCGTGTCCAAGTGTATCTAGAAGAATCGATGGAAGGCAAAGGACAGCCATAACCAAATACTGATGAGATTTAGATTCGTCCTTTGTTCATCACTTCCATTTGTTACTTGACAACAATAAAGTATTAAGACTAATATCTTTGAAAGCTTTTTCACATTGCAGCATTTACCCCCTACCTGTCCATATTAAAATGGATTGGGGCAAAATGGAAAACTGTTCTGTGGTCAGATAAATCAAAATGTGACATTCTTTATGGAAACCAGGGATGCCATGCCCTGTGGACACACAATGATAGACACGGCCCTGTCACTTATATGAGATGTGTGACTGACATCAATCTTGTGCGGTTGTCAAGTAAAATTTTCTAAAGAAATGGAAACTGCCTACCTTTCACCCTCAGATGTGTGTTCCATTGTGAATAATATGGTTAGATGAGATTTCCATATCACTTCATTCTTGTTTTCTTTACATTTTACACAACATCCTGACTTTTTGGGAATTGGCGTTGTAGAAGATGATCACTTTGATACCATCTTACCATTAGCTCTAGCAGTTATATATGCTCTATTAGGCACTGTGGTTCTTTTTAGAGCGGCCGTCTTCATCACATCATCACCTTAATGTTTGCAACTTACAACCTATTTGCATTTGAGCAAATATTAAGTTCGGACCGTCCAAATAGATGGCATCTTTGGAGAAGACATAGTGAAGTAAGTATTTATGTAAGGGGACACCTTGCTTCATTAACAGACGAGAATAACTAGCAGCTTGAGAAAAGTTGTATGGTTTAACCAGGAAGTGAATAACCACAAAGGAAGTGGTGGCCTGCCACAGAGACAAATAATCAAATTGCAGGTCTACAAGTCCTGCAATAACTAACAAACACAGCCCCACAATGGCGGGATTCATCATCCCAAATAAATAGAAACACCAGTAAACCAGGCAGAGTGAAAACTTGTCATTGGTCTTTTTGATACACATACAGTACATACAGTTGCTCATGAAAGCCTCTTTTGTTAAATTTGTAACATTTTTTCCCTGTCGTCCCTACCAGCAGCACAACTAGGGTATTTTCTGCCCCTGTGTGCTGGTAGGACAGGCAGATTTTTAATTAGCCAGTATTAATTTAACATGGCTAGGATCCCTTAAAAGGACACAGTTTCCTCCCCCAAAACGTGTTTTTTTTCTGTCCTGTGTGGACCAGGACAGGTGGAGAGGACGTTGTGTCCTCCTAAGGGATCAAGTCTGAACAGTTACCTGTTCCTGTGTTTGTTTTCCAAAACAGCTTCCTTGTAACATTGTCTTCCAGCGTGAAGATTACTAAAAATCATTCTCTACTCCCATAGCTTTTAGCTACGGCCGCTTACCTCGCTCCTTGGAGACATGTCGGCCGTTACGGTGTTGCTGCGGGCTCTCCTCCTTCCTTTAGGAGCCGGCTGTGCTTTGCTCTCAGGCGGAACCTCATGGAGCTTCCCTGGTTCCAGCCGGTCACACTTGCGGGTGCGCACTTCCGGAAGCACGGCCCGTACTTCCAGCGAGGCCCAGCGAGCGTAAATGAAGTTTCTCCCGGCTGCATGCTGGAGCGCAGCAGGGGGGTAGGAGGAACAGGGGAATGGGTGCTTAGAGTGTTCCTAGGAGCTCTAAAAGTTGAGGTTCCTATAATAAGGGACCTGTGTAGTCCTAAAAAAGATGGGCGCTTAGCCCCTCCCCTTCCGCCACGGCAACCTTAAAGGGGCGTCGGTTAGTCGCCTCTTTGCCTTCCAGAATCTCTGGCAGGTTGCCTAAAGTTGCCTAGTCTGGCTGCTACTGGCTCCAAGCAAATGCATTTGCTGAAAGTTATCTGCAAGCTCTTTCTAACAGTCTAAGGTAAGACTTGCTGGCATTTCCAGCCTTCAAAGTTTTGTCTCCTTCACCCATCTTTTTTCTATAGGCCTAAATGTCTTCTTCCACTACACCACCATGTGACCGTGGTAGGAGGAAGAGGCCTACCAAAAGAAGGCATCCGCCTTGTGTGGCTTGTGACATCCCGCTCCCTGATGGTAGGTGGTGGTTTCTGTCTTATTTTCCTTGGAAAAAAAAAAAAAAAAAAAAAAAAAAAGATTTTTCTGGTTACTCTATGTCCGTTTTTTTCTCATTAAGGCTACAATTATTCTCGTTGCCGGCAATGCAGAGGCCCTCCTCGGGAGGAAGCCTCCACCTCTGAAGTAGTGACATGGGTCAAGGAGTACATGGTGAGTAACCATATTTACGACGCGGAACTTTGATTTCCGCTGAAACTGTTATTACACTCCCTGTATTTCAGGATGATTCCCTGAAGGACATCCATGAGCCTTTATTTCAGCTGACAAAGAAAGGCTGGACAGGCCCTCTGAATCCCTGCCATCCCTGGAGAGGCTCCATGTGCATGATGAAGAGGCCTCTTCGGATGACCCATCCTCTGATACCAGCAGGCCCATTTTTCATCGGGACAAGACCCATAAACTGCTGAGGTCCATCCGGTCGTGGGACCAGGATGCAGAAGGGGAAGCCTCTGCGTCCACCTCTAATAGGCGGAGGGCCTTTCAAGTGGACGCTTTCATGGTCGGCCTTATGGAGCGTGAGTGGAAACAGCCTGAGAAGGCCTATGTTACATCCAGGCAGTGCCGCACCTCCCATGAGGCGACCTGAAGCGAGCGCTTCAGGCGGCACTATGCCAAGGCCTCAGGGAGGGCGGCATTTTTGCTAACCTAAGCCAGTCCAGGACAAGCAGGTTCACCCCTGCATCCAGGGCAGGTTCACCCCTGCAGGTTCACCCCTGCATCCCCATTGGAGCAGGTTCACCCCTGGAGCAGGAGCAGGTTCACCCCTGCATCCAGGGCCTTCAAATCTGTTTACCCCATCAACCCATCACAGATGGATCGGTGGGGCCCCCCACCTAAAGCGGACTTGGCTGCTCCAAGCTCTCCCGTAGAACCGTCGTTCCCCTGGAAGATGGTTCGAATCTCCAAGATCTCCTGGACAGAAGAGTCGAGTCTACTCTTAAGAAGGCTTATTCTTCTGTGTCCACCCAAGCGTCAGTGGCCATAGCCTCTACCAAAGCAGCTGACAGCCTGAAGGCGCGTCTGGATCGCCTCGAACGCGATATTGATTCCGGGGTGAACAGGGATGATATCCTAGCTTCCATGAGTGATCTTCGCCTAGCTTCGGATTTTCTCCGTGAGTCGTCAAGACAGCAGCTTAAATTGGCTTCAAAATCCATGGCCCTGACCAGTGATGCCAGGAGGCCTCTCTGGCTCAAGCCCTGGCAGGCGAACGCCGCCTCTAAGTTCTCCCGCCCCTTCCAACCAGGGAAGGTTTTCGGCCGAGGGCTGGATGACCTTATGGAGGGGCTAGCCCAGGGGAGATGAAGGTCTCTTCCTCAAGCCGCAAGGGCCAGGAGGCCCCCCTCCTCTAGAGGACGGGGCTATCACCCCAACAGTCCCAGAGACGCCCTGGTTATCGTCCAAGAGGTGCAGGACGGTGAGTTTCCAGAGAGCAGCCCAAAAAGAAACCTGCCTTTTGACGGGATGCAGCTCCCTGTGACCCTTGGTCCCGTAGGAGGACGACTTTTGGCATTTCTCGCGGCCTGGCATCTAACCATCTCAGACCCCTGGGTCCTTCAAATCATCCATCATGGCTACACTATAGAATTCTCCACGCCTCCTCACGACCGGTTCATCATCACCCGGTCCCTGCCGGCTCTTCAACAAGCCTGCCTAGAAAAATCAGTGGCAGACTACATCGCAAGGGGGCCTTCGAAAAGGTCCCGCCTTCAGAAGTAGGCTGGGGGATCTATTCACCAGTTTTTCTTGTTCCAAAATCTACAGGAGGCTGGTGCATGATAAAAGATCTGAGGAATCTCACTCTCCACATCAAACAGAAGCCCTTCAGGATGGATTCCATAGACTCAGTCACAACATTTCTTCAGCAAGTAGAAGTGATGGCTACTCTGGACCTGAAAGACACCTATCTTCATATTCCCATCTACCAGCCACACAGAAAGTATCAGAAAGTATCTCCGTACTCCTATCCGGTCACAGGGAGCACCTAAAATTCACTTCTCTCCCCTTCGGCATATCATCAGCCCCTTACGTCTTCACCAAGGTCATCGCTCAAGTCGCCGCCGTGCTCCGACTGCATGGCCTTTTTGTTGTTCCTTACCTCGATGACTGGCTTATAAAAGCTCAGTCTACTTCAATTCTCCATCACCACCTCCAGATAGCCATCTCCCTCCTGCAGATGTTGGTCTGGCTCATCAATTGGGAGAAGTCAGAATTGTGCCATCTACCCGGAAGAGATTCCTGGGATTCATCATAGATTCGCAAAGGAATCAGCCCGAAGAGAGTGAGGATAGAGACCGCCACGCAATTTCTTCTGCGGACCCACCGTGTGTCAATACACACCGCTATGCGAGTCTTAGGCCTGATGTCATCCTCAGCCAAGGCGGTCCCTTGGGCTTTATGGCATTTGCGTCCCCTTCAGATGGAAGTGTTGAGTGCCTGTAACAAGTCTCCACGGGGATTGCACAAGAAGATCTGCCTTTCTCCCACTACCCGTCTTTCCCTCAGATGGTGGAGACACCTGAAAGACGGAAGGTCCTCGTTTTAACCTCGTTGGACCCTGTTGACAAGAGATGCATCCCATGCGGGGTGGGGAGCCCATCTAGACAACAGGACTATCCAAGGTCATTGGAGAAATCCAGAGGAAGGAACATCCAATCTAAAAAAGCTAAGAGCGGTTTACCTGGCGCTATGTCACTTGGCCCCCCTTTCTCAAGGGGAAGGCAGTAAAGGTGTTGTCAGACAATATGACCACCGTGATATACCTCAATAAACAAGGCGGCACCAGATCTCCAGCCTTCGTGAAAGAGGCGAACCTTATTTTTGCGTGGGCAGAAAGGAACCTGTCACACTTATCCGCTGTTCACATCAAGGGCTCCCTGAACATAGTAGCGGATCAGTTGAGTCGGGGTATTACCGTATCAGGAGAATGGTCTCTCATTCAAGACATTTCAACAGATCGTCCAGTGATGGGGTCTCCCGGAGGTTGCTCTTATGGCAACCCGACTCAACACCAAGGTAGGGACCTTCTGCTCTCTGTACCAGGAGGATAATCCCTTGGCAGTCGATGCTCTGTCCATCCCGTGGAGGTTCAGGCTGATATACATCTTCCCTCCATTTCCCATCATACCGAGGGTATTGATGAAAATAAGACAGGACCAAGTCTTGGGAATCGCCATAATCCCGTTCTGGCCGAAAAGGACTTGGTTTGCCCAACTCATGTGGATGAGTCAAGGTATGTATTGGAGGCTTCCCCCCTCCCAGATCTGGTGACCCAAGGACAGCTGAGATGCCAGGATCTGAGGAGACTCAACCTGACAGCCTGGAGGTTGACCAGTCCCTATTAAGGAATAGAGGACTGTCCCAGAACGTCCTGAAGACCCTTGCTATTGCCAGAGCTGAATCTACAAACCGGAGCCACCATAGGATCGGTAACATCTTTAATGCCTGGTGTCTTGAACATGAGGTGGACTCCTCCGATCCCCCAGTGAGGGTGATCCTGGACTTTCTTCAGGACGGTCTAGACAAAGGACTGGCTGCCTCCAGCCTGAAGGTACATGTAGCTGTTTTGTCTGCCTATCTGAGGAGGCGTTTGTATCAGGTTCCTTTAGTGAGCACCTTTATTAAAGGGGCAACTAAGCTGAGACCAGCAGTTTCTGCTCCCGTCCACTAATGGGACCTTACTTCGATCCTATTGGCACTGTGCATCACTCCCCTTGAACCTCTGGAAGAGGTGAACCTTAAATTTTTGACTTATAAAGTCGCATTTCTCCTTGCAATAACATCTGCGAAGAAAGTGAGTGAGCTCCAGGTACTTTCCTCAGAACCGCCCTACACCTCGTTCTTTGGGTGCAACTTCGGTTCCTCCTGGGGTTTAGGCCCAAGGTGTCTTAAAGTATGAACATGAACCAACTCATTTGTTTGCCTGTGTTTTACCCATCTCCCTCCTCTCCGGAAGAGGAGAAGTTTCACACCTTAGATGTGGTCAGATGACTTCAAATTTATTTGCAGCGCACTCACTCCTTCAGAAGGTCAGAAAACCTTCTGATTAACAACTTTGGTAGCCGGTAAGGCCACAAGGCATCAAAAGCGTCTATAGCACGCTGGGTAAGAGAAGCCATAAAAGATTCATTTACAGCCCTAGGGTTACCGCCTCCTGCCCTTCTTAGGATTCGCTCAACCAGGGCTGTATCTACTTCCTGGGCGGAGAGTAGGACGCTATCTTTAGATCAGATTTGTGCAGCTGCTTCCTGGTCTTCAGAGACCATGTTCATAAGCCACTACCATCTGAGCTCTCGCTCTACCGAATCTACTACCTTTGGGCAAGCTGTGTTAAGCGCAGTCTGCAGTCAACTCCAGCCCTAAAGGGATTACTTGGTATCTCCCAAGTTGTGCCGCTGGTAGGGACGACAGGGAACAAGTGATTATGAAGATAATCTTGTTTCCCTTAGTCCTAACAGCGGCACAAGACTTCCCACCCATATTATATATGTTACCTGATATTACTCTGGTATGTACATGTTTTGGGGGAGGAAGCTTTGTCCTTTTAAGGGATCCTAGCCATGTGAAATTAATACTGGCTAATTAAAAATCCGCCTGTCCTACCAGCACACAGGGGCAGAAAATACCCCAGTTGTGCCGCTGTTAGGACTAAGGGAAACAAGATTATCTTCATAATCACTTGATAGTTATTTCTTTAGTTATTTCTAATTTTGGAAAAACTGTATTAACCAATATGTCCAGCTATCTAGGTTATGTAATTTCCTTGTGCCCCTAAATAGTAATTATTTATATCCGTCATATTGGTTGACATCCACCTTTGTCATAAACGTTATAACTAGAGATGAGCGAACAGTAAAATATATTCGTTTCGAATAGCCCCTTAATATTCGACTATTCGAACAAATATCGAACCCCATTATAGTCTATGGGGAAAAAAGTCAGGAGAGTCACCAAGTCCACTATGACACCCCAGGAAATACACAGAGTACAGCATTCGGCCAATCAATGCTGGTTCTGCTGGAGGCTCGTCTGTGAGGAGGCGGAGTCTAAAATCGGACCAGAATGGAGACTGCTGTGGACCAATCTTAGACTCCGCCTCCTCCGGCAGAACCAGCGTTGATTGGCCGAATGCTGTACTCTGTATGGCATTCGGCCAATCAACGCTGGTCAATGCATTCCTATGCTGAGATGTAGCAGTGCTGGCCATGCGCTCAGCTCGCCTACTCCGGAGATGCAGCCAAGCTGACCGTACGGCCATCACTGATACACCGGAGAACCACTGCTACACCGGAGAAACGCTGAACCCTGCTGCACACTCACTCATACAGAGCTGAGTGTGCAGCAGGGTTTAGCAAATCTCTGATGCAGCAGAGCTTAGTGTGCAGCAGGGTTCCGCAGTTCTTCGGTGTAGCAGCGGTTCTCTGATGTAGCAGTGCTGGCAGTGTGAAGGCTAACATTGTTAGCTTTTCCAGTTGGCTTGGCCAGTAGCAAAGCATTGTGGGAAATAATCACCATTCTCGATCCCATCTAAAAAGATTGTGTTCGGAATTCCAATCGTGATCGTGAAATTTTCTCGATCGCCGATCGGAATCCCTTCTTTTCCGAACACGATCGCTCAACCCTAGTTTTGAGCGCTCACATTCTGACACATGTATATGTGCCAGAATGCGAGTGCGTTAACTCTGTGTGAACTGGCCCTACTGCATACAGAAGGGGTGAGCTAAGAATAAAAATGACTTCATACTTATCTTCATCTGTTCCTGTGCTGAGCTGGATGTCATCACTGAGGCTCTGTATATCAAAAATGCACCAAAATTGTGACGCAAAATTTTTGCTCAAAGTAACTAAACTGACATAAATTTAGACTTCATAGATTTATAATCCAACATCCGACACTGTGATAAATGTGGTGCATTTTCAGACTTCCGTAAGTTTACACTGTCTAAATATTAATAAATCCGGTTCATTATACGAAGGTTTTCGCAGCTACTGTAGAAGATTCTTAAGTGCAATACCCTCGCAATGTCCACATCATCTGGATAACTTTCCCTCTTACATTTTAGCTCACAAGACTCTTTATTTTTAATAGTTTGGAAATATGTAGGAACCAGACTAACAATGCAGTATATATCATCAGGCAGTGAAATATACTGAAATCCTAGAGTAGACCACAGGAAGGAGAGAGGAACTATGAACATGACATATGAGAGATGTTCTTGGCTCAGCCTGAGTATTTTATAGCTCAAACTGAGTGTTACTGCATCTTGTCATTACATCAATTTGTTCCTGTGCTTTTGGACTTCGTATGTTTGGCAGTGAAAAGCTGGCTCCCTACACTTTCCTATGTTTAATTCTTAGTCTGTCTATTTCACAAGTAAGGGTGTTTTTTAACATAAAAAATATTTGAGTTTTGCAAAAAATATATATATTTGCAAATATATAATACACAGTATATATGTAAATAATTCAGTATATAATTAGAGATGAGCGAACAGTGTTCTATCGAACTCATGTTCGATCGGATATTAGGCTGTTCGGCATGTTCGAATCGAATCGAACACCGCGTGGTAAAGTGCGCCATTACTCGATTCCCCTCCCACCTTCCCTGGCGCCTTTTTTGCTCCAATAACAGCGCAGGGTAGGTGGGACAGGAACTACGACACCGGTGACGTTGAGAAAAGTAGGCAAAACCCATTGGCTGCCGAAAACATGTGACCTCTAATTTAAAAGAACAGCGCCGCCCAGGTTTGCGTCATTCTGAGCTTGCAATTCACCGAGGACGGAGGTTTCCGTCCAGCTAGCTAGGGCTTAGATTCTGGGTAGGCAGGGACAGGCTAGGATAGGAAGGAGAAGACAACCAACAGCTCTTGTAAGAGCTAAATTCCAGGGAGAAGCTTGTCAGTGTAACGTGGCACTGACGGGCTCAATCGCCGCAACCCAGCTTTCCCAGGATCCTGAATGGAATACACTGTCAGTGTATTCCCGTATACCCGATATATACCCCGATACCCGTTCCAACGGTGTGCCCCCCCACCTTCACCCCAGAAATACCCTGCAAGTCCCCTAGCAATAGAATTGGGGCTATATACACCCACAATTTTTACTACTGGTATACAGTGCCATTGTCTGACTGGGAATTCAAAGAATATATTGGGAATACAAATACCCTCATTTCTTGCTACTGCCATATAGTGTCAGTGTCTGACTGGTAATTCAAAGAATATATTGGGGTTACGTGCACCCACAATTTTTACTACTGGTATACAGTGCCATTGTCTGACTGGGAATTCAAAGAATATATTGGGAATACAAATACCCTCATTTCTTGCTACTGCCATATAGTGCCAGTGTCTGACTGGTAATTCAAAGAATATATTGGGGTTACGTGCACCCACAATTTTTACTACTGGTATACAGTGCCATTGTCTGACTGGGAATTCAAAGAATATATTGGGAATACAAATACCCTCATTTCTTGCTACTGCCATATAGTGCCAGTGTCTGACTGGGAATTCAAAGAATATATTGGGGTTACGTGCACCCACAATTTTTACTACTGGTATACAGTGCCATTGTCTGACTGGGAATTCAAAGAATATATTGGGAATACAAATACCCTCATTTCTTGCTACTGCCATATAGTGCCAGTGTCTGACTGGTAATTCAAAGAATATATTGGGGTTACGTGCACCCACAATTTTTACTACTGGTATACAGTGCCATTGTCTGACTGGGAATTCAAAGAATATATTGGGAATACAAATACCCTCATTTCTTGCTACTGCCATATAGTGCCAGTGTCTGACTGGGAATTCAAAGAATATATTGGGAATACAAATACCCTCATTTCTTGCTACTGCCATATAGTGCCAGTGTCTGACTGGTAATTCAAAGAATATATTGGGGTTACGTGCACCCACAATTTTTACTACTGGTATACAGTGCCATTGTCTGACTGGGAATTCAAAGAATATATTGGGAATACAAATACCCTCATTTCTTGCTACTGCCATATAGTGCCAGTGTCTGACTGGTAATTCAAAGAATATATTGGGGTTACGTGCACCCACAATTTTTACTACTGGTATACAGTGCCATTGTCTGACTGGGAATTCAAAGAATATATTGGGAATACAAATACCCTCATTTCTTGCTACTGCCATATAGTGCCAGTGTCTGACTGGGAATTCAAAGAATATATTGGGGTTACGTGCACCCACAATTTTTACTACTGGTATACAGTGCCATTGTCTGACTGGGAATTCAAAGAATATATTGGGAATACAAATACCCTCATTTCTTGCTACTGCCATATAGTGCCAGTGTCTGACTGGGAATTCAAAGAATATATTGGGGTTACGTGCACCCACAATTTTTACTACTGGTATACAGTGCCATTATCTGACTGGGAATTCAAAGAATATATTGGGGTTATAAATACCCTCATTTCTTGCTACTGCCATATAGTGCCAGTTTCTGACTGGTAATTCAAAGAATATATTGGGGTTACGTGCACCCACAATTTTTACTACTGGTATACAGTGCCAATTTCTAACTAGGAATTCAAAATGCGCAAGGCTCCCGGAAAGGGACGTGGACGAGGCCGTGGGCGAGGTCGGGGGAATGGTTCTGGGGAGCAAGGTAGCAGTGAAGCCACAGGGCGTCCCGTGCCTACTCCTGTGGGGCAGCAAGCATTGCGCCACTCCACAGTGCCAGGGTTGCTTGCCACATTAACTAAACTGCAGGGTACAAACCTTAGTAGGCCCGAGAACCAGGAACAGGTCTTGCAATGGCTGTCAGAGAACGCTTACAGCACATTGTCCAGCAGCCAGTCAGACTCTGCCTCCTCTCCTCCTATTACCCAACAGTCTTGTCTTCCTTCCTCCCAAAATTCCGAAGCTTTACAGAACAATAACCCAAACTGTCCCTGCTCCCCAGAGCTGTTCTCCGCTCCTTTCATTGTCCCTCAACCTGCCTCTCCACGTCACGATTCCACGAACCTAACAGAGGAGCATCTGTGTCCAGATGCTCAAACACTAGAGTCTCCTCCATCTCCGTTCGATTTGGTGGTGGATGACCAGCAACCCACCCTCATCGACGATGATGTGACGCAGTTGCCGTCAGGGCATCCAGTTGACCGGCGCATTGTGCGGGAGGAGGAGATGAGACAGGAGTTGGAAGAGGAAGTGGTGGATGATGAGGACACTGACCCGACCTGGACAGGGGGGATGTCAAGCGGGGAAAGTAGTGTGGATGTTGAGGCAGGTGCAGCACCAAAAAGGGTAGCTAGAGGCAGAGGCAGAGGTCAGCAGCTTAGGCGAAGCCAGGCCACACCCGGAATCTCCCAAGATGTTCCAGTTCGTACCCAGCCCCGAAAAACTCCCACCTCGAGGGCACGTTTCTCGAAGGTGTGGAGTTTTTTCAAGGAATGCGCCGAGGACAGATATAGTGTTGTCTGCACAATTTGCCTCTCGAAATTGATTAGGGGCTCTGAGAAGAGCAACCTGTCCACCACTTCAATGCGCCGTCATTTGGAATCCAAGCACTGGAATCAGTGGCAGGCAGCAACGGCAGGACAAAGGCCGCCTGCCGTTCACGCCACTGCCACTGCCTCTGCCACTGCCTCTGCCTCTGCCTCTGCCACTGCCACTGCTGACTGTGCTGGTGATGCACTCCAGAGGACGAGCCAGGACACCACTTCATCTGCCTCCGCCACTTTGTTGACTTCTACCTCATCCTCCCCTGGTCCTGTCTTATCTCCTTCTCCTGCACCATCAAAGGCACCATCAGGCGTTTCTTTACAACAACCCACCATCTCTCAGACATTGGAGCGGCGGCAGAAATACACTGCTAACCACCCACACGCGCAAGCCTTGAACGCCAACATCGCTAAACTGCTGGCCCAGGAGATGTTGGCGTTCCGGCTTGTTGAAACTCCCGCCTTCCTGGACCTGATGGCAACTGCGGCACCTCGCTATGCCGTCCCTAGCCGTCACTACTTCTCCCGGTGTGCCGTCCCCGCCTTGCACCAGCACGTGTCACTCAACATCAGGCGGGCCCTTAGTTCCGCGCTTTGCACAAAGGTCCACTTGACCACCGACGCGTGGACAAGTGCATGCGGACAGGGACGCTACATTTCACTGACGGCACACTGGGTGAATGTAGTTGAGGCTGGGACTGCTTCCCAAACTGGCCCGGTGTACCTCGTCTCCCCGCCTAACATTCCTGGCAGGGACACGAGAAGAACACCCCCCTCCTCCTCCTCCTCTACCGCCTCCTCCTCCGCCACCGCCTCCTCCTCCGCCACCGCCTCCTCCTCCGCTGTTAGATTGACCCCAGCTACGAGTTGGAAACGTTGCAGCACTGGCGTTGGTAGACGTCAGCAGGCTGTGCTGAAGCTGATCAGCTTGGGGGACAGACAGCACACTGCCTCCGAGGTGAGGGATGCCCTCCTCGATGAGACGGCAATATGGTTTGAGCCGCTGCACCTGGGCCCAGGCATGGTCGTTTGTGATAACGGCCGGAACCTGGTAGCAGCTCTGGAGCTTGCCGGACTCCAACATGTTCCATGCCTGGCCCACGTCTTCAACCTAGTGGTGCAACGTTTCCTAAAGAGCTACCCCAATGTTCCAGAGCTACTGGTGAAAGTGCGGCGCATGTGCGCCCACTTTCGCAAGTCGACAGTAGCCGCTGCTAGCTTAAAATCTCTCCAGCAACGCCTGCATGTGCCACAACACCGGCTTTTGTGCGACGTCCCCACACGCTGGAACTCAACGTTTCAGATGTTGAATAGAGTGGTTGAGCAGCAGAGACCTTTGATGGAATACCAGCTACAAAACCCTAGGGTGCCACAAAGTCAGCTGCCTCAGTTTCACATCCATGAGTGGCCATGGATGAGAGACCTTTGTGACATCCTACGGGTCTTTGAGGAGTCCACAAGGAGGGTGAGCTCTGAGGATGCGATGGTGAGCCTTACAATCCCGCTCTTGTGTGTTCTGAGAGAATCCCTGATTGACATCAGGGATAACTCAGATCACACAGAGGAGTTAGGGATAGCATCCGATCCGTCACAGCTGGAGAGTAGGTCCACACATCTGTCCGCTTCACTGCGTTTAATGGAGGAGGAGGAGGAGGAGGAAGAAGAGTTGTCCGATGATGTGATGGTGATACAGGAGGCTTCCGGGCAACTTCGAATCGTCCCATTGTTGCAGCGCGGATGGGTAGACATGGAGGATGAGGAGGAAATGGAGATTGAACTTTCCGGTGGGGCCAGAGGAGTCATGCCAACTAACACTGTGGCAGACATGGCTGAGTTCATGTTGGGGTGCTTTACAACCGACAAGCGTATTGTCAAAATCATGGAGGACAACCAGTACTGGATCTTTGCTATCCTTGACCCCCGGTATAAAAACAACATCTCGTCTTTTATTCCGGTAGAGGGGAGGGCCAATCGCATCAATGCTTGCCACAGGCAATTGGTGCAGAATATGATGGGAGATGTTTCCAGCATGTGACGTTGGCGGCAGGGAGGGCAGTTCCTCCAGTAGGCAACCAAGTTCTCACCGGTCCACACAAACGAGGGGCACACTGTCTAAGGTCTGGGACACCTTGATGGCACCCCCTCGCCAAAGTGCCGCCACGGAGGGTCCTAGTGTCACCAGGCGTGAGAAGTATAGGCGCATGTTGCGGGAATACCTTTCCGACCACAGCCCTGTCCTCTCCGACCCCTCTGCGCCCTACACGTATTGGGTGTCGAAGTTGGACCTGTGGCTTGAACTTGCCCTATATGCCTTGGAGGTGCTGTCCTGTCCTGCCGCCAGCGTCCTATCTGAGAGGGTGTTCAGTGCAGCCGGTGGCATCATCACTGACAAGCGCACCCGTCTGTCAGCTGAGAGTGCCGACCGGCTCACTTTGATAAAAATGAACCACCACTGGATAGAGCCTTCATTTTTGTGCCCACCTGTGTAAAGCACCCCAACATGAAACTCCATGTCTGTACTCAACCTCTCCAATTCCTCCGCATCCTCATACTCATCCACCATAAGCGTTGCACAATTCTGCTAATACTAGGCTCCCTCCAACATGATTTCCCCCAACTCTGCTGGTTAGAGGCTCCCTCCACCCTGATTTCCACCAACTCTGCTGGTTAGAGGCTCCCTCCACCCTGCTTTCCCACAACTCTGCTGGTTAGAGGCTCCCTCCACCATGAATTTGCCCAAACTGGACTGTTTAGAGGCTCCCTCCACCATGAATTGGTCCAAACTGGGTTTTTTAGAGGCTCCCTCCACCATGAATTGGTCCAAACTGGGCTGTTTAGAGGCTCCCTCCACCATGAATTTGCCCAAACTGGGCTGTTTAGCGGCTCCCTCCACCATTAATTGGTCCAAACTGGGCTGGTTAGAGGCTCCCTCCACCATGAATTTGCCCAAACTGGGCTGTTTAGAGGCTCCCTCCACCATGAATTTGCCCAAACTGGGCTGGTTAGAGGCTCCCTCCACCATGAATTGGTCCAAACTGGGTTTTTTAGAGGCTCCCTCCACCATGAATTTGCCCAAACTGGGCTGTTTAGAGGCTCCCTCCACCATGAATTGGTCCAAACTGGGCTGTTTAGAGGCTCCCTCCACCATTAATTGGTCCAAACTGGGCTGGTTAGAGGCTCCCTCCACCATGAATTTCCCAAAACTTGGCTGTTTAGAGGCTCCCTCCACCATTAATTGGTCCAAACTGGGCTGGTTAGAGGCTCCCTCCACCATGAATTTGCCCAAACTGGGCTGTTTAGAGGCTCCCTCCACCATGAATTGGTCCAAACTGGGTTTTTTAGAGGCTCCCTCCACCATGAATTGGTCCAAACTGGGCTGTTTAGAGGCTCCCTCCACCATGAATTTGCCCAAACTGGGCTGTTTAGCGGCTCCCTCCACCATTAATTGGTCCAAACTGGGCTGGTTAGAGGCTCCCTCCACCATGAATTTGCCCAAACTGGGCTGTTTAGAGGCTCCCTCCACCATGAATTTGCCCAAACTGGGCTGGTTAGAGGCTCCCTCCACCATGAATTGGTCCAAACTGGGGTTTTTAGAGGCTCCCTCCACCATGAATTGGTCCAAACTTGGCTGTTTAGAGGCTCCCTCCACCATGAATTGGTCCAAACTGGGGTGGTTAGAGGCTCCCTCCACCATTAATTGGTCCAAACTGGGCTGGTTAGAGGCTCCCTCCACCATTAATTGGTCCAAACTGGGCTGGTTAGAGGCTCCCTCCACCATGAATTGGTCCAAACTGGGGTTTTTAGAGGCTCCCTCCACCATGAATTGGTCCAAACTTGGCTGTTTAGAGGCTCCCTCCACCATTAATTGGTCCAAACTGGGCTGGTTAGAGGCTCCCTCCACCATGAATTGGTCCAAACTGGGTTTTTTAGAGGCTCCCTCCACCATGAATTGGTCCAAACTGGGCTGTTTAGAGGCTCCCTCCACCATGAATTTGCCCAAACTGGGCTGTTTAGCGGCTCCCTCCACCATTAATTGGTCCAAACTGGGCTGGTTAGAGGCTCCCTCCACCATGAATTTGCCCAAACTGGGCTGTTTAGAGGCTCCCTCCACCATGAATTTGCCCAAACTGGGCTGGTTAGAGGCTCCCTCCACCATGAATTGGTCCAAACTGGGGTTTTTAGAGGCTCCCTCCACCATGAATTGGTCCAAACTTGGCTGTTTAGAGGCTCCCTCCACCATGAATTGGTCCAAACTGGGGTGGTTAGAGGCTCCCTCCACCATTAATTGGTCCAAACTGGGCTGGTTAGAGGCTCCCTCCACCATTAATTGGTCCAAACTGGGCTGGTTAGAGGCTCCCTCCACCATTAATTGGTCCAAACTGGGCTGGTTAGAGGCTCCCTCCACCATTAATTGGTCCAAACTGGGCTGGTTAGAGGCTCCCTCCACCATGAATTTGCCCAAACTGGGCTGGTTAGAGGCTCCCTCCACCATGAATTGGTCCAAACTGGGGTTTTTAGAGGCTCCCTCCACCATGAATTTGCCCAAACTGGGGTGTTTAGAGGCTCCCTCCACCATGAATTTGCCCAAACTCTGCTGGTTAGAGGCTCAATCCACCCTGATTTTCAAAACAAATGTTGGTGCCAACCTCAACTTACTACAAGGGCCAAATTCACTGCTGGTGACAAGCTCTCCTCACTGCAAGTGCCAAATACACATGTTTCAAGGTGTTTTCCTACTGTCAGAGAGGTGGTATTGAGTGTGTAAAGTGTGTAGTTGTTAGGCTGTGATGTTGGGGTAATAGAGGGTCTTTGGTGTGTTAGATGCCCCCAGACATGCTTCCCCTGCTGTCCCAGTGTCATTCCAGAGGTGTTGGCATCATTTCCTGGGGTGTCATAGTGGACTTGGTGACCCTCCAGACACGGATTTGGGTTTCCCCCTTAACGAGTATCTGTTCCCCATAGACTATAATGGGGTTCGAAACCCGTTCGAACACACGAACATTGAGCGGCTGTTCGAATCGAATTTCGAACCTCGAACATTTTAGTGTTCGCTCATCTCTATATATAATCTGCATATAGGGATTTTATGCCACACTTTATATATTTGATAAATTCAATGGTATTTATTGCATGTTATCGCCATAGTACAAGGTCCTTATGGACATGTACAGTAGCATGAGAATTCCTCCAACTTTTCTGAATCCTATTTCCCGGGGTGTTATATCAATATTATCTGCAAATTTGTAGTGTAGGTACTGTAGCATACAGGTTTATATCACTAAACCTCCAGTGAGGGTTGGGTTTGGCCATAATGCAACCTGTGCAATTGGGTGGGGCCCTGCACGTTATAGCTGGACATTAAATAACATTTGATGTCCCATCCTGATATTGTTCAATGTCTAAATGTAGTGCACAGGGCTCCCTGGAGGCTGAAGCAGAGACAGGCCTTAGCTCCTCCCTGGAGGAGTGGGTATGGCTGAGTAGATATCAGCATTATCTGTTGAAATAATCCAGCAGGAATTGACCTAATATGAGGTCATAAAAGTAGGCAATGTACTGTGGAGGGGCCTTAAATGGGGACAAAGTACTATGTTGGGACCATAAAAGGGGGAAAAGTACTGTGTGGGGCCAATTAAGGAAGCAATATGTTTTGGGGGGGCCAGTAAACGGGGAAATATACTGTGTGGGTCAATAAAGTGGGCAATATACTGCATGGGGATCAATGAAGAAAGCAATATACTGTGGGAAGTAGCAAGGGGTTGTTATACAAGGGGATGGATCAGGTCCAGGACTTTGGGTCCTTTGGTCCTTTTCTAGGATAAAATGTTTTCACAATATCCTTCCATGTGGCATCTGATAGAAATGTGTGGTTCTGATAGAAATCAGAATTGATGTCCCAGAACGCTGACTTGGACCAGAGCATTATGCTTTTTCTTTTCAATGAACTATGGCATTAGGAGGGCAGTAGCTGGGCAGTATAAGGCTGAGTATAAGGCTGAGTTCAGACAGAATTTTTTTGATCGGAATTTGACACGGAGGCCGCCTCTCAGGTTGTGGTCCAAAATACGGGGCACTGGCATCCAGTCGTGGCACTGCGATCTGGATTAGGCCCAAATAAATGGGCCTAGTCGGGAGTGTCTTCAGGCGGATTCGCGAGGCACAATCTGCCTGAAGAAGGAGCAGGTCCATTCTTCAAAATAACCGTCTTTTAGGTCAGGATTTTAAGTCGGATACGGCCTCAAAATCCTGACCAAAATACCCCATGTGAACTCAGCCTAAGGGCTGTGGGATGGCAATAGGAGGACTGCTGAAATGGGGGCCTAAAATGTCTTCTGTGCTTTAAATTAGTTTTTCAGACATCCCCTAACAACGGATCCATGACAGATACATGGTACTCAGAGGACATCCATGTAATGGCTATTTTTCTTATGGACCCAAATATTGAGGTTAAGGTCCCACGTAGGGGCTGCAGCAAAAAAATGCTGTGAGAAAAACTGTGGCGGGAAAGCATTGCATTTTTTCCCACAGTGCTTTTCATGGAAAGTCCGCAGAGGTTTCCTATGTGGACTTTCTGCTTCAATTATACCCATTGGAAAACTAATGGCATTTCCACAGGTATAATGAACAGGCTTCTTTCCAAAACAGCAACATTTTTGGAAAGTAGTGTGGTTTTGGCACTATGTTTCTGCCAAGGCCTATCTGCACCATTTACACCATGTGGGTTCCTGGCCTTAAATGGACTACTCTGACAACAGATCAGAATAGGACATGCTATAACTTTAAATGAATCAGAAGAACAAGCCAATAAGAAAATGGACATATAAATTGATCAATGGAGCCTTGTGCTGTCCGTTAAAAAGAATGGACAGCACATAGCCGTGAAACACTATTGTGTGAACAGGCACTAATCCACTAGCTCTTTCTTAATACTCTCTTGGCAGTAAATGAGTATTTGTAGCAGATAATAATTCAAGAGTCTACAATAAAGAGAGAGATTATTACCGTCATATGTAACAGTAATAGCTTCATTAACATTTTCCTTTGACCATTTGACTTCACTTCATTATTGCAGACGATGGAGGTGAATCTTACTATGCTGTCAAACATGCTTAACATCATTTACCTCATCAACATAATTTGACAACCCTAATAAAATGAGTTATAGAAGTGAATAATAGCCGGCCCAACCCTATGTGGCATTGTTATTCTCTTGCTTCAGTCATTGTGAAAAAGTGTCTGGTGCGGTTCCCATGCCACTGGTTTATCTGCTGAATGGGAAGTCGCAGGGATTATTTCATTGTTTTGTAACATTACAGGTGCACAGCAATTTTCCTGAGAATATAAACTTTCAAATCTAAAGCTTAGGAATGCAACTCGGCCTTTGTTCTCTAAACAAAGATAACAAAGTGTCACCACTAGAGGGGTGCACATTAACACATTGTGCGGCAGAGGAAAGCCTTTACCTGTCTCCGCTGAGTTAATGCTGTATTCAGACAAGCTTAACTACAATATAAAAGATGGACCTGTTTATAAAGTAGCAACAGAATGTATTTAACACTGAAACGGAATAATACCAGGATAAGTAATTATGGGTATTAACTATAGTGAAATAGGAGACACACACACACACACACATATATATATATATATGTATATATATATATATATATATATATATATATATATATATATATATATACAGTCATCACTAGGAAGAATTCGCTTTGACTTTATTATGTACTGACAACCACAATACAAAATGATAGATAGCAGAACATGGTAGAGAGGGAAGGGACAAATCTTACAGTACTCATACAGCAATGCACAGAACTAGAGATGAGTGAACACTAAAGTGTCCGAGGTTCGAAATCTGATTCGAACAGCCGCACACTGTTCGACTGTTCGAACGGATTTCGAACCCCATTATAGTCTATGGGGGGAAATGCTCGTTTCAGGGGTAGGCAACATTCGATAAAATCATACTTACCAAGTCCACGAGTGACGGTCGGGCTGGATTCTGCTTGAAGTCTTCTCCCGGCACAGGGTCCCCGCGTCCTCTTCCGGGTGGAATTCACTCTGCCTAGGCATCTGGCCTAGGCAGAGCTGACTGCGCATGCGCGTGCGGCTCTGCCCAGGCCCGACACTTGAGCAGAGCCGACTGCGCATGTGCATGTATGCGCGTGCATGCCCGTGCATGTGCAGTCGGCTCTGCCTAGGCCGGATGCCTAGGCAGAGTGAATTCCACCTGGAAGAAGACGCGCGGACGCAGTGCCGGAAGACACCGCAGGGACGCTGCACGGAGAAGACTTCTAAAGGTAAGAGAAGAACCAGCGTTGATTGGCAGAACGTATAGCATTCTGCCAATCAACGCTGGTTCTGCATCGAACATTAAACTTCGAACAGCTAGTAGTGTTCGATCGAGTACGAGTATTTTGAATACCGTAGTATTCGATCGAACACCTACTCGATCGAACACTACTCGCTCATCTCTACTCAGAACCCTTCGGACACTGGACCTGGAATTGGTGGGTTATCTGTTGATTTTGAAATGTATGTGGCACAGAGTGTGTGATACTACCCCTGATAAAGTCAGGAATAGTATCGGTATGGGTGGGGTTTCTTCAACCACAAGGCCACCATGACTGGAATTAATCCTCTCTCTGGTAATAATATGAATACATTGGGGCAGATAAACCAATGACAATGTGCCAGAATTGTGGTGTAAATTGCACTACAATAAACCTTGCGTCCTTGCTTCATACAACATTGTCTAAGTAGTTTAGAAAAAGGGGTGGAGTTTAAGATGTGACACCATGCGCCAAATAATTTTTGTCAATAACTATGGCTTCATGCACACGACCGAGTGTGTTCCAATTCTCTATTCTATGCCGATATTTTATATGACCGCCTCTAAATATGTCCGAACAGCATGGCACATCAGAACACACTCAATCAAGGACATGAAGCCTAAACCAACTAATAGGTGTTGTAAAGTTAGACCAGACAGTCTAGTAGGGTGAAATATTTTCAAATAGCATTAGAGATTTTGATAAATCCGGTACAGGCTTTTGCACTGTGTAAGGCCTCAGGCACATGACTGTGTGTATTGTCAATGTTCCAACCATGTTTTTCACAGCTAGCACACTGACCCATTCATTTCTATGGTCCCATACACATGGCTGTGTATTTTTACAGTCCCATGTATGGGGTTATAAGCCTGGGGCAAAACTCAGGACATTTCCTATTCCTCTCTGTTTTGCGGCCCGTGCTCACTGACTTCGTGGAATGGGGCCATGGAGGTTGGGCAGCGCACTGATGGTATCCAAGTGCTGTCTAGGCCATTTAATCTCAGCTCGGTGACCTGCACACGGTCCTATATATTAAAATGAGGTTTGTAATTTAGCTCTATGTCATTTAGTCCTATGTACTTACTGACAGATTCTGTTTAAGACTACATTTACTTCTGTATTGGAGGCTCTGTTACAAACATTACACTATTTTGCTTGACCGACATTAACACAAAAATCCAATACACCCTATTAGTCAGTGGGGTCTGCCATATGACAGATCAGAAAGAAAAAAACATACATATGTCAAAGTTGCCTAATATACATTACAGACAATAAATAAATGAAATCTACTATAACATAATAAATAGAGATGAGCGAGTAGTGAAATATTCGATGTTCGTTTCGAGTAGACTCTCAATATTCGACTATTCGACCGAATATCGAATCCCATTATAGTCTATGGGGAAAAAATGCTCGTTTCAGGGAAAACCACAATTTGACTAAGGAGAGTCACCAAGTCTACAATGACACCCCAGGAAATGATGCCAACACCTCTGGAATGCAACTGGGGAAGCAGGGGAAGCATGTCTGGGGGCATCTAACACGCCCAAGTCCCAGTATTACCCCACTATCACAACCTATCAACTAGACACTTTCTAAACTTAATATAACCTCTATGAAAGTGGAAAAATACTTGGAAACCTTCTTTCCTCCACAATAGTATGGGCAGAAACACAAATTTTAAGCTAAAGAAACATTAGCAAACACCCGTTTAAATCACTTTGCCCATGACAACCACAGATGGAATAGGCAATAGGAAATCCAACAGCCCCACCCTTAACTGTCATTGTGTGTGTGTGTGTGTGTGTGTGTGTGTGTGTGTGTGTGTGTGTGTGTGTGTGTGTGATGTGGTGAGACCTCCAAAAAATACTTTTCTGGCCTTTGAGGTGAGCCCTACCAAATTAAGTTAGAGGCACTTAAGCTGAGCTACCAGCATAGATTGAGGCACTTGAGGTGAGTTGAGCCTTTTACCAGCAGAGTATTAGGCCCTTTGGGTGAATTGATCTTTCTGCAGTTTAGCTCTGAAAAGAGCTGTTGATTTTAAGTTTTCCTGCCTAGTAGAAGCTAAAATTGCTATCTGACCCTCACAACAATGTCTCTCCCTATGTCACCAAACCACATCTGACACAAATATGGCTGGCACTATTCTTATCAATCCTAGGTCACCTGATTTAGCCAGCCAATGACTCTTTCCTATTTTTTTTCGATGACTACATTTTCCTGCTTTCTGTTCCACCTCCCCTGCACAGTTATTGGTGCAAAAAAAGTGCCAGGGAAGGTGGGAGGGGATACAAATTTTTACTGCGTTTACCGCGTGGTATTCGATCAGAATGGAATATGTCGAATACCATAATATTTGATCGAATACCTACTCGATGGAACGGTATTCGCTCATCTCTAATAATAAACAATATACTAGAATGTAATAAAACTACAATATAACCTCACCTAGACTTCACACATTACACTAATATGTCCTGGGATTTAAAAGATCTCTTGTACAATGTAACTGCATACAGATAATGTCTTACACCTTTTCTTACTGAATCATAGCTAAATAAATGTTTTGTAGGATGTGTTATACTGAACCTCTAGTAAGAATTCTCCATTCAATTACATTTTCAAGACTTTCCATAGAACAGTCAGCTACTGAACTACACATCTTGCTAGATTTATTAAGTTTATTAGCATTAGTCACTTGAATACTACCTCCCCCCCCCAATATATGAGGCAGCGCTCACAACAAAGCACTGGTGAAACAGATTTATATTACAGCTATATATAATAGAGAAAGGTTTCATCTACTCATGGAAGGCTTACTAGAGTACGTCTTGGACTTTCTAGCATGTTTGAGATTTGGAGGGTTATGCTGTAACCCCGTCTGGGAGCCTTTCTATGATTTCCTTTATTAATTGGCAGCACTTAATGAATTCAATATCTTGTTGAGTTTTTTACCTCATCACAAGGCCAAGTCTTTTAATGAGGCTCGCTTATATACAGCCTGTGAGCGAGCGAGTTGAATGATCGACGCACAGATGTGTGCAGGGCAACGGCAGTGTTTTCATACACTCACATCACGTCTAAACACTGACTGCACTCTTAATAAACAAGCCTGCAAATTTCACAGATAAATTTATCATCTGCTGCTGCTGTTTTCAGACTCAGATTCAATGTTCTTTTCACCAAATTAAACATACAGATGTTTATGCAAACATACTTGATATGTACATTGAGTAGATATATTTACATCAGGGTTTCCAATTCTGTTTATTTTTCTGATAAAAAAAAATAAAGCAACATTTAACTCAGTAAAATCAGATTACCATCATCAAAATTATGAATATTTAGGTAAAAATGTAACTTTTATTCAAGGGATTTTCTAAGATTGGGAAAAAAAACAATCACTGGACTCAGCAGTCTTAGGCCCAATTCACATCTGCACATGGGTTTCCGTTCAGGTATTCCGCTTGGGGAATCTGTGAATGGAAAACGAATCCGCATAAAAAGTGGTTACCTAAGGAAACCCACGGGCCCCATACACTATAATGGGTTTGGGTTTCATTTCTACTTGGTTTCTGCATGAAAAGTGTTAAGAGAAAAGCACTGCTTGTAGAGAGGGGAACGGAATGGCACAAACGCAGATGTGAACTGGGTCTTAGGGATTGTTCACATGGCAGAAATTCTGCTAGCTGAAAATTTAGCTTCAGGAATTTGAAGTTGATTTTTTTGCTTGTCCAAATTCCGAGTCAAATTCAGCTTCAAAATTCGCACCTGCCAGGCCATATTTTCTGCATTTTGTTCAATGGAAGTTATCAGGTGGAATCTGTCTGAAGGTTTAGTATAATTCTTGTTCTTCTCCTAGCTGAAAAATTCCTCCGTGTGAACATACGCAAAGGCTAGGTTCACATCTAAGGTTTGGGGGTCCCAAATGACGGAGAGCTACGCCGCTAAAACAGCTGTTACCTGGACTCCCGAGGTCCACATAGACTATAATGGGGTTTACCAGGTGTCTGTTGGGTATCCAGCATTTGTATGCTGAAACAGGCAGAGATAAAAGTCCTCCATGCAGGAAGGAGACTTCGGCGGAGATGTGAACCTAGCCTTAAGCTGTATACTTCTGAGACCACTTAGGTATAAACATGCCATTTTCTGCATTTACCAAGTTTTCTTCTTGGGTCACCCCATCAAAATATATACATTTCTACCAGTGACGTAGCTAGGAATGGCGAGGCCCTGTGGCGAACTTTTGACATGGGGCCCCCCGACCGACACCGATGCCGAAGACCTCGACCGACCGAGGGGGATACAGACCCCAGAGTATAATAATCAGAGACCGAGGGGGATACAAACATAGAAATCACTGTTCACTTATCTATCTCTGGCTCCTCGGTGGTGTCGACCATCTTCAATGACGTCAGGACGTCACATGACTTGGAGCGCAGATCCCGGTCAAGTGACATCAGGCATGTCACACAACTAGGCCCGATGCCTGTATGGAGCGCAGAGAGGTAAGTAACTTTGTTTTTTATGTTCCCTTATCTCTCCCGGGCCTCCGATCATTATACTCGGTGATCTGAAAAGGGACTGCATACCATAATGGCAGATTCTGTAGCTGCTATTGGTCCCCTGAAGACTAGAGAAGGGCCGTGTCCTTACGATGCCATTCCATAATACTTAAGCATATTGTCTTAAACACTAAGGGTATGTTCACAAGGAGGAAAATGAAGAGGAATTCTTTTCCTTTTCATTTTTGCCTGCAGTCGGCCACAATTCGATGCTGATGCAGGACCTCGGTATACCTTCGGCTTTCCGCTGCTTCTTAGGTCCAGATGAATGGTCCTATTCAGCAGTGAGTCTCGAGTCGCGGACTCCACGACTGAATCAGCCTTGGAATCCGTGGCAAGATCGAGCAGGATGCTTCTATTTTCTGTGTCCTGCCGTGATCTCTGCCTCCCATTCCAGACAAAATCTGCCCCAGATTTGGGGCGAAATCCGCCCATCGTAAATGTTTTATTTATTATAAGACTAAATACATTTTTAATTACTGCTGCAAGAAATATTTTAAGCATAAAATAATTTACTTATATAAATTGCGGGAATATGTGGAGTGTGTGATGCAGTGTAGGTGCAGTGTGAGAATGACCAGGGAGGGGAAATTCATGTTCTGACTGATTTGAGAACTCTGCAGTGTGTGAATGGCTTGAAGCTACCAATGTTCATTCTCACAATACTTCTAGAGTGTGGGGATATTACTCGAAGGCATGTTGGTGACTTTTTCCTCACTCTCATTACATAGTAATTCTAGATTTCTGCTGTGGAAATTAGAAACTTCCTTGTGAGTTTCTCAGGATAAGTGCCATTTACCCCAAACTTGAGTCAAACAAGTCTATAAACTTTGTTTATATCAATGCCATGACCGAGTGACATACATATATGCAAGTATATTCTTCCTACTGGTTTGAACCTATAGGAGCAATGTTTATCCTCAATTTTTTAAAGAATGTATAGATTGTATTAACCTTTTGTTTTGATTGTGGACATAGTACAGATACTTTTGTTGTTATGATATAATATGAAATATATGTGCATATGAAATGGCAAAAAAGCTTTCCAAAAACCTGATAGGTTTGCTATTTTCTCTTTTTTGTGTCACAAAATAGTTTCAATGAAATCTGCAATTTGTCCTGCAAAGCACAAGCCAATATATGTCCATGATGGAAAATTTAAAAAAGCTTGATTTTTAGAATGTAGCACCGTAAATATTCATTGTTCCCACAAAAATTGCCATTATTTTGCAAAACATCTGTTATGAACCAAATGCAGTACAGAACAGATAGTTAGTCCAGGGCAACCAGACAGAGGAGAGGGCCAACAACCTCCGTACACTGTCGAGGAGGCTCCGGCCCGGCTCCTAACAGTAACTAAAACATTAAAAACCAACCCATAGATTGTAAGCTCTTGCGAGCAGGACCCTCAGTCCCATTGTGTGAAATGGCGTTCTTTGTTATGTATCTGTCTGTATTTGAACCCTACAAATTGTACAGCGCTGCAGAATATGTTGGCGCTATATAAATAACATTTATTTTATTATTATTATTATTATTATTATTAATAATAATAACCCATGTTATTGCTGTAATAGCAATCATAGAATAAAATTAACAAATTATTTTCACCATGATTATTTAATTATTCATTGAATTAAATGATGCCAATGAAAAATATAATTCATCCTGCAAAAACAAAGCCTTCATATGGCTAAATCAGCAGAAAATTAAAAAGTTGGAATTTTGGAACATGGCAATAAAAATCTTAAAAACTTCACAGCCCAACAAACCCACAATCTCTGTTATTTCTGAAAACTTCTGGCATTCCAATGTAACATGTTAAAATATTTGATTGGCGGGAGTCTGGGTGTTTAGACCTCCATCAATCACGGAAACAAAGGGACAGTTGTATAAACCTGATCACTTCTTTGGCTGTGATCACCTCTGCTCGGCTCTCTTGAGAGAATGGAGAGAGCCATGTTTGCGCTTGTAAAAAGTCTATGAATTTGTACACTGGCAACCCCATCTTTATGAGCAGGGAATAGCTGATCATAATAGGATTGGTGCAGGGCCGAGCTCTGTGTATCCTCTGATTGGTTTTGGCAATTGGTGGGGGTCTCCGTACCGATGTTAGAAGTTTTATGAAATTCTAGATATACTTAAACGTGTCCATAAATCACCCCGGTTTCTAAGCACATGCAGCTTTCATATGACAAAGAAATACTTGTAATGACACAAAATAGGAAGGAGAATGGAAGTTACTTGACTGTAATTGTAGTATAATAGTGTCTTATACCAAATCTCTGAGTGTAGCTTCAATCGTAAAAAAAAAAAAACCCTCTTTCCCAATTCTAAAAAATCTAGACATTTTTAAAGAACAGTGAACATTCAAGGAATCTTTAAAAGCAAAAACCTGTCCCTGGAAATTAGGGAGACTTGACAACTATGCACTTGAGAGGAACATAAAAAAGTTTCCTCCTCACATCCACTTGCAGCCGCCAATGATATAAAACAGACTGAGGCTCTCGAGTTAATTCAGAGCAGTGTGAGTAACATCAAAAGCATGGAAGGCAATGACAGAAATTCCATAACCCTATTCTTGTCTCCTAGAGTGATGAGACTATGATTTTGTGGTAAAAGAAGATTCCAAAAAATGCAATTGTTTGGCTCTAGACTAACCAACTCCTAAAGATTTCGCCTTGAGACAAGCTGGTGCTTGTTGGGAAAAAAAATAAAATGAAAACAATAGACTTGTCAACTCATGCATATTTTAGTAAATTAGTATTGTTTTAACATGGAAGAACAAGTACCATAAAAGGAGTTTGGGTAATCTCCAAAAAACTAACAGTGTCTAGTATCTCTAGGCAAAATGTACTTTATCTGTGATCACTATTGACTCTAATGTTCATACAGTGCATTTCTTTCATTCTCCGCCATATGCTGCAGTAGGCATGGGTACAAGAGACACAATGTAAAATAAATATCAGTCGCATTATCCCTGCAGGTAACTAGATGTCTAGTCGCATTAGTTTCAGTGTGAACTAGATTTCCCACAATGATCACTCTGTTTTACTGAAGATGAAGAAGAGACTTATTGAAAGTATGCTTTATATTATAAGTTTTACCATTTTGTAAACATCCATCATTTTCTTATCCAGAACAACTTATCCTATAGCTATTTCTCACTGCATGATGGGCACATGAGGATTTAGGGGAACACTATCAAGATAACACTAGTTCTATGATATCAGATGGGTAATCTGAAGCTCTTGGACCCAGTACAAGATCTGTATCCGGGCCTCTCACTTCCATGCAGGGCCATTTTAGCCCCAGTGTTTTATAAGTGCATCCTCTCCTGAACATTTCCTGAAATTTGATCGGAAATCTATTTAAGGACAATTTTTTAGACTTCTTATTAGAAAAGTTTTTTGACTCATAGGTGACTTTGGTCATTTTCTTTACCTTTTCTACTCCATTTGACCATGACTGCCATGAAGAGTTCTTCCAGCCAGTTGTCTCTATAGAATTTGCTGCACAAAAGTCTTTGGCTCCTTGCTTTTTCAGGTCATCCTCACTTTTTCTTCTCCGTCTACACAAACCACCCATCATTATGCATCTATAAATATACCAGCCCAGACTACTGTACAGTTGGGAACATCGTACATCTTGGCACAGTGCACCATTTTCTCTATGGTTAAAGTGCTCTTCTTCTGTGTCCCATTTATAATACCGGAGCCCTCTTTTATGTAAGAGAGGTTTTTACCCTTCTAAAGCATTGATACCCAAGCATGACTGTTTACCTCTGTAGATCTACCTCTGGTCTGTCTCCAGGTAATGGCCATTATGTCATCATAATGGACAGACTCATGGTATTGCCCATAGTACAATCCTATCCTATAGTGTGATCCTAGTAAAATATAGCTAGCTCTTGTTTCTTCTTCAGCAGACAGGAGCAATATGGCAGTTTCATGTGACTTTCTCCTTCTGTGCCATAGTCTATCATTACAGCCCAGGGGGAGATGTTGGTGCAGGTGCAGACTGTGTAATACTTCATTATTTGTGCTGGGGAAACAGAAGGCTAAGCACTAGATATGAGCAAATTGGTTCTGATTGAACCAGATTTGACCCAAATTTTCCAGAAGTTTCAGGTTTGACCTGGACTAGAAAGTTTACTCACAAACTATTTTTATACTTTCTCCAGACTGCAGACTATAGTAAATGAAGTCCAGGGGTGTGGGGAAATATAATTATTGCTAACTGTATAAAACCCAAACCCACCAATTCTTATAATATGCAGTAAATGTAGGGACTGAACATGAATTCTTTGATAAATACAAGCTATTCTATCCTGACCGTGTCATTGATGATTGATGTAAATGATGGGAGAAGTGCTGTAAATAAGCCTTTCATAGGACAGGGTCATATAGTTAAGATATAGCCTCCTGCAAGATGTTCTGCTCCTAAAGAATAAATCATTCAGTGTATTCTTCTTCTCAGGGTATTACATTACTCACTTTCATGTGAAAACACCTAGAAATTGTAAAAGCTTTTTACCCTTAATTTTTCAGTTCTGCCTACCTGACATCACTGTCTCTGATGCTTCGAGGATTCATCCTCTGGAGCAGGACAGGACTTGCTTGTTTACATAGCTCAGAGGGGTCATAGTGACAATACAGCCGACTGTACAGGCAGAAAAGGGAAGCAATTTTCGGTACAGTTACATAATGTTTGCCTATAGAATATCTCAGACATATGTATATTGTCATCTTAGTTGTGAATACAGGAATTAAGTGATAAATCCATTACTAGAATCCCTAGAATGCCTAGAACAGGCTACTATATGTGAAATTAAAGACACTAGACCAGTGGTCAACAACATCTAGCCATAGTTTCCCAATAAACAGTGACAACCACAGTGCCAGCCGTAGACAAGGACGTGGCATAGTTCCAGTGATAGTATATCACTAATAAATAGTGATAGTCATAGAGCACCCCATAAATAAGGACAGCCTTAGCTCTATCCATGTCCATAACAAAATAGCCCCGGTACCTTGCATAAATCCTAGCAGGCACTGTACCCTCCATAACCTGGCAGGCACTGTACCCTCCATAACCTGGCAGGCACTGTACCTTCCATAACCTGGCAAGCACTGTACCCTCCATAACCTGGCAGGCACTGTACCCTCCATAACCTGGCAGGCACTGTACCCTCCATAACCAGGCAGGTATCGTACCCCCATAAAGAGGCCATGTCACCACTCCTGACATTTCTGTTTCAGTGGAATAACAATTCTGAGGCATCATGTAATAGACCTCTCTGTTGTGTCATTCCTCTGTTATTCCTCCATGAAATGTATAAAACATTCACAATTTAATTATACAAGCAACACTATTGGTCAGTGTCAGACTCTTTAAGGCCACTACTCGACATTTGCAAGCAAACCAGTTAATAATGAGCTGGATTTGTTACAAATTTCCAAAAACTTCAGGTACAATGAACTCAGAATTTTGGGTACTCACCGCTCTCAAATCCTTATTACACTATAGGTTCTCTTCAAACCCCAGAGTATAATAAGCAGAGACACAGAGAAGGTGTGGACAAAATAAACAACACAGTCTTATCCTCATATCACTGGGAATCCAGTTTTCTTTTCTTGTGTCTGATTTTCACCCATGGGCTTTTCCATACAAGACTCTTCCGGCATCTGACACTGATTTCATGCACCCCAAGGTCACTGCTGAGGGTACCCAGGAGAGGTGAGTATCTGTGTGTTTATCCACACCTCCCTGGGCCTCTGCTTATTATAAAGAGATCCCAGAACATAATAGCACTTTATGTTCAAGGAAACTTCCAGACAAACCTCGCGAATATTCATGAACTGAATCTCGTGTGTTTCTCCCATTCTAGTCATGCCATTAGCAGGCAACATTCAGTTGTCAATTTATCCGTATTTATATTTCATAAATTTCTAGTATGAACAATAGAGGAACAACACGTCACAGCGTTCTCAGTGTTGTTATATTAGGGGATATTATGTACTAAAACAGACATGTCAGGAGAGGTGACAGGTCTGACTCCTTTTGTAAATGGTGACAGCCACAGTACCCCCTATAAACAGTGACAGCCATTATGACCTTATATCAAGTTAAATCAAAGTTTGGGCGTACATAGCCTTCTGTTACCTGTCCTGTACTTGCATTTCTTACTCTTTTCACAGTAAGATCCTCTTTGACTCTCTGTGGCTGGTGGGATTAGTAAAGAAGTGGACATTACGGAGGAGGGATGTTTATACAACCAGTACCCAATCTTAGTGAAGTGTACTCCTCACCTAATCCTTCCAGATACTAATCTACTGCCATCTTAATCCTTACACAAGATGTCTCCATCTTCTATTACGCTGTGGTTGTTGTTGAACCATGTATACACAGATGCTAACAATATAAAACCCTGTAGTGTTCTACTGCAAAATGCTACAGATGATAGAACAAACACCATGAACGCACAGACATCCTGCAACAACCATGGTATCATCGCTATATTGTGGATTTGACATTTTGGATTCTGGAAAATCTGTGGGGAGACCTAGAGGGATTTATTATAGTGGCCATATTGGTTGAACTATCAATTTTGTTCCCCCAAAAAGTTGTACTGTAACAAAAAAAAAAAACCCTAAAAAGAAAGGAATTCCTTGCCTGAGATACTACACGTCTCTAAAGTATACAGCACAAGAGGTCATGTAGTCTCTTAAGTGTTGCCACTGTATTTACATTTCTGGCAAAACAATAATAAGGGGTTGGGGCACAGTTTAAGCAGCGGCAAGGAATGAAGGCAAGCACACACATGAAAGTCCAAGGGAACGTAGGAATTATGTGGAGAATATAAAAGTGTCGCGGTAAGTGGAAGACATTCCAGGGACTCCAGCAGGGGAGGAAAGGATGCAAGGAAACTAAACAAGTGCATAATTGTTCAATGACGTTGGAAGTTCTGTAGAAAGAACACCGGTTTGTTACATCATGTTACTAGTTACAGGTTAGCACGTCGGAATTTATTCTACATAGGTAAAGTCAACCTCTTACTACAGGTGAGTCCTCTGCAGAGACTGCTCCACTCCTGGCACCGGCACAACTGATAATATGTGCCCACAGCCCTATCCATGGTACTGATACAATATTAGAAAACAATGATACAAATATTATTATCATATCTAGTGCTGGAGCTAGATATAGGTATATTGCTTAAGTAGACTCTTTAACAAAGAAGATCACTTTATAGAGTGCAAGAGGACAAATAAATCTGAAGTCTGACACCTATGGTACAGAACATTGCACTGATAAATGAGTGTCCTAGTACTTCTAGTCCTATGTATTACCAGGGCAATTTACCAAAGGTTATTAAAAGACGTAATCCTGTTGATTTCTGTACAACAGTGCACTAGTGAGATTCTATCTAACTATCTGTTTATCATCTATCTATCTATCTATCTATCAATCATCCATTCTATCTATCTATCTATCTATCTATCTATCTATCTATCTATCTACTTATTCATATTCATCTATTAACATCTGTATATATATATATATATATATATATATATATATATATATATATATACTCACACTGCTGAACTCATGGACAAATAACTCATAAAAGTCCTGCAAGTATGACTATTTCTAGTTAATTATATTATATTAACAACATGTGTGATAAGTGGGCAACAAGGATTTATATAAAAGGGCTAGTTTCTGAGTCCGAAAGCACACCAAAAGAGCTATGACTAAGGGACAGTAAGGTCCTGAACCGTGTCAGCTAGAATGCAGTGACAGCGTTTTTTTTAACACTTTTTTGTTTTTTGTATTTTCTCCAACTTTTTGCACTTTCGATGTATTTTTTAACGGAATGAATTAAAAGTTATATTTTAAAGTAACAGACAAGTGTTGCGGATCGTCTACTCTTCTCCATGTGAATTGTCAATACATAATTGATAACCTACCGTCAATTAAATATAGGCAGGGGTCCAATGCCCTGGACTCCAGCCAATAAGCTGTTTGAAGTTGTTTCAGCTCTTGGGTGACTGCTGTAGACTCTTCAGTACTTTCCAAGCACGGCACCACACATTTGTATAGCAGCTGTGCTTGGTGTCGAAAGCTCAGCCCATTGACTTGAATGGGACTGAGCTGCAATTAGGTCATGTAACCGATGAACGTAATGTCACATGGACTGAAGAGTTGGACGAATGCCCAGGGAATGCCTCTGCCGCTTCAACCAACTGATCTTTGGGGTTTCCAGGTGTTGGGAGACCAAGGATCTTCAATTGATGCCCTATCATAAGAATGGATCAAAAATGTAAAAGATTCATAAAACCCTTTTAATCTTTTTACCTGTACAAGGTAGTACAAGAGGGGAAATTTATAGGGCTGTCTAGAAGGAAAAATCTGTTTGTTGCTTATAGCACCCAATCACAGGACAGTTTTTATTTCTTGAGAGGCCCAAACCATCTAATCCCTTACCAATGGTTGATGTGGGGAAATATACAGTAAAGGATTAGGCAGGTAGATTCAATTATTCTATCCAATAGTTCACAGGTCTGGCAGTGGGTTTCTTCACTTGGTTAAGCCAAGTGTATGCATGTGCATGTGCAAATTTGGGTGAGATAGCTGTCCACAATGGAACATTTCACTGTTGCTGGTGTATGTTCGGTCTCATGGCGGTTCATCGATACCAGTAGTTCTCAGGCTTCACAAGACTACTGAAGCCAACCAGCAGCCTCAGGGCTCGTTCACATCTGCGCCCGGGAGTCCGTTTTGCAGGTTTCCATTTCCTGCACAAAACAGAGCAGGAGACGGAAAGCTGCAGGACTCTTTCAAACCCATTCATTTGAGTTTTATGTTCTCCGCCGCGAGAGCGGACACAGAGTCGGACATGCAAACGCGAAGAGCATAAAACGCTAACCGTCGCTCACGGCCGGACTCGGAATGATAGGTTTCCATCTTCTGCATTCAGAAGACGGTAACCTGAGAACGGACTGCCGAACGCTAGTGTACAGCAGCGTAAGCGATCGCTAGCAAGGAACCAGTGACATAGTGATTCAAATAATCGGTGGCCTCAGTGTCCGTGTGAGGCTGAGGACTACCAGCCCTGGCATGTGGCCGAATGAAGATCGGCTCCAGACAAAGGAGCGCAATGGACAGATAAGTTATGCTTTTTTTGTAATTTTATACCTCCTCTGTCCGCCCCTGATCTATTCCACACTATTGCTGGACAATTGCTTTAACATAAGTGTGTTGCTAGCTGTCTTGATCTATTCCACACTATTGGGTTAGCTGGAGTGACAAAACACTTTCCTAGGAGTGTTCTTCCTATTTAATGAATCATGATATTGAAGGTAAAGTGTTCTCATATCTCAGAAGAGCCCTGAAGTGGTAGTAGTGACATAACAGGATGTTCTCAGGTACTGTATATACTGGGCAGTATTCATGCACTCAGATCCTGCATTGGTACGTCATACTGTGGTGGATTCTGCTAATAAAATCACAACTATTGTCGCAGAAGTTCTTTGGCGTTAGGAAACACGTAATCTTCTCATTCTGATGTTTCCAGCTAAGCAGGAACTTGCTTTTCCGTACATGAGTAAGGATAACGTAAGTCGGAGCATTTATATGGCTGTGAATTTCCAGTGTGAGCCCAGCTATACCTGTAACACGTAGTCCGCAAGTAGAACGCCAAGTAATTAAGGCAATCGGAGGCTTTTTAGCCTGGAAACATGTTCTAACACTTCTGCAGGTTGGGCTTATTTATTTCTGCTTCATTCAGGCTGCTCTTGCACCTGCCACAGGCTGTCTCTGTCAGTGAAATACCTTTATGCTAGTACAGGCCCGAGCCTGCTTCACATCCTGTCTTACCTGAATGATTTTATCTACTTTACCTTACAGACTTCTCAATAGACCTCAACAAGAAAAGATTGTCAGCTACAGTGCGGTATCCTAATGTCCAAAGTGATGGCATATGTGAAAGACACCAGCCAAGAAAGTACAGATAAAAAGGCCTTGGATTAGCAGCGGAAATGCAAAAGTGTATAGTGAATGTGCCGTAAAGCATACGTCCTCCAATAAAACCATTTTCTATATACATTAAATCTACATAACTAGTTCAGTAACTTTCTAAATACATTGCATTGCTTATCTTGAAGCCTTTTATAGCCTGTAGCCACATTCATTATTTTTGCTTATTTTAGCGTAGCATTTTCTGGTTTGAGGGCCCATCCATAGGCCAGGTATAAATTGCTGATCAATGGGGGGTCTCAATTGTCGGACCCCTCCAAAAATGGTCATTGGATAAGTATACCATCAATTCTATGAACTTAGATGTTTTAACCCTATTGTGAATGTAGTGTTGGATGCAGAATTCGTGACCCTGGTCCATTCCCTTCAATGACAGCACTGGAAATAGCCAAAGTACAACCCTCTGCTATCTATGGCACTCCCATTGAAGTGAATGGAGGTCTACACATTCTACTTCCACCGATCAGCAATTTATTCCCTATCCTATGGACGTGGAATACATAATTTTCACAATACAATCCCTTTAAATACTGAATGTCACTGTGGCAATGCTTCTTATGGAAGGTCCATACAACCCCACTTTGCAATCTTACAGCTCTGTAGTATATAGCTACAGGATCTGTGTGCTCAACCTTACGAGAGCTGCCTGCGATGTTCAAACATTTGGCAAAGAGCAGGGAATGAAAATAGTATTGGGAAATAGGAAAACTTTACTGGGACAAGTAAGCAAAGGCAGAAGGGGGTCATTGTAGAAGCCAGGTATTGATCAAGTAACTCTTGAAGTATTTTTCGGACTATAAGACGCACTTTTTTTCCCCAAAATTTGGGGGGAAAAGAAGGGTGCGTCTTATAGGCCGAATGTGGCGCCTGGCATCCGCTGTAATAGAGAGGCGGAAGCCGGCAAGTGATAGACGCCATTACAGGTGCCGGGGCCTGAGACATCGCTGCGCTCCTCTGCCCTGCATGAAGCCAGCAGCGGCAGGGGCTCCTCCGTCCCCCCGCCGCTGGCTTCATGCAGGGCAGGGCAGCGATGTCTCAGGCCCCGGCGTCTATCCCTCCCCGGCATCCGCCTCTCTAGTACAGCGGATGCCGGGTTTGCAGTCTGTATCAGCGGCCTCTTCTCCCCCGGGGCCGGTCCCCACCGGCCCCGTACCTGTAAAGTTGCAGGCCGGCTCCTGCGCGGCGATATCGCAGGAGCCGACCTGTTCGGGTGACAGCCGGGAGCCTAATGAGGCTCCGAGGCCTGTCACTGCTGTATTAGTATTGCGGCTGGGTCTATGACCAGCCGTAATACTAATACACAGAATGTCCCATAGACGGCAATACAGTTGTATTGCCGTCTATGGGACTTGCAATCAAGTGACCGCAGGTTCAAGCCCCAGGGGGGGGAATAAAATAATTAAAAAAAAAAAAAGCTTTAAAAATATATAATAAAAATATGAAATAAATAAAAGTTATAAATCACCTCCTGTCCCTAGAATATATATATAAAAGTAGAAAATCATATATAATAAACCACCGGGTTTTTTTTTCAATAAAAGGTGATCTAAGCAATAGATATTCCCCAAAATGGTATAACTAAAAAGTACTTCTGGACCCGCAAAAAAAAACACTCTATGCGTCCCCGTACAGCTGCAGGGTCACCTGTCAATGTGGCCTTGCAGCTGTTGCAAAACTACAACTCCCATATATTAAATATTTTAACAGTTTTTGCTTCAAATTTTTTTTTCCCTATTTTCCTCCTCTAAAACCTGGGTGCGTCTTATAGTCCGAAAAATACGGTAATATATATTAGGCACTGCTCCACTGATTCCAGAAAAGTTGGAATTTTTTTTTCTAGCCCTATTCCTATATACTATTCCTGAGTCATTTACCACTCAATATACTAATTAGGCTCTTTACTGTGAAATGGGTGGTCCCATACTATCTGCTCTAACGCAGGACCACCCAGCTGACAATACAGAATCTTATTAGCATAATGAGTGCTGAAACTAACAGCACTGATGCTCAGGAATAGTAGGGGCTAGAGTAAAAATTACAGCTGCAATGGCATGGCACCTATTTGCAGGATGCAACGAATTTGAGCTGATGAAAGGTCCTCTTTAAAGACTCCTTATACATGGTTTTGCTACTTACATACTGTCTTAAAGGGTTTATCCCTTTAAGACAGCCTCTTTCCATATGACCAGTCATGTATCATGTAGTCCTAAATGGACCCATCTTTTCAGAACCCCTTTCTGTAGCCCAGACAGGGGTGAACCTGCCCCTTTCGCCGCCCGAGGAGAACGACAGAAAGCCGCCCCCCCCCCCCACCGGGAGGAGGGGGCGTGGTGGAGCGGAGGGACGTGGCTTAGCGAAGGGGGCGGGGCTTAGCGCCGTTCGCAGGTGGAGAGCAGGCACGGAGACGACCTGCTCTCTGCCTGAGCGTGAGGGGAGGCTGCTGGAGCAGCGCTGCTCCAGTGGCCTCCCCAATCCACCGCTCGGTGCTAAGCCAGTCCAGGACAGCTTGTCCTGGACTGGCTTAGTTAAGCAAAAATGCCGCCCTCCCTGGGGCCCTGACATAGCGCCGCCTGAAGCAATCGCTTCAGGTCGCCTCATGGGAGGTGCGGCACTGAACCCAGAACTATGCTAAAGAGCACTTGTGGACTACTTGGATGGCCATTCATTTGAGTGACAGGCAAGTAATATCCAGTACTAAAATGTATAACCATACACTGTGTGTCTGATAATAGCACTCAGTTCTCTATGTCAGTCCTATAGATTTTTAGGGAAGGGGATGGTTGGCGGCATACATGACTGACTGCTACTTTATATATGGGGGATTTGTTACCTGCAAATATTTATTAAAATTTAGTTGGAGACAAGTATCATATGGGTTAATAACTAGAATAATAGGGTTAATGTTCTTTTTTTACACTTAATTTTTTTTTTTTTTTTTGCTTTATGATGATTGACATGCCGGGTGTTTAAACTGATATGCCATTAATCCTACATTAACATCTACTTGACAGTTTCCTACGTTAATGTTCTGTATCTTGCAGCACAAAAATTGGTAAAAACATGTCGAGTCAAACTGAAACGTATGACAGTGATTATAATATGGCACAGACAGCTCTACTTCATGTATAACAGTGATTTCTGGTGTTATAACGTTGAGGCTCTCTGTCCGTATAATACAAGCATTCCTCACTGTCATGATTTATAAGAAAGCAATACACCTGTGTCACCTGTGCTCACCTGTACACATTGCTGTGTAATACTACAAGTTACCACACGGTGTCTTCTTGAATCATTTTGTGCACAAAGAATGCAATAAATAAAATGTTACAATTACATTCTACCTTGTAGATATGTAGAATTTACTGCAGAAGCAATGAGAAGTCTATTATAGAAATGGGTAAACTGCTGATGGGGAACGCTCTATTAAGTATAGATTTTCAGTTTAGACAATATTTAGGCTAGTAAGCTTATGTGGCAAAGGGTTGAGTGTGAGTGGTCACTAGAATAAAGCTTCATACGTGTGACAAAGCCCTGTCAAATGTCCATGTAAGTTTGCACACAGTGTCGCTAGGGTCACATATTATGAGGCTATAGGATAGATCATTTATTTGTCACTATATGGTCCCTCTATGGAAGATTAATAAGTAGAAAATAGAGAAATTAATAATAATAATAATAATAATAATAATATAGCCTTCAGTAGTATGTAACTATAGTCTATATTTCCCAATGAAGCTATATTTAGCGAAACGTGCGTTGAGGTATTCTGGCATCAAGCTGTTTGCCACCAATATGTCCATAGGAATGTGTTACATCTGTTATATCTAGTATGATTCTTTTATCTTGAATCTGTCAGTTGGTTATTTCGTGCTTGCATATGAATTATATATATTATATATTATTGGGATATATAGATCTATAAGTATATATGGTTATTGTTTGTCATTTTTTTTTTTGGGCCTCATTCTTTCAGTTTCCATGAACAGTTGATCAAGTAACAAATGCTGCACGTGGCTTACCCCTCGTTCACATCTGCATTTGGTAAACCATTCGGGGAGTCCGCAAGGGGACCCCCAAACAGAATACCAAACACATTGGCAAGCGGTGTGCAGTGAAAACACATGGACTATAAAGGGTTCCGTGTGCTCTCTGCGTGGTGTCACGGACAGAAAAGTAGTTTGTGTTCTAATTTCATGTCCGCATGACTTGTACGGGCAGCACGCAGAGCGCACACGGACCCCATTATAGTCAATCAGGTCTGTGTCCTTTCAATGCACACCGATTGCCAATGCATTTGGTATTCCATTCGGGGGGGTTCCCTATGTGGACTCCCCAAACGGTTTATCGAACGCAGATGTGAACGAGGGGTTACTCTGGATTTTATCAAAGCCCCTTGTGCACTTGGATGAATTTGGTCACACAAGAACATCTGGGGTCTTCACTTTTAATTTTTTTTGTAATTTCCTCCCCCCTTCTTCTACAAGTTGAATTCCTTCAAGTAACTTGTCTGCTTTTTGGAGTGTGGAGTAAACAACTCTAAACTACAGATAGTGAACAATATTGAACTTATGTTGCACTAATGTAAAGTTTAGTCAAGTCTGATACATGTCTTATTTCTCTTTATTTTTTTCCTTCCACCCTTCCAGCCTTTCCTTCCGTATTATTTGTTCCCGACCTGGAACATGTTCACCATGTTTACCACCATACACTAGAGTTCTAGGTTCAAATCTAACCAAAGACAACATCTACATGGAATTTGTATGTTCTCCCCGTGCTTGCGTGGGTTTCCTCCGGTCTCCTCACACATTCCAGAGACATACTGATTGGGAATGTAGATTGTGAGCCCTATATGGGACAGTGACTGACAATGTCTGTAAAGCGCTGCGGAACATGATGGCACTATATTATAAGCGAAGTAAATAGATGTTTATTGATTATCTTTATTTGTGGCAACCTATTTATTATTTATTAAGTATACATGCATTTTGCTTAATTATTTTAAGTTCTTAACAACTGTGGACAGTCTTTTTGGCGATCAGGGTCTGATCGCATTTTTTGTAGTCCTGGTGTTTTATTTTCCATCTTTTCCTGTCAGGTCTTTCTTGTATATGGTATTTTGTATTATTTTATTATATAATATGCTAATAAATTATATATGATGATATACAGTACAGACCAAAAGTTTGGACGCACCTTCTCATTCAAAGAGTTTTCTGTATTTTCATGACTATGAAAATTGTAGATTCACACTGATTGCATCAAAACTATGAAGTAACACATGTGGAATTATATACTTAACAAAAAAGTGTGAAACAACTGAAAATATGTCTTATATTCTAGGTTTTTCAAAGTAGCCACTTTTTGCTTTGATTACTGCTTTGCACACTCTTTGTATTCTCTTGATGAGCTTCAAGAGGTAGTCACCTGAAATGGTTTTCACTTCACAGGTGTGCCCTGTCAGGTTTAATAAGTGGGATTACTTGCCTTATAAATAGGGTTGGGACCATCAGTTGTGTTGTGCAGAAGTCAGGTGGATACACAGCTGATAGTCCTACTGAATAGACTGTGGACAACAAGTGGCCATCATTACTTTAAGAAATTAAGGTCAGTCGGTCTAAAAAATTGAGAAAACTTTGAAAGTGTCCTCAAGTGCAGTTGCAAAAACCATCAAGCGCTACAAAGAAACTGGCTCACATGAGGACCGCCCTAGTAAAGGAAGACCAAGAGTTACCTCTGCTGCAGAGGATAAGTTCACCCGAGTCACCAGCCTCAGAAATCGCAGGTTAACAGCAGCTCATATTAGAGATCAGGTCAATATCACACAGAGTTCTAGCAGGAGACACATCTCTACAACAACTGTTAAGAGGAGACTTTGTGCAGCAGGCCTTCATGGTAAAATAGCTGCTAGAAAATCACTGCTAGGGACAGGCAACAAGCATAAGAGACTTGTTTGGGCTAAATAACACAAAGAATGTACATTAGACCAGTGGAAATCTTTACTTTGGTCTGATGAGTCCAAATTTGAGATCTTTTGTTCCAACCACCGTGTCTTTGTGCAACGCAGAAAAGGTGAGCGGATGGACTCTACATGCCTGGTTCCCACCATGATGCATGGAGGAGGAGATGTGATGGTGTGGGGGTGCTTTGCTGGTGACACTGTTGGGGATTTATTCAAAATTGAAGGCATAATGAACCAGAATGGCTACCACAGCATCTTGTAATTGGTTTGCGTTTAGTTGGATAATTTATTTTTCAACAGGACAATGACCCCAAACACACCTCAAGGCTGTGTAAGGGCTATTTGACCAAGAAGGAGAGTGATGGGGTGCTACGCCAGAAGACCCGGCCTCCACAGTCACCAGACTTGAACTCAATCGAGATGGTTTGGGGTGAGCTCGACCGCAGAGTGAAGGATAAAGGGCCAACAAGTGCTAAGCATCTCTGGGAACTCCTTCAAGACTGTTGGAAGACCATTTCAGGTGACTACCTCTTGAAGCTCATCAAGAGAATGCCAAGAGTGTGCAAAGCAGAAATCAAATCATAAGGTGGCTACTTTGAAGAACCTAGAATATAAGATAGATTTTCAGTTGTTTCACACTTTTTTGTTAAGTATATAATTCCACATGTGTTAATTCATAGTTTTGATGCTTTCAGTGTGAATCTACAATTTTCATAGTCATGAAAATACAGAAAACTCTTTGAATAAGAAGGTGTGTCCAAACTTCTGGTCTGTACTGTATATATATATATTTATTTATTTTTTTTTTTTTTTTTTTTTCATTTGTTTGCATTTAAGTGCCTATGAGGTTTTAGGTTTGGTATAACTATATTTCAACATGCAACATATAATATTTCCCTTTAACGTATAGGAATGTAGGAGGGATAAAATAATTTTTTTTAAAAAGTACTTTTTTTGAACATTATATTAAAATGTTGCAACATGAAAAATATAAAAATATTGCACATTTATCACTGAAAGTACATTAGTTTCTCCTTTAAATGTCAGTTCGAGCGATATGTTCCTAATGTGTATGGGACCATTATCTGTAATTGTAAATGACTATTCCCCTCTCAGTATTTATGGTTATATCCATAGGATATGCCATATATACCTGATAAATGCAGATTCCACTTCTTGGATCCACATCTGTTTTGAGAATGGACCTTGTCTTTTTCTGAAACTGAATGGAGCGGGGTTGTGCAGGGTGTTGCCTCTCCATTCACTTGTATAGCACTTACAGAAATAGCTGCCTGCTTGCATCTATCGGGTATTAATGGCTTATTCTATGGATATAGTTATAAATACGGAGATGGGAATACCACTTTAGCTTCTGAGGCTGGATCAGATGTTATGTAGAGCATGTTCTATGGTAGCACTTGATGTGTACTTTCAAGGTTGTCAGGTCAAGTGTCGGATTGTTTACACTGGTTGTATAGTCAAATGTTTGGGATGGGCATATATTAGTCAGTCACATCTTATCCTAAAGAATGAGGTCACACATTGCAGAGAAGCGGTGTATTTTGTTGCAGATTGTTCTATCTAAACTTGAGCCAAAACCAGAAGTGGATTTAGAAGAAGGATGAGATATAATGGCTTCCTCTATGTTTCCCATGCTTGTTGAAGTCACATTTGGCTCAAAAATCAGAGCAAAATCTGTAACAAAAACCACTGCTACATGTAGCCTAAAGGATACCTACACATTGCTTATTAAGATTAGACTGATTCTTAAAGTCACCTAATAATGTCACCTTTTCCACATGTATTCTCAGCACCATATTGCCTGCAGAAATGGCAATGGTTTCCTGGGGAAACATCATCATTTCTTGGCACCATGCTTTAGAAGTTTGGAGAAAGTTTAGAGGTTATAGAATAGGTGAAACATTCCTGATTGATGGATGACAAACTCCTGGGAACACATTGCGGTTTTTCCCGCAGAGCTTTGAAGAGAAAGTTCACAGAGTTTTCCTCTGCGGACTTTCTCTTACCATTATATCTACAGGAAAGCCGCTGGCGTTTCCGTAGATATAATTGACATGCTGTGATTTTCAAAACCTCAACAGTTTTGGAAATCGCAGTGTGGACACGTTGCGATTTCTTCCACAAAGTGGGGAAGGGATTCGTATGAATCCCATCCACTTTACAAGTACTGTATAATTTCCGCCGTGGGCAAATTGCGGCACCGGCCTCATACAGTTTTCTGTCGCCTGTAAAAAGACTTCTAGTAATAATGTACCAAAAAGGTATACCTCACATTACGGTGGCAGGGGTCCATACACCAAAGCAATGCTAACAGGCAACAAAATTATGTAGACACCCTTTGTTATCATTATAATAAATCTGTATTATGTAAAATAGAGATTTATTTCATTGATAATATAAAGAATGTCTCCATGATTTTGTCCTCTAGTCATAATAAATCAGAGAGTTCACATTGTGTGCAGTCATCATGGAGGAGATGTCTGTTCCTGAGCCAAGTGACCATGTTGATATGAGAGGCAGGGGACAGTTTTTTGCCCAACAATGACTGTCTAGAGCCAACTTTGAATCTTTCAACATTGGGAGCCAAGGAATAGCTTGAACCCTGGAAACAGTTGCAAACGCTATGCCTGGCTTCACCACCACCTGCAACATATCAGTGAAATGACTCTCATTTTATCTCAGCCTGAATGACATTATAAAGGGTGTTTTCCAGCTTAGTGGGGATGCAATAATATTCCATTATTCATCTATACTACCCACTACTAATGTTTACTTTCTGGGGTCCAGCACTGACTACACCCCATGTCTCTCGCTACATTAAATATGTGTCGGACAGAACTGAACTATAATTTTAGATCTGACTTTTCCTTACTTGTGATCACAGATCCAGCTCTTCAGAGTATCACAGGGATTCTGTAGCTTGTTGTAGCCAACTAATGGTGCTTGATATGAATACACTTGCCAAATTCCACGTTCTTTCAGGATACCAACAGTTTGCAGTCAATTATGAATGCTTCTCTTTCAGGTCTTACCTTAAAATGTGTGCACTTGTTTGTTTTCTTTTAACTGAAATTAAAAATGATGTCTTACCTAAAAGCAAGGTTAAGTTACATACATTTACATGTCCAACAAGCCGAGAAGTCTTCCAGTTTCTAAACTTTATATGTTTATTGAAATTATTGAATTACACTTGTTTTTTAGACTTACTAGCAGAGTAATTTGTTGTACACATTAGTCCAAAATGCACCATTTATAGTCAAGAGGACAATGGGATCAACCTCTTTGCGTCATGTTCCTTTCATACATGGGTGATATTGTGGCACTCATTTGGTGCAAAGCTCTTTCTTGAGCTAAATGCTTCCCACGTTCAATGTTCTGCACCTTGTTCACTACTTTCAGCAAATGTGGGCAGTGTAGAAAAAGAGAAAAGAGAGCCCAACATATTTATTGTAACTCATGCCAGTTATCTGGGATGAATTATACAGAAAATCTATGCCAGTTTCTAAATTATGTAATTTTCATTCTGGTGCACGGGTGGTCGCCTGATTTATGAATAAATCATGTAAGCCTCGTGCTTGTCGGGCCCTTTATTAAGACTGGCATGAGAAACACCATATCTTCCCCAATATATGTAATCACAACAACATCCTATATAGTGTGTAAAAAGAAGAAAAAAAGGTGACACTACTTTGACCTTATAGAATATCTGCTATAAAAAGACATCAAAAAAGCAGAAAACAGCAGCATGGGATTTATCAAAAAGTGCCCTAACAGCGGTGCTCAACACCCCAAGGAATACATGTGAAAAATCAAAAGCAAGAAGTAAACGGGGGCACTCACCAGGGAGTCTTATCATAAAACCAGTCCTTTATTCCATGTCAAGATAAAAACAAACGGGCAAAAACAAGGGAGTGAGTGATAGCACGATATAGGCCAGGCAACCACTGTGTCACACTAATCAGCGCTTCTCCAAGCCTTGTGTGTGCTGTCTCTAGGGATGGTTGAACTTAATATGTGATCATCCATCTCAGATGAGCATTGTATCCCTTGTATTCTTATTAACTCCATCCATACATTAATGGTAACTTTGCTGATGAGATCCAACCAGATTGAAACAGCGCTGTCCACAGCTGGAATTCTGTTCCTTTTGGAATGGATATATTAGTTTGGCAATAACCCTGCATCATGTTATTAGGCTTATTGAAAAAGTCATGCATGATGTTAAGGGGGCTGTCCTAAGACGCAGCATACAGAGACACTGTTGTCCTAATTACATCCTAGGAAACAGATTTGCATATTCCTGGTAACTTCTAGTCATTAATACAATATATTCTAACATGTACAAGCTTTACTAAATTCTTAAAAATTAAATGGAAGATAGGCCTTCTTTTTCCCAGAAGCAGTACTAGTCTTACCTTACGGCTATACCACCTATCCCAGCAGGCACAGTCACCATGTTATCTTTCCTACACACTGTATAGTTCCTATTCCTCCACTCCTCCACTTAAAGTGCCAGTGCACACCTAAATCCTTCCCCAGCTAATCTCTGCCAGTTGATATGTATATTAGTCTGCTTTACTAGTCACACTCTGCCTGAACTAAAGCTCTAGTTTGCTAGTTTCCTGCTGTATAGTGCTCCTGTCCCTGATCGACCCTACTGTGCCTTTGAGTCTGGGTTGTATTCCTGACCTCATCCTTGTCTGCTGACACATCCAGACTCCTGATTATCCATTCTTGACCCTGACTTGTTTCCTGACTACCATACTATATACACCTCTGACTAACTGCTTCTGTCCCCTAACTGTTTCTGGTCTCGGTACCTCTGTTTTCTTCCCTGACTACCGGCTTGTCCCCTGACCATGCACATATGGTGCCAGCCTTAGCCTATACCTGACCACTCACTGTTTCACCCCTGGTGTTTTGCACCAGTGTTTCTTGGCCTACGTAGACAGATGTCTCCAGCACTGGGACCAAGAGATAGCAATCTGTTAGCCTCCTTACAAGGAAGACAAGATTACCATACAGGGATTAACACCATTTTGGTGACACAGTGGCTCAATACACAGGCTGTGTCTAGTACTGCAGCACAGCTTTATTCACTTTTATACTTTTGTAGGGTTATTAACATTATTATATTTCATTATAAACCAAAGTCAGCAGAAAGTAATGTGTCTCCGAATCTTCTTCTAAGTGAATGCCATCATTATATTTATAGAATAGCAGAGGAACAATATCTGACATTATCATTACAGCATTAAAAAGCACCAGGAGGCAAGTTCATATTTAGTCATTTCAGCAAAAAAACCCTATTGACAATGACAATCCCTTGAAAGCTATGTAAGCTATAGTCAGCCAACACAATAGGGGCAATGTATGAGCCGAGCCACCATGAGGGAGGTAAAAATAAACACAACTATGTGTGTCTTCAGGGAAGGGATATTTTGTGGAAGGGCCAAGTAGGACGTGTATACTGGGTAAATAGAAAACCACAAATTGCAGAGGACAGAGCTGTTAAGAGATCAAAGGAAGGTCCTGCCGAACAGGTATGTAATAAGTGGTGACACACTGATGGTGAAGAGAGTTATAGGAAGGAAAACACATAGCACAGCTAGTAAACACATAATGAGGGGATATTTTCCATTTCCCTTTACAAAACTGAACTACTAACTCTTATTAAAAGGAGGGGAACGTGCCAGCGACACCAAGAATCCCCGGTAAGAGACATGACTACTCGGTATACAACACCAATTCTTATACATACCATATTCGTCTCCTGTAACAAGGTGATAGAATGTCGCAGGTCTGAAAAGAAGACAACACTTTATTCATATTATTTTAGGCAACAGATATTGAGATTTAGCTTTTTACATTATTTTAAAGCCTAAATTTTCCACTTTGTCCATAAACGTGGCACATATGATATTCATTATCTATGCCTACCTGTGAAATATCCTTCCTGCTAAACTTCTCTATCTCATAGATTATAAGCCCTTGCGGGCAAAAATACTAATGATAATAAAATTAAGCCAGGGTCCGAGATGCGCAGCAGGTGTCTGAGTGATAGTACTGTAGTCGGTGTAGTCAGTGTGTGTGATGGTGGGACTGGAACCGTACAGAACATGTATCGAAAGTGCCATTGGCATAGTCATTTACCTTGGCCACCTGACTGGGGCATTCTCTACAGTACTAAGACACAGGGGAAGGGGTTCACATCAGCGTTCGGTATTCTGTTCGGGGATTCTGCTTAAGGACCCCCTGACGGAATATCGAATGCATTAAAAAGAGGTGAGCAATGAAAGCACACAGACCCCATAGACTATAATGGGGTCCATGCCTTTTCTGTGCGGTGTCAGCACGAGTCATGCGGAGACAAAAGTACTTTAAGCACTACTTTTCTCTCTGCATGATTTGTGTGGACACCGCGTGGAAAACAGACGACCACATTATAGTTTATGGGGTCTGTGTGCTTTCATTGCTCACCGTTTTTTAATGCATTTGGTATTTCGTTCGGGGGGGGGGGGGTCCCCAAACGGAATACCAAAGGCAGATATGAACCAAGCCATTGTTGAGAAGCCTGATGCCCCCTGACTTAAGCAGCTATAGGCTGCCTGCTTGGGATTTGGTGAGAAGTAGCCAGTAAGAGGGGAGACATAGAAATTTGTAGCCACATCCCTGATTAGCAGTACCAGTTCATTTTAATTGTGAATTACTTCACATTCACATGCATATGGCTGCTTACAAGTACACTAAGTGTCACCATTCTTAGAAGCCATATACATGACTGTGTGGACCAAGAGGGGTTCTACTGCTCTTTTCTGTTCTGTGGACTATGGAGCATGGCCTATCCAGTTCCATGACAATGGTAAAGAGCCCCCATTAAATTCAATACAGAATGGAAAGCACTTGGATTTCATCGCAGTGTCTTTAGTTACGCCAGTGACTTTTGCTCACTTTTCAATTGGCTGAACTGGATCATAAGTGTAAGTTTCAATTCTGTTGCATTCGACCTCCTGTGATATGGCCGGAGGCTGGAGCCTCTTCATAATTCTGACACACTTCTGACATCTCATGTCATTGTACAGAGGGATTCAGACTGGAGCACAAAGAGCCAGTCTTAAATATCTTAAAATATCGGCTCCAGTGTTCTATTGTTATCTATGTAACATGTGAAGTAATGTACAGTAAGTATACAAAACTTCTATCATTGTCCTATGCACAGATTTATATGAAGGGTTTATTTTCTCTGTGCCAGCAGAGGACTTGCTTTATTTTTGATGAGGAGCAGGGTTATACCATCATCGTTTATGCCATAAAACTGGTGCATAAATCCCTTGCCATGCTCTTTTTCAGAAAGTTTCCGAAAATTTCAGAATTCAAAAATTCAGAAATTTCACTAAAATTGTTACAGATAGTATTTTAAACTTATTTTTTTTTACTGGTGTAGGGTAATAGTAAATTTGTCCCAATGAGTGCTGGCCAAACATAGACACACCCTGTATAGTGATACTATTTAGGAATTGTATGATCGTAATATAATTTTGGGCATAATATACTATCCGGCACACACTTTGCACTTATAATGTTCGGCCTACAAATCATGATCTGGCTTTTGGTGAATATAAAAAAATGATATGTTGGACATTATTTAGGCGTCAGATTTATTTTATTAGTTAGTGTTACACAACCAATATAATATGTTCATAGATATTTGTGGTTGAATGAGACGTAAAACTATATGTTAACATACTGGTCTATTATCTATAGACTGCACAATTTTATTAATGAAACACATATGTCAAATCAAAGGGCGTGTAACAAATGTGCACACATGATGTATAGAATGATGCAGATGAAAAAATGTGTTTGTGACTATCTTTTGTAGAACCCAATTACACTGCTGAGCCAAGGCTTTGTTTCACTAGTTGTACCTCTAGGCACATTGACAATGGCCTTTGTATCAAAAATCATTGGACAAAGTCCACACTGAACTGCTCTATTCAGACAGCTTGTCCCCCCATGGTGCGCCTATGGCAAAATGGTGACTGAATAGAAGGCTGAGACATACACAGGGCTCAATATCTTTCAGTACATTGATTAGCCTAAAAGACTTATGTATAGCCAATTAACAGGTCAGTAATATACTGCTGGCATGCTGTGCATGAAAGACATATGTGAAGACGACAGTGTCTTCTGGTAATGAGGCGACACGGCTATGGACACATACCCTATATACAACAGAAAAGCTGACTGTATGTGCAGAATGATGAGAACATGTGATGTCATCCCGTAATACACACAAGGCTCTACTTTTTAAGAGTGCATAACCTTCCACAATATTTTATTAGTTTCCATGAAGACCAGTTGATTTTCTGAATACATTGTTACAACTACTTCTACCTTTATACTTCTCTGCCAAAACTCTTATGTATGATTAGTATCTGGAACCTCGCGGTTTCTTAGGATTTCAGAAATCTGGGCTTGAGTGGTATGTATAATACACTTCAATGGAACTAGAATTTATAATTGTTATTAAAAAGTTAGTATTGTTAATGAATGCTAAATATTACATATTGTATCTGTCCCTTGAAAAAAAAACCTTCAAAAACTGTGTACAAGTGTACCTAGATGAATTGATAGTGTTTTGAAAGCAAAGGGTGGTCACACAAAATAATGAGATGGTTGGGATTTTTCTTTCATTTGTTCACTTCATTTTGTTAAGTGGCTAAAATTAGCTAGTAACATTTCTATTTTGAAACCATTCATAATTTGCAGCATCTTTTACTGGTTGTGCCTAAAACTACAACAGTGTATATGGTGGTCTCTCACCTTTGCAAGGAGTAGTGGAGTTGGTAGAAGCAGGGACTAGTTACTAGAAGTCATGTACCAAGGGAAGACTGACCTCTGGTTAAAGGGTCATCTACCTTTCTAATATCGATGGCCTAACTTTAGAATAGGCCATCAATTTTCAATATTCTGGGGTACAAACAATGGTGAACCTAGCCTCTCTGCTGCTTGAGGCGGACGATCAAAAGACAGGAGTTCATCTTTTGATCGTCCACCTCAGGCTATTACTACTAGCACAGGCTTCGGGCCTGTATGGTACTGCTAGCACAGGCTTTGGGCCTATATGGCAATATCCCAGACCACGTGATGTCTGGGACATTACCATACAGGTCCGAAGCCTGCTAGGAGTAACATATCGGAGAGGTGAGTAACATTGTTTATTATGTTCTCTCACCTTCCCTGGGGCTCTGATTATTATACTTGGGGGTCTGAAAAGATCCCCAAGTATATTAATAGTGGTAGTGGGTTCACGGCCTGAGCCTTCTCACTGCCACCCACCGTGGCCTATAGTAGAAGGAGAAGTGGGGGCGGCAGTGAGCAGGCCCAGGGAGGTGATTAAATAGGCTGCTACCTGCTGGGGATGCTCCAGCCAGTAGCGACCTATTATAATTTAAAAAAAAGGTATGTTACTTACTTACCAACCTTGCTGTTGCTCCCACTGTCGCCTCCTCTTTACCCGGCAATAAGACATCTGTGTCTCAGCGCAGGGGGCGTGATGATGCCACCTGTGCTGAGACGAAGAGGTCTAAACCAGCACAGGAGAGGGGCCACTCGGATTGTTTTCAGAGCGGCCTTCTTCTGCGCTAGTTTAGGGGGAAAAAAGTGAAAGAAAAAAAAATGCCACGGCTGCTGCCCCCTCTGGAGTGCTGCCTGAGGCCGCCATCTCACCTCACCTCGCCTGATTAGAGGTGCAGCGCTTAGCTCAAATGACAAATTCCTTGAAGATCAGTTTTTCCGGAAGATTGTGGCTCCAGATAATGAGTACATGCTAAGAGCTATGCTGCTCATTCACCACAGCGCTGTCCCATAGACTTCAATATTAGAAAGGTGGATAACGCCTATAACATGGTGACCCACAGTCATTAGAGAGTCAGACTTCATTGTAAACAAGGTGAGTATGTTTGATGGGTAAAATAAAATTATTTTAAACAATCTGCACTCCTTTAATAAAAAAGGTCTTGACAGGTCACATCCCTCGCCCCCATCCCCCTGTTGTACCACCAAAGGTAATAGTGTTGTTATAAGGGTCTGTTCTTTAGTTTCTTTTGACCTTTTAGAAAAGGAAAAGGATCTTGATGGTTAAGTGACCTTATCCTCAGCCATATGTATTCTGGTAAAGGCATGCCTATCTGAGCATACAAGCAATTTTACTAAAAATGACTTGTTTGCCAGTATTCATATTGACATAAATTGAAGCTCCACCCTGGTTTGGATCCTATGAGATAACTACTTTAGCTACAGCTTTATTTAGGGTTCTCCTTTTCTGCTCACATAGGGCAGTGCAAGGAGAATGAAGTCCCTGCATTTGTCCCACTTTCCTTTGCATTTCCTTATCCTAAATAATGTATTGTAAATCTTGAAAAATGTTATAATTATTCTTTGTTTTAGGTGCTGATCTATTAATAATGTGGAATTTCCATTAAAATATGATGGAGAGTGTAAAGAACCGTGCAAATAGCAAGTGCTCTGCTTTACCTGTTGTAATGAAGTATTGTATCTGTTGTAACTTGCATGGAAATAGTGGAAATGTCTTCACCTGGCCTCAGAATGAGTAGCCCTACCTCCTCTACACTCCTAGTTTTTTAATCTTGGCATCCATGTTATTTTAATCTCCTTTCAGTATTCAGGATGTCAATTTCACCTTGCTGTCTTGACTTGTATAGTTAATGGAATGGGATCTGCTTGTTAGCGTGTGCAGGCAGAGAGCTGATATTGTGGCACATCTGCATACGTTTATATAATGGAGCCCCTGATAATATTTTTACTATTATATGATCACATACTATTAACAGATTCTATAATGCCAACTGGACAGTGCATATGTTCATTTCATGTATCTATGATGTTCTTATAGGTAGTTGCTGGAAGATCTCAAAGCCATCTCTTGCATTAAAGGAGTTGTGTCATGAAAATAACCCCTGTGTATAAGCCCTATCCTCGCCATGAGACAGAGGACAGATAGGAAAGTTGTATGTTTAGATTTTAAATCCATATAGACAATGATCTCTAATCTGAGGCTATAGGCACATGACTGTGAGCATGTACAGGTCTCTGAATAAATGGAACTGCAAATGGATGGCATCCGTGTTCTGTCTGTGCTTTCCATGGACCCGTACACTTCAAAGAATGAGCCTGGACTGCAAGGCTAACAGGAATATAAGTACAAGTAACCAAAATGTACTAAACATCTATCAGACTGACAGTAAATCATTCTTCTTATAAAGAATAGTCAAACGTCAGTCGTGTCCATCGGCTTTTCACTTCCTTTTGCCTTTTAAATTTAAATCTCCTCTTTGGAATATTGAATGATATTGAACAAGATTTCCTAACAAAGCTGATCTATCACAGTTGGATCTTAAGATTCTGGTGTCAGTGGCCACGATTCCTGGGGCAGTTGCAGTGCTGGACTGAGATTCTTTAAAATCATTGTGGCCCACCCTCCAACAACCCCTAGGAAACAAACCATGTGTAGAGAACAAAGGTCCATGATAGGAGGGAGACCCGTGCTCACAGGTGATGGAATGACACAAGAAACAGAATATCCAATACTGAGTCTCTATTGAAGTGGGTAAGACAGCACAACGCGTTTCAGTCCAACCAGACCCTTTCTCAAGTGCAAATGTGCTGCAGTAGTGGAGTTGCAATAGGGTGTGTCTGCCCTGACCTTAGGAAACAAACCATAGCACCCTTCAAATTTGGGTGCCTTTTGCAAGACCATTATTGTTAGAGCCAGTGGTGTAAGTATCGCTGTATTAGCTGCCATAGGGACCACAACTTTAGGCAGCCTAGTGGGCCCTTACCTATTTACTTACAGATCCCAGCTCCTGCTCACTGCCGCCTCCGCTTCCCCTTCTGATCTCCAGTAGGCCCTGTGTATCCCATATCACATTACTGGGGCCTCCTGTAGCCGTGAGTAGAAGCGAGGATCAGTAAGTAGGGCTGCAGACCTGTATCAAAAGTATTTGTTGGACAAGCCCTAACAAATGCTGCTATTATTATATGCTGGGGACCACCCCTACTCAATGAAGGAACAGGGGAGATGAGCAAACATAAAAACCAGTGTCACTCACCTAACCTGAGATCTGGTGTGGTTCTTCCCTGTCTTCAGGACTCTTTTGTGACCGTGTGACCTATGTGACAATATAGTGTGTGCAGGGGCCGCCATGTAAGTACACCTGAGGTCTGGCTTGCTTTATAGTCAATCTGGCAGACCTGATGCCTCCTCTCTGGCCCACTGAGATTCCGATCCTTCCCACCCTTCAGCCTTTGCAAAGCTTGAGGGCCACTGGTTAAACCCGCAGATATAACTGATATGCTGCAGGTTTATAATCTATAACACTGGTCACTTTACGTTGTGAGTTTTAATCAGATTTGTGGAAATCTCATCTACTATGCTGCTACTACGTAATGCAGGTTTGCAGTAAGGAACCCCATGAACTCTGCCCTTGTATCCCCTTCTTTAGGATGAATACACATGGCAGATTTGTTGGAGAAATTTCAGCTGCTGAAAATCTGTTCCACTGCTGTAAATGTGGCACTTTCCACAGAACGCACAATGTACTGAGAACAAATCAGTGAATTTGTTCTTTCCCATTTTAAGATGAAAAACATCTCCTTGACCCGTACAAAGCACTGCCATTACCTAACCTCGTCCATGACAATCTGAAAGATAGAGTGTCCCGCTCATTGTCATTGTCACCGGTCAATAGATGTACTTCTTGTACCAATGACAGTTACTTGCTCTTCAACAAAGACAGGCGCTTCATCTGTTCTGAACATCGCCCGAATCCATGAATTATATGAATATCATAATAAAGGCAATTCATCATTTTCCAAGGTCCAATAAAACTTCTGTAACGGTTCCATCTGGTGATTTCCAAGTCATCATTTTCTTTTTTATGGTTCCTACCTAGACTGAAATTCAGTCTGTGATTAAAAAGAAGACAGTAGAGCAGTAAGGAAGGAATGTACCTTCACTTGCCGCCTACACCCAGAAGCTTACAAAACAGAAGGTTCTTACACCTGTGGGGATAGAACAAGTGTATCAGTGTCCCAGGATTTGCCTCAGCCCGTCTCTTTGTTGCTTGGAATGTGCCGATGAGACAATCAGGTGCATTAGGCGCGTGGCAGCCTGCTTGAAGATGAGTACCTGAGACAGGGAGGGGGCTGTGACTCACTCCACATAATAATCTGATAATAGTCATTGTAAGTGCACTGACTAAATATAACAAACCGTACACGGCAATTCCTCTGAGATGCTGCCGCTCAACTTGTTAAGATCATATTTTCCATAAGGAAGCCTGTCCTGTGCTGTAGTCAGGACTATCTCATATATCTATGGTATGACTATAAACTAGACACAAAGGGGGTCATAACAAACGGGCGTTGAAAGCCTGCAGTTGAAGGAATTCTTGGATCCTAGATGTGTTCCAGAGGAATCTCTGAACTGTAGAATGAATAATTGTTATCAGCGATCTACTCATTTATCAAGTCGGTTTTTGACATATATATAAAAAAATGTATTATTTATCAACCTGTTGTACTATTCTTCCCGCATATACTGACAGCTCCATTTGCTTTTATTTAACTATCGCATGTAATACAAGTATTATTTCACAGAGATAGTAGAACTGAGTTTGTCATTTAACATAACCAATGTGATAAGAACATGTCATCTACGCAATATGTCACCTGCACAATATGTCATCTACACAACATGTCACCTGCACAATATGTCATCTACACAACATTATTAACATTATTATTGACTTAGTTCATAAAAAAGTCTGTTCTTTGTATATTTATGGCAGAAAATAGTAAACCATTAGACCTATGACACTATATTCACAACTGCGCCCTTGTGTCTGCCATTATGGTCAGGCGGGAGACCAGAACAACGTACGCACACACCACTATAATAGCGGACACCAGCAGTGCCCATTGGACCACACTGACTATAATGGGAATCATGGAGTGTTCATTTTTTTAAACTGAGCCAAAAAAGTTGGACTTATGGTCACTGTGAAGGAGACTCCAGTGCAGATATGCCTTAGGCTAAGGCTCCATGTTGCAGAATGTTTGTAAAAAAAAAGGCTGTGAAATAAGAACACAGCGGAAACACTGGTATGGTATGCTACTGCTATGGCGCTTCTCAGAAGGAGACCAGGTGAACCATGTGGATTCGTGGACAAGGTGTGTTGCTTTACAGAAAGTGAACGTGGCCTGAGGTGTAATACCATGAGCCAAAAAAAAAAAAAAAAATAGCATCAAATTTTGTTTCATTTTTCTGATGTAGACTAGGATATTAATAACCTCTCCTTAGGATAAGCCATCAATATTTTAGATTGGCAGGGATCCGGCACCCTCGCCAATCAGCTGCTTGAAGCTTATAGAAATTTCATTGAGTTATAGATGCAACGTTTCCAGTTGTAAACCCTTTGTCATGCAAATGAAAATCAGTTGAAAATATATGAATGACCTGTTAAGTAAGGGTGGGTCTGATGTTGATGCAGAGCTCCTGTGGGTAAATCGGATAGGATCTGCCTGCTGACACACTGGAAGAGATCCTCTCAGACAGGGAATTTCATTAGGGGTCCCAGTTGTCAGACCCCCACTGATCTGATATTGATGACCTATCCTAAGGATAAACCATCAACGTCAAACCTATAAAAGGCCTTTGGAATTCATTCGATATGGATAATGGTTGGATTATCTCGCTTTTATCAGCTGAATCTACTTGTTTATTCAGTAAAACATTTTGTATTTAGTACATGTAGAGACTTTATAGTACAGAGCAAACTATTCCAACCTAGTTTTATCATCTAAGATTCATACTTATCACACAAAAAACAGGAAATATACATAATTATATGATTGACTATGGTGTAGCTGTCCTAAGACTCTATAGGGGTTCTTATATATGTCTTTTTTTATAAGTTGTAAATATATAATAGACCACCCTTCTGTGAGCCTATATTGTACCTCTTCATACCTCTATGTCTTTCACAGATTTCACAGGTGCTGGGTTTTGTTTGGATCTTACAATCTTTCTTACTAGCACCGATTCCAGGGACCGTTATACAGGCTCCATGCACATAGCTAGACCTAGTAACCCCTACTGATTGTCTATGGGTCAGGGGGAGTATTATACCTCCCTAAAGAGACTGCCTTTGCAGGCCACTCTTTTCAGGCTGTGCATGTTCTGCTGGGAATGTTGGGAAAAAATCTACAAATAAACTGTTCCTCTGCACCTCCTTTTGAAAGGTAGTTTCCTCTGCAAGCCTGGTGACATCATCTGGGATTAATGTCAAACCAGAATATCTCCTCCAAAAGGAATAAAAACCCATTGATAGACAGAGACTATTCTAATGTCTACTATTTCCATGTTCCTGTGAGCCCAATGTCTAGGATTCAGCCCTTTGTAGTCCAATCTATAACCATTGTATGCTGAGAGTTATTATGTTTGTATGTTATTGAGAGTTATTATCTTATTGTATGCTGAGTTATTAGGCAAACAACACCATACAATGGTCCTAATCCCCGCTTTCCTATTTGTTCACACTGTGTAGTCATATTACAATATAGCACTTTATGATATAACTGCTAAAACAAAAGCCTCAAGACACCTTTTAGATTTTATTTTATTGCCTTGGTTTTAATTCTGGGAACAAGAATCTTTTCAAGCCAAAATGCTATAGTTCCAGCTGAAAAATCCTGCGTTTTCTGGGCCTGACTTCAGGTTGGTCTTTGGAGAACAACATGGCTGCCAGCTCCAATGAGTCAAAATAAAACTTAAAACCTTTCGGGACAAAGTATTGCAGCTTCCTCTTGTTTATCCGCAGACACGTTGCCATGTAATCTAGAAGTCACTGAACACTTCCTCGCGTCACATTGCTGGAATCTGTGAGAAAATAAGAGATAAATTTTAGCTGTTTGCATAAGGTAAGGATTTTGTTATGAGGAGAGGGAAGGCAGGGAGGTAACAAGCCATTGCATGTGACTTCTTCCAGCCTTATTATCACCACTTGCTGAATGCACCCCCTCCCCGACTATTCAGTGCATGCAATTTACGACCATTGGGCGCTCTGCGTGCCTGTACTGGCGGGGCGCACTGTTATGATAAGTGTCAACAGCTCTCTGTAAACATTTGATGTAGGTAGTTTCTTTCTGAAGTTCCTAAAGGAGGATTATACATGATGTAATCGACTCCTTTGTAAGCGAGTATGGGTTTAATCTGCCATATCTCAATGGAAAATATGATATTGTGATGATATTAGGGGAAAGCTTCGCCTATTCAGTGGCATCAGCCTCTTACTGAAAAGATGACTTCCTTTTTCCTCACCTCGTGAATAAAGATGTACTTAAAGACACATCACTTACAGACAATAAGAAACATATCCAGCAAACATAAAAATCCCGACAAGCTGTTAATAACTCTGTTTATTAGCTGTTAATAACTCTACTAGTTGTTGGTTATGATATGTTAGTCATGGCTGGTCCTTTACCCAACTTTTCCATAAACCCAAATATGCCTAATTATATCATAAATTCTGCTCTCCTGTATTACTGAATAAATCACAAAATTGCCTTTCTGTGGTCTAGAAAAGCTGAGTGGTACATTTTCCACAAGACTTTAGCTTGATTCCCCATCGTACATCTACTACTACTTGTTTCATGGGACTCCTGACCTACAGCATGCTGCCATATACTCTGGGTATACAGTAAATAACACCAGGATATCTCAGGACTGTATAGACCTGATTGTATTGAAAATATATCTGCAGCTGTATGGCCATAAAGCTACACAAGCCTGGGAATACATTGGTGGACTTGTTTCAAATAGTCCCACCAAATGCAGTAACCAAACGTCATGTGCATCTAGAATATAGATGCCAATTGTCCTGAGTTTACCAGAATTGTCCAAAATTTTCAGTTAACAATTCGGGTACATTTGCCCTTTCTGGCCCTACAAAGATGTGGTTTGTATATAAAGGGTGATCCAGTGAAAGTCTGGGACAGAATCCAAGGACCCCTGATCTGCCCCTAACCGCGTTTATAACACATCTGGATCCCTGGTGTCCAATCTCCACTGATGGGTTATTGATGATCTATCCTTAGGGAAGGTCATCAGTAAAAGAATAAATTGGGCAACAACTTAAGTACGTTAGGAAAAGACTTATGTATGTTTCCTCCAAGTTAATACTGTATCTCTACATATGTGTTTTTACTAAATGACATCATGGATGTTACAAGCACCTAGCTCTAAGCTGTGGCATGTGAGAGAGGCATAAAAGCCAGGTGGTAAGCAAACTCTGTTATTCAAGTGAAACATGCATGGTCGCTCAGTGGTTAACACTGTAGTCTTACAGCGCTGGAATTCTGGATTTGAATCCTGCCATGGATAACAATTGCAAGGAGTTTCTATGCTCTCCCCATGATTGTGTGGGTTTCCAACCACACTCCAAAGGCATCCTGATAAGGAATGTAAAGTTTGAGCCCTATATGGGACAGTGATTGACTTCACTCCACCACGTTCAAAGGCTACCATGGTGCACAGTAGTATGGCATTGGAGGCAGTAATGTAGTCCTATCTTTTAAATGATGAGTCCCGCTTTTGTCTCGGAATAAACTATAGCCAGAGATTGATCTGGAGACCATGTGAGTAACACTATAAAGGGAAACGCCACAAGGGAACTTCACATCGGTCCTGCTACAGAGATTACAATGTGGGGTGGCCTAATGTACGGTAGATGGACTCCTCTAGTCTTCATTTCAGGTACACTAACTAGTTGACATAACAATTTGACTGTGGAACTAGCGGTATGGCCAAGTCTCAAAAGTGTCCCAGGACAACACTAGGCGACATGTTGCCTGTGCTACTGTGATCAGCCTGTGTTGGCCTAAACATGCAACCATTGCCTGCAGCCTCAAGGGACTTGTCTTCCATCTAGCACATCTGGCATGTCAGATGTCAGCAGCCAATCTTGGTGACTTGCCCAGTGCGTTCCGCATGGCAAAAGATTCCTCAGACAGCCATTAATAACCTCACATGCCAAAGCATATGTGTGTGCATTTCTGCATGTGGCAGTAATACTTGAGACATTTTGAATCTTTTGTTTCTATTTTTATCATGCGCATATCATTAACATCCAATCCTGTAACTTCCAAGATTCCAAGACTTTTCCTTTTTGGTGTTACAATTCCATCATTGAGTACTGTATATCAACATAGCCATTAATCTGTCAAATCGTATTGTTCTGGTAGATCATAGGGGACTGTTTCTCCTTGCAGAGATACCAGCTGCTATAGGGAGTCTTACAGGGAATGTTCCCTGGGAAAAGGTGTCCACATATCATGAGATCTGGTCAATTACTTTCCCGCTTACAGAATGAGTCCAGTTGTTCAGGCAAAATCATCTTGATAACCTTTCAAAGTAATCTGCTGATGCTGCTGGAATCGACCTAGTCCGAAACCATCTGGGTATTATATTTCTACATATGCACAGCATCTATCTTCTGAAATATAGGATTCTTTCTACACATGCATACAATCCCATTAAAACACTTGCCTAGAAGATGAATGAGCATATTACCTTTTCCTGGCGAAAAGGAATGTTTGTTCTCTGCATGCACGCATGGGTATGTTTTCTTCTGATATTTACATACTGTAATCCGAGCATCCAAGATCTACAGCTACATGCATCCCCCTTTGCTCATAGAGGGGATTTTTTTCTTTCTTGGCAGATGATATAAATTTGATTCTTATTTCAGTCAGCTGGGGAGATGTACAGTGAGAAATTGGAAGCAATAAGCTACCTAGTTGATGATCTTTTTCCATTTCCAACACTGTGGGAAATATATAGAGAATCAGTCGATGGCCAAGCATCACCATCTTGCCCGTTTATGAGCAAGACTTTCCCTGGTATAAATTCCACTTCTAGACTTACAGGAGACAAACACCCTTTTTATCATTTAACAGGGGGGTTAGATGTCACTGATTATATATTCAGGTACATTCTCAAAAGCACAAAGAGTGAAACCTTTCTAAAAAATATATATATCGTGATTGTGAAATGAAACAAATCCTGCCGAGACCGAGAGAACAGATTTATTTCCCTTAACTAACTCAAGGGGAGTTGGAAAATCCATCCTCAAAGTGAAGTAGATTTCTTCTGTTCTTTATTATGTAAAAGGGTTGTACTTCCTAATAATCGACCATTTTTGTGCTTATGTCGCATGATTCATTCCAACAGTAGTTTGTTTCTCAAACTTTCATGGGTAGAGATTAGCCGTCGTATGACAATTGACATGCCAGCTGACATACATGGGAACATGTTAGAAACATATGATTGTCAACTTTACTAGAGGGAGAAAAGATGTGATACTGTAGCAAACAGATATATACTGCTACGATGTAGACACCCGACTGTAATAGTGAACACAGGAGGACAAAGAAGGTACAATGTACTCTGAGACTGCATACATCACCGTGGCATCACTGACTTACAGTTTTTTTTAATTACCCTTAAAGGAGTTCTCTCATCTCAGGATTTCACCTGCCTTCCTGTCTCCTCTCCCCTTCATTTCCTGGGTTTCAGCTCAGTCCAGCCTGGTGATTGTAAACTGCATCGTTATCTCTGGATTTACATCCAGAGATACCAGAAGTGCTGATCAAGAAACTTTTTAGCACTTATCAAGACTCAATAGCTGAGAGCAGTGGCGTAACTAGCACAGTAGCAGTGGTAGCAGCTGCCACCACAGGGCCCAACACCTTAGGGGGCCTGGGCCCCCTCACCAGTTAATATGCCAAAAAAAAAGAAATAAACAATAAATTTTACTTTTTGAGGCCCGAGGCCACTTAAGGTGTCGGATTCCGGGTGGTGAAGAGTCTTGGCTTGCATCCTGACAGTGGGGGAGGGGCAGAGACATCACGCAGGAAGAAGATGCCAGGGGATGGAGTGAGCAGCACTGAATGCTGACTGGTAGTTTAACCTATGTATGCAGGGCAAGCTGTCAGCACAAAGTATTGTAACCCCTTCTTTCCCAGGCAGTGAACTTATTACAGTATTATGTTTTACAGTACATAATACTGTGCTACTGGGGCCACTATAGGGCATAAAACTGTGTGCAGGGGACACTATGGGGCATAATACTGTGTGCAGGGGCCACCATGGGGCATAATAGTGCCTGCAGGAATGCGTTGGAAAATGGGCAGTCAGTCGGGGTCTTTGGAGGGGGGCCCCATGTCAAAGGTTCACCACGGGGCCTTGCCATTCCTAGTTACGCCACTGGCTGAGAGCAATATGTAGAGAGAGGGAGAGAAAAGAATATAGATGGCTGCAAACAAGGACTGAATCATAAGTCTGTACAGAGAAGAGGTCTGTAACCTAGGCAACTGTAAATAGTATCTGGGTAGCTGTAAATACTAAAGACACATATTTAATATTATTTAAAATATGAAGCAAAATAGATAAAGGAATATATTGGCTAAAACAAATTTATTTAGCTCAAGTTACAAGTCTGAATGTGATCCCTCAGATGAGAATACCCCTTTAAGACTGATATACAGTAGTACAGTTTAGACTGGTGGTTCGAATTTTATCACTATGTCGGTGGTGGAAGTAGTGTGAGAAGAAACAGAGGCAAATATGGCCCAGCACTATAAGCATTTTACAGTAAAAGGCACACAGTATACATTGTAGTGCTGAATCTATTGAATCCTCTCCAAAGTGCTTTGTCAGGTGTTATAACCTGATGAAAGAATTTGTTCTAGTCTGAAATTGACACAAATAATATATTTAAAGACCCCATAGACTATAATAGGGTCCGTGTGTTTTCCGCGTGGTGTCCGCACGAATCATATGGAGAAAAATATTGCAAGCACTCCCCAAATGGAATACCAAACGCAGATGTGAACCGGGCCTTACAAAGGATATATTGCTATACATAGGAGATTGCAATAAACTGTTTAGCTGAGTCCATTAACTGAGACTGTGCATTGACTCCATTGTGAGAAAAGAACATTACATTATGTCATTGCACAACAAAGTCAGGTGAATACATTGCACAAGGTTGCTGTCTAGATTTACTACCTGGGTGACCCTGCTTATGAAGCATTATCTTGTTTTTACTTTATGCTACATGTCAGAATACAAAATATACTTATTGTTTCGTTATAGAAATGACTAAAACTGGCAACAGATGCAAAGATTTGGTGCCCATCAGGTTAATATTTCACTAGCAGAACTCTTCTTTTTGGGTTACATGGGGTAACAATTAGCAATAATTATCTGTATGGCACCAAATATCACTGACGTTGGTGACAATGGTTGGATTGACTAAATTATCATCTCACCAACGAGCACCTTAATCCTTTAAGGACACAGGCTAGTTTGTATGTTAATGTTTGGATTTTTTTCATATTTTCCTTCCCCACTTTCCAAAATTCATAACTTTTTTATTTCTCTGTCTACATAGCTAAGTGAGGGCTTATTCTGTGCGTGTCAAGTTATACTTTCATTTGGCACCATTTTGGGTACATATAATGTTTTGATAAGTTTTTAGTAACTTAAAGGGGTTGTCCAGGCTAAATTAAGAATTAACCCCTAATCTAAACCACCTCCTCGTGCCTAACTTCTAATTTACTACAATTAAAAAAAATCTATAATTACCCATATCCCTGGAGCGGTTATGTGACCGCTCTAGGGACACTTTTTGATAATCTGGTAATGTTTTGTTACAAAACAGAACGTCACCATTACTTTTTTCCCTCTCCTATCCCCATCAATACTTACCAAGCTTTCATTGGTCCAAGACGGCTTCTCGCCTCTTCCTCTCTGTTAGTAGTGAGCGGAATTGGTTAGCTAGGGAGAAGGATGGAGGGGAGGGGCTAGTAATTGGCGGGATCACTATGCTATGGAGACTGGGAGGGGGGTGTAGGAGTAAGAGAGGAGGGGGGCTGAGTGAGAAGGAACTAGTGTAGAAGCTACACAGGAAGCTGCACAGCAGGAAACTACAGCATGTAAACAAAAACAGAGGATGCAGCAGCAACCAGAGACACCCAGAAATCACTCCAAACACTGCTAAAGGTATAAGAGTGTACTCATTAACCCATTCTGAACAAGAAAGTGCAGTAGACATGATATGTATAGAGTTCCACCCATTCAGAAGTTTTTCTGATACTTATCTAATAATGGTACTTATCTAATAATGTTTATTTCTCTTCAGTTACAGTAGAACTACAACCTCACTACAACTACACAACCTCACACTTTGGCATTAGTTTGCACATTTAGGGAGGTGCGTTTTAGGGCCTCAATATTGTAGGGTCAGGGTCAGTGGTGTAACTAAAATCTTGTGGGCCCTGGTGCAATCCTTTGTCCCCTACTTTATCTCTACAGTAAATTCTTGATAGTGATGGTTACCGTGCTAAGGAGTTCTGGGCCCTCTGCATCCTGGAGTTCTGCATCCTCTCAAGTTACACCTCTGGTCAGGGTCCAGTCGGAGTCATATGCTGGTTAGGGCATTGCCCCGAGTTAGGCTTTAGAGTCAGTGTCTAGTCCAATTAGGGTCATCTAGGGATGTTACTTTTCCCTGGCCTTTCCCTGAACCATCGTATCACACATTTGCAGTATCTATACGGTAAGCCCTTGATTTTATTACTCTTTATATGGTCGGCCGCCATGCCCCTATATTTTCCTGTGTCTTGGAGTGGTATACAGTGGATCCCTTGGGATTTCCAGGACATTCTCCTATTTGGTTGTGTTTTGATATATTTATTAAATGTTTTATTGCTTATTATTTGTATTTACATTATTAGGAGATAATCTACATATCATATATTCTTTGTCGTCTACAACTACAACTCTCAGCAGGTTCTGACAACTACAAAACGTTATAAATCAGATCTGGCAGATCTACAGTGTATGAATAAAAAAACACATCCACAGCTGAAGCCGCTAGAAGATAAACTACAGTAAATACGGCTGTAAGATGCAGAGTTCTTGAAAACCTTATTATGTAAAAGGGACATAACTGGATCTTCATTTCCCGGCAGATAAATATTCTGTCACATGGCTCCGTTCCCCTTTGCTCCAATAATCTGTGTAGTTTTGGCAACAGCATAGAAATCATATTACACAAATCCAAATCTTGCTGGTTTAGAAGGAATGTCTGACATTTTGTCTAATGGGAGTCAGTTTAGATAATGTTATAAGTGACCCCTTCACCAGCAGAATAGAGCTCAAGAGAACTGGAGTTAAGGTAAAGAATCTCTGCCCCGGCTGCGTCCTGCAGATGGAAAAATGCAAAAAGCATTGTCTCAAAAGTGAATGTGACATGGGTTATAAACAGATCAGGAATGTACACCACACACAGGAATTTCTATATTACATTCTGCTGCTGCTTTATTTGTTTTCTGGCTTCAATTTCTTCGTAACACACAACAAATATTAGATGAAGCATCCTGTCTGACACTTCCCAGTGGATCCCCGGCTTCGATTTACCTACCATACCAATACATAGCTAAACTGAACATCTCTGAATTCAACCCCATATTAGGCACATTCTAGTCAAATTTCAGGCAAAACCGCATTTTAAGCACTTTTAGGTTTAGAATATATTTTAGAACTAGATACACCAATAGGTGGAATACATTTATACCAGACAGTCTAAAGATGCACCAGATTTATCATGTAGCATCAGTCACTCTGATAAATCTGGTGCATTTTCAGACTACCTATCTCACGTTGTTATGAGGAGGAGCGGAGCCTCTGCAATGCTGTGTGGAGGCAGTCAGCTCTCTCCTTCCTGCGCTCCCAAGTTCCTCGATTCCGGGTCTCAGGAGGCAGACCGGAAACCTCTGAAACGTAGTGCAGGGGTTGCTGGTCTCCTCCTGAGCCGAACGGGGGACTTCCAGTTTCTGCCTAGTGGCGGGCTGGAGCCGATTTAAGGAGGCAACAAATAGATGAAAGGAAAACCGTCAGCTCTCTGAAGATAATTAAAATATAACTTTTAATTTAAATAAGTAAAAATATTACATAGCAAAAAAAAGTGACAGAGATGTAGGTGTCTCGAAACGCGTCAGTAGCGTGTTTTATCGGGGGTTTTTTCCTGTCATTTTTTTCTTTTTGTCACTTTTTTGCTATGTAATATTTTTACTTATTTAAATTAAAAGTTATATTTTAATTATCTTCGGAGAGCTGCCAGTTTTCCTTTCATCTATTTGTTACATCATTCTACTCTCCTAAGTCCAGAGTATCCGTGCAACCCGAAGATTCAACGCCTGGGAACCAACATTATAGGAGGTGAGCCTCAGTGTATTTTTTTCTACCTATATTTCACGATTTAAAGAGGACCTTTCATCAGATTGGGCACAGGCAGTTTTATATACTGCTGGAAAGCTAACAGTGCGTTGAATTCAGTGCACTGTCGGCTTTCCCGATCTGTGTCCCAGTAAAGCGCTATCGGTCCCGGTACCATAGCACTTTATAGTCAGAAGGACCTTTCTGACAGTTAGCCAGGCACGCCCTTCTGCCCAGCAGCTCCTATCGCGCTGTACAGTGTGAGCGGGGAGGAACTCCCCCCTCCCGCTCCTGATAATACTCATCTATGGATGAGCTGTGTGAGCAGAGGGAGGGGGCGTTCCTCCTCGCTCCACAGTACAGCGCGATAGGCCCTGCTGGGCAGAAGGGCGTCCCTGGCTAAGTGTCAGAAACGCCCTTCTGACTGTAAAGCGCTACGGTACCGGGACCGATAGCGCTTTACACCGGGCACAGATCGGGAAAGCCTACAGTGCGCTGAATTCAGCTTTCCAGCAGCATATAGAACTGCCTGTGCCCAATCTGATGAAAGGTCCTCTTTAAGGAGGGCTCTGGCTCCAGACCTCCACTGGCTATTCAGTTGTACTCTCTCATCCTTGTAGTAAGCGTTACTCCGGTTCTGATTGCTTGTGGATTTGACCCTTTGCCTTGACCTTTGACCTTGTCTCTGCCTCCTGATTTCGTACTGTGCCTGTTCCTGTTAATAACCTTGGCTTGCCTCTAGACTCCTGCTCCCTGAATTCTGCATTGTACATCACTACTGCTCCTGTTACCGCCTCAGCCTGCATGACGTTCCATTTGGATTTCCCTTTGTACTGTGTTACCCTCTTGCTGACAACCCGAACCGTACCACTACGCTTTACTCTCTGCCGCCACCTGCTGACCACCTATCTCAGCCTTCTGTGTAATGACTGATGAATGGTAACACCCAGTTGGCAATTTACTTACTAATTTCCAGGAGGAATTACAGAGAAAAGGCACAGTACAGAATTATATGAAAAAAAAAATCCAGAATGATTTTATGTGGCATACAAGTAGCTACTGCAACAGATATTTCAGATGATAGGTCCTCTTTAACATAACAAGGAATCTGAGATAATTAATACAAAGAATACAAAATATGACTGTAAATCTATGTAGATAAAGATAGAAGATTTCATGAAGCTCGGGTACCTCATTGTCATTCGACCACGGACGCCATGTCTGTGTCATACCAATGCAGGACAGTAATGATGACAGTACCCAGGCTAAGCACTAGAATTACTGTCCCATTTGATGGGGCATCTTTTCCGGCTTCACTCCTAGTACAGTTACAAGATAATTGTTTCACAATTGTTTCAGTGTGTAAAATGACATTCATGTGGAGGTCTGAGAAAAAGACATCATTATCTAAGGCAGCCATGGATGAGAGAAATTCTGGAGCAGTGCCTAAGACAATGTTTTCCATTTCCATCAACAAAACATTGACTGTTATAGATTCTTCTGAAAGAATGTTGTCACATACCAGTATTCCCGACCCTTATATACTCCATCAGACTGCATAGTGGAGCGCTTCTGTATTTATGGCATGATCATATAACACAGTCCCATAACCTGGAATTGTAATAAGAGCACTTACGTAAACCTCTTGGTCTATAAATCCAATCACTTTTATAACATTAGGACCTGTCAAAATTACGTCTGCCATGAACCTGCCTCTTATTGTATTCAATGGAAGGCAGAGATCGAAGCAGTACACTGAAAAACTAAGATTCCTGCTCCATCTTGCCATTTCTTTGGTGATTCAGCAGTAGGACCCGCTCAAGCCAATGCATTCAATGGCCGAAGGGGCAGAAAGTGGAGAGAAATCTGCAGTGGAAGTCTGCTTCAAATTCCTGTTCACTTTCCAACATGTGAACATGGTCTTAGTGCCATAGCGAACATATAGATCTGCCCCTAACATTAAGATTAACATGTCACGATATGTATTAATTGAAGGCAGAAATGGTTGCGCCAGCAAATGTGGCCTTCTGCAGGCAAAAAAAATATGTCACTTACAGTCCCTACATTGTATAAGTGGTTTAGAAGTGCTTTTGGTCATGGTAGACTCTCTTAATGTGGAGCAGCAAATCTGCCATCTGTTTTATTAAAGGGATTCTACCATTTAAACTCTTTTTTTTCTAGTTGACACGTCAGTATAACCTTAAGAAAGACTATTCGTCTCCTACCTTTATAATTCGTCTCCGGCCCGCCATTCAGTGAAAAATCCGTTTTTTGTCGGTATGCAAATGAGTTATCTCGCAGCACTGGGGGCGGGCCCCAGTGCTCAAACAGCACTGGGGGCGTCCCCAATGCTGTGAGAGAACTCTCTCCAGCGATGCCTCCATCTTCTTCAGCAACTGCCTTTTCTCTCTTCTTCCGGCTGGGGTCAGACTTGTGCACCAGTGCAGTCGGCTCTGCCATCGGGACGCAGGCAAGAGCCTACGTATGACATAGTTTATTTTGACCTGAAAACAATGGTCTCTTAGTGTAATGTATGAATGTGCTGGTCCTCCAAGCAAAAGATAATCTTTATAGTTATCTTTGCTGTGGCTAATTTTAGGAGGGTCCTGAAGGTGGGCTTCCCTCCATACAAGACTCCACTGCAGATTCCACCTACAATCGTGCTGAGAGGAAAGTTATGAACACAAGACTATTCTCTCCACCAGTTTCAGTATAAAATTGGCAGAAACTCGAAGGACACCCAACTAACCCCATTACAGTCTATGAGGTCTGCAGGTATCAGTGGGTAACAGCTTTCTTTAGCCGACAGGCTCTCTGTTATTTGGGTCTGTCCCCATTTGGACCCAAATAACAGAGACTTGAATGCTAGTGAGAACCATGCGGAACTTAGAATGACCTAATAGGGTATTGAAACTAATTTTCTACATGAAGCTGGTGGAGCAGGACAACCTGTCTTCTCAACTGCTCCACTATCTTCTGTATTAGTGCAGTCATGGTCATTGCCTCAGAAATTCCGCTCACACTGAGATATAGGCTTAAAGGGGCTCTATCACTGGGAAAAGTCATGTTTAGCTAATCACATGCTTGCATAGGCTTTAGAAATGCTACTTCACACCTACCTTTAGTATGTAGATTGCCTCAGTGGTTTCTGAATAAGTCCGTTTTTAGTCATATAATGGGAAAAAGAAGCAACATGCCCTTTCTTCCCGCGGATTCTGTGGCTGACACAGCCACGGCGTCCGCGGTGCGATACTGACTCACGATTAGGCCCATTCATTCGGGTCTAATCAGGAGCGGGATGCCGCGACGGGATGCTGATGCACTGCATTGGCATCCCGTTGCGGCTAGCCATGCTGAAAAGTCACACGGCGGAAAAGGTTTCCACTGTGTGAACATGCCCTAAGGCTTTATGTCTGATCACTCCAGTCTTATTACATGACCTTGGAGGGTGAACAACAAATACTTTACAAATGTTAAAACTTGGCAGTTCTGTTTTCCATATAAGTGACAAGAACTTTATGACAGGACCCAATGAGGTGTTCACTGTACGTGCGAGTGTCTACATTCAATTGGACAATTTCCTTACCCAGCAAGAAATGGCCAGGTGGGAATAAGCTGATGGCTACACATGGTATATACTTCATATGCACATGACAATGGTTAATATAATATAAAAGGTCTACTGAAAACAAGCTCTGCATTATGTATAACAATAATTTGTCTTGTATTCTGATATTTTAAGTGACGTGATCAACTTTACAATTTTCTGTCAGCTTCCACTTGGATAATGACCTGTCTCAGTGGTATTCTTAGTTAAACATACTTATTCTTACAAGGTTTTGGCATCCATCTTTAGGCAGATTTTACTGCACCCTCAAGGAAAAATGAGAACTGCACATTCGAGGAAGAAAAAAAAAAAAGACACATTTCTGAAAAATATTCGTTTTCCATACTTGTATGTGTCTGTTGTATGAGTTTTCCTTGGTGGCAGAGAACAAAATGCTCTTCTGTGAGAAAGGTTCTCCTTTAGCAGACACAGTGTCTGTACAGGGAGTTCCTGTCCCTGGCCCAAACCCACAGGCCCTCGACACTGAAGGACGAGATTGACCACCTCACACTCTCTCCTTTGCTTCCAGTTCTGTTTTGCAGCTCTCTTTGGAGAAATGTGCACAAAGGGACAAGAAACTGACTAAGTGTGTGCCGAGTTTTGGAATGTAGCTGCTGTTGATGTGTGTGACTTGAGCCAAATTCCACCCTTGATTCAAAGTCAGGTTGATATTGTGGTTATTATATATCAGACCTGCACTGTGACTGGCAATCCTGTTTCTGGAAAGATGCCACATCTACTGAGGTGGAAGAATACTGGGCTGTTTATGTGAACCATACATTTAGCTGAGGACATGCTAACTTATTGCTTAAATCACAGTCGGTCAGCCACAAGCTGGAAAGCCCTTGATAAAATTATGTTTACAATATTTATGTACGACATATAATAGATAAAATACATGGTAAAAATAAGTCCTTGTGTTGTCCTGTTATGATAAGTTTTCAAATATTTTATTCAGTCACTTCTTAAAGGGGTATTCCAATCATCAATTATGGCTCTGGGCAGGGTAGCTTTAACCATAGGGCCAGAGTTGCAGCTGCACCATGCCCTATGGTTATGGGGGTCCCCTCAGCCGCCTCGAACGAGCGGGACAGTCCCACATTTCAAGTACTATGCTGCTGTTCCGGGCGGCAGGCAGTGATTTCATCTCTATCTGTGTACTTACTTGCAATTACTGCAACCTAGATGGAGGAGATTGGAGGATGTGAGTTGTAGTAGTGGATGATATACCAACTGCTAGATAAGTACACTCCACCGAGCACCCCAGACCCACTCCAGGGCTGGACACCATTAAGGAGGGTCCTGCAGCACCACCGGATGGTAGTGGTAGTAGTTCTCCTGTGGTGCTTCCAAATGGAGAGGGGCCTCTCGAGCTTAAGCAGCCACAAAAAAAAGGCCGTGGGCATGTGCAGTCAGCTCTGCCCGAGACCCGATGGCAGAGCTGATTGCACATGCATAGAAGTTTGACCCCCAGTGCCGGAAGAAGATGCAGAGAGAGGACGTTCCTGAAGAAAATGGAGGCGGCGCTGGAGATTTCTCTCGCAGCATTGGGGACGCCCCCAGTGCTGTTTGAGCACCGGGGACCGCGCCCATTGCAGTGAGAGAACTCATTTGCATTCCAAAGAAAAACTGGATTTCTACCGAATGGCGATGCGGCGAAGACATCTAAAGGTAGGAGAAGAATAGCCTTTCTTAAGGCTATTCCTACATGTTAGGGACAAAAAATGTCATTTTAATGATTGAATCCCTTTAAGTCTGCTACATCTATACCTAAAGCGGGGGCACAAATAGACAATCAGGATACTTCCTATAGCTATAAGGACTAGTGACATGATCCATCTCATTGGAGATGTTATTTAAGGTCAGGGAGGTCTGATCTTAGTATTGGACTTGCACTAATGGTAATTGTAGAGCTAAGGTTGGTTGTGTCACTGACATTTATGGCGTATTGCTTCAACTGTGGCTGAAAAGGCATTTTTGGGATAATAACACTTCAGACAGAAGGCTTTTAAAGCTCAGCTATCATCCGCAGATCAAGCTGTAGCAAGGCACATCATTTCTGGCAGGTAAATAAATGTGCAGCTCTAAATAACAATCTCAGTGGAAGTAAACAGAGGAATAGACAAGACCATACATTCTACAAAACCGAGAGAAGATAAAAAGCAGCTATATACTATCCAATTTGGGCCTGATGTGATGATCGGACAAAGCGTCCAGCCACATATGGGGAGATATTAATAGACTCTGATAGCTTATATCAGAGTCTATTAATATCACACAGAGAAATTCTCCAATGTCTAGTAAATAATTGATATTGCAAAAAGGAACTGGGCAACTATCACATGGATGCCATTCATTAAAATGGGTGAAATGTAATATTATGTTCGCCATTAGTGAATGAGAAGTTCAGCATTAGTATATGGATGAAAGTCATTTCACCTAGAACAATGGATCTCCAGAGGTTGCTGGAAACCTAATCCGCATAAAAAAGCGGTTAACTAAGGAAACCTGCAGACCCCATAGACTATAATAGGGTCCTTGTGGTTTCTGCAAACAAAATGCGGAGAGAAAAGTATTGCTTGCAGGACTTTTCTCTCTGCATTTTTCATGCGGAGAGGGGAATCTGCCGCAGAGTCCGCGGCGTGAACACTCCCTCCCGAGTAGGCCCATTCATTTGGGCCTAATCCAGAGTTATTCATTTTATTTTCTGTAGGATTATGTTCCACATTTACTGAATTGCCTGCTTATATGTGAATACACAAAAGACGTGAGTATTATAGATAAGAATAGCTGTGTACAGCTGCCATGCACAGATTGAGTGACTTGGTGACTGCACAGAGATTGCTCTGCTCTCTGGCATGTGTGATGTATTTGAAGTTGCAGCACCCATTTAGATCCCTTTTCTCTTATCTGTGCCATTCCTTCGTCTTGCTAATTGACACATACTCTGAAATGTCAGAACATACTCCTAGCTGTGGTCTGTCGACGAAATGACAAACACCAGGCTACTTCAAAGCTGGAAGTAAGAAGATAAAGCGACCAGATTGATTAGCATGAAGAGCAGAGAAGATGTGTTTAGTGTGAAAGGTGCAAAGTTCTATAACAGCACCTGCTGCATTGAGATGTGACCAGGCCATTTGTCTTAAAAGACTTTGAATAGATAGAGACAAGAATCAATGACCCTCTTAAGTTCCAGAAACAGCAGGGGACATTAGAGAACAAAGATTAACCCTGAGTATGGAGCTGTATTTTGTCAGAGTGCCATGGCTATGTGATAAGCCAGTATATATACATTGCCAGACAAACTGGCAGGTGCTAACCAGTGGTGTAACTGGAAGTTCCTGGGCCCTGATGCAAAATCTGTAAAGGGGCCCATACTTCACATGTGCTATCTATAAAACTGGTGCCTTCTTATATTATAGTGAGAACTTTGGGCCCCCCACAGGCTCCAGGGCCTGATAACAATTGCCACCTTTGTATCCCCTATAGCAACAACGGCCTGGTGCTAAACAATACACACAATATGCCACAATGACATTGCATGCAAAGTCAAAGTCAGACATACATATACATGATGCCTATATAATATGACAGATATTGACAATCATGCCATGTCAGCATACTAAGTAGAAGCTAAGCCATACACTTTAAGGCCATGTTCAGTAGATTTGTAGCAGGTTTTCTCTGTGGATTAACCCTGTGAGAAAGTACATTACATTTCAATCTATATATAAGAAGTTGATCTAAGGCTTTGTTCACATCTGCACACGAATTTCCCAAGTGCCCCCCCTCCCCCCCCCAATAGAAACCTAATCCACATAAAAAAGCTGTTACCTTTGGAAACCCAAGGACCCAAAAATTTTTTCATGTGGAGAGGGAAACGGAATCCTATATGAAGACTGGGCGCAGATGTGAACCTTGCTTCTTGCTGGTCATATCCATATTGTATACACGCATACTTGGCTTGGCAGAGCGTTTATGTACTCTGAAGGAGAAGGGGGGTAAAAACTTAAAAGCTTATTTCTGTAACAACAAAAGGATTGACCTGTTGAAATCCAACGGTCTGATCCTTATCTCATCAGGCCCCAATAGATATAGGTCAGCCAGTCCCAATATTGGTAGATTCGGCCAACAATCTTTAAATATGTATGGCCAAATTAAGGTCCACATCTAACTTATGTGTGGAGCAAAAAAGTTAGTCCAACTTTGACATTGCATCTTTTCTTAAAGAAAGAGGGCAACAGAAACATTTCTAGAGTTGGTTCTAAGGAAAACACAATCATGACAGCATATGGGTAGGCTGGGTGTCAAGGACCCCTATTTCCCTAATAGTGGGCCCAAGAGTTTGCTATCTATTGTATACTTTCAGAAATGCTAGTAAACCATATTCCATAGTGTACACTGCTATACAAAGATCTACTGCATTGTATGAAAGTGTTAGTCACCTAAATCTGGATTTCATCTTCCTCTACAGCTTTCCTAAAATATTAGACTTATTCATTCTTTGACCTACATAAGAACTCTTCCCATCATAGCACAGTTATAGCCAGAATCGTAGCATATACTGTACGTACTCCCATAGAACCCCCATTGTGGGGAATATCAGGGATGTATATGGCCATGGGAACAATATTTCCTGTAAAAAATGAATCCCCTGGTGACCATGGATATTAATTAAACTGATTTATTGCACAAATTCTTATCATTGTAAGTTTAGATTCATTGTACATTCTTTATCAGTCTCTAAGGAATTTAGCGATTTATGTTTGAAACCCTGGTCATAGACTTCAGCCTTATACAACATAGGAAATATAACAGTCATATGAAATACTTGTGTACTGAGGTCTCAGTTCATGTAAGTTTACCTTTTGAAAGCAGAATATGAGCTAAACTTCCTCCGGATTATGGAAATGATCCATATACACATAAGGATTGACAGTGTTATTTGTATTTCATCATGAAGCCAATGCTACACATCGCACTTAGTACTGAACATCATGGGTCCATAGGATCATAGAAGATGATTCCAGCGCTGCAGACATTTCAGTAAACCACAAGCAGAAAATGTATGGCTGTACGCTTCAGGACCCAGAATCTCTTCTATGATTTTATAATAGTGTTATTATTTTTGGCAATAACAACATGGTCTGTGTCCAGTAGCCTTCTTTGACCTTGTAGACCAAAATCAACAACACAGAACATGGTTCTTTCCTTTTCAATGCCATTTATCATCTGAAATTGCTGAAATACGGTCAACGCAGAATTAGTTTTGATAAAAAATGTTAGTATGTCTGGCAATACCCACAAGGTCTGTGTCCAGTAGGCTTCTCTCAACCTCATGGTCACTTCAGTTTTTACTAAAATCAACATCTGAAACTGCCGAACTTATGGTAGATCCGGAGTACGATCAATCTCCTGGTTAGTCTTACGTCATGTTACTGGTACTGATATACTAAACTTAAAGGGATTCTGTCATTAGAATCCCTTTTTTAACTAAGAACATCTCGGAATAGCCTTAAGAAAGACTATTCTTCACATACATTTCTTTTTCTGATCCGTGCCGCCGTTCCTGAGAAATTTCGTATTGTAAATGAGTTTTCAGACAGCACTGGGGGCGTTCGCCTGCGCTCAAACAGCACTGGCAATGTTCCCAGTACTGTCTGAAAACTCTCCAATGACGCCTCTGTCTTCTTCTGCCAACCACCTCTTTGCCACATTACCAGCCATCTTCATCCAAAAACACAGACTGCGCATGTCCGTCAGCCATTTTCCTGTGGTCTCTTACACGAGCGACCATTTGGTCACAGGAAAATGGCCAACGGATATGCACAGTCGGCGCTTTTGGATGAAGATGCAGCCAGTGATGCGGCAAAGGGGCGGCCAGCAGAAGAAGATAGGCGTCGCTGGAGAGTTTTCAGACAGTATAGGGGACGCCCCCAGTGCTGTCTGAAAACACATTTACATATAGAAGAAATAAGAAATTTCTCAGAAACGACGGCACGGATCAGAAAAAGAATGGTAAGAGAAGAATAGGCTTTCTTAAGGCTATTCCGACGTGTACTTAGTTAAAAAAAGGAATTCTAATGATAGAATCCCTGTTAAGTAAATGTGCACAAAATGGAACACAAAATTCTGTCTTCATAGAGACATGTCAGGAGATATATACAGTAATAGTTGGGGTCTGAGTATTGCAGTGCTCCTCTTAGCTCCTGGCTCCCATGATACTCAATAGACTTTATTCAGTGGAAAGATCATTGTAGTCTATGGCTTCCATGTACAGTAAAACACTGTTGGCATGAAGCCATGTGGAATCAAAAAGTTGTAGCACAAAAAGATGCAATAGAGAACCTTCAGAGTAGATATCTCTGAACATCCATTAAATGTAGACTTGACGCAGAGCTGAAGTTCTGTGTATGGACATCTTTGCTCACATTCAATGTATATTGTTGTAGATCCAGTATGTGTGTTGTCCCCTTCATGTCTCTTGCTGCTTCATCCAGGCACTAATATCACCCTTAAGATCACATTTTTCTTTACCTTATCTTCTCCATTGGAATTTGTTTGCTGTGTGATCACAGTCAATGTTCCACCAGACCCTTCTTAGAGCACTTGTCTACAGGAAACAAAGTGACTTCTGGTTTATTTCCTAGAATAGTTTGCTGCTTAACTGAAAGATAAGAATTTACTGGAAACGTATTAGATTATTTTTTTCATTTTTCTATCTAGTTTCAACTATTGTAGATTTGTTTCTGTATTTGGCTTCCACTTCCAAAGATTTCTGCATTTTCATCAACATTTAGTTATTGCTCTGCTAACAACGTTATTATAGACCTCTATGAATACATTATCGGATTCAGAATATATGGATCGCTACACCTGGGATTAAAGCATAAAAAGTACCAGAATGTCCCCTCCTTATTATGCTCCCTCTTTATTATTTCCATTCATGTAGCAATAACAATTTTGTTTAGGGTTGTTGTCTAGCCTTCTGCATCTATTATGGCAAATCTTTGATGAGGGAAGCAAAAATTTTATGTATAACGAAGCAGATTTACCCTTACAAAGTTCTGGAAATTTAGGTGACAGCCTCTATAGGAGATGCAATAGTGATAAATTTATGATCGATAGGGGGCGAAACCTGGCCCCCAGACCAATCATCTGTACAGAGCCACTTCTGGCGCCAGTCCTGTAAATAATAATGGTCCGGAAGCAAAAATATCCATCCACTGTGTAGTGGCCAGGTGCCTTCACTACAACTCTGCTTCCACTGGCTTCAATGCGAGCTGCGGTGAAGGTTGCTATAATGTAGACTGAGCTTTATGCGTTCGGCCCTGTACTGTGTATTGGACGGGCGATATAAGCAGGTCTGTACACCTAATCGGTCAGGGGGCCAGGTGTGACCTCCTCAGTGACCGACTGCTCCACCCTAAGTGTGAGAAGTAGCGCTATCGGTGATCCTTCCTCCCAACCGCGCTCAGGCTGTACAATCAACACCAGGCTAAGCAGAGATCATATGAGAACCATCCACCACGTAATAGCAGGTCCGCACTCCTTAGGCTTGGTAAAAATTAACTTTTAATCTGCCATTTTAAAACTTACATAACACAAACAAAACGTGAAAAAAGTTCAGAAAAAAGACATAGTGTTTTAAAAACGCCAACGCGTTTCGAGGCTTTGCAGTCTCTTAGTCATGGCCATGACTAAGAGACTGCAAAGCCTCGAAACGCGTTGGCGTTTTTAAAACACTATGTCTTTTTTCTGAACTTTTTTCACGTTTTGTTTGTGTTATGTAAGTTTTAAAATGGCAGATTAAAAGTTAATTTTTACCAAGCCTAAGGAGTGCGGACCTGCTATTACGTGGTGGATGGTTCTCATATGAAAGTTGCCTCATTCAGTCCAGGGGTTAAAGGCCGTGCACCCAAGGGAACATTGGACAAATACTTACATGGTGAGGTCGAAACTTTTTTTCTTCTTTTAAGCAGAGATCACTCCGCACAGAGAACTAAATGATCCTGAAATCTTTGATATGCCTACTACTATCTTCTCTCTTATATTTTTTATCTTTCTATCAGCTTTTTTATATGTTGGTTTTCTTGTATTATTATTGTATTATCTATGCTGCTGTAACACACTGAATTTCCCCATGGTGGGACTAATAGAGGATTATTTTATCTTATCTTATCTATTGATACATTTATGGTCTATCCTGAGAATAGGCCATAAAAATAAGCCTACATAACCCCTTTAAAATGCATGTTTTCAACAAAGTCCTAATGCCAGGAAAACACCATACCAGGAGCACACTACACAATAGCACAAAAGTGCCTACAACAAAAATACTGTAAATAGGCTTTACTGTAATTTATTATAGACCTTAATGTAAGCTTGTTGGCCCAGACAGGCAGGGTCCTTTCTCCCTCTGTACTTGTTTTTGTACATAGGTGAACCCTTTTCATAAGGACAGTACCATGGAATTAATGGCGCTCTAAAATTAACAATAAAAATATCTGGAGGCAGCATTTTGATAAAAAAAAGCTACTGAAGAGCCAACAAAAACACAGTGAAAAACATTGCAAAACACTGTGAGCGAATCCAGCTTAAAATAAGTAGGCAAGATTAGAGTTGAATATATTAAGATACCTTCATTATAGTATTGTTAAGGATGTCACCACTAGTTACTAGGCTAAAATGATTTCATTGCAGATTGTCAGCGCTGTACATCACTGAGTAAGGGTCCATTCACAATGAGTTTTTTGGTGAGGAAAAAATCCGCTTTAGGAATTAGGAAATGTTTTTTTTTTTTTACTACAGCACAGTGTATGGACCTTGAAAAAACCGCTAGAGGTATTTCCATGTGGTTTTTGCAAATTACGCGCCAAAATCCGTGCACAAATTTGCAATGTAGATTTTCCACCTCCCATTGCCTGCGTTGGAGTCCGCCTGAAGGAAACTTTTTTTTCCCGCTAGCAGAACCCATAGAACTCTATGGGGAGTCATTTTTTCCACATGGATTCTGACACGGATTCAACACCAAAATCCTCGCCAAAAAACTCTGTGTGAATGGACCCTTCGGGTCCTTGGAAACATACAGCAGTCACATAAAACAGGACCAGTCAGCTATAAACAGGAGACTCTAGATCAGTGGTTCTTAACCTTGTTTCATATGCACATTCACCGAACCCTTCTTTAGTGATAAATTAAATATGATTTATTTCCAAATTCAAGACATAAGTGTATGGTTTTTTACTGGTACACAAAATGAACCGTGCATATGGTCTAGGGTTCGATCGAACCCTGGTTAAGAACCACTGCTCTAGATATATTCATGATATCAGTGGCTCATACGGCACGAATTAGAATCTGAAAGTTGGATTCAAAAGATGAAGTATCGTAAGTATGGCAAGAAAAGTCTTGGGAGTGGTAGATGGATATATTGCTAGCGAGACAGATTATATATTGATTTAATAAGGTCAGCAGGATACTATTCTAAAAGAGGCATAAACCAATGACAGAAACATAATATCTCACCTTTACAACACATGTGGCCTCATCTTGTCCTGGGCAGTGGTTCACAACAAAAATGACCTGTACCAGAATTTGAAAAGAGGGGCAAAAAATTAATAAGGGAAACAGAGAAGCTATATTATAAGGAGGAAATCAATTTTATTTCGCCTTGGAAAAGACCGCTAAGGGTATGTTCACAAATATTTCATACAGATCTGCCAGAAGCATCCTTAGCCTTAATGTAAAATATGTTCTAGGTTCCGCAACTATAATGTATCGTTTATAGTACTGCTTCTCCTCATATAGAGAAGAGACAGTTTATAAGCTCCCTATAAAGCCTCATGTGCACTGGTGCAATTCTGCTCCCCCTCAAGTTACACCCCTGAGATCTGCCATGAGAATCGGTAGCACGCTGCTTATAGACACTGATTTTTTAACATGGCACAAACAGAAAGCTACAATTTTTTTTCAGTGCATGTGGACAAGGTTACGAAATCCCTATAGACGCCATTGTATGTAAGCTGCCATTGGATGTATTTCAGCACAATATCTGGACTTAACCATTACCCAATGTATCCATGTAGTACATTGCTTACTGCAGAATTTATTATAGAGAGTAAACAGCAGGTGTTACTATCACCTGTTCATGTATTCAGAGACCATATTGCTTCAGGCATACATTTAGATCAAGTTGCTATGCAACTTACTGCCAAAAAATATACTGAAAAAAAGAAAAATATATCATGATAAATATCTGTCAGCTTATTTGTACAATTATGTGGAAAGTGGATTAGATATTCTAAATACTATACATCATATGATGCTCGCTGTGCTGCTGATCAGTTTGGCGGTTTTATTTTTAATATCCATCCATCCATTCTTACGATATTTACATATAATCTTCCATATATCTTTTGAACAGGAGGACGAATATTATCAATAAAACCACCAAATCAGGAGCACAACGAGCATATGATGTATGGTATTTAGTATTTTGTTCTTGGTGACAGATCCTCTTCTATCATGCTGAACACTGTTGTGTTCTATACATTTACCAAACTAAGGCCTCATGCACACAACTGTAGATTTTATCAGCAAAACTATGGACTCATTCATTTCTATGAGTCGCACACACAGTCGGTGTATGTCTGGGCCATTGTGACGAGACACAAAATATATAGTGCAGGTCCTATACCTGTCATCCATATTTGCAACTCGGTCCATTCATTTCCATGTATGGGTCAATGAAAACCAGGTATAACACACAGGTACCAATCTACGTATTATCCATGCCGTTTTTACTGTCCTGTGTACTGCATGAGGCCCAAGGCGAGTACTGTCCCACCAAAGACACAGGGAATCTTTAAGTGGACCAGGTTTTAAAATGACAACATGGACTAGCTATAATGGGATCTATGAGAGCTAGCTACTGATGCTAGGGGTTATTTTTTTGGAACTATTTCACAAAGTACTGGTGTTTATAAATAATGTGTTAGGGAATTGCTAGATGACAATTCCCCAGTAGCTGCTGGAGAACCCTGGAGGAAGGGGCACAAGAGACAGTGAGCCCTAAGCTGAAGCCCCCTACTGTCCCTTCCTCTTGCCAGGCCCTATCCTATGTAATAGGCGGTAACTTGGAGACGATCCCTTCCTATATATGTAACACACAAAACGCAGACAAGACAAACAACAACAAAGGGAGGTCAGCTAGCCAGGGTGCAGTAATAGTCGAGCAATGCAGTACCAAATCGAAGTCCAAAAGAATAGTCAATAGAAAAAGCCAAGGTCAAGATTAAGAATACAAGTAAAATAACAGCAAGAGAAAGCCAGCAAGCACGAGGCAATAACAGGCACCAGTGTGAATGTGAGCCAAGACTAAATGGGGAGGATGAACCCTCCCTGGACCTGACAGGAAGACAGGCTGTCAATCACAAGGCAAGACCAAATTTAACTACTTAAAGAGGACCTTTCACCACTTTTGGGCACAGGCAGTGTTATATACTGCCAGAAAGCTGACAGTGCGCTGAATTCAGCGCACTGTCGGCTTTCCCGATCTGTGCCCGGTGTGAAGAGCTTACGGCCCGGTACCGTAGCTCTTCTATGGTCAGAAGGGCGTTTCTGACCATTAGCCAGGAACGTCCTTCTGCCTCGCGGCGCCAATCACGCTGTGCTGTGGAGCCGGGAGGAACTCCCCCCTCCCTCTGCTCACACAGCTTGTCCGTAGACGAGCATTATCAGGAGAGGGAGGGGGCGTTCCTCCCCGCTCCACAGCACAGCGCGATTGGCGCCGCGAGGCAGAAGGACGTTCCTGGCTAATGGTCAGAAACACCCTTCTGACTGTAAAGCGCTACGGTACCGGGACCGATAGCGCTTTACACCAGGCACGGATCGGGAAAGCCGACAGTGCGCTGAATTCAGCGCACTGTCAGCTTTCTGGCAGTATATAACACTGCATGTGCCCAGATATGGTGAAAGGTCCTCTTTAATGGACAGAGGACGGGTGTGGTGCAAATTAAATTAAAGAACTAGAGCCGTGTTCACACAGTGCAACCAAAAACTCTAAGCAAGGAACTAAACTGCACACGCCTCCTGCACCGCCGCATGCGAGTAGAGGGTGGCGCAGTGACCTGAACAGGCAGAGATGTTAAATAATGCACAAACCACAAGTATATTATATGGGTTTTAAGACTATTAAAGTAAAAATGCACAGACTCTATTCTGCTGGTGGGTTTCTTAGTTGACCAAGCTGTACCAGCCCAAAAATATTCTGTAGCAGAGCAAGACAGTTCACCAAACGGACACCTTCCCCGTGTGCGGTGGCTTCCATATAGATAAAAAATGGTGCTCTGAAAACTTAGTGGACTGCAACTCTTAAATGCTTCTGAAAATTGTGGAAAAAAATCCTACGTCACCTCAAATAAAAATTAACATCTATTATTTCACTTAAACTCTCATAATTACGTTAGAAATAAACTTTTACGTAACTGATAGTCGTGGCTGAGTGTGCATGTGTATAGGACAATAGAGTGGAATAATGTAAGGGTATCGCTAGAGCGGCAATTCCTCAGAAGCTGCTGGTGAACCTTGGGGAGAGGGGCTCAAGAGACAGTAAGCCCTAAGCTGAGACCCCTGTTGTCCCTTCCTGCTTGCCGGTCTATACCAGTCTATTATACTAAGTAATAGGTGGCAACCTATGTGTCCTTCCTATATAAGTGACAACACAGAATGAAAACAAGACAAACAACAACAAAGGGAAGTCAGCTAGCCATGGGTCCAGTAACAGTCGAGCAATGCAGTACAGAATCAAAATCCAAGAGAATAGTCACAAAGGAAGCCAGAGGTCAGAAATACCATAGTAGCAGACAGAGGAGCTTAGCAGAGACCAAGTCACAATAGTCTATGAGGGCTCATCTCCAGTATATAGGAAGCTCAAAACCCGCCCTAGGCTTGATTGGAAGACAGGCTGTCAGCCACACAGGCCAGACTAGAATTAACTATTTGATAGACATAGGGAAGAAGGTGCAGGAGATGGGTGTGGTGGAAATTAATTACAGAGGTAGATAGAGCAGTGTTCACACAGTGCAATGAAAAACACTAAGCAAGGAATCAAACTGAACTCCCCTCCTGTGCCTCAGCGTGCGAGTGGAGGGGGCGCAGTGACCCGAACAGGGAGAGACGTTACAGATAACTTCTGTTAAAATTCAACCTGTAAAGAGGTAAAAGTTAAGCCCTTCAGTTTAGCAACCTCACTTGGATAACCGTAGATGGCAATATACACTGTCCCTACCAAAGACATGTTAGCAACCCCTGTGTAGCGGTCTATAACAGTGTTTATTCGATGGCCATTCACCAATATGCTGAACGTTCATCAATCCATTGTGTTCATTGCTGTGTTTTTCGTGCAGGTGCAAAGTGTAAGGGTATGTTCACATGGTGGAAAATGGCTTCTGCGTGTGGACATACCGCTCAGCTAGCCGCGACGAAATACCGATGCAGTGCACCGGCATCCCTTCACGGCATTCTGCTCTGAATTAGGCCCAAATGAATGGGCCTAATAGGGAAGGAGTTGGTGACTTAATTTGTACAGAAGATAGCAAGACGCCTTCAGACCAGAAGGTAAAAAGTACATGTTGGACTTTCCTGTTCATCTTTTCTTTCATTCTACCTGGGAATAACAGGCAGCCAAAGCGTTCCTCTCCCTTCACATATATAAGATGCGCATTCAACCAAGAAGCTTCCTAATATGCGTGGACAACTCTCTGAATAATGAGCTCCTTGGAGGCTCCTTGGCATTCACTTTTTATATAACCTGAGTAACATATCTATATATTAACAATGATATCACCAATGATGAGTAAATGTACCTATTAAGCAGGTACGGTCTGGTTATAGGATGACGTGAACTGCTAGAGCATCATTATCCTAATATAACATTGTAATTGTAACATTACATCATTATCAAAGAGATCCAAAGAAACTCATTAATAATCTGGTAAAGGATGACAAGTGAAAAGGAAATGAAATGTAGGTTATATGAAGTAACCCACAACTCCTGGCATGTAACGTTCTCGCTATTGCCTAATAATGTATTAGTTATTACGTATAAAGCTCCTACAGATTCCCTATACAGACTGTCACTCACACTCACACTCACTCGCACGCACATTGCTGCCAGTCTATTTCTTCTACAGGTGATCTAGGACTAATTCCAGTTGTGTTATTTGTCCTATCAATATAGTAACATAGTATTTAGAAACCCACAAAGGCATAGTGAAACATGTTTTTCATTGAATTTTTGCTGTGTCTTTAGCTGCCTTTTATATATGGAAAATGCTCACAATTTTGCAACTAAAAGTAACATGCTGCTTTTTTTTTTTCAAAATCACACACGTTTATGAAATTGCATTTTTTTTGCACCTTTTTTTCCTGCAATATGTGGCTGAGATTACGTAAAATCTAATTCACTTCACTGGTGCTATAAAAAATATTTTTCCATTGCATTTATAGGGAAGCCTTAAGGAAGCCTGCACACGGAGTTTACACTCGCTCATTCTGAACGTAAAACTTGTTCAAAGTGAGTGGCGTAAAAAACAGATCCCATTGACTTGAATGGGTGCCGACATACGCGCGGCCCCCATTGAAATCAATGGGAAGCTTTTTTACCTATTATATTATTTCAATGTGAATGTAAACTCTGTGTGCAGGCTCCCTTATACTCACCTTCCCTCACCTTTTCCGGTCCTCCTTATGGCATCTGTCACTCTCTCTCTTTCCTCTTGTTGCAGATTTTGCTGCATTTTTTGAGTCAAAGCCAATAGTAGAAGAATGAATTCCCATTTCCATTCAAAAAGAATGGGAAATATTAAATTAACTCTTATACTTCTCCCTTCTGCTGTATCCACTCCTGGCTTTGGCTCAAAAAACTGCAGCAATACCCAGCTTTTCTGCAATGTGTGGCCTCATAAGCAAGTTAAGCAATGTCACTTGCAGATGTATTTCTTGATGTAGTTCCTGCCAAATGTGTTTTAAGGCAGTCATTAGTTTTATGCTACAAGGCGGATCATTGCTCTATTGTATTGCTGTGAGAATCCATGGCTTAGTACATTTATATATTATTTTATTATTACTGCAGCAATGCTATATTGGGACCTGTAAGATTTATCAAAGAGATGCTCGCCTGTTACATAGAACATGATAGTTCTTAGCTTCTAATCTTGTGATAAATTTCCCTTTAATCCTGTTATGGTGTAAATAGTCGGTCATTACGTATCTGTATTACCAGCATATCTGTCGCTGATGGTGGCGGAGTGAAGTCATGGATTTGTGCGGTGCCTGCATTATTATAGTGACAATATTTATGGTGGATGATTACAAAGCATCCTCCGCGCCTTGATCTCTTCCTCTCCTACCTGTCTCAGTCTGTTGCTTTTTTTTTTTCTTTTAACACTTTTCTCTATGGAGGTCGTTGGGTGACTGATCATCCAGAAGACCCATTTAGCATGATATTTAGCAGCTGCTTTAAGCCATGTGATGCATTCAGCTTTGTATAATAGTTCACTTGAAGGTCTTTGCACAGTTCAGACATGTCAGCTGAGTAACTTCAAGCAGTGCAAGGACTTGTAATTATTGGCCCCGGGCTGGTAGCTTTCTGAGAATGCTTTGTTTCCCCTTTCTTGTCCAATCATTGCTCTGCATGCAGAGTGTAACTCCTAGAATGCCGTAATGGGTGACCAAAAGTATGTGGAGAAATGAAAACAGGTATGAAATCAAGTCCAGACATGGACCCCCTACATTACTGACATGAGGTGGAGAGCACCTTGCTTCCTTGTCAGACCTACAACAGGTAACATTCCAGTCCTTTCAACCTGCTGCTTCTCTCCCATTATGGATAATTACAAGAGAGGAAACATTCACAGGAAAGTTACATGATTTGCCCCACACCTAAACCTCCTATTTCTTTTTTACAGAAATTTTCTAAGACTCCGTTCACACCAGTTTTTTTTTAAATTTACATGTGAATGCATTTGTTTATACATAGGCACGTTATAAAACAGATACACAGACTTCTGTAGACAAAATGCATGCCAAAAGTTCTATAGTTATGCCACTGACTACAACTCCCAACATGCTCCATTCACTTCCATGGGAGAATAGACCAATTCAGCTGAATTCATTTTAATGAGTTGTGAGACAGCCGGTAACATTAGTAGTCTGAATAGAGACTAAAATGGTCACACAGCTTTCATTGGATGATGTGGCTGATTGGTTATAAAAATGCAGCAAAGACCATGCTGGAAATTTTTGGACAGCAGAAATAAGCTAAAGCTTAGAGTGCTTGGCATGAATATCCAGTTTGGGCCAATCATCAGCCAATATGCAAAGACAATTAGATAGTGTGATTGTTCATACAAATCCATGAAATGGTCTCATCACGACCATCCAACACCTAATTTGTACGACCTCTAAAATCCCAACATGGCTATGAACAGAGACCCATTTTATGTACCATTGGATGGATGGTGCTCCAGGTTCTACATCAGATAGCATTCCCAGCTTGCAAGTTCCCTTTGACATTAGAAGATGTGCTATAATGGTGCATTAGAAGAGTTGGGGAGGCCCTACAGACCACATACTGATCAGCAATAGCACTAAGGCTAGATGCACACGATAAAAGCGCAAAATCTTAATTTTTCATGGCTATCTTGCACCAGAGGGGCACCTGTTTCCACAGATACCCCTATACATCAGTGTATGGAGGAATGTGAGAAAACTGACAAAAAATAGTATATGACGTATCATGTGCATAGCCTCCATTCACTGACATTGCATATAATGCTGCCATGTGACATCTGTTAAAAAACGGGCACCGCATGGCCATTATTCACTGTCATGTGAATCTAGCCTAAGGGGGATAGTATAATGTGTAGAAACTATAAGGGTACATTATACTGTGTGTGAGGGGACTAAGGGGGCAATATTTGGGTGGCTCTCCAGACATAACTTTGCTTAGTGCCCCAAAAATGACAGATTACCTTTGTGTATAGTTTCCATTTGTCGGCAGCACATGACATGTTTACATGGGAGATGCGCTACTAACAAGTGGCTTTTGTGCCTGTATAAGAGATGCCATCAATTGGCAAACAAGTGGTTGCTAAACACTGGGAATATTTAGGGACAATGGTCGGGAACTTCAATCCACCCCACAGTCTAAACATTGCCTGTGTGAGAGCACTGTAATGTGCATATAAAGACCTGTTTACTGCCTGTGATAAGACTGCAGTGGACACATCCTTTTTGGTCTGACCTAATGAAGTCAATGTGGAAAATATACCAGAAAGACATTCAGCATTTGTAAATCACGCTAAATACAAATAATGGACTGTGTGAATGAGAAATACACTACCAATAAGTATTTGGACACCTGTGGTAGGATAGAAAAATAATATTTATTCATATTCAGTAGTTGGTAGAGCCCAGCAGATGCTTCCTTACGGATGGTATTGATCCACACAATACTCCTGGATGCCTGTTGACACTCCTGGTGTATGTGAGCCATTGGTTGGGTGCGGTTTCTCTGCCCAGCACTCGTCGGTCTCTATCTCCCAGTTTCGGGAGTCTGCCGACTCGGGGCACATTCCGACAATCACCGTTCACCTTCTACTTCATAATCACATAGGCCACTGTCGATTTTGGGTAATTCAGTTTGCTTGCTATGTCCCTTAAGGATCAACCATTTCTGTGGTACCCCACAATTACCCCTTTCTCAAAATTGGGCAACTCTGCAATTCATGGCATCTTGCATGCGACTAATGCCAATCACTAATGCCAATGCTGTTTCTGGGGGAAAGCGTGACGTACATCGCAACCGCATCATTTGCATTGGTGTCTAAATACTTATTGGTAGACAGTGTAGTGGTATATAATACCGCCGATGTCAGAGGACATGAAAGGTCCAATTTAATAAGAATTATTATTATTGGCACTGCTCTCATATAGATAAGTGTACAGTACTGGAAAGCTGACAATCCACTTGATGCCAAATAACCTAAGAGTGGAGGAAAGATTTATCATCACTATTCCCCTGGTACAATGACATGGGCAATGTGGGTGACTTTTCTTTTCAGTATGCTACACTGCATACGATATCACTACAAGAGGTCCCATAAGTTACAATATGAATAGTTCCAAAGTGACAATTGTAACTTGAGACCATAACTCTATGGAGAACTTGCAAATGGATCCAATGCCCAAAAATGTCACCAAAAATATGAAAATGAAGATTAAGCAAAAGTCATTCGATACTTAATATAGACATAACAAATCCTTACACATAAAACTCAATAAGAGCTGCTGGAAGCTATAAAGCACTTGTTGTGTTGACGACAGATTTTTCACAGACCTGAAAACTCTACAAGTTGAACAAGAATGAAAATAATATGGAACCACTCTCACCTGGAATTTAAGGGAGAGGCTCATCCAGCAGAGGTGAAAGCTGCACAGGACATGTAGTACTGCACTATACTGTAGAGAGGCGCTACTAGCGAGCCAGTCATTGCACACACGTCACCAATACAGGAGTTTAAACAGGGTATATGACTATGCTGATTTGTTGGACCCTCCAGCCAAGCTTTGTACGTTGAGTCTTGTTTGAGGTTACAGGAGTCTATACCACTATATGCTGAAAATATTGTATCCTGAGGACTTAAGGGACTCCTGTATTACTGTAAATTTGAAAAGAGTTGTCATGACAATTACAAGTATTGGTTTGGTGAGTACTCCTAAAAAATTTTAGGCACATACCCAATTATATAGGTTAGGGCCTCAAAATACCCCTAATGCATTAAATGTGTATACAACCCCTAATGCATTAAATGTGTATACAACCACTTAACACCCCAAAATATATTCAGACGCCAGACAAAGTCCTGAAGTGTACCAAACTCTTTTTATGCAGTCCTCTCCAAGGCACCTCCACACCCAACATACGAGAACTGACACCTTAGTTCTGCCTCACCTTAGCATTAGTACATTGTACCCGGGTAGAGGACTACACACCGTATAAGAATGCAAAACAATCACATCTCTTCTGTTTATTTCTCTTGAGCAGCTGAGTTATAGGAGCAGATCAATGAAAATAACACCAGATCACCAGATCCTTTGTATGACAAACAAACGGGGCTTGTTGAAATCCATTGACCAAAATGGAGTCTATCAGGTTTCTGTCACCATTGTTGTCCACCATTTTACCATCCCAATATCACGGGAGAGTTTCTGTTGCAGACGTGACTATAACCTAAACATGTTGAGATAAGTAAACTTCAGGGTCAGGAAATGGAGCTCAGGTCTTATCTACTCTTTTTTTGAGGTTTCCCCTTCTTTGGGATTCTCCAAGACATTTCATGATAATAATAATACATTTATAGTGACAACATATTCCCCAGAACTTTACAAATCGTAGGGTTCAAATACAGGCAAAATCACAAGCCATGTGATGAGACTGAGGAACTGTTACTGACTAAAAGCATGGGCCCTGAAGCCTAGGAAACAAGCTTCAGAGATTTGTTTGGTATTGTTTCTATTTCTACCTTTAAATCCCATTTATTTTTATGTATTGTATTGTATTGTAACAGTATTTGCTTGTCACCCACTGATATATTTTTCTGTATATGTTGAATGGCTAGTACTGACCCACTTGGGTTAATAAACATATAAAATTTAGAAAGCTCATTTTGTATTATCCTATAAGGCCCGGACACACTCGTGGGGTGCGAGTGGAAAGTAAAGAAGAGGATTGACTGCCAGGAGTGTCCAAGTGGCTTTGATGGGGCAGTATCCTTCACATGAGACATTATAGTGTAATAAATCAAAGGCCCTGCTCGAAAGAGTTTACAGTCTATGTTAGCATATTCAATCGTCCCCATAGCAGCAGTTTTACCATCATCTGCCAAGAAGTCATTTAAAGGTAACCAATATGGCTACACTTCTTTTTGTATTTGTGAAAACGGTTGATGAATCTAAATAAAGAAAAAAAAAATCCAGTTGCCAACCCTTTGGCTACTGCACGGATCACAATAAGTTCTGTAAAGAAATTTGCTTTCTATAGTAAAATGACCCGAGTGACTTTCGTCATTTGTCTCTTACTTTCTAATAAATAGCAAACTATTTCAATAGCACATTCAGGAATAACTATGACAAAAAAGCCATATACTACGGCATCTGCGACAATTATGCCAAACATTTTCCTGGAGTCAGGGACATATTCATTATAGAAATGGGTGGTAGAATGAGAAATGTCTGTTTTATTGGCATGATATGAATCATGGCACTGAGACTAGATTGCAAGTGGTAAATTACTTTCTCACTACAGGCATTCAATGGGTAAACTGCCAACCTTGCACATTTTCCCAACTTCGAATGGTTTACCTGACTTGTTTTGACATGATAGTGGCCGTCTCAAAGATATGGCAGGAATAATAAAATTGCTGTTTTGATTCTCTCAAAAGACAAGGAAATCTTTCTATGTGTTAACTAAACTTGTGAACTGATGCCAGACATTGTTCTCTTTGACAACAACATTGTAATTACCCCAAACAAGTCAATCACACAACCAAAATGTAGTTAAGATGTATACATGTATGTGGGTAGTGTCGTTATAGCAATGTCTCATAGGAAAGTGGTGGGGATTGTCCCAACATTCTCCTGATCATATCATTATACATATATATATTGGGTGTAGAGCCATACTTGTAGGAGTGGTGCTGTTTGGCTGCTTTCACACGGAGTAATGTGCTGCTCATTCTGACACATAAACACGTGTCAGAGTGAGCATAGTAAAACAGAATCCCATTGACTTCAATAGGTTCGTTCTTACGCGCGCTACTCATTGAATTCAATGGGAGGCTTTTTTACCTATTGCTTTCAATGTGACACGCGCGGATCACATTGAAAGCAATAGGTGAAAAAGCCTCCCATTGAGTTCAATGGGTAGCGCACGTAAGAATGAACCCATTGAAGTCAATTGGATTCTGTTTTACTGTGCTCAATCTGACTCTGTGTGAAAGCAGCCTTCCTTTGCAAACATTGAAAGGCCCACAATACTCCAGTCCCTTGGTCATCAGTGTCTCAGCACAAAAAACTCCAGTAATCCATTCCCATGTTATCCATTTTCTGTTTTTTTTTCGCTCCCATCATCCAGAAGTCATGACTTTATTTTTCCATTGAAAGAGCTATACTTGTTTTTGTGGACAACTGAACTTTCTACTGGCACATTTAATGTTTCATACAATGTACTGGAAAGCTGGAAACAAATTTTTAACACAGTGGAATTTGCGGGAAAAAAAAGGAGTTGCAACATTTCTTACGGATTTAGTTTTAATGGCATTCTTTGTACTGCATGGTAAAAAATCTACATTATTCTGCAAACAATACCACATTTTTATAGCTTTTGTTACATTTTAATATCTTTAAAAAAAGATTTTAGCAATAGTTTTTTTTTTCCATTCCATTCCGATAAAACGAAGCACAACAGAATAGTTATCTATGATGCTAGAAGTCCCTGCCACCCAGTGACATATTGACTTGTACTGATCAGGGCCGCACCTCTAATGAGGCGAGCCGAGGTGAGGCGGTGGCCCCATGTGGCACTCCGGATGGGGCGGCAGCCGTGGCAGTTATATATATATATATATATATATATATATATATATATATATATTTACTTTTTTTTTCTAATCTAGTGCAGGAGATGGCCGCTCTGAAAACAACCCGAGCGGCCCTTTCCTGTGCTGGTTTAGACCTCTGAGTCTCAGTGCAGGTGGCGTCATCACCGGGTGAAGAGTAGGCGGCGGCAGTGGGAGCAGCGGCGAGGTCGGTAAGTTACATACTTTTTTTTTGTTTTATAATAGGCCGCTACCTGCTGTAGTATCCCCAGCAGGTAGCGGTCTATTTACCTACTTCCCCGGGCCTGCTCACTGCTGCCCCCGCTTCCCCTTCTACTATAGGCCGCGGGGGGCAGCTGTGTGCAGGCCCAGGCTGCAAACCCACTACCACTATTATTATACTCCGGGGTCTTTTCAGACCCCTAAGTATAATAATCATAGCCCCAGGGAAGGTGAGAGAACATAATAAACACTTTTATTCACCTCTCCGGGATCCGATGTTAATTCTAGCAGGCTTCAGTCCTGCATGGTAATGTCCCAGACGTCAATACCTGATATTAATTTGTGACTTGAGAGAGTAAAATTGCAGTATCTGGCAAATTCATCTGTGCATTGCTGAAAAAAATCATAGTGGCTTAATTCCATATTGCAGTTCTGCATCTGAAGCAAGGTTGGTTTCAATCTGAACAAGGGGCAACATCTACATGGAGCTTGTCTGTTCCCCCTGTATCCTCTAGGTTCCTCCCACATGCCAAAAATATACTGATAGGTAATTGGCTTCCCATAAAAACAACTGACTCTTGTGAGTGTTGGGGATGAGCGCCTGTACAGCAGCCACTAAGTCCCCTACTATACAACACTCCTCGCACTATGAGTCCATTATGTGAGAAAAGTGAATTACAAAGGTTTCTCATTGCTAGTTTATGACTACCTTATAGCACAGCACTGTAGGAACTTCTCGCATGTTCTCAGGGGATTATTTCCCACTTACATCATTGTCAATAACTGCAACTTAATATTTTTACTCAATGCACTCGTTTACTTCCAGTTCCAACGAAACAGTGATCATGATCTGCGCAGATATACGAGTGCCACGGCCAAAACTGATAGTCAATATCCAGATGTTATCAACACGGCTTATCAAGAGAACAGTTAAGTTTATACTAAATTTACAGATTCCAGGTTTACCAGACACTGATAAAAAGGAAGAAATAGACAATGGTGTACAATATATAAGACAAGAGCTTGAGTTTTTTTGATACATTACTAGCCAGGTAGACATGTTCCATTTGGGCCAGCATGTTAAGAATATAGGCAAGTAGTCAATATGGGATAGTTACACAAATCAGATATATCTAGTCATACAGTTAGAGCCCTCAATAGGCTAACAGCTGTCATAGTAACAGATCACTGGCCTATGTCTTACTCCTGGGGCCGATAATCCACCCCAAAATCACGTATACAGTGAAAACCCTAGTGTTTACAGAACAATGAAACTATGTGTGTGGGTTTTTTTTTTTGTTTTGTTTTTTAAATGGGCGATGAATAATATCCATCAGAAAAACACATGTTCCACTTATCTCTGTTTCCACAGTCTGATGGACCCTATACAAGTCTAAGGGTCCGTTTTTAACATCCAGAAAAATGCATCCAAGTTACGGCCATTAAAAATGGGTTAGTGGGCTGTGTAAAAAAAACCGAAACATCCCATCCAGTCATTTTTCGATTTTCAGTTTTTGTTTTTTACTCCTTGCCTTCCAAAGTCCATAAACCCATAAACTTTTTTTATAAAGCCATATGGGGGCTTAATTTTTGCAGGACAAATAGAGCTTCGTAATGATATAATTTAATATTCCATAGTGTGCTGGGAAGTTGAGGAAAAATTCAGAATGAGTCAGATTTAGAGAAAAAAAACTGCCTTTGCGCAACTCTCTTACGGACATTCTGAGAGTTGGCACAATGCAAACCAAATACAAGCAAAATTATCTATATACTGTATAAACAGAGCAATAATATGAAACTTACACAAGGAATTTTATATTTCCTGATTTTTATTTTAGAGGACCGGCAGCGGTGTCCATAGCTATTGTCCGTTACAAGATTTCAGCAACAAACACTAGCTGAACCATCAGTAGTCCATTAAAATTTGGGATTTTATCTTGTGTCCGTTAGTGTCAGTTTGTATCCGTTTACACCCAAGTCCGTTTTTTCCAGCGGACAAATAAACCTTATATGCAGGATTTTAATGTCCGTTAGAAAAAACAGACGGCAAGTGTCCATTATTTTTTCAACATTGAAGTCTATGGGCAACGAAATGATAAAGGACAATAACAGATAGCCATCACTTACTGTCTGTTTGTGATGATAGATGTCTGGTTTTTTTTGTTTTTAAACAGACACCTTCATAACAGAATACAACAGTAGTGTGAACTCTTACTTAAAGTGAATAATTACAGAATTAAAAACTAACATTAATTATTGGTGTTTATGTTATTTACTGATTGATATATTCTCCAAAGGTAAGTCTCGAATGTTATGCTGAATGCTGTAGAATATGCTGGTGCTACAATATATCAATAAAGATTATTTATTATTAGCGATGAACAAATTTTTCAAAAATTCAATTCAGCAGCTTTGACAAATTTTCTGATACAATTTGATTAGGATAAAGAAATAAAACAGCTATTTCCTGGCTGCAGAGAACCTGTATAGTGGAGCAGAACACTGTGCCTTCCAGTGGTTTTTAGTGATGTCCAACAAGGGGACCTGAACCAGTGATGCACTGATCTCTGGTTCAGCACTATAGACTGCAATACACATGTATTGCAGTTTGTAGAGGAAGTCAGCCTGTGCATGAAGGGGCTGTATCATTGGGAAAAGTAATTTTTAACTAATCACATCCTTGCATAGCCTATAGAAATGCTATTCCACACCTACCTTTAGTATGTAAATTGCCTCATTGGTTTTTGAATAAGTCCGTTTTTATTCATATGCCAATTAGACTGGTGCATGATGCATTGTGCACCTTCTTTGCTATTGTTTCCTATGCACAGGCTGCTGATGATGACTCAGCTTCCTGTTTGCACGCACACATAGGAGATAATAGCAGAGACGAGTGCTGCTGGGAACTTCCTGTGCTGGCTGGAAGCTCATTAGCATATGAATAAAAACGGTAACAAAAGGTAAGTGTGAAATAGCATTTCTAAAGCCTATGCAAGGATGTGATTAGTTAAAAATTACTTTTCCCAATGATAGAGCCCCTTTAATCTGATTTCCTCCCTTCTGGGCAGAATCAACTAGGCACTGGGGGCTAGTAGCAGCCCGAGGTCATTGGCCAGACCCCGGGCTGCAGAAGATACATATAGGTACCCCATCCCACCTCGTCACGGGGGGTGCTGAGGAGGACATGTAGCATGCTGGACCCTTTGAATGCCGCAATCATGTTTGACTGTGGAATCTAAGGGGTTAAAACCCCCGATCAGAGCTGTGCCAGTTACAGCTAACACCCATTCTCAATGCCATGGGTGGTTGCAAAGGGGTTAAAAGGGTGTGACATCACAGAGCTGACTGGCTGCTGATTGGCTGTATGCATGGCATTGTGGGTTATCCCATGTTCCCAGAGTTCTTTGCCCCATGTCCTAACGTGCAGCAGCCATTTTTTGAAAAATTGAGATTCCTTAGCATGAGGAAATTCACATTTGATGCATATAAAATATTTTCTGAAATTCATATCGAATTCCACTTTGTCAGCTTTGATTCGTCCATCTCTACTTAACATTTATACATTCCTTAAACTGTCGGCTTCATCCTTTGTGGTGCTTCAATAAACTACTGAATGTAACACATCTCACTTGTGCTTGTTACAATTCTATATGGTATTTCTATTGCTATGTATAGACTGCTTCCTAAATTGACATTGTACATCAGACGATATTTCGCACAGTGTTGTGTGACTCATGGCGAGGTCAGTTTAGTCATTAAGTGCAGTCAAATGCCATGTCTACAACCCATAACCACCGTCACCTGGAGAAACATATCTAACTCATTGAATCACCATCTGAGACACGTACAACAGATCATATTCATACTAGAGGTTGTGTCATGACCAATCACATCACCTCTTAAGATCTGTAGCAGACGCATTAGGATTTGATAGCAGACATCATAGCCTGTGCTATGCCGGATTCTCCTATACAAGAACATTGGGGGCAAATGTTGGACAAGCAAACAAATAATACCTTTGAAAGCCAGAACTGTACGCTCCATGTGTGGTTCTAAAGATTAGATTTCTTTTTTTTTTTTCTAGTTCATGGTTTAAGAAATCAGGTGAAGCATATTACATAGAAGACAGAAGAAATTCCTTTCTTGCCTGTAGCAGCACGTATTGGCTATACTCTGTATAAAGTGCATGGCTACAACGACAAGTTCCTAAATGCTTAAGACATGTTTCCTAGATGCGGGCAACAGGGAGATCAGTATCCTGTTCTGTGTGAGGCACTAAGCACAATCATACCTGTTATGGTGGTTATTCAGTCTTACGATGACTTGACTTAACATGAAAACACATCTGCGGGGAATTCCAATGCTTGCTCCTTTCATTGCGGTCATACATTGGACCTGTTATTATTGCATCACGTACAATAAGTGAGCTAAAACAGAGGCTCTATTGTAATTAATGTTTTAGTCTCGCACAGTTTATTATGGCAGGTATATTATTATTATAGTGTATTCCAGTGTATTTGCAGAATAATTTAACACAAAAGTGAAACCCCTATAACATGACTGACTAAGAAGATAGCCAGTATGCAAAATATATGGTAGAGCTAAAAATCTGGTCTGGATAGAGGGAACTGTCTTCTCAGATGGTGGTGTTTGAAGAGTTTTCACAGTATAGTATATGCACAAAGAGAGAATCCAAGAAGTGCCGCAGTGGATTGTCCCTTCTAAGCTGATCTACAATAGAGATGAGCGAACAGTAAAATGTTCAAGATTCGATATTCGTTTCGAGTAGCCCCTCAATATTCGACTACTCGAATCGAATATCGAACCCTATTATAGTCTATGGGGGGGGGGAATGCTCATTTCAGGGGTAGGCAACGTTCGATCAAATTGCACTTACCAAGTCCACGAGTGAGGGTCGGGCTGGATCCTCCGAGAAGTCTTCTCCGTGCAGCGTCCCCGCGGCATCTTCCGGCTCTTCATTCACTCTGCCAGGCATCGGGCCTGGGCAGAGCCGACTGCGCATGCCCGCACTACAAGAGGGCATGCGCAGTCAGCTCTGCCCAGGCCCGATGCCTGGCAGAGTGAATTTAGAGCCGGAAGACGCTGCGGGGAAGCTGCACGGAGAAAACCTCTAAAGGTAGGAGAAGAACCAGCGTTGATTGGCCGACTGTATAGCATTCAGCAAATCAATGCTGTTTCTGCATTGAACTTTTCCATTCGAATAGCGAGTGGTACTCGATCGAGTACGAGTATTTCGGATACCGTAGTATTCGATCGAATACCTACTCGATCGAATACTACTCGCTCATCTCTAATCTACAAGTATAAAATGCCCTTAATGGGACATTTCACTTACTATTTCTAACCTCTTTACACAGATTATAGGATAAATATGAGATCACTGGAGTTCTGACTACTGGGACCCCACCAATGACAAAAATGGGGGTCTTGTCTCCTCATGTGCTATTTATGAATTAAAGTGCAGGTTGGGAAGGTGTGTTGCTGCTCCATTCCCTTCTATGTGACTACCATAGAAGGGAATGGAATGGAACTCACATTATCTTTGGCAGATTCACAGAGATTAATGGAGAAACATGTGAGACCAAATGGACCCCTGTTTTATTGTTTGGTAGGGGTCCCAGAAAATAGGCTATAACTTGTAGTAACCAGAATACTCCTTCTAATAATTATCTGTTACATAGTAAAAAAAACTACGTTGGTGAGTCAATATTTACATTATATGGATAACTTATTAGGCCCCAGTTCTTTCCCCTTGAAGTCAGGTGTTTTATTCAGTTCATAGCCTTAGGCGTAAAAAATCCAGCACACAGCCATATAGTCATTTCTACAAACCTTTGAGAAAGAATGGTTCATTCTAAAGCATCCAGCCGACAGGAAGAAGTTCTTTTGCACTTGAAAAAGAGTCTTCCAACTCGAGATGTCTTGTGTGTGAACCTCAATAAATTATATGAAGTTAAGCTAAGTTTGACGGGTGAAGCGTGGTCCTTCTTTACGGTCCTTGGTATATGGTTCATTTTAAAGGACTCACTGAATACCATGCAGTACTACAGAGTGGACTCACATTATTAAGGCGACCAGAGTAATGTGGGCAGCATGGACAGAAGCTAGATGGACTGGGAGTGACTGAGTAAGGTGGTCTCCAGCATTTGCAGCCATACTAAGTGCTGTGCATACCATATTTACTAGAGAGTGTTTGGGGGAAGATCCATAGAGCGAACATGACGATCCAGGTGGTCTAGGGATGCTCATTTGAGCTCAAGTTTGGGGAACAAGGTGACCAGAGAAGTACTTGGAAGTCTTGGTCGTACTCTTCCAACCACTGTCAGACATTTCTAGCCATGTGACGTGATGCATTACCTTACTGGTGGATTCTATCTGCCCCAGCAAAGACAGATAGCATGTATGGGTGTACATGCTCTGCAAGGATGGATTCATACACAAATCAGTTTAGAGGGCCTTCCACATGGATGAGTGAGCTCAGAGAATGCCATAAATAAATTCCACAGACGATAAGGCTGCTGCCATCATCTTGTGTTCTTCTAGTAATGGTTGCAGGTAGAGATGAGTGAGTAGTGAAATATTCGATATTCGTTTCGAGTAACCCCTCAATATTCGACTATTCGACCGAATATCAAATCCCATTACAGTCTATGGGGAAAAATGCTCGTTTCAGGGGAAACCACAATTCGACTAAGGAGAGTCACCAAGTCTACAATGACACCCCAGGAAATGATGCCAACACCTCTGGAATGCAACTGTGACAGCAGGGGAAGCATGTCTGGGGGCATCTAATACGCCCATGTCCCAGGATTACCCCACTATCACAGTCTATCAACTAGAAACTTTCCACACTCAATAGAACCTCTATGAAAGTTGAAAAATACTTGGAAACCTTCTTTCCTCCACAATAGTATGGACAGAAACAAAAATTTAAAGCTAAAGAAACATTAGCATGCAACCCTTTAAATCACATTGCCCATGACAACCACAGATGGCATAGGCAATGGGAAATCCAACAGCCCCCACCCATAACTGTCATTGTTTGTGTGTGTGTGTGTGTGTGTGTGTGTGTGTGTGTGTGTTATGTGGTGAGACCTTCAAAAATTCACTTTTCTGGCCTTAACGTGAGCGTTTAACCAGCAGAGATTTGTTGGCCCTTGAGGTGAATTGAGCCTTTAAACAGCAGAGTTTTAGTTTTTAGCCCTTTGGGTGGATTGAGCCTCTAACCAGCATTGTTTTTGGCCCTTGGGATGAGTAGAGCCTTTAACCAGCAGTGTTTTATTTTTTGGCTCTTGGGGTGAGTAGAGCCTTTAACCAGCAGTGTTTTATTTTTTGGCCCTTGGGGTGAGTAGAGCCTTTAACCAGCAGTGTTTTAGGCCCTTTGGGTGAATTGAGCATTTAACCAGCAGTGTTTTAGTTTTTGGCCCTTGGGATGACCCCTAAAAAATTAGATCTCAGGCCCTTGGGGGTGAGCCCTAAAACATTAATTTTCAGGCCCTTTGGGTGAGCCCTAAAACATTAATTTTTTTTTTTTTAACCATTTGTTAACGGTGAAGGTGGTGGTGCTGGAGGAGGAGGAGGAGGAGGACGAGGAACTTGTGTGCTGGCACAGACACATGGAACTGTGTCTCATCAGTACTGTGGATGGGACATGTTGTTTGCGGGTCCACAATATCTGCTATTCACCCTAACATAGGTTCCTGGTGCTCGGGCCCAGTGGTGGATCCAGGGTTTGCGGGGCCCTGGGCAATTGACTTTGGCGGGGCCCTACTTACTGGGGGTCTCGCACTTCTAACCTGTACTTCCCAACTGTTGAAGACTAGAAAGAGGGAACAAAACGTGCGGCGCGCTGCGCGCGCCGCAGCAAATTTGCCCCGCCCACTTTTATGTTGACTCCACCCATTCTCATTCAATTTTCATGTGATTCCACACAGTATAATTCTCCTACAGTCACCCGTAAATTATATCTCCCCCCATTTTCATATACACCCTTCATCTACCCCTAGTTTCATGTCCCCCCCCTCTATCTCTGTCCCCAGTTTCATGCCATTCTCCCCCTTTATCTGCCCACAGTTTTATTTCCCCCCTGTCTCTGCCCCAGTGTCATGCTGTTCTCCCCCCTTCATCTGCCCCAGTGTCATGCCGTTCTCCCCCCTTCATCTGCCCCAGTGTCATGCCATTCTCCCCCCTTCATCTGCCCTAGTGTCATGCTGTTCTCCCCCCTCCATCTGCCCCAGTGTCATGCTGTTCTCCCCCCCTTCATCTGCCCCAGTGTCATGCTATTCTCCCCCCTTCATCTGCCCCAGTGTCATGCCGTTCTCCCCTCCTTCATCTGCCCCAGTGTCATGCCATTCTCCCCCCTTCATCTGCCCCAGTGTCATGCCATTCTCCCCCCTTCATCTGCCCCAGTGTCTTGCTGTTCTCTCCCCCTTCATTTGCCCCAGTTTCATGCTGTTCTCCCCCTCTTCATCTGCCCCAGTGTCATGCCGTTCTCCCCCCTCCATCTGCCCCAGTGTCATGCTGTTCTCTCCCCCTCTATCTGTCCCAGTGCCATGCCGTTCTCCCTCTCCATCTGCCCCAGTGTCATGCTGTTCTCCCCCCCTTCATCTGCCCCAGTGTCATGCCATTCTCCCCCCCTTCATCTGCCCCAGTGTCATGCCATTCTCCCCCCTTCATCTGCCCCAGTGTCATGCCATTCTCCCCCCTTCATCTGCCCCAGTGTCATGCTATTCTCCCCCCTTCATCTGCCCCAGTGTCATGCTATTCTCCCCCCTCCATCTGCCCCAGTGTCATGCTGTTCTCCCCCCTCCATCTGCCCCAGTGTCATGCCGTTCTCCCCCCTCCATCTGCCCCAGTGTCATGCCGTTCTCCCCCCTCCATCTGCCCCAGTGTCATGCCGTTCTCCCCTCTCCATCTGCCCCAGTGTCATGCTGTTCTCTCCCCCTCTCTCTGTCCCAGTGCCATGCCGTTCTCCCCCTCCATCTGCTCCAGTGTCATGCTGTTCTCCCCCACTTCATCTGCCCCAGTGTCATGCCGTTCTCCCCCCTCCATCTGCCCCAGTGTCATGCCGTTCTCACGTTCTCACACACACACACACACACACACTCACCTTTCCTCGTTCCCTCGCAGCTCTCTCCCTCATACACATATTGTAGCCGCGATGTGATGACGTCATCACATCGCGGCTACAAATGCCGGAGCTCAGCGTTAAAGCAGGAGCTGAGCTGTGACAGCTCCTGCTTTAAACGCCTATGTATTTAGCTCATCGGCGTCCTACCGCCGATGAGCCGAATATATAGGCGTTTAAAGCAGGAGCTGTCAGCTCCTGCTTTAACGCTGAGCTCAGTTGGAATCGGGACATGCCCGGCTCGCCCGGCCCTGGATCCGCCCCTGCTCGGGCCTCGTCAGCACTACACCCTGCACCCTGCTTGATGTTGTGGCACTGCTGGCTGCTCCTCTCCAGTATATAATTGCAGGTGAGCTACTGCGGCCTGGATCCCCAGCTGGATTTCCTTGTCCACGTCCCTGTCCTCTTCCCCTTGTGCTACTGACGAGGGGCACTGCTGGCAGCCCCTCTCCAGTACCTGGACTGTGGACTGGATCCCCAGCTGGATTTCCACGTCCACGTGCCCGCCCCCTTGTTGCTACCCTGACTCATCTTTGGCAGGTTCAGTGTATGTGTACACTGTTCCTGCAGTGTAGTTCTGAAAAGAGCTGTTGTTTACGAATGTTTTCCTGCCTAGCAGAAGCTACAAGTTTCAGTATATCAAGACATTTTAGACAATTGTATCCATCAAACTTTGTGCGAATAATTTAGGGAAGGTCCTTTTCTGTTCCATCATGACTGTGCCCCAGTAAACAAAGCAAGGTCCATAAAGACAAGGTTGGGTGGGTTTGGAAAAACTTGACAGAACCGCACAGGGCGCTGACCTTAACCCAACTGAACATGTTTAAGGCGAACTAGAATGGAAATCGCAAGTCAGGTCCTCTCATCCAACATCAGTGTCTGACCTCACAATTGCTCTTCTGGATGAATGGGCAAAAATTCCCACAGACTAACTCCAGAATTTTGTAGAAAGCATTCCTAGAAGATTGGAGTTTGTTTTAGCTGCAAAGAGTGAACAAGTCCATATCAATGCCTATGGATTTAAAAGGGATATCATAAAAGCTCCTGTAGTTGTAATGTGTATGTGCTCCAATACTTTTGTCCATATAGATCCAAGATAGATTGATCTATATATAAATATAGATAGACACATAACTTTTCAGACCCATTTAGTATAAATAGATGAGTAAACTGTATACCCGAGGCAATATATTAAATATAATATACATTTACATGCTATTTATACGGTACAGGCCAGAACATGATTAAATGAAATGAAATGTGTGTGAGATGTGAAAGATAATAGAAAGAATGTAATTAAGAAAAAAACTACAGCCCAATATTTGTGCTGCTTTGCACCTAAATTGAAAAGGGTTCGGACTAAGAATGAGATGAGATTATGACATCCACCTGTGCCCAGGATTCTCTATGTACAAGTTTAATTTAATCAATGCAGTGAGCAGATGTAGCCGCTATCGCATGAAAACACTTCTATTACACTGCTCTTGTAATTGCTAATGTTTCTCAGATATTCATCTAGTAATATAATGTGCATGCACGTTTCCTTGTGCATGGCTAAAATAGCTCGCATTATTTTCTAAGCGGCTGTGTTTTCTGTTAATTACTTGGATTCGTGTCTAATTTCGATGAACAAACTTTCGATAAACAAGTGTCACCATAATAAAATTTACATGGCAATAAACCTCTCAAAACCTTGAAAACAAAAAACCATTACTTTACTCAACCAACAAGTTTTTAAAGTTCTGCTTTAGGCTAAGGATCCATGTAGTGAGCCGAAGTGAAAAACCGATGCAGGAAAAAACGTGGCAAAAACTCATCTTGGTTTTTCCAGCACCGTTTTTCACAGAAAGTCCGCAGTTTTTCTCTGCGGACTTTCTGCTGCCATTATACCTATAGGGATATGGTCAGCGCTTCCATAAGTTTAATTGACACAATGGTTTTGGAAACTTCAGCGTTTCCATTGCGTGTTTTTTTATGCAATGCGTGCATTGGATTTGCTAGATGGAATTAGCCACTTTGCAGGGACTGTTTAGGCCACGTGGGGCCCCAGCCTTAGGTACCATCTAAAAATTAGTCAAAAACAGCGTCAATACCAGTCTTTCTGCAATATCAGGCACCAATTAAAATGCTGCTTTTCCTCCACAAATGGAACTGGGAAGAATGGAAAGGTTTTGTTAAACAAAAAATAAAAAATTTAAATTTATACGCTGGCTGGAAGATTCCTTTCATGGGTTTGTGCGACTTTTCACAAGTCACTGCTATTTTGATTTTGGTTCATATCTGCCAGTTCTGAAGAGGGCCAGTTAACCAAATCTCTCATCATTTGGTACCAATGTAGATCATGTGCTGTACACCCAGCATGTAATCTTTCCTGGCTTAAGTCCACTCCAATGTGCTTGTGGTCATATATGACGTCATAAACATGATGGGGTTCTAGGGCTGTTTCTGATCAGGGTATGTGGCAGGAAAATAAATGATGGACTAGACAGGTGTAAACACACAGAAAAATGGGAAATAAAGTTCTAAGCTCAATGCAGAAACTTGCTAGACATTCAAAATGAACAGATTGTGTAGCAGATAAATGACCAGAGCACCACTTTTCTGAGTAATTTATCTTTATTTTATTTATTATGATATTATATGTGACTTCACAGCTTGGCCTTGTTGTTTCAACAAACTTTCAGAAATGAATAGTACCCCTGATTGTAAAAAACTTTGTAATACATCTCATCAGAGAGAAATGCTTTGGCGTTTCCACCGTGGGCAAATCATGGCCCATGGGGCCCCGACCTAAGGCTGGTTTCACACCAGAGTTGGCTCTCCATACGGGGATTTTTCATGCGGAGAGTAAAGCACTGTAAGTAGCGCTTTTCTCGCTGCTTTTTTCACCCTCTATGGGAAGAAACTGAGCAGAAACCACATGGATCACTTCACAGTCTATGGGATCCACGCATTTCCGTGGGTAACCGCTTTTTTAAGCGGATTGGGTTTCCATTTGTGGCATTCCCCAAGCAGACTTCCCGAATGAAAACCTGAACGTAGATGTGAAAGTAGTCTAAGAGATAAAGAGAGAAAAAGCTGATATTGGAACTAAATATCAGAACCAATGTACTTTATTCAGATCAGTACCGATTAGTAGTTCAGACTCTGAAGAAGGATTGATATCCGAAACGTGTCGGTCTCACGCAAGCTTTTCTCCTGTGAATTGCGTGCTAATCATTTGAATTTTTATTGTGAATATGAAATAAAGAAGATTTATACTTGACTTCTTCATCTCGTTGCTGGATGATTTTCTGTTTTCATTTTTGTTCTTTGTATATGTTTATCATGACCTGGGGCTGTTTCTGAGTAAGTGAGACTCTCTGCCCACATCCCGGATTTCACCTGAGAAGAGAAAACTCTACATCCTACTAGGAGAAGAGGAGTCCACTGTGGAGATCACCACCCAATACATGTTCCCTGTCGTCCTCAACAGCGGCACAATGTGGGGTATTTCTGCCCCTGTGTGCTGGTAGGACAGGCGGATATTTAATTAGCCAATCAAATGCGTGGCAGGCCCTATAAGAGGGCACAAGAACCTCCCCTCTGCGTGTTTTTTTCTGTCCTGTGTGGACAGAGGACAGGTGGGAGGACTTGTGTCCTCTTTGAGAAGCTCAGCAGGATCACTCACCTCCTGAGCGGTTGTTTTCTTCTTGTCACCTTCTGTGCCCTGCGGGGAGAAGGTGCTTGTTAGCCATGTGTGGCTACCCCCCTCTATCCCCCCTGCCCCCCCTCTCCTCCGCTTCCCCTGCTCCTTGTGACTTACCTGACATTTTGGTGAGAGTCCGGGGACTCCGCATGCCGCCTCTGGTGGCCGCGTGGACTGCCGGCGGGTGGAACCACACTGTTGTGTATCCTGTTCCCCGCCGGCCGCTGTAAGCGCGCATTTCCGGTTTCGCCGGAAGTATCATAGCGCCATGGCAACGGCCTGGCGCTGGCGGCCGCTCACTCAGGGAAGATTCAGGCCTTATTAAAGGCCGGAAAAGACGGGGAGATGTGGGGGTAAGTGCCCGTGTTAAGGGCCTCTTGGTGGGGGGGAATGTATATCTTTGCAGACCCCTGATTACAGGGTTAGTTGTCTGGGCAGGTTGCCTCACCTGCTTTGATTGTGGCTCCGCCCACTTCCAGCCGGCCAGAATTAAGAGGCTGGCTGACCTGGTGTCAGAGACCTTCCTGCAGTATCTGCTGAAGGCGTGCGATTGTGGTGTTCATTGATCTTGAACTCTTTTCCAGTTTGCAAACTTTATTGGGAACCGGCTGTGATGGCCGAGTGGTTAAGGTTTTGGACTCGAAATCCAATGGGGTCTCCCCGCACAGGTTCAGATCCTGTTCACAGCGCCAGCCCGGCTAGCTCAGTCGGTAGAGCATGAGACTCTTAATCTCAAGGTCGTGGGTTCGGGTCGCACGTTGGGCGCCAAGTCACCTCTCTGTCCGGTCTACAGGACCTGGTAAGATTTACCCTTTTTTTAAAAGCTGGTATGATGTCATGGTGACAGTGTTGCATGGTCTATTATCTCTCTCTGTAGGATATGTCATCCTCTACTACCCCTCCTGGGGATGGTAGGAGGAAAACCTCTTCCAAGAGGAAACATCTTTCCTGCTTCGATTGCGACACACCGCTCCCTGATGGTAGGTAGCGGCTTGAAAGGTTGTGCCCTGCGGGGTACTACTGGTCCTATAACTTGCCTATTTTCAGGCTATGAGTGGGCCCGTTGTCGCGGGTGCAGAGGTCCTCCACCTGTGGAGCCCTCTCCCAGAGATATGATGGCATGGGTCAAGGAGATGGTGAGGTTGGGCATCGCTTGGGTAAATAGTTTTTCCCTTGCTTGTACTCTCCTTTTTGTTTTGCAGGATGATTCCCTCAAAGGGATCCATTGCACCTTGTCTCAGCTCACCAGGAGACCATGCTCTGAGCTCCGTTCCTCATCTCTCCCCCCCCCCCTTGTAACACCTGCGGGTGGCAGAGGATGATTCCTCCGAGGACGACTCAGTTATTCCAGCAGAACTGCGTTCCATTATGAACAAACGGGCAGGCTGCTGAAGTCCATCCGGTCTACAGTGGGCCGAGATGTTGACGGGGAAGCCTCCACGTCTGCCTCTGGGGGACATATTGCCTTCCATGCGGACGCCACGCTGACCGACCTTATGGCGCAGCAGTGGAAACAGCCAGAGAAAGGACATTCGCTTTCCAGGATCTTCAAGAGTTTGTTTCCTATTAACACTACCCAGTGGGATTCCTGGGGGCCTCCCCCGAAGGTGGATTTGGCCGTAGCAAAGCTGTCCCGCAGAACCCTGGTGCCCTTGGAAGATGGTTCAAATCTTCAGGACCCTCTGGATCGTAGGGCGGACTCCGTTCTGAAGAAGGTCTACTCAGCTTCCTCCGCGCAAGCCTCTGTGGCCATAGCCTCCTCTATGGTTGGTGACTTTTTGCGCAACCGCTTAGCCGCCTTGGAGCGGGATATAGACTTGGGCGTAGACAGAGATGAGATTCTGGCCTCTATGAAAAGAGTTCATAGGGCTGCAGATTATTTGGCGGAATCCTCCTGCCATCAATTAAAAATCTCCGCCAAATCTATGGCGTTGTCTACTGCGGCCCGTAGACCCCTTTGGCTAAAGCCTTGGCGGGCAGATTTTGCGTCTAAAGCAGCACTCTGTGCTCTCCCCTTTGAGCCGGGAAGGGTGTCTGGCCAAAGCTTAGATGCCATTATGGAGGGATTAGCTGAAGGTAGGGGAAGGTCCCTACCTCAAGCATCCAGGGGCAGACGTGCTCCCTCTAGAGGCAGAGGTTCTTCCTCTAATTATAGACGCCCTTCCCAACAACGGCGTTTTAGATATCGCCCTAGGGGAGCTGGTCGTGGCGCTTCCAAGGAGGACACCAAGAGGAAGCCTGAGTTTTGACGTGGGGCAGCTCCCTGTGGCCCCCCTTCCTGGGAGGACGTCTTTCCTCCTTTTCCAGAGCATGGTTCACCCATATCCAAGACCCATGGGTGTTGAAGATCATACAACACGGGTATCACATCGACTTTCATCTTCCACCTCCAGATCGGTTCGTTTCCACCCAAACTCTTCCACCTTCTCAGCAGGCCAGTCTAGAAGCCTTGGTTGCCGAATATGTTACCAAGGGCGCCCTGGAGAAGGTACCAGCCTCAGACCTCGGTCTGGGAGTCTACTCCCCCGTCTTTCTGGTCCCCAAGTTCACCGGGGGCTGGAGGATGATAATAGATCTGAGGTACCTCAATCGGTTTATCAGGAAGAGGTCATTTCGAATGGAAACCGTGGATTCCGTGGCTGTGTTTCTTCAGCCAGGAGAGGTGATGGTTAACCTCGATTTGAAGGACGCCTATCTACATGTCCCCATTGCTCATTTCCACAGGAAGTTCCTCAGGATTGCCGTCGCTATGGCCGGCCACAGGGAGCACTATCAATTCACAGCTCTGCCATTCGGCACATCCGCCCCACTGGTATTCACCAAGGTGATTTCTCCGGTCGCCGCGGCCCTCAGACTTCAGGGTCTTTTCATCGTCCCTTATCTAGACGACTGGCTACTGAAAGCTCAGTCTCCTGCTGCCCTCCTCCAGCAGCTCAACCTTGCCATCAACTTCCTACAGGAGTTAGGATTATCAATTGGGAGAAGTCCGAAATCGTTCCATCCACCTGAAGAAAATTCCTCGGATTTATAGTGGATTCAGAAGCGATGCAGATCTTCCTCTCCAGTCCAAGGAAGGAAAGAATCCAAGCCAGTGCACGATTCCTATTGCGCACTCGGCAGGTAACCATCCGGACCGCCATGAGAGTCCTGGGCCTGATGTCATCCTCGGCCAGGGCGGTGCCTTGGACTTTATGGCATTTGCGTCCCCTGCAGATGGAAGTGTTGAGAACCTGGAACAGGTCTCCACGGGGATTGCACAAGAAGATCTGCCTTTCTCCCGCTACCCGTCTTTCCCTCAGATGGTGGATACACCTGAAAGACGGAAGGTCCACGGTCCCGACAGTGTGGACCCTGTTGACAACAGATGCATCCCAGTGGGGATGGGGAGCCCATTGTCAAGACAAAACTGTACAAGGATGATGGAGATGTCCGGAGCTGGGGTCATCCAATCTCAAGGAACTCAGAGCAGTGTACCTGGCCCTAGTACACTTTGCCCCAGAATTGAAAGGCAAGTCTGTCAAAAACCGGTCAGACAATATGACGGTGGTAGTCTATATAAACAAACAAGGGGGCACCAGGTCACCAACCTTGCTGAGAGAGACGAATCTCATATTTGCCTAGGCGGAGAAGAATCTGGTCCAGTTATCCGCTGTTCACATAAAGGGCTCCCTGAACATAGTAGCGGATCAGCTGAGTCAGGGTATTACCGTATCAGGAGAATGGTCTCTCAATCCAGACGTATTTCAACAGATCGTCCAGAGATGGGGTCTCCCGGAGGTCGATCTTATGGCTACCCGACTCAACGCCAAGGTGGGGACCTTCTGCTCTCTGTACCAGGAGGACAATCCCTTGGCGGTGGATGCCCTGTCCATCCCATGGAGGTTCAGGCTGTTTTACATATTCCCTCCAATTCCAATCATACCGAAGGTATTGATAAAAATAAGACAGGACCAAGCCTCGGGAATAGCCATAATCCCGTTCTGGCCAAAAAGGGCTTGGTTTGCTCAGCTCATACAAATGAGTCAGGGCATATATTGGAGGCTTCCCCCACTCCCAGACCTGGTAACCCAAGGAGAGCTGAGATGCCAGGATCTGAGGAGACTCAACCTGACAGCCTGGAGGTTGACCAGTCCCTATTGAGAAATAGAGGACTGTCACAAGCCGTCTTGAAGACCCTATCCAGCGCCAGAGCAGATTCGACTAACAGGAACTACCGTCGAATAGGTAACATCTTTAATGCCTGGTGTCTGCAGCATCAAGTGGACTCCACCGATCCCCCTACGGAGGCGATCCTGGACTTCCTTCAAGACGGACTAGACAGAGGTCTTGCTGCGGCCACACTCAAGGTACACGTAGCGGCCCTGTCCGCCTATCTGGGGAGGCGTTTGTCTCAGGATCCTTTAGTGAGCACCTTTATTAAAGGGGCAACTAGGCTGAGACCGGTGGTAAACACCCCTGTCCACCAATGGGACCTTATTCCGGTCCTGAACGCCCTATGTGGCCAGCCATTTGAACCTCTGGAAGAGGTCTCCCTCAAGTCGCTAACCGGCAAAATGGCGCTGCTATTGGCAGTCACACCTGCCAAACGCGTTAGTGAACTACAAGCTTTGTCCGCTGAGGAGCCATATACCACCTTTTTCTCTGACCATGTACAGCTTAGGTTCCTCCCTGGGTTTCGTCCCAAGGTGCCATCTGCTGTAAACAGGAACCAACTGATTTCCCTTCCAGTATTTTTTCCGTTCCCTTCTTCTGCTGAAGAAGAAAGATGGCACAAGCTGGATGTGGTTAGATGCCTGCAGATCTACTTGCAGCGCACTCGCCCCTTTAGGTGGACTGAAAACCTGTTGGTCAGCTACACGGGGAAAAACAAGGGCGCCAAAGCCGCCAAAGCTACAATATCCCAGCCCAAGGGCTGTCGGCTCCATCTTTCCTTCATGCCCATTCAACCAGGGCAGTGTCCACTTCTCGGGGAAAGAAGTGCTTTGTCTGTGGACCAAATATATGCAGCTGCCTCTTGGGCATCTGAATCCACCTTCATTCGGCATTACCGCCTGAAGGACCAAGTGGCAGATTCCACTGCCTTTGCCCAGACCAGTTTAAGATCGGTCATGGGTTTGTCCCACCCATCTTGGGGACCTGCTTGCTATATCCCCACATTGTGCCGCTGTTGAGGACGACAGGGAACGAGTGATTATGAAGATAATCTTGTTTCCCTTAGTCCTAACAGCGGCACAAGATTTCCCACCCTGGGAATCATATCTTATGTATAAAACTGTATATAAATGTAATGGAGGTACTTTTGTATTTACACGCAGAGGGGAGGTTCTTGTGCCCTCTTATAGGGCCTGCCACGCATTTGATTGGCTAATTAAATATCCGCCTGTCCTACCAGCACACAGGGGCAGAAATACCCCACATTGTGCCGCTGTTAGGACTAAGGGAAACAAGATTATCTTCATAATCACTCGTTCTCCTGCCACCAACTGAGGGGAAGATGAAACCCCATGGACTGTTATACCCCATTATTGCACCCTCTAATCACCCATCCACCCATGAATATCCCAACCCAACCCCCCTTCTAATCACCCATCCACCCCCATACGCCCCAACCCAACACCCCCTCCCCCCAACCACTATCTTTGCTTTGGCAATGCCAAATGTGTATTTGGACATGCCAATAAAGCTCTTTTGTTTGTTTTTGAGAGAGACAGTTATAGCATCTCTTGTGCAGTGCATGGCAGCTTGTCCACACTCACCAATTAAGAGATAAATTAAAAGTACCGATACAGTGCTGTACACTGAGCCCCAGGAACACTTCTAAATAACGCAGAATATAAGTCCTATAATGACCAGCTTAGGAGCGTTTCCTGAAAAGTCAATAGATCTCAACCTGTAGTACTTGTGCTTGCAGAGTGGGGGGGCATTTCTAATGGGGTCACTCCCACTGTTCTCATGCTGTACATATAATAGGCAAACCAGTGTATGATTTGGGTCACTTTGATGTTATTTGTTTAAGTACGGCTGCTTAGCCCAAGGATACTAAGACTCGCTCTTCCATCCTACTCATAGTCTTGGGACCCAATTGTCAATACTCACAGCCATGCTCATAGTGGCAGCCTCATAGTCAACAATGTAGAGAGTTATTGAAACTACAATCACTCGAAAAATACATGAAAAATCATTCCTATCATGTCATTGTGGAAAATCTCTTCATTACTGATCATGTACTGACTGAATATCCAGTTGTGGCAGGAAACCAGCAACCAAAACTAAATGGAAAAGAAATCACAGAATTTGTGCCAAAATTTTCAGCAGATTTTTTCCAACTCTCTTTCAAAATATAGGCACCATATACAGTATGTATAGTAGTGATATCTGTTAGATGAACAAGTGATAGCTGACTCCCCAGTGCTTACACACTTTCACCAGAGAAGACCATCTAAGTCTTTCATTCTAAAAGATGACGGATTCCCGTTAATACAATTGACATTCATTTATTAGAAATAATTCATGTTCCATGATTCCATATATGTGCACCTAACTCTCAAAGTTCTTTTGGGGTGAAATAGTAACTTCTTTTAACAATATATAATTGGAGTGTTTGATGTGTTCTGTAGCTCAGTACTCTCACACCCAAACTGTTCATCTGTGTAAAAGGCTATTTAGGAATATGTATAGGAAGTCAGAAAAGACATGACTTGACTTGGGAGTTGCTGATAGATGTCTTGGACAACACTTGACCCAGACTTGACTCAGTCGCTGCTAATTGCCTACACTTGCTACCATGTAACGTCTCTTGGTGCAACTGCAAACATTTTCATTTACCTTACACCTTGTCAAACCCTTTCCACTATATACTCCGTCATGTCTGTCTGCTTTTTAATATTATGAAATCCTCCCAGGATTATATCTATTAGACACAGTGAAGAATCACAACATGAGAGATTTACATTTTTCTCTATATTGTTGCCACTCTTGTTTGCATATTAGTTTTCCATCAATGACAAATAAAACAGAGGGAAAGATTGTGAACCCCACTTTATATAACTGCACTGTATGGAGAGTGGTCCGATGCACTTTTGGTCCAAATGGTACAACCATAACAAGCATTTGTAATGCTGTTTTCCAACACAAGGGACTCAAAGCAAAAAGACAGTTGTAGAGTCAGTGGCTGCTGTACAGGGACTCATCCCAATACCCACTAGGGTTAGTAACTTACAGAAAGCCAATTTCCCTCTCAATTTATTTTTGGCATGTGAGAGGAAACTCCAAGAGAACATACAAACTCCATGCGGATGTTGTGCTTTGTTGGATTTGAATCTGAAACCATAGCATTTCAAGGCAACAGTGCTAACCACTAAGCAATTAAGGGCATGGTGGGCAAGGGTCCAAACATACTGTAACCATTTGGTTAGTAGATCCTAAAGAAAAAATACATTATAAGTTATGAGGCTAGCATTTACCTACCATGCCCTTAATCATGGCAGTATAGTTTGTACACTATATTTATGAAGGCCCCAATGTATTTATGAAGGGCCATAGGCACAATGGTCTGAGGCATTAATAATACAGCAAATGGCAGAATTTTAAATATGGTGCCCACTCAGGATGTGACCAAGTCATCAGATCACCGGTGGTGCATTGGTGCGGCCATGTTTAAGAGGATCACCATCCCCTGGAATGAAAATTGGGGAAGGAGACATGTATTGAAGGATCCCAATCCTATGTCCAGTTTATTTGTATTAAAGGCTGCGTACAGCAGCCTGTTATAGATGTGGATGGATTTCTCAGTATACTGCAATATACATTAGAAAATATACACTGTGATAAGACTACGCAAGAGGGCTTCAGACACTTTTTGCTTCTTGTAAGAGGGGTGTCCAAATCTGAAGACATACCAGATTGATCATCCAGGAACAGCCACTGTGATATATCTGGTGCATTTTTAGACTGTCTAGTCTCTCTCTGCATTCACACAACCGAGTTTCAGCAATGAAACTCGGTCCATTTGTTGGTGAGATTTAATAGTCTGAACAGTATGTTAGAAGAGGGACTCCTATCAATATAGTTATCTATGATGCTAGCAGTCCCTGCCTCTCTGCTACATGTAGTTGATATCTTTTAACTAATAATGATGACAGATTACAAGCTTTCGAAGCTCTCGGCTTCTTCCTCAGGTAAATGCGAGAGCTTCGAAACCTTGTAATCTGTCATCATTATTAGTTAGCCATTAAAAAAGATATCAACTACTGAAGACTCTCAAGTTCTTTTTTTTTTATATTTCCTACCCACTGGCTAACACGGTACAAAAACAAACATTTTCCGTATGTCACTGGAAGGCAGGGACTCCTTACATCATAGATAGCTATAGTGCTAGGAGTCCCTCTCCCAGCATGCTATTTAGGCTGATTTATCCGGCCAACACATGGACTTTTACAGCTGAAACTTGCTCATGTGAATGCGGAGTAAATTTACAATGTCTAATTGAGAGTCAGTCTGTCTGACAGTTTGTTTGACAGCTATCCGAATTGTAAAATATAGCATACGTGCTCACTATTCCATTCCTATTCTCAACAGGTCGCTTATACATCTAGTCTGAAATCCTGTACGATCATGTCATGTTACATGACTACAATGGCCAATTAATTGATTATGGTAGTTTTTCGCCCATATGAGAGGCTGAATGACAGAGTGACAGATATGACAGCATGTTACTATGGGCAGCATCACTCAGACTATTGTAGTGTTGAGGTAAGGAAGAATCATTGGGTTGGATATAACAATATAATTGCACTAGAAGTTTGGCCTTATTTATGCCTAAAAAATGGCCCACATGCCTTATGCCACATTTATTATGTTTTAAAAACTTTTTACAACTTGTCCAACAAGTATACATAGCGTACTGGAAACTCATGTGACAATGTGCACCAAAAAAAGTGGAAAAATGTTGATGTATTTATTGACAGAAATAAGTCAGCTAATACTGTAGGTGTTGTAAAGTTAGACAAGACAGTCTAAACGTTTGCAGTTTAAGACTAAAAAGCTCTGTGGGAAAAAACTGTGGTGACAACGCATCATGATTTCTGCTGAAGCACTTTTCAGAGAAAGTCCACAGTTTCATCAGATCAATGTTGGGATCAGATCAATGTCTGTGTGGTGTCCACATGAATCATGCAGAGAGGAAAGTGCTGCCTTCGGTACTTTTCTCTCTGCACGATTCGTGTGGACACTGTGCGGAAAACACACAGACCCCATTATAGTCTATGGGTCACTGTGGTTTCTTAGCTAACTGCTTTTTGATGCATATAGGTTTCCATTTGGGGGGTCCCCAAACGGAGTCCTCAAAGAGAATACCGAACGCAGATGTGAACCGAGCCTAACACACTCCTAACACCTAAGCTGTACCCTTAATGCCCAACAAAAAGGGAAAGTTCCAGGTTTGTTGAAAGCAGATTAGTATATCTTCCCATTCCCCCCTAAGACTGGATTCACGCGGACCGGATTTTGACGCAGAATCTGCCTCAGAATCTGGTCCAAAAAATGCCTCCCATTCTTGCCACAGATTCCGTGGTGGAATCCACCGCAGCATCCGCGGCATGACACCTCCCTCCTGACTATGCCCATTCATTTGGACCTAATCCGGAGTGGAATGCTGCGACTGGATGCTGGTACTGGCATCCATTCGTAGCTAGCCATTTTTTGGACCGGATTCTGAGGCAGCCTACACGTCAAAATCTGATCCAAATCCCCGTGTGAACTGAGCCTGTTTGCGCCGTCTCACATTTAGGCCGGGGCCCCACTGGCTGCAAACGCAGCAATTTATCTGCAGGAAAAATTGCGGCGTTTTACAGTACTTGCAAAGTGGATGGGATTCATGCGAATACCATGCCCACTTTGCAGAAAAAATCACAGCGCGGAAGGCGCGGTTTTGAAAATCGCAGCATGTCAATTATATCCATGGAAACATCGGTGGCTTTCCCGTAGATATAATTGTAACAGAAAGTTCACGGAGGAAAACTCAGTGAACTTTCTGTTCAAAGCGCTGCAGGAAGTACCGCAATGTGTTCATGTCACAGTTGTTCCTGCAGCGCTTTAGCGAGGTGTTTCCGGCCCGTGGGGCCGTAGCCTTAGACAGTATTATTAAATCTGCCCCACTGTGTGGAAATTCAGGTTTTTGTTTTTTTGTAAAGTCCTATTTTTAAATGGTAGAAATTCATTGTATCCTAGCTTTTCTACATACTGCTTTACGATAAAACAAATTGTATGAATGATCTTTGTAAGGAACAATAATGATGTGTTCAAGAAGTAAAAGAGGAGTAAAATAAGAGTCACTTGTATTTAGGAGCAGGGATTAGTAGGTTACTTGTCTATAGGTTCTATAGGTTAAAAAGAAATAAAGACAACTCATTTTCTTTCACTTGAAATCTAAATCATTCTGACACATTTATCTGACTAGTTAGCTGTAAGTACAAACGTCTCTTACATATCGATGAAAAGAACACCTTCCTTTCACAGCCTAGCATGTAACGCAATGAGACTGGAAGGAAGAATTTAGTAATTACTAATGTACTGCTACATTAGTACATGGCTGGAGGCTACACAGACGTCCTGCTGGCACCTTACAACCGCCTGAAATGGAAGTGTATGTATTCCTATACAAAATACATCGTACACAAGTTTTGTAAACTTGCAGTGTTTTATTTAGTTATTCTGGTGATCCTTGTTATTCCTATAGCAGCAACACAGCTGTATTACAAGCCTATAGAATCTTACAGTGCCGAGAATAATGAAATCAATATTTTTTAATTATAGTAATTAGAAGTGAAAATGTTAAAGGGGATGTTGATTATTTAGAGAAAATGATTAGAGGCAGGAAACTATATTACAAAAATAAACAAACATTTTTTATTCATCTTTTAAAGGTCCTGCCATTCCTTCCCCACCAGTATAGTCTCTACTAATTTTGGTCTTTCCTTAACTGCAAGGGATTTGTTCATTGTCACATGACCCCTGCCGCAGCAAATCAATGCCCTCAGCAGTGACGTGTGTATGAATGCCATGTGATTGCTCAGGCCAGTCAGCCATGTGCTATAACTAGGCACACACCATGATGAGACCAGTGTTTGGCTGCTACAGTCATTTCACAATCATTAGGATGACATCATAATGTCAGAGACCTTCTTTGTTGGCCTTCGAACATCAGGACAGGCAAAAAGGAATGTTTCCACTTTTTGAGCCACTTTTTTCCACCTTCCAATAAATAGAGTTTAGCCGTGGGGGTCTGAACGCTGCGAATACCACCAGACACAAGTTTGAATAGAAGTGATGGTTGGAAATGCTCACCCCTGCTCTGTGTATTTGGCTAAGGTCCTACGGGGCCTCCCGCGGCAACGCAACTCGGTTCTTCCCACAGAGTTTTAGACATAAAGTTTGCAGAGGTTTCCTCTGCAAACTTTCTGTTTCAATTATACCTATGGGGAAACCGCCGGTGTTTCCATAGGTATAATTGACATGTTGCATTTTTGCCGCAGCGTTTACATCCCATGGGGACCCAAACTTTTACTTGACTACCTCTGAGGACCCCTTTGAAGGACTGGAGTGGGGGGTGGGTGGGTGCATTTCCAAAAACTGCCTACATTTAAACCAGTGCACAAAACACCCCCAGATTGGGGGACCCCACTGATCATCAAGCTACCACCCTGTAGATAAGAGGCAACCTGTTGCTTTTCTGGCAAAATATTCTAAAAACAACCACTCACATGGCTGATGTTATAAAGCACAGGGATCCATGTATTTTCCAAACTACTATATAGGAAATCTACCATTCTGATGCAAAGGTATCAAGTTTTCAATGACAATTCTTATGGGCACAGAACCATCCTCCTAATTTTTTATAAAGTGGAAGAAAAGCTAAATTCACAACATGTTTGTGATGAGTACATCACATATACACCGGAAAGAATCAGCTGTATAGCGACTTGAATAACACATATGTGCCAAAAATCTTCCTGCAGGTTTTTTTTTACTACCAACAACAGAATATGGTGATCGGCTTGTCAACAATTTTATGGGGGTCATCGGTATATAGCAGATGAAGAGAGCAATATAAACATACATGAGCGTCATGTAACTTGCTCCGAAGTGTTGAGTATAGAGGGACCGGGCAGTACACTTGACCAGACTGATTCCCAAATACTTGAATGTGCAGAGCTGCGTACTATAATGCAACTTGCACGAATATTATCCCGGGTATGGTCACATTTGTCTCCTCGATGTGTATCTAATGCTGTCACCAGTTTTAACTTACTTGAATGTAAACAACCAAAATTGTTCCTTTGTGACAGTCCTGTTTGGCAGGGAAAGGGTTACCGAAGAAGACATTAACACACTTCATTTCCTTGCTCTGGTGTAACATTATCTTATTTGTTACATTGATTATTCCCCCTGCCATGTTTCTCTCCTTAGTCATGCTTCATTATTTAATCCAATTCTCCGTGCCTTGTACCTTTCACATGTTATCAGTCACTGGATTCACAATGCTACAGTCCTCTTCCAATGTTTTGTGTTTTTTACACTATGTGATTTTTGCTTGTTATCTCCACATGCCTTAAAAAAATATCAGAAAGCTAAAGCGAATTAAAAAAAAAATTGCCCCAATAGTCACTTGTTCATTTCAGACACTTTAATGCGTTTTCAGTAAGATGTGTCAGTTTTAGTATTGGCTTGTATACCGTACTATAGCAGTAAGTCCAAAAATGCCCCCAAAATATCCAGCAAACAAAAAAATGTGAAAAAATTAACTTAACTTTTAATTTGCATGAAAAAAACCAAAAACTACAAAATGTAAAAACAATAGATACTGAACCGCTGTAAAGTGTATTGTTTTTCCATGTTATAGTTTCAATTATGCTAAAAGGAATGGGAATTATATAGGAAGTTCTTACACTTTTCCCTTCTGCTAAGTCCACTCTTGGCATTGGTTCAAAAAAACGCAGCGAAATCTGCAGCTTTTTCTGCAACAAGGGACTTTAGCCTTAATCTGGGGGGAATTTATCATAAAGGTTTTTTATGCACCCGGGTCCCCATATGGCGTTTTACAGTGGATGGGGTGATGTATAAGCACAGACACATTTGAACAGTTTTTTTCTACTGATCAGCGAACAAGTGTTCGCCATCTTTTTTGTACAACTGAGTTGCAATGGATCTGACAGGTGCAATAAATTTAGCTTCAAAGCTCAATTTCACAGCAATGAATTAGTATATTTTGCTATCCCAAAAAATTAGTGATGAGACATTTCTAATAAATGTGGTGGTAAAATAAGAGAGTTCAATATATAAAATGTGACATATCTGTTTTATAATCTACAAAGTCAGTGACTCTTTAATTAAAAAAAATGCAATATGAATTAACATTTTGTTATGTCAGTCCAGGTAGCTGCAACGGGGCTAAGGGATAGCAGTAGGGAATCTCGCCCTGCACTACTCCCACTAGCTAACCCGGTCCCTGCCTCACGGGTGTAGGTCGGCTGTTCTCAGGCTAAGCCTGACCCCGACAGCTCCTCTCTCACTGACACCGTAGGCCTAGAGGAAAGTGGGAGAAGGAATGCCCTATAAGATCTCTAGGGACTGGAGACTAAAGGGGGTCACCCCTAACGAACAAGTGAAGCTGCTACTGACAGGGACTGACAAGGGTGTGCGCTGACTAACAACACAAGCAGCACACAGGAAACATGTAGGAAAGAATTCCCCCAAACCAATATGGGAAGGAACTTTACACTAGGAAACAAACACAGGGAAACTGAGTAGAAATCAAAGGATAAGGCAATTCACTCACACAGTCAATTATACACAGAGGGAGGATTGGTGAACACAGAAGGGAAAACACAAACCAACTTGTTCACCCAAAACCTCCCAAGAACCAACCACGGAACTTCCTCTATCCAAGACAACCACCTACTCCTCCTGCTAAGGCCTAGCTCTGTAAAAGCGACACTCAGCACAGAACCATGGGAGGCATGGGTTTAAATACAGAGTAGAGACCACTCCTCCCAGGTGCAAATGGGAGGACAGACTAATCAACCAGGAAAGAAAGCAATGAACCTAAATACTCCTAACACATTTGTCTGACGGCTACTCAACTCTGCCGCTAAACGTGGATGGTAATATAGTTTTTGGAGATTCAACTTGGGTTGAATAGTGTAGTGTTGGGTGAGAAAAGGAAACACCTGGGTAAATACAGAACAGTTAATAAAGACCTGCAGCTTTTTGTTATTATACAATCCATATACATATCTGTGTTTGTTCTGCACGGTTCTGAAGTATACATTGCCGCCCACTTTGTTGCACACATTATGTTGGTCAATGAAGGTCCTTTAAACAAGCCCCAACAGCCCCACTTGCATTACTGAAGTTTCTTATGTTATTTTGTAATTATTCTAGGTGTATATGAAGCCAATTATTCATGATCCTTGAACCTAGCACATTGATTTGCTCTTTAAGGTTAAGGCCTCACATGGTTGGCCACAGCAAAGAGCACTGCGGGAAAAAAATGCAGCAGCAACGCATCACAGTTTTTGGGGTCTATGGGATCCGTGTGCTTTCACTGTACACCGATTGCCAATGCATTCGGTAGTCCGTTCGGGGGGGTCCCCATGCGGACTCCCCTGAACGGATTAAGCCTAAATTAAGCAGTAGTACTCAATGTCAAGCAGTAGCTGCAAAAGCAAAGGTGATTTAGGGTTGCAGTAAAAAGGGATAAAAATCTACTATCCAAGAACAATATTGACCCTCTAAATGATCCTTTAGGCTAAGGCAACCCTATAGCATCTGGCTGCAAAAGAAAGTGCCATTTTTGGAAATTGCAGCATGTCTACTGCATGTATTTCTCCGCTGTGTGCGGAAAGGATTCACTAGAATACATCCATTATACAATGTCTGTGAAAAGCCATAGGGGGCCCCGCAGCTTGGAGATCGTGGCATGTTTGCATTATGTTTTTTTTTTTTTTTTTTTTTTTGCAAAGTGGGCATTGGATTTGCTAGAATCCCACCCTATTTGCCCATACTGTAAATGCTGTGGGGCCCTGACCTAAAAATCTATTGAGACTTTTTTCTGCCTCCCATTCATTTCAATGACAGGTTCAGGTATAATCCGCCTGAAGATAGGGCAGATACATACTACTTTACCTTCTAGGTGAAATAATCTGCCAATGCCTGGCCATTGAAATGAATGAGATGCAGATTTCTGGTGGTTTTTTGAATCTCTCATAATCAGCTCCAAAAAAACTCAGTGTGGACATACCCCTAAACTGCTCTACACAAATGTATACCGCAATATCCTTCTGATCCTATAAGTCATCTATATACCGCAGTGTAATAAAATTAATTAGAATGTGACTGATGTGTAAAGGTCTTCAGAAGTCAAACGTTGCTACAGTGTTGTCTTCAGATACAAAGAAAAATCAGCTTTGTTCACAGGTAACGTGTTGCCTCTGCATATGTATACAATGTGCTACTAATCTATCACTCCTACAGCTTCTTATACCTTAGGCCATGGCCTTTGATGACTCTTCTTATTTGGTCCTACTGAGTCTTAAAGTGGTCTTTTTTTCTGACCCAGTCATTAGACACAGCCTGAGATTTTATATTAAAAACAAGTATAAAAGGACTACATAGAATTGTGATTGATGTGCGATATATTTATATCATATCCAATGTCATAATCTATAAAGTCCATGTTAGTGTATTACAGATGTGGCATACAGACATTAAACACAGCTCCAGATTATATGTTCTCTTAGGTTATATGTAAATCAAAAAGAGGGGTCTCCTACTTGGGGCATCGTAAGAGCAGTTACCACTTGACACTTATGTATTACGAGATCAATGCAATACTACATTTCCCCCTGACAATCACTGCAATAATCTATTGGCAGACCCTATGGCGATCAGCTGATCACTGGGGTCTGTATACAGTATACTTGCTTACTTGACAACTAAAATGTACCAAATTTTAACATATTATAGAACTGGAATCTCATAGACAGAGCCAGAGAGATAGATTCTGGAATAATAAAATTATTATTTTTTTAATGATTAACTATTTCTAATATCAAAAAGAAGGACATATTAGGGACAACAAGGAATAGATAGATTGGGTCGAAAGTAAGGACTGTCCCCAAAAGATGGACACTTGGGAGGTACCTGAAGTAGTGGTTGGGGACTATCTTTATAGACCTAAAGTAGGGGTTAGTCAGAGGTGTAACTTGAGGGGCTACAGAGGGTGCAATCGCACCAGGACCCTGGAGCCGTAGGGGGCCCATAACCACTGGCATCAGTATTGAGATTGCAGCTTCCATCTGGCCCATAAACCAAGGAGGCCCACAGATTACCTTAACCACACTGAGGAGGATTACACTCCTTAGCACCCGTCACCATCATTATCAAGAATTCGCTGTAGGGATGAGGTAGGGGGTTCCGGACAAAAGATTGCACCAGGGCCCACAATACTTTAGTTACACCACTGGGGTTAGTTCTTCTAAGGATACCATGTTCAATGTAGCACAGTAGTTTTTCAAGCACTTTGGGGAGTGATATCTGACAGTCCACCAAATCCAGTGTTTTTTAAGGAGAGGATATTTTCATGAGACCACCTCTTCTACAGACTTATTCCATTAAGAGTAGTTTGGGGTTCAGATTGAAAGTATAATAAAAAAAATATCCAAATAATGAAACTTCATGCATAAAATGATCATATAAATAGTGACTGCAATAGATCATTTTACAAGTTTTTATGTATAATATATGATAATACCATTTATTCCAGAAGAAGAAAATGCCGCACAGAGAGGATTCAGCAAGGTCATACAATCCCATCTGCTAACAAAGCTGCTGTGGGTGAACCGGATTTATTACTGAATTAAGAGTAGGGGCTATATTGCCACTTCAGTTATATGGATTTATGTAAGATTTTAGTCATAATAGATACAATTCATTATATCTAAGCCAAACTTTCTATTGGGTAAGATTGGCTAAATCTGTGCATGTAAACCAAAAAAGTAATCCCTTAGGCCAGAATGTGAAGGTTATTGATTGTTGCACAAAGTGGAACATTTGTCTTCATTGCTCAAAGCTCTGCCATACCTGGAACACTAAAAGCTTCATTACTGGAGGACCACCTATAGGCAGTAAGCCTACAGCTATGTACTGTGACTAAGTAACTGGATGAGATTAATTGTAAAGCAGAGAGCGTGCCTCGAAGCTATGACTAGCCTTGGAACAATCTGTAAATATGGATGTCACTTCTTATTGGTCATAGACATGGTCCTTCCACCCCCCACAGATGACATTAACTTTTCATTATAACTGGGATGTGAAAGGTACATAATGCCCCAGGGTAAGGCTTCATTCCTAATTTTGCCCGCTCAACAAAAATTAATTTAGGGAAATGTAAGGGAAAAATGCTACATATTAGAATAGAGAAATATAACACTGAATATTAGAATAATAATATCCTTCACCAAGGACGCATCTCTGGTGTAGCAGAGCCCAGCGCACACTCAGTTCTGCTACATCTCTGGTGTAGCAGAGCTCAGCGCACGGCCAGCTCTGCTACACCTGTGTGCTCAACACTGCTACACCTGAGATCGGACCATAATGGAGACTGCTGTGGACCGATCTTAGATTCTGCCTCCTGCCGCAGGACCAGCGATGATTGGCCAAATGCTGTACTCTGTATGGCATTCGGCCAATCAACGCTGGTCAATGCATTCCTATGGGAAAAAGTCAGCTCCCGCATATCGCAAGCTGACAGGGATCCCGACGAGATAGAGCCCCAAAGAGCTGTTTGAGTAACATTCCCACCTAAATAAAGGTAATCCCTAGCTAACCCTGAATGTACAGTGGGGCAAAAAAGTATTTAGTCAGTCACCAATAGTGCAAGTTCCACCACTTAAAAAGATGAGAGGCGTCTGTAATTTACATCATAGGTAGACCTCAACTATGAGAGACAAAATGAGAAAACAAATCCAGAAAATCACATTGTCTGATTTTGTAAGAATTTATTTTCAAATTATGGTGGAAAATAAGTATTTGGTCACCTACAAACAATCAAGATTTCTGGCTCTCACAGACCTGTAACTTCTTCTTTAAGAGTCTCCTCTTTCCTCCACTCATTACCTGTAGTAATGGCACCTGTTTAAACTTGTTATCAGTATAAAAAGACACCTATGCACACCCTCAAACAGTCAGACTCCAAACTCCACTATGGTGAAGACCAAAGAGCTGTCAAAGGACACCAGAAACAAAATTGTAGCCCTGCACCAGGCTGGGAAGACTGAATCTGCAATAGGCAACCAGCTTGGATTGAAGAAATCAACTGTGGGAGCAATAATTAGAAAATGGAAGACATACAAGACCACTGATAATCTCCCTCGATCTGGGGCTCCACGCAAAATCTCACCCCGTGGGGTCAAAATGATCATAAGAACGGTGAGCAAAAATCCCAGAACCACGTGGGGGGACCTAGTGAATGAACTGCTGAGAGCTAGGACCAATGTAACAAAGCCTACCATCAGTAACACACTACGCCGCCAGGGACTCAGATCCTGCAGTGCCAGACGTGTCCCACTGCTTAAGCCAGTACATGTCCGGGCCCGTCTGAAGTTTGCTAGAGAGCATTTGGGTGATCCAGAAAAGTATTGGGAGAATGTCCTATGGTCTGATGAAACCAAACTGGAACTGTTTGGTAGAAATACAACTTTTCGTGTTTGGAGGAAAAATAATACTGAGTTGCATCCATCAAACACCATACCTACTGTAAAGCATGGTGGTGGAAACATCATGCTTTGGGGCTGTTTCTCTGCAAAGGGGCCAGGACGACTGATCCGGGTACATGAAAGAATGAATGGGGCCATGTATCGTGAGATTGTGAGTGCTAACCTCCTTCCATCAGCAAGGGCATTGAAGATGAAACGTGGCTGGGTCTTTCAACATGACAATGATCCAAAGCACACCGCCAGGGCAACGAAGGAGTGGCTTTGTAAGAAGCATTTCAAGGTCCTGGAGTGGCCTAGCCAGTCTCCAGATCTCAACCCTATAGAAAACCTTTCCAGGGAGTTGAAAGTCCGTGTTGCCAAGCGACAGCCCCAAAACATCACTGCTCTAGAGGAGATCTGCATGGAGGAATGGGCCAACATACCAACAACAGTGTGTGCCAACCTTGTGAAGACTTACAGAAAACGTTTGACCTCTGTCATTGCCAACAAAGGAGAGAGAACAAAGTATTGAGATGAAATTTTGTTACTGACCAAATACTTATTTTCCACCATAATTTGCAAATAAATTCTTACAAAATCAGACAATGTGATTTTCTGGATTTGTTTTCTTATTTTGTCTCTCATAGTTGAGGTCTACCTATGATGTAAATTACAGACGCCTCTCATCTTTTTAAGTGGTGGAACTTGCACTATTGGTGACTGACTAAAATACTTTTTTGCCCCACTGTACATCTATCCCCGTCTCACAGTTACATAGTTCACTGTCTCTGACCCGAATCTGCAATCGACCATTCATATAAAGTGGAGGTCACCTGATTTAGACAGCCAATTGCTTTCTTCAATTTTTTTTTTCGATGCCTCCGTTGTCGTAGTTCCTGTCCCAACTCCACTGCACAGTTATTGGTGCAAAAAAAGCGCCAGGGAAGTTGGGAGGGGATATGAATTTTTAGTGTGTTTGCCTCGTGGTATTCGATTGTAATTGAATACCTCGAACGGCCTGATATTCGATCGAATATCAATTCGATCGAACACCGTTCTCTCATCTCTACTGCCTAGCCCTTGCCTCTGTTTCTGTCCTGGGGTTCTGTCAGTGGCCTGCTGCTGCCTGGCTCTTGCCTTGAACTAGAACTCTCTTAGATGGTTGGTGTTTGGGTCCCTGTAGTGTTGTTGGGGCCCAGGGTAGAAGATTACTGACTGCCTTCAGTCTGCACTTAGATGTTATCTAAGCTACCAATGTGCCAGGGTAAGATGGGGGCCCACTTTGCTTAGGGGCCCATCAAGGTGTTTATCAGTTCACCTGTGGGTCACTCTGAGCCACTCAGGGGAACATCCACACTTTTTTTTTGTGCAATGCATTTTTCTACCTTAACTGGGACATTTAACAAGGAAAAGGGAAATGAATTTCAAAATCCATTGCAAATCTGTGACAATATCCACTGTGGGGAAGTTAGCTTGGTAGAAGCAGTGGTGCGGACTCAAACAGCCAAGACAAAATATGAAGCAAACTGGTTTATTTAGAAAAAACAGCAAAATAAATAAACTTTGATGTCAGGCACAGGATAAGCAAACAAAATACAGCCTTAACTTCAAGCAAAAACAAAATGAATACCTGCTCGTCTGAGTAACTAACTAAACAGAACTGATAACCTAACTATACATGTGGCTTACTTCCAGCCGCACAAACTAAACAAGTGCAATATTGTGTCACTGGACTCAGGGTTACAGGACAGAACCATACATCTCCTTTCACCTTATGGATCTGCACTGCAATGCAAGAGCTGTGGCCTTTTTCTGGCCCAGTAATGAGCCAAGGACCTACACTGTGCTAAGGTCTACTCCAGATCTGCCCTGGACCACCCATATGTCAGAATATGCCTGGGGTTGATATACCTGGACTCCAGCACTCTGTTTGTCACCTTCCCACACCACATGCAGATTTGTTGTAGATTTTGGTATGGAAAAATGCACTACAATTAGTTTGAGGTGTGTATGTAGGCTAAAACCACCATTTGCCATTTTACAATCCAGTTGAAATCTGTCTTCATTCAGAAATTCCCTAGTTGGCCACATTAAGGCCATGTACTCATCTGTCTACCTTTGTTGGCCACATTATGGACATTGTACTCATCTGTCTACCCTAGCTGGCTACATTGGAGGCCATGTACTCATCTGTCTACCCTAGTTGTCTACGTTTTGGGCAGTGTACTCATCTGTCTACCCTAGTTGTCTACATTATGGACGGTGTACTCATCATCTGTGCATAGTTGGAATATGAGTACACTATTAATTAAACAATACGTTGCCACAATGTGAGAATATTATAACAAGATGAGGGATGAGATCATTGTGTTTAGAATGGTTGTGATTCTAAGTCAACTGTATCTAAAGTTGAACAGCTTGCCTTTGGAGGTAGCAGCTCTATCCAGACGCTTCTTCTTGAGTACTTTGCTCCTGTTTAGTATTACTCACGGAATCAGCTTTGTTAGTGGAACACTTGGGTTTTGGACTTGATTTATAAAGATATGGTTGAGAAGATGAGACATGAATTTGAGAAACTGTAAACATGGATTGTTTTTCTAAACTTTGGCGGACCGATGGGCTTAATTTGTTTCTATACACGACTATCTTTAAAACGAAATTAATGGCTCCAAATAAAACAAGAACTGTAAATAGTGGACAGATGTTTTATGGAATTTTAACCTTCGTGCATTTTATCGTTGAGTTTCTGAAATCGGTTTGTTTGGTATAGAGCTGAATAGACTCAGCTTTCTTTTCAAGTTTTGCCTGTTTTATGGCAAGACAACATATGATTATGATGTCATCCTGCCCTTGAAAATCTGTGCGATTACATTCAGCATTGCTCTATCACATGAGTGTCAAACTATTCCATTTAGACGAGAACATTAGTTTGTTTGTACAGCCAGAACCAGTTCCTTTTAGGCAGTCCCAGAACAGCTTGTCTTACAAAATGTATATCTAATTGACAAATACATTCTGTGATATGGAGAGATTGGCATAATATACTTACTAATTATTTATTTTTACAGTCATGTTGAATCACTGGAGTGACATATGACTTGTATCTGTGTTACTAAACACACTTTATTTGAACAATTTCTATTATGTCCCCATATTTATCATGCTATATACTGTATGTATAAATTATTTATTTCTCTTACTTAGGCCAGATACAGGCGACGGTGCTACAACCGGCCTGCCATGAATTAAAAGCACAGGCATGTCCCCGTGTGCCGTCCGTGCATGGGCTTCTGCGGCTCCTTACATTAAATGAATAAGAAGCAAGGAAGCATGGGCTGCAGTATAGGCCAAGAATAGGACCTGTCCTATCTGATGCGGCCCGGACTGTTGGCACGCACACAGGACCGTGAAAATCATGGTTGTGTGTACAGGCTCATAGACAAGAATAGGTCAGTGTAAAATACACAGATAGCTCACTGACCCACACCACTATCGTCTGCAAGGGGCCTTATATAGCACCAACATACTCCACAACGTTCCCATATAGGGCTCACAATCTAAAAAAACAACGAACATGTGAATGGCCCCATTCATTATAATGGGTCTGAGTATATATGTGCTATCCAATTTTTCACACTAAAAGTATTTAGTGTGAAAGGGCCCTCAGACTGTGGGGATCTGACTTTCTGGGCAAGTGTTGCAACCTCTACAACATTTAGGGGGCATTCACATGGAGTAACACAGTGCAGATTCTGGCAGGATAATTCGCGCAAGAATCAGCGCTGCAAAACAGAATCTCATTGAACTCAATGGGAGGCTTGTTAACCCATTGATTTCAATGTGTTATGCGCGTTAAACGGAGCCCATTGAAATCAATGGGATTCTGTTTTGCAGCGTTGATTCTTACGCGAGTTAATCGTGCCAGAATCAGCGCCGCATTACTCCATGTGAATGCACCCTAACTAGGCAAAAAGCTGTATATTTTGTTGTAACTGTATATAGTACTGCAGTGCGTTCAACACCATTCAGCCAGAGCTACTGAGGGAGAAGCTGGACCTTGGTGGTGTGGACCATCACCTGTCCAACTGGATCCTAGACTACCTGACAAACCGCCCTCAGTATGTGAGAGCCCAGGATTGTGTGTCTGACGCTGTGATCTGTAGTACGGTGGCACCACAAGGTACAGTTCTTGCTCCATTCCTCTTCACACTGTACACTGCTGACTTCAGGCACAACTCATCCAGCTGTTACTTACAGAAGTACTCCGATGACTCTGCTATAGTCGGCCTTATCACTGATGGCGACGATAGGGAATACAGAGATTTAAACCGGGATTTTGTTGAATGGTGCCAGCAGAACCAGCTCAGGATTAATGCTGGGAAGACCAAGGAGATGGTGGTGGACTTTAGTAAACGGAGAGGTGCTCCGACCCCGGTGGAGATCCAAGGAACATGTATTGAGATAGTCAGGACCTATAAGTACCTGGGCGTGCTCCTCAACAATAAACTAGACTGGGCTGATCACCTGGAGGCGCTGCACAGAAAGGGCCACAGCAGACTCTACCTGCTCAGGAGGCTGAGGGCCTTCGGAGTCCGGGGGACACTTCTTAGGGCCTTCTTCAACTCTGTGGTTGCCTCAGCCATCTTTTTCGGTGTGGCCTGCTGGGGGAGCAGTATATCACCCAGGGACAGAAATAGACTTGACAGGCTGATCAGGAGGGCCAGCTCTGTCCTGGGAAGCCCCTGGACCCAGTACAGGTGGTGGGTGACAGAAGGATACTGTCTGTGGTGACCTCCATGCGGGAGAACAAATCCCACCCCATGTATGGGACCCTGATGGGACTTGGCAGCACTGTAAGCGACCGTCTGCTTCACCCCAAGTGTGAGAAGGAGCGCTATCGCAGATCTTCCTTCCAACCGCGACCAGGCTGTATAATCTACATCAGACCAAACGAAGGGCTCTCCGCACAGAGAACTAATGATTATGAGGATGACCATGAGGTCTTCCTCTTTCTCCTCTCTTCTGTTTTTCCTTAGCTGCCATGGACTCCTAGTATATCTTCTCTTCTCAGCTTATCTGTGTCTACGTCTGTAATATATTACTCTGTATTATCCTGTATCTGTATTACTATGCTGCTGTAACACGCTGAAATTTCCCCAATGTGGGACTATTAAAGGATTATCTTATCTTATTACTCCATCCCATTCATGAGAACTTACAGGTACATGTCATAAACGGCAAGTCACTGCACAATATAAGGCTCTGCACCTGGCAATAAAGAGTTTCACACAAAGGCTCCATTCCCACGGAGTAACGCGCCGCGCATTCAGACACGTATACACGTGTCAGAGTGTGAGCACTCAAAACAGATCCCATTCACTTCAATGTGTGCCGGCTCACGCACGCTACACATTGAAATCAGTTGAAAAGTTGTAGAGATCCCACTCAAGCTGTGCATATAGTACATCCAAAAATGCTCCCTGGGTGGTAAAACATCAGAAACAGTCACCATTGTCCCAATACTTCAGTAGACTCAGGTTCTATAATGGAGGAAATTTTTACTGAACTGTTGTAACGCACAACTAATGGTCCTGTGGATCTAGTACATATACGTGGTGTGGACAGCAGCTGCATTTACTTGCAGTCTAGTTTGACAAGTGTACCACAATAGTACACTGTTTCAGAAGAAGTTATTAGATTATTCATATAGGTGGGCAACTTTGCTATGGGTCTATAGGTTTGCTATGGGTCTATAGGTTTGCTATAGATTTCGATTAATTAATTTGGTCTTTTTAACATAACAGTAATAAAAGCATTATGTAACTGTATAAAGTAGCTCTTAATAAACTGTTCTCCCTTGATCATCACAAACAGAGGCATAGATAGGAATGGAGGAATTTGGCCACTGTTCACACAGCTAGCACGATATAGCGGCAGCACAATGTGACACAGCTTGATGAGCTCTTAGCTGTAGTTACTAGATTGCATTAAATATAGTGCTGTGATTGCTTTGTACTGTGTGACATATTGTTTAATATCTGTCACTACGATTGGTGCATCTTATTGTGCGGTCATTGTATTGGAACGTTTCTGTAAGATGGATTACGCAATGTTACTTAATAAGTACAACTGAGTTGTGCCTAAGGGTTGCACTGCAGAAATTGAATACTGCTCTACATTGGTACCACTCATTAACATTAGGAATTGCCCAGGCTACCCATGGTGGACAGGGCAGAGGAAGTTGTATAGCTTGCTTGAGAGGAGTGGCAGTATTCTTCTCAGGCCTGCAAGGAGGATCCTGGTTAACTTTGGAGTGAGTAGATCTCTCAGTAACTGCTGAAATCAGCTGGTTCTTGAAATTTGGACATCATTAACCTTTTACCCAGGGAAAACACCAGCATTGCACCCTGTAGGCTAGAGGAAGCACAGTGCATGTTGTATGTGACTTGTAGAACTACTCACTGGTTCAACTTTTAAGTTCCTCAGTTACATTCTGCTGTGGTGTGAACACCTTGTACCCAGTAAAGTCCACAGTGTCTTCCTTACTTCACTACCATAGAGCTTCAGTAGGCGACCTGCTAGAGCAGGGGTAGGGAACGTACGGCTCTCCAGCTGTTGCAAAACTACAACTCCCAGCATGCATACTGGCTCTGCTGTTCTGGGAACTCCCATGGAAGTGAATGGAGCATGTTGGGAGTTGTAGTTTCACAGCAGCTGGAGAGCCGAAGGTTCCCTACCCCTGTGCTAGAGGAACAGTGTGACTGGGTAGCTGCTCTCTTAGGGTTGGCTAGGCAAGCGACACATTGGCCTCTGTAGACAACTGTGCTACGTCGTGACCAGGTGAGCACCATATTGCGATCCACCCCACTGGTGCAGTGGTGGACCGCTTTGTGTACTTATTACAACTACACAACTGCTCAGTGCTGTCACACATAGGTATTAGCAGCTGCAGGTACAGAAAGTGCACCAGTGATTCCCAGACTGCTCCTTGACAAGTCCATTGAAATAATCATTGAAAGTCCTAGTTTCTTAATTTTTTTTTTTTTTGGTAAAAGACATTAAAATTTTGCCTCTACACTTTTCCATGTTTTAATACAATTTTGAAACTCTTGAAACAAAAGTTTTATTCTGGAATTTCTATGAGGATACCAAAAATATGCTTTACAAAAAGCACCAAATGCCGGGCAAAATAGCTGATAAAAAAACCTGCTTTATCTACATCATACTCTATGCTGCATTACAGACTCTCTGATTCCATGAGAAAAAAAAGGCAGAAAAACTTTAAGGCCGGGACCCCAGGGGACAGAATTATCGCGATTTGCCAGCGGCGGAAATGCCATGGGAAAAAAGGCGGTGTTCTACAGTAAGGGCAAAGTGTATGGGATTCTAGTGAATCCCATGCCCACTCTGTGGTAAAAATTGCGGTGCAGACACGCCACGATTTCCAAAACCGGCCCAGTTTTGGAAATCGCAGCATGTCAATTATACCAATGGAAACACTGGCGGTTTCCCCACAGGTATAATTGTAGAAGAAAGTCTGTGGAGGAAAACTACGCAAACTTTCTGTCTAAAGCACCGTGGGAAGAACCAGGATGCGTTGTCACCACGGTTTTTCCCGCAGTGTTTTTTTGCTGCGGGATGTCCCTTTATCCTTTAGCCTAAAAATACTGCTAAAAACACGGTGACCGGAATTTATTATCTTATCTATGCCAGTTTTCTAGTGTACATGGGTAATATGGCATACTTTTGGCGCTAGATGCTTTTTTGGCCCAAATGTGTGCAACATTCCCCATTTTGCAAATGTGGGAGAAGAGCAGCATTCTGGCACATGGGCCGAGCCTCATAATAAATCACATGTGCTTTAAGCCGGTTAGGATTTGGTCCTTGCACACAACTGAGTCTTGTCTGTGGGAAATGATACGTGTGATCTGTATGTCCCAATCTGACCATGGCAGTGTGTAATGGAGTCCCTACATCATAGTCAGATATGATATACTAGCTTTTACCCGCGACTTCGTCTGCGGTGATTTGAGAATTGGGCGGACACAGACGTGTGAAACTGTAAAAGTGCTTTAAAAAGTTTGGTGGGATAGCAAATGTGATGTGATGTGTTGTATTGTGTATGTAGTGATACAGACAATGTGATGTGTTGTATTGTGTATGTCGTGATGCAGACAATGTGATGTGTTGTATTGTGTATGTCGTGATGCAGACAATGTGATGTGTTGTATTGTGTATGTAGTGATACAGACAATGTGATGTGTTGTATTGTGTATGTAGTGATACAGACAATGTGATGTGTTGTATTGTGTATGTCGTGATGCAGACAATGTGATGTGTTGTATTGTGTATGTCGTGATACAGACAATGTGATGTGTTGTATTGTGTATGTCGTGATACAGACAATGTGATGTGTTGTATTGTGTATGTCGTGATACAGACAATGTGATGTGTTGTATTGTGTATGTAGTAATACAGACAATGTGATGTGTTATATAGTGGAAAGCTATATGTAAATGTGAGTGAGTAGAGTGAGGGCTACTCCTGAGGTGACAGTAAGGAGTGTGCAGGCAGGTTGAGACAGGAAATGCCAGGCAGTGTGTGTGAGTCTATAGCTGGGGCTAGGAGTCCTGCTTTTGTGAGTCTCCTGCTAGGAAGCCATGTTGTTTAGTGGCACCAAAAGTAGCCTGTGACTCAATCCTAAGGGAAAACTATGTTTGTGGAAAATTGCACGCAAATCCGTCCAGGCGTTTTAGCGTGATTGAGGAACAAACATCCAAACTCACAAACATCCAAACATCCAAACACACAAACTTTCACACTTATAATATTAGTAGGATTGAGTTCCTAGACAGTCCAGTCACTATAGTAATGAATGAACATAAGGTCATCAGGTCAGTCCTGTAGTGACCGGGCTGTTTAGGACCTCATTGCATCATAACTGACTATGATGCATAGACTTCTATGTACATGTCAAGTTCAATCTGGGTACTACGGCCAACTCACAGACCGACGGGGCCCTTAATGAGACTGGTGTTCAAAAGGCCAGTGTTAATAAATCTACCCCAGTGAACGGTAAAAATTATAACTTTTTTTTTACCATAGAAAAAATCCTCAAAAATAACCTGAACGTCAGTCAATAACGTCAGAAATCTGAATTGTCATTAAAGGTTTACATTATTTAAAACACTACACAACACTAGGTGTGAATCCGGCCTGATATGGGAACATAGCGAGTGGTCACTAACAAGATGCCTATTTGCAAACCTTTGCATTAACAATAGAAGTATCACATGTAAACCACAAGAGAGGATTTCTCACTGATCAGCAAACAACTTTATTGATCTACACAAATGTGATAATTCTTTTTGAGTAGGTGCAAAGCTCTGTACACATTGCACATGCTGCGAGGCACAGGTGCACTGACATCTTTGATCAGCCCTTGTAGCTGCAATGCAATGAATGGCATGTGTAGATGACAACTTCATATTACTACAGCGTCAGTTGATAGTTTGGGGCTACACTGTTACTTTGGGGCGCCTTTTCAGGGTGGCCATGTCTGTTATTGGCGTCCTTTGTGTGAAAATTTTGTAAACATTTAGGCTAAGGCCCCCCGTAGTATTGAAGGCTGCAGTGCATCGTGTTTTTTCCCGCAGTGCTTTTCATGGAAAGTGGAAACCTTTGCAGACTTTCTGCTTCAATTATACCTATGGGGAAAACGCCGGAATATCCATAGATATAATTGACATGCTGTGATTTCCAAAACTGCATCGTTTTTGGAAAGTGGGTTCCCCTCGCGTGCAAGACGGCCATTTTTCACCTCAATTATCTGTGTGAAGCCTAACCCTCATTCATGTGATAGCAGTACAAAACAGCTGTGGGAAACATTCGTTTTTCAGGGCCATTTTGTACAGAGAGGCGGCCATTTTCACAGATCCCTCACTGTATGTAGGGATCCATCAAAATGGACAAAAATAGAGCATGACCTATACTTCGAAGGTTCATGACAATCATTCCTGTGAACTGTCCCCCCTGAAATTAACACAGTCTTGGGACAGCTGTTAAAAAAACGGACATCACATGACAGAAATTGTGTCATGTGACTAAGGGATAAAGCTCTGTTCACATCTGCAGTGAAGTCTCCGCAGGACTTTTTTCTCCACTAGTTTCAATTTTATAATGACGGTCATCAATGACTGAATGTGCCTGTCTGAAATTGGCCTAAAGTTGCTAAGTTCGAGCAAGATTCACCAAATCTACAGCACAGCATGTGATAAATTTGGAGCATCTTCAGACATTCTAGACTAAATATACACCGTCTAACTATATGGGATATACTGTATATGCTGCAGATAGAACTGCAGCCAGAAAATCTATAAAGTTTACAGTATTAGCAAAGTACATGAAATTTCACCGAATGCCATCCACACACCATGCAGAAATAAATCGACACAAATTGACCTTTATTACGGATTTTGTAGATGTACCATCTCAATGTAAGTTGTGCTTCTTCACTGCCTATTTCATTCTTTGCAATACATACAGCAATTTTGCAGCCAAATCTATGAGAAATGTGCATCCAATTTGATGCAGATTTCTGGAATTAATGCAAAAACCATGGCAATTTTTTTTTTCTGCTCAATTTATGTCCCCGTGTTTTTTTCTGCAACGGTTTTCCTCTGCACACTTTCTGCTTCCATTATAACTATACGGAAAATTCCACCATTTCTATAGGTATAATTGACGCGTTGCAATTTGCAAAAGCACTTGGTTTTGAAATTGTAACTTTTTCTGCAATGTGTGAATGGAATTAGCCAGAGTCCCATCCATTTTGCAGGTACTGTAAGTCCCAGTTCAGATCTGCGTTCGGTAATCTATTCGGGGAGACCACATGGGGACCCCCGAATGCATTACCGAATACATTCACAAGTGGTGTTCAGTGAAGGCACATGGACCCCGTAGACTATAATGGGGTCTGTGTGCTTTCCGCGGGGTGTCTGCATGTTACATGCGAACAGTCTCATGCGAACTCTGTGCGGAAAGCACACAGATCCCATTATAGACTGTGGGGTCCGTGTGCTTTCACTGCACACCGCTTGTCAATGCGTTCGGTAGTCCGTTAGGGAGGTCCCCATGCGGACTCCCCAAACGAATTACCGAACGGAGATGTGAATCAGGCCTAAAATGCAGCGTTTTCACAATGTGGTGTTCTGGCCTAACAAGGGCTGTGGGTTTGTGTGAAAACACTGCACTGTATATTTTCATGTTTCATGCGTTTAACTCTAGTCTAGGAATTTCTGAGGCTTTGCAAAATCATAACGGTTTGAAAAAAAATACCAAATTATCAGATTTTTCTGGATTATTGGATATCGGATTAAAGGAATTTCACAGCAGTAAAACTAATACCAGTGCATTAACACTTAGGCTTTGTGTTGAATACGACTATTATTTTAAGGTCGTCCATTTTAAGCATGTGAAAGGACAAAATACTTGTTTTCAGACTGGAACCAATGATGGAATTGAAAAAAAACAAAACCATAAAATCTGGTCATCTGAAATAGTGATGCAACATAAAGCATGAGATTTTCGCTAAAAATAGCCAACAGATATGTGTTGTTGTCAGCTAAACACCCATCAGGAGACAGCGAAGACCCAGAAAACAATTTATTTATTATAAGTAGGTCAGCCTTCTAGGGACTCGTGGGATCATGCTGAAGGAGAGGACAATCGCAGCACTGAGAGACTACTTAATGCTATTTGTTCCACTTGATGGTCACAGTGGCATCACGCTGGCCAATTACATGTCAGTCAGCAGGATTTGGACACATTGCCCCCCTCCTATTTTTGCCCTTTCTTTGTACTTCAGCACTTCAGACATATCATGAAGGCCAGGGGCAGTTTTAATCAAAGGCATACTGAGATCTTCCCTGTTTGAGCTGTTTACTGTATTATAGCGATACAGTATTAGATTTGTATCTGCACACAGAATGCTGATAACATGAGTCACATACATTTATCACACACATTATCCCATTTGTAGACTGAAAAATGATACAAGAGTCTAGATGGAAAGGTAATCTTTAGAAAATAGTCCTGTTAAAGGATTTACCAGATGTAGGCTATTGTCAAGTTTCATAAAAAAATAAATAACCTTGTATAGTTCAGGATTTATAAGGTTGGAATATTTTGGTTAAAATAAATAAATAAATTAATTAATTTAATTAATTAATTAATTAATTGTGAGAAGGTGACAGGCAGAGTGCTGGATTCTCACTTTATCTCCCCCAGGTTTCTGGCATCCAGGGTCCAGAGTGGATCTGGAGTAGGCCTCAGCCCAGGTGTAGATCCTGGACTCATTACTGGGCTAGAAAAAGGTTGCAGATCCTGCATTCCAATGTAGAACCAGGTAGTGAAAGGAGGTGGATGGTTCTGTACTGTAGTCCTGAGTTCGGTGAGACAATATTGTGCTTGTTTTGTACATGTGGCTGGAAGTAAGTCACACATATAGTTAGGTTATCATTACTGTTTAGTTAGTGGCTCAGACGAGCAGGATTTTATTTTGTTTTTGCCTGAAGTTAAGACTGTATTTTGTTCTATTTATTTATTTTCCTGGTTTTTTTTTCCTAAATAAACCAGTTTGCTGCACGTTTTGTGTTCCTGTCTTGACTCTTTAGGTCCGCACCATCACTTCTACTGAGCTAAATTCCCCACAAAATGAATAACGTTAATTGATTAAATTAATAGCTTTGTAATAGTGTAGTGTTGGTTACATCACCTGTCCATATCCTGTGCATAGGTCACCAATGTGAGAAATTGATTAGGGGCCTGAAAACCCTTTTAGGCTGGGGTTGCGAACATACAGCATTTTGGCCATGGCTGAAACAAGACGGCAAAAAATGCTGCATTTTACATTAACTGCAAAGTGGTTGGGATTCTAGCTAATCCCATCCACAAATTGCAGAATTAAATCCATAGTGGAAAAGTTGCGATTTAAAAACGCAAGCGTTTTATGCAAATTACATCATGCCAATTATACCTATGGAAACGCTGCTGTTTTCTGTATAGGTAAAAAGAACGTGAAAAACGCATGGAAAAGAAAGTGATGCATTTTTTGCCAATGATTCGCTGAATGATAACTTAGCCTTAACCCATATAGTGAAACACAGCAAAATATACTGTGATAACAAAAAAAATACAGAAAAAACAAGTTGCATTTTTTTCTGAAGTGTTTTTCATTGATATTTTTTGTGAGTTTTTTTCAACTTTTTTCCTTTCCCTATTGAATATATCAATTGTGATTCTACAGCTAACATAAATATGGTGTGTTTGTAAGAAAGCAGCTTTTCTGCCCATCATTAATTTTGTTGGTATTGTAAAACTCTACGGCTTTACATTACTGTTTGGATAAATTCAGTATCGATATAAAAGCAACTTGCACATTTCCCAAGTGGCGTAAATGCCGTGATTTGCCATGGTGGAAACGCCACAGAAAAAATCACAGTGTTTTACAGTGAGAGCAAAGTGGATGGGATTCTAGTGAATATCATTCCGACTTTCCGGTACAAACCACGCTTCAGACACGCCACAATTTCTAAAACCAGCATGGTTTTGGAAATCACAGCATGTCAGTTATACCTACAGAAACAGTTATATCCCCATAGGTACCACTGAAACAGAAAGTCCGCAGAGGAAACCACTGTGAACTTTCAAGCTAAAGCTCTATGGAAAGAACCGTGAGGCGTTGTTGCCGCCATTTTCCCCGCATTGATTTTCTGCTGCGAGACGCCATCTGGGGCCTAAGACTAAACAAGACGATAAAAATAATACTTTTAGGCTTAAGCCATACATTGTGAAAATACAGCGTGTTTGCTGCTGCATAAATGTCGCGGCAAAAACCACTGCGTTTTACAGTACCTGCAAAGTGATTGAGATTCTGGCTAGTCCCGTCCACATATTGCAGAAAAAAATCTGCAGCGGAAAAGCTGCATTTTCCAAATTGCCAACGTTTCTGAAAATCGTAGCATGTCAATTAACCTGGCATTTCCATTATAGGTGTAATAGGGGCAGATGCATTTATACTGGGTTTTTTTTGTTTTTTTTTGTGGGGCCTTAAGCTATTATTTTTTAAATTTATATAACCATACCTATGATGGTCATTTGGAATCTAGAATACGTAATAGAAATGAATTATTCCGCTAAACACTACGGGACCTATAGACTCGGATCCTCACTAGCCTCTTTATAAATAGCATTTTGTATGTAGAAGGGGCAGTGACACATGTACACCTGTGCGAGACACTCCATAAATATTCAGTAAAAGTGTTTGGTAACAATTGTGCACAGTAGTGAGAGATAGTATACAATGGGCCTATACATACAAGGAAATCTATAACTTGTGTTAAGGTCCCTGCAGGTTTGTTTTTTTTTCTACTTGTGTAAAGTGATTTAATCATGTCACACCATTTCTCAGCTCATTTACATGTCTGCTAAACTCTGGGGCAAACACCCACACACTGTCGCTAATTGAGTCCTTGGGTGTAAGCAAACATGTTTAGAGATCAGGGGGGACTCATTTATTCGCACTTAAAAAGGCTACTATGTAGAATAACACAGCCTTCACATCCATATGGCAATACTGTACAGGAAAAATTTCTTAAGGTTTCGCATAGTGGCTTAATTTTTTCTCATTGTAATTTGGAGATTGTGTTGAATAAAATCCAGTCTGATTATTCATAAACTGGACACCCCAGTAAAACCCTATTCACACAATAGAGTTTAAAAAAATGGCCAAATAGTCTTACTTTTGCTCTGATTCTCATCTTGGTTAATGTAAATCATTATTAATAGTCTTTCCTATCATTATTAAACTCTCCCCTCTTCTAAATACAGCAGCCAAAGTCCTCTTTGTGCTCCACCACCACACCGATGCCTCTCCCCTGTACCAGTCAGTGCCCTCATTGCCCATTTACTTTAACCTCTACACCGTGCTGCACCTCCTTACATCTTTATCTTTGTCTATTGCCTTACCATGGTCTGTGTTCTGCCAAGAGTCTGAGACTAAGGGATGTATTACACGGAATGATGGTCATGCGAATGTGCATTGGCGGAACATCGTTCACCATTCACTGACTTGTATAACTAGGGCAGCGACCAGCCAGCAAACAAACAAATGCATCTTTTATGCAGTCAAAAAAAGGATTGCCAGTTGACAACACATCACCCTATGTAGTCAGGGGACATGCTGAGAACATAATGCTAAATACCTGACATGGTTCTCAAGATTCAGTTATTGCACTGTACAATAATCAGGGCAGATCAGCATGCTTACTGTTAAAAGATTGCCCATGTAATACCATCCTCCATAATGCATACCTCCACACTCTTGTGCTGTACAAATTCTTTGAAACTAGAGTGATGGTTCTCAACATTTTCAAAGTGCCCCTTGGTAACATCCCAACCAAGTATCCCTAAAGTAGTTATCATTTATAGCCCCGTCATTGCCCCCATATGTAGTAGAATGGCCCCTTCAGTGCAATATAATGGCCTCCACACATAATGTCCCCACAATACCAGCATTTATAATAAAATGGCCCCCAAAGTGCCCCCTAATATAATATAATATAATATAATATAATGGCCCCATGCTCAGTTATGTTTAAGGAGCGAGTAGTGAACTGCATTCTTTATTTGCCATGGGCCAGACTGTTCAGAAAGTATGCCACCCCCATTCATGCTACAAATTCCTGTAACAGAATAAAGTCCCATAGCAGCCATCCACAAAGTATAATGTCCCATGAGGGCCCTTCAAGCAGTATAACATCTCATGGTGTCCTCATACAGTATAATGTCCCGTAGTGGCCCAAACATATTATATTGTCTTGCAGTGGCCGCCATGCAGTATAATGTCCCAGAGTGGTCCCTACATTAATAAAGTTTTTAAAAAATCACAGATGCATAGAAATGGTCTTGGGTATATAATATATATATATATATATATATATATATATATATATATATATATATATATGGCTCACAATCTACATAAAAGAATAAAAAGGGTTGTCCAGGGAGTCGAATTTTATTTGCGTCCTCTGGGGTTTCTATGCTGCTGTACCTGGGGGTTCCAGGCAGGTCATGACCTTGGGTCGCTGTACGTACTCCCTCTTCTCCTTACTCGACACTATACCCCGCACTCCTTGCCCCCTTCATATCTGTCGTACACAGATACTGGCTGGTGACCATTTCACGCAGCTTTAAGTTCACTCCTCTGCTATTAACAGTCCATTAATGATTAGGGGGGAAGATTGAAATGGATTTTGGTCCTGCTCATGTGTGTGATAATAAAGACACGTATCAGCTCCGTATCAGCTGACTGTGACTTGGAGGAATGGTTTCATTACTGTGTGCGGTGTAAATGTTTTGGCACGTGTTGCAGAATGCTGACATTTTCACTCTAAAACCTGCTTACAGATGCGTATTAGCTTTGATTCATGTCAAGCTGAACTAATATTTGGGACTCTGCCGAGACTCTGCTTACTTTCCCGCCAGTCTGTGATAAAACACATTCATTTAATGATAGGACAATGATTGAGCAATCACATGACTTGTGTTTACATCAGATACAATTCCTTAAAGAGGACCTTTCCCATCCTCTGGCACCAACGGTATTATGTACCACTAGAATTCAGCGCACTGTCATATTTGGCTGTACATACCCGGGTGCCAGAGATATCGGTGCCGTTACTCTGACAGTACAAGGCTATTGATGAGTACTGTCGGGGAGGGCGTTCCTTACCGCCCAGTAATGGCGATGAGTAGTAAGGCCTACGCTTCTGACGGTGACGAGATATCAATGCCCAAAATACCTGCATCAATATCTTCAGCACTGGGGCACATACCAGGAAGAAAGTGCACAGAATTCAGCGTACTGTCAGCTTTCTAATGGTATATAATATTACTGATGCCTGTGGACATGAAAGGTCCTCTTTAAGAAAGTCAATGATTTTTCCACACAGCATTGTACACAATTGTAAGTCCAGGCACACACATCTACTATTACCTTCATAAAATCTATCTATCTATCTATCTATCTATCTATCTATCTATCTATCTATCTATCTATCTATCTAGTACAGCAAGACATGTGGTCATATGCCTGATCACTTGGAACTTGCACCCACTGACGGCGTCAGGTCTTTTTCTGGTGCTGCTCTATACAACTATTTTTGTATCTCCTATCTATCTATCTATCTATCTATCTATCTATCTATCTATCTATCTTTCTATCTCTCTACCTCTCATCTCTTTCATTCCAGGTGTCTAATTTGACACAGACAGGTGAATTGCGCCTGTAAAAAGACAGCAGGAGTGGTAAAATATTTCCTGAACTTCTTACAACTTGAAAGGAGATGGCACATAGGTGTAGGTCAACAGAATAACCATGTGATACATTTCAAGTCAGTTTGATGGCCTCACAATGTGACACAAACAGACCCTGTTTGACTGTTAAAATGTATATATCATTGTAGGTTCTTAAAGGGATTATCCATTTTCATAAAATGAATGGCTTTTCCTTAAGATAGGTCCTTGATTTTAGATGGGCAGGGGTCTGAGACCCCCACAGAGCAGCTCTTCTTATGACCGTCATGGCATTGTTTATATGCTGGGACCTGCAGTGATGTTTCTTTCATAGCAGTGGGTATGAGCACTACAGGGCGTCCCATTCATTTCTATGTCCTGTGACTTGTACATAAATTTTCTGCATATTTACTGATATCAAAATAGAAATAATTGTGTTGCACAAATGACATCACTGTTACGTACGTTGTAAGGGCAAGATCAAGAGCTTCTTACAGAGCATGGATAGCAGGCTGAGATCTTTCTTCACATTTGTGATAATATAATCTCCTTAAATTTATTCAGAGGGGCGAGATAAGGAAATCTGGTTATGTTGAAAGGGGTTATCCAGGTTTTTAAAATTCATGGTTTGTCCTTAAGATAGGGCATCAGTGTTAGATCAGTGGGAGGCTGTTGTGAACGGTGCCGCAGATTCTTCATTATCTAAGTCAGGTGCTTCCTTACCCAGAATGCTGTGTTTTTCATGGTGGTTGCTCTCAGTATTGTAGCATTGTCCTTTTACTTGAATGGGACAGCACTACAACGCTCAGAACAATAGAGAATTTATCGACACATCTGCACCAATTTTTGACATTGTTGTTTGACAATGTGGCGCATCTTTTACGCACAGCCTTTATTTGTCCTGAAGATGCCTATTCCCCATTCTCCACCACTTTCTGCAGAGGGAGACAAGGATGCCCAACTGGTCTGAGTTATACTGGAAAGCCCTGCCCGTTCCTGATTGGTGTAGATTTCCATTCTGTATAATGGGCGTGCGTCTGATTTATTAAGACGCCAGAGCGCTTTAAATAGCAGAACGGATGTGATCCCAATAGTCAGATCCCCACCAATCTAAAACCAATGGCCTATTTTAAGAGTATAAAAATCTGGACCTTATTAACACAACTTTTGACAGTTTTTGCAACGTTTGTCACACATCCATTTTGAGAACACATTGAGTTCAACTTTTCCATTAACATTAAGAATTGTTAGATCAGTCAAAAACTTTACTGTTTTGTACATGACTATTCACACGGCCATGGTGTCAGTCCCACAGGAGTAAATAGGAAGGTGCACTACTACTCCATTTACATTGGTGATTTGGGGACCCCAGTTTTTGTAATGCTTTGAATAGGTAATAAATGTTCATGGGCCCTACAACAACAACATCCTAAAATCTAATGTTTCCAGTGTCAGATAACAAATGAGGATTATAAGGACTGTCACTGTTTTCTAAGTTCATGGGAGAGAGGAATGTCTATAAGCGTATCTTAAATGGAAATCTAAATGTGATTCTTTAATGATAATTAAATACTTTTTAGTAAGTTATATGTAAATTCCTGGAATCTCCGGGGAATCTGATCTAACAATGGTGAATATACATAGAATGGACTCTCATGCTACATAGTATTACAATAGCTGTCAGTTGCCAGCTGTGGGCAAGGTCTGACACTGAACTATGTATGGACTGGTAACAGTATTCAGCCAAAGCTCTGGCAGACCCCTATGACTTAAGACTGTAGGGGGGTCTCATTCAAATTGACAAATTGGATCTGCCAACAAAAATTTTATGTTGATGCCCAACTTTAGACTACCGCCAAGGTAAATAGAAGATCACTAGACTGGCGAACTAGACAAATAGCTCTGCCTTGTGGGCAAATGTAAAATACCTGTGGTTTTGGCAGCAGGCTGCGTTGCCAATGTTTATAGAGAGGTGACAAATTATTGCCACCTGGCATCTCCTGCTATATTTTCTTAAGTGACATTAGAAATACATGTAAAGCACCAGAAACTCGAAAACCAAAGTGACACGTTTTGCACACACTTCAGTAATAGATCAGCGGCAATAAAAAAAAAAAAAAAAAAAGTTGACTGAATTGGTTTTTTTTTCAAGTCTTCACCTAAACTCACAGCATTTAGTATTGTGAATTAGTCAGGTGACCTGTTAGTGACATCACAACTGTGATAGCGCACAACGTACATGATGTACATATATTCATGTCACTTGTCAAGTCTATATACAGTATTTGTAACCTATTTATTAAACTGCTTGTGAGTGTTACTAATGTGTGCACCCATACAATGCACTAGTCTATACAGCAGTCTAGTGTTCTCTGTAAGCAGCCACTATGGGCTGGAGAGCGGCAGACTGTGCGGATCTTCATTGGGTTTATAGGCCAAACTGTCAGCTTTTCTTATTGTGGTCAGGTTATATTCGTATACTTGTAGAGTCTTTGCCTGATCACCTGTCCACAATAAGGAAATCATAGCTAGGTTTATAGAAAGTTCCTGCATTCATGGCCATATCCACCAGAAATCATCAAGAAAAAAGATGCCACCATTAACATGGCTAGAGGAAATATTTAAAAATAAAAAAAAGTTCCAAAATGATTAATTACTCATATTTGCAAAAATGTCTACAAATTGAGGTATTTAGTTATGGTTATGTTCATGGGAAAAACCCGTTTAGGTGACCATACACATATTGGATGCTGAATGTTAGCAGAATCCTCCAGTTTCAGCATGATTGACATACATAATGTGTATGGGAGTGTCTTGACTCTGCCCTGATGCCAGATATTGGAGGGAAAAAGGGATCAGGCATGTTGGATTATAACAAGCCCAATCCTTTGTTCTAAGGCCTTGTTCACATCAGCGTTAGTAATGCGTTCGGGGGAGTCCGCTTGCCAATGCGTTCGTTTAGGGGGGTCCCCATGCGGACTCCCCAGAACGGATTACTGACACAGATGTGAACGAGGCCTTATGGGGAATAAGTGGTATCTAGAAGAGGCTAATTCCCCTCTCTCTATGGAGAAGACATCCATGTTCAGTAGAGCAGAGTATAGCTGTATATTATAACTGTAATCTAATCACGGTATATGGCACCTTGTACTCTAGGATTTCTACCGTTGCATCAAACTACAAACAATATCAATGACTCCTTGCAGCCTCTCAATAAAATAATCTACAATGTATATACTGTATATCCAAAAAATGTCATTTATTTAAAAAAAGGTCTAGAAAAAGATGCATAGTTCTCACAAATACACTCGCCCATTCATTCTACACATATATAAAAATATAAACATTTACAAATATATTCACATATCTTACAAAACTATTATAAAAAAGGCACAGAAGGGTTTCTACCCAGAAGGCCGAAAATGGACAGAGCATTTTCTTTGTGCACTTCAGAATCTAAAGTTTTGCCTTCTGGTAAACCCTCATTTTTGCACTTGCTCCCATAAGAAAACTTTGAAGTGTGCAGAAAAGTCCTGATCGGTATCGATAAGACATATTGTAAGGCATGTATTCTGCTTTGCATCCGCTGAGTTTGGAAACATCATTCGCATAGTGTAAAGTCTTAGAAGAAACCTTGTCAATGTCCATTGTCCTATCAGTACAATGAGAATACACTTGTGATGTCTGAGAAGGCACCTGAGATATCGTGGAGTAAAGTCACAAATACTATCCGGCTGAAATGATTAAGGCAAGAATGCTGTAGACATATACAAGGCCTGTAGACCATGCGGATCTTACATCTTGGTTTGGCTTGTTTCATTGGTCGGAAGAGGTAAAATACCTTTGGCTGTGTTCCCCATGCCTTGCAGCAACAGGAACCTGGAATGAGCTTTGGTAGTCCTGGTAAACATGTGTAGACTGGAAAGTCTCAGTGCGTTATACAGCAGCCTGACTCCTCGTGCTTGTGAAGCAGGGACATTCTGGAGAAAGTCTTGGAACAACTTTTGCACTGATATTTCTTCACATCTGAATGGGTTTGCAAGTGGGCTCTAAGGTTCGACCTGTCCGCAAAAGCTCTGTTGCAATGAGGACACGAGAAAGGCTTTTCTCCTAAAAGAGAGAATAGATATAAACACTATGTAAGTATCTATACCTTATAACAATACATACATATAGTATATATACATATACGTCTGCTTACGTAAAGTCTCTATAATCTCGAAATCTGTATGGCATTCTGCAGAATAATAAACTTCCTATGAAACTAACCCAAATGTGTCATTTTTGTCTCAGACAGGAAGAGTCAATTACATGTAGCTATAGGGAAAATAAGTAGATGTCCCTATATATACATCACAGTAACATAAACTATATGGAAGCTATCCAGCTGTAGGACTACAGGTCTCTGCATGTCCTGGCCTTATGACAACTGCTTGTTGATCTGGTGTAACTATAACATAACTTACTGGGTGGCGTCGCACAGTTTGACACCTTTTCAGACTAAAGACACATTTACGTGGTGAAATTATTGGTGATGATGATTTATAGCAATACTCAGCCCATGTAAATCAGAATTATTGCCCCGTATATAAGGGTAATGATCACAGGACCAGTTATATGACACTACTGGAAATACAACGACAACCAGACACTGAGCTGTGATAGGCATTGCTTCCTGGCTGTATATATAGGTATATGAGGTATATCACTTCTATAGCTTACCAGTGTGAGTCCTAATGTGTCCCTGCAGTAACCAGGGCCTGGAGAAGGCCTTCCCACAGATCTTGCACACGCAGGGTAACGTGTGGGTCCTGATGTGCATCTTGAGGGCCCCCAGGCTGACGTACTCCTTGTCACAGTACTTGCAGGAGAAGGACTTCCTTGCCTGGGCATCGCAGTGTAGTTGCTTGTGCTTGGCCAGTCCGGAGAAGGTGGAGTAACTCTTACTGCACAGGCTGCACTGGAACTTCTCAACCTCTATGGAGTGCGGGTCACACAGTTTAGCCTGGAGTCGTTCCTCTTCATCACTGACTGGACTCTCAGAGCCACTATGGTCCTTGGATGAGGTGTCAGACTGCGGAGGAGGACTGACCCGTCCCAGTGATGAGGGGTATCCGGACAGGGGGGACAAGTCGCTGGGTAGGGGAGGGGGCAGCAGGCTGGTCCATACTGTAATAGGGCTGTAGGCGACTGAGCTGAGAAGATCTGTCTGTGGGATCACTGCCACCGGGTACCTCTCATACAGTAAGGGTGAGATCAGGACTGCTGTAAGGAAGGAGAAAGACAAAATATAAGGATTGTGCTGGAGAAATACAGACATAGCAGTGCTGAATGACTGCAGATAACTAGTACTGAATGATAGCTTATAGAAAACTACTAAAATAACAATTTTTTATATCAGAATGAGTCGTGCCAAATGACAAACACGGCTCTGCTATGTAATATATAATTAATTTAGCCATCCCTGTATATAGGTATACAGTGCACATCCACATGTAGATGCACCCAGTAGTAATACATTGAACTAGTGCACTACTACGTCGTGCACATACAGTACAATGTGTACATAGCTCTGTGCCAATGCTGTACCTGCATGACTGTCCAGTTCCCCATAGTTGGGCTTCTTGGAGGAGTTGAAGTGTTTCTTCACCAGGAAGGAGCGTGGCATTTTCAGTGCTGAGGAGAAGTAACGGTCCCCGCTGCCTGCAGTGCCTATAACATGGTGTGAAAAGTTGTAATCGGATATGCACTCCCATATAACCATCAATAAACCCGTCAGGGTAGGGTGCCTGGGGTACTGGAATCAGCACATATCAATTTAGAAAGTCAACTCCGGCACTCCAAAAATTGAAAAAATCAAAAATAAATTTTAATATAAATAAAAAAATATCTTTCGGCAAAGTATCAAAATTGATTAGACATCGCATGTGAGTTAACACCGGAACGTTTCGGTCCAAGATAAGACCTTCATCAGCAGGATGTCTGTAACAGATGACAATATTTCCAATAAGATGTCATATACTATACAATATCCCATAACTAGATCCATATAGAAATGGCACAAAAATAATATATGTATAAACAATAATAAGAGATCAAAATAAATAATAACGCAACTATATACATGTATCATACAGAAAGTGGATCAAAAGTTGTCCAATCTGCAGAGAATAAAATATCTCTGAAGTATACATCTTATAGGTACAGGCATTGGTATATAACCCCTGAATCAGTATGAAATAATCAATTCATATATAACTAAATAGTCCCAGTAGTCAAACTACATGGAAAGACATCAGAAAACAATATGAGCCATGAGACTGAAGGCATAGGTTTATCCTCACCAAGGTCTGCACACAGGATCATTCAGTCGCCGACTGAAGCACACCACAAGCAGGGAGTCTTATATAGTACATTGGGACGCGCCCACCAGTGTCATATGACGCCCTTGTACTAGAGATCACATAACACTAGAGGTCTGAACATGTGCAGGAGTCAGTTTTATGTGTAGATGGCTATTGTAGTACTCCGGGCTTAAAGGTTAGTACTACAAGTCTCAGCATGACTATAAATGCAATTTAAACACTTATAAAGCAAAAGAAGGAAAGAGACGTAGCTTGCGATCAGATCAGTAAGAGTGAAAATCACTAGTCCAATGCATATTAATCCAGCCCGACATATAGGACAGGTATGATCAATAGTAACAATGTATCAGTCTAGCTAGATCTTAAAGGGATTCTATCATTAGAAAGTTTTTTTTTTAACTAAGTACATGTAGGAATAGCCTTAAGAAATTGCATTCTTCTCTTACCTTTATTATTCTGATCCGCGTCACCGTTCCTGAGAAACTTCTTCTTTCTTCCATATGTAAATGAGTTTTCAGACAGAATAGGGGGCGTCCCTTGTGCTGTCCAAAAACTCTCCGGCAACACCTCCATCGTCTACTCCGGCCCTCCTCTTCTTCCGCATCACTGTCGCATCTTCATCTAAAAGCATCAACTGTGCATGTCTGTCAGTCATTTTCCTGTGGCCTCTTACATGAGCACCCGTTCAGCCACAGGAAAATGGCTGACGGACATGCGCAGTCGGCGCTTTTGGATGACGATGTGATGGTGACGAGGACGAAGAGCCGGAGAAGAAGATGGAGGCATTGCTGTGCTGTCTGAAAACTCATTTACATATGGAAGAAAGGGTCTGCATATGAAAAGCGCATTTATGCCGCCACGTAGATCCCATCCTATCAAAACCTATATAGACCTCGTACGACGTGAAATTGAAATTATTCTACTTCAATATCACAGAGGTTATTTACCACCTAGGAACAACCTGCCGATTGAAGAAAAAATGGTTCTACAATCCTTACAATCGATTGAAAATATTATTGTAAAATCGGCCAACAAAGGCGGGGAGATAGTTGTCATCATCAAATCTATGTGTTTATGTGAAGCCCTAAGACAACTTTCAGATTCTACTACCTATGAAAAATGATTGTTTAATCCAACCTTTAGAATAGCAAAATGGATATAATAATAATTATAGACACCAAGACTAAAACTTTTTTGACCAAAGTATTCCTGGTAATACAGTTTTTTAGATCTTACCAAAAGTTCACAAAAACTTGCATAATCCTCCTGGTAGGCCAATTGTGGCCTTGACAGAATTTGTCCTTTTACTTTTATCGATTTACTTGGATACGTTTCTACCTCCTTATATCCATTTGACTGGATCGTTTTTGTTATGACACCTCAGATTTTCTGAGGAAAATTAATGAGGCGGTAAACAACTATACACTTTTTACCATAGATGTAAATAGATTGTATACTTGTTTTCAACACGGTATTGGAGCCATGGAATATCTTCTCCGTACTTATCCTTCACTAACAAATATTCAGATATATTTTTGTCTTAATTTGTTGACGCTTATTTTGGAAGATAATTTTTTTTCCTTTTTGGGGTTCAGTTCTATGCACGACAGAGGGGAACCGCTATGGGGTCGAACGTGTCCCCCTCATAAGCAAATTCCTTTATGGCTCAATTTGAGGAGACTCAGGTATATGAACATGAGCTATTTATTAAATATGTGAGTGCTTGGTATCGCTAGATAGATGACATTTCTTTATATATATGGGGGGAGCCCTGTTTCCCTTTCATGAATTTTATGATTACCTTAATAATACAACACCTGACCTCTCTTTTACGATGCATATCAGTGCAACAGATTAATTTTTGCAATATGATTTCTCAAGTTGCCACTCTAGGTCAGTCAAATACTCACTCCTAGCTTACAGCTACATCATGTACATAGAATTGTATCTGAACCTATCGTCTGTAAAACTAGATCGTCTGAGATGCTAACAAAATTTTCCGTTAGGGGCTATTCTTTGATCTCACTACAAGAGTTGATGGTTTCCGAGAGTCCATTTGACTCTACAAAACATAGGGAGAAATTGCCACGTATAACATGTATTAATACATGTCATCCAGTGGTACCCAAGGTACACCAGATTGGCCTATTATAACTAAGGTTTACCCAGGAATTATTGAATTCCAAAGCCCCCTCAAGGTAAAAACATTAGGAATAAGCTAGTTCATGCGGACATTGGCCAACCTTACTAAACAGTTACATCAGACATTTTTACACACCCCAGAAAGGGGTCACTTTTTCCTGTTTGCAGTGTGGTGAATGCACTAGTATAATAAATAGAATAAATTGGTTTGGCATATCCTCACATCATAGCGATAGATTTGTTGAAAAAGTCATGCATGATGTTTAAGAGGGCTACCCCTAGAGGGCAGCAGACAGAGGCACTGTTTTCCTATTTACATCTTGGAAAACAGATTTGCATATTTTCCCATAATCCCCAAGTGGAGCGAAAATGGCTTTGTAAGATTGGGGGATTATGGGAAAAATATGTAAATCTGTTTTCCAAGATGTAAATAGGAAAACAGTGCCTCTGTTTGCTGCCCTCTAGGGGTAGCCCTCTTCAACATCATGCATGACCTTTTCAATATAAGTCCTGCTGTGGCCTCTCATCTGATAGTGTGGCCCTTGCTCCAAAGACATAACATCAACTTATCAGTAACGGTTTTAATTAAAAAAATATACATGGCTGAAACACGTCTAATACACCCAGAGATTGAGACCCACAAGAAAGGGACCAAATAACCTATTGGGAGAGCCTAGTCAGAGGCGCCCTGCATCTGGTAACACTCCGTGCCCTTGAGGCAATAGGAGCTTGTTCATACACAGGATTCAGTCTCATTCTCACAGCTAGTTCCTACTCTCCATTATCAGAGTGTGAGTGAAGTTCCCTTAGGGCTCATTTTTTAAGCGCCTGTTTGTCTGTCTCAGGAAGGCTGAGGCATTAGACTTGGGCTAATGATGTGATGGTGCATACTTGCCAGTATTAGGGTGAGGATTCCTTATGTTTGTATATAGGCCCTGGCTCACAGTGACTATAGAACTATGAATTGCCATATACCACAGATAAATATCAGCTGTATCTACCACTTTTTGGCAGGACTGGGTGATCATCTGCTTTGCATGAGGGAGTTCTGACAGTTTCTGATATCAGATTTGGGGAGAAAGCAGGATTGAGCATGTTGGGTTTCAGCATGCCTGATCCTTGCATTCTAAAGGGAGATAAGATTCTGCAAGAGGGTTCTGGTAGTGACTTGCGTGTGTACGGTAGGTTAGTAGAAATAGTTGGTGATTTGAGGTGTTCGCCACAATCATGGTGTCATAGTGCCAATAGATGGAAAAAGCCATGAATGCTCCAAGCAGGAATCCAGCAGCTTCCCTATGGTCCATATGTGAGGAACCTGTAATAAGAAATGTGAAGGCCGCACATTTTATTTGGAGTGGACTAATCTGTATAATCCTGTCATCTCAAGCGTCATATTGTCAGTTGGGCTCTGTGCACACTGGGGCAGAGTTTTTAAGACTGGAATTTCCTATACTAGTCAGGAAATGAGTTAGATTTCTAAACTGGCACGTGTGATGTTGTTATAAGTCTGTTCTGTACGTTCTTTTCTGCTCACTTATCTTGCTTTGTCTGCCTACCAACAGTGAGGTAGTAATGGAGGAGAAGCTGAGCTTAGAGGGAGGAGTGGTTAGACAGGGAGCCATGATGGAAGCATGGAATAGAGAGTTCTGATCTATAAAAGTAACTATCGCATAGTGGACTTATTCCAGAAGACAGGCATCCTCACTACCACACTACAGGATGAGTTATAATAAATTGACTGTAGTGTCCTCAGCATGTCTCGCTTGTCACTTTCGGGGATATGGTGCATCTTTGGCGCATGAAAGGGTCTTGACAGAAAACCACCATAGATGTGTTACTAAATTCCCCTTACTGTGTCAAAGCCCTAGAGTTAACATATATACCGGGAAAAGCTCCTAAGCTCAGTGGTTTAACTAGGAATGGTGGGGTCCCAAGGGGAACATTTGACATAGGGCCTCCCCACGACCCCCCTTCCTGCACAAAGCGCATTCCTGCATACACTATTATGACCCATAGTCGACCCTGCACACACTGTTATGCTCCATATTGGCCCCTGCACACAGTATTATGACCCATAGTGGCCCCTGCACACAATATTATGCCCCATAGTGGCCCCTGCACACAGTATTATATGTCATAGCGGCCCCTGCACACAGTATTATGCCACATAGTGGCCCCTGCACACAGTATTATGCCCCATAGTGGCCCCTGCACACAATATTATGCCCCATTGTGGTCCCTGAACATAGTATTATGCTCCATAGTGGCCCTTGTACACAGTATTATGCCCCATTGTGGACCACTCATGAACAATTATTATACACTGAGGTGTTCTCAGGCCCCAGAGTATAATAATCTGAGCACCAGGAGAGGGTACAAACATTAAAAACACTTTACTTACCTTTCCTTGGCTCTGTTGGCTCCCCGCAGATTTCTTCAATGTTGGACTTGATGTCACCTGACCCAGGCCAGTGTCATGACTAGAGATGAGCGAACACTGTTCGGATCAGCCGATCCGAACAGCACGCTCCCATAGAAATGAATGGAAGCACCTGGCACGCAGACTTTGCCGGCGGCTGGCCGCTTCCATTCATTTCTATGGGAGCGTGCTGTGAGCGTACTGTTCGGAACGGCTGTTCTGAACAGTGTTCGCTCATCTCTAGTCATGACGCATAATGACACTGGCCTGGGCCACGTTGTCTGTGATATCACCAAACAGGCCTGAAGCCTGCTGGAGAGCAGGAGGGGTAACAGTGTTTTTTTTAGGTTGTCTCACCTCCCCTGGGCTTCCGATCATTATACTGTGGGGTCTGAAAACACCCCAGAGTATAGTGATAGCAGTGTTTGTCGGGTTCTGCAGCCTCACTTACTGATCCCGACTCCTGATCATAGCCACATCCACAAAAGGGGAAGTGCAGGTGGCTGTGAGCAGGAGCGAGAATTGGTATGTAAATAGGGCCCATTACCTGCTATTAAAAAAACAAAACAAAAAACAAACAGACATCAGGGGCCCGCCAGACACCCTAGTGACATGGGCCCCTGCCTAAGCTATACATTTCTGTAGGGTTCTATTCACCCAATGAAGGCCAAAAGACTGCCAAACACTTCTGAAATTTACATCTTATCAACTAACACTAGAAAACATTGGCATTCCTTAAGTTCAAGTGCAGCTCATCTTAGCTCCTTCTCATAGTAAGAAGCTGGTGCTGCCCTTCAAGGTCATTGGAAGACACTCAGTAGCGAAGAATCCACTGCTGAAATGCTGAAAGAAGGATGAGAGGTAAAGCAGCAATGAGACCACCCCAGCCTTTCAGAAGACAGGTGTTGGAATGGAAACATGAAAGGAAACACTCAAGTGTTCTGTTAGAACTTGCTGGGGTATGGTTTACTGTCAGGCTGCATAACTTCTTAATCTGGGAAATACCAAAGCAAGTGCAAAAGAAAAATGTTATCCATTTTCATATGTGAACTCATGCGACTCTGCTGGTGCAATTACCGGATTTTTACCTGGCATTCTGGAAGTGATACTCTTAATGTATTGTTTGTGCTTTTCGATGCTATGGAGCATAGCCGCCTAGGTAGGAAGGCCGGACACTGTATAAAAGCCATACAGAGTCTGCAATCGATTCATTTTATTACCATTTTCCCAAAATTCTGATATAATAATTGTCTCTGCATGAATACAGCTCCTTTATGTGTCTGATAATAGAACACAGATGACACTGAATGCCAGTGTTTAGTTTTTACCATGTCCTCCTCGTAGCTACCATTGGTGGAAAGGGTCTTAGGCTAAGGCCCCACAGGATGATATGCAGTGCTAAAGCGCTGCGGGAAAAACCGCAGCGACAAAGCATCACGGTTCTTCCCGTAGCGCCTTGAACAGAAAGTTTGTGGAGTTTTCCTCCACGGACTTTCTGTTACCATTATATCTATGGGAAAGCCACCAGCGTTTCTGTAGATATAACTGACAAGCTGCAATTTCCGAAAATGTGCCATTTTTGGAAATTGTAGCGTGTCCACGCTGCGGTTTGAATCGCATGAATTCCATCCACTTTGCAAGTACTGTAAAACCCTGTGATTTTTCCTGCGGTGTTTCCGACCCGTGGGGCACCGGCCTAATAAACCGCTCTCACCAGAAGTGCAATTGATAGTAGAGCAGTGGCGTAACTACCGCCATAGCAGCAGAGGCAGCTGCCCAGGACATTAGGGGCCCGGTGACAGCCGCTACCACTGCTATCATTATACTCGGGGGTCTTTTCGGACCCCCTGAGTATAATGATCGGTGGACCGGGAGAGGTAAGAAACATAAAAAACACTGTTACTTACCTCTCGACGATCCTGCCAGGCCTCCTGCCTTGTTGTCTGACGTCACATGAACCCGGCCTGCGTCCCGCGTCATGTGACGTCCGACGTCATTGCAAAAGGACGGCAGCGGAGGCCGACAGCGTAGGAGCTGGGGACAGGTAAGAAACAGCAGTTTTTTATGTTTTTATTCCCCCGAGTCTCCGATTATAATACTCTGGGGTCTGAAAAGGGGCCACTATGGGGGATAATACTGTGTGCAGGGCCCACTATGGGGGATAATAGAACGCACAGGAATGCGTAGGAGGGGGTCGGTTGAGGTCTACGGTGTCGGTCGGGGGGGGCATGTCAAAAGTTCGCCACGGGGCCCCGCCATTCCTAGTTACGCCACTGTAGTAGAGCCAACAATATCATCACTCTCAAGAGAGGTCGCACAAGTCCAACTTAGAAAAAAACGTGGCAGCAACACATCACAATTTTTCCCGCAGCATTTTCAGAGAAAATCCGCTGAGGTTTTCTGCTGCCATTATGCCTATAGAGAAACTGCCAGCATTTCTGTAGGTATAATTGACATGCTGCGATTTCCAAAAACGCAGTGGTTTTGGAAATCGCAGCATGTCAGTTGCCTATATTTTTTGCAACGTGTGGATGGGAGTTAGAAAACACTGCATTTTTTTCCTCAATGTTGGGCCCCGGTCTTAATAGGTAGTGCAATGGACACAAGGTGATCTAGAAATGCATGTTCAGAGTATCTCCAAACACACCGATGTCTATGAGAAGTGAGAAGGTAGGAAATTGTGCACAAAAGTTCACCTGTTCACATCAAGCCAACAAAATCAATAAAATTCCAAGGTGAAAACCAGAGGAATAGGTTTGTGTGTCTTCCTGGCACCCTGGGCACCAACTTTCCATTGTTCATGGGCAAGGTTGATCATGTTCATCTTAACTTATTGTGAATCCACACCCCAGATAAGAGGTGCCAGGAGTATCTGTCACTGGCTCACACCCTGCCTTTGTAAGGCCATTATCAGACAGGTGCATTGTACGCATATTTACAAGGTGATAGTATTTAGCACTTATCCACAGAATAGGTGATAAATAGCTGATAGCAGGGGGCTTCATGTGGATTTTCAATGGGATAGTAGCTGAACTTTCACTGCTGCTCTATGAGAAGTCTGTGATTCTGATAGGAACAGAATGTCCTCCATGTCCATCCTATAGATTTTGTATTGGGCAGCAATGTGCATGCTTGGCCGCTACTCCAGTCATGCATGCAGTGAGCAGGATAGGTCATTATTATGTATGTGTAAGCTGCACAGTATGTATATAGTCTAATCCTATTTTTAATTAATCCGCCTTCATGTATTCGGCGCCATTGCTTTGTTAGTTACTATCACTGCTAAGAAATTGGAATTCACGCATACCAATCACCTGTTTTATTGACTGGGCAATTTCACCTTGTTCCCTGTTTATCCTTATATATTGTATTTGTAGGGAGAGAATACACAAAGTATCCTGCCCTGCACTTATTTGTATATGTAAGGAGCAGACTATCTCCACAGTGGGTCAGACCCCCTATCTCTGGCAGGTAACCTGATAACATTCTAGCTTTGAAGGAAATTCCTTTAGAAGTTCTTGGAAAGATATCTGTAAGCTTCTTTTTTTTTTACAGCCCAGAAGTGCCTCAGACACTCTGCTTTATCTTCAGGATCTGAGCGTTACACATTCTGTAGTACTGTCTGTGTAGTGCATGTATGCTTCCATACGTACATTTAAAGGAGTATTCTGGCCCCAAATCGATTTTTCATACTGATGACATCCAGACACCCAACATCTAGGCCCCACACAGATCAGCTATTCCAGCAGCCTCCAGGTGGATAGGCAGCGAGTGCGGCAGGACTCCTATGCAAGTAAAAGGAGCTCTATAGAGGTGATCCTGGGGAATTACGTCAATTCACTGCCCATCCACTCACAGCTTCCAGTACATAGAGACTGAGCACGGAGATATCAAGTTGACACTGGCTGGACATATCTTCTGTTACTAAGCGGTGATCCTGATATATGTATATATGTTCACAAAATGCATTTTTATTTGTGTCCTGTCGATTCATTTTTATATAAGGATTAAGGGTGTTCACACTACCGTTGGTGTCCGATTGCAGTGTCCGTTGCTACTGTCTGTTCAAGATTTTAGCAACGGACACTAGCTGTGTCTGTTACAATTTCCATTCATTTCAATGGGATTTCATCTGTTGTCCATTTGTGTCCGTTTGTGTCTTTAAGGGTCTGTTAACAACCATGTCCGTTTTTTCAAGCGGACAGAGAAATCACACATGCAGGATTTTTTTGTCCGTTTGAAAAAACGGACAGAAAGTGTCCGTTTTTTTTTAACATTGAGGTCTATGAGCAACGGACATATAACGCACAGTAACTGATGGCCATCAGTTACAGTCCGTTATTTTCTGTCCGTTTATTTTCTGCACATGCTCAGAAAGCATAAACAGCAAAAAAGAAAAAACGGACAGTATAAAAAAACGGACACTAACTGATGCTAACTGATACTAATGTGTCCGTTTTTTTTTAACTGATCCATTAAATGGATCAGTTAAAAAAACGGACACATTAACATCAGTTAGCATCAGTTAGTGTCCGTTAATGTCCGTTATGATAGGTGTCCGTTTTTTTCTTTTAAACGGACACCTTCATAACGGACACCAACGGTAGTGTGAACGCTCCCTTAGAGATGAGCGAGTACTGTTCGGATCAGCCGATCCGAACAGCACGCACCATAGAAATGAATGGATGCACCTGGTACTTCCACTTTGACGCCGGCCGGCCGCTTAACCCCCCACGTGCTGGCTATGTCCTTTCATTTAAATGCGTGCGTGCTGTTTGGATCGGCTGATCCGAACAGTACTCGCTCATCTCTAATAAGGATTATTTTGGAGTTTGGGGGCAAGACATCAAATCTGTAGGCTAGATACATACACATTTCTACACAGTTTTCTGCATTCACTGTGATATTTTCATTACCATTTTTATTATTTTTTTTAACTAAACACTAAGGGCAGATGTAACTTCAAAGTGTTTAGCAAAAGTCTATAAACACAGCATTTTTGTTTGAGGTGTTTTTTCAAAGTACAGAATTGTCATGTCTTTTTTTGTGGCATTTTTCTGTAAGTGCATACTCTATATACTCTATATACTCAGCAACAGAGAAAAAAGTCAGTGAAAGTTGAGCTGCAGTGAAGGCGCTGGGCCACCATACAGCAGACGGAGCTTTCTGCTTTTGCCCCTTATTGCTTACAGGACACATGATCGGTCTGCTGGCTTGGTGTCGGCTCCCTATTGATCATATATTTACAGCCTAAAAATAAGGCCGGACATCCCCTATAATTTTACAGGTGTAACATATTTATGGGGCTTTGACCTTTGGGAACTTTATCAATCCTTTAGACTTTCCGTTTTAGAATGGACTGCTTTAGGTTAAAGTCCCACATTGAGGAAGAGCCGCTTTTTGCTGCAAATGTTGCTGCAGTTTTTTGAAGCAATGCCAGGAGTGGATTGAGCAGAAAGGAGAAGTATAAAAACTTCCTGTATTTTCCCATTTCTTTTGAAACCCCACACAACATGGGGCCTCAGCCTTAGACCTTCACTGTTTTACTGCATTTTGTAGCCTTTGCCAAATGCTGAGTGGGGAACTACAACATACCTCCCAACTTTTGAAGAACTGAAAGAGAGACAAAATATGCGACGCGCGCTGCGGCTATTTTAGCTCTACCCACTTTTGTGTTGACTCCGTCCATTCTCATTCATTTTCCATGTGCCCCCACACAGTATGATCCTCCTACAGTCACCCGTAAATTATATGTCCCCCCTCTATCTTTCCCTCAGTTTCATATACACCCTTCATCTGCCCCCAGTTTCATGTCCCCCCTCCATCTCTGCCCCCAGTTTCATGTCCCCTCCATCTCTGTCCCAGATTCATGTCCCCCTATCTCTTCCCCCAGATTCATGTCCCCCTTCCATCTCTGCCCCCAGAATCATGTCCCCCCATCTCTACCCCCAGATTCATGTCCCCCCATCTCTGCCCCCAGATTCATGTCCCCCCAAATTCATGCCCCCCATCTCTGCCCACAGTGTCAGGATATTGTTTTGTTGAACTCTTTTTTGCCAGCAGTCAAGATGGAGTCTTTTGTGTTTCCTGTCTGTGACTTACCCTGATTTCCTGATTCTTGATTATTTAGCATGTGTGTTCTGATTACCCAGTTGCCTGAGTATTGTTTTCAGAAGCCTGTCTTCTGCAAGGTCCTCAAGCTCAAACTGACTGTTCCAAGTTGGTTAATTACCTGCAAGTTGGTTGCTACCTGGAACCACTACCCCCAGCAAGTCCTCCTGCTACCTAAGACTTGCTATCCACCCGGTCCACAGGAGCTGTGGAACTACTGACCCCAGCAAGTCCTCCTGCTACTAAGACTTTGCTATTCACCTGGTCCACAGGAGCCGTGGAACTACAGCCTCCAGCAAGCCCTCCTGCTGAGTATAGGACCACTGCTTCCGGCCAAGCCTCCCTGCCTTCCACAGAACGGACTGTAAGTCAATTTGTGTATTACTATTGCTAGACTCACTGTTCCCAGCCATTGGTCTCTAGAAAATAGAAAGGGTATTGTGACACCCAGATTCATGTCCCCCCCCCCCATCTCTTCCCCCAGATTCATGTCCCCCCCCCCATCTCTTCCCCCAGATTCATGTCCCCCCCCCCATCTCTGCCCCCAGTGTCATGCCATCCCCTCCTTCATCTGCCCCCAGTTTCATGTTCCACCTCAATGTTTACACACAAAAACCACTTAAACTCACCTTTTCCTCACTCCCTCGCAGCTCTCTCCATGGTGTCACTAACAGTTGTAGGTGCGATGTGACGTCATCACATCACGTCTACACAGCCAGCAGCCGGAGTTCAGCAGCAAAGCAAAGAGCTGAGCTGTGACAGCTCCTTGCTTTAGTCGCGTATGTATTCAACTCAGATTTGCGTCCTCCAAACGCAGATCTGAGTTGAAATCGGGACATACCTCCCTCCAACCGGGACCGCGGGACACGTCACCGAAATCGTGAATGTCCCGTGGAAATCGGGATGGTTGGGAGATATGCTACAACACAGACCCATTCAAGCAGAGAATTGAAGGAATGCAGCACTAAATCAGCTGTGAAACCCCTTTATTCTAAGTATCTTGGGGGCCCCAGAGGTTGCAGCCCCACCAACAAGAAGGAGGTCTTTGGAGGATCTGAGGTTGCGTGTAGGCAGGTCGTCAGGGATTAGGTCAGAGATCTATGGAGGGGACAGGTTGTGGATGGCTTTGTATGTCAGTGTTAGTAACTTGAACTCAATTCGCTGGGCAACAGGTAGCCAGTGGAGGGACTAGCAGAGGGGAGGCAAGTTGAATTAAGCGGGCAGCACAGTTTAAGGTGCACTGAGGGGGCGAGAGTATTCACTGGGAGGCCATGGAGAAGGGTGTTACTGTAATGCATGTACCAAATGAGGGCTACAAAATGAAAATGTATTGATACTTATCTGCATCCTCCCATGTGTGCCTGTGTTGGGCCAGCTGTCTTTGCCGCCACAGTATACAGAGTGGCCATAGCAGGGATGACACATAGACATTCTGCCGCAGCCAGTCACCACTCTCAGCAAAGTATGGCTGAAATCAGTGATTGACTGGACCAGTCCCATTGATGTGATACACACAGAAGCGATGGTCCAGGTGGGAATGGAGGCGAAGTTGCTGTTCAGTGCTTTTTTATTTTCTAGCCTTTCCTTCTGTCTGCGTTTAATACAGTGATCCCAGACAACATTCTCTGTTAACTTTCTTCTTTTTCCATCTATAATAGTGGTGGATGATTGAAGAAACAAGAAGAATAGAAGGTAACTTAAAGTAAAGTTGATGACTTCTTACTGTTTCCTTGTCTCTGTTCTGCAGACATCCTTCATATTTCGCAGTACTATATTTTCTCAGTTTGCTTTACATAGCTTATTACACATCTTTTGACTCTTTTTGACAAATTGAAGTTACATATTCAGAATCTTCTGCAGTATCTCAAAGTATGTGAAAGATTTAGCAGAAAGGTGTCTTGCCGCTAGAGCCTGGGAGCATCTGTTCTACATTATCACTTGGCAAATTGGAAAATACAACATACTGCACCTGCTTTATCAAGGAATTGTGACGGATCTTTCATATTTCTCAATGTACGCTGATAGCAGCTCTAGACCTTTACACGTTGTAGCAGTGATCTGAACAGTGCATTAAGTAAAAATAGACTTGAAAATGACATGTTAACACCTGGGGATATATATGGAGCACATTCACAAGAAAACTGCAATATTTCCCCCAGCAACCAACCGGATTCCTTCCCTACTGCAATAATAACTGGTATGTTAAAATGGACCCCACTGCAGTCATAGTTCATGATTTCTACTATGTAAAGTCATATTCACACAGGAGCATTGTGTACCATGGTAGCAGCTGCCGCAGGGCCCAGCACCTTAGGGGACCTGGGCCCCCTCACTAGTTAATATGCCACAAAAAGAAATAAACAATAAATTTTACTTTTTGAGGCCCAAGGCCACCTAAGGTGTTGGGCTCTGGGCTGGGGATGCCTCAGCGTGCATCCTGACAATGGGGGAGGGGCGGAGAGATCACTCAGGAAGAAGATGAAGCTGTGTGGGAGGTTCATCTTATGGAGTGAGCAGAGCAGCAGCGCTGAGTGAGTGCAAACTGGTGTGTTTAACTCATATATGCAAGACAGGCTGTCAGCAAACAGTACTGCGCTGACAGCTGCCTACTGCTCTTTCTGCTGTCTGGGGAAGAAGGGGTTACACTGAATGTGCCATTGTAACCCCTTCTATCCCAGGCAGCAAACTTATTACAGTATTATGCAATACAGTACATAATATTGTGTTCAGGGGCCACTATAGGGTATAATACTGTGTGCAGGGGCCACTATAGGGCATAATACTGTGTAAAGGGGCCACTATAGGGCATAATGCTGTGTACAGAGGCCACTATGGGGCATAATACTGTGTGCAGGGGCCACTATAGGGCATAATACTCTGTACATGGGCCACTATAGGGCATAATAATCTGTACAGGGGCCACTATGGGGCATAATACTGTGTGCAGGGGCCACTATAGGGCATAATACTGTGTGCAGCAGCCACTATTGGGTATAATACTGTGTGCAGGGGCCACTATAGGGTATAATTCTGTGTACAGGGGCAACTATGGGGCATAATAGTGCCTGCAGGAATGTGGGGGTAAAAGGGGGCGGTCGGTCGGGGTCTTTGGAGGGGGGCCCCATGTCAAAGGTTCACCATGGGGCCCCACCATTCCTAGTTACGCCACTGATGATGAGTCAGGGTCTCGTATGCTCCGGGAACATTTCACATGAGAAATAATATTTTGTATGAAGACGCTTTATAATAAATCTTCTATTTTTCTCAGTGCTTGTCCTTATCATTCTCTTGAGATTGTATCTTTATCATCTACTTGAGGGAAAAGACACAAGATCCTGAAAACCCTGAATAAGATGAAAGAGTGAAAATAGAGGCTCAAGCACCAAGAGGACAACCAAACCCAACTGGACAGCCTGGACACAAACAATAACGTTCCGGGACACAGAGAAGCAGGAAATCTCAGCCATTGTGATTGTCAGTGTACTGAAGAAAACATCAGGAATACCTGAAGCCGTCCGACCTGGAGACTGAAGATCTAGCCCTGATGCCATGATGCATCTGTATGGTGTAGTGTGAACATGCCTATAGATAGTTATGGCAAGACTGTGGCCTATTATTACAGCCTGGTTAGAGAAGACTGGCACTACCATATAGTGCACTGGCGGACTCTACACAATGTGTCTACCCTGTGAATTTAAGGGCAGCATGGTGGCTCAGTGGTTAGCACTTGCAGTGCTGGAGTCCTGGCTTCCAATCCTGCCAAGGACAACAACTGCAAGGAGTTTGTATGTTCTCCCTGTGTTTGCAGGGGGTTTTCTCCGTGTGCTCCGGTTTCCTCCCACATGTCAAAGACATGCTGATAAGGAATGTAGATTGTGAGCCCTATATGGGAGTGTCTTACAATGTCTGTAAAGCGCTGCAGAATATGATGGTGCTATATAAGTAATCATAATCAATCAATCAATCAATCAATCAACAAAATCATATGAGTGTTTTCTGATGATGTGTAATAGTTACATATAGTGAGGACGATGTATCTATGACTTTTCTGTCTGTCTATCACTAATCGTTTTCGTTATCCTTTACATCAATCTTCATGTTGTACATTGTAAATGTCAAACGTTTGCCACGGGGCCCCGCCATTCCTAGTTACGGCACAGGAGCTGTATGTATGGTGCTTGTATGAAGGCGCAAAGACTCACTATGGCCCTGTAGTACAAATATGTACTGGTAGCAGCTCTGTATATCTGGTGCATATATATATATATATATATATATATATATATATATATATATATATATATATATATGTGACACTATATTTTTGTAGATAAAAAAACTCCATAATATGGCATCTGATGGGGCATGCCATGATTTTTGAGTTATCAGAGTCACACAAAGGCCCAGTAGAGCCCCAGAGACTTCCATATTACCATTATGCAGAATGGAGAAGCTGTACAGAGGTGTGATACCATTGTGTGCATAAGGCCTTGAGTTCACTTATATTAAGTCATATTCCTGGAAAATACTACGCTATAAAATCGTACGTTTTTAAGACTCAGTTATATGGAATGATTGTTTTATTGGGCACTAGACATGAAGCTTGAGGCTCCTTGGCCCCTATTCAAGAAACTAATGGGGGCTGGCGCCTCACTGCCAATGATATTGTAAGCAGACATATGGTATTGGAATATTTCGAGCTACACAGGGGCCATATATCAGTATATTTCTCAGCATAGCTTCTTTTTCTAGCTGTTTTCGAATACTGTAACTCATTGTGACTCCTGCTAGAGAGGCGATGAATATAGGTGATGTAGAGGGTATTCTTAGTCACTCGTTTACTGAGATGCTACAAGTTTGTTGGGCATGGATTGCTCTTGGCTTCCTTTCTAATCTATTCTCTCTACTTTAGCAGATGAAGAGCAAAGGAAAGGAGTTGAGAGGAAAGCCAAATCATGTCCTTGCCCAGCCAATGTTTAGTGTCTTGATGGTTAAAACTTCATTTTCCCTATTGTTTTACGCAAAGTACATGATCAGCACATGAACCCGGCATCTATATACTTATATTCTCTACATCCTATTTAGTGTGTGTATGGGGAGGGTGAATACTTGTTGCAGATTCACTTTAAAACCGTCAAATGGTGTCTAAAATACTTAATGGGTTTGGTGCATGGCACATTTTTTTGGCACAACTTATGGCAGAATTCCAGTTCAAAGGTAAACACCTATAGGTGACAATAGTGAGTCTGCTTTAGGTCTGGTTCATATCTGCATTGTGTATTCCGTTTGCAGAGTCCACATGGTGATCCCCTGATCAGAATACAGAACGCATTGACAAGCGGTGAACTTATGAAAATGTAAGGGTGTGAAGAAGGGTCCTGGCTGCAGCAGCAGGAGATGTGGTGAGGGGAGTGGAGACCTGAACTGTGCTGGATGGAGACCTAACATGCTGGATGGCAGTCTGTGCTGTGCTGGATGGAAGAACTGCCATGCTGACTGTGGACTGAGTCTGGAGACACAGAGTTTGTGGTGCTACTTTTGGGACTGAGTCTGGAAAGCTCTGAAGCTCAGAAGGTAAAGGAGATTATATGAGATAAAGGCTTCAAGGACTTGTAAGTACGGCTTGGCCGTGTCCACGTGTTCCACATGGTGATATATAAGGGACTCTTAAGCTGACACCTTATCATCTGAGAAATAGGCCTGTCTGTTAAGTGGAGAGCTGGAGCATAGGATATAACTGTACTTTTATGTGAAGACACCATTTCCCTGTGGATTATAAATAGTATTGCGCAATACTTAGGGTGCACCCCAACAAGGGACCAATCCAGGAGAACCGTGTTCTTAAAGGACTTGTATCTGTCACCTGTTAAGTAACTGTGGGAACTAGGAGTATAGTGTTAGTTTGCTGCAATATTCTGTTCCATATTAGTTTGTATTTCTTTTCTGTTTATACCTTGTTGCATATTTTCCCAGATCTCTATTCTGTGACTTATTCAGTAAACTTTGTCCTGGGAATTAAAACACTGTTTGTGTCTGTGTGGCATCGTGTACCTGCTGAACCTTTGGACCCAGCCCTTGGTCCTCTTTCAAAAGCACATGGACCCCATAGACTATAATGAGGCCCATGTGTTTTCCGTGTGGTGTCCGCATGAATCATGCGCAAAGAAAAGAACTTCAAGAAAAAAATACTTTCCTCTCCGCATGAATACAGAACGCAGATGTGAACCAGGCCTCATTCTTCTAAAGTAGAACTAGTAGCACTTGTTGTATAAAAAATTAAGGCTTCATTTACGTAAAAAACCTGCAAAATACTAGTGTGGTTTTCATATTACTCTATACCTTTATTTTACTTTTGTCCATTTGATTCAGGATTCTACTGCAATAGTAAAAGTGGCCTGGTTTCTGTGTTCTTATTCCAATTTTTATTCCAGTTGTTTCTTACAGGTTTATATGTTCTAAGTCATATCAAACTTATAGATATATTTTATATCAGTGCTGCAGCCGTAGTCAGATGCTTCCTTGAGGCGTCCAGGATCTTTTAATAACGTAGAATTTAACTCATTCAATTCCTTTTATCTAAACTCTATAAGGGATCCAGATCTGTCCTTGTTCTTTTCACCTTATCATTGGCCATAGAGTAAAGTACTGTTATTAGAGGCGGATGTACACCAGCACTGTGTTTTCCAGGTGACATAACAAGATGGTAAACTACAGCTAATTACACCTGGACAACTTGTAACATGAAATGACGGTGTAAGGAATGCAGGTAACATTACCAGTAGTGAGACGACACATAATCTGAACAGTAAAACATTGCCGGGCTCTTTATGGTTTAGTTCTAGGACACTGATATTAATAAAATCTACAGGTGACTCCAAATCTCCAACCTGTTGCTCCCACATAATATACCCCGTGCATTGGATTCTTTTGTACTTTCAAAGACAATCAGCGCCTCCTAGTGGATATAAATGTACAGCGACATATAGATTATTTTGAGTCAGTCCTGTGCAATGTCGATTTAAAGTTATTATTTCAATGGATTTTCTGTAGTTATTTAATAATAATGGCCCATTCATTGTATCCTTTTTCTGCCATCCATCCCTTTATCCTGTATAACTACCCTGATTTCCCCTGTGACTGGACTGAGCCAACAACTTCAACATTAGTAAATGTAAGATGCTCAGAACCAGATTCAACCTCCCCCCCTTGAATGATCACACACAATGACCTTCCAGGGTTATAATACAGAGAATACCTCTGATTTCTAATGACAGAGCGCAGTCTATGTCAGAGGAGATGAGGTTTATAAATAGACATTTTCAGCATTTTTTTCCTTTATCGCTGTAACCTAATCAATCCAGAATGGTTTCCAATGCCATTCACTATAGAATATTGTTAGCTGCAGCGGTTGTAACAGAAACTAGCAAGTAATTCTCTGATAGAGGATTGATCACTTAGGGAATACGTATCAAGCGTATACAGTGCCTAAAATGGAAAAAAAAAATTAAGGGGAACTCTGGAATAATGCCCCTCCCCCCAGTAAAACCCCACCCCCCACTACAACCCCGGCCCACGCACATTTGTGCACGCACTATTATGCCCAATATTGGCATAAATTATACCCCATAGTGGCACCTGGACACAGTATTATGTGCCCTAGGTGCCCATTGCACACAGTATTAAATGCCCCAAGTGCCCCTTGCACACAGTATTATATGTCACAATTGGCACCTTGAACACAGTATTATGCCCCATAGTGGCACCTGCACACAGTATTATATACCTCAAATGGTCCCTTGCACACAGTATTATATGCCCCAAGTGCTTCTTGCACACAGTATTACATGCTCCAAGTGCCCCTTGCACACAGCATTATATGCCCCAAGTGCTTCTTGCACACAGTATTACATGCTCCAAGTGCCCCTTGCACACAGCATTATATGCCACAAGTGCCTCTTTTCAGACCCAGGGTAAAATAATCGGAGACCCAGGGCGGAAACAAAAAAAACACCTGTTACTTATCCTTCCCTGGCTCCGGCGCACTCCCCACAGGTCATATCGGAAATTTTCAATGTAGTACGGCAGGACTCCGCGACGCATGACACAAGCCTCGGCCCATGTGACATCAGAGACGTCACCAAGTAGGCCCGAAAGCCTGCTGGAGCGATAAGTAACTGGGTTTTTTATGTTCGCATTGTGACAACTTTTACATCGGAACGCTGACCGTTATTTTGTCATTATGCCAGAACTGAGCTCAGGCGCATTCCAGCCCATTTTAACCACTGAGTGTATACATATACTGTATACTAAGTACACTATATGGACTAAAGGTATTGGGACACACCTCTTAAATGGGCCTACAGGGGGCGGTCTCACAGGTAATACCATACTCTTGCTGACCCTGGCTGGCACCCGCTCACCTGAATGGAGGTAAATGATGATTATCAGGAGGCAGTGATTCATCCATTACCGGGCCTTACCCTAGTACTGACTGAAGTGGAGTGGTCTGTGTGTCATTCTCCCGCACGTGAGAGGACATCCTGCAATGTATATTTTTGTGGTAGTCTGATATACCCTCTGATATACAATCTTTGTTGCGTGGATGTGTTGAATACATTTTAATTGAGATGAATAAATTCTATTTTAATATTTGTCTATATCAGGCAAGTATTTTGTATTAAGATTTACCTTCACTGGCACTAAGACCTTGATAAACAACCCCAAAGAATGATCCCTCCTCCACCAAACGTTATAGTTGGAATAATACAGATAGGCAGGTGATGTTCTCCAGGCATTCACCAATCCCAGACTCCTCTATCAGGTTATCAGACTGGTTCATGACTCCACAGAAAACATCACTGCCCTGGGGTCCAGGGATCACCCCTTGTACTTTACACCATTTCATCCAGTGCTTTGTAAGTGAAAAGGTGCAAATCGAGAATCAGCCATTATATCATGAATGGATATCACAGTCACCTCAATAGATGGGGAGGGGGCTGCTGGAGATAGGTGGTTCCTGCATCTATTAGCCGTATGGGTCATATCTTGTGCATATTCATTTGTAACATTATGGGAAGCTTTTTGGGATGAGTATTCACTGACATGGAGGGCGTTGTGGCTGACACTAGAAGGCATGGCTATAGGAGATATAATGTGGCTGGCATTACCTGGGGAATATGCTGTAACTAGAGCTAACCCTTGGTTCATTTCTGCGTTCAGTAATTGGTTCGGGGATTCTGCATGGGGACCCATTGAAAGGATTTCCGAACGCATTTGCAAGTGGTGTGCAGTGAAAGCTATAGACTATAACGGGGTCCGTGTGCTTGCCGCGAGATCTCCGCACGGAACCTGCGGACAGGAAAGTAGATTATGAAGTACTTTCCTGCCGGATGTTCCCTGCGGAGATTTTGCGGCAAGCAAACAGACCCAATTATAGGCTATGGGGTGCATGTGCTTACACTGTACATCGCTTACCAGTTAGTTTCGTATTTCGTTCGGGGGTGCCCCCTCCATGCGGACTCCCCCAACGGATTACCAAAACAGATGTGAACGAGGCCTTAGTTGGGTTACGTCCACATCTGCGCCAGACTCTCTTTTCAAGACCTGTACTGAGGGCTTTTTCATCTGCTGGTTTCAGTTTTAAAACGACAGACACCCGACGGACCTCATTATAGTCAATGGGATTCACCGGGTTCCATGCATTACCACTATTTTGGCTGCCTGTCTGTTATTCTGGTCCTCTGACTAACCAGAACATCGGAGAGACAACGTCGGTGTGAATCTAGCCTCACGCTGGTGCCATCGTACACGTCTCAGTTGATTTTACCATATATTTTATTACAAATGCATTTGTGTTTTAGACTTACTATGTGTGTGCAGATGGCTTACGCACCCAGAAACCTTCCTGGAAACACACATACATTTGAATATATAAGGATACAAAATTTAGTAGGTTCCTAGTAAATAATGTCCGCTGTTTGCCAGGTCTATTTTTAGATCTTTTATCTCCTGAATAGGAAGAACTACTTTGAATTAAAATAAGAAACCCCTTGAAAATGTCACAGCATTGCCTTTAAGAATACATTTCTCCTTTTCATGCTTGAAGACAACAAATTATGTAAATGAAGTTTATGTGCGGACCCTTAAAAAAACGGAAAAGACCATTTGCTAAACATACAAAAGCCTCTGACTGACAGCCTATGTGCTATGGGGAGGATTCCAAACTTATTAACATTGAGGCCCTGATAAAACTACAGATAGAATAAAATACTATTGCATTGCTTTCTTGACATAAGACATTTCCAAGGCTACGCTGATAATCGCCTTCTGCCTCCAGACCTAAATTACCATATTTTTCAGCATGCAAAATATTCTCTAGGAGTGACAGATAATAACTTCACTGGTTGCTTCCTTCATGTTACACGCTAGTTCAGATTTGTGATGTTGCCATCTTATTAAAAACTAATACTATTATTTTTCAACACTTGCCACATTCTAAACAATCGTGAAACAAGCCGAGCGTCTGCAGCCTTTGACGGCTCATACAATATAATTGTTTTTCCCAAATAATGCGCCCATGTCTGTCCCAGCAGATTTACTCGTTCAATTAGTATTTATTGATCTTACATCTGAAAATAAAATGTCATATATTACACATATTATCTACTTATTATACATGCACATATTAAACATGCAAAGCTGGAATATGACATCTACTGGCCATAGCTGGAATTGCTTGGATCACATTTGCACATTGCGTTGGGTCTCTTCTGCCACCTACTGGTATAGTGTTAAATGTGACAATTGTTCATCATTGACGGCTACGCCTCGAGCTCTGATGTATGTTGCAGCTCTGTAATGAGGATAGTGATCTCACAAGAGATTATTTACAAGTAATCTACAAGAGTCTGGTAGTCCTCTATAAGCAGTAGGTGTTTATTTCCAGTTCTGATGACCTCTATATACTGCATATTTAAGTATTTCATCTAAAAGTATTTATTAGATTTGCACCGTAATCTTAAGAATCCTTTAAAGGGATCCTATCACTCAGACATGATGTTTCCTAAGTACCACGTCGGAATAGCCTTAAGAAAGGCTATTTGTCTCGTACCTTTCGTCGTCTTCTTCGCGCCGCCGTTCGCCTACAATCCCGGCTCTTCTCGGTATGCTAATGAGCTCTCTCGCAGCCCTGGGGGCGGGCCCCAGCGCTCAGACAGCACTGGGGGCGTCCCTAATGCTGCAAGAGAACTCTCTCCAGCGCCGCCTCTTCTTCTTCAGCAGCTTCACCTTCAGCCTCTTCTTCCGGCGGTGGCTTGTAACTTCTAAGGCCTTGGGCAGAGCAGACTGCGCATGCCCACAGGCCACGAGAAAATGGCCGCTTGCACAGCATTGGAAGCGGCCATTTTCTCGTGGCCTGTGGGCATGCACAGTCTGTTGGATGCTGCAAGTGGACATTAAGAGTGTGCAGCACAGACACTAAAGATAGTAAAAGGTAGTAATAGGAGCAGCGCAGCAGCCTTGACCACTGCAGGGGTGGTTCTGCAGAAGTGCAGCTGCACTCCTATTACTTGTATTGCAGCAGGGCTGCATGATTTCTCCATCCAATATCAGCTTCTTGAACTCACAGCCTGCCAGAGAATCTCATTTATGCCAAGTCCGAGTGTTGGACCCTGACAGATCAGTATGAAAAATCAATTTACAGCTGGAAAATTCCTGTAGGCCATGACCCAACGAAGCATAAATGCTGTGATTTACACTACCTGCAAAGTGGATAAAAATACCCACGTGGACATGCTGCGATTGCGGCAGGAATTGGTGGGAGGGGCCAAGCCGCAGCACTGTGCTCCACAGGAAGAGATGCCTCAGGAGGGAAAGGTGGTGGTGGTGGTGGCGGTGGCGGCGGCGGCGGCGGCGGCGGCTGCTCACAGTATACACCAATATGAGGAAAGGTATTCCCCTTGCACACAAGGAAATGCCTGGTCACCTGACAGCATTAGGGGGAGGGGTAACAGCAAATTAAGACCACTAGTCAGTTCACAGAAACCTAGGTATGGTGTATTAGGTGTGGCTTTGCATGGCAACAGCGACATGACCCAGCAACCCAACAACACCCCTGCTGCCGGACTAAGCCCCCAGACACACCACAACAATGGCACAGTCCATGGAAGTCAAAGAGGAATTATACAGCACAATGGCGGCCCATCATACTGAACCCAGGAGGGGCACTTAAGGAGGTAGTGTCCATCTTAAGGTGGGTGATCCTCCACTGTCTTATACTGTTTATGCTGTGTATACTTCTATACTTAAATATTACAGTGCTATACAACATACCTTTGTTATGTAGCCACTTTTGTAAACAAGAAAAAGCTTTGAAGTCTTATGCAGATTAGACAGTTAGTGCGTAGTGCCTGCCATAAGCGCCTGCCACACGAGCATTAGCCACTTGGTCCCACGTGGTACCAATGGCTGCAATGAAACAAAGTGAAAAATTTAAAGGGGTCTGAATGCTTTCCGTACTCACTGTATAGTGCCAGTCATGTGCCACTTATACAAAATAATATCCACATACTTTCTAGTGACCAGCAACAGTCCTCATATACATTTACATCTACTAGGTATAGAGGTAAAACGATTAAGCTGCAGTAGGCTCCAGGTATAGATGGCTTCCTATGAGCTTTTGGATCAATGCAGCAAAAATATTTAAAAACTAATATCTTATTTAGAGATGAGCGAACAGAATATTCGATATTCGTTTCGAATAGCCCCTCAATATTCGACTATTCGAACAAATATCAAACCCCATTATAGTCTATGGGGAAAAAATGCTTCGTTTCAGGAGAGTCACCAAGTCCACTATGACACCCCAGGAAATTATGCCAACACCCTGGAATGCAACTGGGACAGCAGGGGAAGCATGTCTGGGGGCATCTAACATGTCCAAGTACCTGTATTACGTCAGGATCCCTGTCAGCTTGCGATATGCGTGAGCTGACTTTTTCCCATAGGAATGCATTGACTAGCGTTGATTGGCCGAATGCCATACAGAGTACAGCATTCGGCCAATGAACGCTGTTTCTGCCGGAGGCTCGTCTGTGAGGAGATGGAGTCTAAGATCGGACCAGAATGGAGACTGCTGTGGACCGATCTTAGACTCCGCCTCCTCTGGTAGAACCAGCATTGATTGGCTGAATGCTGTACTCTGTATGGCATTCGGCCAATCAACACTGGTCAATGCATTCCTATGCCGAGATGTAGCAGTGCAGGCCTTGCGCTCAGCTCGGCTATTCCGGAGATGAACAGCACTGCTACACCGGCATATGCTCGCTACCCATTGAAATCAATGGGAGGCTTTTTAACCTATTGCTTTCAATGTGATACGCGCGTATCAGGCTCTACACGGAGGCTCTACACGGAGTCCTATGGTGAGGGATTTTTAGGAGGAGGAATTTGAGTCAGTTTTCTAACCAAATTTCTGACCAAAACAACTCCGTGTGAACGCACCCTAAGTTGTTGGTAAAGGTAAGAAAAATAGTTTGGCAAGTATTTCCTCATTACTGGTATATCCCAATCAAATTTCAGGTTTCATGGGAGGGAAAACAATGGTTGATAATGTCTGCAGACTATTTTGTAACATACAGTGTTATTTACAAAGTGTGTGGGACACAATTTACTTCCAGGGACAGAAGGGGGCACTATTACATTGCTGTGGGCACAAGGAGAGCACTTTTGCTTTGCATGAGGCACACATAGGTCGCTGTTATAAAGGGACTCTAGCTGTTAGAGCTGCATCAGTGGGTCACTTAGAGTATTTTGCATGGCAGATTTTTTTATTTGAATTGGAAGCGACTCTTTGCAGTGAATTCACCGTTAAAAATTCCACTATATGAACTTGGCCTTCAAGTAGTTTTCGGGGCAAAAAAACTTTTTTTTTTTTTTAAAGGTATTTTAGTGCTATTAATGGGTAAATAATTGCACCAAAATATCATTAGCAGTGTTTTTAGTGCCTTCTGGCTTTCTCTTGGAACTCCTGGCATCCCCTGCATTTGTTTACATGCTTCCCTAGCCTACAACTCCCATGAGCCCCTTTCACTCCCTCTCACACATCCTCTCCTTGTTTCCCTAGCTAGCCCACAGACTACTAGACCTATCTATCTACCTATACCTAAATCAGCTCCAATTTCCCCCCAAATCATACTTACCTGTCTTCTGTGTCCTGGAGATCATTTTCTTTGGTCCTGCTGGCATCTTCTTCTGTGGACTTTTCCGCATGCATGGTATACGCTCTTTGCTTCTGCTGGCAACTGTACAATAACAATAAAGCTCTATTGCACAGGTGCCGGCAAAAGTGGAGGAAGTGCTGCTTCGTGCCAGAAGACTGAAGATAGGTAAGTTTGAGGGGGAGACAGGTGGAGGGAGTATTGGTGATGTTTCGTTTCTGGAAATGCAGAAACAGAACATCACCAGATCATCAGAAAATGTACAGGTATATAGGTAAATATAATATATATATATATATATATATATATATATATTTTAAATGAAGTCAATTAGAAGTTAGGCAGGGGGAGGGGGTTTAGCTTGGGGATTGATTTTAAATTTATGCTGGACAACCCCTTTAAAGTTAAGTTCACTTGGTGAATTATGTAGTGGGATCCGCCATGCGGAAAGTGTCAAGGAAACCTACCTGTCAGCAGAAGAAAGGAATTCCTTCTACTGTGTGAACGTATCTTAAAGATCCAGTGAGGCAGCCAAAAGTAACAGACAGGTGTAGCAGCCACAAGAGGAACAGGGGCCCAAGCTGAGCCTTTAGTTTCATCCCTGTACTGAGATGTAACCTGGATTGTTGTCCCCTCTCCTCTATATTAAGCAATAATACTGATTTTTATGTACTCTCCATTTTATCAATCTCCTGTCTATGATGATAAGTCTCACTTACAGTCTTCTTGTGATTTGCTTTTGTCATGATGTTCTGACAGTTCCAGAAAATCTTCAAACTGACTGTTATTTACTTAGGAAGGTTGAGAGTGGCAGAGGTGAGGCCCGCAGGCATGTCAGGTTTTGTCTTTATCTTTTTTTTTTTACTTTCTATCAAAGCTAAGGAAGATGTTAATGGTATACAGAATTTATGAGGAGCAGGGCTACACACATGGTAAGATTTTCTCTGCTGCATGGAGCCACACGTAGGAAATTTGATCAAATGAAACAATATTTCTTTATTTAAAGTAACTCCCATTTTTTTTATTCTATTGTGTTGGGAGGTGTTTGGTGAATATCTAAGTACCTTTTGATAGAAAATCGGTTGTAAAGTTCCTACTAGTACTCAGCGCAGTAAGTAGAGCTGTAGAATTTGCCAAAGGGTGGACGGTCACTTGAAATGGTTGTATATCCCATTTTATATAGCTGAGATTCTCTAGCTATAAGCTCTAGCTATAAGAAAATTGTACAAATAACTAGTTAAAAAAACATAAAGCAGTACATAAACCTCAAATTCTGACCATATTTTAGCTATTAATATCTCAGGTAACGTCATAGCTAATAATCTCAGCAGTATATGAAAGCTGAAAATCTCAGTTTTTTGTGAAATGAGAAGTATTTTTCTAAGTTGTATAAAACTAGAGATACAGCCATTCAAAGTGACCATTCCCCCTTTGACAAATACTACAGCTCTACATACAGGCAATACAAATGTGTATAGATTTTCCTTGGTAACAGATCTGTTAAGGACCTTTTAGGGAGCCTGTTTTCTATTAAAATAAAGTTAGATATGTTAATTAAATATATTATAAAGAATCTTCACCAAACAACCCTGGTCCAATAGCAAATAAATAAAAGGGGTGTTACAACTCTAAGATATCCTGCCTATAAGCCAGTGACCCTCCTACTTTTACTCCTCCCAGGACATATTACATGCAGATTATTCTTACCCAGATGTGTAACTTTACATTTATCCACATTGAACCTCATTTGTCGTGTGGATGTCCAAACACTCAGTCTCTCTAAGTTGGCTTGTAAGCTACTTACATCCTCTATAGACTGAACTGTACTACATAACTTGGTGTGATCTACAAAAAGTCAGTGCTAATAATCACATTTTTATATTATTAATAAAAAAAGTTACATAACAGCGGAGCCAGAACTGAACCCTGGGGTACACCACTTATAATAGAGGACCAAACACTGAAATCTGGAATATACCACATAATAACAGAGGACCGAGCACTGAACCCTGGGGTACACCACATAATAACAGAGGATCCAGCACTGAACCCTGGGGTACACCGCATAATAACAGAGGACCCAGCACTGAACCCTGGGGTACACCATATAATAACAGAGGACCTAGCACTGATCCCTGGGGTACACCACTTATAAGAGAGGACCTAGCACTGAACCCTGGAGTACACCACTTATAAGAGAGGACCCAGCACTGAACCTTGAGGTACACAACTTATAACAGCAGACCCCACACTGAACCCTGGGGATACACCACTTATAACAGATGACCTAGCATTGAACTCTGGGGTACACCACTTATAACAACAGACCCCACACGGAACCCTGGGGTACACCACTTATAACAGATGACCTAGCACTGAACCCTGGGGTACATCACTTATAACAGAGGACCTAGCACTGAACTCTGGGGTACATCACTTATAACAGAGGACCGGTCTGAGCTGCAGTCATTGATCTGAGCTTTCTGCATACCATCCTTTAACCAGTTTTCAATCCAATTACAAACTGTATTTTCCAAGCCAAAGGATCTGATTTTACCCACTCAAAGTCTATGAGGGAAAGTGTCAAACACCTTTGCAAAGTCCAGGAACACTATAGCTTCAGCTTCCCCTCTATCCAAATTTATACTCAACTCTTCATGAAAACAAATTGATTTTTCTGACTTCAGTCATTTTAATACCATGCATACCACTTATAATATTGTGCCATCAGAGTCACTTAAAAGCCTCACAATGGATGTTAAGCTCAGGGGTCTAAAATTACTAGGGAAAGACCTAGAGCCCTTTTTGAAAATAGGTACGACGTTAGCCCTGCGCCAGTCCCTCAGTACTGTACTAGTCACTAGAGAATCCCTAAAGGTTAAGAAGAGAAGGCGGCCAATCAGTGGCGTAACTAGGAATGGCTGGGCCCCAAGACGAACATGTGACAAGGGGACCCCTCCCCAAACCCGTCTGACCCCCTCCCTGCACAAACCACATTCCTGCATACACTATTATGCCCCATAGTCGCCCCTAAACACTTATGCGCCATAGTGGCCCGTGCACACACTATTATGCCCCATAGCGATCCCTGCACACACTGTTATGCCCCATAGTGGCCCCTGCACACACTATTATGCTCCATAGTGGTCCCTGCACACAGTATTATGCCCCATTGTGGACCATCTATGAACAATTATTATACTCTGGGGTCTTTTTACACTCCAGCATATAATGATTGGAGACCCAGAGGAGGATACAAACATAAAAAAAACAATGTTACAGCATATAATGACAGCAGTGTGCATTGGGGTTCATGGGCCCACAGCCTCACTTAATGATCCCTGATCCACAACCGCCTTCGCTTCCACAGAAGTGGATCGGGAAGGAAATTGGCCGTTACCTGCTGGGGTTACTCCAGCAGGTAACTGCCAATTAAAAAAAAAACCAAAAAAAAAAAAACCCATCAGTGCCCCCTAATGTGCTGGGCCCTGTGGCATCTGCTACTGCTGTGCTAACCCAATAGCTACACCACTGCGGTCAATGCTACGTCTCCATTGGTGATATCGTATAAGCAGGATGTGTGCACACGTTTGCCTAGTACCATGTGTTTGTGGAACCCCTTGGGCAATTGACCCTTTCTTTTCCCTATCGCCTGGCCCTAACCATTGGATAGATTTTTTTTTAGACAAATGTTGATATTGCAGTCTTGGACATAATGCTTATATATAAAGATATGGGTTTAGCAATACATCACTTGCTTCCATTTTGAAGATGAATATTGCAGGTACTAAAAGTAATGGTACTGAAAGAGGTAGTAATATTCTTTTGTTACCCTGTGATAACAGTGTGTCCTAATTCACATTGTGTCAGACTCCTCCATCCACTTACATTGATTTTTATTTCATTTCCTCTTATCTGTTCATTCTAATACTTAGAGATCCCCATGCTTTATTGTTTCATATAAAACCGAGGTTTGAGTTAGTACCGAAGTGTGTTTAAAGAGGTCATGTGCTATAAAAAAGAGCTTGGCACTCGTATATGTTATGTAAGACCTGTGTGACCTGAGACATCGATGAAGGGACCAGGATTATAGATAGCACATGATAAGTGGGAGCACTGATACATATTCTGCTTCAAGTTACGCCTCTGTCCTTATTGTTGGTGGTGATGATGACAATTATTATTATGTTTTTGTATTATCCATTATCTACTTCAGTGTCTTCTGGAAGACTCTGTGTAAATCATTTAAAGATGTTTTTTATTTTTTCAGTTGCAACTTTTTTAAACCTTTATTTTCTAACACAGAAAAATCTTTATTGGTCTGGACAAACTGATAATAAAATAATATTAAATCACATGAACAGAATCCTGTGTCTTCAAGCCTGCTTGTAAACATGTACAAACACAGCAAACACCTTATGACAATATATACTCTACATACAGATTGTGGACTATAAATTACCATGCATAGATAGTATGGTTGAGAAAAGACATATGGCCATCAAGATTAATCAAGGGATGGGAAATGTCATGACATTCTATACATTTCCATAACCTATTTTGCTCTAGAATCCTTTCTTTAAGTTGTCAGATGTGACTGCTGTGACCAGCTCCTGGGTAGGCTATTCCACACATTCACAGACCTCACAGTGAAGAAGTCCTCTTGAGATTAAACCTTTTTTTCTCCAGGCAGAGAGAGTGCCCCTTTGTCTTTTGAGGGGATTTTACATGGAACAACTTTTCCCCATATTTCTTGAATTGGCCATTTATATAGTTATACAGGTTTATCATATCTCCTCACCTCTTCTCCAGACTAAACAGATATAACTCCTTTAGTCTCTCCTCGTAACTGCCCCTTATGGTCCCTCCATGGATCTCTTTGAACCTTTTCCAACTCAACATCAACCTTTCTATGTACTGGTGCCCAGAACTGAACTGCCATGAGGAGCTCTATAGCCTGATCTGGCAAACCAGCCAAAATTCCCCAGCCCATTGCTGTATTTTCCTTGTTTTGTTCATTAGACTTTCTGTTCACATGTGTGATGATATATGACGTATTTGTCAGGAGAACTTCTAATTATGTGTGTCAAAGCTTTCCGGTATAAACTGGGTTGGTAAATGTTGGTGGACCTTTTAAAACTGTGTTAAAAACCCTCGCTCTTCTGGGAAGGTTTTCCACAAGATTGTATAATGAAGACCAGTGGCGTAACTAGGAATGGCGGGGCCCCGTGGCAAACTTTTGACATGCCCCCCCCCCCCCAACCGACACTGATGTTGAAGACCTCGACCGGTCCCCTCCTCCGCACTCTATTATGTCCCTTAGTGGCCCCTGCACACAGTATTATCCCCCATAGTGGCCCCTGCACACAGTATTATGTCCCTTAGTGGCCCCTGCACACAGTATTATCCCCCATAGTGGCCCCTGCACACAGTATTATGTCCCTTACTGGCCCCTGCACACAGTATCATCCCCAATAGTGTCCCCTGCACACAGTATTATCCCCCATAGTGGCCCCTGCACACAGTTTTATCCCCCATAGTGGCCCCTTAACACAGTATTATTTCCCTTACTGGCCCCTGCACACAGTATTTTGTCCCTTACTGGCCCCTGCACACAGTATCATCCCCAATAGTGTCCCCTGCTCACAGTATTATCTCCCATAGTGGACCCCCATAAACAATTATTATACTCTGGGGTCTTTTCAGACCCCAGAGTATAATAATCGGAGACCTGGGGGAATAAAAACATAAAAAATTACTGTTACTTACCTGTCCCCCGGCTCCTACGCTGTCTTCTCTGCTGCCGTCCTTCTGAAATGACGTCAGACGTCACATGACCCGGACACAGGCCAGGTTCATGTGACGTCAGAGACGTCAGAAAGGACATCAGGAAGGAGGCCTGGCAGGATCGTGTAGAGCAGTCTTTCTCAAAGTGGGCGATAACGCCCCCTTGTGGGCGCTGGAGGCCTATAGGGGGGCAGTAAAGGGCACAGAGAAGATTGGGGGGCGTTGAAGCGGTTTAGGGGGGCGATCGCTAATTTAAAGGGGTGGTATCATAACAATGATTCTATCTATACTGCTTGTTAATGTGGATTTAAGACTTTTCATAAATACACTGCTTCAGCAAAACTGCTTTGTTTGTCCACTATCTTACTTTATTCACTTCATTATGGACACTAGCACCTGGGCCCCTGCTCATTGCTGAGGGAGCCACATGACGTAGCTCCCTGCTGTGTGGGGGGAGAGGGGGGGGGGTCTGAGTGTACGGAGCCACACATACACATCACCTAGCTCAATGCTGTGAGATAGAGGGGGGTGTGTGGAATAAGTGCTGCTTTCTTATATAAAGCAGTCTAAATCCTACTGGGCTAAAGGACCTGGTCTCTCTGTTCACTAGGATAAAGCTTTATTAATCGTTCAACGATTTTTGATAGCATTCCCATCATCGTATTTGTGTGAACGTGGATTTAGTGCTGTGGCAACGTTGCTAACTAAAAAGAGAAATCAGTTGCAGATTACCGAACGCGGTGACTTACGGCTGTTTTTGAGTAAATTCGAGCCTGATATTAACAAACTTGTTAAAAATCATCAAATTCATCTTTCACATTAGATTAGTTTTAAAATTAAAATTGAAATGTTTGTTTTAATAACATGAATAAAAGTTTTCCTAATATTACAAAATGGTGTTTTACATTACCCTCAGAAAGTCTTATTTTCACATGACACACATAATTTAATTATTAACATAATGACTGCGATTGTGATTCTTAAGATGTAGTAAAGTAAAAAAAATTGGGGGGGCGCTAGAAAATAATTAATTCTCAAAGTGGGCGGTAGACAAAATAAGTTTGAGAACCTCTGGTGTAGAGGTAAGTAACAGTGTTTTTTACGTTGCCTTACCTCTCCCGGGCCTCTGATCATTATACTTGGGGGTCTGCAAAAATAACTGAAAGAGGGACAAAATGTGCAGCAAGTATAGCACAATGAGACAAAGTTAGGTATTGCAAATCATGTTCACTTCCACTTTGTTCACTTGACTTTATCCATTTACATTCAGGTCCCTTTATGCCCCCACACAGTAATGTGAGACCCTATAGTGCTCTGACATAGTATAATGTGATACCCACCCAGTATAATGTCTCCTTGTAGCCCGTATAATATATTGCTTCTCTCATTGTGGCCCCCAAATTATAATGTTCCTTTTAATATAGCCTCTGTTGTATAATGCCTCCCCTCATGGCCAACACTGTATAAGGCCTGCCTTAAAATAACCTCTACTGTGTAATGTCCCTTTGATACGGAGCAAACAAAATATATAAAAGTGCACTAAAACTCAACTTTTATTAATGTATTTTAAAAGTTCAGAACGGCATAATAAACTACCGTCCATATAAAGGGGATATTGAAACAACAGTAGAGTAGGGTAATATTCTAATGGCTGTATTAGATACTGTGTCAACCTACAGATGCAGCTCAGTCTTTTAGTCAATTCCCTTCAATACAATTCCCACCCTCCATGCATGAGACAGCAGGACTAGTACCAGAACCTAGGGGGCACTAAAATCTCCTCTATTGTCAATAAGAGATTAAGAACAATAAGCCCACCCTAATTCCAATGTTTGCTAGTACTTATGTTTGCTAGTATTTATCTAGCTAGGGAAGACCACAAGCATACATCTGGTAATTAGCAAGTTACACACAGCCAAAGTATCTATAGGGTTAAATTTCCCCCAATGCTTTAACCTACTCCACACACAAACACACGACTCAAATGGTATACATATAACTAGTAATGCAGCCTAACGGTCCGTTTCCCCGACCAAAGTCAGTTCATCAGAGGCTTTTTTATGCACATTGATAGTGCTAATGATATTTGTATAGCATTGAATTATAGCGTGTAGCCGCTTGTCGGCTGTGATGTATAGCCGCATTGGCGGCTGGTAATGCTTGTTACTTATACCAAACAAGCCCCACCCCTCTTGGTGACGTCAGAGTGGGCGTGCCCAATCAGATGACTCGCACCATACTATGTCACCTCTCCTATTGGTGCCCTGAGCTCCGGCTCAATGCCGCCACTCAAAATCACACCCAACAGGGTATAACAAAAACCCACCCCATATGGGGGCGTAAACTAACAATGCACAAGCGTCATAGTAACCCCAGATATAATATCGCGGACCACCTCAAACAAGGTACAAATCCACACAGATAACCAAAAGCACCCAGTCCGTTACCAGAGTAGAACCAATGGTGGAAGAAAACAAATAAAATACACCAAAATAAGGTATATAGGTAGAATAAAACTAATATAGAAAGGGGACCATTATGTTTGCATACACATCTATCTGAACCAGATGAATACATACATAGGTAGGTATATAAAAGATAGAAATAAATACCAATTCCAAGCATGCCTAATCCATATAGGTAAGTACGCACATGATGAAAAACAAATGGATGACTATTAATGTTAAAGGAGAGTACAAACACACTTGCACCAATCACTGACCAGGGAATCAGAATGCATACTATTCAAAGGAAGCTACTGTATGAAATCACTTCATTAAGCCCCCTAGGCTGCACCGTATCCAAGAGGAAGGTCCAACGGGCTTCTCTCTGTAGGACCTTTCGATCAAAGTCCCCCCCCTCTCACAGATCTTGTGACCACTTCAATTCCTTGAAATTTGAGGTTAGAGACATCCCCCTCATGATATTCCCAGAGGTGTCTTGAAATTGGTGTAGGCTCTTTACGTAAGGTATCATTGATATGTTCCCTTATCCTCCTGCGGAACTCCCTTGTGGTTTTCCCCACATACTGGAGTCCGCAGGAGCAAGTAGCCAAATATACAACCCCAGTGGTCTTACAGTTAATGAATTGGCGAATGCAGAAATCCCTGCCAGTATTGGTGCACTTAAATTTACCTCCCCTCAAGATATGTTCACAGGCTCTACATGAACTACAAGGAAATGTACCCCTCGTTGTCCGGGCAATCTGGTCCAGCCACGTAGACTCCGTTCTCATGGGACTCAAGTGGCTATGGACCAATTTATCTCGTAAATTGGGACCCCTCCTAAATGTTATATTAGGACGCGGCCCAACCAACTCTCCAAGAAGCGGATCGGTACTCAAAATGCCCCAGGCGTCACTCAGAATCTTTTTAACACTCTCTGCCGCCTGGTCATACGTTGCTATAATCCGCGTTTGTGTACATTTCTCCATTACATAGTTTGATACCCGGGGATTCAGTAATGATGTACGGTCCACCGTGAAAGCATGATGGTAAGCTTTCTTCAAGACCCCATCAGGGTATCCACGTCTCCTAAACCTACCCTGTAGGTCCCTCGCCATCACCCTGAAATCGGAGATTTCCGAACAGTTTCTGCGTAGCCTAAGGTATTGACCTTTCGGGATACCAGCACGAAGCGGTGCCGGGTGACAACTATCCCACAGGAGCAATGAGTTCGTAGAAGTTGGTTTCCTGTGAACGGTCGTGCGTAATTGACCAGACGGTCCCTTACTAATGGTCAAGTCCAAGAAAATGATTTTCTCAGCACTAATCTCGGACGTAAAGAATAGGCCTAGATCATTTTTATTCAACGCCCGGACCATGGAGAGAAATTCCTCCTCTGGTCCGTCCCAAAGAATCAAAATATCATTGATGAAACGGACCCAGAGGAGAATATAGTTGGTCCATCTCACCATGGTCTCAGAGAATACGACCTCCCTCTCCCACCAGCCCAGGTAGAGATTTGCAAAGCTGGGGGCACAAGGGCTCCCCATCGCAACTCCCCTGAGCTGGTGGAAGAGGTCCCCATCAAATGCGAAACAATTTTGCTCCAACACAAATCGGAGCAAGTCCATCACAAAGGAGTTGTGTTCCAACATATAATTACCCCTAGTGGCCAAAAAGCTCTCTACCGCTACATATCCCTTGGTATGGGGAATAGAGCCATATAAAGACTCCACGTCCAAACTGGCCAGCCTGACGTCAGGGGACACCTGGATGCCCTCCAGACGACGGAGGACATCCATGGTGTCCCTAACGTATGATGGAAGGCTGACCACAAAGGGACGTAAGATATCATCCACGTAGAGGCTTGCTCCCTGTGTCACTGAGCCGATACCAGCCACTATGGGGCGTCCCTTTAGGGGACTCAGCCCCTTGTGAATTTTAGGCAACGCGTAGAATGTTGCCTGTATTGGAAAATTTGGTAACATGAAGTCATACTCAGATTTATTAATAAGGCGATTAGCCAGGCCCCTATCCAGGATAAGTTTTAATTCATCCCGAAAACCTGCCACTCTCTCAAATCTGATCTTTTCATATCCAATAGAATCAGACAATATGGACCGACACATGTCAACGTATTGTGACCTATCCAGGATTACAAGCTTACCGCCTTTGTCAGAAGGCTTGATAATTATATCTGGGCACTCCTCCAAATTTCGTAGAGCTCTTTTTTCGGACTGTGTTAAATTCATCCCAAGGGTATTCATATGGCCTCCTGCCCTTAATTTATTGATCTGTTCAGTGACCACCCTTAGGAAAATGTCAGCAGCCCCCTCGTCACTCATTGGAGGACTTTTTTTGGATGGTGGACGTCTCTGGGTGAATGGTCCCTCCCCCAAAGGTCTCTGTCCTTCCTCCAATAAATCCCCCAAAATATTAAGTGACACCAAGTCTTCCTCAGTAACCCCCAATTCCTCACACTTGCGTTTATCTGATAGTTTGAAAAATTGTTTCCATTTCAGTTTACGCACAAATAGGTTAATGTCCTTAACCCAAGTGAATGGGTCAAAATTAGGAGTGGGCACAAATGTCAACCCCTTCTTCAACACCCTGATTTCATCTGTTGTAAGTGTTTTACTAGAAAGGTTGATTATCTGCATTTCATCACTCCCTGTAACCACTCCCACACCATCAACAACTATTTGCGGTTTCTCAGCAAGTAATCTGAAATCGGGGGGCCTTGGGCCAAAAAATTGCTCCTAGTGGCTGTACCCCTGCCTCGTCTATTCCTTGAACGGTCACGTTGGTTCCTATTAGGAGATCTTATACCAGTGTCAGTTCTGGATGTGGTGGAAATGTCAGTTTTCTCCCTCCTATTGCCCCTCCTCCGACTATCTGAATCAGATCCCTCACAATCTGAGGATGAAATTTCAGTGTCAGGTTGTTTGTTGACACCCGTCTGTGATTTAGCAGAGTAATCAAAAACTCTACCTTCTCTAAAATCAGTTAAATCTCTCCTATATTGAAAATGTTTCCTTTCTTTCGTAAAAGAGACAAATTTTTCAATAGTTTGCTGCAAAACAACTTCTTTACGTTCATACTCTTGATTGCTCTCAAATTTCCTAACTGCCTCTATATTCTCTTTTAAGGCAGTAGAAGTTTTCTCAAAGACAGCTTTTTCCTCCTCCAGCAAAAGACCCATGAATTTTAAAGAGGCCTCTATAGAACTATTGGGGGTGCACCAACCAAAAAAATTTTTTTTTTCTTTAGTCCCTTTGATACGGCCCCCACTAGCTTAACTTAGGCTTATGGTAAATATAGTCATAAAATGTCAAAAAGAAAAAAAAAAATCTCAATGTATATGGGTCAAGAATATGAACCAACAGAGAAGTTGCTTGTACAGACCTGACAGAGTTAAAATGTAGATGTCGACGGTAGACAGTAAGACACAGTTTTATTGCATGCGGCTACAACCCTACAAAACTCTGTGGTATTGAAGAAAATGAGATGCAGTAGTAAAACTTTGCATGCTAAGAATGATGGGCGCAATGACTGCAATGAACCACTGCAAGGCCAATCACTCCCGACTCCCAACAGGCTAATCAGTGCCGCAGATACAAATCAACAGAATAGATTTGTGGAGCCCAAAGGTAAGCCGGGCCGGCATCAGGATACGTATGAGCCGCTGATTAAATCTCCCACAAAGGTTACTGGCTTAGAAAGCCTCAGGAAGCCAGCATCCTTGTTTCCAGTCCCACAGGAGCAATACAAGCAGCTGCACAAATAACTTAACATATCAATTTGACAGGAGTACAACAATGGTTTGTATTTTCATGTGTTGAAGACGAGTAAAGAAATCTCCTATCACGTCCCCATGAAAAACACCATGTCCACCACTGTCTGCATAATACTAAAGTATTTTTTAAGAATTTATTTGTTAACTCGTTTTTCTACTAGCACATAAATCACAGACACATAAAGATTAAAGGGATCCTATCATTGGATACCCTTTTTTTCTGACTAACACATAGGAATAGCCTTAAGAAAGGCTATTCTTCTCCTACCTTTAGATTTCTTCTCTGCGCTGCCATTTGGTAGAAATCTGGATTTTCTTCGGTATGCAAATGAGTTCTCTTGCAGCACTAGGGGCGGGCCCCAGCTCTCAAACAGCACTGGGGGCGTCCCCAATGCTGCAAGAGAAATCTCCAGTGACGCCTCTATCTTCTTCTGGAACACCCTCTCCCTGTGTCTTCTTCTGTTCTGGGTTTCAATCTTCTAGGCCTGCGCAGTCGGCTCTGTCATCGGGCATCAGGCAGAGCCAACTGCGCATACTCTTGGCCAGTAAGCTGCCATTTTCTTGTGGCCGCTTACACAGTAAGCTGGTGTAAGTGGCCATTTTCTTGTGGCCGCTGGCTTGCGCAGTTGGCTCTGCCCGAGGCATAGATGATTATTCACTGTCATAGTAATAAAGCCTGCTATGGATTTTCACCGTTAGGTCCTTAAAAAATGGCACGGCCATGTGAATTTGTAATTTAAGAAATTAATATTTGCTAATTTAGAATTGTTCCATTCTGCAAAGGTATAGTTTCACATTCTAATGCAGAAAATTGAATTAAAAAAACAATAAAAGAGGGGAAAAAAGCACAACTTCCTCCTCAAATTCTCATAGAGGCAAAAACAGTATAGACAGTTTAGTTCTGTACCTCCTAAATAACTCTTAGTGCTCAGAGACTAAATGTACAATGAACATAGCGAGATGCAGTATTTCAGTATCAGGCACTCTGAGTGAATGTATGACCGAGCTCAGTGGAGGGTCTGTGGCTGACAGTCTGGTGGTCATTTGTGGAAATTACTCTAAACCTACACTCACATGATAGAAGTGCAAAACGAACCGTGAAAAACAGTGTACAGTGAAATACAGTGTATGGAGAGACCCATGAAAATAGACAAAAATAGGACATAACCTATATTTTGATGGTCCATGACAGCTAGCTTCTTCCCGCGACTTTGTCTACGTGTTTTTGGCATTGATGATCCGATTGCTCCGTCATTTCACCAGCTCTGAAGCTGGCTTGTTGCTGAACTTGTTCCTTGTGTCGTGCCTGTGATTGTTCCGGCATCTCAACAGCTCGCTGGGACGCCATATAATGACGTCTAGCTTGCTCAATCCTCCACCACCCCACTTGAGGAGAAGTCTGTTGACTTCTGGCTACCTTCATAGCTCTCTTTTTTTGATAATTTTGCCACAAATTAGATTTTCGTTTTCCCAGCATGTTTAAAATTAGGAAACTGGCAATTTCGATTAAAGGGGTTTTCCCATCTCCGTGTCTCAGCACGCTGCCTGCAATGTCTGCTTCTCACTTGCTGTATTTGTCTCCCCCAGACAATTTATGGCGTATCCTAAGGATAGGCCATAAATGCCTAATCAATAGAGGGGATCAGCTCTTTTGGGCCACTTCTGATGACTGCACAGAACCAGAAGCAGTTGGCTCCTTCCCCTGTATAGCATTCAGGTACCAGTCCTGCGGTTCGGCCCACACTACAGTCAATGGGAGCTGAGTTGCTGTACCAGTTCTCTGCCATTGTTTAGGTATAGGTATCAGAGCTATCTGCTTCCATCTGCTTGCAGTATATAATACGATCGTTGCAAGTGCTTTGAATAGCTGAACCATGCAGGTGTCGCCTGTCAACCCCCACTGTTTAAAAATGTATGGTCTATATTATAGGCCATAAATAAATAAAAAAAATCCTGGCCAACCCCTGTAAGATTTTAGACTGCCTGTTTAAGTTCATGTAGCCAGCCGCCAGCTCACTAGAGGTTCCAGCCACACCAGTGGTCGTTGAAAACGGAGTCATGAAGACCCTGGAGGCGGAGTTGAATGAAAGTATACCCAGTACGGAAGTTGGCATGCAGAGCAAAGGAAGGTGACAGAGATGCTTTCAGAGGAGCCAGTTCTGCAAGTAGTATATGGCCCCTGAAGTGCAGCTCCATTTGGCCCTAGACCACCCATTTGTCCCATTCCAGTATGCTCATGGCAGCAACTATTCTAGATTTTGTTAAATGTGATGATGGCCACAAATGTACAGTCAGTGATGCTATTCTTCAAATTGGCACCATTGTAAATGTGCATATTTTTTAAGTTTAACTTGTTACATTCACTGCACTATTTTAGCAAACCTCAAATTGACAAAAACATCAAAAATGTTAATTTAATGTTTGTTATAACAGTGTATATAATAATGCATTGTCTAGTTAAACTTTGCTGCATCTATATCACTGGTTTAAAGCTGGTTTGGTGTCGGGAACCCAGAGAGAAGATGGGAGTAGTTTGTAACTGCTTCTGTCTTCTCCTGTCGAGCCTACGGTAAAGTATTTCATGAATTAATGTAATGTTATGTCATAAACAGAGGATTTAGCAGTGATCACATGATCCATGAATGTCTCTGGCATTTCAGAGCTGTTGGGTCTTGCTAGACTCAGATTATCTTTGCCATTGATCGCTGTCATTAAGGATGAATGAACTTTCTCGTAACAAATCTCGTCACTATGAGTTTGACATGTCATGAGCACGAGTTGTCATTATACTCTGGATTCTCTTCACACCCCAGAGTATAATAATCAGAGGCCCAGAGGATGTTCCTAAAAATATAAAACATCCAATACTCACCTTTCCTTACTAATCTGGGACACCGCTATGGTATCCAGCCATCATTCTTGTGCGTCCCCATTGTTTTCCAGCTTACTTTGTTACGCCAGCGGCCCCTGCTCACCCCTGAGGCCTGTGATTGGGTTTCAGCAATCATTATTATTATTAATAGGGGCTCACCCAATACTAGTTGTCACCATAGGGGGCCGCTTTCGCTTATATCTCGTATGGGTTCCCCAGTTACAGTTCATCTGCAAAATAAAACAATTATAACGTGAGAATGTCCTTCAGGGGTTTTGTATAAAAAGTAAAAAAATAATAAAATAAATAGCAAGTGACATGAAAGAAATGCCCACCTCACACCAGGGCAAACAGTAACCGCAGCGGACCCATTCACTGGAGACTATATATGTTATACACCAGAATGCCTATAGAACAATATGAAACAATACTTTATTTTTCTTACTATTTGGACAATTTACCCCAAATGATACTTAAAAATCTTAATATAAAAGATGTTAATAAACAGCCCTATGAGTAAAAAATCGGCGAATGTTATTTTGGGAGTCCAACAAATAAAACATTAAGGCCAATAAGCCACCATAATTGCAAAAAATAAAATAAAAAGGTCACTAAGGCGCTTTTGAGCTTAGAATTTCGAAACAAGTGTTTGTAACTAGACAGAGTTTATTTACTTACTGTGTATCATAATGCAGTGACTCACAGATGAGCACATAGAACAGGCTGAGCTTACAGCGTCTCTGAACACAACATGCACTAGTGAGTATGTACAGTATTTCTGTCTCTGTCCTGAGTAGAGGACAGGACGGATGTTTTCGACTGCATCTGAAGCAACTAACAGCAAAATCCCCTTAGTAAACCAATGGCGCTCGGCATTTTGTCTTACTCACCCAGAGCTCAGATATCAGGGACTGATGATGTCATTGCACTTGATTGCTTACTTGATTGTTCAGGAATACTGAACCCAGGAAAGAAAGGGGTATAAGTAATCTAGCTCCTCTCACTGTTAGTCTTCAGCACTTTGTACATGGTCCAGACAAGCTAAGGCCACATGTAGTGAAACAAAACTAAAAACGTTGCAACAAAAATGTAGATGGAAGCACGTTTTTTGTTTTTGTTTTGCTTTTTAAAAAACATGCATTCAAAAAAAATAAAACACCACATTTTTCGTTGCATTTTTTCCCCTCAAACTGAAGATAAGATTAAACTCTCATGTACTTTGCAGGGACTGTAGAATAGATTTTTTCCCCAGTATGTTTTTGCAATGACCAAAAATGCTGCATTTCCAAAACATGTGGCCCCAGCCTGAGTAATCCTGCTGAGAACAAAGGTGTTGCTCTCCTGCGGGCCTGTTCCATGTTTGACCAGAGGATGGCAGTGGGCAGGATTTGCTGACTGGCGGGGTTTTGCACTACTTTTGTCCTGCTGCAGAGAGAGCCTAGCAAGGGAACTCCTGTAGCAGTCTCATGTATCACAACATGTTCAACGACTGAAGAGGAGGAGGAGGAGGGGTGACATGGTGGAGTTGTCTCTCCTATTCATATTATTTCTCTACATAAAACAGTGTAGAATGATCTGCTGGGGTCTCAGATGTCAGTCCCCCACCAGTCTTCTTTCAGTCTTATAACCCTAGAAAACCTCTTTAACTTTATCTGCAAATAACTTTCTTCAAATATAGAATCTCACAAAAGTGAGTACACCCCTCATGTTTTGGTAATTATTTCATTATATATTTTCATGGGACAACACTGAAGATCTGACACTTTGATACAATATAAAGTAGTCAGTGTACAGCTTGTATAACAGTGTAAATTTTTTGTGCCCACCCTAAAAATCACTCAACAATCAGCCATTAATATCTAAATCCCTGGCAACAAAAGTGAGTATACCCAAAAGTGAAAATGGACTAATTGTGCCCAATTAGCCGTTTTCCCTCCCTTGTGTCATGTGACTCATTAGTGTTACATGGCTTCAGATGTGATTGAGGAGCAGATGTCTTAACCCCTTAAGGACCAGGCCATTTTTTGGCTTCGCATTTTCGTTTTTCCCTCCTCACATTTCAAGAGCCATAACTTTTTCATTTTTCAGTTCACAGAGTCACATGATAGCTTATTGTTTGCGGGACAAATTGTACTTTGTAATGGCACCATTCAATATGCTGTGCAATGTACTGGGAAGCTGGAAAAAAATTCAGAATGAGGCGCAATTGGAGAAAAAATGCATTTTTCTTATGGGTTTAATTTTTACAGCATTCACTGTTTGGTACAAATGACATGTTACCTGTGTTCTACGTGTCAGTACAAACGCGGTGATACCAAATTTATATAGTATTTGAAATTTTTTGATACTTTTAAAAAAATGATAAACTTTGCAAAATAGAAAAAAAAATTTGTGTCATCATGTTCTAACACCTGTAACTTTTTCATATTTCCATGTATGGAGCTGGTTGTGGTGTCTTTTTATGCGGGACAAGATGACGTTTCTATTGATACCATTTGGGGAAAGATCCGATGGTTTGATCACTTTTTATTCAATTTTTTATAGGAGGCAAAGTGTTGAAAAAAACGCTTTTTGGCTGTTTTTATTTTTTTTGCCGCTACGCCGTTCGCAGTACGGGATAAATGTTTTAATATTCTAATAGTTCAGGCATTTTGGAGCGCAGGGATACCTAATATGTTTATGTTTAATGTTCTTTAATTACTTTTATAGCTGATCTAGGGAAAGGGGGGTGATTTGAACTTTTATATTTTTTTAATTTTTTTAATACTTTTAAAAACTTTTTTTTTTTCTTCTGTTACATTTATGATCAGACCCCTTAGGTACCTTGAAACCTAGGGAGTCTGATCGCTCATACTATTCACTGCAATACTACAGTATTGCAGTGAATAGGAAAATTGCAGCACTTCTATTAGACGATGCCTCTGGCATCGTCTAATAGATCTAGTGCAGAGACAAGCCTGGAAGCCTTCAATAGGCTTCCGGCTGTCATAGCAACCGATCACCGCCCTCTTGTGACGTTCAGGAGGGCGGCGATCGGCAAAACATGGTGGCGCCCATGCCGCCGGCGCCGTTTACACACTGCGGTCACGTTTGACCGCAGTGTGTAAAGGGTTAACAGCAGCGATCGGCTCGGGCACCGACCGCTGCTGTTAGTGGCAGGTCCTGGCTGTATTATACAGCCGGCATCTGCCGTGTATGGAGCGAGCTCAGCGTGTGAGCTCGCTCCATACATCCCCATGCGACCCATGACGTACAGTTACGTCAAGGGTCGCTAAGGGGTTAAAATTTGTTGTTATTACTCTTACACTCTCCGATAATGGTTACTGGAAGTTCAACATGGCACGCTATGGCAAAGAATCCTCTTAGGAGGGGCCACACGGTGGCTCAGTGGTTAGCACTGCAGCCTTGCAGCGCTGGGTCCTGGTGTTCAAATCCCGGCAAGGGCAAAAAAACCATCTGCAAGGAGTTTGTATGTTCTCCCCGTGTTTGCATGGATTTCCATCCCATATTTCAAAAAGACATACTGATAGGGAAAAATGTACATTGTGAGCCCTATGTGGGGCTCACAATCTACATTTAAAAAAAAAAAAAAAAAAAAAAAAAGAATTCTCTTAGGATCTGAAGAAAGAATTGTTGCTGTACATAAAGATGGTCTAGGCTATAGGAAAATTGCTGATATCATGAAACTAAGCTGCAGCAAGGTGGCCACAAAACAGGTTCCACTCTGAACAGGCCTTGCCATGGGCAACGTAAGAAGTTGTGCCCGTGCTCAACGTCATATGCAGAGGTTGTCTTCACAAAATAGACATATAATTGCTGCCAGCATTGTTGCACAGGTTAAAGGGATGGGATGGGGTGGGGGTGGGGGGGGCAGCCTGGCCGTGCTTAGACCATATGCCATGCACTGCATCAAATTGATCTGCATGACTGTCGTCCCAGAAGGAAACCACTTCTAAAGAAGATGCACAAGAAACCCTTGTTTGCTAAAGACAAGCAGAATAAGGACATGGATTACTGGAACCCTTTCCTGTGGTCTGATGAGACCTAGATAAACTTATTTGGGTCAGTTAGTATCAATCGTGTATGGTGGCAACCAGGTGAGGAGTACGAAAACAAGTGTCTTGCTTACAGACAAGCATTGTGGTGGGAGTGTCATGGTTTGGGGCTACATGAGTGCTGCCAGTTATGGGGTGTTATAATTCATCCAAGGAACCATGAATGCCATCAAGTACTGCGGTATACTGACGCAGGGTATGATTTGCTCACTTCAGAAATTGGGATGCAGGGTAGTATTCCAATATGATAACCACCCCAAACACACCTCCAAGACGACCATTGCCTTGATAAAGAAACTGAAGGTAAAGGTGCTGGACTGGCCAAGCATGTCTCCAGACCTAAACCCTATTGAACATCTGTGGGGCATCGTTCATCATAAGGTAGAGGAGAGCGCAAGGTCTCTAACATCCACCACCATTCCAATGGCAAACTGTGACGCTCTAGTGAACTCCATGCTCAATAGGGTTAAGGCAGTGCTGGAAAATAATGGTGGCCATACAAAATAATAATACTTTGAGCAAAATTTGTCAATTTTCACTTAGGGGTGTACTCACTTTTGTTTTCAGGGGTAGACATTAATGGCTGTGTTATGGCACCTACAATTTACACTGTTATACAAGCTGTACACTAACTACTTTACATTGTATCAAAGTGTCATATCTTCAGTGTTGTCCCATGAAAACATATAACAAAATAATTACAAAAATATGATGGGCGTACGCACTTCTGTGAGATATTGTACCTTTCTGATGTGTATGAAGGGCCTCTAACATGGACCCATCACCATGTATTACTATATACAATATTATTGCCCAGGTAACTTGGAATATATGTCACTTATAGTGATGAGTACTTAACTATATTCTATAACCTTGGCCTCAGCAAGGCATGCTGGGACATACCGCTTATTTATCATTGTAAAAATAGAGTGTTGAGTGACAAATTGCTCTGTTGCTTCTGGTTAGTTCTGGTTTGTCTGTGATACTTATAACTGCAATATCCCTGTCAGCCACCTTTGCTCTACAAAGCAGTTATTGGCTATGCACAGCTGTCAGTGTGATCGAGAAGGAATGATGTCTGGATCTGTACTAAGTTTAGCAGCAGTCACAAGTAGGACAGAGGTCATGTTTTCATTCTGCGTACTGGAAGAGAAACCCTCAATAACAACTTGCATTTAAATCTAAGTGACTTTCCCAAGAATCTTAGTCTTAGGTGCAAGGTATCCAAGTATCATCTTTCACTGGATAGATCAGATTTAGGCAACCTTCATCCCTACAACTGCTGTGAAACTACAACTCCCATATTGCTGACCCCAATTGTAGATGATGGTATAAAATGTGGAGGTTCTAGTTGACATTTAATGGTTACATTACCAGCAAATTATTGATGATCACCTTCTTTTCTCCGTTTAGAGCATTACATACTAAGGGTTAATAGCAAAGTTTGGAAGTAGTCTGGGCAGTAATGTGTAACTGACATATCTGGCTTAAAATGCTGTCAGACCAATGGAATACTGTGTTATCGTGAAGGCGCAGCATATTCCTTCATCATAAGACTGTCAGGGATATGTCAGTCATAGCGTCTACTAAGTAGTTTGCCTAACAGGCTAATCTTTTTATAATAATGACTTATATATCTTTGTATTGTATTTGCAGCTAAGTTTATGCATGCTTGTGAGCCTTCCTAATAATTCCTTCTCCTAGTAGAAAGAAAAAATTCAATACTGTTCATCCAGAAGCTGTATTCCCTTGGTAGGCAAGCATTATGCTAGACTATGACCACAATAGAGTCATAAAGTGGCCACATAATAATATTATACATGGGCCGATAGATTTCTCCATTACGTACCTGTGCCAATATAATAATTGTGTAGACTGATTACAATTCTGAATCATTTATCTGACCTGTGTCCCCGGGTGACCATTAAATGAGCAGCGCAGATTTATATCCACTGGGAACAAGCAATGAAAGTTCCTATTGTATGGCTGAAAGCAGAGAGCAAGGAAAATGGGATAAATACTGTATATACAGGAAATGTATTGAAAAATTGTATGAGCAACAAACACTTCTCAACATTGAAACTGCAAGGCCAAGAAAGAAAAGTCTTGGAATTATGAAAATCACAGGATCGATACACATGTTAATAATATAAAAAAAAAGAAAACGATATATTACAAACATCTCAATTTATTCAGATACCCTGCACATACAGTCCTATGAAAAAGTTTGGGCACCCCTACTAATCTTAATCATCTTTAGTTCTAAATATTTTGGTGTTTGCAGCAGCCATTTCAGTTTGATATATCTAATAACTGATGGACACAGTAATATTTCAGGATTGAAATGAGGTTTATTGTACTAACAGAAAATGTGCAATATGCATTAAACCAAAATTTGACCGGTGCAAAAGCATGGGCACCTCAACAGAAAAGTGACATTAATATTTAGTACATCCTCCTTTTGCAAAGATAACAGCCTCTAGTTGCTTCCTGTAGCTTTTAATCAGTTCCTGGATCCTGGATGAAGGTATTTTGGACCATTTCTTTCTACAAAACAATTCAAGTTCAGTTAAGTTTGATGGTCGCCGAACATGGACAGCCCGCTCTCAAATGATCTGAAAACAAAGATTGTTCAACATAGTTGTTCAGGGGAAGGATACAAAACGTTGTCTCAGAGATTTAACCTGTCAGTTTCCACTGTGAGGAACATAGTAAGGAAATGGAAGACCACAGGGACAGTTCTTGTTAAGCCCAGAAGTGGCAGGCCAAGAAAAATATCAGAAAGGCAGAGAAGAAGAATGGTGAGAACAGTCAAGGACAATCCACAGACCACCTCCAAAGAGCTGCAGCATCATCTTGCTGCAGATGGTGTCACTGTGCATCGGTCAACTATACAGCGCACTTTGCACAAATAGAAGCTGTATGGGAGAGTGATGAGAAAGAAGCCGTTTCTGCACATACGCCACAAATAGAGTTGCCTGAGGTATGAAAAAGCACATTTGGACAAGCCAGCTTCATTTTGGAAACAAAAATTGAGTTGTTTGGTTATAAAAAAAGGCGTTATGCATGGCGTCCAAAAAGAAACAGCATTCCAAGAAAAACACATGCTACCCACTGTAAAATTTGGTGGAGGTTCCATCATGCTTTGGGTCTGTGTGGCCAATGCCGGCACCGGGAATCTTGTTAAAGTTGAGAGTCGCATGGATTCCACTCAGTATCAGCAGATTCTTGAGAATAATGTTCAAGAATCAGTGACGAAGTTGAAGTTACGCCGGGGATGGATATTTCAGCAAGACAATGATCCAAAACACCGCTCCAAATCCTCAGGCATTCATGCAGAGGAACAATTACAATGTTCTGGAATGGCCATCCCAGTCCCCAGACCTGAATATCATTGAACATCTGTGGGATGATTTGAAGCGGGCTGTCCATGCTTGGCCACCATCTAACTTAACTGAACTTGAATTGTTTGTCCAAAATACCTTTATCCAGGATCCAGGAACTGATTAAAAGCTACAGGAAGCGACTAGAGGCTGTTATCTTTGCAAAAGGAGGATGTACTAAATATTAATGTCACTTTTCTGTTGAGGTGCCCATGCTTTTGCACCGGTCAAATTTTGGTTTAATGCATATTGCACATTTTCTGTTAGTACAATAAACCTCATTTCAATCCTGAAATATTACTGTGTCCATCAGTTATTAGATATATCAAACTGAAATGGCTGTTGCAAATACCAAAATATTTAGAACTAAAAATGATTAAGATTAATAGGGGTGCCCAAACTTTTTCATAGGACTGTAAACACACACACCATGGCATGATTATTAATAATTGTCTGAAGAATGTCGGGCCAATGCTGAATGTACTTGGGCACCTAAATCGTCTATTTCTCCCTTTGCAATTGCTGACCAATGACATCCTAGATGTGCTCAATGAGAGACAAGTCTGGAGGGGCTGGAGGCCATGGTAGCACACTACCTAATACTAGCTACATATAGTCCAGCATTGTCCTGGTGATAAAACGCTCCTGAGACACTTTGGAGAAATGGCTTTACCAATAGTTCCACAACCAAATCATTGTAGTGCCAAAATAAAGACTAGAGGAGTCCAGCTACTATACATTATGCCACTCTACACCATACTCTCAGTCATAGGATTGGTGAGATGTTCCCTTGTGAAGGCCTCGCTATGGTGTTGTCCACATGGGCTCTTAACCAATCTCCAGCTATTACTACATGCGAGACAAAAGCAGGACTTATTGGTGAAGACGATAGACCATTCTGGCCTCCATCTGTATTGCTGAGTGTCATGATAACCTGTGAGAGTGGTGACATGAGGTCAATGATTTACCTGTAGCAGGACATCTGGCCCATAGCCCAGTCTTGTGAAAGCCTGCAGATGGTTTGTGTCAGTACTGTTTGCTACCCTAGACTTGGAATGGGACATTCAATTTCACTACAGAATGGATCACTTATAGGCAGTTGAATTTGCAAAGTAGATGAGTAGATAAATGATTTCATATGGAATGCCTGACGCCAGGGGCGTAACTACCGTAGAGGCAGCGGAGGTGGCTGCCACAGGGCCCAGGCCATTAGGGGGCCCGGTGAAAGCCGCTACCGCTGCGTTTTTGTTTTTTAATAGGCCGTTACGGGCCCTATTTACTTGCCGATCCTGGCAGGGCCAGGATCGGCAAGTGACACCGCGGGCCCCACAAATACTATCATTATACTCGGGGGTCTTTGCAGACCCCCGAGTATAATGATCGGCGAACCGGGAGAGGTAAGGGAACGTAAAAAATACTGTTACTTACCTCTCCACGATCCTGCCAGGCCTCTTTCCTGATGTCCTTTCTGACGTCACATGAACCCGGCCTGCGTACCGGGTCATGTGACATCTGACGTCATTTCAGAAGGACGGCAGCGGAGAAGACAGCGTAGGAGCCGGGGACAGGTAAGAAACAGTAATTTTTTATGTTTTTATTCCCCTGGGTCTCCCAATTGTTAAACTTTGGGGTCTGAAAAGACCCCAGAGTATAATAATTGTTTATGGGTGTCCACTATGGGGTATAATACTGTGAGCAGGGGACACTATTGGGGATGAATCTGTGTGCAGGGGCCAGTAAGGGGCATAATACTGTGTGCAGGGGCCAGTAAGGCACATAATACTGTGTGCAGGGGCCACTATGGGGGATAATACTGTGTGCAGGGGCCAGTAAGGGACATAATACTGTGTGCAGGGGCCACTATGGGGGATAATACTGTGTGCAGGGGCCACTATGGGGGATAATACTGTGTGCAGGGGCCACTATGGGGGAAAATAATGTGAGCAGGGGACACTATTGGGGATGAATCTGTGTGGAGGGGCCAGTAAGGGACATAATACTTTGTGCAGGAGCCACTATGGGGGATAATACTATGTGCAGGGGCCACTATGGGGGATAATACTGTGTTCAGGGGCCACTATGGGGCATAATACTGTGTGGAGGGGCCACTAAGGGACATAACAGAGTGCGGAGGAGGGGGCCGGTCGAGGTCTTCAACGTTGGTGTCGGTTGGGGGGGGGGGGGCATGTCGAAAGTTTGCCATGGGGCCCCGCCATTCCTAGTTACGCCACTGCCTGACGCCCTACAATAATATTTCTGAATTGTCCGAATCACATCATTTTCTCTCTCTGGCAATCCTTTCTTCTTTTGGAGTCTGAGAGATATGATAAGTAAAGTACATATGTCATGTATCTCTTACAGGAGCGAGAACCTTGCACAATCTTTCTTGACACATGATTTTCACCTAACATGACTTACTAAGCTAAATGATTTAACTTATTGCCTGTTAAAGAGTTTTTTAAACTAAAAGATTGATGATCTAACCTGTGAATAGGTCATCAATCGAAAACCAGCAGGGGTCTCCCACAGAGCCCCCCATTACCAGTTTAAAGTGACAGCGAAGCTTTGTGAGCGCCACTTATGCTTTACAGGCTATGTGATGTCATATTCATCAGTCATGTGATCTGTCTGCAGTTCAGTCCTATAGGAGGCACAAGCCATTTTTCAATCTATAGCACCATGCTCGGTTTTCAATGAAGAGGCCGCAGTGCTTGTCTGAACAAGGCAGTCTCTTCAAATAGCTGATCTTTGATCATAGAAAACACTTTTAAGTGAGAATCAATCATATCAGCAACTTAGGCAGGTAGTAAAGGAATAAGCTGTTTTTGTTACAGGAGAATATAATCAGAAAAGCAACCTTCTCGTACAGAGGAATGGATTTAAGAAAACACTGAACAGATAGCAAAACATCCCCCCCCCCCAGGTGCACGGCTTGTGTGTCTACTCCATTAGCCAGGGCAGTCCATTAGACCTGAGAGTTAGCCAGCGCACTGCTTAATACTGAAATCCATCTGATTTATTGTAAATAACGTTCTTAGGCAAGTGTATCAAACTTCATGATGAAGACACGGAGCATACAAGCCTCTGGCCCATTTCTGATCCCTACAGTTTCTTTAGTCACAGTTACAGATGTCTAAGGATCCTGTTGGGATCGGAAATGCGTCAGAGACTTTGATGCTTGGCATCTCCATCATACGGTTTGTTACACTTCTTTGAGAACATTTGAGATAAATCAGATGGATTACAGTGTTGATCAATTTGATGACTAACTCTTCTATCCTGTAGAGAGGAAAAGACTGAGGAGAAACTGCTAAAATTGTGTAACGTGTCATTTAGGAGCTCAGACTTATACTCTTGTATAACTATCCAGCAGGAATCCTACATACAACCTAGCACCCACTTGTACACTCAGCAGATCCTATACAATTCACAAAGCTTCTCTGTGACCAGCAACAGCTATGCCACCCCACACCGTCTCTGCTACACTCTCACCAACTCCTGCCTCTTCTTAAGAAGCCTTGCCAATAGCCGCACCTCTCCTAACTATCTGGTGGTCCCCTGGCATCTTCTTCTGGCCTCTTCTTGACCCTGGATGAGGACACATTGACCACCTAGGCATGTGTTTGGGCCTCATCGGTCATGTGGGGCTCCCTGGCGTCGTGACATTTTGATGCAGCATGGCAGGTCATGTCATCCAGGGGTCAGAAGAGGCTAGAAGAAGATGCTAGAGATGCACAGGAGAGGTAAGTATAGCTGTTTCTTATTTTCTCACCACCTCTGTGCCTCCACTTATTATTCTCTGGGGTCTGAGGAGATCTAAGAGTATAATAATAGCTCTTACATCAAAACAAATCTTGCCCAATTCACCTATGTCTATACATCAGTATTCACGGTCCTTTTCAACCAAACAGATGTTTTACATCCATTTTTATTATTAAAAAACGGATCTGTTTGTTGGATCTGCTGAATGGCTGATATGGATGAACTTATTTATTAAGAATTTATGGCACTTTTTCACTTATTGTTTTTAACCAATGCTCAGTCTGGTGCATGCTACATGGAGATGTGAATTAATGGAGATGGAGAGTTCAGATCTAACAAGAGACAAGTGTTTCATAGTGGACAAGTGTCCTAGTGATGGACAAGATGTTTGTGTTTCTTTTAAACACAAAATGCATTTGGTACAAGCCGGGCTGGGTAAAGAACCTTAGAATTTTACTGTCTAGACTGACAGATTATATGTTATGCAATATGTATCTGTAACACCAAGACCTGAGCGTACATGACCAGAATCTGCTTCTGTGTAAATGCCGGCACTTTCCTCAAACAAGTAAAACCTTTATGAAAATTCTGATATGAAATGAAATCTTGAAACATATTGAAAACCAAAACTATCATGTCCCAAAGGTTATCTTAATATCATGAAGTTTGTAGACCTTTAACAAAGTAGCTTTATGGAATCATAAAATGACCTTTTTAGAAGGAATTAATTTTAGATCTCTGGTTGTGTCTGTAAAATTCCATCAGAAATGTGCAACCTCAACTCTTGTGACATTTGTTCATGCTAAAAGGTAGCTGAAAATATAATGCTCGCTAGCATCTCTAACTTAGCGTTTGCACATACAATTAGTTGCCTTCAGTGCATCTTCATATTTTTTGGACTGGTAAATTTTCTTATAACCTTATATGAATAAGCAGATAAGAGTGAAGAGATCTGGTGGGCTCAGAACGAGGAGCTATAAGGGGAGCCATTGTGATTTTAGTTTTGGTTGCATGTAAGTACTATATTGTCAGAATATCTATTACACTGAAATTCATGTACGGCAGAATTGTGGAGCTTCAGTCAGCAAGTGGTCTCAGAGAAGACTTGATGGTCCCTCAGTAGTATGGCCATTGGCCGGGCACCAATGACCAGGGAACATGGCTTGAACAACTAGTTCTTCAAAGTTAGAGAGCATCTTTAAGTGCTGACTCAGAGGAGTCGGTTTAGGATAAGAAGGCATGGTCAACAACATACCGATTTGATGGTATGCCAATTGACATAGTGTCCAGTTGACAACGTAATCTAGATGAGATTATGTGATTTCTCTAAGATGTTTGTTTATTTCTATATAAGAGTAAACTTAGAGGCTTACACAACTACCTTTTTTCCAATACTTCTGTCCTGATTGATTTTTCTTTATTAGGTAGTCCTAGTATTATGGGGAAGAATAGCATGTGCGCCCCATATACAGAAGATGACAGGGGAAGCCATCTGAAATAGACCTTACCTCAGTGGCTTAACTTAGAGTGGCTTGGTCCAAGGTAAACATTTGACATGGGCCCCTCTCTGATCCCGACCGACTCCCCCCCCCATATTATGTTCTATAGTGGCCCCTGCGCAGGGTTTGTGGGCCCATGGACTCACTTACTGATCCCCACTCCTGATCACCTCCACCTCTGCTTCCGCAGAAGGGGAAGCCCCGGCAGCCGTGAGCAGGAGGATCAGTAAGTAAATAGGGCCCATTATCTGCTGGGGTTACTCCAGCAGATAACGGTCTATTAAAAAAAAAAACACACCTCAGGGGCCCGCGAGGACCCTAGTGTCAAGAGCCCTGTGGCAGCTTCTACCACTGCTACTCTGGTAGTTACGCCACTTCTTACCTATAATGAACACTAAACTTGTGCTTGACCAGTGGACTATGTAGTGCCACCTATTGGAGGTACCTACTGTGTATCAGCTAATCTGCATATCCTTCCTTATTCTCCAGGAAGATTTTCTGGACTATGAGACTCTTAATATCTTTCATGAGTTCACATATAACTAAAGAAAATTTATTTTACATAATCCACAATGCTCAGAAATGTTTGGTGCAGCAAAATATCCAACCACGCACAGCGAAGGAAAACTATAATACAAAAAAAGAGTTGGCACTTACAAGTGAAAAATATGTTATATAAATGTGTTTATTTCTATAAAACTGAGGTTTATACAAGGTTATAAGAAGTTACTCATACTTTATGCAAGGGAAAGCTGGAATATTACCGTTCTTATCAACAGGATGTAGCAGAAAAGGATTCATTTTGCCTCAATTCGACAGGGTGCCTACTTATTTCTCTTCAAGATCATTACCCTATAAAGAGACATTCAAGAAAAGCAAATGGTGCATCCCACTGGGCAGTGACACATCAGCTTGCAGGTTGACATTTCACCTAGGGCTACACAGTGGCTTAATGGCTTGCATGCTTGCCTTGCAGCTGTTTCCTATGTGTATGTGTGTCTTTGAGATAAAAAAAAAAGTTAGTTTGTGAGGCTTATTGGGGAAAGAAACTGATGTGAATGTTGAAAATCTCTGTAGAGTGCTGCGGTATACTGTTTGTTGGTGCTATATAAGCAGCTGGAAGCAAATAAATATTTAAGTGTATGACATGAGACATCTTGGAGATTCAGTTTTCTTGTATATATCAGTTTTTTTCTTTTATGCGTTTACTTTACCTGCCACGTAGGTGGTGGAAAAGTAACACAGATAGGTCAGACTCACCTGAATGTAATAACTTTTTCATCATGAAAATTCTTTGCTTTGTTGTCAAAATATTTATTTATTTCACAATATTGAGATTTCTGGAGCACCAAGGGCGGCAACGATGAGTGATTTCAGGGGACGGCTACAATAAGTGAATTCAGGTTACAGTTAAAAGGAGAAGACTGGTCAAGGGATAGCTTTTTAAGGTAATAAATCATGGAGATATTATGTAAAGTTTAGAGATGAGCGAACAGTGTTCTATCGAACACATGTTCGATCGGATATCAGGCTGTTCGATGTGTTCGATTCGAATCGTACATCACATGGCAAACTCCAAAAAAAATTTGATTCCCCTCCCACCTTCCCTGGCGCTTTTTTTGCACCAATAACAGTGCAGGGGAGGTGGGACAGGAACTACGACACCGGAGGCATTGAAAAAAATCGGAAAAAGTCATTGGCTGCCGAAATCAGGTGACCTCCATTTTAGACGAATAGTGGATTTCAAATCCGGGTCATATGAGAATGTGAACTTTGTGACTAAGAGACAGGGATAGCTGTACAGGCAGGGATAGCTAGGGATAACCTTTATTTAGGTAGGAATGTTATTGAAAATAACTTTTTGGGGCTCTATCGGGTGTGTAATTGTGATTTTTGTGAGATAAACTTTTCCCCATAGGAATGCATTGGACAGCGCTGATTGGCCAGAGTACGGAACTCGACCAATCAGATGTAGCAGAGCTGAGTGTGCCGGTCAGCCCATCTGATATAGCAGAGCCGAGTGTGCACACTCGGCTCTGCTATATCAGATGGGCTGACCGGCACACTCGGCTCTGCTATATCAGATGGGCTGATCGGCATCTGATGTAGCAGAGCCGAGTGTGGATATAGGAATCCATAGGAATGCATTGGCCAGCGCTGATTGGCCAGAGTACGGAATTCGGCCAATCAGCGCTGGCTCTGCCGGAGGAGGCAGAGTCTAAGGTCGGACCTGAATGGAGACTGGTGTGGAGCGATCTTAGACTCTGCCTCCTCCAGCAGAGCCAGCGCTGATTGGTCGAATTCCGTACTCTGGCCAATCAGCGCTGGCCAATGCATTCCTACGGGGAAAAGTTAGCTTGCGAAAATCGCAAGCTGACAGGGATTTCCATGAAATAAAGTGACTTTTATGCCCCAAGACATGCTTCCCCTGCTGTCCCAGTGTCATTCCAGGGTGTTGGTATCATTTCCTGGGGTGTCATAGTGGACTTGGTGACCCTCCAGACACGGATTTGGGTTTCCCCTTTAACGAGTATATGTTCCCCATAGACTATAATGGGGTTCGAAACCCGTTCGAACACTCGAACAGTGAGCGGCTGTTCGAATCGAATTTCGAACCTCGAACATTTTAGTGTTCGCTCATCTCTAGTAAAGTTTAGACAATGCGTTGTATGCGTTCTATGGTACATTGGATGTGTTTTCCAAGTCATGAAAGGGGTTAATTAGCACATTCAATAAAGAGTTAATTATCTGCAGAAGACTGACCACGTCTCAAGTCTGTCACATAGCCATTAGCCACAACTCCAGCCTCTAAGGGTCCATTCAAACAGAGAAATTTGGCACTGATTCTGGCGTGTTATCCGCGTCTGGATCAGCACTGAAAAAAAAGACCCCCATTGACTTCAATGGGTTCCGTTTTCCACGTGGAACCCATTGAAATCAATGGGAGTCTTTTTTTCCCAATGATTTCAATGGGTTCCGCGCGGAAAACAGGACTCATTGAAGTTAATGGAGTCTTTTTTTTCAGCACTGATTCTGATGCGGATTCCGCGCCAGAATCAGTGCCAAATTTCTCCATGTGAATGGACCCTAAGGGAAAAGGATGAGTCGAAATATGAAGCTGTGTCCAGCCTGGAAAGTCTCTTCCCTCGCTTATAAAGTCTCTTCCCTCGCTTATAAAGTCTTCTGTTCTAAAATAAGCCGGATATGTCATAAAAGTAGTCAGTTGCAAATATGTATATATTTGAGTATATATACTTGAGTATAAGCCGACCCGAGTATAAGCCGACCTCCTAATTTTACCACAAATAACTGGGAAAACTTACTGACTCGAGTATAAGCCTAGGGGGGGAAATGCAGCAGCTACTGGAAAATTTCAAAAATTTAAATGATTTTTGAGTTCAGTAGGTGCTGGGAAAAGGGAGGGGGTATTTTGGTTGTCTGTCTGCCCCTTCCCCGAGCTTGAGCACTGAGGTTTTTTTCCCCACGTGGAATTCAGCCTGGCTGAATATAGGGTATCTGCAGTGCTCCTATTAACCCCTTCCCGACGGAACAGGAGCACTGCAGATCCCCTATATTCAGTAGACCGGGCACTTTCAGGCACAGGGATACCTAATGTGTATGTGTTTCATAGTAATTTTCTACTTTTATATGTATTCTAGGGAAAGGAGGGATTTAGAACTTTTATTTATTTAATTTTTTAATTGTATTTTTTAAAGCTTTTTTTTTTCTTTCACTATTTTATGGGAGATTCTATACATTACTATTGCGGCTGGTCATAGACTCCCCCCCCCCAAAAAAAAAACAAACCAAAAAACAAACAGACAAACTTGACTCGAATATAAGCCGAGGAGAGCTTTTTCAGCACAAAAACTGTGCTTAAAAATTCGGCTTATACTCGAGTATATACGGTATCTATTTTGGGGTCTCTTTGCTGCATGAATCTTCAATGGAACACATAGTTTGCTTTTGCCAGCATGCTTCTGGGAGTAGGTACAAGAAAGTAGTAACCTGACATGTTGTAACGCTAAAGCAAAAAGTTGTTCATTATGTACAATTTAGTTAAATGATGTATTTTTTGTAACAATGTTTCATGGAATTTTTCTATGTAATTTGATGTGTCGCCTTATTAAATGTTTTTGGTTGTAGAAAGTAAGAAGTGTGAACATTGTTTTCTCACTTACGTTATTTTGTCTATAAGGGATAATATAGGATATGAAGAACCTACTTACAAAAGATGGCTGTGATGGTTACATGTTTAAAGAAGGGGAACATGCCACAATGGATTGTAGAGGATGAATAGGGCTGGAATAAACACAGTAAGGTTGGGGATGAGATGCGATTGGATTGAATTCAGCACACAGGTGCTGAGAGATACTTTTTAGACTAGAGTGGAGAGTTATTCATGACACGGGGACTCTGTTCTACCTACCGATAAGTGACTGCCTTCTCCACAATCTTAGGCGCCATCAATTATCCCATCCCATGGATTTACAGCCAGCCCATATGGCTTTTCATTTATACCAGTGTTGAAATACAATGCATTAAATTGATAGCCTATAAAGTCTCTAAATGGGTCCCTTGAAGAAACGTTTACTGTATATAGAAACGCGTAGGAAAGGAATTTTACTAGTAGCCCAGTTCTACCAAATCCTCTTGTATACAGGTGAAAGCGTGATTCCTGCCATGGTGCAGACTAGTCAGTGTACAGTCAGTGCACTAGAAGTGGCTTCTTCTTACCAGCATTAGAGTTATTAAGTGGGCGTTCCACGAGGGCATCAAAAGATCACGGGGGAACATTATAACAACATCCAGACACTGGAACATTTTCTAAAAAAAAAAAAAAATTCCAATAGAAAAATTATGTTTAGTTTGATGTAACAAAGAATAATAATATTTAATCATAAGACAGTCCCTTTAATAAACATTGGATTGTAGAGATTTGTTATTTCAGTGGAAATAGAATCTAAAAAGCTTATTTATATCTGCAGTGACTGAGTTTCAGCCGAATAAAACATAGAAAGGTGGAAGAGGTGAGGTTTGTTTCTTTCTAAGTATTATCTAAGATGTTTCAACATTAAAAATAAATGTTTATTTCATGAGTAATGGTGTAATGTTGCCGCGCCGGGACACTTAGATAGCTATCCTTCATGGTCCAGTGGGTGTCAGCTGACTTGTCATTTTCAATATTTTGTTTTGTTGCCAAAATGAAGTGGCACCTCAACTGATTTGTTAGCTGTGCTAAACTAGATTACTTGACTTGCAAATCTTACATGAAAGCCAAAAGTAAGGTAATTAATTTGCTGCAGGTACTTAATTAAGCTTGCCCAATGTGATTAATATACATACTGAATATTTTTAGAGCATGCCAAGCATAATTTGCATTATAACCTGATAAGCATTTGATTTACTTGCACTGTAAAGTAAAAGAAAGACTGCAGGATTTACATAGTGTCATACTTGTGTGATATGAATATATACAGCATAATACATGTTACATTTCTTGTTGTGTAATCACTAACTTTTCAATAAAATTTGCAGAAACCGGAAGGACATGACAATATACAAAACTAATCTGCATCTTTAAATATTAAGATGCCTCTTTCAGCCCTTATCAGGTTCTTTTCCTCCTCCTTTCAGAAATGATATTAACTTTGAAATCTCTGCAGAATTTCATCTTGGGCTCCCAAGACGGAATATGTGCTCAAAGAGATATCAAATTACATGTGTTCATAGAAATCGTAAAAGTGGGAAGATGGGAGGAGGGAAGAGTGTCACGACCTGAATATTTGTAAATAATTTGTGTGTTTTTCTGCTGGGGTATGGAGGTGGATTGATCCGGCGTTGTGTGGTCTTCTGGTGGTTTCCTTGCCTTTGGGCCATCTGTTGGTGCATTGAGTATCGACCTTTAGGATATACTTGAGGTTCTTTGGATTGAGCCTCAGGTGTTGGTCATTACCATAATCCTTTCGGACAGTTCTGGGGCCTGTATAAGGAAGAGGGCTGGCTTCACTAGCTGCCGGTTTTCGTTGTAACCAACTAGAATTCATGGCTCAGGGAGGAGGATTGTTTGTGGAAACTATATCTGACTTGGAAGCGGTGTGAGTGTTGCCTTGTGTGTAAGTCTGGTTTTCCCCTCCACACTTCTACTCTACCCTGTCCTTCAGTTCTGGTTTCCTGTCACTGTCTTGGTGTTTGTGAGGAAGTTTGGGTTCCAGTTTGTTTTGCCCCAGTCCTGTGTTAACCCTTTCCTCACCTCTCCAGTGTTCCTCTCCTCATTCTCTTGTTGCGTATTGTGTTGTGTTGCGTGTCTGTTGTCCAGCACATCCCATCCTGTTTGTTTTGTCTACAGCTGCACCTTGGTTTCTTTAGGGGTGACCACCTTAGTATCCCAGTCCCTAGCTCTCTTTTAGCTCTCCCCCTATCTTTCGGCTAGGTCTTTGTGTTAGAGAGCCAGGAGTTGTCAGGGTCAAGGCTAGCTTGGGAACAGCTGACCACCACCCGCAGACAGGGCCTAGCCAGTCGCCGTAGCATCAGGGAAAGTCACCTATTCCTGTTCCCTTAGCGATGCATTCTGCAGTCCGGATTCTGTGTCTGGGCATAGACATGAACGTAACAAAGAGTTGCTGAGTCATAAATAAAAGAGAGGCAAACAGAGGCTGTTGGGGCTAATACTAAGTTTTTATTTCACCCCAATTGCTTTAGTCATGTCACCATTTTTTAGTAGTTCCCTATAATTTCCAATATGCTGCTACTGTATGTCAGGGAGTGATGGAGAGTTGGGAAGCAGAGTCTCCTGGTTTCTAATTACTCTGTCTACAGAAATCATCATAGTAGTTCGTGTCCATCCTCTAGTTCTAGGATACTTAGCGATAGAGCCAACAAAAGAGGAAATTGCTATCAGAAATTCAGACCACAAGTCATAATATTATGTCCAGAAACTTGCCTATTCTGAAAAGTCACTAAGTTTTGTTGAAGACAATGACAAAAATATTGATTATACTCTACTTGGTATTCCAAAGATGACATCATCCCCAACATTATACTTACTTACATTATACTTACATTGCATTCAATAACTGTGGGTTTGGGTCTGTGGGTTTTGCTGAAAAAACAGATCTTTGCCACTGGACTTCTGGTTTTCTGCCTTCAGTCTTGATGTCCAGCTTATTTTCCCTTGATCTTCAATTGGGTTTAAAGATCCAAAATTACACCCAGAGTAACATCAGGGGGAAAAAAAGGAAGGATTCTACACTGACCAAGAAGATCCAAGGCAAGGTCTTTTATTGAAGTCTATAACAACAGCACAGGTTAAGAGGAACAACTCCTTTTTTCAAGTGATCTGTAATTGAACTCCCTATGGCTCCATTTCTTGCTGACCTAGGAGAAGAGGGGCAGATGCAACAAATGTTCCCAACCTTAAACGGCTTGTCTATCTCAAGGATCCTATCTATACTGGTAGCTTATGTAAAGTGAAGACTTTTCCTAAATATATTGCTTTAGAAATTCTGCTTTGTTTGCCTGCTATGTGACCTTATTCCTCCCATTATTTAAACAGCATTGCTATAACCACAGACCTATAGGACAAGTGCCGTCACTCATTCACTGCTCTTGCAGGCAAGACAGTCGTTCAATTGCACTTTGCTGATAAAGCAAAGAGTCTGTTATCTCTCTATGTAAACACCAGATACACTGAGCCCATTATGTACAAAGATTTGCATATTATCTGATCTGCATAAGTGTTCTGTGTCCCGTTCAGCAGGAGGGAGGAGGCGGGGAGAGAAATACAGGAAGTGAGAAGAGCAGACTGCAGGCAAAGCTGCTGTAACACTGAGATGGGAAAACCCCTTTAATACAGCTCTAATTTGGTAAGGAACTACAATTTCTTATAAAATCAATTCAATATAATATCAAAACCTTGTAGCTAAATTCCTTGAAGGCTGAAATTAACAACAGCTACACATAGACACATGAGGCTAGATAGCATTTCACTTTGTAATGCCATATCACTCTGTAATATCATATTGCCAAATATTACTTATCTGATGACACATATCTGGACATGTCGACCTGAGAAAAAAGGTAAAGTACACATCTCTATGACTTTAGGATCAGACTGGTCACAGGGTTTCATAGTGTGTACACAGAGATAATAAAATCTACATAGATATACAGTCCTATGAAAAAGTTTGGGCACCCCTATTAATCTTAATCATTTTTAGTTCTAAATATTTTGGTGTTTGCAACAGCCATTTCAGTTTGATATATCTAATAACTGATGGACACAGTAATATTTCAGGATTGAAATGTTCAACATAGTTGTTCAGGGGAAGGATACAAAACGTTGTCTCAGAGATTTAACCTGTCAGTTTCCACTGTGAGGAACATAGTAAGGAAATGGAAGACCACAGGGACAGTTCTTGTTAAGCCCAGAAGTGGCAGGCCAAGAAAAATATCAGAAAGGCAGAGAAGAAGAATGGTGAGAACAGTCAAGGACAATCCACAGATCACCTCCAAAGAGCTGCAGCATCATCTTGCTGCAGATGATGTCACTGTGCATCGGTCACCAATACAGCGCACTTTGCACAATCAGAAGCTGTATGGGAGAGTGATGAGAAAGAAGCCGTTTCTGCACGTACGCCACAAATAGAGTTACCTGAGGTATGCAAAAGCACATTTGGAGAAGCCAACTTCATTTTGGAAACAAAGATTGAGTTGTTTGGTTATAAAAAAAAGGCGTTATGCATGGCGTCCAAAAAGAAACAGCATTCCAAGAAAAACACTTGCTACCCACTGTAAAATTTGGTGTAGGTTCCATCATGCTTTGGGGCTGTGTGGCCAATGCCGGCATCGGGAATCTTGTTAAAGTTGAGGGTCGCATGGATTCCACTCAGTATCAGCAGATTCTTGAGAATAATGTTCAAGAATCAGTGACGAAGTTGAAGTTACGCCGGGGATGGATATTTCAGCAAGACAATGATCCAAAACACTGCTCCAAATCCTCAGGCATTCATGCAGAGGAACAATTACAATGTTCTGGAATGGCCATCCCAGTCCCCAGACCTGAATATCATTGAACATCTGTGGGATGATTTGAAGCGGGCTGTCCATGCTTGGCGACCATCTAACTTAACTGAACTTGAATTGTTTGTCCAAAATACCTTTATCCAGGATCCAGGAACTGATTAAAAGCTACAGGAAGCGACTAGAGGATGTTATCTTTGCAAAAGGAGGATCTACTAAATATTAATGTCACTTTTCTGTTGAGGTGCCCATACTTTTGCACCGGTCAAATTTTGGTTTAATGCATATTGCACATTTTCTGTTAGTACAATAAACCTCATTTCAATCCTGAAATATTACTGTGTCCATCAGTTATTAGATATATCAAACTGAAATGGCTGTTGCAAATACCAAAATATTTAGAACTAAAAATGATTAAGATTAATAGGGGTGCCCAAACTTTTTCATAGGACTGTATAACTATATTTTAGTTGTATTGAATCAATAGTAATAACTGGTTACAAAGGTGTACTTATCATTTATTGTAATGATGCGTTGCAAAAGCGTGCTTATTAGAGATGATCAAGTACTATTCGAAACGGCAGTTTTGAATAGCACGCACCCATAGGAATAAATGGACACAGCCGGCACACAGGGGGTTAAGTGGCAGGACGCCGGCCCCGTCTGCGTGCTGGCCAGCTCCATTCATTGCTATGTGTGCGTGCTATTCGAAACTGCCGTTTCGAATAATACTCGCTCATCTCTAGTGCTTATCATTTACTATCTAAGAATTTGTACAGGATGTGTAATATCCTTATTTGGGAAATAACTGTCTAATATGTAGAGAATAATTCATCTTTTATAGTTTGAGAAATTACCATAGAATAATGTGATCAATCAAAACAACCTCAGCCATCGAGTACTCCAGTGACATTTATTCATCATACCCTATGAAGCAGACCTATCCGAAAAGTAATCTGTGCATAGGCGTCGAGCGTCACCTGACATGATTGCACTGACACCTTTCTAATAGTTGTTAGGTCAGGAGCTTACAAAGTGATTTAGTGTAAAATATGTAATACAAATACTACAGGTACAAGGATTACGTTTCTAAAGGCTTTAACAATGTGCAAATTCAGGCCTAAATTCAAAGTGAAGGAATTACACTGTCAAGGTGACAAGCCATTGGTGCGCTGCGAGCAGACATCAAAGAGCGTACAGTGTCTATTTTTTTAAACGTTCATACCTTGCATGAAAATGGAAAAGAAATTTGACTTATTTTTTTTTCGACGTTAAATCTATCTTGTAAAAACCAATTAAATGAGTGGCAGTTCTTGTTCTGGCAAGGTCTGGAACAGCCATCATGGAAAATAATTACCTGTCACCCACCAAAAAAACGAATGCCCTAGTTCTGAAAATTGAGATGTTCTCCTCTTGTGAGGTGTATTAAAATATATCACATGCCATCTGTTGACATCATTAAGAATTTCTTCTTTGAACAAATACATTGTAATTTACAGTAGATGATTAGACAAAAATGATTCATTTGATAGAAGAGGAACGTGGCTTTGCAAAGTTTCCTTTATCTGAAGGTTATTGCAAAGGTGATTGTGGCTCTAAGTCTATATGACAAAGCTAATTTTAAAAACTGGTTGCAGATGAGAGGCATTTTTTTAAGTAGGTCATAGAAATGTTTCTAAGGAAAGCATTTCGTTTAGGCATAATACCAAGTGGCTGTTTGATTGCTCATATTTAGAGCTGGGTACACACGGCTGCAGGGCTCCTGGTGAGACGGCTTCAGCTGTTGTCATCATTCCAGGAACAGATCCAGCTGGTTGTCTTTCAAATTCTATCACTATATTACATTTAAGTTTCGGTACAAAACAGGTCACCCTGGACTCCCGTCAATGCACTGTTAAAGCCGAGAGGAGTAAATAACATTAGCAACAATCTTCAAAAATCAATCCATTTTAATGGTGGTTTTCGATCAGGAAAGCTAAAGGGCCTCACATTTATTAAAAGAAAATGGTTGACTCTGCCAGACAATGGCAGGAATATGATTAGTAAAAGTGTAATAACAGACACATTCTGTTTTATAGAAATGGCTGCCAAGATCCCATACAATGTGCTGATATATTTAGATTTTATTTCTCATTAAACTTTGCACTGTTCATCGCTGACATTTTAACTGTTGCAAATTAAAATCCGTCATTTCAGGTTTTTTTCATTAAAGAAGAATACCATCTACCTGGGATAGGTGATATATTAGATTAATGGGGGCTCCACTGCTGTGACCTCACCAGCATGTCTACAGAGATAAAGAGGTATATGGAGCAACAGAAAATCAATTGGCCATCCCTCCGATTGTTGGACATTTAATTTCAAAGCAATAGCGTTGGACACCATGTTCTGATTATAACAGTCTCTGCTCTTCTTGGTAGACTTTGTAGAAGATTTTGGAGCATGTCCAGGGCTGTGTAGTAGGTAGGCAAACTACTGACTCTGACTCCTTTATTGTTCCACTGCATAATGGACACATAAATGGCTGTTAGGGTTCTGTCTATATATATAAATTATAATTTTACAGAACCTCTTGACTGCGGTAGTGGTTGTAGTCGAGGTCCACAAGCCCCAGGAGGGTGGCCGTCTGCCTAAGCAGGGCAGCAGTATGTCTGGGCGGTTCTAGTGTGAACAGGGAGCAACACACGTTCACCAGTTAACTTCACTGGATGAATATGTCTGCACAGCTCCTAATGTGAACAGACTGCAAGGAGGCTTACGCCAGTTGGCTTCACTGGGCAAATGTATTTGTGCAGCTTTAGTGTGAACTGGCTGCAATGCGTCTTACAACAGTTGGCTTCACTGGGCAAGGATGTTTGTGCAACTTTAATATGAAACGGCTGCAATAAAGCTTACACCAGTTGGCTTCACTGGGCAAGTGAGTTTAGGCAGCTTCCAATGTGAATTGGCTGCAACAAAGGCTGCCAAGGGTTAAATGTTACCCCTGGTCAGCAACACAAAGGTTCACAAACAGCTTTGGAGCTACAATCCTACTGGACAATTCAATCAGGCTAATAGTTCCCTACTGGCAGTACCCAGGAATCCTATATAGAATCCCTGAACTGACAACCTGCCTTTCACAGGAACCTAGCCCTGACCTCCTGTCTCAGAGTTGATAGTCAAAGTGTGAGCACACGGCGAGCGTCGGCTCACACCATATAAAGGCAAGTCCCCGCCCACAGGGCACTGACCATAACCTCACTGGGCATGCCTCTGTGGGACTTAGCCTCTGAGCGCCTCCAAAAAGTCCGAGCATGCTCAGTAGGCCAAATGCTGAACTTAGAATCCACGAACGTCACCGTCTGACGCCGAGGGCGAAAGCTGGATCGACCCGCAGGTGGCGCAGTGCGCCGGAAGGAAAACCTGCGGGACCCCATCCTAACAATGGCTTGGAGTCATGATCAGATGGAAGCTGGAAAGCTCCTCGAATTCATGAAAAAGCTAATAATTGAATCCCTATGAAAGTAATATGCAACAAGCTCTACATCTAATCAATTATACAATTAGTAAATATGCCAATAATTGTATAATATAATTAAAAATAATTTTTTATGTTATTTTGAGGGTAGAGTTGGAATTGGTATCATTTTTAGACTCCAACTCCACCTAAAACGGACCCCAACTCTGCAGCCCTGAGTATATCTATAGGTATTTGTTCTCTTGGTTCAAAAAAGCTCTTACAACATAAGGTGGTGATCAGAGGTGTAAACTGAATCTCCTGGGCCCCAATACAAAATCAGTATTGGAGCCCCCACTTACCAAGCACTATCAGTAATTCTGGGGACTTCTTACGTTGTGGAATGGCCATTAGGTCTCCTGAGGCTCCAGGGCCCAGAAGCGAATGTTACATTGGCATCCTCTGTAGCTACTCCCCTGGGGTAAAGTTAGAGAGGGTCAAGGCTCTGTTTAACTCATGTTCCTCTACAACAAAGTTAGCATTAGCAAGCCTTCAGAAGGCCTGAATGGCTCCTGGGATTCAGTGCTTTGGGGCCATGGCTTGGGACATTTAGTTGTCATTAACTGCAGCTAAAATGAAGCTCATCTCCTGTGGCATAACTAAAGTCTTGTGGGCCCCAGTGTAATCTTTTGTCCGGGGCCCCCTACCTCATCCGTACAGCGAATTCTTGATAGTGATGGTTACAGGGGCTAAGGAGTTTATACAACCTTAGTTTATGGAAGTTGCAATATCAATACTCATGCCAGTGCTTATGGGCCTCCTAAGGATCCTGGGCCCTGGTGCGACTGCACCTTCTGCACCCCTTCAAGTTACTCCCCTGCTCACCTCTCAGATGCTGCAGTTATATTTTACCATGGCATCTAATAAGTCAACTGCTCCTGATAGGAGTTGTAAAACAGCAGAGACCCACCATGTTCAATGACCTAATGTATACAGTATATGTGCCTCACATGTTGGGAAGGGATTAAGACTTGGTTGCTGCATAATGTATACTGAAATGGTTTACATGGTATTTATTTTGACTTCTTACTAGGTTATGAAGATGAAACTTTTATAAGGTGTTACCTCTGATCTCTATATTATAAGACATCTAACAATCACCCCTTAGCTGTGAAGTTCATGGCACTGACAAGGAGAAGATCTGTGGAAGATTCCAGCTCTGTATTAGTGCAGGATCATACATTTACATACATATCAGAAGAAAGTAATGTCCTTACATCTGAGGACTGGAAAACCTTTCAGATCTTGTTTTGATATTTATAATTTAACTCTGTATAAAAGTAACTATATTAAGCTGAAATTGCTTACATTCATTAACTTAAGTTAGCATATATTACCGCATCAGCATCCTGATGGTATCATCCCACCTAAGGCTCCGAGAGGTATTTATAATTAAGCTGACTTGGAACGAAACCCAAAGATGAATAAACCTTTTGACATTTAATTGGAAGACAGGCTGGTAGCAGATCTCCGAGCGCCAATGCTTACTAGGTAATTCTCAGCTATTTGATTGACACTATACACAAGTAAAGTTTAACAACTTTAGAAACAAATCAATTTGGAAAGCTAAATGAAGGATTTGGAGGATTAGGGGGGAAACTTTTACAAACAAAGTTTTTTGGACAATGTAAGTTTTGCAATGGGGAATTGAACGGCGATGTTGGTGTTATTAGTTGTAGGTCGGGTTTACACCAGAGGAATATTTATCTAATTTTCTATAGAATAATTTTAGAACGTTGACCATAGTTATTGCCTGCTGGAATAACATGAACAGAAGGTATAATGTAAAAGGCATCTATGTCAGTACGATTCACTGAATATACAGTATACTGTTAATGCCGCTATTGTATATTATACTTTGCCAACAACAAGAAATATTGATATATTAACAAAGTTTAAATACTAATCTATCTATCTATCTATCTATCTATCTATCTATCTATCTATCTATCTACAGTATCTATCGATCTATACACTGCATATTATACCGTGGGGGAAAACAGTATTTAGTCAGCCACCAATTGTGCAAGTTCTCCAACTTAGAAAGATGAGGTCGGCCTTTAATTAATATCATCGTTAGATCTCAACTATGAGAGACAAAATGAGAAAACAAATCCAGAAAATCACATTGTCTGATATGGAAAGAATTTATTTGCAAATTATGGTGGAAAATAAGTATTTGGTCACCTACAAGCAAGCAATGTTTCTCCACAGCAAAAACAAATTTCTCCGGCAACTCTCCGATGATAAAATATAACTTTTAACCCCTTCCCGACATTCGCCGTAATAGTACGGCGCTGCTGGGAAGGGCTTCCCGCAAACCGCCGTACTATTACTGCGGATGCATGGTGCGCACACAGAAACTTTGTGCGCACCATGCACAGCGGGTGTCAGCCGTAATACACGGCTGACAATGCCCCGTAACACCCGCGGTCGGAACCGGGTCTGATCGCGGGTGTTAACCCCTGAGATGCCGGTGATCAACATGACCACCGGCACCTCCGGGGTTACAGTGTCATATGGTGCCGATCGGCACCCCCCGCGCCGGTTTCGGGGGGTGCCGGTGTTCGTAGGGGGCAGCCCTGGGTCTGATCAGTGACTCCGGGTCTGCCCCATCACTTACCCTGTCCTCGCTCCTGGCTGATCCTGCCGTAAATGAAGCTGTCAGCCTGTGCGTCTACACAGGCTGACAGCTTCCTATACAATGCAATACACGTGTAACACGTGTATTGCAGTGTATATGTATTGATCAGCCGATCACTGCTTCAATCCCCCATGGGGACAGAAAAAAAAAGTGAAAAAAAAGTAAAAATAAAAAAGTTTAAATAAGTTTAAAATAAATTATAAATAAATAAAGCCCCCAAAATCCCTTTTTCCCCATATAAAATGTTTTATTATGTAAAATAAAGAAAAATAGAAAAAAACATTACATATTTGGTATCGCCGCATCCGTAATAACCTGAACAATAAAATTAAAACATTATTTAACCCGAACGGCGAATGTCGTAAAAAAAAAACGTAGAAAACCGCACAAAATAATGATTATTCACCACCTTTCCCTTACAAAATGTTCAATAAAAAGTAATCAAATGGTCAGATGAAAACCAAAATGGTACCAATAAAAAGAAGAGGTCATCCCGCAAAAAATAATCCCTCAACCAGCTCTGTCTAGCGAAAAATAAAAACGTTATACCTTTCAGAAGATGGCGATGCAAAAACAATAGATTTTTTTCCCTGAATTTAATTTTGTTCTGCACAAATAGCAACGCATTAAAAAATCATATAAATGAGGTATCGCCGTAACCGTACCGACCCGTAGAATAAAGGTAACATGTTACTTATGCTGTACGCTGCACGGGAAAAAAAAAAATGCTAAAAAGCAATGCCAGAATTGATGTTTCCTTTTACATCCCACCCAGAAAGAGTTAATAAAATGTAGTCAATAAGTTACAGGCCCCAAAATGGTGGCATTGAAAAGTACATCTAATACCACAAACACCAAGCCCTCATATGGCCACATTGCCAGAAAATAAAAATAAAAATCTACCTTGTACAATGTGAAGACAAAAACCCCAAAAGTCGCCAAATCATTAGGACATAAGTGGCTGCGACTAGAAGGAAATGTGTAAGCGGTGCGAGCGTTTTCAGGGGACCCCCCATATTTAGAACTTATGAAAGAGAAGACACCAGCGCTGATCCCCCAGAATGCCCCTCTTCCCCGTCCGTGTCATAGGAGCTGGTGGGAAAATAGAATGGGATTTGGTGTGCCCAATTTACTCCGCACAGCTTACACATTCACTTTGGGGTTACTAATGCTCTCTACATCACTTGATAAATTCTTTGAGGGGGGCGGTTTTCACAATGGGGGGGGGGGGGTAGGTCACTTTCTAGAGGTTTCCACTGTTTTGACTCCTCAAGGGCTTTGTAAATGTGACATGGTTCCTGAAACTGATCACAGCCAGATTTGCCCTCTAAAAGCTCTTTGGCGCGCCTTCCCTCCTGCGTCTCGCTGTGCGTCCATATATTAGTTTACACCCACAAGTGGGGTACTATGGTAGTCGGGAGAACTTGCCTAACAAATTGTGGGATGCGTTTTCTCCTTTAACCCCTTGTGAATGTGCAAATTCTAGGGCTAAACGAAAATATTAGTAAAATAAATTCAAATTTGAAAATTTCACCTCCATTTTGTATTAATTCCGGTTAAGCACTTATAGGGTTAAATTACTAGGTATATGTTGTTTTGGCTTATTTAAGGGGTGCAGTTTTGAAAATGGGGTGATTTATGGGGGGCTTTAATACAAGGGTCTTTCAAAACGCTTTCATAACTGGATTAGGCCCTTTAAAAAATGGGTTTTGGAAATTTCTTGAAAATTTTGAATATTGTTGTTTCATTTGTAAATCTTATAATGTCCGTAAAAATTAAAAGGGTGACTAAAGTTTGATGCCGACATAAAGCAGAGATCTGGGACATGAGAGCTATGATATAATTTTGGCGGTCTGACTATCTGTATGTAATGCACATCATTTCAAACTTTATAAAATGCATATTTTTCAAAATTTCCACCAAATTTCCAATTTTTTCATAATTAAACACAAAACATATCAATCAAAATTTACCACTAACATGAAGTACAATGTGTTACGAAAAAACAGTCTTAAAATCACTTTGGTAAGTTAAAGCGTTCCAAAGTTATTGCCACATAAAGTGACATATGTCAGTTTTGAAAAATCGAGCTTGGTCAGGAAGTCAAAAAGTGCCATCGGCGGGAAGGGGTTAATCAGAAAACATCATAAAATGACAAAAAATTTGATGTCGATCACAAAATAAAGAAAAAAAAAATTGTAAACCCCCTAAAAAACACAGACGCATTGCGGAACCATCGTTCCTTCCTCAGTGCATGCTCTGAATAGAATGACCTGGGTTAATATAGGTTTCTCACCCATCTCAATTTCCGGTGTTAGGGAACCACCCTAGTCATCTTTGCAAATTATTCGTCACCTGGACCTGAAGCTCCACTAGTTATAACATATGCATATATACCTAAATATATCTATTTTACCCCTGAACCCTAATTTATTATAAGAATACAAAAGAAGAACATTCAACCTTCTCTACATGTCATCCAAAAGAATTTTTTAAACCCATCAAGATTGTAAATGAATAAGTATGGATTCACACTGCCTGCGTTTAAAAAAAACAAAAACAAAAAAAAAACTGATTCTAATCCTAGGACATATTTAATGGTGTATGCATATCATCCAAAAGAATCACTTCAACCAGATAAATGGGTAAGTATGAGTTCACACTGCCTGCATTATGAAAAAAAAACAAAAAAACAAAAAAAACACAACGGATTATAATCCTGAAACATATTTAATATCATCCAAAGAGTCACTTCAACCAGAAAAGACCATATGTGATATATGGCAGAAAAGTAGGTAGGTAGGTATGGAACAATTCACATTACCTGCATTTCTAAAGTGAATTTCCACATTTTAATTGCAACTACCTGAGGCCTGATATGCATAACGATTAGAGATGAGCGAACACTAAAATGTTCGAGGTTCGAAATTCGATTCGAACAGCCGCTCACTGTTCGAGTGTTCGAATGGGTTTCGAACCCCATTATAGTCTATGGGGAACATAAACTCGTTAAGAGGGAAACCCAAATTCGTGTCTGGAGGGTCACCAAGTCCACTATGACACCCCAGGAAATGATACCAACACCCTGGAATGACACTGGGACAGCAGGGGAAGCATGTCTGGGGGCATAAAAGTCACTTTATTTCATGGAAATCCCTGTCAGTTTGCGATTTTCGCAAGCTAACTTTTCCCCATAGAAATGCATTGGCCAGTGCTGATTGGCCAGAGTACGGAACTCGACCAATCAGCGCTGGCTCTGCTGGAGGAGGCGGAGTCTAAGATAGCTCCACACCAGTCTCCATTCAGGTCCGACCTTAGACTCCGCCTCCTCCGGCAGAGCCAGCGCTGATTGGCCGAAGGCTGGCCAATGCATTCCTATGCGAATGCAGACTTAGCAGTGCTGAGTCAGTTTTGCTCAACTACACATCTGATGCACACTCGGCACTGCTACATCAGATGTAGCAATCTGATGTAGCAGAGCCGAGGGTGCACTAGAACCCCTGTGCAAACTCAGTTCACGCTAATAGAATGCATTAGCCAGTGCTGATTGGCCAGAGTACGGAATTCGGCCAATCAGCGCTGGCTCTGCTGGAGGAGGCGGAGTCTAAGATCGCTCCACACCAGTCTCCATTCAGGTCCGACCTTAGACTCCGCCTCCTCCGGCAGAGCCAGCGCTGATTGGCCGAAGGCTGGCCAATGCATTCCTATGCGAATGCAGACTTAGCAGTGCTGAGTCAGTTTTGCTCAACTACACATCTGATGCACACTCGGCACTGCTACATCAGATGTAGCAATCTGATGTAGCAGAGCCGAGGGTGCACTAGAACCCCTGTGCAAACTCAGTTCACGCTAATAGAATGCATTAGCCAGTGCTGATTGGCCAGAGTACGGAATTCGGCCAATCAGCGCTGGCTCTGCTGGAGGAGGCGGAGTCTAAGATCGCTCCACACCAGTCTCCATTCAGGTCCGACCTTAGACTCCGCCTCCTCCGGCAGAGCCAGCGCTGATTGGCCGAAGGCTGGCCAATGCATTCCTATGCGAATGCAGACTTAGCAGTGCTGAGTCAGTTTTGCTCAACTACACATCTGATGCACACTCGGCACTGCTACATCAGATGTAGCAATCTGATGTAGCAGAGCCGAGGGTGCACTAGAACCCCTGTGCAAACTCAGTTCACGCTAATAGAATGCATTGGCCAGCGCTGATTGGCCAATGCATTCTATTAGCCCGATGAAGTAGAGCTGAATGTGTGTGCTAAGCACACACATTCAGCACTGCTTCATCAAGCCAATACAATGCATTAGCCAGTGCTGATTGGCCAGAGTACGGAATTCGGCCAATCAGCGCTGGCCAATGCATTCTATTAGCCCGATGAAGTAGAGCTGAATGTGTGTGCTAAGCACACACATTCAGCACTGCTTCATCAAGCCAATACAATGCATTAGCCAGTGCTGATTGGCCAGAGTACGGAATTCGGCCAATCAGCGCTGGCTCTGCTGGAGGAGGCGGAGTCTAAGATCGCTCCACACCAGTCTCCATTCAGGTCCGACCTTAGACTCCGCCTCCTCCAGCAGAGCCAGCGCTGATTGGCCGAATTCCGTACTCTGGCCAATCAGCACTGGCTAATGCATTGTATTGGCGTGATGAAGCAGTGCTGAATGTGTGTGCTTAGCACACACATTCAGCTCTACTTCATCGGGCTAATAGAATGCATTGGCCAATCAGCGCTGGCCAATGCATTCTATTAGCGTGAACTGAGTTTGCACAGGGGTTCTAGTGCACCCTCGGCTCTGCTACATCAGATTGCTACATCTGATGTAGCAGTGCCGAGTGTGCATCAGATGTGTAGTTGAGCAAAACTGACTCAGCACTGCTAAGTCTCTGCATTCGCATAGGAATGCATTGGCCAGCCTTCGGCCAATCAGCGCTGGCTCTGCCGGAGGAGGCGGAGTCTAAGGTCGGACCTGAATGGAGACTGGTGTGGAGCGATCTTAGACTCCGCCTCCTCCAGCAGAGCCAGCGCTGATTGGTCGAGTTCCGTACTCTGGCCAATCAGCGCTGGCCAATGCATTCTATTAGCCCGATGAAGTAGAGCTGAATGTGTGTGCTTAGCACACACATTCAGCTCTACTTCATCAGGCTAATAGAATACATTGGCCAATCAGCGCTGGCCAATGCATTCTATTAGCTTGATGAAGCAGAGTGTGCACAAGGGTTCAAGCGCACCCTCGGCTCTGATGTAGCAGAGCTGAGGGTGCACAAGGGTTCAAGTGCACCCTCGGCTCTCCTACATCAGAGCCGAGGGTGCGCTTGAACCCTTGTGCAGCCTCGGCTCTGCTACATCAGAGCCGAGGGTGCGCTTGAACCCTTGTGCACACTCTGCTTCATCAAGCTAATAGAATGCATTGGCCAGCACTGATTGGCCAGAGTACGGAATTCGGCCAATCAGCGCTGGCCAATGCATCCCTATGGGAAAAAGTTTATCTCACAAAAATCACAATTACACACCCGATAGAGCCCCAAAAAGTTATTTTTAATAACATTCCCCCCTAAATAAAGGTTATCCCTAGCTATCCCTGCCTGTACAGCTATCCCTGTCTCATAGTCACAAAGTTCACATTCTCATATGACCCGGATTTGAAATCCACTATTCGTCTAAAATGGAGGTCACCTGATTTCGGCAGCCAATGACTTTTTCCAATTTTTTTCAATGCCCCCAGTGTCGTAGTTCCTGTCCCACCTCCCCTGCGCTGTTATTGGTGCAAAAAAGGCGCCAGGGAAGGTGGGAGGGGAATCGAATTTTGGCGCACTTTACCACGTGGTGTTCGATTCGATTCGAACATGGCGAACACCCTGATATCCGATCGAACATGTGTTCGATAGAACACTGTTCGCTCATCTCTAATAACGATAGTAACCAACTGACCTAAAGGCTCCGTAAGTATGTATCTATACCTTTAAGCTCCGGACGGGTTGCCAATAAAACCCTGCACTACATGTTGGAATTGAAGTGATCTATAAATTTCCAAAGCACATGTGGTTAGAACACCATTCCGCTGGTTTACATCAGGTTATAGATCGGTGAGTATAGATCAAAATAGAACAAAATATCTCACCTCCATTATAGAGATAAAGACATAATTGTAATCTTAAAGACTACATCTCTTACGAAAAATTACTTCAACCAGTCAGGAATGTATATCCTATATATGTATAGAAATAGGTAAGCATGGATCAATTCACATTGCCCCCGTTTATAGGGTAAAGTTCACATTGTAGATGCAGCTTCCCGGAGCCTGATCTAGATGCTGGTAGTAATAGACCAACCCCAGACTCCATGAATTAGTGCATATGACTTTCAACTCTGATCGAGTAACACATGGATCTTACAATATATGATAGAATCAGAGTGGTCTATAAAAATATTGAGACAAATGTAGATGGAACAACATTCCACTAGCTCCCACCTGTATATCAAAGGAAAACCTACTATGAAATGTGTGCGGCCATTCATAAAGATATCAGGGCCCTTGTAGCTTGGGCGCCCGGGTCATGTGATATTAAGTGACCAATATCTGTTTAAAACTTATCTCTTCTAGCCAGCACTAGAGCGCTTGAGTCAACTACGGTATGAACAGATATCCATAGAGGTGTCATAGGACATTTGTATCCGGTGCTCAGGTCACGTGACGCCAATAGGCCAATAGGAAACCTGAATAATAAAATGCTATCTACTGAGGACGCATCAGCAAATTGGCCTAGATCAACCAGTAAGTAGAACCTAAAAAAATATGACAATATACTAAGAACAACTATGTCCAATTATACCAATATAACAGCGAAAAATATAATTTAGGTCTATCTAGTTTGATACCCCAAGCTGATCTAGGGATTTGCTATATCTTGATATCTTCATAGTGAAGGACTATATATTTTATCCCCACTGCATTCAATTCTAGTAATCGCTCTTAATATATGTATGTGAGATCTGTTTTTATATTCATGCCATTAGGGATTCTACAATTAAATTGTAGAATCCAAAAACAATGTTTCTGTCTCTCACAGACCTGTAACTTCTTTCAGAGACTTCTCTGTCCTCCACTCATTACCTGTAGTAATGGCTCCTGTGCAAACTTGTTATCAGTATAAAAGACACCTGTCCACAACCTGAAACAGTCAGACTCCAAACTCCACTATGGTGAAGACCAAAGAGCTGTCGAAGGACACCAGAAACAAAATTGTAGCCCTGCACCAGGCTGGGAAGACTGAATCTGCAATAGGCAAGCAGCTCAGTGTGAAGAAATCAACTGTGGGAGCAATAATAAGAAAATGGAAGGCCTACAAGACCACTGATAATCTCCCTCCATCCATGCAAGATCTCACCCCATGGGGTCAAGATCATCACAAGAATAGTGAGCAAAAATCCCAGAACCACAAGGGGGGACCTAGTAAATAACCTGCAAGGAACTGGGACCAATGTAACAAAGGCTACCATCAGTAACACACTATGCCATCAGGGACTCAGATCCTGCAGTGCCAGACGTGTCCCCCAGCCAGTACATGTCTAGACGCATCTGAAGTTTGATAGAGAGCATTTGGATTATTCAGAAGAGTATTGGGAGAATGTCCAAATGAAACCAAAGTAGAACTGTTTGGCAGAAACACAACTCGTCGTGTTTGGAGGAGAAAGAATGCAGAGTTGCATCCAAAGAACACCATACCTACTGTGAAGCATGGGGGTGGAAACATCATGCTTTGGGGCCGTTTCTCTGGAAAGGAACCAGGACGATTGATCCGTGTACATGAAAGAATTAATGGGGCAATGTATTGTGAGATTTTAAGAGCAAACCTCCTTCCATCAGCAAGGGCATTGAAGATGAAACGTGGCTGGGTCTTTCAGCATAGCAATGATCCCAAGCACACCGCCAGTGCAACGACAGAGTGGCTTCGTAAGAAGGAATTCAAGGTCTTGGAGTGGCCTAGGGAATTGAAAATCTGTGTTACCCAGTGACAGCCTCAAAACGTTACTGTTCTAGAGGAAATCTGTATTGAGGAATGGGCCAACATACCAGCAACAGTGTGTGCCAATCTTGTGAAGACTTACAGTGTATAGGAGTGAGGAGACGGACCAAGAGTTCCCGCTTAGGTTGGCCCAAGTCAGCTGTAAGTCAGCCATCATGTTGTTCTGCAGTTTTATGGAAATTGTGTGGGTGGTCATTACAAGGACCTCATAGCTAAGACTATGTCAGGATAACCCTTTATGGATCTGCACTCCACAGTCAGGATATTGCAGACATTTTGTGGACAGAAAGAGAGACTTAAAGCCCACTATACAAGAGGAAGGCACAGACTGACTGGGAAATACAACCACAAAACCTCAGCTCCAATTCATTAGATGTTCCCAAAGACGTTACACACTGTGAGGGTGCAGAAAGTAGTAGAAGACTAACTACTGGTTCTCTTAGTGAGACATCTGGGTATAGACAGAATTAGGCCTGGTTCACAACTGCGTTCAGGTTTCCTTTCGGGGAGTCTGCTTGGAGACTTGTTTTCTGCACGAAACATGCAGAGAGAAAAGTTCTGCTTACAGTACATTTCTCCCCACATGCTTCATGCAGAAACCGAGCAGAAACCACACGAACCCCATTATTGTCCATAGGTAATCACTATTTAATACGTATAGCTTTCTGTTTAGGAGTCCCCAAGCAAATTTACCAAACAGAAACCCGAAAGCAGATGTAAAGCGGGCCTTAGATGTACAAAACTTATGAGGGAGGTCACACAGGTGTAAAATACTTATTAACATCCAATTACATACTGACTATTCATGCGGGTGACGGCTGTTCCATATTCTAGTTACATACAAATAAGACTTCTATATGGTGCCAGTTACATGCAATGCACCATACTGACAACCTTTTGGTCACACGATGTCCATTACATTAGGTAAACAAGTTGCATGGTGCAGTTGAAAACTACACCATGTTCAGATTGGCGAAGGTCTCAAACCCTGGAATGCAGGATCTCTATAGTGCCAGAATTATCACGAGACATGCACAAAGTGCCAGTCCTAATAAGCCGACCCTATTATTTTTTTTATCTGTAACCTGCTTATGTTTTCTTTCATTTTAGCAGGCTAAAAACATTCAGCATTTCCCCCGTCTATTACATCATACTTCCTGGACGCTCCACCTTTCTTGTACCTTTTGTTGTTGAGACTAAACTGATTTCTTCTGTAAACTGAGTGAAAGGTAAAAGCATTGCTATTTATATAGGAGAGTAAGTAAAGGTGCGAGAACAGGGAAAGGTCAGCAAGCAAAACAAACACTCTTACATAAGCCTTTGGAGCAGCTAGTTATAAGCTGCATTGCATTGCTATGTGATTGTAAGTTGTGATTGTTTTTGTTTGTTTTTTTTTCACTTTTTTACATTTTGTGCACACATTGACTTAGTTAACCAGTAATATGTTTCTACTTTTCTTTTCTTTTGTAATTCATAGCCTTAAAGGGAACCACCATGTTGCACATAAAATCCTGTCAGTGCAATATAGTATAGGGCAGGAGGAACTGAGCGGATTTATGTATAGCCTTTTGGGATAAGATATTGTGTAATTTGCATTTTATTTACTGAAATCCCTGATGTTTCTATGCCTAGGAGTCAAGTAGGCGGTCCTAGTTAGTGCTTGACTTCTAAAGGATCTAGTTGGTGATGGTAATCTAGTACTATGACAACAAGGAGGCTATCCAAGGCTCTCAGATTTGTCATTACAGCACTTCTATTAAAGGGTGCACTAGACACCTTGTAATAGAAGTATAGGGATTTTACAGTACATTACAATGCATTAGCATTGCAGTGCATTGTATTAGTGATTAAAGGGATCCTATCTTTCAAACACAATTTTTTTTCTAACTAACACATCGGAATAGCCTTAAGAAAGGCTATTCTTCTCCTACCTTTCAGTGTCTTCTCCGCGCCGCCGTTCGCTTCAAATTCCATTTTTTTTTCTTGGTATGTAAATGAATTCTCTCGCAGGACTGGGGGCGGTCCCCAGCACTCAAACAGCACTGGGGGCATCCCCAATGCTGCCAGAGAACTCTCTAGCGCCGCCTCCATCTTCCTCTGGAACGATGTCTTCACTGCGTTTTCTTCCATCGGTGTCTTCTAACTTCTAGGCCTGGGGCAAGACAGCTGCGCATGCCTGCCGGCCACAAGATAATGGCCGTTACAATACTGCCAATCAACGCCGTCTCTGCCGGAGGCTCGTCTGTGAGGAGGCGGAGTCTAAGATCGGACCACAATGAAGACTGCTGTGGTCCTATCTTAGACTCTGCCTCCTCACAGACGAGCCTCCGGAAGAACCAGCGTTGATTGGCCGAATGCTGTACACTGGCCAATCAACGTTGGTCAATTCATTCCTATGAGAAAAAGTCAACTCCCTCGTATTAGTAAGCTGCCAGCTCTCCCGACTAGCAAGGACGAGCCTGCTGCAGAACCAGCGTTGATTTGCCGAATGATATACACTGTATAGCATTTGGCCAATCAACGCTAGTTCTGAATCGAATATTTACTGTGAATAGCTAGTAGTAGTTGATCGAGTACGAATATTTTGAATACCGTAGTATTTGATCGAATACCTACTCGATCAAATACTACTCTCTCATCTCTAGTAGACCATATTAGCCAACTGCTAGTCACTGCACTAGTCCAAGTAACTAACCAATTGTTTGCTCAGTATATTTGCTCTATGCGTTGCACCCTTAAGGGTAAGTTCACAAGTTAGTTTTTTGGACCAGAATCTGAGGAGGAGGCCACCTCAGATTCTGGTAAAAAAAAAAAAAAAAAAGGCTAGACGTGACTGGGTGCCGATGCAGTGCTCCGGAATCCAGTCGCGGCATTCCCCTCTGGATTAGGCCCAAATGAATGAGCCTAGTTGGCAGGGAGGTGTCACGAGGCAGATGTCCATGGCTGAATCAGCCTCGGAATCTGCCTGAAGAAAGGGCAGGCTGCTTCTTTTTTCCTCGAGCGGGAACCAACTGCTCACTGAAAAAGGAAATGACCGGCTCCCATTGATTTCAATGGGAGGCAGTTTCTTGAGCCAGATTCTGATGCGGATTCTGCGTCAAAATCCGGCCCAAAAAGCCCCGTGTAAACATACCCTAACTCAGGGATCATCAGGAGCAATAAGGTGCTGAATGGGTATAAATTGAGGTAAAAAACACAGTTTCCACGGCTCTGGTGGTGAGATGTGGTACTTGTAGCAAGAATATTGCAATTGCTTTTGTATTGTAATTGTAGCTTTAGCACGCAGGTACTGGAACTTATTTACTAATCACAGAAAATTCTGTAATTCGCGTTAAAATTTTGCTTTCTGCATGTCTTTATTTAGAAAGACTTCTAACTTTTTCCGTCGCAGCCACAAGTGATCATGAACACAAATAAAATAAGACACATTATACGTTACATAATAATGCAATGCCTCAAGGAAATAAATAAGAAATGAAAATAAAACAAGATGTCAATGAAAAATTAATAGTCATGAAATAGTTTATGGTTTTGTGAACATCAGTAACCTGGAAGGTGGACTGTTTTGACTTTTCTGGCCAGGTTGGTTTAGGTCACAAGCATATACCATGTATTATTTAAAAGGATTTTCCAAAAACTGAATAAATGTAAGTAACTGCAGGATAGAAAACTTTAAATAAAATCCTCACCATCTCCAATGTTGCCGCTGTGGTATCACTATTAAGGACAATGATTGGTGGTAATGGGCAAGTAGATGTAACGTAATGGAACGTCACAGGAAAAGTTGCAGCGTTCCAAACTTTGCATTTCAAAGGTTAAAAGCCCGATAGAAAATCTGCGCCATTCTTCTGATTTATTGTCCAGAAATGTTTTTCAAAAGTGTTTGTTGTGGAAATAAATGAAAATGTTAAATTTTATTTCTCATGTTTGCAACAGAGGGATTCCACACATAGGGATGAGCAAACTGATTCGGTTAGAACTAAATTTGACCCAAATTTCCAAAATTCTTCGGTATGACCCAAGCCCAAAACTTTTGGGTTTGTCATCTACACTTGTCACTGTCAATCTGTGGTCTCCTCAGATCTTGGAGTATAATAAATGGAGGCATAGCAAAGGAGAGTAAAAATAAGTTATGTTCACATTACCTCCCCTATTATAGGGTATAGGGGAGCCCACCAGCATCATGACATCAGTACATACCACATGCCCACTGAGGCCCAATCACAGACCCTAGTCGTGAGCCCAGGTTGCATGACATCAGCCAGAGTACAGAATAGAACGCCATTGGGCCTCTGGAAGCTAGAAAGGATTCCCAGGAGAGTTAAGCTAATGTGAGTATAACTGCTTGCTGTTTCTTCACCTCCTCTGAACCTCCACTTAATATCCTCTAAGGCAGGGGTCCTCAAGCTGCGGCCCGAGGGCCACATGCGGCCCGCCAAGCACTTCTGTCTGGCCCCGCCGACAACGCCGGCAGGCGTGCATTTATAATGAAGCTCCTGGGGAGCTCGGGCCAGGCCATGGAGCGCACTTCACTTTATCTATTGGAGGGCACCGCTCCTGATGTCTGCGCGATCTGCTCTGCCTCCGGCCCACTGTTTAAAAAGTTTGAGGACCCCTGCTCTAAGGTCTGAGGAGATCCCAGAGTACAATAATAGCACTTCCGGTTTGTGTTGAACCTCATGACTATTCAACGTAACTAATCTTGTGAGGTTGGTCCATCTCTAACCTTACACTTATTACATGACCTTTTGCAATGTAACTGGAATTTATGGACATGCTACCGTGCACACATCTGATTGGCTTGTCACTGCTTCCTCTATTGTTTTAATAAAAGATGGTCTTTGGGTGTTCTCTGTCCAGAGAGATTGCAGATACTTCAGATGCTTCTTTGTAATTTTCTCTCCAGCACTCAGCATGCTAAATTAAGAACCTAGAATTGAATAAGCAGATCCCTTTTAACTCTTCCAAAAATGACTTTAATATTTGTGATTTAACTGTTAGGCTAGGTTTACACTTGTGCCTGTTATCCATCTGCTGCTAATCCGTATAAAAAAACAATGGATTGATCAAAAAACGGATTCTAACAATTACACACTATAAGAAGGTGACAAGCAGAGTGCTGGAGTCCAGATATATCAGCCCCAGGTTTCTGACATATGGGTGGTCCAAGGCAGATCTGGAGTAGCCTCAGCACAGGTGTAGGTCCTTGGCTCATTACCGGTTTCAGAAAAAGGCTGCAGATTCTGCATTCAGGTGCAGTTCCATGAGATGAAAGAAGGTGTGTGGGTCTGTCCTGTAACCCTTAGTCCAGTGAGACAATATTGTGCTTGTTTTGTTCATGTGGCTGATAGTAAGCCACATGTATATTTAGGTTCTCAATTCTGTTTAGTTAGTCTCTCCGACGAGCAGGTTTTTTATTTTGTTTTTGCCTGAAGTTAAAGCTGTATTTTGTTTTGCTGATTTTGTACCTGAAGTCAAGGTTATTTGTTTTCCATTTTTTTTTTTAAATAAACCACTTTGCTGCATATTTTATGTCCCTGTCTTGACTGTTTGGGTCCGCATCACTGCTTCTACCGAGCTAACTTCCCCCCACAGCACATACTATAGTCCATCTTTTTTGATGGATTATTGAATGGGTGTCCATAAAAAAAAAAAGTCTGTCTTTGGCAAATATGTTCTTTTTTTCCTTCTTCATTCTGAACATGCGCAGAGAAGAATGAAGGGAGAAAAACGGTTTGCAAACTATCTGTTGGTAATCCATTGGTGTCCACCTTCCAAGAACTTCATTGTTAAAAAAAAAAAAAAACTGATTTGTTGCGGTCCGTCGTATATCCTTATTTTTTGAACAGAGTAAAACTGTTGTATGTATGACTATTGTCTCTGTCCAAAAAAGAGGATACACAACAGAAATGGTACAAATGGACACCTGCAGGTGGTTTTCAAAATCAGTTTTTAGGATTTTTTAGTCCGTTACAAAAACTGATTTCATATAGAGAGACAAATGCTAATGTGAACAGAGCCTTAATAAAGTGACGATCAGCCAACATTTTATGACAATGCTCAAGCCAACATGACCAACGAGGACCAAGTGGAGCAGCAGCGCTGGAGCAGCAGGGGATTTATCACGTGGTTAACTTTTTTTTTTTTCTCAATTTTCCTGCCATCAACTTATTTTTTTTCTAATACTGGAAAACCCCATTAAGAAAGGATGTTTTACAACAATGTAGGACATGCTAAAGAAAGTAAATCAAATTATATCAATTCTGGTTTGTGATAATTTGCAAAAGCTGAATGTCTTCCATGTCTTTAATAGATGTATAATTTGCCTTACTCTTTGTAAACTACCTCCAAGACATCGAAGACAAGTATTTTTCTTATTGAAATAAGAAGGATAACTGCTTACTTACTGGAATGGCGGACTACATGTAAATTTATAGGGATTGCGAGATAAGGGATCTTGCATAATAACCCAGTCACAGTAGCTGCAAGGTGTTTTATCCACTCTCAAAGTGCTTGGTTTAATGTTATCTATGTAAAACGCAAATCATATGTCCCAGTCTCTGAAGTGATTCATATTCCTCTCTGAAACAATGCTCTTTTATAAAGGGTCAGCAATACCCAAAGGCGATATGTAGCAAAACTAACAGCAGGATTTTTTTGCATGGATTGCTACAGACTAATGTTATTTTTCAAAGCCTTATGTCAAATATGCCTCGCTCATTTAGTTTATAAAGAAAGAATGGATTTTTCACAAAGTCTTAGAAACTTACCTTGCAAAGAACAAAGTAGTTTTACAAGAAGTAAGACATTGGATTTTGTAGTATAACCTAAATAGCTTGAGTTCACATATGCGTCAGGGTATTCATTCTTCTGGTCCATTGCAGGACAAGGAGAGTAGAAAACTGCTCCGTCTTTTGATGGACAATAACAAATCCTGAAGGACCCCAGGTGTCTGATGTGTGTGTATATATATATATATATATATATATTTTACATTATAGGATGAAAGGTCATGCTTGCAGGACTCCAATGAAGAAGTGTACATAGAGTAACTATTCTATGCAAAACTAATAACAATTCAGCAGGGGTCTACTGCTACTTGTAGCCTAATGGGGATCTCTTCTGGAGTTGCCCAAGATATCACAACTTGTGTTACAGACCATAGAGAGTGTTATGGAGATGAATCCCATGGACAAATCCAGCAGAGCTTCTACGTCGGGCTACAAGCAGTACGGGATGTTCAGTTGTATATTGTGAATGAAGGCATAGGAGTAGATAAGACCGCATGAGTCAGAGGATAGTAGTTCTTGCAAATTTTGGGTTTGTAGTTTTGGTCTTAACAATCTTTCTTATATTGCAAATATAACTCTACCACAAACAAATTCTAGGTATGATGGGGAGACCTCAATGCTACTTTGGGACCATTGATTTCATTCAGGAGGCTGGAAGAGACCAGAAGGAAATGGGAGCCCACAGTCTCAGGCCTAAGTGCTCCTTTGGGACCACTGATGTCATTCAGGAGGCCATAAGGAAATCCCTTAATGGATACAGCCTTATTTGTTACAGGTCAGCACAACACTTTACTGCATTCATTCTCAGTTCCTGGGCCTTGTTCTTTGGGTTCTGAAGAAACTCCAGGGTATAATAATAACAGTTCTGGTTTGGACCAAATTCAATATGAAACAAAACTGTTGTGCGAGTCTTGTGAATTTTGCAGCAGCCATGGTTGGTTGGTGGTAGGAGACCAAGTCACTAGCATTGCCCGTTTTAACTTCTAATCTGTACCTCCATTCACACCTAACAGAATCTCGAAACACCACCACACAAGAGACAAGAAGTGAGGACAAGCTCCTCAGTGCGATACCTTTATCACTGCATTGCTTTGGGGTTTGCAAGATAATTTGAACCAATAGCCACCATGACCAGTGTAGTCACCATCTTGAGCTTACTCCTAACTGCGCCATTTCCATACGGTTAATCCCGGGGTGTCCGGGTACAATAGTTTACTGATACAGGTTCTTTAGTCAACACAGTTGTCTGGTCCCCTCCAAGTTGACACTGAAGTTGTAGCCAGAGAATGACTTTAAATAAGAATTCCTTGTTGTAAGAACAAAGCTAAATGTATTGGATTTAGAAAAACAAGTAGTCTCCTATAAATTTATTACAGGCAAAGACTGTGTACTAGGAGTCAGTTTAAGAATTGAAAACAGGGAAGAAATAGTCAGGTTTAAAGGGGTTTTACTGTTATATTAATAGTGACTGGAGTCCATCTTTAGTGGCTGCACCAGGTTCAATATTTACTAGAACTTTTAATGGAATTCAACCAAGCTTCACAGATTGAAAATACAAGGCCAATTTCACCAAAGAGCAATAGCGCAAGTTACGACAAATCAGACATGAACTGAATTCATGATCTATTTCTTCTTCAGGAAGAAAGTTTTCTGACGGACTGATGTTATACAAGGAGTGATCAGGAAAAGGAAAGTATAAGGTGATACATACCGTAATTATTCTCAGAATTTTCAAAAGTAAATGGTGTAATTGAGAAGTGGAAACTTTTAGGACCAGCTACAGCAACTGTAACCTTAGGGGTAGGGCCGCATGACCTCTAGAAGAAGTATCAGGATTGGAGCAGCAGCATTAGGAGTGGCAACGGATAAAACAGGCAAAAAATTCCCATCGACAACTTTTTGACTATTTCAGGGAAATCTTTTGAATGAATAGGGCTAAGCTGTCTATGCAGTGGCATAACTAGGAATCGCTGGACCCCGTGGCGAGCTTTTGACATGCGCTCCCCCCCCCCCGAAAGACGCTGAAGACCCCGACCGAGCCCTAACTTCCCCCCCACATTCATACATGCGCTATTATGCCCCATAGTGGCTCCTGTACAAAGTATTACACCCCACAGTGGCACCTGCACACATCATTATACCCCATAATGGCCCCTTCACCCAGTATTATGCCCCATTGTGGCCCCTTCACCCAGCATTATGCCCCATTGTGGCCCCTTCACCCAGCATTATGACCCATTGTGGCCCCTTCACACAGCATTATGACCCATTGTGGCCCCTTCACCCAGAATTATGCCCCATTGTGGACACCCATGAACAATTATACTCTGGGGTCTTTTCAGACCTCAGAGTATAATAATCGGAGAACCAGTAGGGATAAAAACATAAAAACCACTGTTACTTACCTATCCCTGCGCTCCCCGCTGAAGGTGACCATCTTCAATGACATCCGGGATATCGGTCACAGACTTCAGTCAAGTAGACCCGAAGCCTGCCCAGAGAGGTAAGTAACACTGTTTTTTTTATGTTCCCTTAACTCTCCTGAGCCTTCGATCATCATACTAGTGGATCTGAAAAGACCCTGATTATAATAATAGAGTTTGTGGGGCCCGCAGCGACACTTACTGATCCTGGTCCTTGCCAGGATTGGTAAGTAAATAGGGCCCATTATTGGGCACCCTATTAAAAAAAAAAACACAGCAGTAGCCCCCTAATGTCCTGCCGCTACTGCTGCTACCCCAGTAGTTATGCCACTGTGTTTATGGATAGGAGTGGAGCTATTTCTGGGCAAATGCTCATGTTTTTCTCTAATCTCAGACAACTCACACATGTTATCATGGCTAGTTATATGGATTATACAACAATCATATTGCCAGATGCCCACTTAGAATGCAATTGCTTCGGCATATGTATAGCACATAATTAGAAGTAACAGGGCACTCTATGAAGCCTGTAATATATTTCATCTCTTTGTCTTTTTATGTTTTAATACTATGGAGACAGAATGATCATGATTAATCTAAAGTATATATTTTACATTTACTAAGCAATATTCATTTAAGAAGTGAACCGGGGTCAGGCTTTAGATAATTACAAGAAATGTGTAACGATTTTTAATTACATGTGTGCTTTATCTTTTTCCAGATTATAAATATATTAAATATACAAACCATACTTTCTCATTGGACACATTGGGCCTGAATTATAATGAGAGGATTTTTTATGCCACTTCTCTAAACCGCTTACTTGTCTATTTGTTTGCTACAAATTTATTAAAATGTCTTATACCGGCTGGAAAATTGGTTACGATTCTCTGGGTGTACAGTGCCCGAGTTCATTAATGGTTTTTGGTGCATATTTTAAGCCAAGTTTGTGCTTGGACACAACTATTGAATTAGACATAAAACTATTCAGAATCTAAATCACGTCCATATTCCAAGTCACTATGGAAAAAAGTACCATTAGGCGCAAATCTCTAAAAAACTGGCACACACTTAATTGGATGTCTCTATTTGAAAACTGACTGCCGGTTTCCGTCTCCTGTCCAGTTTCTCGGGCAGAAGACAGAAGCCTGCAAAGTGAAGACCGGGCTCAGGTGTGAACCCGCCCTCAGTCTTGCAGCCAGGCTGTGTGCAGTGTCTGCTTCTCACTTCCTGTATTTCTCTCCCTCTCCGTTCCTCCTGCTGAGCGGGACAGATAATCTGCAGCTTCTTGTACAGAATGGACTCACTGTTATCTGTGTGCTTACATAGAGAGATAACAGACTTGGCTTTATAAGCGAAGTGCAATTATCACTTGTAAAAAAAAAGGTTTCATGTATGTGAAAAATTAAGAACCACTGGCCAACATGGCCATAAAATTGTTATGTATATCCGTTATCAATGGAAAACACTGACAGCACATAAAATAACATATATGTGATTGTGAAGACCTTTGTGAAACAGTGTGTCAAACACATGGTTGCAATAACCCATGTTCACATCATATCATACATGTATGTCATATTAACCCCTTCCTCCATTCTGACATTCATGTACTTGATGATTTATAGGGTGCACAAGCTATGTCCACTTGCTTATCCAGTGGAGGACGGCTCAGGCTCCTGCAGGAACCTTTAATATTGCAACAAAATGAAAAGCAGAGTATTATCATGTATTAAAAATATTTTTATTTTTTATTCATATTTTTGTACAAAATTGCAGTATAAAATGACATATATGGCATTAAAGAAGGTATCCATGAAAATATGGATATAATATTGCCGTTACAGACTTAAATCCAAGCAAACTCTCTGCATGAGATATACTTCATGTCACAGACAGATCTGCATCCAAAGTTGTGTCAAAGTTTAAGAATGCTAGAATATATCACAGATCACAAGGCTTTGAATGATCTTGATCCGATTACTCCCAGACTAACAACACAGAGCTCAAGTTCTCAAGACTTTTTATCTTTAACAAGGTGTACGACATAGCAGGAAATTTCTGTTTCTATATTAGGACAGCTGTCCTCAAAAATTTCTCTCCATAACTTCTAACATCTTCATCTAATAGATCTATATAGCGGTAATTTAACTGAATCAAAATGTATTAAATTGAGTCCAACTTAAACTGCAATTGAAAAAGAAATATTCTCCTCTGCAAAATTTTTCATCTTTGGGATGTTTGATGTCGGAAGGTATATACGTATATTTAATTAACGCTGCGCCCGCCATCAGTTTTAGGATTAAGAAGTTTCAAGAAGGACCATGAGACATCTTCAGTACAAATAAGGTCCTGTTCAAGAGATCTGATCTCCTATAAGTATCTAAGATTATGACCATATCACAGAACAAGATAGAAGGGGAAATATAAGTAATGCTCCTTCTCTCTTGTGCTTTCTTAGGATTGCCCTTTTAGTGGTAAACAAATTTGACGTGTAAGGGGCTACATATTTGCAGATAACTTGGATTAACGGAAAAAAATTCAACACAGATGATCAATATTTTTCAATATTAAAGCGTTAGTTGGGTCTGCTACCATCTAAACACATTACATTATAAATCTCAAGAAAATCAAAGACAATTGCCAACACAAATATAATATATATGGGCAGCTAAGGGATAAGTAAAACAGCTGCCAAGAGAATTTTTCCAATATCTCTAACAAAAGTTTCAAGCAGTTAAAAGAAATAACCATTGGTCTGAATTTTTTTTTTTTTTATAACTGTTGCATATCCTTTCTGCTTATGTGCCTGGGCTGTATGGTTAATAATTTCCAAAATATACCTTTGTTGTATCAACAAATAACCAGAATAGAATTTGACATAAAAATGTTGATTATGAAAACATAATTCCTTTGATATGAATGAGTTGCAAAAAAAAAAAAAAAAAAAGAAAAGGAATATATGCCAAGAATGGAGAATTATAACTCTTCCAATTTTCCTTTATACATGCATTCTTCCAGTTCAATGTTGGCACAGGCATTAAAGAATATGCCAAGCTACGGCCTTACATCTTCAATAGACAAAAGCTAGAACGTCTATTGGGTATAAATAGCATCTGACTCTGTTATACTTTTGGTTTATGCACAAACATAAATGTAAAGTCACTAAATACAATCTGATAATTCTGACAGCCCTGGATCTATCAGTGTTCCTATGTGATACATGGTGACTGCATATTAATGTGAATAGATTCAGCGATTGGATCAATTAGGTTTATATGTAATATCCAATGCATTTCCTTCTTCCAATGCAGAGTTGATTCTCCTGAGATAATGTAGCATTTCTTCATCGCTATCCATCGCAGCAAGCAAGACAATTGTAGGCAGGTAGAATCAGCTATGGTGCCTAATAAAGACAAAAAAGAATAATATATTCCTTAGTTACTATATGTCATTACCATTACACTGTATCTTCCAGGGTAGCGGCTTTGGTGGGATATGTTATTCAGCAGGTAGAAAGCAATCATTTTAATGATAGTGTCTAGTTCTTTCATGTCAATTGCACCACTGTGGCACTGCACATAAAAGGTTCTGCTGCGGGCAAAAATAGCTCCATAGGAAGAATTTGCAACAGTGTTTTTTAGATTACAAACACATTAAAGTCAATCTCAAGACAAGCATAAAAATATATATATACTGTAATATTGTGCTTTGAAAATAGCGCTGTTCATTTAGATATTTCAACTGAAAGATTGGCAATTTTTTTTTTTTTAGTTTATCACCATGACTTCTTTACTTTAGCTTTTCATGTCATGGAATGTGTATTTAACAGACAAAAGCTGGCCTGGCCAGCAAAGCAAATGGAAAGGCTTGGCAATAAGTAATCTCATAGACAGGTGAAGTAAGGAGTTTGTTTTACTCGTGGAAAAAGCTGGTGAAAGATGGCACATAAGGGAGTATAGGAAGGGCTTTTTTTTTTTTTTTTTAAATGTAGATTGTGAGCCCCACATAGAGCTCACAATGTACATTTTTCCCTATCAGTATGTCTTTGGAATATGGGATAGAAATCCATGCAAACACGGGGAGAATATACAAACTTCTTGCAGATGGTTTTCTGCCCTTGGCGGGATTTGAACACCAGGACTCTAGCGCTGCAAGGCTGCAGTGCTAACCACTGAGCCACCGTGTGGCCCCTAGGAAGGGCTTTCTTTTACATAAATGGGGCTAGGGAAGATGTTATCTGACGGGGAGTGAGAGTTGTGATACACAGGAGAAATAAGAAGGGAATTGTCTGACACACAGAAGAGATAAAGAAGGGAAGGAGAAGAGATAAAGAAGGGAATGTGTCTTATGTTATGCAGGGAAGGAGAGGTCCAATATGCAGAAGAGATAGGGAAGAAGTGATCTGACATCCAGGAGACATAGGGAAGTGGTGTGACGTGCTTTAGAAATGAAGACGGAGTCGTCTAACGTAGGAGAGAGGAAGAAGAAGTGCTCTGACATGCAAAAGAGATAGGAAAAAAGTTGTCTGAAATGCAGAAGGGATAGGGAAGAAGTACTATGACATGCAAGAGAGAGGAAGAAGAAGTAGTCTGACATGTAGGAGAGATGAGGGAGATGTAATCTGATATGCAGGAGAGATAGGGAAGAAGTGGTCTGATATGTAGGAGAGATAGGGAAGAAGTGTTCTGATATGCAGGAGAGATAGGGAAGAAGTGGTCTGATATGCAGGAGAGATAGGGAAGAAGTGGTCTGATATGTAGCAGAGATAGGGAAGAAGTGGTCTGATATGTAGCAGAGATAGGGAAGAAATGGTCTGATATGTAGCAGAGATAGGGAAGAAGTGGTCTGATATGCAGGAGAGATAGGGAAGAAGTGGTCTGATATGTAGCAGAGATAGGGAAGAAGTGGTCTGATATGCAGGAGAGATAGGGAAGAAGTGGTCTGATATGCAGGAGAGATAGGGAAGAAGTGGTCTGATATGTAGCAGAGATAGGGAAGAAGTGGTCTGATATGTAGCAGAGATAGGGAAGAAATGGTCTGATATGTAGCAGAGATAGGGAAGAAGTGGTCTGATATGTAGGAAAGATAGGGAAGAAATGGTCTGATTTGTAGCAGAGATAGGGAAGAAGTGGTCTGATATGTAGCAGAGATAGGGAAGAAGTGGTCTGATATGCAGGAGAGATAGGGAAGAAGTGGTCTGATATGTAGGAAAGATAGGGAAGAAGTGGTCTGATATGCAGGAGAGATGAGGAAGGAGTGGTCTCTCATGTAAAAGAGAAAAGGAAGATATAGGGAAGTTGTTTGGCAAGTAAGCAATGGTTTGCTATGTAGAAAGGCTGGGGTTGGATTAAATTAATAGGCTGAGGAAATAAAAAGTTGTACACATTCCAAGACTAGGAAATTCAGGCACTGAATAGAACTAGAGGAGGTACAGCTAGCTAAGGTACAACTATTTAAGGATATATTGGCTATCCAAAGAAAATAACTAGTTGATGGGAACTCCACTAATAGGACACCCACTGATCACAAGAAAGGGGCCTCATTTCAGTTGTGTTGCAATAGCATGGTGGCCATGCATGCGCCCTGCACCTCCATTCAATTTCTATGAGACAGAAGGATATAGACGACTGCTGGAGACTAATGTAAGTAAGATTATTGAGGTTTCACTATGCAAGTAAGCTATTTTTCCTGTAATGCACGTATCTCATGACAACAGTTTCTGCCATCTTACCTGTCTGTACCCATATTTATGTGCACTGTAGAGACAGGAACTTGTTCACAGTGAAAGAAGTTTTTAAACCACCAGCATTTTTCAATCTTCTCAGGCAAACCTATAAAAGAGCAGCGATCAAACTGGTAAATGTCCATCTGTCTATGGGTAGCATGCATTGTTGTAGCAAATACACTGTCCTGTTCAAAGAGCTATAACCTGACTCTCCACTTTATCAAGTCATCTTGTTTTTAGCTCCAAAATTCTGTTTAAAGGGATTTTCGCCAACATTATATATTGATGTGCTATCTTTAGGATTGGTCATCCATATGTGATTGGCAGAGCTCTGACACCCAGGACCTCCACATATCATTTGTTTGAAGAGACACAAGCCTCTTCCCTGTACCAGTGACGTCACATTCATTGGTCACATGGTACAGCGACAGTTCAGTCCTATTCACGTGAGTGCGGTTGAGCTGAAATTCCAAGCATAGACTCTACACAGTGGACAGTATTGTGCTTGGTATTCAGTGAAGAGGCCCCAGTATAGGACTAACTGCATACTAGATATACACAGATAACACAGTATGTAGTCGGTGAGAGTCAGGAACAAGTCTCAATACAGAAACAAGGAAAGATCGAAAAAATCCTGGATTTTACAGAAATGATTAAAAAAAAAAATGTGTTACTAAAGTATAACATAATTTATTAATGACACAAATACTTTAGTTACCCTGTAAGGCTACGGCCCCAATCGCATTGCGGTTCTTTCCGCAGCGCTTTGAAGAGAAAGTTCACAGAGTTTTCCTCCGCTGACTTTCTCTTCCCATTATATCTACGGGAAAGTCGCCGGCGTTTCCGTAGATATAATTGACATGCTGCGATTTGCAAAGCCGCACTGCATTTTTTCCCGCAAAGTGGGCATGGGATTCGCATGAATCCCATCCTCTTTGCTTGCACTGTAAAACGCCGCGTTTTTTTCCGCAGCGACTCCGCTGCAGGTAAATCATGGCGTTTATGTCCCCTGGGGCCTTAGCCTAAAGGGGTTTTCATATTAACAAAACCATATTGAGATTTGTAGACAATTAAACTTAAAGGTAAATTTATTTCAACATTTTTGGAAATATAAATACATTTTCTGTTTGTTAAAGATTTTCTCTAATCATCTTATTAGTGACAGTCTGTTGTCTTGACTGGTTGTCAATGATATGGCCACGAACGCAGGAACTTTCTATGGTCTGGGATATCTCAGAAACCCAACCATTTTCTTATTGTGGCCGGGTTACCTTCTCATATTTGTAGCGTTCATGCCTGATAACAATAAAGAAATCATGGCTGGATTTTTGGAGAAGTCCCAGACTATAGAAACTTCCTGCATTCATTGTTGTATCGATGGGTAACTGATCAAGACAAAAGACTGTCAGCACTAAATCTTTAAAACTCTGCTAAATTGTAATTATTTATATTTCAAATAAACGTTTAATTTTTAATTCTCTACACATTTCAATCTAGTTCTGTTTGTGGGATACCCCTTTAAATGTCTATAGAGGCTTTTCTATGGGTAGAAGAAAGGTAAGCATTCAGTACGAGAGCAGCTTTTAATGAGCACCCACCTTAATATAAGAGAGGAATTACAATATACATCATGTATAATCATACTAGAGATGTGTTTTATTGTCTATGTTGCCTTCATAGCAGTCTGTGATAAACGTCATGAATAGAGATGAGCGAGTACTGTTGGGATCAGCGAATCCGAACAGCATGCTCGCATAGAAATGAATGGACGTAGCCGGCACGCGGGGGGTTAAGCGGCCGGCCGCCATCAAAGCGGAAGTACCAGGTGCATCCATTCATTTCTATGGAGCGTGCTGTTCGGATCGGCTGATCCGAACAGTACTCGCTCATCTCTAGTCATGAACACTTAAAGCATACCTATAAGAAACGTTGTAATATATCTTAAGGGAATTTGTTTCCTCCACTTATTATGCCACTCTGCTCCTTCTTGTCATCACTTAGCCTGTTTACATAGTCTGTATCCGTATCTAGATCACACACAACTCTATGGACATGGGGAGGGTCTGTTAATTCATATTTTTGCCTCATTTTATGCAGTGTGAAGTATTATCGTAAAACATAGCTGTGTTAGAAGGTTCCTTCACTCAGCAAGGCATAGCAGCTTTTTTCCAGCAGTCTTCTCCTCCCCCTACCCTTCTCCATAGACTAATGTGGAAAAGCATCTCAGTCTAAGTGGTGAAGGAGACATATTTATTTAATATTACACATTTTCTTAAATTTACTTGTACTATTCATTTGCGTAAAGTTGTTTTATACTTGTCGGTACGTCTATAACAAGATGTACTGGGTCACCTAGTTTAGAACGTCCTGTATGTGTATTCGTGTGTGTGTATTTACATAGTGATCCAAGAGAACAGCAGGTTGTTCTAGTTTGCAGTTTGGCTGTGCATGTGTAAATATTAGCACTAAGAACAGAAAAAAAACCCTTTGAAATTTGGTTATGTGCTATACATTCATAACATCGTCCAACGCATTGCTAGCAAATTATATAGAATACCTTGCTGAGGTTTCTCCAGATCCGTAGGAATCCCCGTATCCGAATTACTGGAGCAGACACTAGACTCTGAGTTCAGTCGCACTGCAATAAAAAGATACTATTGCACATTCTTTGACCGGAATTTAGCAGAAGTTTTAGATTTCTTGGGAGAAACTTTATAAAGACATCTATCTTTTAGTTGCTTACCTCTGTAGAACTGATTTCTTGCTAAGAGGCAACCAGCTGACGGAACAGATGCCATAGTCCCAATTCAGACAACAGTAGTAGCAAGAGCAGTACAAAATGCAGCTAAACTGTACCTGAGAGACAAAAGCAGAACAGAAACAATTATATTTAATTACAAAACAGCACAAGTCAGAACAGACCGCACTTTAAAAACATCAAACACCAAAAGAAAAGTGACATCACTGGGCCCGAGCGAGCGGCGTAGCACACAGATGGTTTGGGGCCGTTTGAGAAATATTCAGCGTTAAAACTCAAATATCTCGCGAATGATCTTAATGGAGACGCAGGTATTTAAGAACTGAAACGAAATGGAATCATAGAAAAATGCAGGCAACTTTTAAACAACATATCCATATATTTATGAGCCTGTACTTTACCTTCTGTAGAGCTTCCTCTGCTGGGTTATAAATGTGATTGATATTCCATGTGAGATAACCGTCTGTTTAGCATTCCGAAATCTGCAAGCTATATGCTAAATGTTCTGCCTGTTCCAGACACTTGTCCTTGGATTCGGAGGCTCATAGCTTGTTGCTCTCTGCTTTCTCAGGGACGGTTTATATAAAGAGCGCGGCAGCAGGGAGTGTAATGAAATTTGAGCACATAGAAACATTGCCTGTTTGTGGGAGGGTGTTCAGAAGACTGTGTGCGAATATAGTCATACAGCACTGACATCTGTTATAAGGAAGGACAGAATGAAACAGATTCAGCATAGAAACATTACAAGGTTATGACCAGGGAATATGGATCTATGTAAAGCCTACTGACCACTGTGTATTCGCCCCTTCCTGTGTGTTCATGCGTCCTTCGTCTTCAATCAGTGATCATATTGTCTATGCACATAATAAACATTCTTATTCCTCTTATACCTGATTTAAGCGAAACATTTGTGTCTCAAATAGTCCAAAATTTTTCATCAGCATGCGTGATATTTTTTTCTAACTCAAAGAACAGAAAACAGTAAATGTACTTAAAGGCTAAGGCTCCTTGCAGCGCACTTGCAGTAGATGAGCCACTGCGATATCACCGATGCCTCTGCAATGTAATGGAAATCCCATCTACACATCCACAACAATCCTACAATAGGTCATGAACTAAGGTCAGCGAGGACATCCAGGACCCCCATGGAGCAACTATTTTACAGGACATGTGACATCACTTTCATCAGTAACTGGTCCTATTTGTAGCTCACCTACTACATACACAAATGGGCCGCCAATACAAAAAGTGTTTATAGCCAAATTACTTTTATAATACACTTGTGCACATGTCAATTATTGTTATGACTATTATATGACCTTAGATTTGCCCCACGTACCCATATTAAATCCTAATTCTGTAATTCACCATAGGAGTAAATAAGTGTTGATTCATGTTGTTGTATTCCTCCTTTATATCTTTTATCTAATGATATGTATACAGAAATTTTGTGACATTTTTTGTTGGATTCATTGTGTGTCCATGTTTCTTCTGATGCTGTTTGCAGCTCATTTCACTTCAACTGAATGACCGGAGCTGCAATACCAAGCACAGTAGGCCCAGTTCACAATTGCGTTCGGTATTCTGTTCAGGAAGTCTGCTTGCCCCCCCCCCCCGAACGGAAACCTACACGCATTAAAAAGTAGTGATGAGCGAACACCGTTCGATCGAAAAGTTATTCGATCGAATATCAGGCCGTTTGAGGTATCCGATTCCAATTGAATACCACGAGGCAAACGCACTAAAAATTCAGATCCCCTCCCACCTTCCCTGGCGCTTTTTTTGCACCAATAACTGCACAGGGGAGGTGGTACAGGAACTACGACAACGGAGGCATTGGAAAAAAAAGGAATTGGCGGCCGAAATCAGGTGACCTCCACTTTAGACGAGTGTTGGATTTAACATTCAATTAATTTTAGACTGTGAACTATGTGACTGTGAGACAGGGATAGGTCTACAGGCAGGGTTAGCTAGGGATTACCTTTATTTAGGTGGGAATGTCACTCACCCAGCTCTCTGGGGCTCTATCTGGTCGGGATCCCTGTCAGCTTGCGATATGCGCAAACTGACTTTTTCCCATAGGAATGCATTGACCAGCGTGGTTGACCAAATGCCATACAGAATACAGCATTTGGTCAATCAACGCTGGTTCTTCCGAAGGAGGCGGAGTCTAAGATCTGTCCACAGCAGTTCCCATTGTGATCTCAGATGCAGCAGAGCTGAGTGTGCATCAGGGTTCAAAGCACACTCAGCACTGCTACATCAGATGCAGCAGAGCTGAGTGTGCAGCAGGGTTCAACGCACACTCAGCACTGCTACACCAGATGCAGCAGAGCTGAGTGTGCAGCAGGGTTCAACGCACACTCAGCACTGCTACATCAGATGCAGCAGTGCTGAGTGTGCAGCAGGGTTCAACGCACACTCAGCACTGCGGAGATGTAGCAGTGCTGGCCGTGAGCTCAGCTTGTCTGCATCTTTGGCCAGCACTGCTTCATCTCTGATGTAGCATCCTCGGAGTAGCCGAGTTGAGCTCGCGGCCAGCACTACTTCATCTCCGATATAGCATCTTCGGAGTAACCGAGCTAAACGCGCAGCCAGCACTGCTTCATCTCCGATGTAGCAGTGCTGGCCATGCACTCAGCTCGGCTGTATCTTCGGAGTATTCGAGCTAAGAGCGCAGCCAGCACTGCTTCATCTCCGATGTAGCATCTTTGGAGTAGCCACGCTGAGCGCGCGGCCAGCACTGCTTCATCTCTGATGTAGTATCTTTGGAGTAGCTGAGCTGAGCGAGCGGCCAGCACTGCTTCATCTCCGATGTAGCATCTTCGGAGTAGCCGAGCTCAGCGCGCGGTCAGCACTGCGTCATCTCCGATGTAGCAGTGCTGGCCGTGCGCTGAGCTCGGCTGCATCTTCGGAGTAGTCGAGCTGAGTGCACGGCTAGCACTGCTACATCTCGGCATAGGAATGCATTGACCAGCGTTGATTGGCCGAATGCCATACAGCATTCGGGCCAATCAACGCTGGTTCTGCCGGTGGAGGCGGAGTCTAAGACTGGTCCACAGCAGTCTCCATTCTAGTCCGATATAAGATCGGACCACAATGGAGACTGCTGTGGACCGATCTTAGACTCCGCCTCCTCCGGCAGAACCAACGTTGATTGGCCGAATGCTGTACTCTGTATGGCATTCGGCCAATCAACACTGGTCAATGCATTCCTGTGGGAAAAAGTCATCTTCCACATATCGCAAGCTGACAGGGATCCCGACGTAATACAGTGACTTGGGCATGTTAGATGCCCCAAGGCATGCTTCCCCTGCTGTCCCAGATGCATTCCAGGGTGTTGGCATCATTTCCTGGGGTGTCATAGTGGACTTGGTGACTCTCCTGAGTCGAATGATGGGATCCCCTGAAACAAAGCATTTTTCCCCATAGACTATAATGGGGTTCGATATTCGTTCGAATAGTCAAATATTGAGCTGCTATTCGAAACGAATATCGAATATTTTATTTTACTGTTCGCTCATCTGAATTAAAAAGCATTTAGCTAAGAAACCACACGGACCACATAGACTATAATGGGGTCCTTGTGATTTCCATACGAAACATGAATGATTCATGTTGACACTGGAACCCATTATAGTCTATAGTTTCCATGTGGTTTCTTAGCTAACCGCTTTTTAATGCGGTTACCATTGAGGGTGTCCGCAAGCGAATGCAAACCAGCCCTCACTTTACAAATATACAGTCCAGTGTTTGGTTTTCCCCAGAGAGTTCACAGCACTCCTAGAAAAGGTGTACCTACATCTACTTGATAGGGGTGCCCAGATGTCAGACCCCCGCCAATCTTTAATCAATGTCTGATTTTAAGGATAGGTCATCAAACAAACTTGTAAAACTTCTTTAAGTCAAGGCCCCCATAGTGGGCCACAGCAAAAAAATTGTGACATTGTGTTTTTTCCCACAGTCCTCTGTGGACTTTCTGCTTGTGTTATACCTATAGAAAAACCACCATTGTTTCTGTAGGTATAATTGACATGATGAGATTTGCCAAATCGCATTGTTTTTCGAAACTGCGACATTTCCACTGCATGTATTCTTTTGCAATGTGTGGATGATATTTGCTAGAATCCCATCCACCTTGCAGGGACACCCTGAGCAAACTTCAGTGTTTACGCCACGTGCGGCCCTGGCCTTAAATGTTAGTAATAGGTGATAGTGTTAGTTTACTCCCTTTAATGCTGTGTCTAACATACCTAATCCCATAATCCAGTAACCCTACTCTGTACTAAAATGGGTAACTCCGGTTTTGCTGGTATGAGCTAGTTTCAATGTTCACTGTATATCTTCAGTGAGAAACGGTATCCCTCCACCGAATATGCAGTGTTATTTTTTGGCCTCTCGGATTTCTATGCTCACACTTACCAGTAATAGACTCTTCTAAGCAGCTTACAGAAGATATGCAATCATAGATAATTGACTCTATTAAATATATTTAAACACTTTCTTATTGCAATTTCCAGATGTCATTAAGACATTAAACTTAAGCAAATGTTACATTACTAGATATGAAAGATCATGAACATTCTCTTATAGAACCACTTATAGATTGGTCATGTATGTAAAGTATGTGTCTGGCTGCCATGAAGGTAGGGGTTGTGCAGGTCTACAGCAGATTGTGCAAATTATATCTAAAGAAAAGAGAAACTTAGCGGTCCATACCAGTGATTTGTTCACAAAGAGTTAACATTTTCAATATGTCATACAAAACTTAACCAGGGCATTGAAAATCAGGTGCATAGACACATACAGAAAGAAAGAAACATAAAAAAAAATTGCCCTGCCAACCATTAAGCATGTAGGTGGCTCTTTCATTATTTGTTATTTTGTAGCAGCCAGGGTCACTGGAATTATTGTGCTAATATACGGAAGAATAGATTTTACTTAATAAAAGCACATTTTGAAAGCAAATGTGTTGTAGGTGGAGAAGAAAAGTGAAGCTAAAAAGAGGTTGGATTTAACAAGACAATAATCCAACACATGCTCTAAAATGAAATGAAAGAGTAAGATTTTTTTTTTTTTTTTTTGCTAAGTTATATGTTTTGTAAATCTGCTGGTACGTGGCAAAATTACTGTGCACGCTGGAGGAGCAAAGATATTTGCTAAAGCCTTTCAGAGTTTGCTATGGACAACCCTAGGCTGACCCATAGATATTGTGGCTATCAGCTAAGGATCAAAGTATTTGGGGCCAATGTAAGAGATAGCGGTCTTCTGAACAGTCATTCAGTCAATAGCTGTTTCGTTGATATAGCTGTCTTCAAAGGGAATGTGGGGCCATTTTTAAAATGGATTTATTGAAACCAGACAAAGAATTATATCACTTTTTTAAATTGTGATTGTAGACATTTCACATTCTATTTCCTGTATATGGTTGTGCGGGCTGCCATCTTGCTTGTGCCTTTTCTTTGCTTTAAAGAGGACCTTTCATGTCCTCAGGCACATGCGGTTTTATATACCTCTAGAAAGCCATCAGTGCGCTGAAATCGGCTTTCCTGTTATTTGCCCCAGTGGAAGAGCTATCAGTGCCATTACCGAGAACTCTTCACTGTCAGAAGACCGTTCCTGACAGTCTAACTGGGAACGCCCTTCCTTTTTTTTGGCTGGAATTCTTCAAGTGAATAGGAGCAGAACTACAGTACCCTGGCATGACCACAATAAAATGTGTCACAGTGTCATCTCCTACCTGCAGCATTCCCTGTATAGCCTCTGCAGCCCTAAGCTGATCAATGTGGGGTGTGGGTGTCAGATCCCCACCAATCAGATACCAATAGCCTGTTTTGAGGATAAGTCATCAGTATGAAAATTTCCCCAAAACTCATCTAAAATATATGCTGCTCAAAAAAATAAAGGGAACACTCAAATAACACATCCTAAATCTGAATGAATGAAATATTCTCATTGAATACTTTGTTCTGTACAAAGTTGAATGTGATGACAATAAAATCACACAAATTCATCAATGGAAATCAAATTTATTAACCAATGGAGGCCTGGATTTGGAGTCACCCCCAAAATTAAAGTGGAAAAACACACTACAGGCTGATCCAACTCTGATGTAATGTCCTTAAAACATGTCAAATGAGGCTCAGTAGTGTGTGTGGCCTCCATGCAGCGCCGCACCTCTAGGCGGCGCACGGGAGGTGGGCGGCAGCCCGTGATTTGTTCTTTTTTTACTTTTTTTTTCTTTGAACCAGTGCAGGAGAGTGCTGGTTCCTTGCGCTGGTTCAGATGTCTACATATCAGCGTAGGTGGCTTCATCACGCCGCCTACGCTGATACGTAGATGTCTGATGTCTGCCGAGAGAAGAGGATCGCGGAGGCAGCGGAAGCAGTAGCAGCGCGATCAGTAAGTATAATAACATTTTTTTTTGTTTTATAATAGGCCGTTATCTGCTGGAGTATCTCCAGCAGGTAGCAGCCTATTTAACAACCTCCCCGGACCTGATCACTGCCACCCCCGCTTCCCCTTGTACTATAGGCCGCGGAGGCCGGCAGTGAATAAGCCCAGGCCAGGCCTCTATCCCACTACTGCTATTATTATACTCAGGGGTCTTTTCAGACCCCTGAGTATAATGATTGGAGCCCCAGGGGAGGTGAGGGAACATAATAAACAATGTTACTTACCTCTCTGGAATCCGGTGTTAATCCTAGCTGGCTTTGGGCCTATATGGTAATGCCCAGACGTCATGTGGTCTGGTATATTACTATATAGGCCCAAAGCCTGTGCTAGCAGTACCATATAGGCCCAAAGCCTGCTAGGATTAAAGAGGACTAGAGATGAGCGAGTACTGTTCGGATCAGCCGATCCGAACAGCACGCTCCATAGAAATGAATGGATGCACCTGGTACTTCCGCTTTGACGGCGGCCAGCTGCTTAACCCCCCCACGTGCCGGCTACGTCCATTCATTTCTATGCGAGCGTGCTGTTCGGATCGGCTGATCCGAACAGTACTCGCTCATCTCTAGTCCTCTTTAATCCTAGCAGGCTTTGGGCCTATATGGTACTGCTAGCACAGGCTTTGGGCCTATATAGTACTCGCTCATCTCTAAAAAGGACCTTTCATGGGTTTAGGCAAAAGCAGTTCTATATACCGCTGGAAAGCCGACTGCGCTGAATTCAGCGCACTATCAGCTTTCCTGATCTGTGCCCCGAGTGAAGAGCTATCGGTGCTGTAACTGTAGCTCTTCAGAGTCAGGAGGGCGTTTCTGACAGTCTGTCAGGAACACCCTTCTTCCCAGCAACGCCTATAGCGCTGTACTGTGTCAGCGGGGAGGAACGCCCCCCTCCCCGTTCACACTGTACAGCGCTATAGGCACTGCTGGGAAGAAGGACGTTCCTGACAGACTGTCAGGAACACCCTTCTGACTGTGAAGAGCTACAGTACCGGCACCGATAGCTCTTCACCCAGCACAGATCAGGAAAGCCGACAGTGCGCTGAATTCAGCGCACTGTCGGCTTTACATCGGTATATAGAACTGCCTTTGCCCAAACCCATGAAAGTCCTCTTTAACGTTGGATCCCGGAGAGGTGAGTAACATTGTTTATTATGTTCTCTCATCTCCCCTGGGGCTCCGATTATTATACTCGGGGGTCTCAGCTGTGGGCAGTGGAAAAAAAAAAGCATACTTAGCTGTCCTTGTTGCTCAGGCATCCCCCCCACGCCTCCCGATTCTTCTGCTCTGACGGTGTCTTGCAGACCTTGAGTGAAGGGAGGGGGCATATTAGCAGTGTGAAGCTATGGAGCCGTTCTCAGTGGTCCAGACTGATCATTTGCATATTGTAAAACAAATGAATATCTCAGCAACAAAGGCATAAAGTTTAATGGTGAAAAAGGTTTTACAATCAGGTGAGCCTGACCTATCTAACTTGCTGGTTTAATATGCTTCATCCTAGTGACAGACTCCGTTGAAGGGGTAAAAATAATTATTGCATGTTTTATATTTGATATTTTACTTATTATGAACACCTTTCTTTAAGAAGCTCTTAAATATTTTATTGAACATTTAATGTCCAATGTACATGCACCAGTACTTTCCTGGGAAGAATGCTGTTCACTAATGTACAGTATATTGGGCCATGGAGACCAATGGTTTTGCATTTGTTTAGGGAAGAATTGAGGCTGAAAAATAATAATATGGAATAGCCAAGTTAGAAACTTTTCCAAAGTAGTAAAAATAAGTAACACCACACTTCATGCATTTCACTGAAAACTCAACTGGTATTTCAAATACATGTCATATTTGTCAAATGTACTGAATGTAATAGGTGTGAAAAGGAACAAAAAGTCTATTGTAAAGTGTTTTTGCAGATTGTGTACAGCATTGTGAGACAGGTTTCATTTAGGCTTTACGTGAATTATTTCTTATGCATATTACCAAAATCCAGGGCCTGTTTTATAGAAAATGGGTCCCTGACAAGAAGTATCGGGCTCCTGCTCATCCGCTTTTGTTTTTACATTAGTTTCAAAATTTCTAGGGCACTGAAAAGGTTAATAAAAAATTTTTGATGGAAAAGGAAAGGATTATTTTTTGTTTTTAGTGACCTAAACAAATGAAGGGGACAATGGCAAATCTTGGTTTCTCCTGTAAGTCTCTTCCTCAGGAGAAACCATAGGAAATGGAAGGATAGGGCAATTACTATCTCATAACCCGTATAGCTTATTTTTGTGCAGCATGACAGAGTAATGCACAAGAGACTATGTTGTCTTATACCCGTAATACCTTTATTAGCAGCACAGGACCTTATCTGACTCTGCCCTTGGAGCGTCGCTCCCCTAGGTCTAGCAGTTCTCCTTCAGGTGCGAGCAGGGCCTATGGAAGTCATGCCTACTAGGTTGTGTGCTCTATATAGTGAGTGATAAGATCTCCCTGTTACATAGTGGTTCTTCTTCAGGTCTGCCCCTTGGCAGGCGGGACCTGGGGAGGTAGGTGTGACAGGGACTTCGCTCCCTGTTGGGATTGGTCAGTGGGCTCATTACTGATTGGGCACTTGGGCGGGACTTGTCCTTTTTAAGGCCTCCATCGTCCTCAGTGTGTTGCCACCATTATCAGCAGCGGGCACACTACACAGCCAATGCATACCATACCTATTGTTTCTATAGAGGGCATTAAATGCTCCAAGTGTATTTATATGTATATGTATATATGTTGATTTAGACCATGTGTTGTTTAAGGTAGTGGGGACTCATCACTATTGTTCTTAGCTCTTGACTGACCCTTTGCTTAGCCATCTAGGTATGTTGGTGTGGCCTTAGGCCAGTATCTTCGTCCCTGAAGGGCTCACACATTTATCTTGGGCAGTCTTTGCTATGATGGAAGCACAGATATTGGTGACCCTTTATGTTATTCCTTTGTCAGGGAGTCAGAATACATTTAGAGTGTATCAGTACATCCCTTTAGTGTCTATATATTGACTACATAGGCATGTTCTTACTCTCTGCATATTGGTGTGTCTGTGATCTAGTGACATACCGCTCCTGAAATACAGAGAATTTTGTGCACCATTAATAATCTTTTACTTTTTATTTTATTAAAAGTTACATTTTATATACACTTCTGACACATCTACTCGGTGAACTGACTTTAGTGTTAGATACCTAATTGTTCTTTTGGTGATTTTTAATATATATGCGGTTGCTTCAAGCGCAAACTAAAGACACATCTTTTCAGACAGGCCTATCACAAATCCTAATGTAAACCCTTCTGCAAGTAGAATCCCTAACACAAACCCTCCTCTGTTCACACTCCCGCATTACCTCACACAATATGGTGCCGTATCAGACTGTAACTTTATATGTCCAGGCATCATCTGCACGTTAAAGGACACAACTGGTGACGGCTCATACAGTTTTATAATGTGTAATGACAGTAACCTCTATCACAAATATAAGCAATGCTATCTCTGATGCCACCCCTACTACCTCTTGCGTCACCCCCTCTACCTCATAGATTGTAAGCTCTTGCGAGCAGGGCCCTCAGTCCCATTGTGTGTAATGTATCTTTTTGTTTGTACTTGAACCCTACAAATTGTACAGCGCTGCGAAATATGTTGGCGCTATATAAATAAACTGTATTATTATTATTGTATGACGTTGTAGTAGTAGTAGTGTAATGTATGGCTAGTGGATGTTGTTTGACATACTCACATTACTGTAAATCCTAACACGTTTCAACCGGTGTTGTCAAAATGTAGCCAGATTTTTCTGAATGACATTTAGCACAACATCATAGATGAGAGGTTTCTATGGCAGTGTCTTACTATACAGGTTCCCTAGTAACATACTTAGCCCTTTGAGAGGTTATACATTGCTAATATTACAGCTTGTATAGTATGTACAGTATGTATGGTATGTATATACCGTATAGGAAGAGAATGCAATGGGCTGGAGAGGGTCAGGCAGCTCATGTTACTCTCTGTATTCAACAATGTATTCTATAATGCACTTTTCTTTGTTTCAGTAAGGAATTACTGAAAGAGAAAAAATAATGTGTGCAATATGATTATTCTCGCTAGTATTGAGAACCACAAGCCCCTTCTATCATCTGCTGCGTATAGTGCTGGTGATCAATCCATGAAACTGCCATAAAGAATGCTGTTAACTGAGCAGAGGAAAAGCGCAGCCAAGATGGCAGCCCCCAGTGGAGTAACTAGGAATGGTAGGGCCCCGTGCAAACATTTGACAGCCCCCCCCCCCCCCGACTGACACCGTAGACACACAGTATTATGCCCCATAGTGGCCCCTGCACACAATATTATGCCCCATAGTGGCCCCTGCACACACAGTATGATGCCGCATAGTGGCCCCTGCACACACAGTATGATGCCGCATAGTGGCCCCTGCACACACAGTATGATGCCCCATAGTGGCCCCTGCACACACAGTATGATGCAGCATAGAGGCCCCTGCACACACAGTATGATGCCCCATAGTGACCCTTGCACACAACATTATGTCCCTTTGTGGACCATCCATATACAATTATTATACTCTGGGGTCTTTTTAGACCCCAGAGTATAATAATCGGAGACCCGAGAGAAGGGGGGACACAAACATAAAAACACTGTTACTTACCTATCCCTGGCTCCGTTGCACTCTCCACTGATGTCGGTCATCTTCAATGATGTATGGGACATCACGTGACCCAGGGTGTGCGACGCATAAGGACGTAGGCCCCGGTCATGTGACATCAGGGACATCACACTAGTAGGCTGCCCGGAGTCAGTAGAGGTAAATAAATAGGTCCAGTTACCGGCTGAAGTTACTCTAGCCGGTAACGACCTATTAAAAAAATAAATAAATACTGTAGCGGTAGCGGCTGTTGCCGGCCCACTAATGTCCCAGGCCCTGTGGCAGCCCCATAATCAGGCACATAAAATATAATAAAAAAATCTAATTTACAATCCCATCTACATCATCTACATCCCACTATGAATAAAAAATGGTGATATAGTCCTTTAAAGTTTCTATGGTCTTGTGCTGTATATTTGTCCCTGTATGGTATATTTTTATGTTAAAAATGGGATCTTCCAAGAAAAGGATAGATCATCAATGTCTGAGCCATGGAAATAGGACATCAGGGACCCCTGCAGATCAGCTGATTGAAAGCCAGTGTTACATGTTTATTTGTCACATGACCTGTTTGCAGTTTAGTCCCATTTAAGCCAAAAGTTGGAAGATTTCATATAAATGTGTCTTAAAAGTAGGACAAACTTAATGTAGGCTGTGTTTCCATACCAATTTTGTACCACTTTTAACATATGTCAGCAAGAAAGATGGAAAAGCATACTGCACATTTAAATGATCTTGCGGTAGCACCTGATTTTTAAATTTTTTTTTAATGTAGATTGTGAACCCCATATAGGGGTCACCATGTAGTTTTTTTTCCTATCAGTATGTCTTTGTAGAATGGGAGGAAATCCATGCAAACACAGGGAGAATATACAAACTCCTTGCAGATGTTGTTCGTGGCAGGATTTGAACCCAAGGCTGCAGTGCTAACCACTGAGCCACCGTGTTGCCCCTGCACTTGAATTTTTTTTTAAGCTTCTGGACACCTTTATGCAATAATTGCAGCTATATCACATATTGTACTCTGCTTTTGCTCCACAGTTTAGTGTCCCCTTGCAATTGTCTCCCTCCAGCTGTCCCTACAGTTTACTTCCCCTTCCAGTTGCCCCCAGTTTAATGTTATCCCTGCAGTTTTCCCCAGTTTAATGCCCCCCTCCATCTAATCCCATAGTTTACAGTACCCCTGCAATTGCCCCACAGTTTAATGTCCCTCTCCTACCAATCATAAATTTAAAAAAACACTCATACTCACCCCTCCTTGCAACCCTGCTGTCTCGGGTCTGGAGTCTTCAGTGAGGAGCAATGTAAATGACGTTATCATATCATGCCTGCAGCTCCCGAGAAAGAGAAGGGATGAATGGCGAAGTAGAGAGCAGATGGCTCCCTGCTTCATCATTGTATACAACTCTTTGCCATCCTAAGGATGCTGATGAATCGAAGTTGGGGCAGACCAGAACAGCGGGACAGCAAGTGCAACGTTGGCCCTATGGTTAAAGCGGCCCTACCCCAGGCTCTCCAAAAATGACATGGAAGGTAGTGGGAAAAGTATGCTGATTTCTGGTTATCAGATCCTCTTGTTCCCAGTCCAAGGGTTAACCCAGTCCAAAGTGTCTCCAGATAGCAGAAATATTATAAAAGCCACTTTACCTCTATCAGATGAAAATAGGTGTGCATGGCACACAGATTTAGGAATCCATGGCTAGACTAAAGCAATGGCAGACATGACAGTGAATAACGACATCAGTTTTATCAACCAACGTTAAATACCAGCTTTAATGTCAATGAATGGGGGCTATTCACATGACCATTATTTTGATGGTCTGTTGCAATATAACCCTCCCATGCAAGATGGCCATGGAAAATGGTCTTTTTTCACGGCTGTTTTGTACCTTGGTCATGTGAATGCAGCCTTAGATCTTCCATCATATTGAGAAGCCAGAGGCTGCTGAATACTAGAACTGCTGTAGTGAGAACTGGATGTAAGCTGTTGAACCGGCAGAGGAACAGGCTGAGTTACTGCAATATGAGGAGTTTCTGGCAGAAGTCTAGCAATGTTATCCAGATGGTCAGTAATCACATTCATGACTTGCATCAGAACTTTTTTTCATGCAGGGCTTTTACCATATTGTCCAGGCAATCTGTAAATATTTATGAGTTGCATCATCCGGTCTTGGTGTTCCCTTAGGTCTCTTATGGCTTCATACAGAATCTGGACATTAGGTTTTGAGGTTGTTAATTGTCAGATGTACCACCTAACCAGTATGGCATTGGACCACTCCCAAAGGTATTATCTCAGTAATCTCTCCAGTCTTTATCTTTTAGAGAGGACCTTTCATGTCCTCGGGCACACGCGGTGTTATATACCGCTAGAAAGCCAACAGTGTGCTGAATTCAGTGCACTATCTCACAGGAACTGGAGGTCAAAGAACTTATGTGGCTTATGGCCTGAGTAAAAGACTGAGCAGATATAAATAGGACTACCAAGGATTGGCTGAGAAAAGGTGAGTGGTGGGCATTTGGGAAAACAGAGCAAGGATAGAGTCTACTTTCAGGTGAGAGAGGAGAACATACAGTATTTGGATAATAAGCAAATTAATCGCTGCGAGAAAAATGCTTTATAGAATCATCTATAAGTGGAAAAGGACGGCTGACAACTAGACCATAGTATACACTCAATGGCAAAACAACCTAATGCACTAAGAAGGAATTGTTGGAATCGAATGAAACTCTCTATATGTGAATGTAATGCTAAATGTGAATACAGTATTAGAAAGGATAAACTCTAGGCTGTAGTAACCTACTGGGCTGTCTCTAGCCTCGATACAAGATGAGATATGTTGGGGCATGGAGTTCTTCAAGTATCCTGTGGCACATTTACTTGCAGATGCTGCAGCTGGATCAAATGTGTCTGGATGGTGGACAAGGAAACGGCGCTTGTTGTCATGAGATGTCTGGGCTGTCTAGCTCCCGTTCGCTCTGGGTGTGTGCATTGTAGAGATATGTCTAGAAGTCAATGATCTCTCAGCAAGAGGTACACTACTCAAGAGTAGCTTCACAGAACCTTTTTGTAAGGTATTGGGTGAAGGTCTTTAATGCTCTCTTGTGGCAAGGCCCAGAATTTAATGAAACCATACCTATAGTCATTTACATATCTGTCTGAGATGTAACTGCAAGCAGAGTTTTGCAGCAATCATCGTGACTATTGCACCGCCTTTGTCCGCTGGTTTAATGATGATGTCTTTGTTATTTCTCAGGGATTGTATGGCAGTTGTTTCCTGGGTACTGATGTTAGACGGATGTTTTTTGTCTGCGTCCAGAATAGTTGATTTGACCATGTGTCCAAACAAGATAGGAGAGTGTGCAAGTATAAACTTATGACCTTGTTTGACACATTCCAGGGGTTTTGAATCTGTCACATGGGTTTATGTCCTTCTACAGGAATAAGCCATCACCATACAGGCTACATTTCGAACTGATAAGGGCCTTGTGAACTGATGATTTGTTTACTTGTATGTACCAATTCCCATCTACTCTCCCACCAAACATTCGATTCCTGCGTGTCTCTTTTTGCATAAATATGCTTCCTTCAGAAATTGTGTTTAAACCATGCCTGATGAAGGGGCCTTAGCAGCCTCGAAAGCTCGCAATCTGTCATCATTTTGGTTAGCCATTAAAAACGGTATCAACTACTGTAGACTCTCAATTTTTATATTTCATATCAACTGGCTAACATGGTACAAAGATATTTTTTTCCCTATAGTACATTCAGTTAGCATTGCAACTCCAGTTTTTGATGTAACTGAAAACTTTATCTGAAGCTAGGGTCAAAACAGAAGCAGAACCTTACTTTGGAGCATTCAGAAGTCTGACTATAAGCGGCTGGTCAGGGCCAGGAAATGGCTATTTGCTGTATCACCACCAACAATAAGATAATACATGTGTCTGACCAAGCTTCCTGCTTTGCCCACTGCCAACTCCATTGTAGGCAATCAGAATGATGAGACACTGACTAGGCGATTATGTTTTACTAAATTACAGCTCATTTAGGTGTCCTTTTGGGCCAATATAATGTGTATAAAGAATAAATTTCACGGCTTGTGGCCAATCTTGATTGCAGATTTTGACTACATTTTGTTTTACATTAAGCACCTGTATTTATTCCTGCAATGTGTGCTGGACTGGTTTGTCTGCTTTGCCCAGGTGGGTTGTGCTGATGCCAGGCGTTGTGTTCTGAGATGATTTTGCAGCCAGTAGGGCTGATACTTTATGAAGCTTTGCAGCTCCTGAATCCCATTGATTAGTTATTGATGCCTTTATAGAGTAATCATTGTTTCATTTTTTCCCCATGAATCAATTATAATAGCCTGGATAACAAACTTTGTAATATAACATATTACAGAAAAATGCCGCCTCCTCCTCCTCCATGATTCCTCTTCTTCCTAATTTTGCCTACTGCACTTAGGTCCTATTTAACACATTGATGTATCCAGTGCGAAGGTTTGATAATTGTGTCTCATCCCCGCAACCAAAGATATAAAGAGGGATGACGGTGGCAGCAATTTCCCTTTTAGTTAATGCACACCCCTAACTTCGTCCATTACCTTTATTCCACCACAGAATATAATTCTTGTTAGTGCCCCCACACTGCATATTGCCCTCTTAAGTCTCCAACAAAATAGTATGCTCTTTCAATGGCTCCACATAACATAATGACCTCTAAATGCTGCCACATAGTATAATGTCTGCTCAGTGTTCCAACATAGTATAATGCCCCCTTAGTGTCCCCACTTACTATAATAGCCTCTCAGTCTCCCGCATACAGTATAACTAAAAAAAAATCAAAAAAACTTATACTCACTTGACTTCACTTATGATGTAAAAGTTGATGTTTTACAGGTCTCCAGTGAACCTACTACTATGTATGAAGACTTTCACCTCTGCGTCGTTTTGGGCTTTGAGCAGAACATTCATCAATCATACATTTATTGCGGTTATATTTGTTTTACCTAGCTCTGTTCCTATGCTGCTGTTTGCAAACTCTGGCTTGGCATTTATCACCAATAGGATTTTTTAAGCTCATTTAGGCAAATTTTCGGCCCCCACTCCCACTTATTGGTACCATTTAGGATCAAATGCGACTTTTTGATCACTTTTTATGAAATGTTTTAGTAAGTGGGACAAAATTATTGACAATTTTGGCATTATTTTATTTATTAAAGAAGGTTATTCGGTTTCTAATATTGATGGTCTATCTGTATGAGATCCTCACAGATCACTGGTACCGAGACAGATCAGTTTGCAGCAAGCCACGCTGTTCACTTGCGGTACAAGCCATTGGCAAGTGTAGGTACTGCAGCATTGCTGGTTATTTTTAAATGGGACAGCACCGCAGTAACCACAACTGCTACAATTTGTACAGCGAATGAGCAGAAAGGCCATCAGTGTTAGAAACTGGATAACCCCTTTAAGTTAAAGGGGCTGTTCATAATTTAGACTAGGTCATAAATATCTGGTCAGTGTGGAAACAATAGCTGCCCCAGCATGGATCAGCTGTTTGGTTGTGCATCCGGTTCCAGTACTATACAGTGCTATATAGTGAACAGTTGCCATTACTGCAGCTCTGCTCCAATTGACTTCCTTCCGTCCTTACTTACAGCTGTGTACAACTGCAGGAAAAGCTGCGCTTCTTAAGTGGTGTTGTGGTGCAGAATGGTAGTGCAGAGAAGAGGCAGGAGACTTGTTGCCTCCCCTTCCCTCCTGAAAAACACACTGGTTCAATAGCAAGTCCAGCAGAAGGAAGGTTGAAAAACTCTGCATACTTTCTGTGAAAGAAGCTGCACTACAAAATACAATGCGTTTCTGCCATGGTTTGTCTCACAACGATTTTTCACTGCAGTTCACTACATGATGTCTAAGGCTATTTTTTCTGTGTTACTTATCCCATTCACAACCTTAGTATCAATATAAAATAAAATAATCCTTTAATAGTCCCACCATAGGGAAATTCAGTGTTTTACAGCAGCATAGATAATACAATAATAATATAAAATACAATACAAAAAGCTCCACAGTAGAGGCATTACAGTGACAGTAAGTATTGATAAAAAGATAAAGGTAAAGAAGGTAGCAGAAGGGATATCACAACTTAAAGATCTTTCAGTTCTCTGTATGGAGTGATCTCCGCTTAGCCCAGTGTTGGTTGTACAGGTTAACGCAGCGGGGAGGAAAGTCTTCTCACACTTGGGGTAAAGCAGTCGGTCGCTAACAGTACTGCCCAGTGCTATCACAGTCTCATATATGGGATTGGACTTATTCTCCAGCATGGATCTCATCATGGACAGTATCCTTCTGTCACCCACCACCTGTACTGGGTCCAGGGGGCTCCCTAGAACAGAGCTGCCCCTTCTAATCAGCTTGTCGATTCTTTTCCTATCCCTGGCTGGTATGCTACTCCCCCAGCAGGCCACTCCAAAGAAGATGGCTGATGCCACTACAGAGTTGGAAAAGACCCTAAAAAGTGCCCCCTGGACTCCAAAGGCCCTCAGCCTCCTGAGCAGGTAGAGCCTTCTGTGACCCTTCCTGTACAGTACATCCATATGTAACATGCCTCTACTTCATCATTATACTTCCACAGCTCTGTTACATCAATGTTATACTACAACTCTGCTTCATCACTGCACTACAACAGATCTGTTTCACTGCCGTACTTTCATAGGTGTGCTACATCAACAAAGCCTATGACACTGCTACAACGTTGGCCCTGCATTATCTTTGCTACCCAGGTCAGATCTGCCACTGCTGCATCTGTCTCAGCTCAGTGATGGATTTACAGCAACCCTTCCTACTTCTACTATATTATGTCCTTCATGCTGCTGCTGCTTCTGTGCACAAAGCGATCTGTACAAACTGGGCACAATTCTATTGTGCCATGACATGCTACCTTATTTGTGACTATATATAATTATGACTTAATTTATTCTTTTAAGTCATTCGGACCCTTTTAAAAGTTACTGGCCAGAAAACCCCTTTAATGGCAATGTGACCAGGACCTTGCAAGTTGGATCCCATTGGTGAGGAGCAGCTGGGATGATGATATCAGTGTTTGTTTTAGAAATATATCCAGCTTTATATTGTTCAATTTGATTCAGGAGACAAACAGTAAAATAAATGAAAGGTACTTTTAGAAATATTGGCATGGACCATGACTAATGGTGGACATAGTTATCACTATGTGCGGGCTGGTAAAGTCCCAGTGAAACAGATCGAGAAACCCTCTCATTGTAAATGAGTGATCCTTCATGTTACAATATTAATTGGTTCTAGGACAATCATTGTAAGTTGAAACCACAGTACAACTACAACACTATGTAAAACTAGTAATTGGTTTTGAACACCCAAAATGTCACCAAAAAGTATTAAAAAAATGAGGATTAACAGAGTTGACTAGGAATTGGAGAAACCTGTGGTGGGAGGTGTAAAATTAAAAAATAAAAAGCATACTTAAGGGCTAGTTCACACAGGCAAAGAGGGGGCGGATTATGGCGCTGAATCCACTTGATAATCCACCCCCTCACAATGGAGGTCTATGTAGACTGCCAGGAATGTACATGCCCTTTCTTCAGGCGGACTCCGCGGCTGATTCAGCCGCAGCGTCCGCCTCGCGACACCACCGACCGGACTAGGCCCATTCATTTGAGCCTACTCTGGAGTGGTGAGCGGCAGCCGCCCCAGAATATACACGCGCGTAATTGCGTGTGAACGTAGCTTAACTGTTTCACTTAGTTTTGCAACAATGCCGCAATGCCAGGGGCACTCCCAGCAGTCAGGTGAGGCTCAGGACTTCTGACAACACGACACTGGCACAAGATTGAATGGACACAGGCGGCAGACAACAGAGCGTCAGGGACAGAAGAGAATGGTTTTTCCCCCATTTTTTTTATATTACACCTTCCCCGATCTCTCCGTGGGTTGCACAAATTCCTGATCAACCCCTTAAAGAAAAAACAACATAAAATGATTATAGGTATTACAAATCCTTATGCATAACAATCAGATATAGCTACTCAAAGCTGTAAATCACTTTCTATTGTGGTGAGCGGAATCCTATAAAGTAATTAACTAGAGATGAGCGAACAGTGTTCTATCGAACACATGTTCGATCGGATATCAGGGTGTTCGCTATGTTCGAATCGAATCGAACACCGCGTGGTAAAGTGCGCCAAAATTCGATTCCCCTCCCACCTTCCCTGGCACCTTTTTTGCACCAATAACAGTGCAGGGGAGGTGGGACAGGAACTACGACACCGGGGGCATTGAAAAAAATTGGAAAAAGTCATTGGCTGCCGAAATCAGGTGACCTCCATTTTAGACGAATAGTGGATTTCAAATCCGGGTCATATGAGAATGTGAACTTTGTGACTATGAGACAGGGATAGCTGTACAGGCAGGGATAGCTAGGGATAACCTTTATTTAGGGGGGGATGTTATTAAAAATAACTTTTTGGGGCTCTATCGGGTGTGTAATTGTGATTTTTGTGAGATAAACTTTTTCCCATAGGGATGCATTGGCCAGCGCTGATTGGCCAGAGTACGGAACTCGACCAATCAGCGCTGGCTCTGCTGGAGGAGGCGGAGTCTAAGATCGCTCCACACCAGTCTCCATTCAGGTCCGACCTTAGACTCCGCCTCCTCCAGCAGAGCCAGCGCTGATTGGCCGAATTCCGTACTCTGGCCAATCAGCACTGGCTAATGCATTGTATTGGCGTGATGAAGCAGTGCTGAATGTGTGTGCTTAGCACACACATTCAGCTCTACTTCATCGGGCTAATAGAATGCATTGGCCAATCAGCGCTGGCCAATGCATTCTATTAGCTTGATGAAGCAGAGTGTGCACAAGGGTTCAAGCGCACCCTCGGCTCTGATGTAGCAGAGCCGAGGCTGCACAAGGGTTCAAGCGCACCCTCGGCTCTGATGTAGCAGAGCCGAGGGTGCACTTGAACCTTTGTGCAGCCTCGGCTCTGCTACATCAGAGCCGAGGGTGCGCTTGAACCCTTGTGCACCCTCGGCTCTGCTACATCAGAGCCGAGGGTGCGCTTGAACCCTTGTGCACACTCTGCTTCATCAAGCTAATAGAATGCATTGGCCAGCGCTGATTGGCCAATGCATTCTATTAGCCCGATGAAGTAGAGCTGAATGTGTGTGCTAAGCACACACATTCAGCACTGCTTCATCACGCCAATACAATGCATTAGCCAGTGCTGATTGGCCAGAGTACAGAATTCGGCCAATCAGCGCTGGCTCTGCTGGAGGAGGCGGAGTCTAAGGTCGGACCTGAATGGAGACTGGTGTGGAGCGATCTTAGACTCCGCCTCCTCCAGCAGAGCCAGCGCTGATTGGTCGAGTTCCGTACTCTGGCCAATCAGCGCTGGCCAATGCATTCTATTAGCGTGAACTGAGTTTGCACAGGGGTTCTAGTGCACCCTCGGCTCTGCTACATCAGATTGCTACATCTGATGTAGCAGTGCCGAGTGTGCATCAGATGTGTAGTTGAGCAAAACTGACTCAGCACTGCTAAGTCTCTGCATTCGCATAGGAATGCATTGGCCAGCCTTCGGCCAATCAGCGCTGGCTCTGCCAGAGGAGGCGGAGTCTAAGGTCGGACCTGAATGGAGACTGGTGTGGAGCGATCTTAGACTCCGCCTCCTCCAGCAGAGCCAGCGCTGATTGGTCGAGTTCCGTACTCTGGCCAATCAGCACTGGCCAATGCATTTCTATGGGGAAAAGTTAGCTTGCGAAAATCGCAAACTGACAGGGATTTCCATGAAATAAAGTGACTTTTATGCCCCCAGACATGCTTCCCCTGCTGTCCCAGTGTCATTCCAGGGTGTTGGTATCATTTCCTGGGGTGTCATAGTGGACTTGGTGACCCTCCAGACACGAATTTGGGTTTCCCCCTTAACGAGTATATGTTCGCCATAGACTATAATGGGGTTCGAAACCCATTCGAACACTCGAACAGTGAGCGGCTGTTCGAATCGAATTTCGAACCTCGAACATTTTAGTGTTCGCTCATCTCTATAATTAACTAATGTGGAACTCCTGTTGTCTAACGTGTAGTACTGCACTATAACGTAGAGAGGCGCTACTAGTACATAAACATCAGTAATAAAGGAGTTTACCAGTGAAATAGCCATTCTGATTTGTTGGAACCTCCAGCCAAGCATTGTATGTTGATTCTGGTTTTACATTACAATGATCATGGTAAGGCCCTTGTGCTATATATTGAAAATATTGTAACTTGAGGGACTACTGTATCCACTCTATTGTCCTCTGTCATCATTTCTCTGTTCAGGATAGACTATACATCCTTACAAAGATAACCCTTTGTGTTACTTGATAATATTTAGCAAAACTCTGTTCTGGTTTATCCTTAGTCGATCTTAGAAAGCACTTTACATTTTGATCAGGTTTCTATGACATACAGAAAGCAGTGATTATATTACGGTAATGGTTATATCATCTATTACTGTAATTATAACAGCCGCTCTCATATCCATGAAAATGAGCGCGGAGAAAGCTTAGCTGTTATCATCCAGCACCTTATGGAGAATTGTGGTACCTACTTTTGTGTTATGTAACATTTAACATTTGCCACCTGTGCATTCCTGATCTCCATATATTATGTACAACACCTGCCTGTATGCAGTTTAGAGCAGGATTGTCATCTGTCTTGTTTTCCTGTATGGCTTTTACCTAAGAAATGAACGTCAGAATAGTCAATTTAAAGAGGTATCCAAGGAATTTCACTTAATCCGCATCTACAGATGCAGATGGATTTTAGGCTCTATTGCAGTGTATTTACTTAGCATTGATCCCTTTTATTTAAGGGATTATCCAGTTTCCAAATTATCTGCAAATACATCCACAGCAGCGCTAAATACGCACTGTTCCCTTGTGTCTCCTTCTCTTGGCTTTATTTTACTTGAGAGTCCTTGTATCACTGTTATTTACATGCAATGAATCTGTGAATAAACTTCATTTCCCATGATTATTCCTCTCCCTGCTCTTTATAGTCTACAACTTGTTTGTTTACTTTGCTAATGGAAGAAAAAGTCCTGGATGCAGAACTTTTTCTTCCATAAGAAAAGTAACAAACAGGACAGATGAAAGCCTCCATTGCATTTTGACATTACAATGAACGAAGACACTGCCGTTACTCTTATGCTATGAGGAATGGAAGCAGTGAATATTAATAATTAGAACATTAAACATTACCACTTTGACAATATTTTTTTCTCCCATGCCCAGTGACGTAACTAGGAATGGTGGGGTCCCGTGGCGAACTTTTGACATGCCCCCCTCCCCCCGACCGACAGACCCCAGAGTATATTAATGGGAAGTTGAGGGGGATACCAACATAAAAAACAATGTTACTTACGTCTTCCTGGCTCCGCTGCAATCCTCAGTGCTGTCGGCCATCTTCAATGATGTCCGGGACGTCACATGACCCAGGACACAGGCCCCGGTCATGTGACGTCAGGGACATCACAGAAGTAGGCCCAAAGCCTATCTGGAGCCTGAAGAGGTAAGTAACACTGTTTTTATGTTCTCTTACCTCTCCTCGGCCTCCAATCATTATACTCGGGGGTCTGAAAAGACCCCGAGTATAATAATAGTGTTTGTGGGGCCCGCAGTGTTACTTTACGAATCTTGTCCCTGCCAGGATCAGTAAGTAAATAGGGCCCGTTACCGTCTGGAGTAACTCCGGCTGGTAACAGCCTATTAAAAAAAACAAACAAAACAATATGCAGTGGTAGTGGCTGTCGCTGGGCCCCTAATGTCCCGGGCCCTGTAGTAGCTGATACCGCTACTACCCCGGCCCATGCCTAAAACTCTTGCACGGGTCTGTATCTACAATACAGTATATATTTATAGCTACATAGCTAGAAAATCATTTACTACCTTGTTATTTTCATATACAGTTAATGCTATGTTGTAATATAATGGCTAAATAAACAGAAAAGCACATACTAAAAAATCTAACCCAAAGCATACACAATGGCGTATAAGATATGACAGTACTTTATTACTGTTTATTTCAACGTACAAATGTAGCAGAGGCAGCCCGAACTCCGCCAATTGGCTAAACCGCTGTAGTGTGATGTTTTATCACAGATGACAACAAAAGCCAATGAAAAGTCATTGAAAAATGTTTTTCCAATGACTTTTCATTAGGTATTGTTATCTTCTATGATAATATATCTAGCTGCAGCAGCTTAACCAATTGCAGAAGTTCACTTAACTCTGCTCTACCTGTATATACAGAACCTATATACAGTATACATGACATTACGTTACAGAACATATATATGACAAGTGTAATATTGCAAGTGTTTTAATTCATTCAGATGTTGTTAAAATAATAAAAATAAACTAAATATATTAACTACCGTATATACTCGAGTATAAGCGGATCCGAATATAAGCCGAGGCCCCTAATTTTACCACAAAAAAACAGGGAAAACTTATTGACTCGAGTATAAGCCTAGGGGGGAAATGCAGCAGCTACTGGAAAATTTCAAAAATTAAAATGGTCGGAGTTTTTGGGTGCAGTAGATGCTGGGTGCTGGGGAAGGGGAGGGGGTGTTTTGGTTGTCTGTCTGCCCCTTCCCTGAGCTTGAGGACTGGGTTTTTTCTCCCACTTGGAATTCAGCCTGGTTGAATATAGGGTATCTGCAGTGCTCCTATTAACCCCTTCCCGACGGAACAGGAGCACTGCAGATACCCTATATTCAGTAGACCGGGCACTTTCAGACACAGGGATACCTAATGTGTATGTGTTTCACAGTCATTTTCTACTTTTGTATGTATTCTAGGGAAAGGAGGGATTCAGCTTATATTCGAGTATATACGGTATATAGAAAAATAAGGCTGTAAGCAGTCGTGCTGTTCTATAAATGTTATTCCTCAATGACATGGACCTACTTCACCTTTTAGACTTTCTTCTAGGTAATGTACAATACTCTGTATTTTTGTGGCTCACAAGGTATACACTTTGCCAGGTTCTTCTAGAAAGAAAAAGGTTGAGAAAGAGACTGACTACTTCCTTCCAACATCACATGGAGTCACCACAGGTCCTTCAGCAATCAGCACACAGTGTATGCTCGTGTTGGCGAACCTATGGCATACAGAGTCCTCTCTGCTGGCATGCACAACATCGCCATGATCGCTCACTAACAGGATTCACCATCAGTGAGTGATTGCTTCTTTTAGCTGTATGGGCAAATGCACATACAGCTAAAAGCTGTCAGTATAGGCCTCAGTCCGCAGGACCGCATCTTACACTGACTGCAGAGTGTAACCTCTGCCCCGACGCAGGCACAATAACATAAGTCATCAGCGCCTGCGATCAGAAGAAGAAGGAGGACACTCTTTGTGGGACTGCAGCCATACTGGGTAAGTAGCATAAACTACTGTGATGGGGGGGAGGTCTACTGTGGAGTATATACTACTGTGTGGCGGCCACTGTGGAGCATATACTACTGTGTGGTGGCCACTGTAGAGCATATACTACTGTGAGGAGGCCACTGTGGAGCATATAATATGGTGTGGGAATTAATGTGGAGCATATAATACTGTGCATGTGCCACTGTGGAGCATATATTACAGTGTGGGAGCCACTCTGGAGCATATAATACTATGCAGGAGCCACTGTGGACTGTATAATACTGTGTGGGGGCTACTTTGGATCATATACTACTGTGCGGGGGCCACTGTGGACCATATAATACTGTGTGGTGGAGCAACTCTGGAGCATATAATACTGTGTGGGGACCACTCTGGAGCATATACTGTCTGAGGTCCACTTCAGAGCGAATTGTACTGTCTGGAGGCCACTGTGGAGCACATTGTACTGTGTGGGGTCCTTTCACTATTTATATCACACAGTATCTGTAGTATAGCAGACATGTGGTATTATTACAGGCTGTAATAACATTGCACGGTCATTTTAAAACAGATTCTGGTTAATTTAAGGTTAAATTGTCATGTTGGCATTTCACAATAATTTAGTGGGCTTTGGGCTGCTGTTTGGGCACTGAGTCTCTAAAAGGTTTGCCATCACTGGTGTACACTTTCCTCCTAATGCTCATTACTGTGTTCAGAACAATCTGCGATGATGTCATGGCTATGTGACATTGGGAAGGAGGAGTTAGTCTTCCTCCCAAGATCACACGACCATGACATTATCAAAGGTCTTTCTACACACAGGTATGATCCACCTCCCTCCCCAGCAACCCTGAATACAATAACACAGTCATTTATGACACATAAACTGATAAGTATATGAGAAACCTAATATGGCCTAAAAGGTCCGGGTTATGTAAATATGTAGTTTTCCAAAAAAGCATTGTTATTAGAGATGAGCGAGTACTGTTCGGATCAGCCGATCCGAACAGCACGCTCCATAGAAATGAATGGATGCACCTGGTACTTCCGCTTTGACGTCCATTCATTTCTATGCGAGCGTGCTGTTCGGATCGGCTGATCCGAACAGTACTCGCTCATCTCTAATTGTTATACCAAAATGCCTATTACATACAACTATGTAAACAACTGGGAATTACCAATAAGAAAAAAATTGAGGAATACCTGGAGTTTCAAAATTCTTTCTAAAGTAATCTTGCAGAAAATAGTGAACAAGTAAGCTAGCAGGCCTAAAAGGCCCGGGTTATGCATTCTAGGGTTAACCAGATCATCATTGTCCTACATACTGTATTATTATTAGCATATTAACTGTTTTTTCAATCTTGCTGTGACACAATTTTTGTCCAGTAACATGACATCATAAATTTCTCTGATGTCATATCTTTTTTTCTGCTATGTAAGTTGCTGTCAGCCTCTGAGATATCACAAACGTGTTCACTTAGATTTTTTTTTTTTTTTTTTTGACTAGTCACGTAAGCGACTGTGGCATCACAACTCATATCAGTCAGGAAAGCTGAGAGGTGGTTACACAGTATATGGCCTTCATATAATGTCTTCCCGTGTCACATACAATCCCATATGCATGTTGTTTATAAGGGAGATGACATTGTAAGCGACAAACTTACCTTCAGTTCTATAGTTTGAATGGAAAAGTTTGTCCATGTGCGCTTCTATAATCATTCATCCATTTGGAACTATGTTTTGAAATCCATGCCAGAATCTAAAGTGGATCCACTTTCACCTTCGTCAATGATCTACGAATAGAAATCATGACATCCAACTTGTGTAACATCACTTGTGGGTCAGAGGCGACGGTGCAGATATTTAATCCAATATATTAGCTGCAGTCAGTCCTGCAAGTCTACCTATAAAAACAAGAACAAACCATAAAAACAGATGATTGAAAACTAGTATGTATTTTTTTCAGTTAATGTTTTGTTGCAGTCAAAGCTTTTAAGCATCACAGCTTTGTTTAGTAAAGGAACCTGTTACCCGATCACCTACTAGTTGCTTTGTACACAGGGCATTATGTCCAATGTTCAGAACAAAAATCGTCTTTCTAACATCTGATTTTCTTTGGAGAGACTGATATATTAAGCATATTGCTCTCTTTAGGACTGTATGACACTTATTCTTCACTTACCCAGGCAAGTGGCGGCCTATGATCACTTTAACTAATAGGCACTCAGCAGCAGGGAATTCTTGTCTCTGGTCAAGTACGTGTTTCACTCTATGGCAGACAGCCACTTTTTGGTATGTACGTGCATGGAAAGCAGCTGCCTGCTTAGGATACAATAATATCCCCTCTATGGAAAGCATATAAAATAGAGATAAGGTTCTTCTGACTGGTGCAATTTCATCTCATGCCTCTCCACGGTGAAAACATTTTTTTTTTAAACAGAAATAAAGTCCCATATGTCCGACATGTTAAAAAAAACTGGTTTCACCGTGGAGAGGCAGAAGACACTCACGGGCGGTCACTTTGCAAACCCATTCAAGTGAATGAGTTTGAAAACTGACCTCCGGGTTTCCGTCTTCTGTCCAGTTTCTCTTGGCAGAAGATGGAAACCCGAAAGTGGAGACCAAGAACAGGTGTGAACCAGCCCTAACTCTCATTCGCTTCTATAGGCGATAAGGAAACATAAGTCCAACCAACAAGGACAATGTCAAATCAAAAAGCTTTATTGGCACGTCCGAATAGATATTTGGCATTGCCAAAGCTGGTAAAGTGGGGGGGGGGGGGAGGGGGAGTTGGATTCGGGTGGGTGGGTATGGGGGGGTGGGGTGGGGTGGGTGGTTTGGGGTATAACAGTCCGTGGAGTCTCATCTTCCTCTTAGTTGGTCAATGTTTCATGGGATTTTTTTTTAACGCACATGTTTACGTATACACATAAATATGGTATAAACCAGTGTTCTCTAAATTTGCACAGCATTTCAATGGTAAGCCAAGTCTTCTATAACTGGGGACATGGAGTTGTAAACTAAAACCAACTCTCTTTTTAGAGAGCTGTTCATGCTATGTCAATCCGCATGTCAATATTATACCCTTATACATTGATGAATGCTTCTGCAGGTCAGATAATATTGTAAGCTGATGGCTGGTCAGGTAATGGAGGAGGTGTACATCTCACCCAGACTACTCAGGTGGGTGAGATGAGAAAACTCCAGAAGGAATGTTTGTTCTCAGCAGACAACTTTCGTCTGCTGAGCATTTTGGTAAATGCTCAGTACTGGGCTGGATTTTTAGGAATGACAGGTAGGATTGGTAGTGGGACCGGTCATTCCACCCCCCTCCAGTCCACACTTTGGGGATGTTCCGGTAACGACTCAGCTGCAGAGAGTCTCCTTGTCAAGGAGGCTTAAGAAGTCAGCTCCAGCAGCAACACTTTGGCAGAGCTTGGCTGGAGAGTGAAAGAGAGAGGTCATATTTTTCGGAGCTGTGTCCTAAATGACTCTACTGGCTTTTGATTTCGGTTATTCTAGGTGAGGTAACCTATTCTATGTTTAGTTAGAACCTAGCCGGGCAGGGATTTATTTTTCTATTGTTTCCTTTTGTTGCTGCAGTACCTTTTGTGAGTGAAAATAAAACTCTATGTCAGGATACGGAGTCGCCGCGGTCTCCTTGCTGCGCGGCGTCTCCCTGGGAGACGTGTTAGGAGTTCTATTGGGTGTGCTTAGGTCATTAAGGGTTAATCTTTTCCTTGCCTTCAGTCTCCATGTCATTAGCCATCAGGTGTGTTCTCTGCTGCTATTTAAACCCCACCCAGGCATGGATCCTTGCCAGCCATTCACTTTGGGTTTCCTGGTCCCCCTGCTCAGTCTGTTTCCCTGTCTGTTTGTATTCGGTCTGTTCCTTGGTTATATACCCGGCTTGTATTTTTGACTATCCCTTGTCTTTTGATTCGGTAGCTTTATTATATCTCCTGGCTTGACCTCTTGCTCGTCTGACCTCGCCTTCTCTTCTGTGTCTTGCTGGGACTTGTGGTCCTCCCTGGTTCCATGCTGTTTAGTCTTTTGTTTTGCATTGTATTTACACTGTGCTTTCTGTTTAGGTGTGACCCCGTGATTCCAGTCCCTAGGACTTTCAGGGCCTCCTCTTCCCTTATCCTAGCCGCCGGGATAGAAGGTTAGGAGCCGTGGTAGGCGCACTTCAATTAGGAAGTGCATTGGTCTGCCTCATCTCAGATATTACAGCATAGTTATAGCTGCAGGGCCTGCGACCCCTTTTGTCATTAGTTGCACAGTGTTGCTTTCCCAGCTGTGTCATTTTGCACTGCCTGACCCTGACTCCAATCCTTACACTCTACTTTTGGTTTGGACTAAAGAATCTGGACTTTTGTGTCTATGCCACCCCACTTAGCAACCCCAGACCCTGACAATATGTAGATTCTTGTACAGAACAAACAAAGTATTATCTGTGTGTTTACATGGAGAGATAACTGACTTGGATTTATCATATAACTCAATTATCTGAACGGATTGCCCTGCCAGCAAGAGCAGTGAGTGAGATCACTTGTCCTATAGGTCTGTGGTTATGGTAACACAGTGTAAACAATGGGGGCAATAAATTCACATATCAGGCAAACAAAGCAGAATTTCTAATGCAATATATTTAGGAAAAGGCTTCAATTTACATAAGCTACCAGTATAAATAGGATCCTTGAGATGGAACAACCCCTTTAACTTTTAATTACCTACAAATATTGATCTGATTCATGGGAATACCCCTTTAAGGTTTGGTGACTCTTTGTGGTGGGACACTCAAACAGTTGTGATTTGAAGAACTTTACTCACAGGGAAGCAAAGTTTGGCAGTTACAATGTTCTCATGTGATGCAACTAGTTTGATGATTTCAAAAGTCTAACATGAGGCAGTACGTCTTGAACTGTCATTTAGTTCTTGATAAACTTTGCTGACACTTGTGACATTTTTTGACTTCATCACAATGATGACACTTGCACTTGCATATCCAGGGTCTGCAATGTCTGTATCATGGCACCTCTATCCCAGTCTCAGTCTCTGTATTTCAACAGTTCAGTCTCTACTTGTGATGATCACATCCTCTCTCTTATGTGATCACTTCTGGTTGGCGGCAATGTATTGGCAGTAGTTTGGTCTCATCACAGCTACACACTCTTTGCAGTGTTACATACTCTTATGGTTTTCTTTTCTTAGCCACCATTTAACAGTCCCTCACATATAAGCAACAGCCTTGCTGGCCTTGTATAGATGGTATATTGAGACATGTAGACTAATCTCCTCCACTTGAATAGTTTCATGACTGCAGTCCAGGCTACAACTTTGTTATTCCTGTAGACCTATATAAGACCTAGGGTGGTGCATCTTAATAGGGCCGGGTTCTCTGCCATTATGGAAAAGTGCTAATTGGTAGAAGAGCTTTCAGTCTGTGAGTTGCACTCAACACTTTTCAATAGGGAAAGAGAAGTTCTGATAATCGGTGAAAAGAATGCTTTGTGAGGCAAAAGCAGCGGGCCCCCCTAACCTATGGGCCCTCTAGCCCATGGGCCCCATTACAGTAGTATGGTCTTCCTTAATTAGAGGTGCACCACAGAAGAGCACCATCCTTCAAATCCGCCGTACAGAAGGAAAGTCTGTGTTTTAGCCCAAGAATGAATAAAGATACATTAACATGAAGCACAACATTGCTTTTCTGGTGAAATTCTCTATCAGTTTTATATGTCTCATATTTACCTTCCAATTTTGAAAAAGAAGTTATATGTGGTTGCCATGTTGGTGACAGATTATATATAAAACTGGATCCCCGTCTGCCAAGTCGTTTGCTATTAATTTTATATGGGTGATCGTTTACTTTTGAGATTCTGTATACTAAAGTTACTATACAGGGTTGAGGAATTGCCCAAATGCCTACCCAAATACACATCCTGGGAGTCAGAAATACAAACTATTCCAGTTGAAGTTTCCTTGAAGTTCACTTAAGGGCACAGCCTGGTAAAAAAAGCCCTTTGAATACAGTTAAACTTTAAAATAAATGTATCACTTAAATATAGCACTTTAATGGGGCACCCTGAGGCTCCGCTCTACAAGGAACCGGAGATACAGCATGCCCTAAGTAGGATAGTGACATCGGTAATATAACTACACATTTATGAATGTATATATATATATATATATATATATATATATATATATATATATGGATTTATTATTTGCTGCATCTATTAATCACTTATTATGTGTATTGATCAGTTACTATATATTTCGATAATTGATTGGGATAATAATATTTAGATGTTAATAAGTTCCATTACTTTTATACTGAGTTTCTGTTCTATAATGAGGAACATCATTTCCCATCCCATGGTTCACAATAGGACAGGCTGGTGCTCATGCTGCGTAATAATATCATATCGAAGATTTATGTGACCAAGCCTGTAATTCTTTTTCTCTGTGATTATTCTTGTCTTACTTTATCATATCTTATCCACAGTTAGCATGCATTACAGATTTCAGATTTTCTAATATAAAGTATTAAGAATTCTTGCACAAGGACATATAAAGAAAGCAGTGAAACGTGCGCTGGTTTATCAACTAAGAGTATAAATACGACACTAATCCCAATGCCACAGCTTTCTATATGCCATATGGCAATCGTATAGACTCTCAAATAAACTTATATGGGCAGACAGTTCTGCAACACAAGAGATGTATTAGAACTGGTGTAAAGGGAAAATTGAGCATGGCTACCAATCACATTCCATCTCTAGCTGAAAAATAAGTGACCTGATTTATTTTCATGAGCTTATGTAGCATAACAGTGGTAATGCTGGTAAAATTACTACATAATTGTTTTTCTATACCACTGTCACCTAAGGAGCTATGCCCTGTTGTCTGTTCTAGTAACTGTGTCTTTGATGGAACCCACCATTCTGCCTGGTCTGAGAGATGGTAAGACCCTCGACTAGGATATGTTAGTGAGTGGGAGGAAACAGTCTTAGAGACAGAAAGCAGAGAGAGTGTCATACTTCCTCAGTTAGAAGGGGGAAGGGTAGTGACTCTCTCCCCATTTAGGGCCCGTGCACACTGAGTTAACGCGAGCGCATTTTAGCATAATACACGTGCATAGAATACACGTGTAAAAATAACACTCCCATTGACTTCAATAAAAAATTTTACACGTGTAAAAAATGTGTCAAAATACGCGTAGTGGTTTTTGGCGCGTATTTTGACGCGTTTTTTTTTAACACATGTAAAAAATTTCGCGTTAACTCCATGTGCATGGGCCCTTATGGAAAAGTGTGAAAGGTGAAGCTGAAAATGCAGTCCCAGTTTTGTCCTACAGTCAGGTGATGGGAGATATCCCTGCTTTCTTTTCTAGACATCTATGCAAGAAGAGACTGTGAGGATAACCGTTAGATAAACCTTATAGCTACAATGTTGCCTGTTAGTCTCTGGTCTAACAGGTCACTCTTTTTGGAACTGTACCCCACAGCCAGTGCATTGCAGGGACCTTGTGCACAAGAAGAAAAATTAGTGCACACCTACTTAGTTTAACACTGTCTGTGCAAGGGAGACACCGACTAATCCAGGGAGTACCATCTAAGCCACAAAGTGCACATTCCCAAGCATTGTGCCTCCATTGTATGGATAAAGTTGGCCTATTTTATCTGTTCTTCTGCAATTAAAATCATGAGTTGCTGTACTCTCCTAAATCCTAATCCTACACTCAACATCAATGGTTCTCCAACCACAATCAGACTCAGGGAAATTCACCATTAGCTCATGTCCTGGGGGTACTACAACCACCATCATACACCTTACAGGTCCCATCTCCACTGCACCAGCCCTGAAGAGCCCTGGAGTGTATAGTCCCTTGCTACCATGACCATAGCGACTACTACTCTAAACTTCCTGGCCTTCCTTCAACTGAGCTACTGCATTTTTGCCCTGTTTTTCCTTTGCATCACCTTCCCCACATTTTGCAGATTGATTCAGTGGTTTATTAATAACCGCTGTTGTCTTGCGAAACTGAGATCATGAGATTAAATCCTTCTGCCTGGAGTTTTTTGTTCTTCCTATATTTGATATAAAATACTGTATAGAAATATGTCCATGCTGTATAAAGCAATGGAACATAAAAAAAACAAATGTATAAATAATGCCAATAGCAATACTATTATTAATTATTATTATCATCATTGTCGTGATTTGCAGCATTTCAATATAATATGACTTTAAGTGATTATACTTAGTATGTCATCATAGGTCAACCTGCTAGGATCAGTGATACAATATTCAAGGGCAGGTCTTTCAATTTGTATAAAATAAACTTCACTTATTTGAAAATACATCTTCATATACATATACCGTAAGTAAAAACAGAGTGTAATAGTCCAGTCAATGTCAGGTTATTGCTTATAAAAGCAGATCCACCACATTGCAGTGAGATGTATTCCCATGAGAACCTATTGCCTACTGAGACTTAGAACAGCTCTCTTGTAGCCAATAGGGATCTCACTTGCCCTGCACTCCTATTCCTCTACAATCTGCTGCTTTCATATAAACCCTTCGGTTGTGAGCCTCAGTAGGCAATAGGTTCTCATGGAGAAACATCTAATTGCTATGTGGTGGATATGGGATACACAGAATCAATGTAGGCTATGACTGTTTAGTAACTAGGAATCTTTCTACCCCATAGGTATCTATACATGTCTATATCCCAGGCTTGATAGTATGATTGCAGGGACAGTGAGAGAGATATTTGTGTGTGCAATATGTATTTCTGCTGAATTTTGATATTTATCTATCTTCCTATGGCTATCTGCTTTTTAATACAATGCCCTGAAATTGATTAACTGAACTATTACCCTCTTTTTGGTTATATGTACATGAAGGGATCCTTCATTCCAGGGGCCCGCTATACCGCTACATGCAAATCAGTGGCGTAACTAGAAATGGTGGGGCCCCGTTGCGAACTTTTCACATGGGCCCCCCCCCCACTGACACCGACGCCGAAGACCTCAACCGACCCCCTCCTACGCATTTCTGCGCGTTCTATTATGCCCCATAGTGGCCCCTTAACACTGTATTATCCCCCATAGTGGCCCCTTAACACTGTATTATCCCCCATAGTGGCCCCTGCACACAGTATTATCCCCCATAGGAGCCCCTGCACACAGTATTATCCCCCATAGGGGCCCCTGCACACAGTATTATCCCCCATAGTGGCCCCTGCACACAGTATTATCCCCCATAGGGGCCCCTGCACACAGTATTATCCCCCATAGTGACCCCTGCACACAGTATTATCCCCCATAGGGGCCCCTGCACACAGTATTATGCCCCATAGTGGCCCCTGCACACAGTATTATCCACCATAGGGGCCCCTGCACATAGTATTATGCCCCATAGTGGACACTCATAAATAATTATTATACTCGGAGACCCAGGGGGGAGAAAAACATAAAAAACTACTGTTACTTACCTGTCTCTGGCTCCTACGCGGTCTTCTCCACTGCCTTCTCCTCTGCTGTCCTTGTTTAATGACGTCTGACGTCACATGACCCGGGACACAGGCCGGGTTCATGTGACGTCAGAAACGTCAGAAAGGACGTCAGGCAGGATCGTGGAGAGGTAAGTAACATGTTTTTTATGTTCCCTTACCTCTCCCGGTCCGCCAATCATTATACTCGGGGGTGCGAAAAGACCCCCGAGTATAATGATAGCAGCGGTAGCGGCTGTCACCGGGCCCCTAATGTCCCGGGCCCTGTGGCAGCTGCCTCTGCTGCTATGGTGGTAGTTACGCCACTGATGCAAATGTTATCTGATACTCAAATGTCCCCAACTAATTATTTTAGTAGTAACTTGCGGCTTATCTTTTACTGTTTTTTTTTTATGTAGATTGTGAGCCTCATGTAGGGATCACAATGTACATTTTTCCCTATCAGTATGTCTTTGGAGTATGGGAGGAAAAACACGCAAACACGGGGAGAACATACAAACTCCTTGCAGATGTTGTTCCTGGCAGGATTTAACCCCTTCCCGACATGCGCCGTAATAGTACGGCGCGTGTCGGCTCTGTAACTATGGCGACCGCCCGGGAGCCGGGCGGCCGTCATAGCCGCCGGGTGTCTACTGCTTTAAGCAGTAGACAACCGGCTCTAATGCCTCCGATCGGTCCCCGGACCGATCGGAGGCATTAACCCCTCCGGCGCTGCTGTCAAAGGCGCCGGAGGCGCCATCTTCCCGGCGGCGCATGGGCGCCGCCATTTTGGCAGGGATCGCCGGCTCCTGGAGCATGCTCCAGGGCCGACCCCCCGTTGCCATGACAGCCGGGAGCCTTGTTAAGGGCTCCCAGCCAGTTTGCAAATTCTCTCTTTTGCAGGCTGGTGTATACAGCCTGCAAAAGAGATGATGATTTTTTGCAATGCATTGCAATGCATTAGCATTGTAATGCATTGCATTAGTGATCAGACCCCCTGGGGTTCAACACCCCTAGGGGGTCTAATAAATGCAAAAAAAAAAGTAAAAAAAAAGTAAAAAAAAATATAAAAAAATATAAAAAGTATTAAAAGTTCAAATCACCCCCCTTTCCCTAGAACAAATATAAAAGTAGTTAAAAACTGTGAAACATATACATGTTAGGTATCCCCGCGTCCGAAATCGCCCGCTCTACAAATCTATAAAAATATTTTTCCTGTTCGGTAAACGCCGTAGCAGGAAAAATAGTCAAAAGTGCCAAACTGCCGTTTTTTCACTGTTTTAATTCTGATAAAAATTTGAATAAAAAGTGATCAAAGCAATAACATTTCCCGAAAATGGTAGAACTAAAAAGTACACCCGGCCCCGCAAAAAAAGACGCCCTATGCATCCCCGTACACCTATGTATAAAAAAGTTACGGCCGTCGGAATATGGCGAGTTTTAGAAAAAAATTTTTTTAACACCGTTTTGGAATTTTTTTTAGGGGTCAAAATGTAAATAAAACCATATAAATTTGGTATCCCTGGAACCGTACCGAAACACAGAATACAGGGGACATGTCATTTTGGTTGCACAGTGAACGCCGTAAAACCAAAGCCCGTAAGAAAGTCCCAGAAATGCATTTTTTCTTCAAATCCACCCCATTCTGAATTTTTTTCCTGCTTCCCAGTACATTATATAGAATAATTAATGGTGACATCATGAAGAAAAAATTGTCCCGCAAAAATTAAGACCTCATATGACTCTGGGAGCGGAGAAATAAAAAAGTTATGGGGTTTAGAAGGAGGGGAGTCAAAAACGAAAAACGAAAATAAAAAAATGCCATCGGCGGGAAGGGGTGAAACCCAGGACTCCAGTGCTGCAAGGCTGCAGTGCTAACCACTGAGCCACCGTGTTGCCCCTGCTTTTATTGTTTCTGTCCAGGGGTCCTGTCAGTAGTCTGCTGTCTGGCTCTTGTCTTGAACTAGAGCCCTTTTAGCTCTTTAAGGCTAAGACCCCACTTTGCGGAAACATATTTTTTGTTGCAGATTTCGCTGCTGTTTTTTTGAGCCAAAGTCAAGAGTGGCTTGATAGGGAATGGGAGATATAAAGAAAGCACTTAGATTTTACCCCTCTGTTTAGTTCACTTCTGGCTTTGGCTCAAAATAACAGCAGGAAATTCTGCAACAAAAAATCTGCATTTCAGTAACGTAGGGCCTTATCCTAAGCTGGGAATATGTGCTCATATAGCAGCAGACATCAGGTAATTGGGGGTCCTTGTAGTGTGATTAAGATGAGGCCCAGGGAGGAAGGGTACTAGATGTAATCTCAGCTGCCCCGTGTCTCTCCGCTATATAAAAATGAACTAAAAATTAAAAACATATTGATCTACCCAGTATACTATACTGACGTTTATCCTGGTTGAATGTACTGTAACATACTAGGGTGTGCTGGGGACCCATCGGGGAAATCACCTGTTCCGATGTGGGCCAGTCATACCCTCATAATAAATTAAGGTTACATTTTATTTTATACTAATTTAAATATCTGTCCTTGAATATTATTTCAATAGAATTTCCAAGAATACTCAGTTACTTAGCCGGGGTGTCTGAGCCCTGTATAATATTGCCTACAGCAATCACTCAGCACTGCCTTTTCTATTGTTTTGCTGGTGTTTAAGTAGCAGCAGTGCTGGTGGACATATAATAGATGTAAATTAGCCTTTATTATTCTCATTAGAAGCTGAATATGAACAAATTAATTAATAGTTCCAGGAAAAGGAAAAGCTTTCTTACCTTACCCTTGTGACTCCTATTGTATTGATTCTAATGTACTTAAACAAGTTGTAGCTAAATATAGGCACAATTTGACTGAATCCGTAGTGACCCAGTAAGGTGTGCTAAAACTTTGCTTTTTTGGTAAAAATATACATTTCTTTTTGTATAAAGTAAAGCTTATTAGCTTCTTATATGACATTGTGTACTAAGTAGTCTCTTATTCTATCAGAGTCTGAAAATACTAATGTGCAGCAAAAACATGGAACGCTAGGACTGGAATTTTACACCAGGCTCAGTGCTATGTAGTATTGGAATTATATAACAGACATTTGGTGCTGCAACCTGTACTGTAAAATTAAAGTATACGCCTTTATAGGATCACTTAGGATGTTTTGTTAAAAATCAGCCCAGGGTCATGTGATATACAGTCCATGGTCATATGATGGATACACAAGTGCACAATTTGTTACCAGGCTGGTGTATGATTACTGGTCTGTGGCTATAACGAGCGGCACCTGTGTGACCATCACATGACTATGGACTGTATATCACATGACCATGGACCGTATATCACATGACCATGGACTGTATATCACATGACCATGGACTATATATCACATGACCATGGACTGGCTATCACATGACCATGGACTAATTTTTTTATCCACTTGGAGTAAGCAGAATGAATGACAGCAAGGAGAGATCTAGAAAACCGTGAGGAATTGATACAGAAAGTATATTGGAAAATTGTACGACTTTTTAGTATACAAACAATAAGCTTTGTCCCTCAATATTGGTTCTGTAAGTGGACAACCCCTTTAAAGAATTCTGTAAACGTAAAATATCACAACAGATCTAGAACTACAAAAACGCAAATGTCCCTGTTTCTTCAACAAAACAACACTAATACAGTACGGCCCTGTAGTATAATGCTTTTTAGTTCTTTCTTTTTACACAGTGCGGCCCGGCAGCAATGCCTTTCATCTGAGTCTTCTCTGGTCAAGGGAATTAGCCCTTCAGATGTCTTGGTCAAATGTGACCGTGGCCTCTGATCACTGTGCCCTGAAGCCAGACTTGAGGGGATGGTCTGTGTCCATGACAACCAGGAGCCTATTGTATGTCTATGTAATACAATGGATTGAACTTTATAATCCCGCTTCTAAAAAAGTTGGTCTGCTGTGTAAAAAGGAAATAAGACAAGAATGCAATTATTTGGAAATCTCGTTTAGCCTTTTTTTATTCGCAAGAGAACATAGATCTCTTATCAGAGGTTTAGATATGTTCGCATTTCATTTGAAAAAAATGATCCATTGAGAAATTGATGGCAGCAACATATCTCAATAAACCCTGCCATGGTGTAGCTTGTTATCTTTTATCATAACAGTCTGGAAATTCCAGAGATCAAGTGCTGGAATTTTGGAAGAGGACGGTCCCATTATTGTCTGATGTAGGATTGTAACTGCTCAACAGTCCGGAGTCGTATTTACCATATAGTTTTTCATTTTTTCACTGCAGGTGGTCAGTTCAGTACTCTAAGGCCTGGTTCAGATGGGGTTATTTGGGTCAGATTTTGACGCGGAATCCATGTTCCATTGAAATTAATGGGAGCCGTTCATTTCCTTTTTCCGCGAACAGTTTATTCTCGTGACACTCCCTCCCGACTAGGCTCATTCATTTGGGGCTAATCCGGTCATGGCTAGCCATTATTTTGGACCGGATTCTGAGTCAAAACGCCAGGCATTTTTTGTGCTTATTTTGTGCTTATTTTTACGGCTGTAAAAAGACGTTTCCATTGAGTTCTATAGTAAAATACGTCCGTAAAAAAACGGACGCAAAAAACGGACGCAAAAAAACGGATGTAAAAAACGGACGTATTTTTCTATAGAACTCAATGGAAACGTCTTTTTACAGCCGTAAAAATTAGCACAAAATAAGCACAAAAACCGCCTGGCGTTACTCCGTGTGAATGGAGCCTAAGAAAGTAAAGATACTCAAACACACGTGGGGCTACTTCTTTCTTGCTACAGTTTTAATATATGGATTTCCCAGTAACTTGTGTTCACAAACGATGTAGAAGTATTCCTGAACCCATGTAGTGATCTGCATTACCCCTTCATGTCTGTTTTGTCTGGAGGTTCGTACATCACAATACAGTACTGACCATCAGCCGTGTCCCTTGTGTAAAAAGATTTCTATAGATTCTCTGAATCCTTTGATGATATTATGTACTATAGATGGTATGAATTAAAAAGTCTTTACCGATTTTCCGTTGAGGAACATTTTTCTGAAATTGTTCCACAATTTGTAAATGCAGTTTTTCATACATTGGTGAACCTTTGACCATCTCTGCTTCTCGCAACTCAGCCTCTGTAATACACAGGCATGTGACTTAGTTGAAAATTAACCCTATGCCTGTTTTTTATTAGTGTCACTCGCTTTTCTAGCCTTATGTAAACTCTGTCCCATTATTTTTGTAGATGTCTTGCTGCTAGAGATGGGGGAAGCTCACAAGATTCATTTTGATAAATATTCATGAGGTTCAGTCCTGCAGTTAATTTTGGGCTGAACTTGTTTGACATGATGATAATGTTGAGGGTAATGTTGGGGGGCAGTCTACAGCACAAAAGCTGTAGCAATAGCTTGTGCCCAACAACCTATTTGTGAACCTGAGTGAGGTGGGTGTTAGATTTCTTTTAGATGACCCATATCCTATATTTGGCAGCATGGGGGACTTTCGATCCACCGTTCTCCTGAATGCTTTGGATCCCAAGTGATCTCACAATTATCCATTATACTTAATGACACAACCCCTTTAGACTACCATATCCAAAACCATATTAAAACAAACATTATAGCTCCCAAGTCCATAAAGTTTGTGATAAAATGTTGCCAACAAGAATGACAGACAATCTAAATGTGTAACTGTCCACCAGATAACTAGATGGACCAGAACTGGTGGAGAAGATGGCTTGTGAAGTTCCTGGAGGCAGAATCAACCAAAGGCACGTCGCTCTCAGCAGCTCAGCAGCACCTGAATGACAGATGGTGCAGAGATGGTGAGGGAGATAATCCATAGAGACCAATAGAGGCAGGCCATCTTGGAGAGCATTGCAGGAGAGGGAGCATCACAGAAGGTATGCATGCACTCCTGTAGAGACTGCACCAAGCACTCGGCGTTGTTTGTCATCACATTCATTTTCTTATTCACCATATCTTTATTTCCTCTCCAGTAAAGTAAAGCAATAAGCTTAAGTGGTTGTTCATCAGTTTATGCACATTGAAAATGTAACAAATGCTTGATTTTGCAAAAATAAATTTCAAATATATCTCCAAATACAGCGTTTGTTTAGCTCCCATCTGGTTGAGCATATCTTAGGTGTTAATAACATGTACAGGTGTTGCAGTCTAAGGTAACATTTTCATTTTTGCTCATTTACAGATGAATACACATATAAAAGTGTGAAATGGGAGCTGAGTATTGAATGAGCAATTGTATCAATTTGTTCTCCTCTGTCATCAGATCTCATCTATGCCTGCAAATTAGAAGATTATAAGAAACCCATTAAATACACGTATCTACTTTAGAGATGAGCGAACAGTGTTCTATCGAACACATGTTCGATCGGATATCAGGGTGTTCGCCATGTTCGAATCGAATCGAACACCACGTGGTAAAGTGCGCCAAAATTCGATTCCCCTCCCACCTTCCCTGGCGCCTTTTTTGCACCAATAACAGCGCAGGGGAGGTGGGACAGGAACTACGACACTGGGGGCATTGAAAAAAATTGGAAAAAGTCATTGGCTGCCGAAATCAGGTGACCTCCATTTTAGACGAATAGTGGATTTCAAATCCGGGTCATATGAGAATGTGAACTTTGTGACTATGAGACAGGGATAGCTGTACAGGCAGGGATAGCTAAGGATAACCTTTATTTAGGGGGGAATGTTATTAAAAATAACTTTTTGGGGCTCTATCGGGTGTGTAATTGTGATTTTTGTGAGATAAACTTTTTCCCATAGGGATGCATTGGCCAGCGCTGATTGGCCGAATTCCGTACTCTGGCCAATCAGTGCTGGCCAATGCATTCTATTAGCTTGATGAAGCAGAGTGTGCACAAGGGTTCAAGCGCACCCTCGGCTCTGATGTAGCAGAGCCGAGGCTGCACAAGGGTTCAAGCGCACCCTCGGCTCTGATGTAGGAGAGCCGAGGGTGCACTTGAACCCTTGTGCACCCTCAACTCTGCTACATCAGAGCCGAGGGTGCGCTTGAACCCTTGTGCACACTCTGCTTCATCAAGCTAATAGAATGCATTGGCCAGCGCTGATTGGCCAATGTATTCTATTAGCCTGATGAAGTAGAGCTGAATGTGTGTGCTAAGCACACACATTCAGCTCTACTTCATCGGGCTAATAGAATGCATTGGCCAGCGCTGATTGGCCAGAGTACGGAACTCGACCAATCAGCGCTGGCTCTGCTGGAGGAGGCGGAGTCTAAGATCGCTCCACACCAGTCTCCATTCAGGTCCGACCTTAGACTCCGCCTCCTCCGGCAGAGCCAGCGCTGATTGGCCGAAGGCTGGCCAATGCATTCCTATGCGAATGCAGAGACTTAGCAGTGCTGAGTCAGTTTTGCTCAACTACACATCTGATGCACACTCGGCACTGCTACATCAGATGTAGCAATCTGATGTAGCAGAGCCGAGGGTGCACTAGAACCCCTGTGCAAACTCAGTTCACGCTAATAGAATGCATTGGCCAGCGCTGATTGGCCAATGCATTCTATTAGCCCGATGAAGTAGAGCTGAATGTGTGTGCTAAGCACACACATTCAGCACTGCTTCATCACGCCAATACAATGCATTAGCCAGTGCTGATTGGCCAGAGTACGGAATTCGGCCAATCAGCGCTGGCTCTGCTGGAGGAGGCGGAGTCTAAGGTCGGACCTGAATGGAGACTGGTGTGGAGCGATCTTAGACTCCGCCTCCTCCAGCAGAGCCAGCGCTGATTGGTCGAGTTCCGTACTCTGGCCAATCAGCGCTGGCCAATGCATTCTATTAGCCCGATGAAGTAGAGCTGAATGTGTGTGCTTAGCACACACATTCAGCTCTACTTCATCAGGCTAATAGAATACATTGGCCAATCAGCGCTGGCCAATGCATTCTATTAGCTTGATGAAGCAGAGTGTGCACAAGGGTTCAAGCGCACCCTCGGCTCTGATGTAGCAGAGCTGAGGGTGCACAAGGGTTCAAGTGCACCCTCGGCTCTCCTACATCAGAGCCGAGGGTGCGCTTGAACCCTTGTGCAGCCTCGGCTCTGCTACATCAGAGCCGAGGGTGCGCTTGAACCCTTGTGCACACTCTGCTTCATCAAGCTAATAGAATGCATTGGCCAGCACTGATTGGCCAGAGTACGGAATTCGGCCAATCAGCGCTGGCCAATGCATTCTATTAGCCCGATGAAGTAGAGCTGAATGTGTGTGCTAAGCACACACATTCAGCACTGCTTCATCACGCCAATACAATGCATTAGCCAGTGCTGATTGGCCAGAGTACGGAATTCGGCCAATCAGCGCTGGCTCTGCTGGAGGAGGCGGAGTCTAAGATCGCTCCACACCAGTCTCCATTCAGGTCCGACCTTAGACTCCGCCTCCTCCAGCAGAGCCAGCGCTGATTGGCCGAATTCCGTACTCTGGCCAATCAGCACTGGCTAATGCATTGTATTGGCTTGATGAAGCAGTGCTGAATGTGTGTGCTTAGCACACACATTCAGCTCTACTTCATCGGGCTAATAGAATGCATTGGCCAGCGCTGATTGGCCGAATTCCGTACTCTGGCCAATCAGCACTGGCTAATGCATTGTATTGGCTTGATGAAGCAGTGCTGAATGTGTGTGCTTAGCACACACATTCAGCTCTACTTCATCGGGCTAATAGAATGCATTGGCCAATCAGCGCTGGCCAATGCATTCTATTAGCGTGAACTGAGTTTGCACAGGGGTTCTAGTGCACCCTCGGCTCTGCTACATCAGATTGCTACATCTGATGTAGCAGTGCCGAGTGTGCATCAGATGTGTAGTTGAGCAAAACTGACTCAGCACTGCTAAGTCTGCATTCGCATAGGAATGCATTGGCCAGCCTTCGGCCAATCAGCGCTGGCTCTGCCGGAGGAGGCGGAGTCTAAGGTCGGACCTGAATGGAGACTGGTGTGGAGCGATCTTAGACTCCGCCTCCTCCAGCAGAGCCAGCGCTGATTGGCCGAATTCCATACTCTGGCCAATCAGCACTGGCTAATGCATTGTATTGGCTTGATGAAGCAGTGCTGAATGTGTGTGCTTAGCACACACATTCAGCTCTACTTCATCGGGCTAATAGAATGCATTGGCCAATCAGCGCTGGTCAATGCATTCTATTAGCGTGAACTGAGTTTGCACAGGGGTTCTAGTGCACCCTCGGCTCTGCTACATCAGATTGCTACATCTGATGTAGCAGTGCCGAGTGTGCATCAGATGTGTAGTTGAGCAAAACTGACTCAGCACTGCTAAGTCTGCATTCGCATAGGAATGCATTGGCCAGCCTTCGGCCAATCAGCGCTGGCTCTGCCGGAGGAGGCGGAGTCTAAGGTCGGACCTGAATGGAGACTGGTGTGGAGCTATCTTAGACTCCGCCTCCTCCAGCAGAGCCAGCGCTGATTGGTCGAGTTCCGTACTCTGGCCAATCAGCACTGGCCAATGCATTTCTATGGGGAAAAGTTAGCTTGCGAAAATCGCAAACTGACAGGGATTTCCATGAAATAAAGTGACTTTTATGCCCCCAGACATGCTTCCCCTGCTGTCCCAGTGTCATTCCAGGGTGTTGGTATCATTTCCTGGGGTGTCATAGTGGACTTGGTGACCCTCCAGACACGAATTTGGGTTTCCCCCTTAACGAGTTTATGTTCCCCATAGACTATAATGGGGTTCGAAACCCATTCGAACACTCGAACAGTGAGCGGCTGTTCGAATCGAATTTCGAACCTCGAACATTTTAGTGTTCGCTCATCTCTAATCTACTTCTATCAAACAAGGAAGAGGACTGAGAAGGGAACGAATATGTATTCACGGTTCTTCTCCTGAGTGCTAGCACCTGTTCAATCTTATCCGGTAACAAAATAGGAGGAAGGAGAGGGCACATAAGGTAAATGTGCGACAGAAGTCATAAATTATTTTAGTAATAAAACTGCAAACCAAGAGTGTCTAAACTATGGTATGGTTCATTGCCTTTAAAATGTAAATACCAAGATATCGTCTTTATATATTGTGGCTGCGTCATTTGATATCTTATTATTATTATTATTATTATTATTATTATTATTATTATTATTATTATTATTTCTGTTATTCTTATCAAAATACAAGAATTCTAAACCAATATCAGATGTTTATCCAGCTCTATTAAATCCATAGTATCCAGTCACATTGACTCCATATAAATATGTTAGAAGTATTTACACTATTGATCCCTTAAAGGTGTCATCCCATGATGAATATTGTTAAAGATGAATATAGTAAAATCCATCTCCTAAGACCACATGCATACCAATGTGAAAAATGGAAGTGTAATGGGCATTTTCTTTTACAAATTTCATTTAAAAAACAATGGAAGTCAATGGGAGCATACGCATGTCTGTTTTATCAACGGACTATTAAAAAAATATATAACATTTTATACCATCTGTTTTTCTGGACAGACGGACCAATATAAGTGTATGTGTCTGTTTTAAAGATCCATCAAAACAGATTTGCATCTGTTTGATGGCCATTAAAAATGGAGTGGGTGGGTCAAAATAAAGAGACCTACGAAGTTCATTCATTTTTTTTTAACTGTCAGTTAAAACAATTGATTAAAAATGGATAAATGAACAGAAAAGCTGATGAAAAGTAACTGATACCTTTAAATGTCCATTTTTCATGTGCATGTAGCCTAACTGTAAACTATGTAAAACATGCTTGTTAACCCCGGATATATTCCAGAACTAATGGTATAAGAGCACCATCTGCTGTATCTATTCAACAACATGACATGCATGCTTAACATGATGGTATGGGAGATCTTGGATATTTAAATATGGTGGCCACTCGAGAGCTGAACAGCTGCCATACCCCTGGGTATTATACAGTAGAGACCCCGGTTAATACACGCGATCAGTGCCTGCAGTGACCGAGGTACCATTTTTGCTGAAAAGACAAAAAACAGGTTCTCCGGCATGCCTTAATAAAATATAGCTTTTACTTCACATAATTAAAAGTGGAACATAAACAAAAATGGATCCGACATGATAAAAACAAGAAAAAAGCAGGAGCTTACGCGCTTGGGAAGAAGAATGTAATCCCTTAGTCATAGCTTGCAAGCTTGGCAAGCTTGACAAGCTATGACTAAGGGATTACATTCTTCGTCCCGAAACGCGTAAGCTCCTGCTTTTTTCTTGTTTTTATCATGTCGGATCCATTTTTGTGTATATTCCATTTTTAAATATGTGAAGTAAAAGCTATATTTTATTAAGGCATGCTGGAGAACCTGTTTTTTGTCTTTTCAATATTGCTCTAGACTCCATACTATGGTCCAGAATCCTCTCCGAGCAGCCAGTGGCTCATGCTTGTTCTAGTTTCTATTTCTATTTTTTCTGGCTATTACCATTTTTATTCCATGTGCTTCAATTTTGTTGTGAATTGCTAGCCCACGGAATGAGATCCAGGGCCGGCGATCAGTTTCCATGACTGCTAACAGCCTCCTAAGCTTGTTTGGCATTGATTTGTATTACAGACTGCTCAGACTGGCATTTTTCAATGAACTGCATTAGTGATCTTACCCCCTGAAGTTCAAGAACTGCAAGAGAAGATGCCTTATGCATCCCTGTACATGGAAATATATTAAAGTATGGTGTGAGAATATGGTAACCCATAGAATACTGATCAAATAATAATGATACGTCACTCGGTTGACTGTAATGGTGCTCAGAAAGGCTTCTCACAATCGTACAATAGAACAAAACCTGTCTACACTCCTCTGCTTCCTTGCTATGTCTCTCTGCATGTTTCTCATTTGATAACTGATGAAGGTCCCGGTATGGACCAAAACTTCTTCAGCTTGATGTCGGACGCCTGCGCAATACGCTCTGTTCGGTGAAGACTTCGAGGAACGTACTGCGCATGTGCGAAATTGCAGTGTCGGCACTATGGCTGCGGGCATGCGCAGTACATTCGGCAAAGTTCGCCGAACAGAGCGTAGTGCGCAGGCGTCCGACATCAAGCTGAAGAAGGAAGGGGAGGATATAGAAGAACATAGAGGCGGCGCTGCAGTCAGTTTTCGAGCACAATGGGGATGCCCCCATCGCATCTCCTGCGCTGGGGGACGCCCCCATCGCTGCGAGAGAACTAATTAGCATACCGGTACAAATCGGTATTTCGAACAAACGGTGCAGCGGAGAGCACTTCCAAAGGTAGGAGACAAATAGCCTTTCTAAAGGCTATTCCGACGTGTTACCTAGAAAAAATATTTTTTTAATGGTAGAATCCCTTTAAGTATAATCCAAAAAGAGCAATCAATATAAGACTTAACATTTAATGATATAAGTTAAAAGTATAAATATATATATAAATGCACAAAAATATATAAAAAAAAGTCACACATCTGACATGTCACCTCATATAGAACAATGAAACATCTCCGCAACCACGGAATAGTTTACAGTGGACACGGCGGTCCCAAGTAAGGTAACCAATAACACTTACCCGACTTCAATCCATGATAGGAAAAATCAAAAGAGGACCGAAGGGGAAAATTCCAAAAGAGGCCATTTCATGTGAAAATAGAGTGAAATATAGAGAATAAAGACAGTCCCTAAAGGATAGTCTTGGGAATTGACCTAAAATCACCCTAAAGCCTAATACATGAGTATGAATGAAAAAATAAAAAAATTAAGTGGTTTGGAAAAGCAGATAGACAAAAACGAATCTTAGTAATAGGATCAGAGTTTTCGCCTCTCTATAGTGTTGGTACGCCAGGAACTGCAGCTTCACAGCTATTACCTGAATTGGTGCAGAGTTGCTTTTGCTACCCATCCACTGCAGAAGCTTTTGGCACCTGGAAGCTGCTGGAACAACTAATTTGTATGGGGTCTGGGTCTCGGAACTCCACATATCAGAAACTGATGATCTAAACTGTATTAAGGTCATCAGTGTGAAACATACACTGGTGCCAGAAAAACCCTTTAATTTTGCAACCCTGCATTTGCTCCTTTGAGTGTATGAGGGATTTCTTATGTGACGAGCCACTTGCATCTAAAGCAGCAGCATCTTCTCTGCTTGTCAGAGGAGATGCTGAGCTCCTGCAATTGCAGTAATTCTGTCTCACTTACTTTTCACTTGTTTAGTGTGTCCTCTGACTAGCAGAGAAGATGCCGCAGCTTCAGAGACTGCTGGCTTACCATACCAGGGATTGCTCTGCATACTCAGTGGAGCACAAAACAAAGCAGGACAGATCATGTGTGTCTACTAGAGTTGAGTGAACATTTCAAAATTCAGTTTGTTTCAGGTTCTGGTGACTCAGGCTCTCGGTTCTTTTCGGGCCAAAAAAGTTTGGAACTAACATCATTTTAAATTGGCTTCAAACATAGTTTGGGACACCCTTTGTTCTCCTAGGAATTTCTAACTAAGGAAAACACAGCCAAAGTTATGTCAGTGTGAATGTGACATGTATGTCTAGCGAAAAGATTGGTAGCAGTGGTGGTAGGGACTAGGCAGCTGTGGCAATATGTGCAACGGTGTGACAGGGCATAATATGACGGACCAGACTGCAGGACATTTCTGCCTGATGGTGCCAGTGGTGATAAGGGCTAGATAGCTGTGGCAACATGTGTGACCGTGCAACAGTGCATGATATGATGGCTTCTTTAAAGATTTTTTTAAAGATTCATGCAGGCTAGACTTTACATTGGGTGAAGTATACAACAAGAAACAGTTTGTATATAACTGAAGTTTTTTTGAGATTTGTGTAGGGCTGTATATTAGGTGAACAACCGAAAAAGGTGTTATATAAATTAATGGAGTTACTTTTTTTTAAGACTTGCGCAGGAAAAATCAGCATCACTTTGCTTTTAAAACTGCAGCATTTAATGAAAAAATGTTAACTCCTGCCCAAAAAAGTCCTTAAAGAGGACCTTTCATCAGACTGGGCACAGGCAGTTCCATATACTGCTGGGAAGCCGACAGTGCACTGAATTCAGCACACTATCGGCTTTCCCGATCTGTGCCCCAGGTAAAGAGCTATCTGTCCTGGTACCGTAGCGCTTTACAGTCAGGAGGGCGTTTCTGACAGTCAGTCAGGAATGTCCTTCTCCACAGCAGCGCCTATCGTGCTGCACAGTGTGAGCGAGGAGGAACGCCCCCTCCCCTCCTGATAATACTCATCTATGGACGAGCACTGTGAGAAGAGGGAGGGGGCGTTCCTCCCCGCTCATACTGTACAGCCCGATAGGCGCTGCTGTGTAGAAGGACGTTCCAGACAGACTATCAGAAACGCCCTTCTGACTGTAAAGCACTACGGTACTGGGACCGATAGCGCTTTACCCAGGGCACAGATCGGGAAAGCCAATAGTGCGCTGAATTCAGCGCACTGTCGGGTTTCCAGCAGTATATGGAACTGCCTGTGCCCAATCTGATGAACGGTCCTCTTTAACAAAACATTTTTCACTCACAGGATTGTCTTCAGTACAACAGTATGTTTAAAGAATGTGTATAGGTAATGAAATTGCTCTATTGCCAGCAACCAGTACTGTAAGACAATATACATTATTGTCTGGCAATGAAATGGTTAACTGTCTGCAGGTAACTGAACCTCTTCTATCTACCTCTGTCTATTAAGTTCTCGTCTAGCACTACTAATCTGCCTGTATTTGATTCTCTAAGTACTCTTATAACTACTGTTCACATTTCTGAGTTATGCTGCCTATAACCTAGCTAATAGCTATGAGATTCAGAAAAATGGAGCACAGATCTGTTTGCATGTCCACCATTTACATCAACTTAAGTCTGAAAACTAATGCACAAGCTTTATGTATACCAAATGACATCAGCACTGTAAGGTCCACCTGCCACTGTCCATAGGCTGAGAGGCTGGCAGATTTTGATATCCGTGATGTGTGAGCCATCGCACACATGACATGCTCTGTATTTCCTGGTCAAACACGTGGCGACGGCCATTTTTGTTAAACCAAATCGAATTGTCATTTGTTTGGTTTTGTTACAAATAGAATGAACCCAGCTCATTACAACCAATTCGCCCATGTCTAGTGTCTACCTTGGCATATTTATCAAGGTGGACACAATAAAGTGAATTTACAGGTGGTGCCATTCTATCAGTGTTCATGGAATACCCAGAATATACTGTAAGCATTTTTATTAATAAGTGTAGATGCAAAATGTTTCAGTTATTGGATGGATTTATGTGAAAATTATTTTGAGCCTTTAAGGAATAGTTTTTGGGCATAAGGCTTTGCCATTGATGAGACGTACTCCTCAGGACCTCTTTTTCCTATGTAGACCAGGTCACTTCTGCACTTTGCCTCATTCACTTGAACGATTTGCAGTTTACAACCATAAAGAGCCTTTGGACTTTTATCCACATCTCAATGCTAGGATTGAGTTGTCAGCAACATTTTGATTATTGTTATATATATGTTTCTTTTTGCTTTATTGGTATAGAGAAACCGTTTCAGGGATGGACTTGGGGAGGAAAACATAAAGTTGTCTGCAAAGTTTACAGGTAAGATTAATAGTATAAGTATGCTAGATGTAAAATAGGTCTCCATTGCAATGTTTTTTTTTTACCAGACAACTTAGAAACAGATACCCAGAGGTTATTTCATTACATCACATTGCTTCAATTTGTCACTTTTATTCCACAAAAGAAAATGGATGTGCGATATTCAGCAGAAACAGCACCATTTTGATCAAATGATAGTAATCATTTAAATACAACATAAGCATACTTTGTACTCGGCATTATACTCCAATCATGTCGCATCCACAAGGTTGTCTTTTTTTTTTTAAATCATGCCTGCAGGTAACATCTTAGAAAGCATTATTACTTCTGAAGTCTATTTATTGCAACAACATACATAGCACTAGATAACTAAATCGCCCCAGGAGCTCAAGGCAATTTCACTACAACAGTGCGCATGCAAAGGTGCTATTTCAATCATAAAAGTGATGTGTCAGTAGTAATTTGACATTTATAAACTCATTTGATTGTTCCTCCAAAATGAGATTGTGTCAGAAAATCCAGTGTAATATCAGAGAGCCTTGATCATGCTGACAAGTTTTAGTTTTCCTTTTCATGGCAAATTGTTAAATTCTTTACCTGAGCAAATATAAAAAAAAAAAAAAAAAAAAAAAAAAAGGAAAAATATCTGGGCACAATCTTAAAAAGGTTTCCAGGAGAAATGGAATAAAAAAAATAAATAGTAAAAATAAATAAATAGAAAATTGTGATACTCACCTACCTCTAATTCCCTAGTCTTTCTATTGGATGGCACACCTTCCATTTCCTTAGGACTGAGAGGGCTGCTAAGGCTAATGTAACTGTTGCGACCAATCACTGGTCTCAGCAGTCGTTGAGGAAGTACCAGAGATATCACTGCTGATTAGAGATGAGCGAGTAGTACTCGATCGAGTAGGTATTCGATCGAATACTACGGTATTTGAAATACTCGTATTCGATCGAGTACCACATGCTGTTCGTATTTAAGATTCGATGCAGAACCAGCGTTGATTGGCAGAATGCTATACATTGCCAATCAACGCTGGTTCTTCTCTCACCTTTAGAAGTCTTCTCCCTGTGCAGTGTCCCCGCGGCGTCTTCCGGCTCTGAAGTCACTCTGCCAGGCATCGGGCCTGGGCAGAGCCAACTGCGCATGTCCGCTTGTAGTGCCCAGGCCCGATGCCTAGCAGAGTGAACTCAAGGCCGGAAGAGGACGCGGGGACGCTGCGCAGGGAGAAGAATCCAGCCCGACCCTCACTCATGGACTTGGTAAGTAGAATTTGATCAAATGTTGCGTACCCCTGAAACGAGCATTTCCCCCCATAGACTATAATGGGGTTCGAAACCCGTTCGAACAGTCGTACAGTGTGCGACTGTTCGAATCGGATTTCAAACCCTGAACATTTTAGTGTTCGCTCATCTCTACTGCTGATATATCACCAGTACCCCACATGTGCCCAATGAGACCAGTGATTGACCACATTGCCCAGAGTTTAATTTTTACAGCACTTTATGTAGGTTAATGTGATAATTTTCATGTAATCTGAGGCATTAGAAGAGGTACTATGATACCTCTTATATAGTACCATAGGTACTATGGTAGCCATGGCGGCCAATGGTACTCTATAATTAGCCATGGCGACCCATAAACATTGTGTAACCATCTTCTCACATCATTATACCTTTTCCTTTGGAACCATATACTGCTAGTGCTGAAGAGGGCCCAAAGAGTGTCAAACTCTTGTAACTCTTAAACTAAGTAGTAAGGAGAATGTTTATATGTATTTTTGTGTTTTTATATGCATTTACTGTATTTTTCAGACTATCAGACGCATTGGCCCACAAACACAAATAGGTTTTAGAAAAGGTAGAAGGTAGAACATAACATATGGGAGTTGTAGTTTTGCCATCACTGCAAGACCACATTGACATGTGTCCCTGCAGTTGTACTGGGATGCATAAGGCAACCTTTTTTGCGGGGCCAGATGTTCTTTTTAGTTATACCATTTTGGAGAATGTCTATTGCTTTTGTCACTGTTTATTATATATATATATATATATATATATATATATATATATATATATGTATTCTAGGGAAAGTTTAGAAATTTTTATTATTTATTTATTTATATATATATTTTTAAGTTGTTTTTTTTTTTTTTTTTTTTTTTTAACTATCTTATTAGTCCCCTTAGGGGTCTTGAACCTGCAATCATTTGAGTGCAAGTCCCATAAACTGCAATACAAGTTTATTGCAGTCTATGGGAGGTTCTGTACATTACTATTGAGGTTGGTTTTAGACCAGTCACAATAGTAATATTCCTATGACAAGCCTGGGAGCCTTCATTAGGCTCCTGTCTGTCAAAGGAACAGGTCGGCTCCTGCGACCTTGCTGCACAGGAGGCAGCTTCCAACAAGAAAGGTACAAATACGGGCCAGTGGGGACCAGCCCTGGGGGCAGTTTTAATACTTTTAGGGGGCTCACAGGTAGCCCACGATCACATTATAGCATATGGTCTATAATGACCAGCCTGTAGTAGAGCGGTCGCCATTATCTTTACAGACCCAGCATCTGCACGGCAGCACCAGAAGTTTCACACCGCTGGGACACCCTCCCAGCTCAGGGCCCACAGCATCGTTTCACACCTCCCGCAGCAGGAGTGGGGTGATGCTGCGACCACACTCCTCTGCCCCTCCCGTCAAAGCACCCCACATTCAGACTATAAGACGTACCCCCATTTTCCTCCCAAATTTGAGGGGAAAGAAGTGTGTCTTATACGTTATATAGCATGTGTAAGTATTAGCCCCTACATCAATTCTAAAATCCTATATATGCTACTGTATGTTAATTGTTCTCTTACAGTCCAGACTCTTCCGGTTCGAAGAGATATCAGTTTATTTTTCTCTGAGAATAATACATTTATGTAATGAAGATACAACTCTGATAGTGAATAAATTATTCTATTGATAGTAATGATATTTAGTTTATGTAATGTATGGTGTACAGTATAGTAGGAAGAATAGTAAAAAAAAAAAAAAAAAAAAAAAGACTTATAGTATAAGCTTGTTCACATTAAGATATACAGTAAATAACAAAAAAATTCCAACAACGCTGCGGACACTTTTAAACCAGTAACATAAAATCTACACATAGACACAGCAATATACCTACCTTATATCATAGACTTTAAGGACATATTAGAAATAACAACCCCGTTGTTCCAGAAATATGGAGTCGATGGATGGACTACAGTGTAAGAACTTTAAATGTCAGTAGTACATTGTAATATTACTCCACAGTGAAGAAATCCCATTCATGGTCCATAATTTATGCATTAATCTTGATATACGGAGGAACACATGACAGGTCCTCCTTATTGCATTTGGAAACAAGGCACTTGCATGAAACCTATGTATTCAGCTGCTAGCTATTTACTCTGGGTATGTTGATTCATGTGTTGTAGAAAATAAAGAAAGAACACATTTTTGTTCTTCCGCTAGAAACCAGTAGTCTTATCTGTAATCTCAGAATGATAAAGTAGGAAGCCGAAATCCACTGGTATAAACTCCTGTGTATCACCAGGTCCAGATTGAAAATCTGTTCATTCTGTCAGTTTCCTGAAGGGATGCTCTAAGTATCTGTACAAGAGCCGGTATCGTGCACAAGAACAAATTAATAGGCCAAATGTTGAGATAAAATGACATACTGTAAAGCTGCCAGGGATAAAAGAAAGAGCTTGAGATCTTGGCCATGACTGCTAAGATGTCTGCTCACACTATCTGCGCAGTTATTGAAACTGCTCCTACCCTGATGCTTTCCGCTTAGGAGAGGGCGATATTCACACCTGTGAACAGCTGATAACATAAAAACTTTTCTCTTCATGTCCATATTTCTATCTCCTATATAGGACAAAAGCAAAAATAGTCAGAAGCCATATATGCACTAAAGTGCTGCGGGAAAAACTGCGTCGGCAACGCATTGCGATTCTTCCCGCAGCACCTTGAACATAAAAATTCATAGAGTTTTCCTCCGCAGACGTTCTGTTATAATTATATCTAGGGGAAAGCGTTTCCGTAGATATAATTGATATGCTGCGATTTCCCAGTTTTGGAAATTGCAGTGTGTCCGTACTGTGGTTTTAAACGCAAAGTGGGCATGGGATTCGCACGAATCCCATCCACTTTGCAGATACTGTAAAACACCATGATTTTTCCCGCGGTGTACCCGCCATGGGTAAATCGCGGTGCTTGCAGCCTGTGGGGCCCCGGTCTAACAGATGAAAATACCAAAACAAGAAGAATAAATAGAATTATTACTATATTTATAAAAATGTACAAACTATTAAAATATCAGATTATTTATCCTGCATGATGAAAGCTATAAAACATCGCAATGCCAGAATTGTCTTTTCGTCATCCCCATACCCAAAAACAGTAGACAAATATCAAAAATTCTAAAAGACATTATTTTTGGCATAGAAATATAGATGTAGAATATTATGACTGTTAAATGCATTAAAATCTATATTTAGCCATTTTCTAGAAATCTTCAGGTGACCGTAAACCACAAGAAGTGGTCTTCTGCCATCGTGTCATCTTCTGACCCTTCTTGTCTATTGAGGGTGCCAACAAAACCGACAAAGAAAAGACAAATATTGTTTTGATTGTTTGTTAAAATAGGGTCAAAAAATGAACATGAGAGGGCGGGTTCACATCTGCTCCCCGGTCTCCACTTTTAGGTTTCCGTCTTCTGCCCGAAAAACTGGATAGGAGATGGAAACTGGCAGTCACTTTTCAAACCCATTCATTCAAGTGTCCACCCTTGAGCGTTTTGTGGTCTCCGAGAAACCGTTTTTTTTAACCGGACACAAAGTCGGACATGCAGGACTATGTTTGGTTAAAAAAAACTGTTTTACCGCAGAGGCCACAAAATGCTCACAGGTGCTCACGGGCGGACACTGTCTGATGGGTTTCCATCTCCTGTCTGCAGAAGACAGAAACCTGAAAGCGGAGACTGGGGAGCAAATGTGAACCTGCCCTGAGCCAGCCATCATGCAGCTGTTTTTCCTATGTGTCTGAATAAGGCCTTACAGTTAAGTCAGAAGTTGTTTAGCCACAAAGTAGTTAACAGCAGTTTCTTAGTTGTAATAAGGATCAACAACACAAGATGAAATGATTAGAGATGAGCGAACACTAAAATGTTCGAGGTTCGAAATTCGATTCGAACAGCCGCTCACTGTTCGAGTGTTCGAATGGGTTTCGAACCCCATTATAGTCTATGGGGAACATAAACTCGTTAAGGGGGAAACCCAAATTCGTGTCTGGAGGGTCACCAAGTCCACTATGACACCCCAGGAAATGATACCAACACCCTGGAATGACACTGGGACAGCAGGGGAAGCATGTCTGGGGGCATAAAAGTCACTTTATTTCATGGAAATCCCTGTCAGTTTGCGATTTTCGCAAGCTAACTTTTCCCCATAGAAATGCATTGGCCAGTGCTGATTGGCCAGAGTACGGAACTCGACCAATCAGCGCTGGCTCTGCTGGAGGAGGCGGAGTCTAAGATAGCTCCACACCAGTCTCCATTCAGGTCCGACCTTAGACTCCGCCTCCTCCGGCAGAGCCAGCGCTGATTGGCCGAAGGCTGGCCAATGCATTCCTATGCGAATGCAGACTTAGCAGTGCTGAGTCAGTTTTGCTCAACTACACATCTGATGCACACTCGGCACTGCTACATCAGATGTAGCAATCTGATGTAGCAGAGCCGAGGGTGCACTAGAACCCCTGTGCAAACTCAGTTCACGCTAATAGAATGCATTGGCCAGCGCTGATTGGCCAATGCATTCTATTAGCCCGATGAAGTAGAGCTGAATGTGTGTGCTAAGCACACACATTCAGCACTGCTTCATCAAGCCAATACAATGCATTAGCCAGTGCTGATTGGCCAGAGTACGGAATTCGGCCAATCAGCGCTGGCTCTGCTGGAGGAGGCGGAGTCTAAGGTCGGACCTGAATGGAGACTGGTGTGGAGCGATCTTAGACTCCGCCTCCTCCAGCAGAGCCAGCGCTGATTGGCCGAATTCCGTACTCTGGCCAATCAGCACTGGCTAATGCATTGTATTGGCGTGATGAAGCAGTGCTGAATGTGTGTGCTTAGCACACACATTCAGCTCTACTTCATCGGGCTAATAGAATGCATTGGCCAGCGCTGATTGGCCGAATTCCGTACTCTGGCCAATCAGTGCTGGCCAATGCATTCTATTAGCTTGATGAAGCAGAGTGTGCACAAGGGTTCAAGCGCACCCTCGGCTCTGATGTAGCAGAGCCGAGGCTGCACAAGGGTTCAAGCGCACCCTCGGCTCTGATGTAGGAGAGCCGAGGGTGCACTTGAACCCTTGTGCACCCTCAGCTCTGCTACATCAGAGCCGAGGGTGCGCTTGAACCCTTGTGCACACTCTGCTTCATCAAGCTAATAGAATGCATTGGCCAGCGCTGATTGGCCAATGTATTCTATTAGCCTGATGAAGTAGAGCTGAATGTGTGTGCTAAGCACACACATTCAGCTCTACTTCATCGGGCTAATAGAATGCATTGGCCAGCGCTGATTGGCCAGAGTACGGAACTCGACCAATCAGCGCTGGCTCTGCTGGAGGAGGCGGAGTCTAAGATCGCTCCACACCAGTCTCCATTCAGGTCCGACCTTAGACTCCGCCTCCTCCAGCAGAGCCAGCGCTGATTGGCCGAATTCCGTACTCTGGCCAATCAGCACTGGCTAATGCATTGTATTGGCGTGATGAAGCAGTGCTGAATGTGTGTGCTTAGCACACACATTCAGCTCTACTTCATCGGGCTAATAGAATGCATTGGCCAATCAGCGCTGGCCAATGCATTCTATTAGCGTGAACTGAGTTTGCACAGGGGTTCTAGTGCACCCTCGGCTCTGCTACATCAGATTGCTACATCTGATGTAGCAGTGCCGAGTGTGCATCAGATGTGTAGTTGAGCAAAACTGACTCAGCACTGCTAAGTCTCTGCATTCGCATAGGAATGCATTGGCCAGCCTTCGGCCAATCAGCGCTGGCTCTGCCGGAGGAGGCGGAGTCTAAGGTCGGACCTGAATGGAGACTGGTGTGGAGCGATCTTAGACTCCGCCTCCTCCAGCAGAGCCAGCGCTGATTGGTCGAGTTCCGTACTCTGGCCAATCAGCACTGGCCAATGCATTCTATTAGCCCGATGAAGTAGAGCTGAATGTGTGTGCTTAGCACACACATTCAGCTCTACTTCATCAGGCTAATAGAATACATTGGCCAATCAGCGCTGGCCAATGCATTCTATTAGCTTGATGAAGCAGAGTGTGCACAAGGGTTCAAGCGCACCCTCGGCTCTGATGTAGCAGAGCTGAGGGTGCACAAGGGTTCAAGTGCACCCTCGGCTCTCCTACATCAGAGCCGAGGGTGCGCTTGAACCCTTGTGCAGCCTCGGCTCTGCTACATCAGAGCCGAGGGTGCGCTTGAACCCTTGTGCACACTCTGCTTCATCAAGCTAATAGAATGCATTGGCCAGCACTGATTGGCCAGAGTACGGAATTCGGCCAATCAGCGCTGGCCAATGCATCCCTATGGGAAAAAGTTTATCTCACAAAAATCACAATTACATACCCGATAGAGCCCCAAAAAGTTATTTTTAATAACATTCCCCCCTAAATAAAGGTTATCCCTAGCTATCCCTGCCTGTACAGCTATCCCTGTCTCATAGTCACAAAGTTCACATTCTCATATGACCCGGATTTGAAATCCACTATTCGTCTAAAATGGAGGTCACCTGATTTCGGCAGCCAATGACTTTTTCCAATTTTTTTCAATGCCCCCAGTGTCGTAGTTCCTGTCCCACCTCCCCTGCGCTGTTATTGGTGCAAAAAAGGCGCCAGGGAAGGTGGGAGGGGAATCGAATTTTGGCGCACTTTACCACGTGGTGTTCGATTCGATTCGAACATGGCGAACACCCTGATATCCGATCGAACATGTGTTCGATAGAACACTGTTCGCTCATCTCTAGAAATGATCAGTCAATTCTCTGAGCGCTCAGTGACATTTTTCAGCGTACAAGCAGGGGTCTTTAGTCTACAATATCAATTGCTCCTTTGCTCCAGGTCGCACTTCTCAGATACACACTAGGTTTCTTATACTTGACTTTGGTTACTGTCAGGCTCAATTATCTGACTACACTTTTACACTTTAAGGACACAGAGTAGTTTTTATGTCAATTCTCTGTGACTTTTTTCATCTTTTCCTTCCTCTCCTTCCAAAATTTATAACTTTTTTATTTTTCTATCAACGTAATTAAATGGGGGCTTATTTTTTGTGCAATGAGTTGTACTTTCATTTGGTATCTTTTTGGTGTAAATATTATGTTTTGATTGGCTTTTATTAATTTTTGGTGGGTGTCCAAGTTAAAAACCCCACAATTCTATCATCACTTTACTTTTTATTTACATCATTCTGCAGTAAAGATGACACGGCGGCTTTGTCCGGCAGGTCATTACGATTATGGAGATACTATATTTATATTGCTTTCATTATGTTTTACATTTTACAAATAAATCATAACTTTTTGAAAATGAATTTTTTTTCCCCGGGTCCCCATATTCTGATGCCTATAACTTTTTTTTTTTACTGTTTTGTTGATGGAGATAGGTCAGGACTGTTTATTTGCTGGACAATGTGTACTTTTTACTGGTACCAATGTTTGGTATGTATGACTTTTTGATCACTTTTTCTTGCTATTTTTGGGGGAAAGAGAAGTGAGCAAAATACTTTATTTTGTGCATTGAGGTATATTTTTTTTACAGGCAGATTGCAATGGGTCTCAAAACAGAAAACCCGAAAAAAAAAACCACCTCTTTTTGGCTAAGGTCCCATGTTGCAGAACGGCAGTATTTTTTGGTTGCAGATTTTGCTGCAGTTTTTTGAGCCAAAGTCAGTAGTGGCTAAAAAAGGAATGGAAAATATAAAGGAAGCTCTTAGACGTTTCCCTTCAATTAAATACCCTCCTGGCGAAAAAAATGCAGCAACATTTTCTTTATAGGGACACCTGGTGTGTGGAGTCAAGTCAGCACAGTTACAAGTGACAGTGTCCTATCAAACAATACAGTAAGCTTTCAGCATATACACAGAAATAGACATTATGCAATGCACAATAGTACTCACCAAGCATGAACTATACAAAAGAAATATACAGGACAATCTTGGACAAGGACCTAGCAAAGTCACCCAGCTAAGGCCATTTTGTGTACTGTGGAGGGGGGGATGGGAAGAGAGAGATGTGGGGTGCTGGGTGTAGTGTGAGGGGGAGACATGGGGTGCAGGATGTACTGTGTTGGGGAGAAATTTGGGTGCATAGGTGTACTGTGGGGGGGGAGGTGTTGGGTGCATGGGTGTACTGTGGGAGGGGGGACATATGGGGTTCATGGGTGTACTGTGGGTTGCTGTGGAGTGCATGCGTGTACTGTGGGAGGGGGGAGATGTGGGGTGCATGGGTGTACTGTGTGGGAGATGTGCAGTGTAGGATGTACTGTGTTGGGGGGGAGAAATTTGGGTGCATAGGTGTACTGTGGGGGAGTTGTTGGGTGCATGGGTGTACTTTTGTGGGGAGATGTGGGGTGGATGGGTGTACTGTGGGGAGATATGGGATACATGAGTGTACTGTGGGCGGAGGGAGATGTGGGGTGCAGGGTGTACACAGAGAAATGGATGGGAATGGGCGGAGTCAATTTAGAAGTGGGTGGAGCTAAATTGATGCAGTGTGCATAGCGTGCCCACATTTTGTCCCTCTTTCTTTCCTTTAAAAGTTGGGAGGTATGCTATGATATACTGCAAATCGGTTAACACAATGCCTTAAAATATCCATGTAAAGGTGATCAGTTTAATATATGTGGTGAGAAAGTCTCCAGTGGGTACGGTAAACTGAAAAAAAAAAATGAAAACCACACAGTAACATCTCTCCTGTATAGGCGTGAATAAGCATGATGTGCAGTATATATATATATATATATATATATATATATATATATATATACATTTAAATAGCATCTTCTGTGCTATTCCATGAGGCAAAAAAACAGATTTGACTTTAACATAGACTATTCTAGCTTACAGTAATCAATATCTATTAGATTTGTTTCCTGAGTGGTAAGAGAAGTGCTCCATGAGCTGAAGGCCAGCCCCCAGTGCACCAGCTGCCTCATTTACATATCTCTTCAAAGTTATCTTTCTCCACAAGGGAGCCATGCATATTAGAGATACATTGTTTATCGCTGTAATGTGCCCTGTAATATGGTGGTCGCAGTTGAATATACTTGGGGGAGGTGTTAGACTGCCTTTAATATAGTTACCAATTCTCAAGCTCATACTAATGCTGTACAGTTCTAGCAGCAGTATGGACTTTGTGTGGATAACACTTTGTGTTTCATTTATGGAGCATCATACCATTGCAACATAGGTATGAACACTTGGATCTAAGATTTACGGCAAGATCATAAAGTGTCAGAACTAATGTCTGATTCTACAGTATTATTCATATACAGATATAGCCATCATTATTTTGACTTGCATTTTTACTGTTACAACAGAATGTTACATTAACAATGTGGAGCTTTGTCTGTCAAGATAACTATTCTATACATGAAGGTAGAAAAAGAAAGGTTACTAGTTCACCCAAAAAGTGCGCGGTCTGTTGGAGCTCTGCATCCACATACTCCAGGGAAACAAGAGGAAAAGGTAGCAGCGGCATATAGGAACTCACAGAAATTTTTTTGCAGCTTTATTTTATATCTTGTCTTACAATGAAGGCTTGTACAACCAGACACTTAAGAAAAACCTTCTCTTTTATGTTTCTGGCCAGTTAAGGGCCCTTAATAGTGAGAAAACACAATCTTAAAGGGGCGCTATCATTGGGAAAAGTCATTTTTAACTAATCACATCCTTGCATAGCCTTTAGAAAGGCTATTCCACACTTACCTTTAGTATGTAGATTGCCTCAGTGGTTTCTGAATAAGTCCGTTTTTATTCATATACTAATGAGACTGTTGCACGATACATTATGCACACCTCTCCTGTTGTTTCCTATGCACAGGCTGCTGCTGCTGCTGATGACTTAGCTTCCTGTTTGCCTCACACACATAGAAGATAATAGCAGGGACGAGTGCTGCTGGGAACTTCCTGAGCTGGCTGGAAGCTCATTAGCATATGAATAAAAACGGACTTATTCAGAAACCACTGAGGCAATCTACATACTAAAGATAGGTGTGAAATAGCCTTTCTAAATGCTATGTAAGGATTAGAGTTGAGCCGATCTTGACTTTTCAGGATCGATTTTAAAATCCGATTTCCGATCATTTTTCATTCGAACCCGATCTCGATCCCAATTCCGATCCCAATGCAACTCAATGGGATTTTTTTTATTAATCGGAGATCGGATTTTAAAAGCAATCTTACCCCCTGGTGTCCATTTACCTCCAGAGATGGCTGGTCCTGTGCCCCGTGCCTTCATTCTTCTCTTCGCTGCTGCTCCACGCTGCTTTTCTTCCTTCGCTGCCCCATCCCTGCCAGCTTAGGAGAGTGTGGGCGGGTTAGGAGAGTGTTGGCGGGTACTGGGAGGGGAGACGTCACGCCCACACTCTAAGCCACAAGCCCCGCCTACCTAGTGCTTTAAACACTAACCTGGGAGGCGGGGCAGCGAGGCAAGAAGAAGGAGGGCACTGGAGCAGCCATCTCTAGAGGTAAGTAGCTACTAGAGATTTAGTTTAGCCTTCCATTCGAATGAATGGAGGCAGCCGGCACGCAGGGGGTTAAGGCTGTGTGTTGGCTGCTTCCATTCATTCCTATGGAACTGCAGCGGAGCCTTCACACTGAATATACATCGTATACTCAGTGTGAAGGCTAAGCAATGCATTGTGGGAAAGATCACCGATCTCGATCCCACATAAAAAGATCGTGTTCGGAATTCTCTCAATCGCCGATCGGAATCCGATATTTTCCAAACACGATCGCTCAACCCTAGTAAGGATGTGATTAGTTAAAAATGACTTTTCCCAATGATAGAGCCCCTTTAAGTGTACATTCAGCTATAAACAAGTCTATAGTAATGAATAGTGCAGCTGATACTTTGTAATATATCTTCTTAGAAATTGGTTTCCTACTCCACGTATTAGGCTGCTCGCCTCCTCTTTTACATAGGATCAGTCTCCATATTCAAACCACATGCAAAACGCTATGTAGAGGGGAGGGGAGGATTAGGTTGCTGCCTGCTAGTTAATGGTTTTCTTGCCTTATTGTGTGTAATTGTAAACCTTATCTTGAAGATTCAGCAGTGTCAGAAATGCTCCCTGAACAGTTTTATAAATGGAGGTATGATTTAAATGACACGTATAGGTAAATACTAGAAAATGTGCGGCATCCACCCCCTGCACCTACGATCAATAGCGTACTAGATATGTATGTATAATGGCAAATTAAAAATATGAATAAAAACATTAATAATTCATTAGAAGATTTTCACACTTAGACCCCTAGGAGAAATGCTATTCATAACCATAATCCCCAAAAAATTCAGAGAATAGAAGATGTTTGGTGATTTCTTCTATTTTACTGTATTTTTTAAAAAAATTTGTCTAGGCTTTCTGGGGTGCATACCATGAACAATGCACTTGGTTCGCATTCTGTGAATATAATACCGGCAAACTATTCAGCAGTATTTTTATTTTCCAGTTTTCTACATGGTGTTCAGCTATGCACATTCACTTTAAGGCTAAATTCATACATTGCAAATTCATGATGAATGTCACATGGATTTTCTGTAAGTCCGTGTGCTTGTTGCAAAAACGGCCCCATTTAGATGAATGGAACTGATTTTCACATGTTAAAAATCCTGCATCAAATCTGCCTGGTGTGAATATACCCAAAGGATTCATTCCAGTCAGTGATATACAGTACAAAGCATTTTGTAAGTTCAGTTCAGCATATAAAATCTCTGCTGGTGAGATTGTTCAATGCTGTGCGAATATTCTTATTTTATCTGCGGTTATTATTAGTCTTCATCATTCACTTTGTCAAATATTTATTCAGCCTAGTTGTTTGTATAATACTTTAATATTTCAGCAACACACATTTTATTCCACCTACACAATCTATCATCCTAGCACATATTAAATAATAGTAAAAAGTTTCTTAATAATCTCCCCACATTGCCTACCATATACTGTATGTCAGGCAATCGTGTGGGTGGATTGTTATAGGAAAAATAAAACCTAAAAGATCATTGTAAATCTCAGCACTATATTTGGGACAGGTAACAACATATCACTTTGGAGCTTGAGTGTCCTAAGTAAGACAAGCTGTATAGGAATTCACATTTATTAAAACATAAATATATGACAAACAATTATCCATATAATACGCATAAATAGTAGCGCAGTAATGTAACATCAGGTAGAGATATTCAGAGTACATTCTAATACTGAATGCACAGCTGTTAAACTTGTTTCTTGCCTACTTTTAGACTGTACCTCACCTGGACATTAACTATTATAACATGTTATATACTACAATATAATTTTTATGCTGTGTTTTTGGGTGTAGTTTTTCGTCGATGTTGTTTTTCAGCATCTATAAGAGAAAGTACTTTGGCAGCTTAAAAAGGATCTGTCACTGACTAGAAAATGCTAAATAACATATCATTTGTTTCTTGCAGTTCCCTGAACAATTTTTATCACTTTAGAATACCATTTTTTTTGCAACTTTTTATCTTTGTGCAACAATCTGCATATTTAATTTTACACTTTTTTGTTTCTGGCAATTCACTAGGGGCATGTCTTTCAATTTGTGACATTTGCCTGCAAAAAGCTATGTCTTGGGCCTTATACCACTTAGAACAGTGTGTCTGGTGTCATGTTAAAACATTGTATTGAAAGGGGTATTCCCACTTCAAGGATCCTATCTATACTATTAGCTTTTGTAAATTCAAGAGATTTCCTATATACAATGCTTTAGCAAAGTTGCTTTGTTTGCCTTCCATTGTTTACAAATCGTTTCTATGGAGTCAAACCTGTCTAAGGGTGCATCCACACTACGTATACTGAAGCTTATTCTGAACGTAAAACACGTTCAGAATAAGCGGCGTATAAAGCAGCTCCATTCATTTCTATGGGAGCCGGCATACGGGCGCTCCCCATAGAAATGAATGGGCTGCTTCTTTCACTGCAAGCAGTCCCATTGAAGTGAATGGAAAGTGCCGGCGTGTACGGCTCGGCATGATCAGAGCTTGCCGTATATGCCGGCACTTCCCATTCACTTCAATGGGACTGCTCGCAGTGAAAGAAGCAGCCCATTCATTTCTATGGGGAGCGCTCGCATGCCAGCTCCCATAGAAATGAATGGGAAGTGCTCGGCAGCCCTGCTGTAACGCCGGCGTGTACAGTTGTGATACATGCTGGCGTTACGTAGTGTGAATGCACCCTAATAAGACAAAACAAATTACATCAGTCACTACTCTTTAAGGGGGGGGGGGGGCTTTTATCTACAGCCCTGCCTTAGACAGCTTGGACAGTGTCTGTCATCTCTCTATGTAAACACAAAGATAACATAGAGTCAGTTCTCTATAGAAGCATGGTAAGTGTTCTATATAAACCAGTGTAATGTAATGTACATTTACTGTGCTTTTTATTTGATCTGCATTTATATTAGATCTCTAATAATCATAATAATTACTCTCGCCTGGTATAGGCAAAGTCTAGATTGTGATACTTCATAGTGTTCTGTTCATGAAACAGTCAAAGCCACCTCTCCTCCAGCTTGCTGAATAATACTGGAAATAAGAAGAGGAGACATCAGGCAAAGCTGCTGAGAGAGGGAGATGGGAAAACCCCTTTAACTGGTTATATCTCTAGTTTTAAACCATGGAGTCAATACCAAAAATTAGATTTGCCCTATTCCACGGTTATTTAAAATTCTATTCTAGCGAATCCCATGCCCACTTTATGCTAAAAACCATGTTGCAGACACACTACGATTTCCAAAACCAATGCGGCTTTGGAAATCACAACATTTCAATTATATCTACAGAAACGCTGGTGGTTTCCCCATAGGTATAATTGTAACAAAGTCCACAGAAGAAACCTCTAAGCGTTACAGGAAGAACCGCGATGCATTGCTGCAACAGTTTTTCCTGCAGCACTTTTCTGTTGGGGGATGTTTTGTGGGGTCTTAGCTTCAAGAGGTTATTTTTCTTATGCTTAATGCGTATGTTAGGAAAGTTTTGGGCATGTCAATAGCCTTCCCCTGCCAGACAGAGACCAGAAAACTGTGTTTTGGCCTCAATCTGACTAGTGCATTATACATCAGTATATCACAAAAAAATAGCGGAATAAACTCTGCTATTCTATAAAATAGTGTCCATTAGGTAATGAGGACCAAATACAGTCTATCATATCCATAGTTCAGAGCCTAAAACTAGGAGTGGAAGCCCAACATGAAAGTAATACAGGCTGCTGATTCTTAAATGCTGAATATTCAGATTTCTGGAATTTTTAACGTTTGAACCATTTTATGGCATCTTTATAGTACATGGTAAAACACATGTCAAAATATTTAACTGTTCACTGTAGTAGGTAGAGTGTGTTTTAATACTAGGCCTCCATTAATGAGGCAATTAAATACATTTGAAGTAATTAAAAAAAATATTACATTATGTGCCAAGTGCTGATTAATTCACTTTAAAATCCAGAAGAAATTATGTGGAAATATCGAATTTGGCACCATAGGAATGATTAACAACTTTTATATTAAAGATAAAAAAGATTCCTATCACCCCAAATTGTATCTACATTGGACTGACAGAATTATTAGCATTGATAATGATAAAATAATTAGATTTTTAGATTTGAATGCTAATAGAGATTTAGATGAAGTTTCTTACCTCTATCTAAAGTTATGAAGTAGTGTAGATGATGAGTCTAAATAAAGTGTACCAGGAGAACCGTGTAAATGTATTCTCCTCCTGAAGAAGTAAAATAGTGTCTCGAAACATTGTGTAAAGCATCTAACCCCTTGTGAAAAAAAATACTGTGCTGTCATGTCTCAAGTGGGAAAGAAAAACTGGCTCACTATATGTGTCAAGCAAAATTAGGGGTACAAAATAACGCGGCGTATACGCTCGTAACTCCCATTGAAATCAATGGGATCTTTTTGAACGCGCAAAATGCTGACACGTGTAGACGTGCCAGATCACACTCCACTTTACATCGTGTGAAAGCACCCTCACAGTTTGCTAGGTGCAGTATAGCTTTTTAACATATTAGTGAATAACAGCAAAATCCTGCTTGTCTTTTGCATTAATGTTTTTGGGAGCCCGAGCTCTTGTCGTAGTTGATGTTTGTGGTACATATAGTATATATTCACATACACCTGAAGCTATTATTTTAAATGTATTTTGTATAAGATTGTGAGAGTGAACATGAGTTTTAGGTGCAAATATGTGTTTTAGTGCATTTTTTCAAAAAATGTTTTGTGTTTGTCACAAAGTTGCATGAAGGTGGATGTGGCTATTGATGACCCATTGAGACATATGTAATCTTCAGGTTGTCTTTTTTAAAAAAAATCTATAGGGTTTAGGGGTTCACTTACTTTTCATGGTGTGTAATCCCTACATTTCATAGGATGATACTTGGATGATACTACTTTTAACATTTCCAGCTTCAAAGCAGATTTTAGTTCCTTCCAGTTCTAGTGATTTTCTGAAGACACATGCATGCGGGTGTAGGCCTTAGTGATATCGATGGACTCTGCACATGTTGAACTCTTATTTTTAGGAGGTTTGGTGCATATAATTTATTGTTTAGTTTCTACTTTAACAACTGATATACATTTATTTGCATTTTTTCATTAAAAAGATCACTTTAAATCAAAATTGCATGAAGGTGCCTGTTCACATACAGTACCAAGTGGCATTCTGACAATGCTGCAGGTGTCTACTTAAAGAAAATATATAGGTATGGTGGTGTTGGATGCTTTTTTATTGTTGCAATTTAGCTTTGATTTATCCATCTCAAAACTGTGAAAATTGCTCTGGCTACTGGAGGTGCAAAATTTCCAGAGACCCTTGGCAGTGAAAGGGTTAAACTTCTCTGATCTCCTTTCTGATTTCCTTAGATAGCTGGCAGTCCATACATGGTAAATGTAAGACAAGTTTGACTGATTCTATTACTAAAAATATACATGCTCAGACCCTGTATACCAGAATGGTGAAGAGGGTTGGGCTAATAACGCAGTCACACTGGTACCTTTCTCCATTGTTTGTGCCAACACTGACATGTACTTACCTAGATCAGAGTCTAATACACAGATATCAAACTCTAGTCTGCAGTATAATTATATTTAGCCCGTGAGAAAACAAATGTCTACTAGAGAGTCTAGTCGAGTAGATCAGAGTGTTGTAACTGTATTCAGCTTTGTTTTTTCATGTATGTAGTTTTGAGGGCTATAACATTTTCATCATTTGGGTAATTCAACTAATTTTTGCATTTTTTTTGGTGACACATAGGGCATCATTTTTTGCTATTTTTACTTTTGCATTTTTATTATATTTTTCATATCTGGGAAAATATAAACAAAAGAAGAAGAAAACTATATCTGTCTATCACGTTTAACATTTTTTTCATAGCTACTAGAAAACTTTTTACAATGTTTTTTCCTCTCCGTTATGGTAATTTTTATTTGGTATTGTGTTGCTGGGGGTGTGGCTAGAACCTGTAATGTGGGTGTGGTATTGGCATTTTTTAATTAATTTATTTATTTATGTATTTATTTATTTTTCATTGTGTCCCATTATAGACCTTTGGGGGCATCTGAACACTATTTTTTTTTGGTGGAAAGGCTGTTTCTCCTGCAACTGGGGCTGGTACATGTAACCCAGTTACAGGATGAATGCAGCCTCCTGCCCATTACTGCTCAGCCGATTTGGGTCTTCTAGAATACAGCAGCTCTAACAGTCTCTGATCCCCAGCAGATCACGTGACCACCAGGACAGAGGGGAGCTGCATCATGGCAGCTCCCATAGTTGTGTATACAGTGATAATCCATCCCTGCCTTCTCTAGAGCTCTGGCTGTAATAACAGCTGGCTCCCCGATTCTGCAGCTGCACATCCTCGCAGAACAATGTATATACTTAATGGAGGGTCTGGTACCGGTTAAGCAGATTTTAAGTTTGTTTCCACATGAGAAGGTTCATCATTATATCTCACGAGAAGGAAAAACCTTTTTTTTCAATAAATTTCAAGGTTGGCCTGTGACTTTGTCCAAGTTTTTAATTTTGGCTTATTGTGTATTTTAGTTTGACACCCCAAATCTAATAAGTAAAATTGGTCAAAAACAGAATAAAGATGTTTCAATATCTCAAAAATGTTGTCATAGTGTTCACTTTTATCCATCTACTATGTTACTGCACACATCCATTTCTCAGATTGATCATGCAGAAGTTTCCGAGTCAGGTTATTGAAGCAGATTAACAATTCTCAGAAAAGACTCTATAAAGTATCTGGTGGCATTTCTAATATGTCAATTGGATGTGTCAATTGGAGAAGGAAACCGAGCATGTATGTAAATTATTCATCCATTAGGAAGACACTAAAGATAGAAGAATTAACTCTCTATAATGATAACTTTAAAGATGGAGGATTTTATTTGATGGGTTACAATAAGAGCAAATCAATGGGATTCCCATTTAGTAAATGGTTAACAGCACTCCAGAGGATCCATGTGGCGGCTTTTCCCTTTCCATGAGGCTATGCCCGCTACAGCATCATTTTGTATGTAAATAGGCTTGCCGTTTTATGATGATTAACAACTTGATGAATCTTAATAATTTATCAAATTTTCTGATAGACAGCTCTAAATCAACTGCAAGGACACAAAGCTACACAATACAACTCTACAATAGTGACCTTCATATCATATTCAGCATAACTTGTAAATTATTCAGTTCACTTTGCATTTAACCCTTTAGTGACCAACCTCTTTTAGGCTTAATGACCCCTGTATTTTTTTTTTTCATCATCACATACCAAGACCTATAGCTTTTTTATTTTTCCGTTAGAGTAACTGTATGATGTGTAAGCCGACGGACGGCAAAATAATGGACTACCCAGGTGGGCGTGATGAGAGAAAGTCCAGGAATGATATGTTCTCAGCAGACAACATTTGTCTGCTGATCATTTTGTTAAATGCTCAGTATAGGGCTGGATTTTTAGGAATGGCAGGTAGGTTGGCAGTGGGACCTGTCATTCCACCCCCCTCCAGTCCACACTTTGGGTTGTTCCTGCAGCAACTCAACTGCTGGGAGTTGTCCTCATCAGTGAGTAAATAAGAGGTCAGCTCCAGCAGCAGACCTTGGTCAGAGCTTGGCTGGACAGCCAGCAGGAAGGTTGTACTATTGGAGCTGTGTCCTGTGCACCAGCATTTTTGCTGGTTTCAACATAAAAAAAAAGAGAGCTGTGTCCTGTATGGTCCAACTTGATATTGATTCTGTTAATCTAGGTGAGGTAACCTATCCTATGTTCAATTAGAGCCTAGCCTGGCAGGGATTTATTTTTGTATTGTTTTCTTTTGTTGCTGCACTGTTCTTGGAGTGAAAATAAACTCCTACCTTTTTTTTTTTTTTGGACTAATAATCTGGACTTGTGTGTCTATGCCACCCCACCTAGCAACCCCAGACCCTGACAGATTTTTTTTCTTTTCTTTTGGAGGATAAGTTGAATTGTTTAATGGTACTTTTAGGGTAAATTTATCGAATTAATTATGAGCTTTTTCTTGGAAGAAAAATAAAACAGCAATTTAGACATTTTTATGCTAATAATTTTGCACCATTTACTTGTCAACTTCAATATCCTGATAAATTTATTCACCAGATTGATATAATTAAATTGATACCCAATTTAAATAGTTTTTTTTTCACTTTTGCAAAATAGAAACACATTTTGGAATAACAATTTTCTTTTATGTATTGACACGTTATAAAACCCAAAACTTAGTATTTTTTTATTTTTTGTCAACTGAATTGTGCGAGGGCTGACATTTGTATTAATTCCATAACACTTTTTGATCCTTTTTAGAATGTTTATTAGTGATTGACAGACAAAAGATGTTTTTTTTTTTTAGATTTTTTTTTTGCAGCAATACTAATCTGTTTAAATGTTTTTAATTTTTTTATTTATTAAATATTTTGAAATTTGTGATTATACAAAAAAGGTTGCCTACATCTGCACTATATTATATTACAGTATATTATAAATATTACAAAGTTATGGGTCAGAATATGGCAAACCAAAAACATTTTTGTATTTTGCAAACTTTTCATTTTTGAGTACGCATTAAAACATGAAATATACATTTGGTACAACTGTGATCATACTGGGCTACAGAATATAAATTATGTCATTATTAGAGATGAGCGAACACTAAAATGTTCGAGGTTCGAAATTTGATTCGAACAGCCGCTCACTGTTCGAGTGTTCGAATGGGTTTCGAACCCCATTATAGTCTATGGGGAACATAAACTCGTTAAGGGGGAAACCCAAATTCGTGTCTGGAGGGTCACCAAGTCCACTATGACACCCCAGGAAATGATACCAACACCCTGGAATGACACTGGGACAGCAGGGGAAGCATGTCTGGGGGCATAAAAGTCACTTTATTTCATGGAAATCCCTGTCAGTTTGCGATTTTCGCAAGCTAACTTTTCCCCATAGAAATGCATTGGCCAGTGCTGATTGGCCAGAGTACGGAACTCGACCAATCAGCGCTGGCTCTGCTGGAGGAGGCGGAGTCTAAGATCGCTCCACACCAGTCTCCATTCAGGTCCGACCTTAGACTCCGCCTCCTCCGGCAGAGCCAGCGCTGATTGGCCGAAGGCTGGCCAATGCATTCCTATGTGAATGCAGAGACTTAGCAGTGCTGAGTCAGTTTTGCTCAACTACACATCTGATGCACACTCGGCACTGCTACATCAGATGTAGCAATCTGATGTAGCAGAGCCGAGGGTGCACTAGAACCCCTGTGCAAACTCAGTTCACGCTAATAGAATGCATTGGCCAGCGCTGATTGGCCAATGCATTCTATTAGCCCGATGAAGTAGAGCTGAATGTGTGTGTTAAGCACACACATTCAGCACTGCTTCATCACGCCAATACAATGCATTAGCCAGTGCTGATTGGCCAGAGTACGGAATTCGGCCAATCAGCGCTGGCTCTGCTGGAGGAGGCGGAGTCTAAGGTCGGACCTGAATGGAGACTGGTGTGGAGCGATCTTAGACTCCGCCTCCTCCAGCAGAGCCAGCGCTGATTGGCCGAATTCCGTACTCTGGCCAATCAGCGCTGGCCAATGCATTCTATTAGCCCGATGAAGTAGAGCTGAATGTGTGTGCTTAGCACACACATTCAGCTCTACTTCATCGGGCTAATAGAATGCATTGGCCAATCAGCGCTGGCCAATGCATTCTATTAGCTTGATGAAGCAGAGTGTGCACAAGGGTTCAAGCGCACCCTCGGCTCTGATGTAGCAGAGCCGAGGGTGCACAAGGGTTCAAGTGCACCCTCGGCTCTCCTACATCAGAGCTGAGGGTGCGCTTGAACCCTTGTGCAGCCTCAGCTCTGCTACATCAGAGCCGAGGGTGCGCTTGAACCCTTGTGCACACTCTGCTTCATCAAGCTAATAGAATGCATTGGCCAGCACTGATTGGCCAGAGTACGGAATTCGGCCAATCAGCGCTGGCCAATGCATCCCTATGGGAAAAAGTTTATCTCACAAAAATCACAATTACACACCCGATAGAGCCCCAAAAAGTTATTTTTAATAACATTCCCCCCTAAATAAAGGTTATCCCTAGCTATCCCTGCCTGTACAGCTATCCCTGTCTCATAGTCACAAAGTTCACATTCTCATATGATCCGGATTTGAAATCCACTATTCGTCTAAAATGGAGGTCACCTGATTTCGGCAGCCAATGACTTTTTCCAATTTTTTTCAATGCCCCCGGTGTCGTAGTTCCTGTCCCACCTCCCCTGCGCTGTTATTGGTGCAAAAAAGGCGCCAGGGAAGGTGGGAGGGGAATCGAATTTTGGCGCACTTTACCACGCGGTGTTCGATTCGATTCGAACATGGCGAACACCCTGATATCCGATCGAACATGTGTTCGATAGAACACTGTTCGCTCATCTCTAGTCATTATCACATATTATGAAATGTTATGTGAATGCTGTAAAAAGTAAACCTATAAGAAATTCCACCTTATTCTCAATTTTTTCCTAGTACATTGTACAGAATATTAAATTATATCATAATGAAGTACAACTTGTCTTACAAATATAGTTTGCTAAAAAATGCTGTCTCTTAGAATATAGGGAGGAAAAATTGGAAACAAAAATGAAAATTGGCCTGCTCTTAGGCTGAGGCCCCATGTTGCGGAAACGGAGCTTCTTTTGCTGTGGGTTTTTGAGCCAATGCTTGCAATGGATATAAAAGGACTGAGAGCTATATAGGAAGTTCTTATACTTCTCTCTTCTGCTCAATCCACCCCTGACTTTGGTTCAAAAAACTGCAGGAAAATCTGCAACAAAAAAAGCTGCGCTTCTACAACGTGGGGCCTTAGCCTTGAAGTTGGGGCCTCATGGGCTGAAAGTCGTGATTAGCCCGCGGTGAAAACGCTGCAGGAAAAATCATGGTGTTATACAGTAACTGCAAAGTGGATGGGATTCATGCGAATCCCATGCCCACTTTTCATTTAAAACCACAGCGCAGATACGCTGCGATTATTTTTGGAAATCGCAGCATGTCAATTATATCTATGGAAATTCCAGTGGTTTCCCAGTACATATAATGGTAAAAGGAAGTCTGCGGGAATGCGATGTGTTACCGCCATGTTTTTTCCTAAAGCACTGTGGATTGTCCCATGGGGCATTAGCCTAAGGTCGGAGCCCCACGGGACGTAATCACAGCGCTAAAGTGCTGCGGAAAGAACCGCGACGTGAATGCACTGCGGTTCTTTCCACAACGCTTTCAACAGAAAGTTCGCTGAGTTTTCCTCTGCGGACTTTCTCTTAACATTATATCTATGGGAAAGCCACCGACTTATATCCGTAGATATAATTGACATCCTGCGATTTGCAAAGCTGCAACGGCTTTGCAAATCGCAGCATGTCCATGCTGCGATTTCTTCCGCAAAGTGGGCATGGGATTTGCATAAATCCCATCTCCTTTGCTTGCACTGAAAAATGCTCTGCTGTGGCAAATCGCGGTGTTTACGTCCCGTGGGGCCCCGGCCTAAATGGTTTTTTCCCCATCTAATGTACAAGGAGTACGTGTCTGAACTTTGGGGTCCAATAGTTTTGACCTTCGGCCCACTGCTTCTTTCCCACAGGGAACTCCTGGGTCCCTGTTGTTGTGATTGCTGGGTATCCAGCATTCAGACCCACAGTGATCAGACACTTATCCCCTATCCTGTATAGACTATATAAACTCAGTTACACAGTACCTATTCATTTGGAACTATATGGACTTCACAGCTTCTCTGGCTCTATACAATGCTGTCCATAGATACAGAATAACATGACAAGTCCCCTTTAAGGAATGAATCAGCATAGAACGTTAGAATTAACGCTTAGTAATGCAATGCACTGCAGGCTACAGCAGATATTACATACACGTATGCTTCATCCAGAAACTGATCTAGTCAATATATACTGTGTGCACCATAGAAAATGGTAACTAGTAAGTAAATAGGATAATATTTTCAAAAATAACATAAAATAATGTATAACTTGTTAATACAGAATTCTCACCTATTTGCGTCGAACTTTATGCCACTGTAGAAATAATGCAGAATAATTTAACTCTCGAGAGTATCTCTAAACCCGTGTAACCATGGAGGGTGATAAATTGTTTAATCATAAAAGTGTCAAAACAAACATTATGTTTCAGCACCAAGATGAATACGTCTATTCCAGGGTACACAGAAAACGGGTTGAGCATGCTACTTCTAAATAATTGTTTGGAAGAGCTTGAATTGGTTCAATTAGATGTTTTATTTAGTAACTTAATCTTCTAGATCATTGTCATTGATAATTATATTTTCTATTACTTTTTCATACTGATGGCTGAAGTCACTGTTGGTGTTTTAAGATAATGGAGAGCCACAGTCTCAGAATGTCATCTTAGTAATACTAAATGACTATTGCTGGGTATATAGAGCCCGGCTCAATTATAACATATGATGATTTGTTTAGGTAAGCCAATATGTTACCCCTGAACCAATATCATTTCATCAAATAACGAACAAAATGGAGCATTATCCAAAGGTCTTTAACCTTTTCTATGTCACAGTCACTTTCAAATACAATTGATGATACTGAGGCATACTGAGAAATAAAAGGGAAAAGCTCTTTACCAGGCTATTATCTGTCAGTAACATGGTCTTACCCTAGTACCATTTCCCAGGATACTGCTCTGTGCCTCCACTTTTGTGCCGGCAGGTGCCAACTGATGGGGAGTCACGTACAAGAAGCTTCATATCCCAGAACTAGTGCCAAAGCACAGAGCCTGTAGACTAGGCAAACACATGGCGCCCCCACAGTTCAATTCTATGTGGGGCAGATTTACAGTATCAATCAAAATGTGACAGAATTCTGCCATGTTTATTGGATTTTTTGGACTTTGTCCATCAAGGGACCATACCATAAGTTGGAAATGAGGTACGGGACAGTAGAAAAAGGTGTGGCTTTAGTTTACAAAATTGTATTATAAAAATTGGTCTAAAGTCAGTCAACCAAGAGGTTGGATGAAATTAGACAAATGTGCCTAATGATGTGCCAAGTTTATCAACCAGGATAGCCACTGTTATCAATACAGTATTAATATATTAGCATCTTTGTTTGCTACCATGTGTTGCCTCTATTTTGATGGTAAGCTCCATGAGAGATGGGCGAAACTTGCAAGACTTGTTTCATGAATATTGGTAAGATTCACCCGCCATTCTGAGCCAAAGGTGCTTTTATAATACTCACAGTTCTTCGTTCACCGGGATATAATAATCAGAGGACCAAGGGAGGCATGGTAAAATAAGAACACTGATTCTCATGTTCTCTCACCTCCCCTGGGCTCCCTTGTGGTGTCCACTGCATGTTCCCCACTGTTTCATGGGCCCTGGGAACTACTGAGGTCTGTGATTAGGTCTCAGCAGTTCCATGGACTGTGCCAACATCATGATGCTTGCATCAAAGTGTCATGAAGATGATGCACCCCACATCACCACTAAGGCCCAATCACAGGAATCAACAACCCCCAAGGTCTGTAACATCACAGGTGTAGCCAGAAGAGCTCTGAAGAGGACTGAAGATTGCAGGAAATGCCCACTGTATGCTGCAAGGTGCCCAAAAGACTTGAGGGTAAGGTGCATATCAGCATTTTATATTTTACCACACCTTTCCTGGTCCTTGGCTTATTATACTCTGGAGTCTGAGAAGACCCCAGAGCATAACAATGGTTAATGGGTAGCAGACCCCAAAAATCTTGGATTTGGCAGAACTCTAAATTTTTGGAAAATTTGTAACAAACCAAGCTTGCTATGAACCAGCTCACTTATGTCTAATCTCTCGTAGAAGCAATTGTGGGACAGAATATTATATAATATGGCATCCGGGGCTGCACACCACAGTTTGTATTCTCATGGATTCTGTATCAATCGGTATAAATACCACATTAAAAAGAAAAATTCTTCAATACCCTTTAGTGACAGGCCAGTTTTAGGTCTTGGTGGCCAAACTATTTTTTGTGCTTTTCCGCTGTCACATACTAAGTCCCAAAAATGTATTACTTTTCCATCAATGTAACCGTATGAGGATATGTTTTTTGCAGGACAAGTGGTATTATGTAACAGCACTATTTTGGCATGGATATATGTCATTGATTAACATTTATTAACTCTTTTTGAGAAGGAATAGAAAAAAATCAGCAACTTTGTCAATGACTTTTTATGCTATAATTTTTTATTCACTGGGTCGATATGATTAAATTCATACCAAAGTCATAAAGTTTTTATAAGTTTTACCCTTTTTGTAATAACATTTTATTTTCTATCGCCACTTCCCAGGACCCATAACTTAATAATTTTTTTGTTAACAGAATTGTGTTATAGTTTATTTTTTGCGGGAAGACCTGATGTTTTCATTGATGCTATTTTGTGCAACATAATGCTTTTCGATTGCTTTTAATAATTTTTTTTTTTTTTGGTAGCCGACAGACACAAAATAGCAACTCTAGCATAATTTTTTGAGTTTTTTTTAAATGCCTTTTCAGCATGTGGATGAAATAGTAATACAGTTGCATTGGTTGAGTCTTTATGGATATGACAATACCCAATTTGTGTGTTATTTTATTTTTTATTGTTTATTATACATTTTGGGATGGGGGATTAAAGTGTTACTGTATATTTTTAAAAAAGACTCAGCAATAAGTAATAAAAAATAACTTTATTGAAAAAATCAATAAAATAAATAGACAAACATGTTCACATATACAAAAGGATAGGGGAACCAATACTATCACAATACATCACACATGGAAAAGTGTAAAAAATGTATCAATATACAACATAGGTATATATAAGTATATATTATAAAACATAGAGATAACATGCATATCACTATTTGATGTAATTAAAAAGACCAAACATGGTCTTAATAAATATCAAATAATATAATGTGAAACCGCTATTTTAGACACACATGTGCTACTCAAAAATCATACTAATGAACCCACATACACATTATGTCATAATAAACTATACCAAGTAGAAATGCGACCCAATGCGCGTTTCGCCATAACGGCTTCAACAGAGGGTGAATTTTTATTTATTATACTTAAACCAGGATTTTGTTGAATGGTGCCAGCAGAAGCACCTCAGGATTAATGCTGAGAAGACCAAGGAGATGGTGGTGGACTTTAGTAAATGGAGAAGTGCTCCGATCCCAGTGGAGAACCAAGGGACATAGACCTATAAGTATCTGGATGTGCTCCTCAATAATAAACTGGACTGGGCCGATCACCTGGGTGCGCTGCACAGAAAGGGTCACAGCAGAGTCTACCTGTTCAGGAGGCTGAGGGCCTTTGGAGTTCGGGGACCACTTCTTAGGGCCTTTATCAAGTCTGTGGTTGCATCAGCCATTTTTTTGTGGTGTAGCCTGTTGGAGGAGCAGGGTATGAACCTGGTAAAGAAATAGACTTGATAGGCTGATCAGAAAGGCCAGCTCTGTCCTGGGAAGCCCCCTGGACCCAGTACAGGTGGTGGGTGACAGAAGGATACTGTCTGTGGTGATCTCACAAATCCCACCCCGTGTATGAGACCTTGACTGCACTTGGCAGCACTGTAAATGACCGTCTGCTTCACCCCAAGTGTTATAAGGAGTGCTATCACAGGTCCTTCCTTCCAACCGCGATCAGGCTACGTAATCTACATCAGACCAAGCGAAGATCACTCCGCACAGAGAACTGAAGATCCTGAAGTTTTCTCTTTCTTTCTTTCTTTCTTTCTTTCTTTCTTTCTTTCTTTCTTTCTTTCTTTCTTTCTTTCTTTCTTTCTTTCTTTTCTTACTGTGTATTATCCTGTATCTGTATTACTTTGCAGCTGTAACATACTGAAATTTCCCCACTGGGGGACTATTAAAGGTTTATCTTATCTTATATTTTTGTCCCCTTAGGGACAACTTGATATCTTCTTACTTTTATGATGCATTGCACTAACTATATAGTGGATATATGTGTATGTATGTCTGCATGTATGTATATGGATGTATGCAGTTTATTATACCTGTCATTTTCTGACTTTATATTAGAATTATACTAAGGCACCCCTGTGGGATTTCATCAGGTTCTACACTGCCATGTAATGTTATGGGACCCCTGCGATCTTCCCATCAAAATCCCACTGATGCTGCTGTTACTATTGATGGCGGCATCTAAAGGATTGAATGTAAACTGCGATTAGCTGATCTCGGGTGTTATAAGCAGGTGCCCGGCTGTGATTACTCTCCCAGGCAACTGAGCATGTGGAAAACATTATTCCATTATTAAAACAAACTCAATTGAGGCAGAATGAGACCCATTAGTGACCGACGTAGAAAGTCTATGGCAGGTGTAGGCAGCCTTCGGCACTCCAGCTGTTGTAAGACTACAACTCCCAGCATTCATACTTGCTATTCTGTTCTTGAAACTCCTATGGAAGTGAATGGAGCCTGTTGGGAGTTGTCGTTTCCCAGCAGCTGGAGTGCTGAAGGTTTCTGACCCCTGATCTATGATTTGGTCACTAAAGGGTTTAAGACTCCTCTAAAATATTAATACCAGCCTTGTAAGATGTAGATTCCAACATCTAAAATTAGTTAAAGAAAGCGTGTCTAGAATCTTACACCAGACCAATGTAAAATGAGGCTTGTTCTGAGTAATGAGATGGTTGATGTATTTAATAGTGACAGGACAATTCAGGTAGAAATAATGATGGTACCGGCTCTAGATGAATTCCTTTAAACTGCCCAAAGGCTTCATGTAGAGAGAATGATGTAGTCTCTGCAAGTCTTAAAATGACAGCAATAGTGAAGCTCTCATAAGAGTTGTAAGAGCCTGTATAATGGACCTAAGCAGAGTTATGTAATGTTACTATATGACACTAATTAAGGCTCATTGTTCAGCAAGATATCTTCAACGAAAATACATATTAACAGCAGCACAAGTCAAATCCCTATTCAGCGCTCACATTGTTCTCAGCCTTCCACAGACATAATAATTAGCTATGCTCATGCGGAAGTCTTCTTATAGTCTTATGGAGAGCTGCCAATATTGAGGCTCCAACAGTTTGGTAGATATTAAGAAGAGGTTAAGGTTTCTTCAGATTATTACTGAGTTTACCTATGTGGTTACTTTGATGAGAAGACAATAGGTAATCATTGACAACAGAAAGAATTATTCCAGCTGCTTGCATTGCAGAGTTTATTGAATTGTTTGCCCAATTTTAGTATTGGCTGGTATTAGGGAATATTTGGTTATTTATTGTGGTTTGTGGTTCTGTTATTAAAGGATTGGATATTCTATGATGGTTGGACGATCTCCAAGACTGTATGTGAAGATAAGAAAATCAACTGCCTGACTTGAATATATTTGGCCCCGTTAATTATCCCATAAGTCATAATATTGGTGTCTTCTTATGTGATGGAGAGGGAGGGATGACCATGCAACACAGGGCACCCGCCATAGCATATGCCCAAATCATCATTGCTGAAAGGTTGTCCCTCATATAAAATCTGACCCCAGGTTTGAGTGAGGAATGTGACACACATACAACTATGTACTCTCATGCAGATATAAAATATAATCATGAAACTCCCCATTATGGTGTGAGAGTACAGGATTCCTTAGCACAGGGTTGGCTCCGGGGTTTGGCTGCCCCTTGGGTGAGTCTTAGGGTCCATTCACACAGAGGAAAATGGTGAGGAATTTGGTGTGAAATTTCAGTGCTGAAAAAATAGCCTTCCATTGACTTCAATGTATTCCTTTTTCTGCTAGCAGACAAAGGAACCCATTGAAGTCAATGGGAGGCTTTTTTTTCAGCACTGAAATTCCACGCCAAATTCCTCACCATTTTCCTCCATGTGAATGGACCCTTAGCGAGCCTCTTGTCAGTCACAATAAGAGACACAGTCAATTAAGTCCACTGAGTTACTGTGATACATACTGGACTCTTTGTGCCAAGACTTTATCGTCTATATAAAATAATAAGACAGAAAGTTTCCATCTTGTTTTTAACTTTGCAGTGAATGGTGATGGATGCAAATAGAGGGAGCTCCATCTGTACCTGTCATTCTAGCAGAACAACAGACTGAAAAGTTTATACATCAATACAATTATTATACATGTAAAACATTCATTGTAGTCTCAATATACTTTTTAACCAACCTTTATCACGTCTGTATCCTGGATTCTCTTATATAAGAAAACCAAAAACTAATGTTGTCTTTGTCTCATGGCAGAGACCACCTTTACCCAGCAAATCCTATTGACTTGCAAAATGGTCTTTGTGTTTTATTATTTCATGCTTTTACATTAGACATTTTTATAATGTTGTAACTACAGATATACACACTCACTGACAGCTGTGTAACATGGTTTTATATATACAGTAGATATATAACATGGAGCAGACAGCAGCTATAGAGGGGTCAGAGCTCAGAGAGGGGAAACTTTAGAAGACATAAGGGGTTGCCCCTTGATGGATGAGGCTCCTTGAATATTAATACTGATCTTTACAGTTCTGAGATGAGCAGCGGGTCCCTTGATCCCCGTGGGCCCAGACATTTGCTCGATGTCCCATTGCCCCCAGGTTGGGTAAAAATGTCTTGCGAAGGAAATACCATGGTGGTATCCAGCACACCTTTACACCTTTAGTGTGTTCTTCTGTTTTGTGTAGATCTCAGACATGACACCACTATCTTCCTTTTCAGTTCAACGTTGTAATTCTATATATTTTCCCTAACAGTCATGATAACTGGAATTACAGTCTATAAGTTTGCACAACTCTTTCTTTATATATATTTGTAGAGGAGTATGTAAACAATTTTATTACTGAGCGCATGCATTAATTTTTATAGGGTGCGATTATTGTTATCATTGAACAATGGGCTACACTAAACATGGTTTTAATAGTCCAATTTTTAGCATTTCAGATTAATTTTAGGCATTATGAGAGAATATTTGGTATATAGTAGTATCAAGAAAACTATACAGTTATTTACCACTGTCATTGAGGTGTCACATAAGAAAGATAATTCCCACTGGCAGGTAAAGAGTTAGTTTCCATAAAATTGTATACATTACTTGATTTGTTTAGAGCTATGCGTATTAAAATCTAATAAATAAAAATTAGTTGTTGGGCCAACAAGTGCAGAAAATTGCATATTGATATTATTACAATTAATTGCATATTGAATGTAAAACAATAATTAAATTTGTGACTACGTCTAGGCATCATAAATCAACAAATCTGTACTGGAAATGTAGGCATTACCTTGTAAATAACATTAAATATTATGTCTATTCTTTTCCTGAAGAACAAATAAGCACAAGTGGGGGATACAAATGCCCCCTCCCCACTGTGGATCAAATACAATGTAGCTTTTTTCAGGCTCATTCTTTAGGAGTGTATATATACATATCTGTTACTTTGCAAGAAAAATGTATTATCTGTCTATCTACATTGATCTACATATGTGTACATTAGGATAGATAGATAGATAGGAGATAGATAGATAGATAGATAGATAGATAGATAGATAGATAGATAGATAGGAGATAGATAGTTAGGAGATAGATAGATAGATAGATAGATAGATAGATAGATAGATAGATAGATAGATAGATAGATACTGTAGATAGATAGATAGATAGATAGATAGATAGATAGATAGATAGATAGATAGATAGACAGATAGATAAATAGGAAGGAAGATAGATAGATAGATAGATAGATAGATAGATAGATAGATAGATAGGAGATAGATAGATAGAAAGATAGATAGGAAGATAGATATATATCAAGATAGATAGATAGATAGATAGATAGATAGATAGATAGATAGATATAGATTATATATACAAAGTACTGACAAGGTAACTGTTAATTACACTGAGAAATTTAAAGTATCTTGTAAAAGAATAAATTTAAATAAAATATTCATAAAAAAATCTTTATATAGAACTTCCGAATACCATAATAGCAATACTAGGGCATATGCAGCTCTCAAATGAGAAATATCTCCCATTGGCAAAACACCAGCAAAACAAATGTGAAGTTTAATTATTTCTTCTATTGTAATTGTCAAACTCAAATGGAATAAATCTTTAAACCCTTAGCAACCACCGCCATACATGTAGGGCAATATAATGAAGTCTATGCTCCTGCTCAGCATCATATGTGTTGTACAGTAATAGAAGATCGATAAACTTACAATGTACAGAATATTGCAGTATATTGTATGAGTGATAATGTTCAAACTCCTTTGTTGGACTAATAGTAAAAGTAAGAGTTATTGTTATTCAATGTCCATTGCTCTCCCATTGGAATGGTGCTATTAGAAAATACTACATGTCAATGTAAAAAAAAATAAAAAAAAGTCAAGTCTCTTGAAGGACGGGAAGGAAAAAAAGAAAAATGCAAAAGCGCCATGTCCTCAACAGGTTAAAATAATCATATGAATGTTATAAAGCAAAAGAAAAAAAACCTAAAAATAATATTTTATTATTAATCAGGTTTCTAAATTTGATCTTTCTAAAGTGTATATATATAAATAAATGTAAGCAGTGACACATCAGAAAGTAGAAGCCACTGAAACAAATTATCAGTTCTTCAGAATACTATTGTGGTTCTAAGATGGTTTCGACAGCCTACATCAAAATCATGTCAACTTCATAATATCTGAGAGATCCATATGTGACGCCTTATAAAATATGCAGGCACTTAATTCTTTAGAGGAAAGCAGCTGGTTTTATAGAAATGTACAAATCTTTTCCTGGGAGTGGAGCTGAAATCACTGTTAAATGAATGCACATCACGTACGCTGAGAAAATGATCAATGAGCCAAGTACTTGAAAAAGAAATTGTAAGGGAAAAAGCTCCTGTGAGTTAGTTGCTAAAATAACTGGTAAAGATACAGATATGAGGCTGCTCTAACTGTAAATATCTTCCTATGAAAACATTTCTAAACATGTATTTTCTTTTTCAAAAACAAGAAGTTTTATTGAGATCAAATATTGAATTGTATCTTTTCTATAAAAATTTTATTATTATTATTATTATTATTATTATTAATAATAATAATAATAATAATAATAATAATAATAATAATAATACAAGTTCCCAATGATGAAATTGATTCATGGAGTTATCTATCAAAAGTGCTGGTGGTAAGAAATATTGGTTTTAATTTTGATATTCTGATTCTATAACATCTTGGATAGAGATGAGCGAACACTAAAATGTCCGAGGTTCGAAATCCATTTCAACAGCCGCTCACTGTTTGACTGTTCGAACGGATTTCGAACCCCATTATAGTCTATGGGTGGAAATGCTCATTTCAGAGGTAGGCAAAATTTGATAAAATTATACTTACCAAGTCCACAAGTGATGGTCGGGCTGAATTCTCCTTAAAGTCTTCTCCCGGCGCAGCGCCCCCGCGACATCTTCCTGCTGGAATTCACTCTGCTAGGCATTGGGGCCTAGGCAGAGCCGACTGCGCATGCGCAGTCGGCTCTGCCTGGCCCGACGCCTGAGCAGAGCCGACTGCACATGCGAGGGCATGCCCGCGCATGTGCAGTCGGCTCTGCCTAGGCCGGATACCTAGGCAGAGTGAATTCCAGCCGGAAGATGACGCGGGGACACTGCACGGAGAGACTTCTAAAGGTAAGAGAAGAACCAGCGTTAATTGGCAATGTATAGCATTCTGCCAATCAACGCTGGTTCTGCATCGAACCTGAAACTTGGAACAGCTAGTAGTGTTCGATCGAGTATGAGTATTTCAAATACCGTAGTATTCGATCGAACACCTACTTGATCGAACACTACTCGCTCATCTCTAATCTTGGACAAGACATTTGAACTGCAGTAAAGTCTGTAGAACAACTCCAGCCAGGCACATATAGTTATTGTGGCACAAAAATTGCCTTTAAATAGGCTCTTTCACTTCATTTGCATAAATGAATATTATGGGCGATTATAAGAAACTTTGTATTGTATTTTATCAGAGAGAAATTCCTTTTTCTGTTTTTATCAGGTTTCCTTACTTCTGCTCCCTATGCTAAAAAAACTCTCACTCTGAAAATCACTGCTCTGTGTCTAGAGGGAGGCTAGGTTTAAACGGATTAGTCTGCCATGGATTTGGGAGCATATTCTGCCCCTGAATCTGTGAAGATTCCAACCCAAAACCTGCCTCCCATTGAGGACACAAAAAAAATCTGCGTCTTGCACGATCTTGCCACGCTTTCCATGGCTCGGGAGTCCCTGCTGATTCCTTGCGTCGGGAGTCTCTGCATCAGGATTCCTTCGTGGCAATCCTGTAACCAAATACAGCAACAGAAAATGAAGAGGAATTTCTCTTCATTTTCCGACATGTAAATCTATCCTAACAAGTTAACAACTAAAGCAGTTTTCAACAGAAAAAAAACTGTTGTACAGGTCTTGATAATTCCCCCTGTACTTCTACAGGATTACATTTATTAATAGCACTAAAATGAAAAATTTGAGACATTACCTTTAAAAAACTCAAGTTGTTATCCTTTTTCTTTCTACAACAGCAGTAATGTTAGAGATCCCACAGATCTACAGCCATTTAACAGGTTTTGATACTTTGTCATGTATTGATTAATATAGAGGATGAACTAAATAATATAGCCAGTAATTGGTTTATGTATCCTTCATTGCTCTTTTAGTTTGAATCCATATTTTTAGGGGAAAGTGAAGGTAATATCCAGTATCAACTGAAAAACCATTTCTTATCTAAGTAAAACAGTTTTTTTTCCATTTTAAGGGAATAGTGTGGCAGGACCCAATGTCTTCAGCTGCACACAAAGACAAGGAATTGAGTATAAGTAACATTTGTAACTCAAGTGCTCATTGACCTTTACCATTTTATGTGAGTTTCTTTGGAGCTTTAGAGTATAGTCACACACAGCTGATTTACCGAGAAACTTCTTTTCTATACCCTGAGTGGGCTAGATTCTATAGAATGAACATAGATTTAGATTAACTATAAAGTCCCGAAGATGTCTAAAGCAGATCTGTTCCATATAAATATAATGTGTTCTTCTCTGATATAGATGTGATATTCAGTGTACATTGTGATTATGTAATAATCAAATAGCTGAACATTTTATTTCACTCTATACCTAATCTTCACTCAGTCTTGAATTAAAATCTGTTTTAAATGGTCACTAACGTTTCAACAAAGTAGCAAATTTAGTAAGTGCAATTATAAAACTATATATATATATATATATATATATATATATATATATATACCTCATCAGAGAAAAATGTTCATTTCCAGCTCAAATTGTCTATAGAAGTCAATGTAGAGGGCAGGGGCAGGAGTGAGTAGAGGGAGACGTAGAAGCAGAAACAGGCTTAGTTTAATGCAGAAGTTAAATAGGAGCTTTCTATCACATCCAAAGTACTTTAATCATATTAGTACAGGTCAGTACTTCTTTATATACATTCATGAGAAAACAAGGCACACACACTTTGAATGATGTGTTTTTACATATAAAGACATAATAAAAAACTGATGTTTAGAAAGTCTTCAAATTATATTAATACAACCTCAGATGAGCAACAACATACAACAGATATGATACAGCCAAAATGGAAAGTCATCAATAGCCCGTAGAAGCAGTTTTGACAGCAATAACTTGACATACTTATTTTCTGTTTGACTGTATCAGTCTCTCACATCATTCTGAAGGAATTTTTGCTTACTCTTCTTTACACTCTGCTGATGATGCTCCAAGTTTGGGGGCACTGATTTGCATACAACTATCTTAAGGTCCCACCACAGTGGTCTGGACTTTTACTGAGTCATTACAACACCATGATTTCTTTTTCAGCCATTTTGTTGTAGATTTGATGATGCTTTAGCTTTTGGATAAATGACCTCACATTTGACTGAGGAGTTCATGGTCAACTCAAGTGGCTACAAAGTACCCAGGTCCTGTGGCTGTAAAGCAAGCCTGAATCATCATGAACACCACAATTTGGCTGTGAGGTGTTTGTGTTGATATGCTTTGGTTTTTGCCAAATGTAGTGCTGTGCATTATGGCCAAAAATGTCCATTTTGGTCTCGTCTAGAAGTCTTGTAGCTTGCTCAAATAGAAACTTAAACTGTGGGGTTTTTTTCGTACAAAGAATAGGTTTTCTCTTGGCAACCCTTCTTATTAAGCCATACTTGTTCTTTCTCTAAGTCTACTGCCTTGAATGTAACAGGTCTGTAAAGTCTCAGATATAGATAGCTCTTGGTTTGTTTGTTTTTTGTAAATATCTCTAAACATTGCATGGTATGAACTTGGGGTGAATTTCCCAGGACATCTATTCCTGGGGAGATTGCCAAATGTCTTTACTATTTTCTCACTGTAGAATAATAAACTTAAAATTATTTGGGAATGGCTTTATAACGACTTTCAGATTAATAGTTAGGGACAGTTGCCTCTCTAAGATCATTGCTGATATCGCTCCTTCTTGACATTGTGTTAAAAACTGAATTCTCCAAACTAGCAAACTACCAAAACCTCTGTTTTTATAGAGGTTTTCATACTTTGTAATTATCATCTATTCAGAGGCATTTGAATAATAGCACCTAGCTCTACGTACCCTCTTAATTTCTATGAAGCATACTGCTTGAGCATTATGGTCTAGTTTTTATGAAATCTATCATCTATCCTGTATATTCAGTAGTATACAGAATTCGTGATATATCTGCATTCATTTCATGTTTGAATGAATCTTTACAGTAGGCTCGAGACCAGCAAACTGTAAGCATGTATTATCTAATTATATATAATTATGTATTACCCAAAGACTGAACATGGGCAAACCCCCGAAGAATATATCTGTAAGAGCAATTTTATTTAGAAATAAAGATAAACTACAAAGATTCATAATGTACATTACATGGTGGATAGAAAAATAACCCTTGCATGCTGCAAAATATTTTATCTTTCAGAAACAAACATTTATTCTAAAAAATGGAAACATAGTCTGACAGATATTCTTTAATCATGGAAAAGTATAAGGGAGGCTTCTGACCACAACCACCATTATTCTTCAGTAAGATGATGACACCAGACACGAAGGCAAGGTCATAAAGGACTATTAGTGATGCATTGAAGATGCATGAGGACAGAATTAAGCAACAGAGCCAGAGTCTTCTGAATAACTATTATACAGTATATAGTTTAACAAGAAGAGGGGTTTGAAGAGATTGAAGAGATTATGACTAGAGATGAGCGAACACTAAAATGTTCGAGGTTCGAAATTCGATTCGAACAGCCGCTCACTGTTCGAGTGTTCGAATGGGTTTCGAACCCCATTATAGTCTATGGGGAACATAAACTCGTTAAGGGGGAAACCCAAATAAGTGTCTGGAGGGTCACCAAGTCCACTATGACACCCCAGGAAATGATACCAACACCCTGGAATGACACTGGGACAGCAGGGGAAGCATGTCTGGGGGCATAAAAGTCACTTTATTTCATGGAAATCCCTGTCAGTTTGCGATTTTCGCAAGCTAACTTTTCCCCATAGAAATGCATTAGCCAGTGCTGATTGGCCAGAGTACGGAACTCGACCAATCAGCGCTGGCTCTGCTGGAGGAGGCGGAGTCTAAGATCGCTCCACACCAGTCTCCATTCAGGTCCGACCTTAGACTCCGCCTCCTCCGGCAGAGCCAGCGCTGATTGGCCGAAGGCTGGCCAATGCATTCCTATGCGAATGCAGAGATTTAGCAGTGCTGAGCCAGTTCTGCTCAACTACACATCTGATGCACACTCGGCACTGCTACATCAGATGTAGCAATCTGATGTAGCAGAGCCGAGGGTGCACTAGAACCCCTGTGCAAACTCAGTTCACGCTAATAGAATGCATTGGCCAGCGCTGATTGGACAGAGTACGGAACTCGACCAATCAGCGCTGGCTCTGCTGGAGGAGGCGGAGTCTAAGATCGCTCCACACCAGTCTCCATTCAGGTCCGACCTTAGACTCCGCCTCCTCCAGCAGAGCCAGCGCTGATTGGCCGAATTCCGTACTCTGGCCAATCAGTGCTGGCCAATGCATTCTGTTGGCGTGATGAAGCAGTGCTGAATGTGTGTGTTTAGCTCAACTCCACCGGTGTAGTTGAGCTAAACACACAAATTCAGCACTGCTTCATCACGCCAACAGAATGCATTGGCCAGCACTGATTGGCCAGAGTACGGAATTTGGCCAATCAGCGCTGGCTCTGCTGGAGGAGGCGGAGTCTAAGGTCGGACCTGAATGGAGACTGGTGTGGAGCGATCTTAGACTCCGCCTCATCCAGCAGAGCCAGCGCTGATTGGTCGAGTTCCGTACTCTGGCCAATCAGCGCTGGCCAATGCATTCTATTAGCCCGATGAAGTAGAGCTGAATGTGTGTGCTTAGCACACACATTCAGCTCTACTTCATCGGGCTAATAGAATGCATTGGCCAATCAGTGCTGGCCAATGCATTCTATTAGCGTGAACTGAGTTTGCACAGGGGTTCTAGTGCACCCTCGGCTCTGCTACATCAGATTGCTACATCTGATGTAGCAGTGCCGAGTGTGCATCAGATGTGTAGTTGAGCAGAACTGGCTCAGCACTGCTAAGTCTCTGCATTCGCATAGGAATGCATTGGCCAGCCTTCGGCCAATCAGCGCTGGCTCTGCCGGAGGAGGCGGAGTCTAAGGTCGGACCTGAATGGAGACTGGTGTGGAGCGATCTTAGACTCCGCCTCCTCCAGCAGAGCCAGCGCTGATTGGCCGAATTCCGTACTCTGGCCAATCAGCACTGGCTAATGCATTGTATTGGCGTGATGAAGCAGTGCTGAATGTGTGTGCTTAGCACACACATTCAGCTCTACTTCATCGGGCTAATAGAATGCATTGGCCAATCAGCGCTGGCCAATGCATTCTATTAGCTTGATGAAGCAGAGTGTGCACAAGGGTTCAAGCGCACCCTCGGCTCTGATGTAGCAGAGCCGAGGGTGCACAAGGGTTCAAGCGCACCCTCGGCTCTGATGTAGCAGAGCCGAGGGTGCACAAGGGTTCAAGTGCACCCTCAGCTCTGCTACATCAGAGCCGAGGGTGCGCTTGAACCCTTGTGCAGCCTCGGCTCTGCTACATCAGAGCCGAGGGTGCGCTTGAACCCTTGTGCACACTCTGCTTCATCAAGCTAATAGAATGCATTGGCCAGCGCTGATTGAAGCAGAGCTGAATCTGTGTGCTTAGCTCAACTACTCCACCGGTGTAGTTGAGCTAAACACACACATTCAGCACTGCTTCATCACGCCAATAGAATGCATTGGCCAGCACTGATTGGCCAGAGTACGGAATTCGGCCAATCAGCGCTGGCCAATGCATCCCTATGGGAAAAAGTTTATCTCACAAAAATCACAATTACACACCCGATAGAGCCCCAAAAAGTTATTTTTAATAACATTCCCCCCTAAATAAAGGTTATCCCTAGCTATCCCTGCCTGTACAGCTATCCCTGTCTCATAGTCACAAAGTTCACATTCTCATATGACCCGGATTTGAAATCCACTATTCGTCTAAAATGGAGGTCACCTGATTTCGGCAGCCAATGACTTTTTCCAATTTTTTTCAATGCCCCCGGTGTCGTAGTTCCTGTCCCACCTCCCCTGCGTTGTTATTGGTGCAAAAAAGGCGCCAGGGAAGGTGGGAGGGGAATCGAATTTTGGCGCACTTTACCACGCGGTGTTCGATTCGATTCGAACATGGCGAACACCCTGATATCCGATCGAACATGTGTTCGATAGAACACTGTTCGCTCATCTCTAATTATGACTACAAAATCAGACTATATAAACTGTTAAAGCAAAACTATAGAAAATATTTACTGAAGATTTAGTGATTTTTACATTTAGATTCCTAAAAATAATAAAAAATGTCTGTGAAGCTGAACTTGCTGGTGCAGCTTATATTGTATATCTATACTGTACTCTACGGATGCGTCCCTTAACTTAGTTGAACTTTGGTTAAAAACTTCAATTACTACTGAAATCAACTAAATACAATACCACAACATGCTAGCAAAAACTTTCAAAGGCTGCCATTTGCAAAAAAAAACCACTGGGTGACCACTCATAGACGCTTATAGTATATCACTAATATATTGCAATATACCAATATAACCAATATTGTCAAACAAAATCTTGATTTGGCGAGCCAAAAAGAAAGGTAAGGAAGGATATATACAGTAATATCTATTTGTTGCATTTCCTTTTAAAAGTGATACTCCACAGATTAGGGGGTACTGTTCAAACTTTTCATAAGGGCCCCGACCCACATACATGATATAATTTCCCTTTAACTAGCCATCACATAAGGCCCCCTCTGTCATCAACATTACATAAAAAAAAAATACTCAACCAACCCCCTTTACCCTTTACCCTTTACCCTTTAGGGATTTTGGACCATTCCTCTTTACAAAACAATTCAAGTTCAGTTAAGTTTGATGGTCGCCGAGCATGGACAGCCCGCTTCAAATCATCCCACAGATGTTCAATGATATTCAGGTCTGGGGACTGGGATGGCCATTCCAGAACATTGTAATTGTTCCTCTGCATGAATGCCTGAGTCGATTTGGAGCGGTGTTTTGGATCATTGTCTTGCTGAAATATTCATCCCCGGCGTAACTTCAACTTCGTCACTGATTCTTGAACATTATTCTCAAGAATCTGCTGATACTGAGTGGAATCCATGCGACCCTCAACTTTAACAAGATTCCCGGTGCCGGCATTGGCCACACAGCCCCAAAGCATGATGGAACCTCCACCAAATTTTACAGTGGGTAGCAAGTGTTTTTCTTGCTTTGGACGCCATGCATAACACCTTTTTTATGACCAAACAACTCAATCTTTCTTTCATCAGACCACAGGATCTTCTTCCAAAATGAAGCTGGCTTGTCCAAATGTGCTTTTGCATACCTCTGGCGACTCTGTTTGTGGCGTGCTTGCAGAAACGGCTTCTTTCTCATCACTCTCCCATACAGCTTCTCCTTGTGCAAAGTGCACTGTGTTGTTGACCGATGCACAGTGACTCCATCTGCAGCAAGATGATGCTGCAGCTCTTTGGAGGTGGTCTGTGGATTGTCCTTCACTGTTCTCACCATTCTCCTTCTCTGCCTTTCTGATATTTTTCTTGGCCTACCACATCAGGGTTTAACAAGAACTGTCCCTGTGGTCTTCCATTTCCTTACTATGTTCCTCACAGTGGAACTGACAGGTTAAATCTCTGAGACAACTTTTTGTATCCTTCCCCTGAACAACTATGTTGAGCAATCTTTGTTTTCAGATCATTTGAGAGCGGGCTGTCCATGCTCGGCGACCATCAAACTTAACTGAACTTGAATTGTTTTGTAAAGAGGAATGGTCCAAAATCCCTTCATCCAGGATCCAGGAACTGATTAAAAGCTACAGGAAGCGACCAGAGGCTGTTATCTTTCCAAAAGGAGGATCTACTAAATATTAATGTCACTTTTCTGTTGAGGTGCCCATACTTTTGCACCGGTCAAATTTTGGTTTAATGCATATTGCACAATTTCTGTTAGTACAATAAACCTCATTTCAATCCTGAAATATTACTGTGTCCATCAGTTATTAGATATATCAAACTGAAATGGCTGTTATAAACACCAAAATATTTAGAACCAAAAATTATTAAGATTAATAGGGGTGCCCAAACTTTTTCATAGGACTGTATCAGTTGAAGGCGAAATTAAAGAACACAGAGCTGATAGAGTTGAATACTGTGGTAGAGTTCTAAACTATCTTTATCCTAAGGATACAGATAGAGGTGAAATTGCTACCTGCAACCTGGATCAACAGGACAGCACCTGAAAGGCAGGACAATCCCACTCAATCCAGGTCGGCACTGTTTACCATATGGTCAAAGCAGACCTGGTTACTAGTGGTAGAGGGACCATTTTATGATGCAGTTTTATAGTTAGCCACAGTGCGTGATAAACACAAGTAGCCCTTTCTAGAACACAGACTCCTATGTCCCTTTGCTAGGGGTAAAGCATCTGCGGAAGGATCAAAAAGAGAAATATCATGTCTGCAGTTCATTTGATAATAACTAGAGATGAGCGAACAGTAAAATGTTCGAGATTTGATATTCGTTTTGAGTAGCCCCTCAATATTCGACTACTCGAATTGAATATCGAACCCTATTATAGTCTATGGGAGGAAAATGCTCGTTTCAGGGGTAGGCAACGTTCGATCAAATTATACTTACCAAGTCCACGACTGAGGGTCGGGCTGGATCCTCTGAGAAGTCTTCTCCGTGCAGCGTCCCCGCGGCATCTTCTGGCTCTGAATTCACTCTGCCAGGCATTGGGCCTGGGCAGAGCCGACTGCGCATGTCCGCACTACAAGCGGGCATGCGCAGTCGGCTCTGCCCAGGCCCGATGCCTGGCAGAGTGAATTCAGAGCTGGAAGACGCCGCGGGGAAGCTGCATGGAGAAGACTTCTAAATGTAGGAGAAGAACCAGCGTTGATTGGCCGACTGTATAGCATTCGGCCAATCAATGCTGGTTCTGCATCGAACTTTTCCATTCGAATAGCGAGTGGTACTCGATCGAGTACGAGTATTTCGAATACCGTAGTATTCAATCGAATACCTACTCGATCAAATATTACTCGCTCATCTCTAATATTAACTACATCTGAATGTGCCATAAATTTCAGTATGAAGAAATTACATGGACTCCACCACACTGGTTATCCACAGTGCAGGTTTGCCAACTGTCTGTAAATTCCTGGAAAGTTAGTAACAATAGGCAATTTTTTTTCATCTGTCCATATAAAAAAAAATTGATGTGTTCATGATATTTTTGAAGCTAGGGGAGAATAAATTATTGCAGCTGTAATTATCATTATTCTTAGTTGACATTATGTGTTTCATTTTTATTCAGAGCTGTAGACACATATCATTTATAGTCTTTAGTTTTTTTATAGTTTTCCAATGTGTCCATAAAAATTGTTGGGTGTTATAACTTTTGATAATTTGTCAATTAAAAAGGGAATACCGATATTGCCAACTTTGCCACATGGAAGGCAGAAACTCCTTTTACAGTCATTGCTGATGATTAGACAGGCTCCTGATCTCTTATCATGTTTAATAGAATATAATGGAGAATAATCACGCTGTTCCCCAGCAGGGAGAGGTGGTACTGGCTTTAGCTGAACATGTGAGGTTGTGCTGAGGCATTGCACAGAAGGTGTTAGGAATCTGATGCAATAAATAACTCCGTAAGTGTGAATTGTGTGAATCCCCAAGTGCTGAGGCAAAAACAGTCCTGGGTGTGCTACGCTCTCCCACCTGGATCAGAACCAGGCCCTGGAGATAGTCACCAGAGCCTCTGATGCTGTAGTTGGACTTGGTAAAAGTCAGAGGCCCAGACCCGCAACTTCCCAAAGAGCGACGCACACCCAGCGAACCCCAAGTAAGAGGACCCATAGGAACCCAGACTCTAACCTGAGAGTGGAGTCCAAGAGAGCAAGATGGACTGGAGTGCAGATGAGCAGAAGGGTAATCCAGGAGGGTCACACAGATACCCAAGAAGCAAGTACATGGTTAAACAAGCCGAGTCGATAACTGGAGCTCACGTGGTAGCAGGAGGCAGAGGCAGAAGCATAGTCAAGGAAACCGGGTCATACACTGGAGGTAAATGGAGTAGCCAAAAACAGGATCCAAAAGGGAGGTCAGGTGGAATCCAAAGGTCATACACAAGAAGTCAGGTGCCAAATCATGATCACAGAGGAGAGGTCTGAAAAGCAAGCCAGGTCAAACATATCCAGGGAATCAAAGTACAGGGAGAGGATGCAGGAGACAGGGACCAAGGAAGGAAGACAGGAGGGCTCTTTGCTAGGGGAGCTGATGCCGTAGGTAAATGAATAACCAAAATGAGGCCTAAATAGCCTCAGGCCTGCCGCTGACCCTGGAAGTGCTGATCCCGGCGCTAGGGGGAAACCAGAACCTCTGCACACTCAATCGGAGGCCTGGACATGGATCAGGTCAGACGCCTCCGCGCAACACAGTGGAGGACCCAGCCCGTCCTAACAGAGGGAATAAAATTTAAGATACCTAAAAATTAAGATGCTGTCTATTTGAAAGCGGAGAGATGCAAGAAGTGCAGGACGTAATTACGGCATGCATAAAAGTAGTGACGGGTGGGGGTGCAGTTACTTTTCCATTAGAGGTCTTAAAAATAAAATGGTGGTCCGTTTAAATGATGATTTCTAAAAGTTAGTGCCAGGATTTATTTGAGAATCAAAAGTTAATTTCACCTTAATAGTCAATGAGAAGTGACTTTGTTGATGATGAAATCTTGTATCCTTGGTAGATAACCTTGTCTCATTATTGGAGATTCCCTTATGTATTGGGTCTGAGAGTATTTGTATGTGATATTCATATACTACTCTCTAATGTCAACACACAAAATCTGGCAGGCCTTTGTTAAAATGTCTCATTATCTTTATTAACTTTGCTACTGTTCTCTGAACTCCTTCTAGATCCATAATAGATCTTAGTTATGTACTGTTGCCAAAATTATAATCCCAGACAAGGTGAGGTGTTACTAAGATTTATGTAGTGACACAGTTACAATGTCTTCCGGTACATCAGTATCTCATCTTTTGCATGATAATTTGCTGCACTTTTTGTATTTATAGCCTGACATTGAAACTTTTAGGAAAGTTATGTGCAGCCATTTTTGGCTCATCACCAAAGTTCCAAGTCAATTTAATAATATTAATTGTTCACATATGTATACATATTTATGGATATGTTAATATGAAATATGATGAAGTGTCTTCAGGAAAATATATTGCTTACATGAAGGAAACTTAAGAAAAAAGTTGCTAATTTTTACAAGTCTAATACTAAAACTAAAAGTTTGGTTAAAGGGGTTGTCAAGGACTATGATATTGTCTCTATTTGCTACTTTTCAAGGACAATGCTGTATATTGTATAGTGACTGCTGGGGAAGTTAGCTTAGTAGAAGCAGTGGTTCGGACCCAAACAGTCAAGATAGGGACACAAAATATGCAGCAAACTGGTTTATTTAGAAAAAAACTGGAAAATAAATAAACCTTGACTTCAGGCACAAAATGAGCAAAACAAAATACAGTCTTAACTTCAGGAAAAAACAAAATAAAAACCTGCTCGTCTGAGCCACTAACTAAAGAGAACTGATAACCTAACTATACGTCTGGCTTACTTCCAGCCACACGAACAAATCAAGCACAATATAGTCTCACCGGACTCAGGGTTACAGGACGGAACCATACACCTCTTTTCACCTCATGGAACTGCACTGCAATGTAAGATCTGCAGCCTTTTTCTGGCCCAGTAATGAGCCCAGGATCTATGTCTGGGCTGAGGCCTACTCCAGATCCACCCTGGAACACACATAAGTCAGAACCTCGGGGGCTGATATACCTGGACTCTAGGACTCTGCCTGCCACCTTCTCACACTGCGTATAGGGCATTGTATTGCAGTTCAGCCCCATTACTTGAATGGGATTGAGGTGCGCCATTTCACCAATGGTTGTGATGTCACTGACCCGAGAAGTTCCAGGCAACCTCTTATGTTCTAAAAAGGTTATAGAACTGGAAAATACAGTGGGTCACCGCTGGTAAACTATTAGAACATCTCTTAAAATGTGTAATAATAATTGTGTGAATAATCAATAACATCTGTATACACCCCAATTGTAGCAAAGAAAAGTACTTTTCCTGTCAATCAATACCTATGTGCAAATAGTGAGAAAATCTGCTGACAGGTCATTGTTCCACCCGGAGTCTGCCAACACACAACGGTGTGGGGAAAGGGAGGAAATCAATAAAGAAGAATAACAAAAAACCCCAAAGAGGGTAAGGAAAAAGGGGAGGGAGGAATTTGACAGCACTATGGGAATTGGAAGCCCCCTGGCAACCCTTGAAAAACGCATCAACTACTAGCAAAAGACTGGTATGGGGGGAGGGGGGTCACTGATTAAGAGATGCTCTAGGTACCAGGAGCCACGTACCTTTTCCATGTCACAAAGGAACCATATAAACCACATCACAGACAGGTGCCTGGGGGTCACAACTACTTCTGCACCCCCAACCTCCTATAGCTATACTGTTCTAAATGATGTCCTCCTCTTTACATCTGTCTAATTGTATCACTTCCTCTCTAGTCTCCTAACAGATGTTATTATTCTTTGTGTATTTAAGAATAGAATGCAGGGCACTCACCAGCAGTGTTGTAAAATCTTCAAACTTTTTATTTTCTTAAGTTAAAAAATGACACCATTATGTGGGGGAAGCATGCTTGGAAAAAAATAGTGTAGCGACGATCGTTTCACACTAAGGTGCTTTCTCAAGCTTGCTAAATATAGAGTCTATCACTAAGAAAATCAACTTTTTAAACTAATGGCAAGTTGAAATAGCCTTCGGAAAGTCTATTCTACTCCTACCCTCCATTCTTTTCTTCTCCCCGCCATTTCTGATAAAATCTGTGTCCTTCTGTTATGCTAATTACATTCATGGAACATCGGGTGCATTCCCCCTGGGCTCTGAGCACCCCCGCATCATAACTTTCCACCACCCTTTAGCTGGTTTTGTTCACTCCCCCGCTGCTCTGTGATCATATTTAGCATAATGGAAGAAACGGATTTTATCAGAAATGGCAGGAAGAAGAAAATAATGGAAGGTAGGAGTAGAATAGACTTTTTAAAGGCTATTCCAATGTGTCATTAATTAAAAGTGTTTTTCTAATTATAGACTCCCTGTAATGTATAGAATTTTCTGCTTATCCCTGGTTTGGAATTTGACCTAACACTTTTTGTATCAGACAGTACCAAGACTTTCTAAGGCTATCGGGCCACAGCGAGAAGGCACTGCGGGGAAAACTGTAGCGGAAATGCATTGCGGGTTTTCCCGCAGTGCTTTACAGAGAAAGTTTACAGAGGTTTCCTTTGTAGACTTTCTGCTTCTATTGTATCTATCGAGAAACTTAAAGCATTTTCATAGTTATAATTGAAATGCTGTGATTTCCAAAAAAGCAACACTTTTGGAAATTGCAGCATTTCCACTTCATATATTTTTCTGCAATGTGTACCATATTCTCGTCTGAAAGCAAGGCTATTAGAGGAAAACACTTTATGATGCCACACAAAATGATCTTAATGTATTTTATTTATGAATATTCACCCCAGAACTTGTGAACCCAGATGCAAGTAAAAAAAAGCCAACGCAGCTTTTATTGTAATGCATCTTTGCATATGATCCTTCAGTAGTTTCAATGTATTCAAGTGATAGGACATTGGCAAGCATGTAACAGCAGACCAACGGGAATGTATCATCCTCTGATGATTCACTTCTATCCATAATGTTTAATACATGGCAGATGGTGACATATTTCATATTTGCATGATGTATCTTTTCAAGTTATTTTTAAGTTCAACTTAAATTCCTCACCTTGTGTTTGGCATTCGTGTATTATATTGAACAGTTCGATGAAATATACCAAATACCTGAGAAGAGCCTCATCGGCTTTAACCTCACTAATTTGTTACAATTATACAGCAAGAAAGAACATCCAGGCTAATCCTTTTATATTGTGCTTTAAGCAAATGAATTATTCATATGCACTCTTTGTGAAAGGGGCTCCGGAAAATACACATGGCTTCTTAGGCTGAAATGTGTGACATGAAAAATAATTTTTTAGAGCTTTTGCAAATGAGGCAAAAAACTGTGTACTGTTACTGTTTCATTGAAATTCTAAATACACAAAAGGATGGTTTAAATGAAAATGAGTAATCTGCATTTTCCACTTCATTCACATAATAGGTCCATCTGCAAGTTTATGATTCATCAGGTTATCTCATAAAATGTACTGTTCAATACCAAGGACATGATCTTTTCCAAAGTTTTACCAATGCATTCTGCCAGTTTTCTTTTAATGGGTTTCATTTGTATTCCGTTTCTTTACAATGTATGGTTATTTTGAAGGGGATGTTTGCAGGTGATAACATGAATGTCAGAACCGCTTTTAGTATTGCTTACCGGCTCTATCATTTCTTCAGAGCTATTGGCTGTTTAACTTTTTAGGGTCTAACTAGTAACAATGCAAGGAATAAATAGCTGAAAGCCCTGGTGCACAAAAGTTATTTGTGATACACACAGAGCAAAAGCTGATTTTTGTAATAAATGGAGCCTTCCCTCTAGGGATTCATAGGTACCCAGGTTTTGGAGCCCATTTTTCAGTATAGTAGATGAGGTTAGATGAAGACACTAGTCCAGCAATTCCAACCTATAACTCTATAGTGATGATCCAGAGAAAGGAAATAAAAAAAAAAACATAAGGCTTATGACATTTGCCCCATGTCAGGGGAAAAATTCCTTGCCGACTCCAATCTGGCAGTCAGTATAAAACCCTGGATCAACGTATACTGAGCAAAATGTAGAAACCATAACCTGTAACATTGTTCTGTTCAAGAAAATCATCCAGGCCCTCTTTGAACTTGTGAAGAATCCCCTTCTATGTTGCTGGTGAAACTTTGTCTCCTCCAGACGTAGAGGATGTCCCCTTGTCACCATCATTGGTCTAGGAGTAAAAAGAACCTTAGAAAGTTCTTTGTGCTATCCCTTCATGTATTTGTACATTGTTATTAGGTCTTTTTTTCTAAACTGAATAAACCCATATTTATTATTCTATAGTTGTACTTCAATCATTCATTCTCCTAATAATTTTGGTCGCCCTTCCCTGCACTCTTTCTCACTCAGTCCTTCTTATATATCAGGGCCAAAATTGCCCACAATACTCTGTGTGGCCATACCAGTGATTTGTATAGAGGCATAACTATGTCCTTGTCATGATAATCTAGACCTCTTTTGATGCATCCCATAATTTTATTTGCCTTGGCAGCAGCTGCCTGACACTGGTCATTAACCCCTTAAGGACCCGGCCATTTTTTGGTTTCGCATTTTCGTTTTTCCCTCCTCACATTTCAAGAGCCATAACTTTTTCATTTTTCAGTTCACAGAGTCACATGATGGCTTATTGTTTGCGGGACAAATTGTACTTTGTAATGGCACCATTCAATATGCTGTGCAATGTACTGGGAAGCTGGAAAAAAATTCAGAATGAGGCGCAATTGGAGAAAAAATGCATTTGCGCCATTTTCTTATGGGTTTAATTTTTACAGCGTTCACTGTTTGGTACAAATGACATGTTACCTGTGTTCTACGTGTCAGTACAAACGCGGTGATACCAAATTTATATAGTATTTGAAATGTTTTGATACTTTTAAAAAAATGATAAACTTTGCAAAATAGAAAAAAAAATTTGTGTCATCATGTTCTAACACCTGTAACTTTTCATATTTCCATGTATGGAGCTGGTTGTGGTGTCTTTTTATGCGGGACAAGATGACGTTTCTATTGATACCATTTGGGGAAAGATCTGATGGTTTGATCACTTTTTATTCAATTTTTTATAGGAGGCAAAGTGTTGAAAAAAACGCTTTTTGGCGGTTTTTATTTTTTTTGCCGCTACGCCGTTCGCAGTACGGGATAAATGTTTTAATATTCTAATAGTTCGGGCATTTTGGAGCGCGGGGATACCTAATATGTTTATGTTTAATGTTCTTTAATTACTTTTATAGCTAATCTAGGGAAAGGGGGGTGATTTGAACTTTTATATTTTTTTTATTTTTTTAATACTTTTAAAAACTTTTTTTTTTCTTCTGTTACATTTATGATCAGACCCCTTAGGTACCTTGAAACCTAGGGGGTCTGATCGCCCATACTATTCACTGCAATACTACAGTATTGCAGTGAATAGCAAAATCGCAGCACTTCTATTAGACGAGGCCTCTGGCATCGTCTAATAGATCTCATGCAGAGACAAGCCTGGAAGCCTTCAATAGGCTTCCGGCTGTCATAGCAACCGATCACTGCCCTCATGTGACGTTCAGGAGGGCGGCGATCGGCGAAACATGGCGGCGCCCATGCCGCCGGCGCCGTTTACACACTGCGGTCACGTTTGACCGCAGTGTGTAAAGGGTTAACAGCAGTGATCGGCTCGGGCACCGACCGCTGCTGTTATTGGCAGGTCCTGGCTGTATTATACAGCCGGCATCTGCCGTGTATGGAGCGAGCTCAGCGTGTGAGCTCGCTCCATACATCCCCATGCGACCCATGACGTACAGTTACATCAAGGGTCGCTAAGGGGTTAAAGGTAAGCTTGCTGTCCACCAAAATCCCTAAGTCTTTTTCATTGACAGTCTTACCCAGTAATTTACTATTAAGTACATAGTCATACATTTTATTCCTTCTACCATAATGCATTACCTTACATTTGTCAACATTAAACTTCATTTGCCAAGTCTCAGCCCATGCTTCCAGTTTCCTTGGATCCCCCTGTAATATTCTACTATCCTCCTCATTTTTGAGTACCCTACAGAGTTTAGTGTCATTTGCAGATATGGACACCCTGCTTTGTAAACCCTCTACCAGGTCATTAATAAAGATATTAAACAGTAGAGGACCTAATACTGCCCCTTGTGGCCCCCACTGGTGATTGTGACCCAGTCTGAATATTTACTATTAACAAGTACCCTCTGTTTCCTATCAGTGAGCCAATTAGGTGGACTTTCTGGTTTTCTCTGCAGACTTTCTGCTTCAATTATACCTATAGGAAAACCGTCAGCGTTTCCTTAGGTATAATTCACATGTTGTGATTTCCAAAACTGCAACAGTTTTGGAAATTGCAGCATGTCCACTGTGCATATTTTCCTGCATTGTGGGGGATGGGATTTTCTAGAATCCTATCCACTATACAGTGACTATAAAACACTGTGTTTACATCAAATGGGGCCCTGACCTAAGACTGAGGCCCCACATTGCGGAATTAGGGTCCATTCACATGGTGTAAATGCACGCTCATTTTGGCAAAATACACGTGTAAAAAATAAGACTCCTATTGACTTCAATGACATTTTTTTACACATGTAAAAAAACATGTCAAAATACATGTCAAAAAAACACGTCAAAATACATATGTAAAATGTCATTGAAGTCAATGGAAGTCTTATTTTTACACGTGTATTCTTTACATGTGTATTTTGCCAAAATGAGCACGCGTTTACTCCGTGTGAATGGACCCTTAGGCTAAGGCCCCACGGGTCGTAATCACAGTGCTAAAGCGTTGCGGAAAGAAACGCTGCATGAACGCACTGCGGTTCTTTCCACAGCGCTTTTAAGAGAAAGTTCACAGAGTTTTCCTTTGCAGACTTTCTCTTAACATCATATCTATGGGAAAGCCGCCGGCGTTTCCGTAGATATAATTGACATGCTGCGATTTGCAAAGCCGCAACGGCTTTGCAAATCACAGCATGTCTGCGCTGCGATCTTTTCCGCAAAGTGTCGTTTGGATTCACATGAATCCCATCCACTTTGCCTGCACTGTACAACGCAGCGATTTTTCCCACAGCGTCTCCACTGTGGGCAAATCGTGGCGTTTACGTCCGTGGGGCCCCAGCCTTACAGTGGTTTTTGTTGCAGATTTTACTGCGTTTTTTGAGTGAAAGTCAGGAGTGGATTAAGCGCAATGAAGGAGTATAAGCACTGCCTATTTATTTATTATTTTGTAGCTACTCTTGGCGTTGGCTGAAAAAACCACAGCTCTCTTAATGGAGGTTATTTACAGGACTTTTTCCATTTCTACTGGTCCCTCCATACAACGCAATGTATAAGGGATCAGTAAAAACGGGCACCCATTGGGTCCAAAACAGCTGTGAAAAATGGAAGTTTTTCCCCAGCCATTTTCACCAACATTTGTCTGAATGTAGGCTTAGGCCTCTTGCACACAGCTTGTGCAGACAAAAATAGGAAACATTTCATAATTTACAGTCCTTGGATATGGCACAGACACACACGGCAGCAAAAAATATAGTTGTGTTTCTGGGCCCATAGAAATACACGTGCCTGTAGTTGTATCTTGTCTAATCTAGGTTTGCACTGTCTATAAATTTCCCTATTGTATCTTTTACGAAGGAAATGAAATGCTTCTTAAACTGCAATACTTAGACCAGTTACTGTTCATTTTTGAACATCCTTTATTGCAAAGACTTAATACAACAATTCCCCAGTACATAATCCGAATGTATCCACGGTGTCCTATTGTTCCTGCTTTGTTGGTGAGTGGGACCTGTTGATTAATCTTGTCACTCTTACTAAGTCTCACCTGTGCAGTTAGTGAATTGTGTCAGACGCAATGTGGGGAGCTTTAACCTCGCTGCTCTTTAATTGATCGGCAGAATTGCAGCTGCCTAAGCCACAAATCAATCCTTCTTTTCAATTCACCTCCTGCTGACCTTTTCAGCTTCATGAAATAGAAAGGGGAGAAAGGAAATAAGTAGAAAAAGTTATTGACTGTAGTCCAGAAAACTACAGTAGCTAAAGTAGACTGTATGGGGTACAGGGAAGACGTACTGTAACCGAGAGAAGATGACTCGCAACGCAAGGAATAATAAGAGCTACTACAGAAAGAACGGTCAGTGTCAGGAAAAGTAAATGTATAATATCATTGGAATATGTACATACAGATCTTCAAGATGAATCTGGTAGCCTGCTGCACTGCCATAACTCAGAACAAAAGTCTTAGAAAATAGTTACACTGAATAGCAACTGTTTCCTTAAGGTGTTAAAAGTCATATTAAAGAGGACCTTTCATCAGATTGGGCACAGGCAGTTCCATATACTTCTGGAAAGCAGACAGTGCGCTGAATTCAGCGCACCATCGGCTTTCCCGATCTGAGCCCCGGGTAAAGCGCTATCGGTCCCAGTACCGTAGTGCTTTACAGTCAGAAGGGCGTTTCTGACAGTCTGTCAGGAACGTCCTTCTCCACAGCAGCGCCTATCGCGCTGTACAGTGTGAGCGGGGAGGAACATCCCCTCCCTCTGCTCACAGTGTTAATAGACGAATATTATCAGGAGGGGAGGGGGCGTTCCTCCCCGTTCACACAGCACAGCGCGATAGGCGCTGCTGTTGAGAAGGACGTACCTGACAGACTGTCAGGAACGCCCTTCTGACTGTAAAGCGCTACGGTACCGGGACCTGTCAGCTTTCTAGCAGTATATAGAACTGCCTGTGCCCAATCTGATGAAAGGTCCTCTTTAAGCTTGACTATATGTAATCTGCAATATACATTGTCAAGGGATCATTTTGTAAAGACTCTTTGGAGTGACCTGGAAATCCTACTACTTTTTATGAAGGAAACGAAAAGCTTGGAGTTTATCTCATAGAGAAAAAAGTGTCACATTTGATATTTAGACCCGGCCTGTATAACTTCCAAGAATGACAAAAAGATACCCCAAACCAAACCTGAAGTCGGGGATCTGGAGATGATGGACAGGACATTTAACTATTCAATGTCCTGCTCCTTCACCCTTATTACTGCCCAGTCCTGAGCCACAAATTTACTTAGTAAATCAATGGACAGTTCTGAAACCTGAGCCAAGGGTTAAAATTTACTGGTTGGGCTCACAAGTTTTTTTTTTTTTTTTTTGTAAGATCTGTATACTTTTGTGTAATTTTGTATGCAATACAGTGTCATACAACACAATATTGATAAGAGATGCATGCATCTACGATTACCTATTTTATTTTTTACTTTAAGGCTTAAGGCCTCACGTAGCAAGCTGCAGCCGAAAAACGTGGAAACGCGTGGCAGAAATGCATTTTATTTTTTTCTGTAGCTCTGCGGACTTTCTGCTTCTGTTATAACTATACGGAAAACACAATGTTTCCGTAGGTATAATTGACATGCTGCAATTTACAAAAATGGAATGTTTTTCTAAATTGCTGCACATTTTTTTTCTACAATGTGTGGATGGGATTAGTCACCCACCTTGCAGGTACTGCAAAGCATCACATTTTCACAAACTGGGACCCCAGGCTAAGGCTGACTTTGACTCAAAAAAAAAAGCAGCAATATCTGCATTTTTAGCGCCCGGGCACATGGAGTTAACGCGAGCGCATTTTAGCATAATACACGTGTATAGAATACACATGTAAAAATAACGCTCCCATTGACTTCAATGAAATTTTTTACACGTGTAAAAAACGCATCAACATAAGCGTCACGTTTTTTTGGCGCGTATTTTGACGCGTTTTTCACACGTGTAAACATTTTTATTGAAGTCAATGGGAGCGTTATTTTTACATGTGTATTCTATACACATGTATTATGCTAAAATGCGCTCGCGTTAACTCAGTGTGCACAGGCACTCATATTGTTGCATTTCCACTGCATTTTTTTCAACAGCCATAACAAGATCAGAACAATGGACTGTGAAGCTGTAATGTGATATGAACCTAAGACCATATGCTGTTTCTACAGTATGGAAATGAGCAGATTTTGGAAAAGATTTTTAATTGTATACAAAGCTATAATATTTCAATCTTTAAAAACAGAAATGTCCCACATGTATTCTAGGATTAGGGTTGAGCTGATACTGACTTTTCAGGATCGATTTTAAAATCCGATTTCCGATCATTTTTCATTCGAACCTGATCTCGATCCCAATTCCGATCCTAATGCAAGTCAATGGGATTTTTTTTATTAATCGGAGATCGGATTTTAAAAGCAATCCTATTCACTATACAGCATGGAATCTAACTATTGTTACAATCCACGCTGTGTAGTGAATCACTAAGTAGCCAGAGGATTTTTTTTAAATCCTCTGGCTACTTAGTACCCCCTGGTGTCCACTTACCTCCAGAAATGGCTGCTCTGCTGCTGTTCGCCTCGCTGCCGCTCCAGCTGCAGTCTTCTTCTCCCTTCGCTGCCCCCTCCCTGCCAGGTTAGGAGAGAGTGTGTCACGTCTCCCCGCCCTGTACCCGCCCACACTCTCCTAACCCGCCCACACTCTCCTAACCTGGCAGGGAGGGGGCAGCGAGGCGAAGAAGACTGCAGCTGGAGCAGCAGCGAGGCGAACAGCAGCGGAGCAGCCATCTCTGGAAGTAAGTAGCTACTAGAGATGCTACTTTAGTCTCCCATTAGAATGAATGGAGGCAGCCGGCGCACAGGGGGATAAGGCTGTGTTCCGGCTGCTTCCATTCATTCCTATGGAACCGCAGCGGAGCCTTCACACTGAGTATAAGCTATATACTCAGTGTGAAGGCATTGTGGGAAATACTATCGATCTCGATCCCACCTAAAAAGATCGTGTTCGGAATGCCGATCGCGATCGTGAAATTTTCTCGATCGCCGATCGGAATCCGATTTTTTCCTGACCACGATTGCTCAACCCTATATAGGATGTGTTAACACTTTCAGTTTTTCAGATGCAGTTTTTGAATCTCAAACAAGGTGTGAATAATACATTGGATGAAAGTATATAGAACAGGCGCTACCTTTTTTCACTCCACGCCTGGTTTTTGGCTTGAAAATGTGAACTTGTACACTCTAAAGCTGGCCATATACATTAGATTTTAGACTGGCATCACCATGGTTGATCATATGGTCAACTGTTCCAAACACATGAACAACAAAAGAGCCTTTGACTCAGGTTAGATTCATGCAAAAGAGGATCAAAACAGCCATGAAAAAACGTTCATTTTTCACGGCTCTCTTGACCTGAGAGGCACTCGTGTTCATGGAGGGATACTTTAACATGGACAAAGGTAGGACATTACCAATATTAATGGTCATGTGAATAGCCCCCATTCACAGATATTGACTTTAATGCTGCCTTGTGATGTCTATTAAAGATACAGTCATCACATGGCCATTATCCACTGTCGTGTGAATGTAGCTTAATGCTAATGAAGTGCTGAAAATGAAGTGCCAGCAAAATGAATTACATTTTATTTGATGACAGGCTTAGTTATTCTGCTGCGGTATATCTTCTTTTTGTGCTTTAAAAACAAACATATGTTCACTTTTCCCATTTACCAATATGTGTGAGAATATTTATTGTAAGACATTGATTTAGATTTGTTGTAAAGTGTGAGGTGGTTGTTTCACAACAATTACCACTTGAGAAATCACTACATATATAATAAAAAGGAAGAAACGTATCAAGGATTCTAGTATTATTTACATTAAAATAGATAGTTTTATCTGATGGATTAGCAAAAGATGTGGCTGATGGAAGAGAGTATGGCTGTAGTAGTGTAGTATGGATAACCCAACCATGGACATAGAGTGAGACAAGCATGGCCAAAGTCCGACCCATTGGCCAAATGCGACCCTTGTTCAAATTTTACCCGGCCTGTCAGCACTGTTGCTTTTGAGAGGTTCTACCTGATTCCCACTGCTATTAACTTACCTAATCTGCTCGCAACCTCTTCTTCCCTCTTCAGCCACCAGGAGGCCCCCATGCACCATACAATATGTCATTGTGACTTGATGTACTATGACAGGTTCCATTGAAAGCCGAAGAGAGAAGAAGGGGCCACAAGCAGGACCATGCAGCGGTAAGTGAATGCAGACTGGTTCTCACTGGTTCTGCCTATCCGGTTGATATAAAAAATAAATAAAAAATGTTGCTGCCGATCAGGTCCTGCTACTGATAGAACTTGTAGGCAATAAGCTAAGTACCAATACTAACCTGTCTGCTCTCTGGCGCCTCCCGCTTCTTCCTCCTCTGAGTGTACATGACATCACAACAGTGCACCCGGAGCAGGAAGACAGAGCAGGACCAGGGAGCAAACAGGTGAGTACTGATCTAATACTGCTATAGGGGGGACCAGTGAAGGGCCCACTTCAAGGCCCATCCAGCGACCCCCATACAGTGGCCACTTTACTGGTCTCCCATATTGTATTCGTATGCATGGGGACCAGTGATAGGCCATAATATTGTGTGGGGGCAGTGATGGGGCTAATAGATGTGCGTTATTATATATTGATAGAAAGCCAGTTGATTTTGGTGCACTGTTGGCTTTTTAGCAGTATATAGTACCGCACATCTATGAGCACATAAAAGGTCCTTTTTAATGGTTAAAAGAATGTCAGGCTGAATTGTTGACCCCACATATTCGTTTTGCAGTAATTTTTCTACTCATACATAATACGTTTGCACAGTACTGTATACTTGCACCTTGTTTTTCATCTGTGTAGAAAGTTGTGGTCTTATGTACTTTCTTATACAGAAGCATCCAGGAAAAAAAAAAGAGTCATGCGTCAAATCTATGTTTTAAAACATAGGAAACTCTGGGCAACTTAAGGGTATGTACACATAGAGTTTTTTACTTGCAGATTTTGATGCGGAATCCGCCTGCAAAAAAGACTCCCATTCATTTCAATGGGAGCCGCTTGCTTTCTTTTCCCGCTAGCTAGGTAGCGGAAAAAAAGAAACGACATGTCCTATCTTGCTGCGGATTCTGCGTCTGAGTCAGATGCAGTGTCTGTGGCTTGAGAAACGTTCCTCTTTAGGCCCGTTCATTTGGCCTATTCAGGCCTATTCAGGAGCAGGATGCTAGTGCACTGCATCGGCATCCCGTCGTGGCTATCTGCACCAAAAAAAAACACAAGGCGGAAAACTTTCGGTGGGAACAGTGTCTAAAGGTATCTTTATACATCATCTAAGATAAGCAAAGGCAAAAGATTGTAGGTGGGGCAGTCTGCCATCAATAAAAAGACTGACAACAGCATTGTCCCATCTACCCACATGCCAAGCTTATATGTGTTTGGGTAGTCAGTAGAGATGAGCGAGTGGTACTCGATTGAGTAGGTATTCGATCGAATACTACGGTATTCAAAATACTCGTACTCGATCGAGTACCACTCGCTGTTCGAATGTAAAAGTTCGATGCAGAACCAGCATTGATTGGCCGAATGCTATACAGTCGGCCAATCAATGCTGGTTCTTCTCCTACCTTTAGAAGTCTTCTCCATGCAGCTTCCCCGCGGCGTCTTCCGGCTCTTCATTCACTCTGCCAGGCATCGGGCCTGGGTGGAGCCGACTGCGCATGTCCGCTTGTAGTGCGGGCATGCGCAGTTGGCTCTGCCCAGGCCCGATGCCTGGCAGAGTGAATGAAGAGCCGGAAGACGCCGCGGGGACGCTGCAAGGAGAAGACTGCACGGAGGATCCAGCCCGACCCTCACTCGTGGACTTGGTAAGTATAATTTGATCGAACGTTGCCTACCCCTGAAACGAGCATTTTCCCCCCATAGACTACAATAGGATATTCGATTCAAGTAGTCGAATATTGAGGGGCTACTCGAAACGAATATCGAATCTCGAACATTTTACTGTTCGTTCATCTCTAGTAGTCAGGAAAAATACATTTTGGCCGACAGATCTTTCAACTGACTACTTTAGTATGTGTATTGGCCGGCTGTAATTGAACAGGCTTAATACTTTGTTCCTGATGGACATCAAGCTATAAAAGACTTGCTAATGGTTTATGACTAATATGTTATAATATTGCATAGACTAAAAAGCAAGATAAAAAAATGTACAGTATGTATGAAATCCAGAAATAGAAAAACCTAGAAATTCAATAAAAAAAGAATTAGAAAATCTTTTTTCTGGAACAAATACTACCCTTCTCCATAATCTGTGCCGTGTATTGCAGCCTAGTCTTTTTAATATCAGACATATAATAGCTCAGGGTGTTGGTGGGAATATGTAGAAACCCCTTTAAGCATAGGTTAACTAAAAATAGATTGTAAAAGTTGTGTGAAATTATTTCTTCCTCTGATATCCCATGTTTGCTGCTCTGGGGAGGTTATTTTCCTGACTTATTCATATGGTAACCACTGAGAATATATATTCCCCTTTGCTGCCCTGCTATTATATTAAAGCGGCTCTGCTGTCTGTCATAACTATATAGAAGGAAATTCTGTTTATACAATTCTCTAATGTGCAGTAGCAGTCTGGCATACAGATCCTATCATTTACCTCTATTAAAAGCATTTTTGTATCTATAACCCGGGCATATTGGATTACACGTCTAATAAGTGCGCTCTTTGGTTACCTGTTTGGATAGAATTCCAGTCATTCTGAACATATTATTCGGAAAGTGGTTTATCTCCGCTGCTACAATTATTGGATATATTTAATATTATTACTTAATATTGAAGTGGTCCCGTAATGACTGCACAGCACAGGATGGCGGTATTCTCTTGGGAAGGCGATAATATAGGCTTTAAGTGACAATGTAGATAATTGAGTTTAATTTAACATGTTATGTATCACAGCACAGGGAGAGATCATAGCAGGACCAATGTGGCTATTATCAGCAGTAGTCCCGCTGTCACAGGAGAGCAACTATCGGTATTGAGTTCAATAGCTGCAGCGACTCTCCTGTGATTGGTTCATTGAATCTGGTGACATTGCAGGTGCTTTGGCTCTAAATTCAAATGGCCAAAGATTTTTTACATTGTGGGGCCACCACCGGTAAGAACGGCAGCAGCTCCGCTATGGCAGGACAGTGTATTACAGAGGTTACTTGTGGTCATTAGTACTGCGAATTACTCTATCTAGTGAGGAACTTCACTGCCCCCCTTCTTAGGCGACCAGGACCAAGTCATAGAAATCATGTGGTCCTGGTTGTAGTATAACACTTAGTTTAACCAAAGGCTAAACAATAGCCCTCTTTCTCCCCCACCAGCAGGCAATGGCTGCATGTGTATAGGCCTGGGTCTAAAAATGTTTAGGATGATGCCTTGTCCCAAAGTTTACGTTTCTTTCAATTTACTGACCAAGAGCTTGAACAAATTCTTTCTACGGCTGAGGCCCCATGTTGCAGAAACACCGCTTTGATTGCTGCAGTTGCAGGGAGAAGTGTAGAAACTTCCTATATATTTCCCATTCCTTTTGTAGCCCTTCAAGACATAGGCTCAAAAAAAAAAAAAAAAAGAAAAATCGCAACAAACTATGCAACAAAAAAAAAAGCTGTATTTGTGCAACATGGTGCCTCAGCCTTAGAGTAAGTTAAGTTAAGGCCATATCCACCTCAAAATCCTGACCAAAAAGACGGCTCCCATTGAAATCAAGGGGAGACGGTCAATTCTTTTTTCCGGGAGTCGGTTTGTTCCGATTCCCGGAAAAAGAAGCGAGATGCTCATTCTTTAGGCCATTTCACCTCGCGAATTGGCCTGAAGGCACTCCCTCCTCCCGACTAGGCCCATTCATTGGGCCTAATCCGGAGTGGAGTGCACGACTGGAAGCCGGTGCAGTGCACCGGCATTCAGTCGTGGCTACCCGTTTTTTGTCCAGCCTCCACCAGAAATCCCTGTGTGAACTTAGCCTAAGGCTGAAGCCCACGTTGCGGCAACACAGCTTTTTTTTGTTGCAGATTTTGCTGCGTTTTGTTGAGCCTAACCAGGAGTGGATGGAGCAGAAGATAGAAGTGTAGAAACTTCCTATATATTTCCTATTCCTTTGGTAGCCCTCGTCCTCATGCATATGTGGTTTTATGTACTGCTAGAAAGCCAACAGTGCGCTAATGGCTTTCCTGTTATATGCCCCGGGGCTGGAGATATTGGTGCCATTACTTTCAGCACTGATATTTCCCCACTGTCAGAAGGGTGTTCCTCACAGTCTAGTGTCATTGCTAGGTTGTGAGGAATACCCACTCTCCACGGCAGCACTCGGCCATAGCCCTATACTTTCAGAGGAGGTGATGATGTTGAGCTATGAGGAACACTCTTCTGACAGTGGGAAGATATCAGTGCTAAAACTAACGGCACTGATATCTACACCACCCGGGGCGTCCAAGGAAAGCAAACAGTGATTTCAGCGCACTGTTCACTTTCTAGCAGTATATAAAACTGCATGTGCATGAGGACATGAGAAGTCCTCTTTAAGTCGCAAAAAAACCAGAAAAAAGCAGGGGAGAACAAACACTATAATGTGTAGGGCTGAATAGAACAATCAATATAATTTGTTGGCTGACAGAAAATGAGACCCTTATCTCTGCGCTGACACAGTAATTCAAAGTCCCAACGTGTCAGCAGAATTATCTATTAATAACCAACTTCATGTTTTCCTGGTTATTCTACTGATTTTCTGTAATGATGGGTTTCATCCATGATTTGGTTCTTTTTATACATCTACAGAAATTTCAAAGGTAGATATGGATTCATATTAACAGTGCACGGCAAGAAAACATCTGTATGTGCGTATAAGATCGCACTAACCAGAAATAATATTGCTTATCCCATACAATGAATGCTATAAAAAAAAAAATCTGTAATGGGCTAATTAATGAGTTTTGGATACCATGCTTCCCCAAAATAAGTCAAAAAGTCATTCCTGCCAAAAATTGGTACCAATAAAAACTAAACTAAAATAGTTTTTATTCAGTAACAGCAGTAAAACCGACTATAATACAACCAATATAAAAACGGTATTGCCGTACTTGCATTGACCACCCGGACAAAGTTACCATATTATTTTTAATGCAGAACAAATACCATAAAAACAAAATGTAAAAAAATGATAGAATTGTTTTTTTTTTTTCACATTGGCCCCAAAAATTGTTAATAAAAGCAAATCCAAACATTATGTGTACTCCAAATGAAGCCAAATGAAACTACGTGCTGTCAATGAATAAGCCCTCATATAGTTATGTCATCAGAAAAATAAAATTGTTAGAAATTTTGGAAGATGGAAATGGAAAATATGAAAAAAGTCACTAAACATTAAAGTCCAAATTACTGTGTCATTAAAAGGTTAAACCTGGCTGTGGCACTGTGCCTGTGATTGTTTCTTCCAGTTGGGTCTTTTGTGTTCCTATTACTTTCTCTCTGTGCTTCACCCTGTTGGTTAGTGAACTCTTTTGTCTACGGACCCTGGATTCCTCTCCTGGTTAACCCTCCTGTCGCAGACTTTGCTGTTCCTGTTTCCTCTTGGCTTTGACTAACTTGGCAATCCTCTGCCTTTGCTTCGGCAATTCCTGTGCTCTCCCGGTTTTGTCTGCTATGGTATTTCTGATTTGCTCCTTAGCCTGCAAATACACTAGTAATTTTTTGCCACCTTGTTCTTTGGTTGCAACCTGGATTCCAACATTCCAAGTCCAGTGGCATAACTAGGAATGGTGGGGCCCCGTGGCGAACTTTTGACATGGCCGCCCCCCCCCGACCGACACCAAAGACCTTGACCGACCCCCTCCTACACATTCCTGTGCACTCTATTATGCCCCATAGTGGCCCCTGCACACAGTATTATGTCCCTTAGTGGCCCCTGCACACAGTATTGTACCCCATAGTGGCCCCTGCTCACAGTATTATCCCCCATAGTGGCCCCTGCACACAGTATTATGTCCCTTAGTGGCCCCTGTACACAGTATTGTACCCCATAGTGGCTCCTGCACACAGTATTATCCCCCATAGTGGCCCCTACACACAGTATTATGCCCCATAATGAACACCCATAAACAATTATTATACTCTGGGGTCTTTTCAGACCCCAGAGTATAATATTCGGAGACCCAGGGGGAGAAAAACATTTAAAAAAACCCTCTGTTACTCACCAATCTCCCGGCTCCTACGCTGTCGGCCTCCGAAGTAGTCGATCGTCAATGACGTCGGACGACTAGGCCGAAGCCTGCACGGATCGTGGAGAGGTAAGTAAGTGTTTTTTATGTTTCTTACCTCTCCTGGTCTGCCAATCATTATACTCAGGGGTCCGAAAAGACCCCCGAGTATAATGATAGCAGCGGTAGCGGCGGTCACTGGGCCCCTAATGTCCCAGGCCCTGTGGCAGCTGCCTCTGCTGCTATGGTGGTAGTTATGCCACTGGCCAAGTCCATCCTTCCTTGCAGCAGGCTATGATCAATACCTTTGCTTGTTTTTTGTAAATCTTATCTATGTATTGTAGCATATCAAGGAATTGCTTACATAGCAATTCCATTATGCCTACTATCTTTGGACTCAGGCACCAACATCATAACTACTGAGCTAGGAGACCTTTGGAAGTCTCTCATATGTACGAAGGCAGAGAAGAAAGTCTGGGTGGGGAAAAATCCCTACGATGTTTCTGCCCTGAGGGGCCCTGTCAGTAGCCCCCTGACAAGGTCTTGCCTTGAACTAGGGCCCTCTTAGCTCCAGTGATATGTGCACACATGCTTCAAGCAGCAGCAAGATGATTGGAAACAATGGGGTTCTTGGATGCCACTGGTCAGCCTTCCTCTGCTCCTAGGTTTCTTCTATAAAAAACTCAAGGCATCTAGAAAATAAATAAAAAAACAAAGTAGTTTGTTAAATAATCTATCGAGTCTATTATATGAACATATGACAGCATTAGGTGCTGTATACTGCCTGTCTGTATGTAGTACAATGAGTATACTGACCTGTGCAATTGATGCAGATGGTAAAGGGCTAGGAGTAAATGGTAGTCACTAGAGATGAGCGAACACTGTTCGGATCAGCCAATCCGAACAGCACGCTCCCATAGAAATGAATGGAAGCACCTGTGATGCCGGCCGGACGCCGGCAAAGTCAGCGTCACGGGTGCTTCCATTCATTTCTATGGGAGCGTGCTGTTCGGATCGGCTGATCCGAACAGTGTTCGCTCATCATTAGTAGTCACAAAAATAACAATGTAGGGCCCTATGTGGTATAGATGCTGCAGTTTGCCCATGGTGTAAACGCATCAGAAAAAACTACAGCGTCACTTTGTGTTAAAATACGGGCTGCAGATATGCGGTGATTTCCAAAATTGTTGCGGTTTAGGAGATCGTAGCATGTCAATTATACCTAAGGAAACGCTGGCATATTCCCTATAGGTATAATAGAACCTAAAAGTCTGCAGAGGAAACCTCTGCGAAATTTTTGTCAAAAGTGCTGCAGGAAGAACCACAAAGAGTTGCCGGCACAGTGCTTTTTTGCTATGGGATGCCATGTGGGGCCTTAGCCTAAAACAGTCACACACACGTTTGCCCAGGAGACATTTTTTATCGGTCTATGATTTTTATACTTGTTTGAGCGTCCAGATATATATCATTTATTTACTAAGTTTGGTCAGTAATTGATGTGATCTCATTCTGTCGTTATTTGGGAAAGTCTTTGTACAGTGTACAGTGTATGTAGTCAATGCCGCTTTTATGTATTTCTTTAATTGCGCTTTTTCATCTTGTCTTCCTTGATTGGGATGCGGTAAGTTGGAAGCGATGTATTAATAGGAAAGGTTTGTCTGTCGATGCTGTTTTGATATGTGCACTCTATGAACCCCTTTGATGCTTAAGTCATGTTTTTCATCACTGCCTAAAAATCATTACATATTTCTTTGGCGGAGCTGGTCAGTTACTTCCATGTACCCACCTTTGTCAGCACTTGGCTGTGCTAGAACTAATTGGAATTTATGTGGTTACAGATATAGCAAAATGACCATTGGCAATCTGCCGCATTATAACTTGCTGCACTGTCATGTACTAACAACAAAAGATATTAAAAATGTATTGAAAAACTTAAAGCATTTCTCCATTTACAAAGAATTGTGCATAAATGAATAGTACAGGTGAATATAAAACACTTTTACATCTTATTAAAGAAATATGTTTCCTTCTCCACTTTTCAGGTTGAGTTACTTTCTAATATATAATTCTATGGAGAGGGGAGGGTGAGGAGGCTGCCGGCAAATACACAGAAATAATTACTACTACTACTCTCTACTACTCTGAGTGAGCTAGAGCTCTGTTGACACTGCTATATAGTGCAGATAAGACACTACACTGCACAGAATGAGGTAATAAATCAATTAACCAGCCAGCAGCAGCCTCCTCCTCCTCCTCGTAGAGTTCTGTGTATGTAGTGAATGCGGAGATGGAATGATCATATATAACAGTCTGACTGAAGATAAGGAGGGTGAAAGTAGTTTAATAAGTGGAGAAGGAAACAGATTCATTTAATAAGATATATGACAAAGTTCCTTGTATTTACCTGTGCTATTCATGTATGTGTTTTTAACACAAGTCAAGTTAAGCCTTGCTCCATGATGACCATGTGTTTTGTTAAAGGGATCCTATCATTAGAACCCCCTTTTTTTTTCTAACTAACACGTAGCAATAGCCTTAAGAAAGGCTATTCTTCTCCTACCTTTAGATGTCTTCTCTGCGCTGCTGCTCAAACAGCACTGGGGGCATTCCCAATGCTGCGAGAGAACTCTCCAGCGCCGCCTCCATCTTCTTCAGGAAGCATCGTCTTCCGGCCTGGCTTGCAATCTTCTAAGCATGTGCAGTCGGCTCTGCCAACAGGCCTCGGGCAGAGCTGACTGCACCTGCGCACGGCCATTTTTTGTGGCCACTTACTACAAGAGCTCACGTAAATGGTCATAAAAAAATGGCCGCACGCAGGTGCAGTCGGCTCTGCCCGCTGCACCTGTCGACTGCGCCAGAAGACAACACGTATGTGGCTTTTTTGCATCAATACATCACTGATTTTCAGATTCTTATTATGTTTACCATTGTTTATATACTTTGGAGTGATTTATTGTACAAGTCATTGCAAGTGTCTAGTTACATTTTTATTTATCTATTTCTAAGATGCGCTTGCGTCCCTGCAGGGGACTTCTCCCCGAAGCCTCTGATGATAGGCACAGGACAAAGGGAATCTTAAGGCGGAATTGGAGTTTTCTCTGATCTGAGGCATTATTGGAGCACTGGGGCTGTCAATCGTAGTTGAACTCTCACTAGTGATGACAAGGACACAGCTGCAATCATCATGATAGTCATTCGCAGCAATGTGCAGAGATTACATCCTGCAGATGTACACATACATTTCTGGATGTTAAGGGGTTAACATTATCAACTATTACAAACCAATTATCTGGCCATCTGCAGCTATCTGCTGGTCTGGTCTCTTCTCAGTAGGGGAAATCTGCATTTGTTTATCCCCTTTCTGTTTAGCTGCTGCTCCTCCTGTTTTTCTTTACTGCCCCCTACTGGTTGAGGTATACATGCATGTGCTTGTGCGAGTACAGAGGATTTCTCCTGTCCTGTTAATGATGTCAAACTCCTATTTGCTCAATATTGCTCTGATAGCACTTCTGATTCTCTGCTGTTTTCATTGTGTCCTATTATCACGCATGTGACAATATTTCCCCTGCCTACATGCTACATATGTCTGTGTCCACATCATGTTTTTGCACTTTGCCAAGGCTTAGCCAGCTATTGCGTCCTCTACCACCACCTAGGCAAACCACCACCTAGGTATACCATGGTGAGAGGGATTAGGATAAAGATGAGAGTTCACTATGACTCTACACCTTAGTTCAGACAAATACCGTGCTTTACCTCTAAAATAATTTAATGTAAAGTGTGTAACAAATGGCAATAATACTGAAATACTGTGTATATAAAATTCAAGAGGTAGGCAAGCACATGTAAAGCAACCAACAAAGAAGCTGTATAATAGAATATTAAAGGGATCCTATCATTAAAATCTATTTTTTTGTCTCTAACACGTAGGAATAACCTTAAGAAAGGCTATTCTTTTCCTACCTTTAGATGTCTTCTCCACACCGCCGTTCCATAGAAATCCCGGTTTTCGCCGGTATGCAAATGTGTTCTCTCGCAGCACTGGGGGGCGGGCCCCAGCACTCAAACAGCACTGGAGGCGTCCCCAATGCTGCGAGAGAACTCTCCAGCGCCTCCTCCATTTTCTTCAGGAACTGGTCTTCTTCGCGTCTTCTTCCGGGGGTTGGCTTCAAACTTCTGTTACAAACCAAAATTCTGTAACCAACCAAAACTTGTTCGTTCATGCCCAATTTCTTTTTTTAAATAATGTAGATTGTGAGTCCCACATAGAGCTAACAATGTACATTTTTTCTCTATCAGTATGTCTTTGGAGTATGGGATGGAAATCCATGAAAACACGGGGAGAACATACAAACTTCTTGCAGATGGTTTTTTGCCCTTGGTGGGACTCAAACCAAGGACTCCAGCACTGCAAGGCTGTAGTGCTAACCACTGAGCCTCTGTGTGGCCCCTGCATTCATGCCCAGTTTCTATCCAACTACAATCTATAATGAAGCACCTCTAACCATATCAAGAATATAATATTAAGCCATCGGTGTTGGTCAACCCTACTTTTGGCAAAAAAATATATTCTACATTTGCACCACACTCTTTTGACTCGGAGGCAAAAATGGTTGAAAACTATTTCTATTTTAACTGCAAAGTAAAAGTCTTGATTTTTTCAATAAGTTACCTTAAGCGCTTTATTCCACAAATTGCAAAATATTGAAATAGAAGAAAAAAATATAATTTTTTTTTCTGAGTGGTTCAAAATGTCACATAATCATATTAGCTTTTTGAATCTTAAAAATAGGTGGTTGTGTTATTAACTGCAAAGTTAACATTGAAAGGAGTCATGTAGAAAGATAATAATGTAGACAAGTGAAAGTACACTTCTATAGTGTTAAAAATATCCTGGGGACAGTTTTAATGGACTGTGACATTTACGAAAGCTTTTAAGATCACTCTGTTCCTTCTTATGCTAATTTAATTTGAGGAGAACAAATGAAAATAATCCGAGCAAGAATGTACACTTACAAAAAAATCCATGGTCTTATTCATTCAGCCATTACTGTTATTAATAATTATTTCATTTGACGTCTGAAAGTACTCCAACTTCTGAAACTTGCCTGACTGTAAAAATAGAAATTATATGACTAACTTACGTTAGGCTACTTTCACATGGTCAGTACTTGGTCAGTATTTTGCATCAGTATTTGTAAGCCAGCAGGCGGAAACTATACAGACAGTAAACAGTATTGAGAAGATTTATACCATTTTTGCATTCTGGACCTGCTAATGGTTTTGGTTTCCAAATACTGATGCAAATACTGACCAAATACTGCCATGTGAAAGTGGCCTTATGCTGGTAATAAGACGCAATATAGGAAGTAGAAGCTTGAAAGGAGCATTAACCCCTCGTCCCTCTTTTACAAGGATAACCATGTAGTCGTGTACCAAGTAGGCATTATGGGAGAATGGTTTAGTAATATAGTAATGTTACCAGAAACCGAATTCCAAAATTGCACATGGACACTTCTATAGCCATTTCTGTAGCCATTCCCATTATCCGACTGTACATTTCTCTGCATTACAAGGGATATTGTCACAAAGCATGCTCATCTCAGAACCCTGTTTGTGGTCAGCACAAACCTCAGCAAAACATGCAGATTTCAGATGATCTATTGAGCAATCTGATGGCAGATTACACTGGAAAGAGAAAGGAGGCATCTTCGATTACAACATACCTGATCCTATGCTTTCACTGATAATAGGCCACTGCAGAAGTGTCAGAAAATGACTTATTACCTTCTTACCAAGGGGATGGAATCTCGCTATATCTCTCTCAGGTTTTTAATTTATACGTGGTCCAGTGCGGGTTTTGAGTAGGTCTCAGCCCAGGTGTAGATCCTGGGCTCATTACTGGACCATAAAAAGGCTGCAGATCCTGCATTCCAAGGCAGCTGCATGGAGTGAAAGGAGGTGTGTGGGTCTGTCCTGTAAACCTGAATCCGGTGACACAAAGTTGTGCTTGTTTTGTTCATGTGGCTGGTAGTAAGCCACACATATAGTTACGTTAATATTACTGTTTAGTTAGTCACTCAGACGAGCAGGTTTTTAAATCTAAATAATTTATACTATAATATATACTTTAATATGTATTGCTAAATAATGCAAAGTACTGTAAACTACAGCTGTGGAACGCTCATGTATAGTATGCTAGCAAATGTTTGCTTTGCACTTTTGCAAATAATGTTACATTCACTTTGAAAGGGAATCTTCCATGCTAGCAAAGTGCATAGTGCTGAAATTGAGAGATAAATATTTGTTACCATGACAAATTTTTGCCTATTACTATATCTGGGTTTTCTTCCATCTACTGTTAAGTGTTTGCTCCGTCAGGTTTTCAATAGTCACGGCCAGAATAATTTACCTTTTAAGATAATTAACCAGAGACCTAATGAACCTATTATTTGTCAATGGGATCTGCTAGGATCCATTAACATCCATTATTCAATACACAACAGCTCATGCATACGTCATCCAGTATTAATAATCTGGTGACGCTAGTAGAAACAGAGCCTTGGAGATAGATGGGCAGAAAATTGAGACATTTATAGTTAAATAAACACTCTGGGAAATGGTTTGTCTGGTCCTTTGTATATGGACATTGGCAACCACTGGTAGATTTGCAACTTGTTGTATTACCTATTGCTCATCAGTCTCTGTTTGTTCCTTCACTTGTACAAAATGACCACAGTGATTGGAAATCCATTTCTCTATGCATGTCTATGATTTTCTTAATTTGTTTACATGAACATAAGCTGATAACTCACAAAAAACTCATTCATGAGTGTTTACTTAGAGGGAAACTGTCAGTGTGATTTGGGACACTAAACCATCCGTAGGACCTTATTGGGTTTTGATTTCCAAATACCTCAATATAACACAATCCATGGCCGCATTACAAATAAAAAAAAAAAAAGTCTTTAGAGCCTTGCATGGCTTCTCTATATGTGTCAGGATGCAGGAATCCCACTATAAAATTTTATCCCAATGGTACAGGACCCCCGAATGGTTCCACACACATGGCTTAGTCTCTTTGGGATTATGCTGGTGACGCCAAAAAGAGGTTGGGAGCATGTCTCACATGTGGTGGTCATATGAGTTGGTTAAACCGTTCTGGGCTCAGGTTCAAACCTATATGAGGCCTCTGCTCAAGGACGACGTGACCCTGTCCCCAGAATGGGTACTCCTCTCATGCTCAAAACACAATTTGCGTCACTCCATGTCAAATTTAGTCACCCACCTCATTGAAATAGCCAAGACAGTAATCCCTCTGTTCTGGCTGCAAAACATTACACCTCCCACACTAGTCTGGATAGACAGAGTGAACCAGATTATGAGATTCGAGGAATTAATCAGCTGTTCCAACAGGTCACACGATAGGTTTTTGAAAATATGGTCTGCATGGAAAGACTTGACAGAGTCCTCTTCTCACTCTCCTCCTCCCTCTTCCTCCCCCACCACTCCTGGATAGGTTCTGGGCTACTAGCCAGGACAGGGACCTCGCAGATTGCTCTTGTCTAATGGAAGCTAATCTCAGTCCATCCTTTCTCACCCATTAGGAGCTCTTCACTTTGGGTGTTACACCCCCCTCCCCCCTCCTTTCTCTAATTAACGAGTCAGTTGCTTATTAGTCCCCAATTCTTCCACCTACCCATCCTTTATTCCCACTGTTCTATAACACACTGAATTTTGATGTGCATTGTGCTGTGCTGGATGGTCCTCCCCTTTGTCACTGCCATGTCTGTGAGCTTCATTTTCAAAGTGCCACGAGTTGGTGGAAGTGTTGCTAGATGGTTGTTAGCTCAGACTCTGGAAGTCCTACAGAGCTGAGCTTTCCTCTTATCCTTCTTTGCACGCACTGTTTGTTATTTCCATTTCATTGCCATTTTTCGAGAAATTGTTGTAAAAAATGTTAAAATATAAAAATCTAATAAAAATAAGAATTAAAAAAAATATATATTAAAAAAAGTTTTACTCACCTATCAACTATGCTCATTGGCTCAATTCTTCAGTGAAGCCAGAGATATCCACCTTGGCTTCAGTGTGCATGTGCTGGACCTCAGGCAAATGTATAGTGAAGTCGGGGTGTCCATCTCCGGCTTGACCGAAGAACAACGCAGGTTTCGGGAGCACAAGAGGTGATGAGGTCTGATGAAACTCAATGGACAAATCTTAAGATATAAAGGGTATACAGATTTTTAATTTATACTACTGTGGATTGTGTTATTCCAGGGCTATTTGTAACACTAAACCCCCATCCATGAGGATCTGGGTGGTGGTGGGGGGAAGTTAGTGTCCCCAATTGCGTTGACAAGGTCCCTTTAAGGAATAGTTACTTCAATATTTTCAGAAACACTATTCAATGGATATTTTCATACTGTGACCAAAATATAACAAAAAAGCTATCACCCACATGAACTTTAGAAAGATTTGTGGAGAGAATATTCTCTAATTTGACAAATCACAGCAACATGTCCACCCCGGTCCAGAGACTGCAGACTAGTCACAGGAGAATAGTTGAATATGTCAGTTCTTTCCACTCCATAAAATGTATGGTTATATTGAATTGCATTCTAAACATAGCTCATAGTCTGAAGCACATCGGCCGCCTTCTAGAATGTCCTTACTGTAATTTTAGGAAAATGACACCTTTTTACAGAAAAAGTTTTGACATATTCATGTTTTCAAAGAGGGAATGGAGTGTTTGAGGAATTTTTTTTATATCTCAATAATTGTGTAAGCAATGAGAACGGCCAGAGCCTGTTTTATTGAGATGTTGATCAGGACATTTATGTACCCTTACCCTTATAAATTACTAGTGACATATTGGCTTAGTAACAGGGAAGGTTATTAGTAGAGATGAGTGAACACTGTTCGGAACAGCCGTTCCGAACAGCACGCTCCCATAGAAATGAATGGAAGCGGCCGGCACGTGGGGGGTTAAGTGGCCAGCCGCCGGCAAAGTCTGCGTGCCAGGTGCTTCCATTCATTTCTATGGGAGCGTGCTGTTCAGATCGGCTGATCCGAACAGTGTTCGCTCATCTCTAGTTATTAGGTCTATATGTCAATCCAGTTACCATGCTAATTTTAATGAACAAAAAAATAGAGGCGTGGGCTACCTATTAAGTGGAAAGCTCTTATATTGTATACTGTCTTATTATTTACTAGATCTTTGATCACAAACAAGATATATGTCATGTTTTTCATAGGAAATTACATGTCCTGCAAGTACAGTAGGAATAATCTAATGCTAAACGTTGACATAATTACATCTGAGATGCAGTAACGTCGTCCTGCTACTATACAGTGTACAGAGCTATCTGCTTCCCACTCCATGTACAGTATTGTGGGGGAATCATACACAACTCTGTAAGTACAGTAAAAATAATGTAATGCTAAAAATTGACATAATAAGAGCCGAGATGCAGTAACAGCACCTTGTCACTATACATTGTTCATAGCTATTTGTTTCCATGCATTATAAAATACAGGGATTGTATACAGTCCAGAAAAGCTGATCTGTCTGGGGCCAACTGTTGGCCCCACAACCCAGTGAAATATTTATTTTCTATCTTAAAGAGGATCTTTCATGACCTTGGGCACCTGCGGTTTTATATACCTCTAGAAAGCCAACAGTGCGCTGATTTCATTGCATTGTCAGCTTTCCCATAGTGTTCCTCGGAAGAAGAGATATCAGTGCAATCACTGATAGCTCTTCACTGTCAGAAGGGCATTCCTGACAGTCTAGCTGGGAATTCCCCTTCCTGACTGTACTGTGTGCAGCGCTATACTGGGAGGGGGCATTCCTTACCACCCAACTGTGACGCTGAGCGGTGAGAAAGGCCCTCCAGTACTAGTCTATTGACGAGTACAGTGAGGAGGAGGAGGGGGGATGTTCTTCGCAGCTTAGCGTCATGGCTGGGCGGCAAGGAACACACCCTCACAGTATAGGGCGATGGACGTTACTATCAGGAGGGGCGTTCCCAGCTAAACTGTCAGGAACACCCCTCTGACAGTGAAGAGATATTGGTAATTGCACCAATATTCTTCTCCCGGGGCACATAAAGGGAAACCCAACCATGCACTGAATTCAGAGCACTGTTGGCTTTCTAGCTGTATATAAGAACGCATGTGCCCGAGGACATGAAAGGTCCTCTTTAAGGAGTTCACACTGTTGATACTGACAAAGTTTCTTGCAGTATGTTGTTTCAATACAGACATACAGAGAGAGTCTCTATAACCTAAACCTTTGCTGTCTTATAATGGAGTCAGTGTGTTGAAAAGAGAAGCTGTAAGTCACAGCTCCTACAAATATTAGTCATAGACAATCCCAACGATGTCAGAAGGAATTACCAATTTGTATGTGCAGCAGCATTAACCACCACAGAATACATCCTTCAAGCAAGCTAGCAGTCCCATTCTACAGTATGTGCTATGGCTGAAATGTACACGGCACTGTGCCAGGTGAACAATACCTACAATCTGAGCAATGACGTTTATCCCTTCCCACTGCAACCATTTTTTTGTTTTACCTCTGTGCTTTTTACTTGCTGCTTTCCAAAACTTTATTTTATTTTTTATCTAGATTGTGAGCCCCACATAGAGCTTACAATATACATTTTTCCCTATCAGTATGTCTTTGGAATATGGGATGGAAATCCATGCAAAAACGGGGAGAACATACAAACTCCTTGCAGATGGTTTTTTGCCCTTGGCGGGATTTGAACACCAGGACCCAGTGCTGCAAGGCCGCAGTGCTAACCACTGAGCCTCCGTGTGGCCCCTAGATGTTTTATTTTCTGTTCAGAGCTTCTTCTTTTTTTTCTTTTTTTTTTGCACTGGAAAGCTGAAAAAAGTTTACAATAAAGTAAAATTACAAAAAACCTACATTGTCTTATGGGTTCACTATGCGGCCGTTATCTAAGTTCTGCAGGTCAGTACAATCATGGTAATACCAAAACATTTTTATGTGTTAATATCTTTATAAAAATTCTAAACTTTCATATAGTAGTATATATGGAAAAATCATTCCCCTTTCATTACACACTGCCTCTGGCATTGTTGCTCTTCAGATGTCTCAGTTGTAATTGACTGAGTTGAAAGACAGCTTAATTCAAGAAAGAAAGTCTAAGACAGCTGCAAGAATTGCACAATTACCTTAAACATCATCAAACAGCATCATGGCATTTCTGTAAGCAAACGGCTTATAAAGGCACATTTAGAAGCAGAGGCCACCAAGATACACAATTCCTTCAGGAAGGCTAAGAAGACATCAGTTAAAATGATGCGGATGTAGGAGATCCTCAAGAGACTACCAAGCCAAAACCTCTTTATTCAAATGTAACAAGGCACAGATAACCCTGCAGTATCCGGAAACCAAGATCCATACAATACACTACACAATTGTCTACCTGACCAAACTTTACATGCCTCAGTGAACCAGAACCCTGCACCTCAGCAAACTCAACTTGCATGACTTGGTGCAGGTAAGTATACCAGCAACCTTCCAAACTCTTGGTAACCACCTATTTACAATCCCATGCATAGTTAAACCTATGGACTTGTAGTCAGCTTCTGAGTTGAGTGTCTATACAGCCCCATTACCGACAAAAATAATATGACTAGCACTACTGAAGCAATACAGCCCTGTTCAGAATTACTGAACCAATACGGTCCTGTTCAGCACTAGTGAGCCACTAAAACCCTGTCTATAACAAAAAAAAAGTTTGCAAAGTACATGGTTCGCTGTGAAATTACCAAAACCCAGACCAGACAGAACTACAGCAGATGGAAATGTGCCTTCAGGACTACAATCAGTCCTCAGAATTACTATTGCTCAAAAGGTAGATCTGCTGATCCCATGTCCTGGTCTACAGTCTATCGTATCACACATTGATAAACCAGTGGCAGACCTCGCTTATACATGGGAGAGACTAGAACAAAGCTGTGGCAGCCCTAAAGCCATAGAAAACGCACTGTTCAAACAGCTTCCATATTTGTCAAGGATAATCATAAAGTCCAATAGCTTAGGAGCCTACTGTTAGAGTCCCGTTTGGCCAAGGCAAATACTCACCTACCTTGCCTCAGTTATCCTGACACTGTTCTTGTATGGTGGGATCAAGATACAAAATCAATTTTCCTATTTCTGCAAATTTCTTAGCACATTGCAGGATCCAAGAATGACCTTGGCTTCTCTTTCAATGATCAAAAACATGGACAATGGAATCGTCATATGTAAAAGTATGATTTATTTGAAAATATTAAAAAAACATTGATACAACACAGTACAAAAGACATAACCATATGCATATAAGGGGACCAATGCTACCTATCAAAGAACATACGTGGTAGTTGAAAAAATGTGTAAATATATAACAAAAATGTAGTCCAGCAAAGAAGTATGGTGATAAACAATAGCCTTTAGCAGAGAAATCAACATAAGTGAGTGTTTATATGTAGTGAAGTCATAGTGACAGCTTTCATATGGGAGTGGATATAGTTAGCTCTGCATAAGGACAAGTGTAAAAAATACTGTGGATGCTGGAAAACAGTGAAGTAAATGAAGTCAGATCATAAAGGATAGTACATACCACGATAAAAACGTGCCCCGACGCGCGTTTCGCTGTAAAGGCTTCGTCAGGGGACAAAGTATGGTTCACTTAGCAGGGAATATATGTAGTGCATTGATGAGGAAAGAGGAAACACATGAGGGGATACGCCCAGCAGTACGTGATGTCATAAGAGGAAGACTACAACAACGACAATGTATAAACATACATAATAATGGAATGTGATGGAAAATCGTGGACAACGGATGGCGCATACGAATCCACTGTGAAAGCTGCTCATGCAAACCATCATTGAAAATTATGTAATAATTATATACTGTGCAGTGGTACAATGCACATATGAATGGATAAGCCGCATTATTGGGCAGAGCAGCCTCATATAAATAGACACAAGGAAAGGGACTATAAAAGTTGTAAAAATATGGACTCAAATATTGGCATAACTAAAAAGATAAGTGTGAACACACAAAAATATATAATAAAACCATGGATGCTAACATAAGTGAAATACAGTACTGAAAACCAGCAAACAGCATGTAAAATGGCAATAAAAACATTATGAACATATGAAGTGCATATTTAGGATTTGCTGTGTGCAAAAAACGCCTGAAAGTGTTGAAAAAAATGCATGAGTGTGAATTGGGGGGGGGGGGGGGCGGGGGGGAATATTCATTTTTTCTTTTTTCATTTTTAAAACTTTTACAAAAAATGACACACAATTGAATGTATAACAGTGTACACATAAATGTTGCATATAATACATAATCATTGTGCAAAAAGAAAATAAAGTGAACACAAGTGCCGGTGCGCAGTGAAAAGTGAAATAAATTGATGATATGCAGGTAAAGTATGCCAAGGTCCAAATATGATATGCGTCGACTTATGAAACCAGTCCTAAAGGTATTCAAAGGACTTGAAACAGAGGAGGGACTCAGACGAACTGCTGGGAAAAATTCAAAGAAGACAAACAAAAACAATTAAAAACTAATAAAACAAGAGAACCAAAAAAGCGATGATGAGACTACAAAGCATAAAACGAAAAATACTCACGAGAAAGATATCTTTAAAGAATTTTAGGTGTGAAAATTAGACATGGAGAATTACAGGAAGGAGGCAAAGTTAAGACATTCATTCAACCCTTTCGAGAAGACTGTGTCAAGCATAAAAATCCATCTGCACTCTTTCTGGGCGAGAGTTTGGCGCCAGTTACCTGTGCGAGGACCCACATGAATTTTGTCGATGGCACGGACTCGGAATAAAGAAGAGTCACATTCGTGATAGAGTTTGAAGTGTTTGGGTATGGTCTTGAGAGTTTGAATATCTGTGCAGTTACGGGCATTCTGTATACCCAAAACATGTTCTCGCACGCGTCGCCGTAATTCCCTTGTGGTAAGCCCTATGTAAATGAGATCACATGGACAGGTGGCAAAATAGATCACACCAGAAGACTGGCAGTTCAGGGAATGTCTGATTGAGAATGTGTGGGATTTATTAGAATTTCAAAATTCCGTACTCACCTCTATGTTACAGCAAGCCACACAGTCACCACATGGTTTGCAGCCTAGAGAGGGTCCTTTGGAACCAAAAATGTATGGTTGGACATTTGCCTGATAGTGGCTCCGAACCAAGGTGTCTCTTAAATTACGACTCCTCCTGTATGTGATGGTAGGTTGTTCCCCCACGTAATGCCTGGTGATAGGGTCATGGGTGAGAAGATTCCAATATTTGCGTAGAATGCGATTAAGTTCAAAACTACGAGAGGAGTACGTAGTTATAAATCGAACCACATCATTGGGTGTGCTGTTACTTACCCTTTTCTGCAAGGTGTCTTGTCTACAAGTGGAAGCGGCTCTTTTGAAGCCTTGCACGGAATCGGTGTCCCAACTCCCGGGAAGAATTGTAGAAGGATTCGTTCATAGAACAAATCCTCTGAGTGCGCAGAAATTGACCTGTTGGAATATTCTTGACTAGATTTTTTGGATGAGATGAAGTAGCATGTAACAAGGAGTTGGTTGCAGTTTGTTTGCGGAATACATCCGTATTCAAGTTTCCATCTGCCGCAACCTTAATTTTAACATCGAGGAAATCGATCTCATTCCGACTGTATCTGTAAGTGAGGAAGATGTTTTTATTATTGGAATTGAGATGATTGATGAATACCTCCAAATCCTCAGTGCTTCCCTGCCATAGAATGAAAATGTCATCTATAAAGCGTCCCCAAAATTGAACCTGGTCAATCTGGGGAGGAGGATCGGTGAGGAAAACACTGCGTTCCCAAAAGCCTAAAAATAAATTTGCGTAAGAGGACGCGCATGACGCCCCCATCGCTGTGCCTCGTAATTGCAAATAAAAATGTTCTTTAAAGGTGAAAAAGTTATGTGTGAGGGCAAAATGTAATAGATCATGTAGAAACTCACCCATAGGTTCTTCGATGTCTGACATGAGGAGAAATGCACGGGTAGCTTCTAAACCATCTGTATGGTGGATTGATGTATAAAGCAATTCAACGTCGCATGTAACCAACAACATGTCAGGCTCTAAATGGATACCATCAATTTTGGTTAAAAAATCAGAGGTGTCTTTGATGTATGACGGTAATGTTTCGACTAAAGGTTTTAAAAAATGATCTATGTACCTGCAAATGGGTTCACATAAGCTTCCATTACCGGAGACAATAGGTCTACCTGGCGGGCATGCTGTATTTTTGTGGACTTTGGGGAGTAAGTAAAAGGTGGCAATGGATGGATGTTCTGGTAAAAGAAATGTAAATTGTTTTTGTGAGAGAATACCCTTGGTGACGGCCATCTGTAAAAGGTTGGATAATTCATCGCTGAATTTAAGAGAAGGATTAAAACTGAGTTTTTTGTAGCACTCACTGTTCCGTAATTGGCGCAGTGCTTCCTTCTGATACATGCGTTTGGGCCATAGAACCACATTACCCCCTTTGTCTGATTGTTTGATGACAATCTCAGACATGTTTTTTAATTCCTGAATGGCCAACCTTTGATCTCTGCTACAATTGTCATGATGGATGACAGGAGATATTTTTTTCATTTCTGTACTGACTACATTGACAAAAGTTTCAATATTGTTGGCTAAAGACAGGGGGGGAAATCTTTTTGAAGTAGGAACTAAGTGTTTAGGGAACTCACCAGAAGGATCGACCTCTGTTTCCTCAGACAACTCACGCAGGATTTGCAGTGCTTGTTGTTCTTCAGATGATGGATATAATGCTGATTCAGAAGAATTATGAAAGATTTTTTTGAAAATTAATTTGCGGGCGAACAGATGTAGATCCTTAATAGCTAGGAATGCATCAAACCTAGAAGATGGAGCAAAGTTTAAACCCAACTTCAAGACCTCTTCTTGGGATGGTGTCAGACTGATGTCTGACAAGTTAATAATTTTTAAAGTATCAGAATTTGTAGTAACCGTATCAACAGAGGTCACAGGAGTGGTTTTCTTTTTATTTTTATAAAAAATATCAGTGATAAAAGTATCAGTGATAAAGACTGATATCCTTCCTATAACCACATTAACACTAGACTAGTTAAAGCGCTGCAGAATATGCTGTTACAACAGTATAAAAGTGTTTGCAAATTACAGGACCCCGGACTGGCTTCACCATAGAGGTCTCTCAGACAATGATGTCTGCTGGAGGTGTTCAGCACATTCGGGAACTTATCTCCACATATGGTGGACGTGTCCGCTTATAGTTCCATTCTGGGAAGCCGTCAGGGATCGCATCCAGACAGTCACGCTGAAGCCTCTGAACCTTACCCCTGAAATTGTATTCTTAGCCCTACCAAACGATACATACTCCCCATGCAAGGATGAGTTAACCACCCAACTATTGTCGGCAGCCAAAATTCTCATCCCGTTCTTCTGGCGTCAGCAGACTGCCCCTTCAATCTCACTTTGGGAGTCGAAAGTTCAGGAACTTGCCCGCTTTGAAGAACTGGTAGCCTGGTCTGAAAGGCGAATTGAAAAATTTAAAGAAACATGGGCACCATGGCTGAAAGCGTGACCTCCTCTACCTCCGGATCTCTGCCCTATCTTGAAAGTCCTGCCTAGCTTGATTGTACAGTTGATGCACCATTCCCTGTGTATACTACTTGAAACTGCGTGACCAGTTGGAGTATAGCTACACCCTTCATCACCTCTGATTTCCTCTTTCCCCTACCTCCTTTGTCCCTCACCTACTCTTTTCACCCTTTCTCTGCTTATTCTAGTGAGTCCTATACAACTACGACAGCTGATGACTTGCAAGTTGTTTTCAGATCACACATAAACCGGTTTTGATTAGGCTGTTATTATGCTTCTATCTGTTCCTTGCTCACAGTTGATTTGATGTGCTGTACCCCTACCCTTTTCTTTTTCTGTATCCCCATAAAACTTGAAAAATCAATAAAACTTGTTGAATTTAAAAAAAAAAAAAAAAAAGTGTTTGCAAATTGTGACTTGCCCTAGGAATGTAATGGTTGCATATTGTTCCAGAGTATAGGCCTCAAGACAAACAGCTACAAGTCTTGGACTCAATTTATAGTTTTTTTTTGTTATTATTAGAGATGAGCGAACAGTGTTCTATCGAACTCATGTTCGATCGGATATTAGGCTGTTCGGCATGTTCGAATCGAATCGAACACCGCGTGGTAAAGTGCGCCATTACTCGATTCCCCTCCCACCTTCCCTGGCGCCTTTTTTGCTCCAATAACAGCGCAGGGTAGGTGGGACAGGAACTACGACACCGGTGACGTTGAGAAAAGTAGGCAAAACCCATTGGCTGCCGAAAACATGTGACCTCTAATTTAAAAGAACAGCGCCGCCCAGGTTCGCGTCATTCTGAGCTTGCAATTCACCAAGGACGGAGGTTTCCGTCCAGCTAGCTAGGGCTTAGATTCTGGGTAGGCAGGGACAGGCTAGGATAGGAAGGAGAAGACAACCTCAACAGCTCTTGTAAGAGCTAAATTCCAGGGAGAAGCTTGTCAGTGTAACGTGGCACTGACGGGCTCAATCGCCGCAACCCAGCTTTCCCAGGATCCTGAATGGAATACACTGTCAGTGTATTCCCGTATACCCGATATATACCCCGATACCCGTTCCAACGGTGTGCCCCCCCACCTTCACCCCAGAAATACCCTGCAAGTCCCCTAGCAATAGAATTGGGGCTATATACACCCACAATTTTTACTACTGGTATACAGTGCCATTGTCTGACTGGGAATTCAAAGAATATATTGGGGTTATAAATACCCTCATTTCTTGCTACTGCCATATAGTGCCAGTTTCTGACTGGTAATTCAAAGAATATATTGGGGTTACGTGCACCCACAATTTTTACTACTGGCATACAGTGCCATTGTCTGACTGGGAATTCAAAGAATATATTGGGAATACAAATACCCTCATTTCTTGCTACTGCCATATAGTGCCAGTGTCTGACTGGGAATTCAAAGAATATATTGGGGTTACGTGCACCCACAATTTTTACTACTGGTATACAGTGCCATTGTCTGACTGGGAATTCAAAGAATATATTGGGAATACAAATACCCTCATTTCTTGCTACTGCCATATAGTGCCAGTTTCTGACTGGTAATTCAAAGAATATATTGGGGTTACGTGCACCCACAATTTTTACTACTGGTATACAGTGCCATTGTCTGACTGGGAATTCAAAGAATATATTGGGAATACAAATACCCTCATTTCTTGCTACTGCCATATAGTGCCAGTTTCTGACTGGTAATTCAAAGAATATATTGGGGTTACGTGCACCCACAATTTTTACTACTGGTATACAGTGCCATTGTCTGACTGGGAATTCAAAGAATATATTGGGAATACAAATACCCTCATTTCTTGCTACTGCCATATAGTGCCAGTGTCTGACTGGGAATTCAAAGAATATATTGGGGTTACGTGCACCCACAATTTTTACTACTGGTATACAGTGCCATTGTCTGACTGGGAATTCAAAGAATATATTGGGAATACAAATACCCTCATTTCTTGCTACTGCCATATAGTGCCAGTGTCTGACTGGGAATTCAAAGAATATATTGGGGTTACGTGCACCCACAATTTTTACTACTGGTATACAGTGCCATTGTCTGACTGGGAATTCAAAGAATATATTGGGGTTATAAATACTAGAGATGAGCGAACACTAAAATGTTCGAGGTTCGAAATTCGATTCGAACAGCCGCTCAATGTTCGTGTGTTCGAACGGGTTTCGAACCCCATTATAGTCTATGGGGAACAGATACTCGTTAAGGGGGAAACCCAAATCCGTGTCTGGAGGGTCACCAAGTCCACTATGACACCCCAGGAAATGATGCCAACACCTCTGGAATGACACTGGGACAGCAGGGGAAGCATGTCTGGGGGCATCTAACACACCAAAGACCCTCTATTACCCCAACATCACAGCCTAACAACTACACACTTTACACACTCAATACCACCTCTCTGACAGTAGGAAAACACCTTGAAACATGTGTATTTGGCACTTGCAGTGAGGAGAGCTTGTCACCAGCAGTGAATTTGGCCCTTGTAGTAAGTTGAGGTTGGCACCAACATTTGTTTTGAAAATCAGGGTGGATTGAGCCTCTAACCAGCAGAGTTTGGGCAAATTCATGGTGGAGGGAGCCTCTAAAAACCCCAGTTTGGACCAATTCATGGTGGAGGGAGCCTCTAAACAGCCCAGTTTGGGCAAATTCATGGTGGAGGGAGCCTCTAAAAAACCCAGTTTGGACCAATTCATGGTGGAGGGAGCCTCTAACCAGCCCAGTTTGGACCAATTAATGGTGGAGGGAGCCTCTAAACAGCCAAGTTTGGACCAATTCATGGTGGAGGGAGCCTCTAAAAACCCCAGTTTGGACCAATTCATGGTGGAGGGAGCCTCTAACCAGCCCAGTTTGAGCAAATTCATGGTGGAGGGAGCCTCTAAACAGCCCAGTTTGGGCAAATTCATGGTGGAGGGAGCCTCTAACCAGCCCAGTTTGGACCAATTAATGGTGGAGGGAGCCTCTAACCAGCCCAGTTTGGACCAATTAATGGTGGAGGGAGCCTCTAACCAGCCCAGTTTGGACCAATTAATGGTGGAGGGAGCCTCTAACCACCCCAGTTTGGACCAATTCATGGTGGAGGGAGCCTCTAACCAGCCCAGTTTGGACCAATTCATGGTGGAGGGAGCCTCTAAAAAACCCAGTTTGGACCAATTCATGGTGGAGGGAGCCTCTAAACAGCCCAGTTTGGGCAAATTCATGGTGGAGGGAGCCTCTAAAAAACCCAGTTTGGACCAATTCATGGTGGAGGGAGCCTCTAACCAGCCCAGTTTGGACCAATTAATGGTGGAGGGAGCCTCTAAACAGCCAAGTTTGGACCAATTCATGGTGGAGGGAGCCTCTAAAAACCCCAGTTTGGACCAATTCATGGTGGAGGGAGCCTCTAACCAGCCCAGTTTGGACCAATTAATGGTGGAGGGAGCCTCTAACCAGCCCAGTTTGGACCAATTACTGGTGGAGGGAGCCTCTAACCACCCCAGTTTGGACCAATTCATGGTGGAGGGAGCCTCTAAACAGCCAAGTTTGGACCAATTCATGGTGAAGGGAGCCTCTAAAAACCCGTTTGGACCAATTCATGGTGGAGGGAGCCTCTAACCAGCCCAGTTTGGGCAAATTCATGGTGGAGGGAGCCTCTAAACAGCCCAGTTTGGGCAAATTCATGGTGGAGGGAGCCTCTAACCAGCCCAGTTTGGACCAATTAATGGTGGAGGGAGCCTCTAACCAGCCCAGTTTGGACCAATTAATGGTGGAGGGAGCCTCTAACCACCCCAGTTTGGACCAATTCATGGTGGAGGGAGCCTCTAAACAGCCAAGTTTGGACCAATTCATGGTGGAGGGAGCCTCTAAAAACCCCAGTTTGGACCAATTCATGGTGGAGGGAGCCTCTAACCAGCCCAGTTTGGACCAAATCATGGTGGAGGGAGCCTCTAAAAAACCCAGTTTGGACCAATTCATGGTGAAGGGAGCCTCTAAACAGCCCAGTTTGGGCAAATTCATGGTGGAGGGAGCCTCTAAAAAACCCAGTTTGGACCAATTCATGGTGGAGGGAGCCTCTAACCAGCCCAGTTTGGACCAATTAATGGTGGAGGGAGCCTCTAAACAGCCAAGTTTGGACCAATTAATGGTGGAGGGAGCCTCTAACCACCCCAGTTTGGACCAATTCATGGTGGAGGGAGCCTCTAAACAGCCAAGTTTGGACCAATTCATGGTGAAGGGAGCCTCTAAAAACCCGTTTGGACCAATTCATGGTGGAGGGAGCCTCTAACCAGCCCAGTTTGGGCAAATTCATGGTGGAGGGAGCCTCTAAACAGCCCAGTTTGGGCAAATTCATGGTGGAGGGAGCCTCTAACCAGCCCAGTTTGGACCAATTAATGGTGGAGGGAGCCTCTAACCAGCCCAGTTTGGACCAATTAATGGTGGAGGGAGCCTCTAACCACCCCAGTTTGGACCAATTCATGGTGGAGGGAGCCTCTAAACAGCCAAGTTTGGACCAATTCATGGTGGAGGGAGCCTCTAAAAACCCCAGTTTGGACCAATTCATGGTGGAGGGAGCCTCTAACCAGCCCAGTTTGGACCAATTAATGGTGGAGGGAGCCTCTAAACAGCCAAGTTTTGGGAAATTCATGGTGGAGGGAGCCTCTAACCAGCCCAGTTTGGACCAATTCATGGTGGAGGGAGCCTCTAAACAGCCCAGTTTGGGCAAATTCATGGTGGAGGGAGCCTCTAAAAAACCCAGTTTGGACCAATTCATGGTGGAGGGAGCCTCTAACCAGCCCAGTTTGGACCAATTAATGGTGGAGGGAGCCTCTAACCAGCCCAGTTTGGACCAATTAATGGTGGAGGGAGCCTCTAACCACCCCAGTTTGGACCAATTCATGGTGGAGGGAGCCTCTAAACAGCCAAGTTTGGACCAATTCATGGTGGAGGGAGCCTCTAAAAACCCCAGTTTGGACCAATTCATGGTGGAGGGAGCCTCTAACCAGCCCAGTTTGGGCAAATTCATGGTGGAGGGAGCCTCTAAACAGCCCAGTTTGGGCAAATTCATGGTGGAGGGAGCCTCTAAAAAACCCAGTTTGGACCAATTCATGGTGGAGGGAGCCTCTAAACAGCCAAGTTTGGACCAATTCATGGTGAAGGGAGCCTCTAAAAACCCGTTTGGACCAATTCATGGTGGAGGGAGCCTCTAACCAGCCCAGTTTGGGCAAATTCATGGTGGAGGGAGCCTCTAAACAGCCCAGTTTGGGCAAATTCATGGTGGAGGGAGCCTCTAACCAGCCCAGTTTGGACCAATTAATGGTGGAGGGAGCCTCTAACCAGCCCAGTTTGGACCAATTAATGGTGGAGGGAGCCTCTAACCACCCCAGTTTGGACCAATTCATGGTGGAGGGAGCCTCTAAACAGCCAAGTTTGGACCAATTCATGGTGGAGGGAGCCTCTAAAAACCCCAGTTTGGACCAATTCATGGTGGAGGGAGCCTCTAACCAGCCCAGTTTGGACCAATTAATGGTGGAGGGAGCCTCTAAACAGCCAAGTTTTGGGAAATTCATGGTGGAGGGAGCCTCTAACCAGCCCAGTTTGGACCAATTCATGGTGGAGGGAGCCTCTAAACAGCCCAGTTTGGGCAAATTCATGGTGGAGGGAGCCTCTAAAAAACCCAGTTTGGACCAATTCATGGTGGAGGGAGCCTCTAACCAGCCCAGTTTGGACCAATTAATGGTGGAGGGAGCCTCTAACCAGCCCAGTTTGGACCAATTAATGGTGGAGGGAGCCTCTAACCACCCCAGTTTGGACCAATTCATGGTGGAGGGAGCCTCTAAACAGCCAAGTTTGGACCAATTCATGGTGGAGGGAGCCTCTAAAAACCCCAGTTTGGACCAATTCATGGTGGAGGGAGCCTCTAACCAGCCCAGTTTGGGCAAATTCATGGTGGAGGGAGCCTCTAAACAGCCCAGTTTGGGCAAATTCATGGTGGAGGGAGCCTCTAAAAAACCCAGTTTGGACCAATTCATGGTGGAGGGAGCCTCTAACCAGCCCAGTTTGGACCAATTAATGGTGGAGGGAGCCTCTAAACAGCCAAGTTTGGACCAATTCATGGTGGAGGGAGCCTCTAAAAACCCCAGTTTGGACCAATTCATGGTGGAGGGAGCCTCTAACCAGCCCAGTTTGGGCAAATTCATGGTGGAGGGAGCCTCTAAACAGCCCAGTTTGGGCAAATTCATGGTGGAGGGAGCCTCTAACCAGCCCAGTTTGGACCAATTAATGGTGGAGGGAGCCTCTAACCAGCCCAGTTTGGACCAATTAATGGTGGAGGGAGCCTCTAACCAGCCCAGTTTGGACCAATTAATGGTGGAGGGAGCCTCTAACCAGCCCAGTTTGGACCAATTAATGGTGGAGGGAGCCTCTAACCAGCCCAGTTTGGACCAATTAATGGTGGAGGGAGCCTCTAAACACCCCAGTTTGGACCAATTCATGGTGGGGGGAGCCTCTAACCAGCCCAGTTTGGACCAATTCATGGTGGAGGGAGCCTCTAAAAAACCCAGTTTGGACCAATTCATGGTGGAGGGAGCCTCTAAACAGCCCAGTTTGGGCAAATTCATGGTGGAGGGAGCCTCTAAAAAACCCAGTTTGGACCAATTCATGGTGGAGGGAGCCTCTAACCAGCCCAGTTTGGACCAATTAATGGTGGAGGGAGCCTCTAAACAGCCAAGTTTGGACCAATTCATGGTGGAGGGAGCCTCTAAAAACCCCAGTTTGGACCAATTCATGGTGGAGGGAGCCTCTAACCAGCCCAGTTTGGACCAATTAATGGTGGAGGGAGCCTCTAACCAGCCCAGTTTGGACCAATTAATGGTGGAGGGAGCCTCTAACCACCCCAGTTTGGACCAATTCATGGTGGAGGGAGCCTCTAAACAGCCAAGTTTGGACCAATTCATGGTGAAGGGAGCCTCTAAAAACCCGTTTGGACCAATTCATGGTGGAGGGAGCCTCTAACCAGCCCAGTTTGGGCAAATTCATGGTGGAGGGAGCCTCTAAACAGCCCAGTTTGGGCAAATTCATGGTGGAGGGAGCCTCTAACCAGCCCAGTTTGGACCAATTAATGGTGGAGGGAGCCTCTAAACAGCCAAGTTTTGGGAAATTCATGGTGGAGGGAGCCTCTAACCAGCCCAGTTTGGACCAATTCATGGTGGAGGGAGCCTCTAAACAGCCCAGTTTGGGCAAATTCATGGTGGAGGGAGCCTCTAAAAAACCCAGTTTGGACCAATTCATGGTGGAGGGAGCCTCTAACCAGCCCAGTTTGGACCAATTAATGGTGGAGGGAGCCTCTAACCAGCCCAGTTTGGACCAATTAATGGTGGAGGGAGCCTCTAACCACCCCAGTTTGGACCAATTCATGGTGGAGGGAGCCTCTAAACAGCCAAGTTTGGACCAATTCATGGTGGAGGGAGCCTCTAAAAACCCCAGTTTGGACCAATTCATGGTGGAGGGAGCCTCTAACCAGCCCAGTTTGGGCAAATTCATGGTGGAGGGAGCCTCTAAACAGCCCAGTTTGGGCAAATTCATGGTGGAGGGAGCCTCTAAAAAACCCAGTTTGGACCAATTCATGGTGGAGGGAGCCTCTAACCAGCCCAGTTTGGACCAATTAATGGTGGAGGGAGCCTCTAAACAGCCAAGTTTGGACCAATTCATGGTGGAGGGAGCCTCTAAAAACCCCAGTTTGGACCAATTCATGGTGGAGGGAGCCTCTAACCAGCCCAGTTTGGGCAAATTCATGGTGGAGGGAGCCTCTAAACAGCCCAGTTTGGGCAAATTCATGGTGGAGGGAGCCTCTAACCAGCCCAGTTTGGACCAATTAATGGTGGAGGGAGCCTCTAACCAGCCCAGTTTGGACCAATTAATGGTGGAGGGAGCCTCTAACCAGCCCAGTTTGGACCAATTAATGGTGGAGGGAGCCTCTAACCAGCCCAGTTTGGACCAATTAATGGTGGAGGGAGCCTCTAACCAGCCCAGTTTGGACCAATTAATGGTGGAGGGAGCCTCTAACCAGCCCAGTTTGGACCAATTAATGGTGGAGGGAGCCTCTAACCAGCCCAGTTTGGACCAATTAATGGTGGAGGGAGCCTCTAACCACCCCAGTTTGGACCAATTCATGGTGGAGGGAGCCTCTAACCAGCCCAGTTTGGACCAATTCATGGTGGAGGGAGCCTCTAAAAAACCCAGTTTGGACCAATTCATGGTGGAGGGAGCCTCTAAACAGCCCAGTTTGGGCAAATTCATGGTGGAGGGAGCCTCTAAAAAACCCAGTTTGGACCAATTCATGGTGGAGGGAGCCTCTAACCAGCCCAGTTTGGACCAATTAATGGTGGAGGGAGCCTCTAAACAGCCAAGTTTGGACCAATTCATGGTGGAGGGAGCCTCTAAAAACCCCAGTTTGGACCAATTCATGGTGGAGGGAGCCTCTAACCAGCCCAGTTTGGACCAATTAATGGTGGAGGGAGCCTCTAACCAGCTCAGTTTGGACCAATTAATGGTGGAGGGAGCCTCTAACCACCCCAGTTTGGACCAATTCATGGTGGAGGGAGCCTCTAAACAGCCAAGTTTGGACCAATTCATGGTGAAGGGAGCCTCTAAAAACCCGTTTGGACCAATTCATGGTGGAGGGAGCCTCTAACCAGCCCAGTTTGGGCAAATTCATGGTGGAGGGAGCCTCTAAACAGCCCAGTTTGGGCAAATTCATGGTGGAGGGAGCCTCTAACCAGCCCAGTTTGGACCAATTAATGGTGGAGGGAGCCTCTAACCAGCCCAGTTTGGACCAATTAATGGTGGAGGGAGCCTCTAACCACCCCAGTTTGGACCAATTCATGGTGGAGGGAGCCTCTAAACAGCCAAGTTTGGACCAATTCATGGTGGAGGGAGCCTCTAAAAACCCCAGTTTGGACCAATTCATGGTGGAGGGAGCCTCTAACCAGCCCAGTTTGGGCAAATTCATGGTGGAGGGAGCCTCTAAACAGCCCAGTTTGGGCAAATTCATGGTGGAGGGAGCCTCTAACCAGCCCAGTTTGGACCAATTAATGGTGGAGGGAGCCTCTAACCAGCCCAGTTTGGACCAATTAATGGTGGAGGGAGCCTCTAACCAGCCCAGTTTGGACCAATTAATGGTGGAGGGAGCCTCTAACCACCCCAGTTTGGACCAATTCATGGTGGAGGGAGCCTCTAACCAGCCCAGTTTGGACCAATTCATGGTGGAGGGAGCCTCTAAAAAACCCAGTTTGGACCAATTCATGGTGGAGGGAGCCTCTAAACAGCCCAGTTTGGGCAAATTCATGGTGGAGGGAGCCTCTAAACAGCCCAGTTTGGGCAAATTCATGGTGGAGGGAGCCTCTAACCAGCCCAGTTTGGACCAATTAATGGTGGAGGGAGCCTCTAACCAGCCCAGTTTGGACCAATTCATGGTGGAGGGAGCCTCTAAACAGCCCAGTTTGGGCAAATTCATGGTGGAAGGAGCCTCTAACCAGCAGAGTTGTGGGAAAGCAGGGTGGAGGGAGCCTCTAACCAGCAGAGTTGGTGGAAATCAGGGTGGAGGGAGCCTCTAACCAGCAGAGTTGGGGGAAATCATGTTGGAGGGAGCCTAGTATTAGCAGAATTGTGCAACGCTTATGGTGGATGAGTATGAGGATGCAGAGGAATTGGAGAGGTTGAGTACAGACATGGAGTTTCATGTTGGGGTGCTTTACACAGGTGGGCACAAAAATGAAGGCTCTATCCAGTGGTGGTTCATTTTTATCAAAGTGAGCCGGTCGGCACTCTCAGCTGACAGACGGGTGCGCTTGTCAGTGATGATGCCACCGGCTGCACTGAACACCCTCTCAGATAGGACGCTGGCGGCAGGACAGGACAGCACCTCCAAGGCATATAGGGCAAGTTCAAGCCACAGGTCCAACTTCGACACCCAATACGTGTAGGGCGCAGAGGGGTCGGAGAGGACAGGGCTGTGGTCGGAAAGGTATTCCCGCAACATGCGCCTATACTTCTCACGCCTGGTGACACTAGGACCCTCCGTGGCGGCACTTTGGCGAGGGGGTGCCATCAAGGTGTCCCAGACCTTAGACAGTGTGCCCCTCGTTTGTGTGGACCGGTGAGAACTTGGTTGCCTACTGGAGGAACTGCCCTCCCTGCCGCCAACGTCACATGCTGGAAACATCTCCATCATATTCTGCACCAATTGCCTGTGGCAAGCATTGATGCGATTGGCCCTCCCCTCTACCGGAATAAAAGACGAGATGTTGTTTTTATACCGGGGGTCAAGGATAGCAAAGATCCAGTACTGGTTGTCCTCCATGATTTTGACAATACGCTTGTCGGTTGTAAAGCACCCCAACATGAACTCAGCCATGTCTGCCACAGTGTTAGTTGGCATGACTCCTCTGGCCCCACCGGAAAGTTCAATCTCCATTTCCTCCTCATCCTCCATGTCTACCCATCCGCGCTGCAACAATGGGACGATTCGAAGTTGCCCGGAAGCCTCCTGTATCACCATCACATCATCGGACAACTCTTCTTCCTCCTCCTCCTCCTCCTCCTCCTCCATTAAACGCAGTGAAGCGGACAGATGTGTGGACCTACTCTCCAGCTGTGACGGATCGGATGCTATCCCTAACTCCTCTGTGTGATCTGAGTTATCCCTGATGTCAGTCAGGGATTCTCTCAGAACACACAAGAGCGGGATTGTAAGGCTCACCATCGCATCCTCAGAGCTCACCCTCCTTGTGGACTCCTCAAAGACCCGTAGGATGTCACAAAGGTCTCTCATCCATGGCCACTCATGGATGTGAAACTGAGGCAGCTGACTTTGTGGCACCCTAGGGTTTTGTAGCTGGTATTCCATCAAAGGTCTCTGCTGCTCAACCACTCTATTCAACATCTGAAACGTTGAGTTCCAGCGTGTGGGGACGTCGCACAAAAGCCGGTGTTGTGGCACATGCAGGCGTTGCTGGAGAGATTTTAAGCTAGCAGCGGCTACTGTCGACTTGCGAAAGTGGGCGCACATGCGCCGCACTTTCACCAGTAGCTCTGGAACATTGGGGTAGCTCTTTAGGAAACGTTGCACCACTAGGTTGAAGACGTGGGCCAGGCATGGAACATGTTGGAGTCCGGCAAGCTCCAGAGCTGCTACCAGGTTCCGGCCGTTATCACAAACGACCATGCCTGGGCCCAGGTGCAGCGGCTCAAACCATATTGCCGTCTCATCGAGGAGGGCATCCCTCACCTCGGAGTCAGTGTGCTGTCTGTCCCCCAAGCTGATCAGCTTCAGCACAGCCTGCTGACGTCTACCAACGCCAGTGCTGCAACGTTTCCAACTCGTAGCTGGGGTCAATCTAACAGCGGAGGAGGAGGCGGTGGCGGAGGAGGAGGCGGTGGCGGAGGAGGAGGCGGTAGAGGAGGAGGAGGAGGGGGGTGTTCTTCTCGTGTCCCTGCCAGGAATGTTAGGCGGGGAGACGAGGTACACCGGGCCAGTTTGGGAAGCAGTCCCAGCCTCAACTACATTCACCCAGTGTGCCGTCAGTGAAATGTAGCGTCCCTGTCCGCATGCACTTGTCCACGCGTCGGTGGTCAAGTGGACCTTTGTGCAAAGCGCGGAACTAAGGGCCCGCCTGATGTTGAGTGACACGTGCTGGTGCAAGGCGGGGACGGCACACCGGGAGAAGTAGTGACGGCTAGGGACGGCATAGCGAGGTGCCGCAGTTGCCATCAGGTCCAGGAAGGCGGGAGTTTCAACAAGCCGGAACGCCAACATCTCCTGGGCCAGCAGTTTAGCGATGTTGGCGTTCAAGGCTTGCGCGTGTGGGTGGTTAGCAGTGTATTTCTGCCGCCGCTCCAATGTCTGAGAGATGGTGGGTTGTTGTAAAGAAACGCCTGATGGTGCCTTTGATGGTGCAGGAGAAGGAGATAAGACAGGACCAGGGGAGGATGAGGTAGAAGTCAACAAAGTGGCGGAGGCAGATGAAGTGGTGTCCTGGCTCGTCCTCTGGAGTGCATCGCCAGCACAGTCAGCAGTGGCAGTGGCAGAGGCAGAGGCAGTGGCAGAGGCAGTGGCAGTGGCGTGAACGGCAGGCGGCCTTTGTCCTGCCGTTGCTGCCTGCCACTGATTCCAGTGCTTGGATTCCAAATGACGGCGCATTGAAGTGGTGGACAGGTTGCTCTTCTCAGAGCCCCTAATCAATTTCGAGAGGCAAATTGTGCAGACAACACTATATCTGTCCTCGGCGCATTCCTTGAAAAAACTCCACACCTTCGAGAAACGTGCCCTCGAGGTGGGAGTTTTTCGGGGCTGGGTACGAACTGGAACATCTTGGGAGATTCCGGGTGTGGCCTGGCTTCGCCTAAGCTGCTGACCTCTGCCTCTGCCTCTAGCTACCCTTTTTGGTGCTGCACCTGCCTCAACATCCACACTACTTTCCCCGCTTGACATCCCCCCTGTCCAGGTCGGGTCAGTGTCCTCATCATCCACCACTTCCTCTTCCAACTCCTGTCTCATCTCCTCCTCCCGCACAATGCGCCGGTCAACTGGATGCCCTGACGGCAACTGCGTCACATCATCGTCGATGAGGGTGGGTTGCTGGTCATCCACCACCAAATCGAACGGAGATGGAGGAGACTCTAGTGTTTGAGCATCTGGACACAGATGCTCCTCTGTTAGGTTCGTGGAATCGTGACGTGGAGAGGCAGGTTGAGGGACAATGAAAGGAGCGGAGAACAGCTCTGGGGAGCAGGGACAGTTTGGGTTATTGTTCTGTAAAGCTTCGGAATTTTGGGAGGAAGGAAGACAAGACTGTTGGGTAATAGGAGGAGAGGAGGCAGAGTCTGACTGGCTGCTGGACAATGTGCTGTAAGCGTTCTCTGACAGCCATTGCAAGACCTGTTCCTGGTTCTCGGGCCTACTAAGGTTTGTACCCTGCAGTTTAGTTAATGTGGCAAGCAACCCTGGCACTGTGGAGTGGCGCAATGCTTGCTGCCCCACAGGAGTAGGCACGGGACGCCCTGTGGCTTCACTGCTACCTTGCTCCCCAGAACCATTCCCCCGACCTCGCCCACGGCCTCGTCCACGTCCCTTTCCGGGAGCCTTGCGCATTTTGAATTCCTAGTTAGAAATTGGCACTGTATACCAGTAGTAAAAATTGTGGGTGCACGTAACCCCAATATATTCTTTGAATTCCCAGTCAGACACTGGCACTATATGGCAGTAGCAAGAAATGAGGGTATTTGTATTCCCAATATACTCTTTGAATTCCCAGTCAGACAATGGCACTGTATACCAGTAGTAAAAATTGTGGGTGCACGTAACCCCAATATATTCTTTGAATTACCAGTCAGAAACTGGCACTATATGGCAGTAGCAAGAAATGAGGGTATTTATAACCCCAATATATTCTTTGAATTCCCAGTCAGACAATGGCACTGTATACCAGTAGTAAAAATTGTGGGTGCACGTAACCCCAATATATTCTTTGAATTCCCAGTCAGAAACTGGCACTATATGGCAGTAGCAAGAAATGAGGGTATTTGTATTCCCAATATACTCTTTGAATTCCCAGTCAAACAATGGCACTGTATACCAGTAGTAAAAATTGTGGGTGCACGTAACCCCAATATATTCTTTGAATTACCAGTCAGAAACTGGCACTATATGGCAGTAGCAAGAAATGAGGGTATTTATAACCCCAATATATTCTTTGAATTCCCAGTCAGACCATGGCACTGTATACCAGTAGTAAAAATTGTGGGTGCACGTAACCCCAATATATTCTTTGAATTACCAGTCAGAAACTGGCACTATATGGCAGTAGCAAGAAATGAGGGTATTTGTATTCCCAATATACTCTTTGAATTCCCAGTCAGACAATGGCACTGTATACCAGTAGTAAAAATTGTGGGTGCACGTAACCCCAATATATTCTTTGAATTACCAGTCAGAAACTGGCACTATATGGCAGTAGCAAGAAATGAGGGTATTTATAACCCCAATATATTCTTTGAATTCCCAGTCAGACAATGGCACTGTATACCAGTAGTAAAAATTGTGGGTGCACGTAACCCCAATATATTCTTTGAATTCCCAGTCAGACACTGGCACTATATGGCAGTAGCAAGAAATGAGGGTATTTGTATTCCCAATATATTCTTTGAATTCCCAGTCAGACAATGGCACTGTATACCAGTAGTAAAAATTGTGGGTGCACGTAACCCCAATATATTCTTTGAATTACCAGTCAGAAACTGGCACTATATGGCAGTAGCAAGAAATGAGGGTATTTGTATTCCCAATATACTCTTTGAATTCCCAGTCAGACAATGGCACTGTATACCAGTAGTAAAAATTGTGGGTGCACGTAACCCCAATATATTCTTTGAATTACCAGTCAGAAACTGGCACTATATGGCAGTAGCAAGAAATGAGGGTATTTATAACCCCAATATATTCTTTGAATTCCCAGTCAGACAATGGCACTGTATACCAGTAGTAAAAATTGTGGGTGCACGTAACCCCAATATATTCTTTGAATTACCAGTCAGAAACTGGCACTATATGGCAGTAGCAAGAAATGAGGGTATTTGTATTCCCAATATACTCTTTGAATTCCCAGTCAGACAATGGCACTGTATACCAGTAGTAAAAATTGTGGGTGCACGTAACCCCAATATATTCTTTGAATTACCAGTCAGAAACTGGCACTATATGGCAGTAGCAAGAAATGAGGGTATTTATAACCCCAATATATTCTTTGAATTCCCAGTCAGACAATGGCACTGTATACCAGTAGTAAAAATTGTGGGTGCACGTAACCCCAATATATTCTTTGAATTACCAGTCAGAAACTGGCACTATATGGCAGTAGCAAGAAATGAGGGTATTTGTATTCCCAATATACTCTTTGAATTCCCAGTCAGACAATGGCACTGTATACCAGTAGTAAAAATTGTGGGTGCACGTAACCCCAATATATTCTTTGAATTACCAGTCAGAAACTGGCACTATATGGCAGTAGCAAGAAATGAGGGTATTTATAACCCCAATATATTCTTTGAATTCCCAGTCAGACAATGGCACTGTATACCAGTAGTAAAAATTGTGGGTGCACGTAACCCCAATATATTCTTTGAATTCCCAGTCAGAAACTGGCACTATATGGCAGTAGCAAGAAATGAGGGTATTTGTATTCCCAATATATTCTTTGAATTCCCAGTCAAACAATGGCACTGTATACCAGTAGTAAAAATTGTGGGTGCACGTAACCCCAATATATTCTTTGAATTCCCAGTCAGACACTGGCACTATATGGCAGTAGCAGGAAATGAGGGTATTTGTATTCCCAATATATTCTTTGAATTCCCAGTCAGACAATGGCACTGTATACCAGTAGTAAAAATTGTGGGTGCACGTAACCCCAATATATTCTTTGAATTACCAGTCAGAAACTGGCACTATATGGCAGTAGCAAGAAATGAGGGTATTTGTATTCCCAATATACTCTTTGAATTCCCAGTCAGACAATGGCACTGTATACCAGTAGTAAAAATTGTGGGTGCACGTAACCCCAATATATTCTTTGAATTACCAGTCAGAAACTGGCACTATATGGCAGTAGCAAGAAATGAGGGTATTTATAACCCCAATATATTCTTTGAATTCCCAGTCAGACAATGGCACTGTATACCAGTAGTAAAAATTGTGGGTGCACGTAACCCCAATATATTCTTTGAATTACCAGTCAGAAACTGGCACTATATGGCAGTAGCAAGAAATGAGGGTATTTGTATTCCCAATATACTCTTTGAATTCCCAGTCAGACAATGGCACTGTATACCAGTAGTAAAAATTGTGGGTGCACGTAACCCCAATATATTCTTTGAATTACCAGTCAGAAACTGGCACTATATGGCAGTAGCAAGAAATGAGGGTATTTATAACCCCAATATATTCTTTGAATTCCCAGTCAGACAATGGCACTGTATACCAGTAGTAAAAATTGTGGGTGCACGTAACCCCAATATATTCTTTGAATTACCAGTCAGAAACTGGCACTATATGGCAGTAGCAAGAAATGAGGGTATTTATAACCCCAATATATTCTTTGAATTCCCAGTCAGACAATGGCACTGTATACCAGTAGTAAAAATTGTGGGTGCACGTAACCCCAATATATTCTTTGAATTCCCAGTCAGAAACTGGCACTATATGGCAGTAGCAAGAAATGAGGGTATTTGTATTCCCAATATACTCTTTAAATTCCCAGTCAAACAATGGCACTGTATACAAGTAGTAAAAATTGTGGGTGCACGTAACCCCAATATATTCTTTGAATTACCAGTCAGAAACTGGCACTATATGGCAGTAGCAAGAAATGAGGGTATTTATAACCCCAATATATTCTTTGAATTCCCAGTCAGACAATGGCACTGTATACCAGTAGTAAAAATTGTGGGTGCACGTAACCCCAATATATTCTTTGAATTACCAGTCAGAAACTGGCACTATATGGCAGTAGCAAGAAATGAGGGTATTTGTATTCCCAATATACTCTTTGAATTCCCAGTCAGACAATGGCACTGTATACCAGTAGTAAAAATTGTGGGTGCACGTAACCCCAATATATTCTTTGAATTACCAGTCAGAAACTGGCACTATATGGCAGTAGCAAGAAATGAGGGTATTTATAACCCCAATATATTCTTTGAATTCCCAGTCAGACAATGGCACTGTATACCAGTAGTAAAAATTGTGGGTGCACGTAACCCCAATATATTCTTTGAATTCCCAGTCAGACACTGGCACTATATGGCAGTAGCAAGAAATGAGGGTATTTGTATTCCCAATATATTCTTTGAATTCCCAGTCAGACAATGGCACTGTATACCAGTAGTAAAAATTGTGGGTGCACGTAACCCCAATATATTCTTTGAATTACCAGTCAGAAACTGGCACTATATGGCAGTAGCAAGAAATGAGGGTATTTGTATTCCCAATATACTCTTTGAATTCCCAGTCAGACAATGGCACTGTATACCAGTAGTAAAAATTGTGGGTGCACGTAACCCCAATATATTCTTTGAATTACCAGTCAGAAACTGGCACTATATGGCAGTAGCAAGAAATGAGGGTATTTATAACCCCAATATATTCTTTGAATTCCCAGTCAGACAATGGCACTGTATACCAGTAGTAAAAATTGTGGGTGCACGTAACCCCAATATATTCTTTGAATTACCAGTCAGAAACTGGCACTATATGGCAGTAGCAAGAAATGAGGGTATTTGTATTCCCAATATACTCTTTGAATTCCCAGTCAGACAATGGCACTGTATACCAGTAGTAAAAATTGTGGGTGCACGTAACCCCAATATATTCTTTGAATTACCAGTCAGAAACTGGCACTATATGGCAGTAGCAAGAAATGAGGGTATTTATAACCCCAATATATTCTTTGAATTCCCAGTCAGACAATGGCACTGTATACCAGTAGTAAAAATTGTGGGTGCACGTAACCCCAATATATTCTTTGAATTACCAGTCAGAAACTGGCACTATATGGCAGTAGCAAGAAATGAGGGTATTTGTATTCCCAATATACTCTTTAAATTCCCAGTCAAACAATGGCACTGTATACCAGTAGTAAAAATTGTGGGTGCACGTAACCCCAATATATTCTTTGAATTACCAGTCAGAAACTGGCACTATATGGCAGTAGCAAGAAATGAGGGTATTTATAACCCCAATATATTCTTTGAATTCCCAGTCAGACAATGGCACTGTATACCAGTAGTAAAAATTGTGGGTGCACGTAACCCCAATATATTCTTTGAATTCCCAGTCAGACACTGGCACTATATGGCAGTAGCAAGAAATGAGGGTATTTGTATTCCCAATATATTCTTTGAATTCCCAGTCAGACAATGGCACTGTATACCAGTAGTAAAAATTGTGGGTGCACGTAACCCCAATATATTCTTTGAATTCCCAGTCAGACACTGGCACTATATGGCAGTAGCAAGAAATGAGGGTATTTGTATTCCCAATATATTCTTTGAATTCCCAGTCAGACAATGGCACTGTATACCAGTAGTAAAAATTGTGGGTGCACGTAACCCCAATATATTCTTTGAATTACCAGTCAGAAACTGGCACTATATGGCAGTAGCAAGAAATGAGGGTATTTGTATTCCCAATATATTCTTTGAATTCCCAGTCAGACAATGGCACTGTATACCAGTAGTAAAAATTGTGGGTGTATATAGCCCCAATTCTATTGCTAGGGGACTTGCAGGGTATTTCTGGGGTGAAGGTGGGGGGGCACACCGTTGGAACGGGTATCGGGGTATATATCGGGTATACGGGAATACACTGACAGTGTATTCCATTCAGGATCCTGGGAAAGCTGGGTTGCGGCGATTGAGCCCGTCAGTGCCACGTTACACTGACAAGCTTCTCCCTGGAATTTAGCTCTTATAAGAGCTGTTGGTTGTCTTCTCCTTCCTATCCTAGCCTGTCCCTGCCTACCCAGAATCTAAGCCCTAGCTAGCTGGACGGAAACCTCCGTCCTCGGTGAATTGCAAGCTCAGAATGACGCGAACCTGGGCGGCGCTGTTCTTTTAAATTAGAGGTCACATGTTTTCGGCAGCCAATGGGTTTTGCCTACTTTTTTCAACGTCACCGGTGTCGTAGTTCCTGTCCCACCTACCCTGCGCTGTTATTGGAGCAAAAAAGGCGCCAGGGAAGGTGGGAGGGGAATCAAGTAATGGCGCACTTTACCACGCGGTGTTCGATTCGATTCGAACATGCCGAACAGCCTAATATCCGATCGAACATGAGTTCGATAGAACACTGTTCGCTCATTTCTAATAAATACCCTCATTTCTTGCTACTGCCATATAGTGCCAGTTTCTGACTGGTAATTCAAAGAATATATTGTGGTTACGTGCACCCACAATTTTTACTACTGGTATACAGTGCCATTGTCTGACTGGGAATTCAAAGAATATATTGGGAATACAAATACCCTCATTTCTTGCTACTGCCATATAGTGCCAGTGTCTGACTGGGAATTCAAAGAATATATTGGGGTTACGTGCACCCACAATTTTTACTACTGGTATACAGTGCCATTGTCTGACTGGGAATTCAAAGAATATATTGGGAATACAAATACCCTCATTTCTTGCTACTGCCATATAGTGCCAGTTTCTGACTGGTAATTCAAACAATATATTGTGGTTACGTGCACCCACAATTTTTACTACTGGTATACAGTGCCATTGTCTGACTGGGAATTCAAAGAATATATTGGGAATACAAATACCCTCATTTCTTGCTACTGCCATATAGTGCCAGTTTCTGACTGGTAATTCAAAGAATATATTGGGGTTACGTGCACCCACAATTTTTACTACTGGTATACAGTGCCATTGTCTGACTGGGAATTCAAAGAATATATTGGGAATACAAATACCCTCATTTCTTGCTACTGCCATATAGTGCCAGTGTCTGACTGGGAATTCAAAGAATATATTGGGGTTATAAATACCCTCATTTCTTGCTACTGCCATATAGTGCCAGTTTCTGACTGGTAATTCAAAGAATATATTGTGGTTACGTGCACCCACAATTTTTACTACTGGTATACAGTGCCATTGTCTGACTGGGAATTCAAAGAATATATTGGGAATACAAATACCCTCATTTCTTGCTACTGCCATATAGTGCCAGTGTCTGACTGGGAATTCAAAGAATATATTGGGGTTACGTGCACCCACAATTTTTACTACTGGTATACAGTGCCATTGTCTGACTGGGAATTCAAAGAATATATTGGGAATACAAATACCCTCATTTCTTGCTACTGCCATATAGTGCCAGTGTCTGACTGGGAATTCAAAGAATATATTGGGGTTACGTGCACCCACAATTTTTACTACTGGTATACAGTGCCATTGTCTGACTGGGAATTCAAAGAATATATTGGGAATACAAATACCCTCATTTCTTGCTACTGCCATATAGTGCCAGTTTCTCACTGGTAATTCAAAGAATATATTGGGGTTACGTGCACCCACAATTTTTACTACTGGTATACAGTGCCATTGTCTGACTGGGAATTCAAAGAATATATTGGGAATACAAATACCCTCATTTCTTGCTACTGCCATATAGTGCCAGTGTCTGACTGGGAATTCAAAGAATATATTGGGGTTACGTGCACCCACAATTTTTACTACTGGTATACAGTGCCATTGTCTGACTGGGAATTCAAAGAATATATTGGGAATACAAATGCCCTCATTTCTTGCTACTGCCATATAGTGCCAGTGTCTGACTGGGAATTCAAAGAATATATTGGGGTTACGTGCACCCACAATTTTTACTACTGGTATACAGTGCCATTGTCTGACTGGGAATTCAAAGAATATATTGGGAATACAAATACCCTCATTTCTTGCTACTGCCATATAGTGCCAGTTTCTGACTGGTAATTCAAAGAATATATTGGGGTTACGTGCACCCACAATTTTTACTACTGGTATACAGTGCCATTGTCTGACTGGGAATTCAAAGAATATATTGGGAATACAAATACCCTCATTTCTTGCTACTGCCATATAGTGCCAGTTTCTGACTGGTAATTCAAAGAATATATTGGGGTTACGTGCACCCACAATTTTTACTACTGGTATACAGTGCCATTGACTGACTGGGAATTCAAAGAATATATTGGGGTTATAAATACCCTCATTTCTTGCTACTGCCATATAGTGCCAGTTTCTGACTGGTAATTCAAAGAATATATTGGGGTTACGTGCACCCACAATTTTTACTACTGGTATACAGTGCCATTGTCTGACTGGGAATTCAAAGAATATATTGGGAATACAAATACCCTCATTTCTTGCTACTGCCATATAGTGCCAGTGTCTGACTGGGAATTCAAAGAATATATTGGGGTTACGTGCACCCACAATTTTTACTACTGGTATACAGTGCCATTGTCTGACTGGGAATTCAAAGAATATATTGGGAATACAAATACCCTCATTTCTTGCTACTGCCATATAGTGCCAGTTTTTGACTGGTAATTCAAAGAATATATTGGGGTTACGTGCACCCACAATTTTTACTACTGGTATACAGTGCCAATTTCTAACTGGGAATTCAAAGAATATATTGGGAATACAAATACCCTCATTTTTTGCTACTGCCATATAGTGCCAGTGTCTGACTGGGAATTCAAAGAATATATTGGGGTTACGTGCACCCACAATTTTTACTACTGGTATACAGTGCCATTGTCTGACTGGGAATTCAAAGAATATATTGGGAATACAAATACCCTCATTTCTTGCTACTGCCATATAGTGCCAGTTTCTGACTGGTAATTCAAAGAATATATTGGGGTTACGTGCACCCACAATTTTTACTACTGGTATACAGTGCCATTGTCTGACTGGGAATTCAAAGAATATATTGGGAATACAAATACCCTCATTTCTTGCTACTGCCATATAGTGCCAGTTTCTGACTGGTAATTCAAAGAATATATTGGGGTTACGTGCACCCACAATTTTTACTACTGGTATACAGTGCCAATTTCTAACTAGGAATTCAAAATGCGCAAGGCTCCCGGAAAGGGACGTGGACGAGGCCGTGGGCGAGGTCGGGGGAATGGTTCTGGGGAGCAAGGTAGCAGTGAAGCCACAGGGCGTCCCGTGCCTACTCCTGTGGGGCAGCAAGCATTGCGCCACTCCACAGTGCCAGGGTTGCTTGCCACATTAACTAAACTGCAGGGTACAAACCTTAGTAGGCCCGAGAACCAGGAACAGGTCTTGCAATGGCTGTCAGAGAACGCTTACAGCACATTGTCCAGCAGCCAGTCAGACTCTGCCTCCTCTCCTCCTATTACCCAACAGTCTTGTCTTCCTTCCTCCCAAAATTCCGAAGCTTTACAGAACAATAACCCAAACTGTCCCTGCTCCCCAGAGCTGTTCTCCGCTCCTTTCATTGTCCCTCAACCTGCCTCTCCACGTCACGATTCCACGAACCTAACAGAGGAGCATCTGTGTCCAGATGCTCAAACACTAGAGTCTCCTCCATCTCCGTTCGATTTGGTGGTGGATGACCAGCAACCCACCCTCATCGACGATGATGTGACGCAGTTGCCGTCAGGGCATCCAGTTGACCGGCGCATTGTGCGGGAGGAGGAGATGAGACAGGAGTTGGAAGAGGAAGTGGTGGATGATGAGGACACTGACCCGACCTGGACAGGGGGGATGTCAAGCGGGGAAAGTAGTGTGGATGTTGAGGCAGGTGCAGCACCAAAAAGGGTAGCTAGAGGCAGAGGCAGAGGTCAGCAGCTTAGGCGAAGCCAGGCCACACCCGGAATCTCCCAAGATGTTCCAGTTCGTACCCAGCCCCGAAAAACTCCCACCTCGAGGGCACGTTTCTCGAAGGTGTGGAGTTTTTTCAAGGAATGCGCCGAGGACAGATATAGTGTTGTCTGCACAATTTGCCTCTCGAAATTGATTAGGGGCTCTGAGAAGAGCAACCTGTCCACCACTTCAATGCGCCGTCATTTGGAATCCAAGCACTGGAATCAGTGGCAGGCAGCAACGGCAGGACAAAGGCCGCCTGCCGTTCACGCCACTGCCACTGCCTCTGCCACTGCCTCTGCCTCTGCCACTGCCACTGCTGACTGTGCTGGCGATGCACTCCAGAGGACGAGCCAGGACACCACTTCATCTGCCTCCGCCACTTTGTTGACTTCTACCTCATCCTCCCCTGGTCCTGTCTTATCTCCTTCTCCTGCACCATCAAAGGCACCATCAGGCGTTTCTTTACAACAACCCACCATCTCTCAGACATTGGAGCGGCGGCAGAAATACACTGCTAACCACCCACACGCGCAAGCCTTGAACGCCAACATCGCTAAACTGCTGGCCCAGGAGATGTTGGCGTTCCGGCTTGTTGAAACTTACGCCTTCCTGGACCTGATGGCAACTGCGGCACCTCGCTATGCCGTCCCTAGCCGTCACTACTTCTCCCGGTGTGCCGTCCCCGCCTTGCACCAGCACGTGTCACTCAACATCAGGCGGGCCCTTAGTTCCGCGCTTTGCACAAAGGTCCACTTGACCACCGACGCGTGGACAAGTGCATGCGGACAGGGACGCTACATTTCACTGACGGCACACTGGGTGAATGTAGTTGAGGCTGGGACTGCTTCCCAAACTGGCCCGGTGTACCTCGTCTCCCCGCCTAACATTCCTGGCAGGGACACGAGAAGAACACCCCCCTCCTCCTCCTCCTCTACCGCCTCCTCCTCCGCCACCGCCTCCTCCTCCGCCACCGCCTCCTCCTCCGCTGTTAGATTGACCCCAGCTACGAGTTGGAAACGTTGCAGCACTGGCGTTGGTAGACGTCAGCAGGCTGTGCTGAAGCTGATCAGCTTGGGGGACAGACAGCACACTGCCTCCGAGGTGAGGGATGCCCTCCTCGATGAGACGGCAATATGGTTTGAGCCGCTGCACCTGGGCCCAGGCATGGTCGTTTGTGATAACGGCCGGAACCTGGTAGCAGCTCTGGAGCTTGCCGGACTCCAACATGTTCCATGCCTGGCCCACGTCTTCAACCTAGTGGTGCAACGTTTCCTAAAGAGCTACCCCAATATTCCAGAGCTACTGGTGAAAGTGCGGCGCATGTGCGCCCACTTTCGCAAGTCGACAGTAGCCGCTGCTAGCTTAAAATCTCTCCAGCAACGCCTGCATGTGCCACAACACCGGCTTTTGTGCGACGTCCCCACACGCTGGAACTCAACGTTTCAGATGTTGAATAGAGTGGTTGAGCAGCAGAGACCTTTGATGGAATACCAGCTACAAAACCCTAGGGTGCCACAAAGTCAGCTGCCTCAGTTTCACATCCATGAGTGGCCATGGATGAGAGACCTTTGTGACATCCTACGGGTCTTTGAGGAGTCCACAAGGAGGGTCAGCTCTGAGGATGCGATGGTGAGCCTTACAATCCCGCTCTTGTGTGTTCTGAGAGAATCCCTGATTGACATCAGGGATAACTCAGATCACACAGAGGAGTTAGGGATAGCATCCGATCCGTCACAGCTGGAGAGTAGGTCCACACATCTGTCCGCTTCACTGCGTTTAATGGAGGAGGAGGAGGAGGAGGAGGAGGAGGAAGAAGAGTTGTCCGATGATGTGATGGTGATACAGGAGGCTTCCGGGCAACTTCGAATCGTCCCATTGTTGCAGCGCGGATGGGTAGACATGGAGGATGAGGAGGAAATGGAGATTGAACTTTCCGGTGGGGCCAGAGGAGTCATGCCAACTAACACTGTGGCAGACATGGCTGAGTTCATGTTGGGGTGCTTTACAACCGACAAGCGTATTGTCAAAATCATGGAGGACAACCAGTACTGGATCTTTGCTATCCTTGACCCCCGGTATAAAAACAACATCTCGTCTTTTATTCCGGTAGAGGGGAGGGCCAATCGCATCAATGCTTGCCACAGGCAATTGGTGCAGAATATGATGGAGATGTTTCCAGCATGTGACGTTGGCGGCAGGGAGGGCAGTTCCTCCAGTAGGCAACCAAGTTCTCACCGGTCCACACAAATGAGGGGCACACTGTCTAAGGTCTGGGACACCTTGATGGCACCCCCTCGCCAAAGTGCCGCCACGGAGGGTCCTAGTGTCACCAGGCGTGAGAAGTATAGGCGCATGTTGCGGGAATACCTTTCCGACCACAGCCCTGTCCTCTCCGACCCCTCTGCGCCCTACACGTATTGGGTGTCGAAGTTGGACCTGTGGCTTGAACTTGCCCTATATGCCTTGGAGGTGCTGTCCTGTCCTGCCGCCAGCGTCCTATCTGAGAGGGTGTTCAGTGCAGCCGGTGGCATCATCACTGACAAGCGCACCCGTCTGTCAGCTGAGAGTGCCGACCGGCTCACTTTGATAAAAATGAACCACCACTGGGTAGAGCCGTCATTTTTGTGCCCACCTGTGTAAAGCACCCCAACATGAAACTCCATGTCTGTACTCAACCTCTCCAATTCCTCCGCATCCTCATACTCATCCACCATAAGCGTTGCACAATTCTGCTAATACTAGGCTCCCTCCACCCTGATTTCCCCCAACTCTGCTGGTTAGAGGCTCCCTCCACCCTGATTTCCACCAACTCTGCTGGTTAGAGGCTCCCTCCACCATGAATTTGCCCAAACTGGGCTGTTTAGAGGCTCCCTCCACCATGAATTGGTCCAAACTGGGGTTTTTAGAGGCTCCCTCCACCATGAATTGGTCCAAACTGGGCTGTTTAGCGGCTCCCTCCACCATTAATTGGTCCAAACTGGGCTGGTTAGAGGCTCCCTCCACCATGAATTTACCCAAACTGGGCTGTTTAGAGGCTCCCTCCACCATGAATTTGCCCAAACTGGGCTGGTTAGAGGCTCCCTCCACCATGAATTGGTCCAAACTGGGGTTTTTAGAGGCTCCCTCCACCATGAATTGGTCCAAACTTGGCTGTTTAGAGGCTCCCTCCACCATTAATTGGTCCAAACTGGGCTGGTTAGAGGCTCCCTCCACCATGAATTGGTCCAAACTGGGTTTTTTAGAGGCTCCCTCCACCATGAATTGGTCCAAACTGGGGTTTTTAGAGGCTCCCTCCACCATGAATTGGTCCAAACTGGGCTGTTTAGCGGCTCCCTCCACCATTAATTGGTCCAAACTGGGCTGGTTAGAGGCTCCCTCCACCATGAATGTGCCCAAACTGGGCTGTTTAGAGGCTCCCTCCACCATGAATTTGCCCAAACTGGGCTGGTTAGAGGCTCCCTCCACCATGAATTGGTCCAAACTGGGGTTTTTAGAGGCTCCCTCCACCATGAATTGGTCCAAACTTGGCTGTTTAGAGGCTCCCTCCACCATTAATTGGTCCAAACTGGGCTGGTTAGAGGCTCCCTCCACCATGAATTGGTCCAAACTGGGTTTTTTAGAGGCTCCCTCCACCATGAATTGGTCCAAACTGGGGTTTTTAGAGGCTCCCTCCACCATGAATTGGTCCAAACTGGGCTGTTTAGCGGCTCCCTCCACCATTAATTGGTCCAAACTGGGCTGGTTAGAGGCTCCCTCCACCATGAATTTGCCCAAACTGGGCTGTTTAGAGGCTCCCTCCACCATGAATTTGCCCAAACTGGGCTGGTTAGAGGCTCCCTCCACCATGAATTGGTCCAAACTGGGGTTTTTAGAGGCTCCCTCCACCATGAATTGGTCCAAACTTGGCTGTTTAGAGGCTCCCTCCACCATTAATTGGTCCAAACTGGGCTGGTTAGAGGCTCCCTCCACCATGAATTGGTCCAAACTGGGTTTTTTAGAGGCTCCCTCCACCATGAATTGGTCCAAACTGGGGTTTTTAGAGGCTCCCTCCACCATGAATTGGTCCAAACTTGGCTGTTTAGAGGCTCCCTCCACCATTAATTGGTCCAAACTGGGCTGGTTAGAGGCTCCCTCCACCATGAATTTGCCCAAACTGGGCTGGTTAGAGGCTCCCTCCACCATGAATTGGTCCAAACTGGGGTTTTTAGAGGCTCCCTCCACCATGAATTGGTCCAAACTTGGCTGTTTAGAGGCTCCCTCCACCATTAATTGGTCCAAACTGGGCTGGTTAGAGGCTTTCTCCACCATGAATTGGTCCAAACTGGGTTTTTTAGAGGCTCCCTCCACCATGAATTGGCCCAAACTGGGCTGTTTAGAGGCTCCCTCCACCATGAATTGGTCCAAACTGGGCTGTTTAGCGGCTCCCTCCACCATTAATTGGTCCAAACTGGGCTGGTTAGAGGCTCCCTCCACCATGAATTTACCCAAACTGGGCTGTTTAGAGGCTCCCTCCACCATGAATTTGCCCAAACTGGGCTGGTTAGAGGCTCCCTCCACCATGAATTGGTCCAAACTGGGGTTTTTAGAGGCTCCCTCCACCATGAATTGGTCCAAACTTGGCTGTTTAGAGGCTCCCTCCACCATTAATTGGTCCAAACTGGGCTGGTTAGAGGCTCCCTCCACCATGAATTGGTCCAAACTGGGTTTTTTAGAGGCTCCCTCCACCATGAATTGGTCCAAACTGGGGTTTTTAGAGGCTCCCTCCACCATGAATTGGTCCAAACTGGGCTGTTTAGCGGCTCCCTCCACCATTAATTGGTCCAAACTGGGCTGGTTAGAGGCTCCCTCCACCATGAATGTGCCCAAACTGGGCTGTTTAGAGGCTCCCTCCACCATGAATTTGCCCAAACTGGGCTGGTTAGAGGCTCCCTCCACCATGAATTGGTCCAAACTGGGGTTTTTAGAGGCTCCCTCCACCATGAATTGGTCCAAACTTGGCTGTTTAGAGGCTCCCTCCACCATTAATTGGTCCAAACTGGGCTGGTTAGAGGCTCCCTCCACCATGAATTGGTCCAAACTGGGTTTTTTAGAGGCTCCCTCCACCATGAATTGGTCCAAACTGGGGTTTTTAGAGGCTCCCTCCACCATGAATTGGTCCAAACTGGGCTGTTTAGCGGCTCCCTCCACCATTAATTGGTCCAAACTGGGCTGGTTAGAGGCTCCCTCCACCATGAATTTGCCCAAACTGGGCTGTTTAGAGGCTCCCTCCACCATGAATTTGCCCAAACTGGGCTGGTTAGAGGCTCCCTCCACCATGAATTGGTCCAAACTGGGGTTTTTAGAGGCTCCCTCCACCATGAATTGGTCCAAACTTGGCTGTTTAGAGGCTCCCTCCACCATTAATTGGTCCAAACTGGGCTGGTTAGAGGCTCCCTCCACCATGAATTGGTCCAAACTGGGTTTTTTAGAGGCTCCCTCCACCATGAATTGGTCCAAACTGGGGTTTTTAGAGGCTCCCTCCACCATGAATTGGTCCAAACTGGGCTGTTTAGCGGCTCCCTCCACCATTAATTGGTCCAAACTGGGCTGGTTAGAGGCTCCCTCCACCATGAATGTGCCCAAACTGGGCTGTTTAGAGGCTCCCTCCACCATGAATTTGCCCAAACTGGGCTGGTTAGAGGCTCCCTCCACCATGAATTGGTCCAAACTGGGGTTTTTAGAGGCTCCCTCCACCATGAATTGGTCCAAACTTGGCTGTTTAGAGGCTCCCTCCACCATTAATTGGTCCAAACTGGGCTGGTTAGAGGCTCCCTCCACCATGAATTTGCCCAAACTGGGCTGGTTAGAGGCTCCCTCCACCATGAATTGGTCCAAACTGGGGTTTTTAGAGGCTCCCTCCACCATGAATTGGTCCAAACTTGGCTGTTTAGAGGCTCCCTCCACCATTAATTGGTCCAAACTGGGCTGGTTAGAGGCTCCCTCCACCATGAATTGGTCCAAACTGGGTTTTTTAGAGGCTCCCTCCACCATGAATTGGCCCAAACTGGGCTGTTTAGAGGCTCCCTCCACCATGAATTGGTCCAAACTGGGCTGGTTAGAGGCTCCCTCCACCATGAATTTCCCAAAACTTGGCTGTTTAGCGGCTCCCTCCACCATTAATTGGTCCAAACTGGGCTGGTTAGAGGCTCACTCCACCATGAATTTGCCCAAACTGGGCTGTTTAGAGGCTCCCTCCACCATGAATTGGTCCAAACTGGGTTTTTTAGAGGCTCCCTCCACCATGAATTGGTCCAAACTGGGCTGTTTAGAGGCTCCCTCCACCATGAATTTGCCCAAACTGGGCTGGTTAGAGGCTCCCTCCACCATGAATTGGTCCAAACTGGGCTGGTTAGAGGCTCCCTCCACCATGAATTTGCCCAAACTGGGCTGTTTAGAGGCTCCCTCCACCATGAATTGGTCCAAACTGGGTTTTTTAGAGGCTCCCTCCACCATGAATTGGTCCAAACTGGGCTGTTTAGAGGCTCCCTCCACCATGAATTTGCCCAAACTGGGCTGGTTAGAGGCTCCCTCCACCATTAATTGGTCCAAACTGGGCTGGTTAGAGGCTCCCTCCACCATGAATTTGCCCAAACTGGGCTGTTTAGAGGCTCCCTCCACCATGAATTTGCCCAAACTGGGCTGTTTAGAGGCTCCCTCCACCATGAATTGGTCCAAACTGGGCTGTTTAGAGGCTCCCTCCACCATGAATTTGCCCAAACTGGGCTGTTTAAAGGCTCCCTCCACCATGAATTTGCCCAAACTGGGCTGGTTAGAGGCTCCCTCCACCATGAATTGGTCCAAACTGGGTTTTTTAGAGGCTCCCTCCACCATGAATTGGTCCAAACTGGGGATTTTAGAGGCTCCCTCCACCATGAATTGGTCCAAACTGGGCTGTTTAGCGGCTCCCTCCACCATTAATTGGTCCAAACTGGGCTGGTTAGAGGCTCCCTCCACCATGAATGTGCCCAAACTGGGCTGTTTAGAGGCTCCCTCCACCATGAATTTGCCCAAACTGGGCTGGTTAGAGGCTCCCTCCACCATGAATTGGTCCAAACTGGGGTTTTTAGAGGCTCCCTCCACCATGAATTGGTCCAAACTTGGCTGTTTAGAGGCTCCCTCCACCATTAATTGGTCCAAACTGGGCTGTTTAGCGGCTCCCTCCACCATTAATTGGTCCAAACTGGGCTGGTTAGAGGCTCCCTCCACCATGAATTTGCCCAAACTGGGCTGTTTAGAGGCTCCCTCCACCATGAATTTGCCCAAACTGGGCTGGTTAGAGGCTCCCTCCACCATGAATTGGTCCAAACTGGGGTTTTTAGAGGCTCCCTCCACCATGAATTGGTCCAAACTTGGCTGTTTAGAGGCTCCCTCCACCATTAATTGGTCCAAACTGGGCTGGTTAGAGGCTCCCTCCACCATGAATTGGTCCAAACTGGGTTTTTTAGAGGCTCCCTCCACCATGAATTGGTCCAAACTGGGGTTTTTAGAGGCTCCCTCCACCATGAATTGGTCCAAACTGGGCTGTTTAGCGGCTCCCTCCACCATTAATTGGTCCAAACTGGGCTGGTTAGAGGCTCCCTCCACCATGAATGTGCCCAAACTGGGCTGTTTAGAGGCTCCCTCCACCATGAATTTGCCCAAACTGGGCTGGTTAGAGGCTCCCTCCACCATGAATTGGTCCAAACTGGGGTTTTTAGAGGCTCCCTCCACCATGAATTGGTCCAAACTTGGCTGTTTAGAGGCTCCCTCCACCATTAATTGGTCCAAACTGGGCTGGTTAGAGGCTCCCTCCACCATGAATTTGCCCAAACTGGGCTGGTTAGAGGCTCCCTCCACCATGAATTGGTCCAAACTGGGGTTTTTAGAGGCTCCCTCCACCATGAATTGGTCCAAACTTGGCTGTTTAGAGGCTCCCTCCACCATTAATTGGTCCAAACTGGGCTGGTTAGAGGCTCCCTCCACCATGAATTGGTCCAAACTGGGTTTTTTAGAGGCTCCCTCCACCATGAATTGGCCCAAACTGGGCTGTTTAGAGGCTCCCTCCACCATGAATTGGTCCAAACTGGGCTGGTTAGAGGCTCCCTCCACCATGAATTTCCCAAAACTTGGCTGTTTAGCGGCTCCCTCCACCATTAATTGGTCCAAACTGGGCTGGTTAGAGGCTCACTCCACCATGAATTTGCCCAAACTGGGCTGTTTAGAGGCTCCCTCCACCATGAATTGGTCCAAACTGGGTTTTTTAGAGGCTCCCTCCACCATGAATTGGTCCAAACTGGGCTGTTTAGAGGCTCCCTCCACCATGAATTTGCCCAAACTGGGCTGGTTAGAGGCTCCCTCCACCATGAATTGGTCCAAACTGGGCTGGTTAGAGGCTCCCTCCACCATGAATTTGCCCAAACTGGGCTGTTTAGAGGCTCCCTCCACCATGAATTGGTCCAAACTGGGTTTTTTAGAGGCTCCCTCCACCATGAATTGGTCCAAACTGGGCTGTTTAGAGGCTCCCTCCACCATGAATTTGCCCAAACTGGGCTGGTTAGAGGCTCCCTCCACCATTAATTGGTCCAAACTGGGCTGGTTAGAGGCTCCCTCCACCATGAATTTGCCCAAACTGGGCTGTTTAGAGGCTCCCTCCACCATGAATTTGCCCAAACTGGGCTGTTTAGAGGCTCCCTCCACCATGAATTGGTCCAAACTGGGCTGTTTAGAGGCTCCCTCCACCATGAATTTGCCCAAACTGGGCTGTTTAGAGGCTCCCTCCACCATGAATTTGCCCAAACTGGGCTGGTTAGAGGCTCCCTCCACCATGAATTGGTCCAAACTGGGTTTTTTAGAGGCTCCCTCCACCATGAATTGGTCCAAACTGGGGTTTTTAGAGGCTCCCTCCACCATGAATTGGTCCAAACTGGGCTGTTTAGCGGCTCCCTCCACCATTAATTGGTCCAAACTGGGCTGGTTAGAGGCTCCCTCCACCATGAATGTGCCCAAACTGGGCTGTTTAGAGGCTCCCTCCACCATGAATTTGCCCAAACTGGGCTGGTTAGAGGCTCCCTCCACCATGAATTGGTCCAAACTGGGGTTTTTAGAGGCTCCCTCCACCATGAATTGGTCCAAACTTGGCTGTTTAGAGGCTCCCTCCACCATTAATTGGTCCAAACTGGGCTGGTTAGAGGCTCCCTCCACCATGAATTTGCCCAAACTGGGCTGGTTAGAGGCTCCCTCCACCATGAATTGGTCCAAACTGGGGTTTTTAGAGGCTCCCTCCACCATGAATTGGTCCAAACTTGGCTGTTTAGAGGCTCCCTCCACCATTAATTGGTCCAAACTGGGCTGGTTAGAGGCTCCCTCCACCATGAATTGGTCCAAACTGGGTTTTTTAGAGGCTCCCTCCACCATGAATTTGCCCAAACTGGGCTGTTTAGAGGCTCCCTCCACCATGAATTGGTCCAAACTGGGCTGGTTAGAGGCTCCCTCCACCATGAATTTCCCAAAACTTGGCTGTTTAGAGGCTCCCTCCACCATTAATTGGTCCAAACTGGGCTGGTTAGAGGCTCCCTCCACCATGAATTTGCCCAAACTGGGCTGTTTAGAGGCTCCCTCCACCATGAATTGGTCCAAACTGGGTTTTTTAGAGGCTCCCTCCACCATGAATTGGTCCAAACTGGGCTGTTTAGAGGCTCCCTCCACCATGAATTTGCCCAAACTGGGCTGGTTAGAGGCTCCCTCCACCATGAATTGGTCCAAACTGGGCTGGTTAGAGGCTCCCTCCACCATGAATTTGCCCAAACTGGGCTGTTTAGAGGCTCCCTCCACCATGAATTGGTCCAAACTGGGGTTTTTAGAGGCTCCCTCCACCATGAATTGGTCCAAACTGGGCTGTTTAGAGGCTCCCTCCACCATGAATTTGCCCAAACTGGGCTGGTTAGAGGCTCCCTCCACCATTAATTGGTCCAAACTGGGCTGGTTAGAGGCTCCCTCCACCATGAATTTGCCCAAACTGGGCTGTTTAGAGGCTCCCTCCACCATGAATTTGCCCAAACTGGGCTGTTTAGAGGCTCCCTCCACCATGAATTTGCCCAAACTGGGCTGGTTAGAGGCTCCCTCCACCATGAATTGGTCCAAACTGGGTTTTTTAGAGGCTCCCTCCACCATGAATTTGCCCAAACTGGGCTGGTTAGAGGCTCCCTCCACCATGAATTGGTCCAAACTGGGTTTTTTAGAGGCTCCCTCCACCATGAATTTGCCCACACTGGGCTGGTTAGAGGCTCCCTCCACCATGAATTGGTCCAAACTGGGGTTTTTAGAGGCTCCCTCCACCATGAATTGGTCCAAACTTGGCTGTTTAGAGGCTCCCTCCACCATTAATTGGTCCAAACTGGGCTGTTTAGCGGCTCCCTCCACCATTAATTGGTCCAAACTGGGCTGGTTAGAGGCTCCCTCCACCATGAATTTGCCCAAACTGGGCTGTTTAGAGGCTCCCTCCACCATGAATTTGCCCAAACTGGGCTGGTTAGAGGCTCCCTCCACCATGAATTGGTCCAAACTGGGGTTTTTAGAGGCTCCCTCCACCATGAATTGGTCCAAACTTGGCTGTTTAGAGGCTCCCTCCACCATTAATTGGTCCAAACTGGGCTGGTTAGAGGCTCCCTCCACCATGAATTGGTCCAAACTGGGTTTTTTAGAGGCTCCCTCCACCATGAATTGGTCCAAACTGGGGTTTTTAGAGGCTCCCTCCACCATGAATTGGTCCAAACTGGGCTGTTTAGCGGCTCCCTCCACCATTAATTGGTCCAAACTGGGCTGGTTAGAGGCTCCCTCCACCATGAATGTGCCCAAACTGGGCTGTTTAGAGGCTCCCTCCACCATGAATTTGCCCAAACTGGGCTGGTTAGAGGCTCCCTCCACCATGAATTGGTCCAAACTGGGGTTTTTAGAGGCTCCCTCCACCATGAATTGGTCCAAACTTGGCTGTTTAGAGGCTCCCTCCACCATTAATTGGTCCAAACTGGGCTGGTTAGAGGCTCCCTCCACCATGAATTTGCCCAAACTGGGCTGGTTAGAGGCTCCCTCCACCATGAATTGGTCCAAACTGGGGTTTTTAGAGGCTCCCTCCACCATGAATTGGTCCAAACTTGGCTGTTTAGAGGCTCCCTCCACCATTAATTGGTCCAAACTGGGCTGGTTAGAGGCTCCCTCCACCATGAATTGGTCCAAACTGGGTTTTTTAGAGGCTCCCTCCACCATGAATTGGCCCAAACTGGGCTGTTTAGAGGCTCCCTCCACCATGAATTGGTCCAAACTGGGCTGGTTAGAGGCTCCCTCCACCATGAATTTCCCAAAACTTGGCTGTTTAGCGGCTCCCTCCACCATTAATTGGTCCAAACTGGGCTGGTTAGAGGCTCACTCCACCATGAATTTGCCCAAACTGGGCTGTTTAGAGGCTCCCTCCACCATGAATTGGTCCAAACTGGGTTTTTTAGAGGCTCCCTCCACCATGAATTGGTCCAAACTGGGCTGTTTAGAGGCTCCCTCCACCATGAATTTGCCCAAACTGGGCTGGTTAGAGGCTCCCTCCACCATGAATTGGTCCAAACTGGGCTGGTTAGAGGCTCCCTCCACCATGAATTTGCCCAAACTGGGCTGTTTAGAGGCTCCCTCCACCATGAATTGGTCCAAACTGGGTTTTTTAGAGGCTCCCTCCACCATGAATTGGTCCAAACTGGGCTGTTTAGAGGCTCCCTCCACCATGAATTTGCCCAAACTGGGCTGGTTAGAGGCTCCCTCCACCATTAATTGGTCCAAACTGGGCTGGTTAGAGGCTCCCTCCACCATGAATTTGCCCAAACTGGGCTGTTTAGAGGCTCCCTCCACCATGAATTTGCCCAAACTGGGCTGTTTAGAGGCTCCCTCCACCATGAATTGGTCCAAACTGGGCTGTTTAGAGGCTCCCTCCACCATGAATTTGCCCAAACTGGGCTGTTTAGAGGCTCCCTCCACCATGAATTTGCCCAAACTGGGCTGGTTAGAGGCTCCCTCCACCATGAATTGGTCCAAACTGGGTTTTTTAGAGGCTCCCTCCACCATGAATTGGTCCAAACTGGGGTTTTTAGAGGCTCCCTCCACCATGAATTGGTCCAAACTGGGCTGTTTAGCGGCTCCCTCCACCATTAATTGGTCCAAACTGGGCTGGTTAGAGGCTCCCTCCACCATGAATGTGCCCAAACTGGGCTGTTTAGAGGCTCCCTCCACCATGAATTTGCCCAAACTGGGCTGGTTAGAGGCTCCCTCCACCATGAATTGGTCCAAACTGGGGTTTTTAGAGGCTCCCTCCACCATGAATTGGTCCAAACTTGGCTGTTTAGAGGCTCCCTCCACCATTAATTGGTCCAAACTGGGCTGGTTAGAGGCTCCCTCCACCATGAATTTGCCCAAACTGGGCTGGTTAGAGGCTCCCTCCACCATGAATTGGTCCAAACTGGGGTTTTTAGAGGCTCCCTCCACCATGAATTGGTCCAAACTTGGCTGTTTAGAGGCTCCCTCCACCATTAATTGGTCCAAACTGGGCTGGTTAGAGGCTCCCTCCACCATGAATTGGTCCAAACTGGGTTTTTTAGAGGCTCCCTCCACCATGAATTTGCCCAAACTGGGCTGTTTAGAGGCTCCCTCCACCATGAATTGGTCCAAACTGGGCTGGTTAGAGGCTCCCTCCACCATGAATTTCCCAAAACTTGGCTGTTTAGAGGCTCCCTCCACCATTAATTGGTCCAAACTGGGCTGGTTAGAGGCTCCCTCCACCATGAATTTGCCCAAACTGGGCTGTTTAGAGGCTCCCTCCACCATGAATTGGTCCAAACTGGGTTTTTTAGAGGCTCCCTCCACCATGAATTGGTCCAAACTGGGCTGTTTAGAGGCTCCCTCCACCATGAATTTGCCCAAACTGGGCTGGTTAGAGGCTCCCTCCACCATGAATTGGTCCAAACTGGGCTGGTTAGAGGCTCCCTCCACCATGAATTTGCCCAAACTGGGCTGTTTAGAGGCTCCCTCCACCATGAATTGGTCCAAACTGGGGTTTTTAGAGGCTCCCTCCACCATGAATTGGTCCAAACTGGGCTGTTTAGAGGCTCCCTCCACCATGAATTTGCCCAAACTGGGCTGGTTAGAGGCTCCCTCCACCATTAATTGGTCCAAACTGGGCTGGTTAGAGGCTCCCTCCACCATGAATTTGCCCAAACTGGGCTGTTTAGAGGCTCCCTCCACCATGAATTTGCCCAAACTGGGCTGTTTAGAGGCTCCCTCCACCATGAATTTGCCCAAACTGGGCTGGTTAGAGGCTCCCTCCACCATGAATTGGTCCAAACTGGGTTTTTTAGAGGCTCCCTCCACCATGAATTTGCCCAAACTGGGCTGGTTAGAGGCTCCCTCCACCATGAATTGGTCCAAACTGGGTTTTTTAGAGGCTCCCTCCACCATGAATTTGCCCACACTGGGCTGGTTAGAGGCTCCCTCCACCATGAATTGGTCCAAACTGGGGTTTTTAGAGGCTCCCTCCACCATGAATTTGCCCAAACTGGGGTTTTTAGAGGCTCCCTCCACCATGAATTTGCCCAAACTCTGCTGGTTAGAGGCTCAATCCACCCTGATTTTCAAAACAAATGTTGGTGCCAACCTCAACTTACTACAAGGGCCAAATTCACTGCTGGTGACAAGCTCTCCTCACTGCAAGTGCCAAATACACATGTTTCAAGGTGTTTTCCTACTGTCAGAGAGGTGGTATTGAGTGTGTAAAGTGTGTAGTTGTTAGGCTGTGATGTTGGGGTAATAGAGGGTCTTTGGTGTGTTAGATGCCCCCAGACATGCTTCCCCTGCTGTCCCAGTGCCATTCCAGAGGTGTTGGCATCATTTCCTGGGGTGTCATAGTGGACTTGGTGACCCTCCAGACACGGATTTGGGTTTCCCCCTTAACGAGTATCTGTTCCCCATAGACTATAATGGGGTTCGAAACCCATTCGAACACACGAACATTGAGCGGCTGTTCGAATCGAATTTCGAACCTCGAACATTTTAGTGTTCGCTCATCTCTAGTTATTATCGATAGTTTATTGTTGCATGTTCTCTTTTTGCCTTTTAGGTTGAAGGGAACAACACTGGACTTTAGCTAATGATATTAATATAATGCTTAATGTATTGCAACATCTCATGTTGTTCCATGTCTTGTATTCCCCTGCCCGTAATGTTGCTAATGCAGAAAGTTTGCATCTTTATTTTGCTGCTCCTGTCTTTCTGTAGCCAGTCTCTGATGCCTTACCCTTCCCTTCTTCATGTAAATGTTTTATTTCTTGCTAACCATTTTATTGTCATTCATATCTTGTTTAGCACTGGTAAGATTTACTTTTCCACATGATGTTGTTGTTGTGCGCAATTACAAGAATTCAGCCTGGAAATGAGTAGTTTTCTGGATTCTTCATATATACCCGCTTAGTTGAATGGAACTAATATAAGTAATTAATATACAGTGAGATTGTCTATAGAAGCCTTGCTGCCTTGTAGTAGTGTAAAACCGCTTTGAGATCTTGGCTACAAGCACAACTTCTTTGTTCCTGCTCAGCATTATGGTGGTCTTACTTTTTTCTATTTTTAGGCTGATATATTGTTTAACCTATTAGTGAGTTGTGTTAGGTCTGGGATGAAAATGTAGCACATCTTGAACATGAAACTGCGTCAATTAGAGGAGAACATTGTAATGTCTGAGGGACAGGGAAAGATCAATGTCTGAGCAGCCACAGTGGTAGAGACAGGTTAAAGTGTGCTACATGCAGGGGCATTTGACTGTGATAGGTAACTGAGGGGCATTATATTGTATAGGGCCAACATAGCGAGGTATTATACTGTGTGAGGGCCATTTAGAGGGCATTAGAATTTGTGATGGTCAAGTATTTCTAAGTGGTGGTGATCGGGACCCCACTTATGAAACCTTTGCACAGGGTTCATCTATGTGTTAAAACTGCCCTGCCCACATCAATAAATAAATGACAAACTGTGGCCTGCTGAAGATGTATACAGACTGGCCCGGGAGGAAGCAAGCAGAGGTAACTCCAGCCAGGGTTAACTCCACTGAGAATGGCTGGACAGGGAATTAGTGGACCAATGAGTTATTTGAAGAGAATGTCCTCACACTCGCACTGCCATCAAGTCAGGGAAGGAGCAAACCAATTAATAAATCACTGTTACCTGAGGTGATGGTAGCTCTAGTGTGAAGAGGATCTCTTCAAATAACTCATCAGCCTACTCACTCCCTGCCCAATTCTCAGAGGAGTTCAGCCTTGCTTGAGTTACCTCTGGTTCTTCTTTCCGGCTCATTCTTTGTGCCAAGCAAATATAGCTTGTATGCCACTTTTGACATGAATGCTGGGGTTGCCGACCCTTGGTATAGATAGATAGCTATGCAGGACATATAACTCTGTACTGTACAGCATTAAAGTGAAGAGGTCATTGTAACTTGAGGAACCAATGTATCTGAGAGCTCCTCTGATTCCCTGCGTTCTCTTCAATGAAGGACTAACTAGTGTATACCAGTATCAGAAGGGTTTTTTGTATACATTCCTGCCTTGTATGTAATAGAATGAAAATAGAATGAAATATTTAGGGTGTATTAAATGTATAATTTAAGATTTTGCAGGAATTAAGGATATGTGCAAAATGGTTTAGCTCTGAGACACCTAAAATGTTCATAAATGTAAAAAAAAGTTAGAAAATGTATTCATAGTTGAGCAGTAAACTGATTATGTTTCATTAGCTGAAAGCCATAAAGAGCTTTTTACAGCTTTCATTAGAGAACCATTCGACAAAGGCTTTTCTGTGCTGAGCAATAAGGAGATGTTCCTATTTTTCTATTAGAATTAAACTTGTTCCATTATTCTTCCAGACAGTAACACAATAGCTGAGGTTCACAAAAATATTTGAAAAAACCAACCCTGATGTTTTTGCTACATGTTATTAATCTTCCTTTAGCATATGTGTTACAGATTTAACAATGGAGGGTCTGAGGTGATCCCAGCAATTGTTATGTCTAGGGATATAAAATCTAAAACTTCCCTTCTGTGCACATTATTTTTCAATTTATGGGAATGATGTCTCCAAAGTTGCTCAAAAGTCTATAAGTTATAACTGTGGCTGTATAGAGATCAAATCCTCAAATCCATATCTTTATAAGGAACTATAATTATGAATGGTCATGAATAGAGATGAGCGAGTAGTATTCAATCGAGTAGGTATTCGATCGAATACTACGGTATTCGAAATACTCGTACTCGATTGAGTACCACTCGCTATTCGAATGGAAAAGTTCGATGCAGAACCAGCATTGATTGGCCGAATGCTAACAGTCGGCCAATCAACGCTGGTTCTTCTACCTTTAGAAGTCTTCTCCGTGCAGCTTCCCCGTGGCGTCTTCCGGCTCTGAATTCACTCTGCCAGGCATCGGGCCTGGGCAGAGCCGACTGCGCATATCCGTTTGTAGTGCTGACATGCGCAGTCGGCTCTGCCCAGGCCCGATGCCTGGCAGAGTGAATTCAGAGCTGGAAGATGCCGCGGGGATGCTGCACAGAGAAAACTTCTCGGAGGATCCAGCCTGACCCTCACTTGTGGACTTGGTAAGTATAATTTGATTGAACGTTGCCTACCCCTGAAATGAGCAATTTCCCCCCATAGACTATAATAGGGTTCGATATTCGATTCGAGTAGTCGAATATTGAGGGGCTACTCGAAACGAATATCGAACCTTGAACATTTTACTGTTCGCTCATCTCTAGTCATGAATACATGTTTTGGTGAAGTAGGTTTTCTAAGGGCGGTATGTCATATTTGGTTTCCATAACCCTTATTTACCTCTATGGGAGTTATGGAAGCAGTGTAGAGCAGCCACTTCTGGTTGTCTCTATAATTCCTGACCACTTCAGGAAGGAGGAAACGGGATTGTTCCCATATTAGCCAAAGGCTGAGATGGAAAAAAACTTTTTAAAGAGGACCTTTAAAGTGCGCTTTATATACCGCTAGAAAGTCAACAGTGCTCTGAATTAGTTTCGGCAACGCCATCTTCCCACTGTTATAAAAGCTTATTTCATAGCTGAGCATCATTACTGTGCTGTGAGGAATGCTCCCTCTGGCAGTAATCTAACATAGTCTTGTACTGTCAGAGGGGGCATTTCTTACCACCCAGTGATGACGCTGGGTGGTAAGGAATGCCCTTGTGATTGTGGGGAGATGTTGATGCTGATATCTCTACCGGGTACATAACTGGAAAACTGACAGTATGCTTAATTCTGCACTTTCTTGAGAACATAAAAGATTCTCATTAAGTTCCAGAGGTGGACATTATGAATATGCAGCCTGCTTAGTTGCATGGAGACCCTTAAAGGTCCATTCACACAGAGGAAAATGGTGAGGAATTTGGTGTGGAATTTCAGAGCTGAAAAAAAAGCCTTCCATTGAATTCAATGGGTTCCTTTTTCGCTAGCAGAAAAAGGAACCCATTGAAGTCAACGGGAGGCTTTTTTTTTCAGCGCTAAAATTCCACATCAAATTCCTCACCATTTTCCTCTGTGTGAATGGACCCTGAGACAGAGATCCCAGCCAGGAAGCAGTCAATCTCCACAGCTTTTGTCTCTATGCAGTTTCTGCATCAACACAGTGGTCCGGACCAGAAGGTAGGGGAAGGAGATCAGCAGGCACTACAAGATGAGCACACATGAACAGGAAGGAGCTTTTTCCTGTTATCATCTAAGATTGGCTAGGTAGGTAATAACATGCATCTGTTCTTTTGCTTGGTGTGAAAGGAATTATTCAATAAATAACCATAGGACAAAAACGGGTACAATGAATGACCGTTTAACAGCAGCTACATCCCACCCTTGAATTTAATAATCTGTAGCTGCCCCTGTTCCTCTCTGCTAATGTGTTTCAGTTCATCAGTATTTCTAGGAGGCCTTGCCTGGACAGTCTTCTTGTGGGTATGCCACAGCATATAGATAGGTTAAATTTATAGAATTTATAGCTATTCCAAAATCCAAACCACAAATCTACTTTTTCAACATTTTGTGGTTGATTTACTTGTGGGCTTTGCTTATTTTTCTTGTTGAATCAACTAACGTCTTTTTAGCTTGAGGGCACAGCCTGCTGCCCCAACATTCTTGTCTAACTCTAGTTTTTATTAAACTATTCTCAAAAAACTACAGTAAAAACAGAAATAAAATATGGGAGGCACAGATTCTCAAGGGTAAAATACTATTTGATTCAAGTGACCCTAATCTGCAGACCACGGTTCATAGACTTGGTTTTGGCAACAAATTCTCTTTAGCTTGGGACTGCCCATTAACTTTATGCATCCAGGCAGCCCACTCCTAATCTGTAGGTCCTTGCAAGTTAGGCTGCTGCATGAAGTTGTGCAACAGTGAGATGGAATGACAGTTGTTGCTACAACCTCCCTCGGGAAGGCAGGAACAGTTTGTTATGATCCCTGCCTTCCCAATCCATGTGTAGAAAGCGCTCAATGAAGCTCCCCTTCGACCTGGCAATCTCATGACTGCTAACGGCTCGTTCACATCTGCACCCAGTCTCCATCTGTTGGGTTTCCATCTTCTGTCAACAGACAGTGACCGGCAGTGAGTGCCGGTGAGCATTTTGTGCTCACCGCTGCGAAACCGTTTTTTTAAACCGAACACAAACTCCTGCATGTCCGACTTTGTGTCCGGTTAAAAAAAAAAATGGTTTCGCCGCAGAGAGCATAAAATGCTCACAGGCACACACGGCCGGACACTTTTCTAACCTATTCAAATGAATGGGTTTGAAAAATGCCTGCAGGTTTCCGTCTCCTGCCCAGTTTTGGGCAGGAAATGGAAACCTGCAGAATGGAGGCCCGGACGCAGATGTGAACCCGGCCTAAGGGCCATAAGCTGTTGGGCACCCTGTTCTGCTCTACAGAACACTATAGAAGGCTGCATTCCATCTATAATTGAAAAAAAAAAGCATGGAAAAAATAAAAACAACATAAATAAGCCCTATGTATTATCAAAAAAAGAATCAAAAACTATTTGAATAACCAAAAGGTAAAAAAAAAGGTTATAGCTCTCAAAACCGTAGGTACAAAAAAAAAAACCCGCAAAAATATGTTTGGTCCTGAAGTAGATAAAATAGCTTAGGACTCTAAAGTGGTCAAATCCAATTCAGAATTTGATTCAAAATATGAAGAAAAATTATACCTCTCCTTCCTGCTGGAACAACTTCTGGCTTTGACTTAGAAAAAAATCTGAACTACTATGATATAAAAAACAACAAAAAAACAAGCCAACAAACAAAACAAAAAAGAAGCACTCTCTACACAACTTTTCACAGCACAATAAAGCCGCCTAATGTCTATGACGGGATGTAGAATGAAGACATTGGAAGCAAAGAAAACTAAATGTCAAGGCTAGTAGGCGTTTGATTTTTCATGTATGTGTTTCTAAACATTTTCCTTGCTGTAAAAAGGAGAATTCAGAGCAGATTTGGAATTATTTGTCTAACAATAATAATACTTATGAAGTCTAAAAAGACATTATTATACACAAATGAAATTAGGAATTGAGTCCTGTTCACTAATGATTTTGGCATGTCTTATTTTATATAAAAAAGTCTTAATTTACTGTACGTGGGATGAGTCTATTTGCATTAGTTTGTATATACTGTATGTTTTTTATGTTACCGTATAGAACTAAAAAAAGACAAGACAAGGTCTACTATGTGTTTTCCATAACAGGATGTTAAAAGTGGTGGGAATAGAGAATTTGATGTAATTTTTAGTATTACGGTATAAATCAGTAGTGATATAAATAAACATACATGCCAAGTGAGATAAATGATACCAGATGGTCAAATTGTAAGAGAAGAACAACAAGGGAATACATGAATCTGTTTACTAAAATTTCACGAGAGACAATGAAAACAATTTAAAACTAAATAGAACCATCCCATGAACAGCAAGGACAGAACCTTGTTCCACTAAATTGTTTTTAAACAGAAAACCTTATGGTTTCTTCTACAAATCATTTATGTAGCATGGTAAAGAAAAACAATTGTAACGAATTGTTGAAGTGTGGAAAAGATGGCATAGCTCAGTTACTTACAGTTTATTACTTGACAAATGGAGACCACAAAGAGTTGGATATCTGAATTACTCTACAGGTCAGTGGACCATTTATTATGCAGTTATCACATGTAACATGTCATTAGGGCCGGGTTCACACGGAGTATTTTAGCTCGTGATTTGGTACGCAGACGTCGCGGGAGCTTTTGCGGGCCGTATACGCTCCCATTGTTTTTAATGGGAGTTGGTACCGTATACGCGGCGCTATTTTGCAATCAAAATAGCGCCGCGTATACGTATACGTCTTTGTACCAAATCACGAGCCAAAATACTCCGTGTGAACCCGGCCTAATACATTATTCTGCTGGACCTACATCATATTTGTAGAAGTTGGACCTACCAAAAGATCCATTGATACTCTAACAGGCCTGTCCAACCCCTCTAAAAACTGAATGAACTGACAGGACAAACTTACTATTAAAAATGCAACAGTATTCTGACACAATTTGAGCCAAAGTATATTCTTTACACCACATGTATTACAATGCTTTTGTTATGGTAGAGTTCCTGGAGCAAATAACAAAAAATAGCAGGGTCTGGCTGATAACACAGATCAGTACAACTAGCTATTTAAATCCTATATAGTGAGGAGACAGGTCAGACATCCAAAAACTTTCAGTGCCAGTCGCAAGGCCAGATGGACTTTTCTAAATTTGGGGTCCAAGTTATCACCATCAGAAACTGTACAAGGAATAAATGCTCCTCTAACTGAATTCAAAACCATAAACAAATGATTAACTTATAGAGCAGATCAGAATTAGGAGAATAACTGTCCGGGGCAATGGTCAGTACCAGGAGGTAATAACAGAGGCAGAATCAGGAGACAAACGGATATCAAGTATAAAACCAAACAAAGGGGGAGAACACCGAGCGTGCTTATAGTGTAGATGAGTTTGCAATGGATGTTGGAAATAAATTATAAAACCAAGGATCAGTTCAGAGAAGTCCCGTCAGAGGCAAAATTAGGAGACAAATGGATAACCAGAAACAAGACAAAGGTCTGAATAAAGCAATCCAATATACATGATCAGCGTTCAGAGCATAACAAGTGTAAGTAAATTAGCAGGCACCTGATTCAGGAGGAAGGGGTCTATAAATGCCTCCTCAGCTGCTAATTGGGTAATCCAAGAGAACTTCTAACACTGCAGAAGTTTCTCAGGTCGGCACGGTAAGCTTAAAGGAATAGCAGCTGAATTGAGATTCCTGACAGTTTTAGACACTTTCTGTGCTTTGTCCACCAAGGGTGCAGCACCTTTTTGGGTATGTTATTGGGCTTTATATGCAATAGCATTCACAAAAACTGCAGCACAACGTTGGAGCATCTTTTTGTCTGAAAATTAGGCAACTAGTAGGTGGTGTAACATAAGGCTAGACAGTGTAAGGATGTGTCGGATGTATCATTATGCACTTTCATTAGTCTGAAGCCGTTTCAGACAGTCTAGTCTAAATTAATTATCTCATTTTTGCAATATTAGTCATTTGTATTATAATCTCTTTAATCCATTAATGTAAGTCATTGGGAGGATTTATCTTGACCAGCATATTGTACACCAGTCTTGATGTCTCCTGTGCCAGCACAAGGAGCGCTTACTTCATGATGAGACAGCTCCTCATCATATATTAAGCTCACTACTTTATCTCATATCTAGTCATGTGAAACAAAGGTGTTATAGCTAGACATTTACCTGGTTTACACTTGTATACTGTCTTGAATACTATTAAAGGGGCTCTATCATTGGAAAAAGTCATTTTTAACTAATCACTTCCTTGCATAGCCTTTGGAAAGGGCTATTGCACACCTACCTTTTGTATATAAATTGCCTCAGTAGTGCTTGACCATTTTTATTGGCTTCTCTGTGCACCCCGGAAGTCTCTTTGTGCACTGTCTGCTATATATACAGCACAGGCTGCTGACTCCTCCTCCCTGCTCTCATACATAGTACACAGCAGGTAAAGGAGAGCTGGCTGACAACTCCCGTGCACCGAGAACCTAATTAGCATGTGAATAAAAACAGACTTATTCAAACACTACTGAGGCAATTTGCATACTAAAGGAATGTGTGGAATAGCCATTCTAAAGGCTATGCAAGGATGTGATCAGATAAAAATGTATTTTTCTAATGATAGAGCCCCTTTAAGAGAATTCTTTATTGCTATTTTATGTGTAATGATATTAGCAGCTCTTATATATGCTGCACATTATTAAGCTTTCTACTTTCTTTTTATGTCTCTTTAATATTTGAAGCAGGTAGTAGATAAAATAGTTTATAAAACCTTCACATTCCAATGGCTCCTTCTGTCCCTGTGTGCATATGCTTACAGTATACTGTATATAAGGTGACTTAGCCTGCCAATGTGTATGCACTGCTATTGCAGTATTACTAAACTTGTCACCGATCACCATATAAACTTTAAAGAGGACCTTTCATGGGTTTGGGCAAGGCAGTTCTATATACTGCTGGAAAGCTGATAGTGAGCTGGATTCAGAACACTGTCGGTTTTCCAGCAGTATATAACACCACATGTGCCCAAATCCATGAAAGGTTCTCTTTAAAGAAAAAAAAATTGCATTGTATACTATTATCTAAGAGAACTGATGTATCTCTGGGTATATAGATCAAGATTATTCATGAAATGCCATTTACAGAAGGTGAGCAGCATCTGGTGCTGAGATAGAGATTACTGCTCTGTGGGAAAACTTAAGTTAGGAAGTACTGTAGGTTGTGCGTAAATAAAAATCAGAATTTAAAGGATTTTACCTAGTATTGCTTAGAATAAGATACTGTACAATAATGTCTTGAGTGGCAGACTTCTAAGCCATAACATACAGTATTTGCAGGTAATCCCCTGTACCATAGGAGAAATAAATACCTATTCGTTTGAAATCGTTATATAATGAAAAATAATAAAATAAACCTCATTACATGTAGAATTAAAGGGGTTGTGTCATCCGGCTTCTTTCCTGGCAGTCACACATTATAACCCTTTCATGTTTGGCCCTATATTTTTTATGCATCAGCCAAAATAAGTTAAGATAAGATAATCCTTTAAAAGTCCCACCATGGGGAAATTCAGTGTTTTACAGTAGCATGGATAATACAGTAATATATTGCAGTAATATAAATGCAGCATGACATGTTGGCATGAATAGGCTGTGACTGCCAGGCTTGATTTATACAGGCAGGCATCCTTGTATACTGTATACGTTTGTTATACACAGTATCATTAATAGGGGTTCCTTGTCAATAAGCTTATATTAAGCAAATACTACTACTCCCAGCCTTCTGGCATCCCCAAAGCGGCTGTTGAATATACAGCCACATAAATTCTTTGTGCATATACGTAGATCATGCAGTAACCCTATCTGTCCCATTCCAGAAGAACAGTGAAGATGATGCATCATAAGTCACAGTGTTAGAGCAGCTCACAAGGAAGAGAGAGTACAGAACAAAAATCTTAGATTTCTTCAGTCTTCCTTTCTCCTCTGTCTCCAGACTCTCTCCCTTTCTCTCTCCATTCCAACTGTCATCTGTAAGATCATGAATGCAGAATCCATATCATTGAAGTCTCGAATGATTTCTAGTTGTCTATGCTGTGTGTTTTTCATTACTGTTATATGAGGAGACCAACCTGGGCTCAGAGAGAAAAAAGGAATTGCTGTCAGCCAAAGTGAGGAATCACAACCTGTAGTATTAAATGACTGCAGGCTGAAGCCCAATGGGGGGGGATCTAATAAGATAGAAACAAAAAAAGGCGAGGAGTCAAAAATGAAAATCAACTAAAAACTTCACCGGTGGGAAGAGGTTAAGGCACCTGTACACTTTAAGGGTTAGCTCAGTCCAATTCAATGATTTTGGTGGGAATTGATGATCATTATGTTGTGGTTATGGGTGACTTCCAACTCCCCCTACAGATAATGTGGTACAAAGAACCATCAGGCTTGTTGAATTTTAGCATCCCTATGTTTTGTTCTCACAAGAGATAGTCCACCACCATAAGAGTCTAGCAGTGACCTACTCTCCATCAGGTAACGGGCCCTATTTACTAACCAACCCACTCTCCTGCTCATGGCCACCACCGGTTCCCCTTCTGTGGATGCGGCTGTGATCAGGAGCCAGGATCAGTGAGGCTGCGGGCCCACAAACCCCACAAAGATTGCTATTGTTTTACTGAATAGACCTCCTGAGTATAATGATTTGAGGCCTTTTCAAGCCCGAAGGCGTAGGACGTTGCACCCTGAAGACTTCCTAGGATCAGGTGAGCTACTTCCAAGAGTCATACTATTTGTGTGCTTTATAATGATTTGAGGACTAGGAGAGGTGAGGGAACATAAAAAACAGTGTTACTTACCTCTCCTGGTCTCCAGGAGGTTTCAGGCCTACTTGGTGAATTCCCAGATATCACATGGGCAGGGCTTGCGTCATAATGTGTTGTGACACATGCCTGACTCAAGTGACGTCTCTTCCATCATTGAAGATGGCGGACATCAGCGGGGAGTGTGCTGGGGCCCAGGAGAGGTAAGTAACATTGTTTCTTATGTTTGTGTCCTCCCCTGGGTTTCCAATTATTATACTCTGGAGTCTGAAAAGACCACACACTATAATTGTTCATGGGTGGTCCACAATGGGGCCTTGGGGCCCTGCCATTCCTAGTTACGCCACTGTAACCACTGATGAGTCTCCACACCAGACTCCTAAGGATTCACCTGTTAACACTGTGATTTTCTTTCTCACAAAGTACTATAAGTACATACAGTACAGTATGACATGAGCCAATAAACCAGACAGATATACATGCAGTCCCTTGTCCGATATATGTTTCAGCAGTGACCAAAAGTAAAGATAATCGGTAATAAAAAGTGTCATGTAAAAGTATTTTACCGAAAATAAATTCACCGATGTAATCATTTTAAAAACTAAAATATAAAAACTACAAATTCTAGTTTCATTGACATGGATGAAATTTATTCATAAGTGCAAATAGTGGAAAAGACATTTTGGCGTCCCCGCTGTGTTTCTTATTTTCACATTAGAACTTTTTTAATATAAGATTTTACAAACTATGTTTTATATATTTTGTGTCAGCGCTCTTCTGAGATATATTACATATTTGCATAGGTGGAAATGAATTCACTCCTCAGTTTGCTTTAGTACCAATAACAAGCACAATGATAGTATGGAAGAAGGGAATAGCAATGAAGAAGTCTTAACCCCTTCCCGCTGTAGGAATTTGTCGATTTTTTTTTCATTTTTGACTCCTGTCTTCCAAATCCCATGACTTTGTTATTCTTCTGTTCACAGATCCATAGGAGGGCTTAATGTTAGCTGGACAGATTGTACTTTGTACCATTTAGTGTTCTGTACAGTGTAATGGGAAGCTGGAAAAAAATCAGAAAAGGGAAATGGAGAAAAACTGCTTTGGTGCGACTTTCTTACAGGCTTTGTTTTTGCGACAGTCATTGTGCAGTAAAATCACAGGTCACCTGTATTCTATGGGTCAGTATGGTTATAGGGATTCCAGGGATAACAAATTTACACAATTTTTAACCCCCTTAGATATAAATCAAAAACTTCCCAAAGAAAAAACAAATTCTTAAAGTTACCATATTCTGACTAGAGATGAGCGAACACTGTTCGGATCAGCCGTTCCGAACAGCATTCTCCCATAGAAATGAATGGAAGCACCTGGCAAGGCGACCGGCCGCCGGCAAAGTGTACGTGCCAGGTGCTTCCATTCATTTCTATGGAAGTGTGCTGTTCGGAATGGCTGATCCGAACAGTGTTTGCTCATCTCTAATTCTGACACGTGTAACTTTTTTATATTTCCATGTACGGGGATGCATAAGGCGTCTTTTTCTTTGCGCCAGATGTACTTTTTAGTTAGTTTTTGGGAATGTCTGATGGAGGCACATCATATTAAAAAAAAAACTTTTATTCCAAAGTCCAAATGGTAGAAGCAGCAGCTATAGGAGAGGAGCAGATTGTAGTGTCCAGGTGATGGCCGATTCACTCTAAACACTGCTTCATTTGGCTCACATGAAACACATGTAACACCTATGTGTAATTTGAGCCAGAAGAGGCGATGTTTAGAGTGAATTGGCCATCACCTGGACACTACATTCTGCTCCTCTCTCCCATAGCTGCTGCTTCTACCATTCAGTCTTTGAACTAAAAGGTATTTTCTATATGAAGTGCCCCCTTTCTTTTTGTCCTTACTCTTGGAAATTAACCCAATCAATGAATTAGTGCACTATTTGTGAGTCAGATCCTCTTGTCCAAAAACACTGCCGGATATCATAAATGCACTTTTGGATAAATGGGCACAAATTTCCACATGTTCCTAAATGTCTTGTGGAAAACATTCCTAAAAAAGTGAGGCCGCTAAACCTGCAGCTCCATATAAACACCCATGCTTTTGGAATGAAATGTCTAACAACCTTACGTAGGTGAAATGACCGGGTGTGTAAATACTTATGGCCATATAGCGTATGTTGGAGGCATAAACAGAATATATTCACAATTTACTGCACACCTCTGTGAAAGTCTCCCACGTATAATATGCAGTTTTATAGTCATATAGTGACTTGTTGTCCATAGGCTCCCATGTCAAAACATAGTATACGGCTCAGTACATCTATTTTTGTGAATTCTAGATGCCTTTTTCTTATTTGAACTAAGGACTGAACTAGTTAACTTTCCAGCGGACGTTGGGTTCTCATATCTACCTACTCCAATAAATACAGTGCCTAAAAACCAGGTACTGACGCATCTACATATCCTTACTGCTAGATAAGGCAACTTTTCTAGATCTTCCCTGTCCTTCTCACTCTTCCGTCCTATTACCTACAGGTACCAGGAAGAGAATGGACATGAGGTAGATTTATCTCCCTATACATTGGATTGATTCATACAGTATATATACCGTATATTGTAAACAGCTGGAACAGAAAATTTCTCTTACTTTACTGCCCTTTATGGCATTTGTTCTAGAAATGTTTAATGAGGAAAAAAAGAAAAGATTAAAAAAAAAATTCTAATGAGAAATATATTGCTAAAATTCAGCCATCACTGTATGGTAGATACACAAGGTGGAATTTAGACATGAATTTGTGCACATATTCTGGCCCAAAATCTGCGAAACTCATGTGAAATCCACATCCTTTTGTTTCTAACGAGAATCCCCACTGCTGTTCTCCTAGGCAGGGATTTATTTTTTTTTTGTGCAAATTTGAAATATGGATTTTTCATGAAAATCTCAGTGAAAAGATAGGGGTGCTTAGGTCACACCATTAAAATTCATTCTGGGACCGGCTACGCAGCTACATGCAAATATTACCTGACACTCATGTGTAAATTCCTACAATGTCACCAACAGTCTGTAAATTTTTGTTCCTGCCTTGCTTGTTTTTGTGCTGGGGCTCTGTCAGTAGGCTGCTACCTGATTCTTGCCTTGAGCTTGCGCCCTCACGGCAAGATTAGTGATTGAGACCCTTGGGAATAAGAAGGGGCCGATGGCAGAAGGATACTGGTTGGCCTGACTCTGCATCTAGAGATCACCTGAGCTGCCCATTGTGTCTGCGATATGTAAAAATTATCTGGGTTGTTTCTTAAATAATCTACTCATTATATTACCGTATATACTCAAATATAAGCCGACCCCCCCCCCCTAATTTTACCCCAAAAAACTGGGAAAACTTATTGACTCGAGTATAAGCCTAGGGGAGAAATGTAGCAGCTACTGGAAAATTTCAAAAATTAAAATGGTTTTTGGGTGCAGTAGGTGCTGGTTGCTGGGGAAGGGGAGGGGTTTTTTGGTTGTCTGTCTGCCCCATCCCCGAGCTTGAGGAGTGTTTTTTTTTTTTTCCCCACTTGGAATTCAGCCTGGCTGACTATAGGGTATCTGCAGTGCTCCTATTAACCCCTTCCTGACGGAACAGGAGCACTGCAGATCCCCTATATTCAGTAGACCGGGCACTTTCAGACACAGGGATTAGAGATGAGCGAACACTGTTCGGATCAGCCGATCCGAACAGCACGCTCCCATAGAAATGAATGAAAGCACCTGTGACGCTGACTTTGCCGGCGGCCGGCGTCACAGGTGCTTCCATTCATTTCTATGGGAGCGTGCTGTTCGGATCGGCTGATCCGAACAGTGTTCGCTCATCTCTAACAGGGATACCTAATGTGTATGTTTCACAGTCATTTTCTACTTTTATATGTATTCTAGGGAAAGGAGGGATTTAGAACTTTTATTTAGTTTATTTTCTTATTATATTAAAGCTTCTTTTTTTTTTTTTTCACTATCTTATGGGATATTCTATACATTACTATTGCGGCTGGTCATAGACACCCCCCCCAAAAAAAAAAAAAAAAAAAAAAAAAAAATATATATATATATATATATATATATATATATATATATATATATATAATTTTTTTTTTTTTTTTTTTTTTTTTTTTTTTTTTGCTTGACTCGAGTATAAGCCGAATTTTTAAGCACAGTTTTTGTGCTGAAAAAGCCCCCCTTGGCCTGGTTGAGATGCTGTGCAGGGAGTATCTGTATATACAATGAGTGCCCTGAGCTGAGCCATGGTGAGCTGGGGGCCCAGCTGGCTTTGGGGCCTACTGGGAGATTCATCTGTGGACCAGGCTGAGACTGATGGTGCGTTACCACATTCAGACTAGCCCAATTGAATGGAGTTTATCTCTGTGTGGATCATCAGCACATGACTGCAAACCTGCAGCAGAAATACAAGATTTAGGGTAAGTTCACACGGCAGAAAAGGTTTCCGCTGTGTGGCTTTTTCGCGTGGCTAGCATGTCATCCCACTCCTGATTAGGCTCAGATGAATGGGCCTAATCAGGAGTTGGTCTCAAGCTGCAGATACCATGGTTGAGTCCGCGGGAAGATAGGGCATGCTGCTTTTTTTTCCCTGTTGACTGAAAAAAAAATCACTAGCAGGAAAAAACTGCTAGAGACTCCCATTAAAATGAATGCGAGGCGATTTTAAAGGTGGATTTTGAGGAGGAAACTGGGTGGACCCCATTATAGTCTATGGGATCTGCGGATTAAACGGATTAGGTTTCCATTTGGGGGGCCCGCAAGCGGGTCCCCAAAACAGAAACTGGAAAGCAGATGTGAACCTAGCGTTAGATCAAACATATTATAAGGGACCTTTTTTATTTTTTTAAAATGTTTCCTCAATATGGATGTTTGACAAAAATTTAACAGTATGATTTTCTAAAGTGTTGCTGACATTTCTAACCTTAGGCATCTATCAAAGTAACATAGAAATTACACGAACCATAAATGATAGTATGATGTATCGTCTCATAAAACCATTATGGTTAAACCATTTGCTATACATATATAACCCATCTGTAGTGTGTAATATTTCTAGAATACTTTTCTATAGCCTGTGACCCCAATACATGTTCCCCACATCCATAAACTAGATATTGAACTCATTCTTGATTAGAGATCTCGGACATTAATCTTAAATCAACACAATGTCATTGCCGGATTTAATTTCGGCTTTTCGGGATCACCTCTAGCCATCATTTTTCAGTGTTTAAAATGATTTCCTAGTGGATATTTTTACACTTAGTTCTGTCTCTCTTCCGAAACATTTAAAGTCCCCTGGTTTAGTTTGACATATTTGCTGTAATCTCCATGACCTTCTGTGCAATGGATGAAGATTTGCTTCTTATTACTTGTCCTTAATGTGTCATTCATCTTTGGGTACACCTATGATCATCAGTTTCCACAGCGTAATATAGATTTACTCTCTCCATCACAATTTCCATTTCATTGCAGTGCTAAAATGTATTTTTAATCGTCCAATTGTCTTTTAGAAATAAGTTTAAATAAATCTTTATATATTTCATATAGAATTTTGCATAAACTGAATACCAATATTTCTAGACTACAATTGGTAGATACTAAAAAATGTGAATATTGAAAGACCATAACATTTTTTAAAAAGGCAAGTCTGATGGAATATTATTCAAATTTTTCCCCGCAATTTCTAGGTTTAGAAATCAATCTCGACTAATGGGACTTTTTCGTCTAAATAAAATTGACAACTTATTCTAACAATAGGTTATCAATATCATAACGGTGAGCATTCAACACCCGACACCCCATCTACCGTTTGTTCTAGGCAGCTGATACACAGAGTATGGAGTAGGAAGCAGACAGCTCCATTTTCTTGCCGCAAACCAGATAGAGGGAACCGGAGTCACTAGGTAGACCAAGTGCTTTCAACTGAATTCACCAGCAAACTTCCTAGGATAGACTGCTGAAAAGGGAAGCCTGTGTGCTGTGGTGGTGATAGTAGTTGAAGAGGGGTCCTCTCATACTGAGCTGTGTGATGGCATTCGGAAGGGTCCTGATGGTAAATGCAGCAACAATTAAGGAGGCAGTGGTGCAGCTGAAACAGAGTAACTTTACTGTGGCAAACTGTGTAACTGTGAACAGGCGCAGCTTCCCGATAGGAGTAGTAGTCTCCCAACTGCTGGGTTCCTCCAGGCTTGGGAATGGGAGATGCCCAAACTGAATAGTAAAATAGTGCCTTGTACTCCACAGGGGCGTAACTACCGCAGAGGCAGCGGAGGCAGTTGCCACAGGGCCCGGGCCATTAAGGGGCCCGGTGACAGCTGCTACCGCTGCGTTTTTTTTGGTTTTTTTAATAGGCTGTTACGGGCCCTATTTAGTTGCCGATCCTGTCAGTAAGTGACACCGCGGGCCCCACAAATACTATCATTATACTCGGGGGGTCTTTGTAGACCCCCGAGTATAATGATCGGCGGACCGGGAGAGGTAAGGGAACATATTAAACACTGTTACTTACCTCTCCATGATCCTGCCAGGCCTCCTTCCTACTTGTCTGTTGTCTCTGACGTCACATGAACCCGGCCTACTTCCCGGGTCATGTGACATCTGATGTCATAGAAGAAAGACGTAGGAGCCGGGGGACAGGTAAGAAACAGTAATTTTTTATGGTTTTATTCCCCCGGGTCTTTGATTATTATACTCTGGGGTCTGAAAAGACCCCAGAGTATAATAATTGTTTATGGGTGTCCACTATGGGCTATAATACTGGGTGCAGCAGCCACTATGGGGGATAATACTGTGTCTAGGGGTCACTATGGGGTATAATACTGTGTACAGGGGACACTATGGGCTATAATACTGTGTGCAGGGGCCACTAAGGGACATAATACTGTGTGCAGGGGCATAATACTGTGTGCAGGGGATACTATGGGGGATAATACTGTGTGCAGGGGCCACTAAGGGACATAATACTGTATGCAGGGGACACTAAGTGGGATAATACTGTGTGCAGGGGCCACTATGAGGTACAATACTGTATGCAGGGGCCACTATGTGACATAATACTGTGTGAAGAGGACACTATGGGGGATAATACTGTGTTCAGGGCCACTAAGGGACATAATACTGTGTGCAGGGGCCACTAATGGACATAATACTGTGTGCAGGGGCCACTAAGGGACATAATACTGTGTGCAGGGGCCACTAAGGGACATAATACTGTGTGCAGGGCTTACTAAGGGACATAATAGAGTGCGGAGGAGGGGGTCGGTTGAGATCTTCGGCGTCGATTGGGGGGGCCCATGTCAAAAGTTCGCCACGGGGCCCCGCCATTCCTAGTTACGCCACTGCTCCACTCCAACAATCCTCTAGGTAACCTAGCCTGTAGATGGTTCTAAAGGGAGGAGATGGGTCCTGAGTAATTCACTCCTTCTGGCACATGATCTGTACAGATAATAGTCTGTTACGATACTGGTGATGCAGCTGGAATCCGATAGCCAGGAAGGACGGCAGATGCCGTGGAGTAGGAGACTTGGGCAGTGGATAGCTAGGGGTCGGTACACAAGTGGGTAATCAGATGAAGCTAAGGTTGATACCCGTTGGTAGTCAGACGGAGCCAAATTTGGTACACAAGTGGGTAAGGAGATGGAGCCAAGGTAATCTGAGCAGGATATACCTCAGAGCTAGAGGACTGGGAATAAACACAATACTGAAGCATCGGTCATAATGTGCTCTGAGTTTATATAGGCCTAAAACAGGAAGCAAGATGGCCTTGGTCATGAAACAATACTCGCCATCTTGATTGTGGGCAAGAGCCAGGAAACAGCAGCCTCCAGTGGTGGGAGTAAAATTACACTTGAGAAAAGCGGCCACTAGTGGAAATCCTTCAAACAGTATCTTCACATGATGATAAAACACAGCGTTAAACACACAGCTTCTGACACAGGCTGATGATCCCTGTCTTAGGGCTTTCTCTGGCAGACCTTTGAGCTGTATATCTCTCACAATTCTTATTACTACAGAAATTCCTCATATGTTGATCAAAACTCCTGTTTTTGCACACATCAAGCACAAAAAAGCAAGGGTCACCATTAGACTTTTTGAGAACAAAATCCTTTTCAGTCATTTTCACAGCGCCTAAGGTGACAGTGAAGAGTACCAACAAGTTACCTCATTTTGGAATCTACACCCCTCAAAAAATATATCAAAGGCTACAGGTATTATTTTGACTCCAAAAATGCTTTCCATGAAGAAATGCACAGTGAATTATGCAAAATGAAAAACTAAATTTTCCAATTTCTGTCCAATATGTCATGCCCAGCTTATGGCATTGTGGAAAGTCGGCTCTTCAGTTTTTATGCTCTGTTGCCTGATTTTAGGAGACACCCTACATGTGGCCCTAATTTTTTGCCTAGAAATATGACAGTTTACAAGTGAAAGAATACCATGTGCATTTGAGATTAATTTGGTTATTTACACTGCATTGAAAGTGAAATTGCTGAGGCTCTTAGGTAAATTAAAAAATGACAAAAAATATAACCCCATTTTAGAAACTACAACCCCTTTTTGTGGAGCGTTTTTTTTTTTTTTTTTTAAACGCTTCCAGGTGGTTTTCTCATCCTTTAAGAGAACGGGCTGTGGTAAAAAACACTTCCCATTCACTTCTATTGCTTTCTTCAGGCGGAAGACGCCTGAAGAAAGGTCATGTCGCTTCTTTTTCTCTGCTAGCAGTCTACATAGACTAACATTGTATGGAGGAGAATTATGACGTGGATTCCGCTGTCACAATCCTCCTCCATGTCCCCGTGTGAACTAGCCCTAACTGTAGGTCTGTAGAGTAAAGTGAACATAGTCATGTGACAGAGTCAGAGAGTTGGCAAGGGAGGCAAAGGAAGAATCTTAGCCTTCCCAGCTACTCTATGTAAAGGTAGACTTTGGAGGATCAAATCATATATTGGCGATAAGGCTTAACTAGCACAGGGAAAGCACTGGTAAACTTTATTATTTCCCAGATAACCCCTGTAAGTACAAACGTACTGCTACCAAGGGAGTTATGAGAATAAGCAGCAGCCAGGTGCTGGTAATCAAATTACATTAATTAATTGATCATCAGTGTGTGATCATCTCTACAAAATCAGAGGTTTTGTCAGTTCGCTGGTCTGGTGTGTGTTAACACAATGCCAAGGAGGAAACAAATAAGCAATGATCTTGGGTAAGCAATTGTTTTCTGCCCATCAATCTCAGAAGGGTTACAAGGCCATTTCTAAACAATTCTACTGAGAATGATTAGTCACAACTGGAAAACACTCAAGACAGCTGACAATCCTCCACGGAATGCACATCCTAGCAAATTCACCTTAAGGTCAGTTTGTGAATTGCTCAAAGGAAAAACCCAAGACCTACATGTAAGACTGTACAGGACTCAGTTAATATGTTAAATGTTCAAGTTCATAATAGTACATTTAGAAAAATACGAAACAAGTACAGCTTGTTTGGCAGAACGAGCCTCTTTTTTGGTACAAATCTTAAGACTTCTGGAACAACATCCATTGGACAAGGCCAAAGTGGAGATGTTAAAGGGGTTGGCCGCTTTATAGATAACAGTTTGTAATGTGTAGCCCAAAGATAAATAATAAACTCATAGACATTCATTTTCAATTCTACTTCTGGCTCTTTATTTTTGAAGCCACGCCCCACCGCTAACCTGGCTCTGCCGGCTCCCTGACACACCTCCTCTGACCACTGGGCTCGTGACATGGAGGAACATGTGACACAGCTTGACCATGTCACATGTTTGTGCCTGCTCTGCTCTCCTCCTATCATTACTCAGCAAGGACCTTCTGACGTCACAATCACATGATATTCTCTAGCCTTGTTACTGGGTGGGTGTGTCTCTGCTTGCAGGAAGGTCCTTGATTTAAAAAATTTGTATTCCCTGCAGTGGAAGAACATGAAGAGAAGTACTGTGGGGATGTACTGTGGGGATGTGAAAGATTTGGGGTGTATTGTGGGTGAGAGATGTAGGGTGCATGGCGTACTGTGAAGGGGAGGACAAATCATTCTGCTAGCCGGATGTGCTAAGGAGAATGAAGTTGTGTGATCACGTTCTATGCGAGGGTAGTGCTGTGATGTGCCTCAGCTCCAGCACTGGAATGCAGGCCTGGAGTTTCACTTTCAGTTTGTTGAAGTCCCACCCACACAAGCTGGCTGAGCTTCTCTGCAAAATCTAATTTTAATGGGGAACAGATAAAATAAATTTTATTTTTACAGCACATTTGTCCTATAACCATCTTTCTGAGTTGCCTGGGGCACTGTGATTTTTTTTCAGCTTAATGGTGGCCAACCCCTTTAAGCTATAATGCCCACAAACACCTCATACCAAATGTGAAGAAGGGTGGTGAAGGAGTGATGATTTGGTCTTGTTTTCCAGTCACAGGACATGGACACCTTACAGTCATTTAGTCAACCATGAACTCTAGCATACCAAAGTATTCTAGAGTCAACTGTAAGGCCATCTATCCAACAGCTTGGACTAAACTAGGACATGCAACAGGACAATGAACCCAAGCACACCAGCAATAGATTGGCTGAAAACAAGCAAGGTGTTGTAGTGGCCCAGTCAAAGTGACCTTAAAGGGATTGTCTTGGAATTTTTGATGCACTTAGGATAGTTTATAGATATCTGATCAGTGGAGGGCTGACAGGTTGAGCCCACACCACATACTGTAATTATGGCCTACCTTAAAGAGAGGCCATAAATTAAAAATTCTTGAAGAGCCCCTTTAAGAAACTGCACATAAATGAAAGCTTACAAACCTCAAAGAACTGAAAAATTGTTGTAAAGAATAGTGCACCATAATTCACTATGTGAGAGGCTGATACAGAAAACCATGACTTTTGGATATGGGATGTCCCTCACGCCTTCCTAAAACCACCCAAACTACAGTAAGTATTGACTTTGGAATAAATGCACAAAACACTTTATTTTGGGTGTCAAAATGGCCACAGCTTTATTAAACTCACAGAAGTAAAATAATGACAGAAGGAGTCAGGTGAAGTGCTAGACCATTGGGATTCACGAATACTGTGAGATCCCCAGCTGTCTGACATACAGCACCCGGCCAGACAGCAATAAATAAATAAAGGGGGCGGCACGCTCCGGCTTGCAATTCTAGCAGAGCCAGTACACTTTAAGGGCACCAACGACCCTGTGCTTAACCACTGTGCCCGCCCCTGGATGACGTTCCTATTCCGACATCCTTCAGGCTGGCCATTTCCAAAGCTCAGCCTGTTCACCACCATGAGGTTTAACCTCCTCTATTAGTTAAAATAAGTCCACAATAACTTGCCTGCAACTTCCACCTGACTCCTCAACCGCAAAAGTAAAGCTGTGACAGTTTACCAGTTGTCCATGTGACAAGTAACACTTTATCACATTCTGCTTGACTATCTTTATTTCATTTTTTTATTTTTTTTTTATTATTATTATTATTATTTTTTTTTTAATACTTATTGAATTAATTTACTTCCACACTCATTGCCAATGCCATGAACAATTAACTCCAAAACTAAACGTTCAGGCAAATGACAAAAATATGGACCAAACACGACAAACCCCCGACTCACGAAGAGTCATCCTACAGCACTCAGGAGAGGAAAAACCCCCTGTGGAGGAAACCTCTAGGGAACCAAGGCTGGAGGACTGCCCTTCCCTTGGGCTTAGAAGGATAATGCCAACAATAATTTGCGAAACTCATCTCAGAATTGTATATATAGAGCCAGATACACAATGACAGTAACAAAGAAATGATACAATAATACATTATACAGGAAAATGTAAAAAAAAAAAAAAACAAAACAAAAAAACAATTGTAAAATAGTGATTAATAGAGGGCGGGCGGGAGGGAAATGCTTCATCCAGGTCTTGTGATGAGAAAGAGGATGAAGGTGGATGAGACAGGAAGTTACATCTATTCCTAAACTCCTCCCTCCCTACAGTGACACACTAAGCACTACATACTCCTAAAGCTGAATATACACAGATATACCGTTAAAGCTGAACCATTCTGTATAAATCTACACAACTACTGCACAAAGAAGAAACTGCAGGAGTTATTGGTTCCCCCATCCCAAAGTCATGTCCCCCTTTGCCGATGGCTCCGGGGGTGTCTTGACTTTTGGATATGGGATGTCCCTCACTCCTTCCTAAAACCACCCAAACTACAGTAAGTATTGACTTTGGAATAAATGCACAAAACACTTTATTTTGGGTGTCAAAATGGCCACAGCTTTATTAAACTCACAGAAGTAAAATAATGACAGAAGGAGTCAGGTGAAGTGCTAGACCATTGGGATTCACGAATACTGTGAGATCCCCAGCTGTCTGACATACAGCACCCGGCCAGACAGCAATAAATAAATAAAGGGGGCGGCACGCTCCGGCTTGCAATTCTAGCAGAGCCAGTACACTTTAAGGGCACCAACGACCCTGTGCTTAACCACTGTGCCCGCCCCTGGATGACGTTCCTATTCCGACATCCTTCAGGCTGGCCATTTCCAAAGCTCAGCCTGTTCACCACCATGAGGTTTAACCTCCTCTATTAGTTAAAATAAGTCCACAATAACTTGCCTGCAACTTCCACCTGACTCCTCAACCGCCACAGAAGAGGCCATTTGACACCTTAAATGGACTCGACCGCCACCAAACTGATTAGGAATGCTCTAGCCTCTAGAAACCTTATATACCACAAGTCTCCATACCATCTTCCCTACAGTACAATACAAGCTATGAATGTGGCTAAAAAATGCAGTTAGAAACTACTAAAAAGAAATAGGACTACAATACTGAAATTTCCATAAACCAGTATACACGGGGAATACCGCCATACCACAAAAATGTAATTGCCAACCATTTCTGCACTTAAGTATATACTTCCCCCTTATGAGGTGTGAGGTCCCACTTATGGTGGCAACTATATACATATGATATAGATGTATATACCACGTACGAAATAACACCTCTGCAAGGAACTGCCACTAAAACTAGAACTGTCGATTTAGCTCCATTGGCAACCCTATACACTGCCGGGAAAGACATAGAGAGTATAAAGAAGGGTAGAGAAAATTACTTGCTGTGCGTCAGCTTCACCAGATACTACAGCAACTCCAGGGGACTTACTGTATTGAAATAACTCACCATCGTTGTTTGATGGGTGCCAAGCACATCAACAATAAAACAAGCCATTAAATGATGATTAGCATGATGAGAATAAGCCCATGATCAGCTCGAGATACAGAAGTCTGTGAAGGCAGCGTGAGACCCTTTCCCGTCATCTCTCATTCATTGTCAGAGTACTTGATGACCTTTACCCTTAGCCGCATGCACCGACCCAAGGGCACCCAAACCGAAATTCGAGGCTGAAATTCTCTTCTTTGCTGGACATGAGCCAGCACCATCCTGATGCTGCCCGTTCCGCAAGGGGGGGGGGGGGGTTGCAGGCCTATATAGCTCCTGCTCGCAGAGCATGTGGTCATCATAGTAAGCAGTGCTGGGTTCCATTCGCTAACTGGCTGCGATAGACACTCTACTGCAACAATGGCGGTATCAAACTGTTGGCAACCTTAAGAGAATATAAGTTGGTCAATATAAGCGGTCAAATACCTTCACTAAGATAAGTACAAATCAACAGAAAGGGTCCTTGAAGCTATAGATTGTTATCAAAAACATGCCCCCTTTTTTTTTTTTTTTTTTTTTTTTTTAATAAATATTTTTCTCTCACTCTCCAGCCGCAACCAGCACCAGCTCGGAGGGCTCAATTTAGTGCACAGGCATGTGAAAACTGATAGCCATGACCCTAGGGATGTACCCTAACAGGGTCTTCTTAAAATTAATTGGTTTGCCATAACCAGGGGTCCATACCTTTGATGGTTACCCCTCCACACCAGGGGGCCATACTTCCGATGGCTACCCCTCCACACCCAGGGGGCCATACCTCCGATGGTTACCCCTCCACACCCAGGGGGCCATACCTCCGATGGTTACCCCTCCACACCAGGGGGCCATATCTCCGATGGTCACCTCTCCACACCAGGGGGCCATACCTCTAATGGTCATCCCTGCACTGGGCTACACCCGAGGTGGTTGCCCATTATTGGCCAAATTATAAGTAACTTCAAGGACCCAGTAAAAAAAAAAAAAAAAATATTTAATGTCAATGGTGCAAATTATATTGCACAACAATAGCTATAGTTTAGGATTATATTTAAGAAAATAAATTAATAAATAACTATATTACATTCTGTTAAACACGCGTGATCAAGCTTGTTAGTGTATCGCAAACAACCTGTTACACAGTGGCTTGTAAGCACTTGTGTGTGTCTCAGTCCTAAGCCACCAGGCCCTTTAGGGTTACATAATAAGGCAAGGCCAGTGATAGTAACAAAGTAAAACACCGGTCTAAAAATTGGAGATCCAGACACACATGGTCATCTCTTCTACCTGTACTAGATCACTCAGCTAGTTAGACATGTATGTACAGTATTGTACTTATGTTGGGACTATGCATGCAAATCCCTTTACATATATATTCATACAACACCATGAAATTAAAGGCTCTAAAAGAAATATAACTTATAAGAACTTAACTTAAAAGAAATAATAACTTACATGGCTCACCCCACTGTTTAAGCAATAATATTAAGTAATACCAGCTGCAGAATAATTCTGACCCATGTAGGTAATACAGAAAAACTTAGCAGCTGTCAGTGGTTACATTATACTGTTATAGTACACCACTGAGAAATAACCCATCACATAGTATACGACATGGGACCGGCTGCATTATATGATGTAACATATAATAATGGTAATCTATATACTTATTTGGATACAGACTGAAAATGCTCCTAAATGAAGGGCTACACAGGAAGACTAAGAAATACAATAATCCGATGCATTATTTGTCTGATATCCATTGTCTAAATGTGTTGGGCCCTAATACGGAGGTCATAAATAGAGCATTAGATGCCATATAAGGAGGAGGAAATAATAACACAAGCACTTAACTATTCCGGATACAAACCCCTTCCTGTTGAGGGGGAGGTCCTTGGAGCTACAAAAGTCTGGCTGCCAATCTGTTCCACCACACCAAATTACCCCCAGCCGCAAGCACTGGCCCAGGAGCACCATAACACCCAGAATGGCAGATACCACATATAATAACCCACTCCCCTGGACACCACCCAGCAGGAGCCCATAGACCAGCTAGACCAAGGTAAATTAATATTAGGGGAAACTAACCACCATGTTTCCCCACCTCCGAAAATTTCAACCAACTCCAAAGACCCCCTCACCCCCCCAATTAAAATTAACCTTTATACAGTACCTTCTATAGGAAGGGTTAATAGTAACACAAGCACTAAACTTCTCTGAATACAAACCCCTTCTCATGAGGGGGAGGTTCTTGGAGCTACAAAGTCCTGGCCGCCAATTTGTTCCACCACCAATTTACCCCCAGCCGCAAGCACTGGCTCAGGGGCACCATAACACACAGAATGGCAGTTTTCCATATATAATAACCCACTCCCCGGGACACCACCCAGCAGGAGCCCAAAGACCAGTCAGACCAAGAGAAATAATCCCAGGGGAAACCAACCACCATGTTTCCCCACCGCTTACAATTTCAAACAACTCCAAGAACCCCTCACCAACGGTATAGCCTGTATACACAGTATGACCTGTATACAGCCCTGAGAAATTACATAAAAATGATTAACTTTAACTTATCCCCAGCATGATAAGTATTAGCACAGAAATGGAGGATATACAGTACAGGGATTACATTGCAGCCTCCATTACCCTCACCACACTGTACCAGGCTGTCCCTCTCTCACCACAGTGACCTCTCAGCTCCACCATAGAGAGCCCCTCAGTCCCCTGGACTTATGTACAATCTGCATTAATTGACTGTATATATCTTGAGGTAATACTGAAGTATACATTATATATCAGCAGTGTGTGACATGAGGGGACACTGTGACTATATATAACCTGAGGTAATACTGCAGTATATATGATATATCTGCCATGTCTACAGTGTGAGGTAAATACATGAGGGGACACTGTGACTGTACATATCTTGAGGTAATACTGCAGTATATATGATACATCAGCCATGTCTGCAGTGTCTGTGGTAAATACATGAGGAGACTCAGCCATGTCTGCAGTATGTAGGGTAAATCCATGAGAGGACATAACTGCAGACATCTTGTGGTAATACTGCCTCATATACAGTATAGTTGGTGATACTACACTAGTGCTGTGTAATGTGAATGTGGTCACACCAGTCCTGTGTGAGGTGATAAACCCCAGTCTTATACATGAGTCCCCCTGCGAACTTCCGGTAGACGCATGCGCAATGGAAGGGCGGCAAGAAAACTTCCGGTTCCTTAGTGAATTAACCAGGGCTGGGTATGTACTTCAGGGTATGGTCCTCGGGTTACGACGAGCCTGCTGCAGAACCTCATTTTCTGAATGCTATACAGTGTATAGCATTCGGCAAATGAAGGCTGATTGTGTAGCAGGCTCGTCCTTGCTACGAGCAGGTAAGTATGCTGTTACCAGTTGACTTTTTTTCATTGAAATGAATAGACCAGCGTTGATTGGCCAGTGGCCAGTGATTTGGCCAATCAACGCTGGTTCTGCCAGAGGCTCGTCTGAGGAGGCGGAGTCTAACATCCGACTATTCATTCCAATGAGAAAAACTCTTGCCTGCCCGTAGCAAGGACGTGCCTGCTGCAGAATCAGTGTTCATTTGCCGAATGCTATACATATATATAGCATTCGGCAAATGAATATATATACTGTATAGCATTCAGCAAATGAGGTTCTGCAGCAGGCTCGTCGTAACCACAAAACAGTATGCCTATACCACTGCTAGACATGGCAAACTCTCAAAACCGGAAAGAGATCTTCGACCGGAAATAGGAAGGGCGGGACATAATCCTTTGTTATTGTTGTCAAAGGGGGACTCATGTATACTCCCTGATACAGCAGACATGCTTCATCCAGGTCTTGTGATGAGAAAGAGGATGAAGGTGGATGAGACAGGAAGTTACATCTATTCCTAAACTCCTCCCTCCCTACAGTGACACACTAAGCACTACATACTCCTAAAGCTGAATATACACAGATATACCGTTAAAGCTGAACCATTCTGTATAAATCTACACAACTACTGCACAAAGAAGAAACTGCAGGAGTTATTGGTTCCCCCATCCCAAAGTCATGTCCCCCTTTGCCGATGGCTCCGGGGGTGTCTTTATTTCAATTTACTCTTGCAAAATCTGTTGCCTGTTGTTATCAGAAGTCATTACCTAATTTGAAGACTTCCTAAGGACAAGAAGTTTTCTTATTGGTATTCTAGTACATAGAACAATAGAATTCAAAGAGCGTACACTTTGTTTTTCTTATGACTATATAAGGGTATGTTCACAGAGTTTTTTGCAGGCAGATTTTGATGCGGAATCCGCCTCAAAATCTGCTGCAAAAGTATCTCCCATTGATTTATTTATTTTTTTGTAAAGCTAGTGGGAAAAAGAAGCGACATGCCCAATCTTCCCGCGGATTCCACAGCTCGAGACTCACTCTTGCTTAGGCCCATTCATTCGGGCCTAATCAGGAGCGAGATTTCATGATGTGATGCCGATGCACTGTAACAGCGTCCTGTTGCGGCCAGCCGTGTGGAAAAGTCACATGGTGGAAAAGGTTTCCACCATGTGAACATACCCTAAGGCCGGGTTCACACAGGAGTTTTTTGGACCGGATTTTGAACAAGGTGGCTGCCTCAGAATCTAGTCCAAAAAATGGCTAGCCGCGACTGAATGCCAGTGCAGTGCATACAGTGTACCGGCATTCAGTTGCAGCATTCCGCTCCGGATTAGGTCCAAATCAATGGGCTTAGTCAGGAGGAAGTGTTGCGAAGCGGACGTCCACGGCTGAATCAGCCGCGGAATCCACCTGAAGAAAGGGCATGTCGCTTCTTTTTACTACGAGTGGGAACAAACCGCTCGTGGAAAAAGGAAACGACTGGCTTCCAATGATTTCAATGGGAGGCGTTTTTTAGCCGGCTTTTGACGCAGATTCCGCATCAAAATCCGGACCAAAAAACCCAGTCTGAACCCGGCCTAAGTGAGTCCAATTGTTCCAGTAATATACAATCAGGTAAATGCTGATATTATATAAAATTCTGACAATGACAACAAATCTTATCTAGTTGAAATCTTTGGCTTGATAAGTTACTTTGGAGGAGTTAGTTGCTAAAAATGTCCCTCAGTAGTTTTTTTAGAATATTTTCTTTTCGCATGTAAATATTTTCTGACTTAAGTAGACCGCGCAGACATACGGAATGCACATTATTCAAATAAATTCAATATGTAATACTTTGCCATTGGCAAGAACAGTTTATCTTAATGAGAACTAATCTGGAAAATAAGATGATCCTTTAAGTCTCCTTCGTCTCATATTTATTGAACGTTAACCTCTGTACTTCTCAGGTAAAATCTCTTTACCCTGAGTCTCTTACCATAGTTAAAAGACTCATTTAGTGGCGATTTGATCTTGTGACCTTATTTTATGGCATATGCCCCCTTTTAGGTATTAGACACTCAGAATTTAGTCACATCTTCACGCGGTTTATTTAGTTAAATGTTTTATGGTTATTCTATTTCCTGCAGTTTCCACCTGTAACAATGTACGCGGCTTCGATAAAACCGTACTTCAATGGATTTAAAAAAAAAAAAAATCTATGATCTGTTTTAAATGGAATGAGGGTGCGACAATTCCGAAGACCATGTTAAGCTTGGTAATTACATTAAGTTTAGCAATTCTAAAAGGTAAATCGATTGCTGTGACCCTTTTTACCTTTCATCCAATCCGTGCGGTTGTTTTAGTCCACCCGCTGATATTCTACTTTGTACAAGCTATTCTCTCATTACAGAACGCATTCACTGCTGTGTTCAATTTTATTTTAATTAATTCATTTACAAAGGTGTTTTTCCATTTTAGAAGTGGAGTCATTTTATAATGGCGGACCTATTCGCTAATTAAAGTGCAGCATCTGAGAAGTTCCCAACTGTTTTCTAACCTGTGTTTCGAAATCACATCGCTATGTTATGTGGTCATGCTTGGAAATCTTGCAATGTGCACATTGTATAGGTTTTCCAATAGGGCTTACTTTATATTCATATTCTTATATTATAACCTTAAAGCGGACCTTTAGTGATAAACCATTTTGCATAAATGAATAGTGCATGTGAATATAAGAGACTTCCTAATATATCTTATTAAAGAGATATGTTACGTTCACTATATATATATATATATATATATATAGTGAACGTAACATATCTCTTTAATAAGATATATTTAATAATATATATGACAATGGAAACCAAAAATGAGACAAAAACATATTTTTCACTATTTTTTTATACAGTTTCTTAAATAGCACAAAGTACTACTAAAAAAAACTTTTTAAGGCTGAGGCTCCACATTGCGGAAAATCACCTTTTTTTTTTTTTGTTGCAAATTTTGTTGTTTGTTTTTTTTGAGCCAAATCCAAGAATGGGAAATATATAGGAAGTTTTTATATTTCTACCTTCTGTTCAATCCACTTCTGGTTATAGCTCAAAAATATGCAACAAAAAAAGCTGCGTTTCCGCATTGTGGGGCCTCAGCCTAAGGCTAAAGCAAACGCCACCACCGCAATGAAGCACCCACAGGGGGAGCAACCTAGTGGTCCAACAACACCATGCAGCACCACAACATGTGAACAGATCTCAAAAGATACATGTTACCATATTGCTTCATAGGACTGAGAGTAGTAGGTGGGTCCCTTTTGCAGTCTCCTGCTAATTAAAACTGCCTGAGGTAAACGGGCGGAGTGCTGATACCAAGGAAAAAAAAATAAAAAATGAGGAGAGAGACTTACCATAGTATATCCAAAAAGAAAAAAAAATAGCAGGAGACTGCAAAAGGGACCCACCTACTAGCTCTCCGTCCCCTGACTGAAGCAATATGGTAAGGTGAATTTTTTGAGATCTGTTCACGTGGTGCAGTGCTGCATGATGTCTGCCGCTCCTATAGTGCTGTGCCTGTGGGGTGGTGCGGTGGCAAGGGTGTTGCTAGACCAATGGGTCGCCCCCCTGTGGGCGCTCACTATAAAGAGGTCGCCGTGAAGTGGCTAGTGGGCTTATACACCTTGATCAATACGTATACTAAGAACCTCATGTTCAGTATAGTAGAATTTGCTGAGAAGCACTAGATCAATGTATAAGACTGGGATGTGCGGCCATGTCTTTTATTCCTTTTTAGATATACTATAGAAAAATGTATGTAAACAACAATTTGTATCTGTTAATTATTATTGAAAACATTCACTTAGCAAAATGATGTGATACACATAAACAAATAAGCAGATAAACATAAATATATGAGGTTTTATTGTTAAGTGAAATTTGTTTCCTTAGCAATACAATTGAAATAACTATGCCTGAACTGTAGAGGGAGGTAGCACTGAGTGCACAGCAGTTTTACTACAGTACATACATGTTATCTTTAATATTCATTGTTAGTCTTATGCTATCCATGTCTTACATCCGCTGCTTCACTAAACAGTTCTCTGACATTCTTACAAGGTTTTAAATATACATATGCATTATGTAAGGAGTAGAAGAGGAGCGAGTTTTAAAAGGGCTAATGTATTTTAAATGATGTTATCAATGGTTAATGGGTACCCAGTGCCACTTCTATAGTGTTTACAACGTACAATAGGCACAATGTACAATATGCCTGATTATTCTAAAGAGCAAGGCTCAATAGACGTCGAGCTCTTAGACCATCATAAGGATGTTATAAGCTTCTTTCATATGCATGGATTTTGGCATAAGTAGTCACGACAGTGTTGTGTGATGTAATGATTTGTTATTTATGGAGCATCTCCTGTTTCAATGGTTTTTATTCGGTTTAGGTTACAAACCGGTATTTAGTGAACACAACTCTGCTGTGGTGAACTTTCACCAACATATTTAATGTATCAGATGACTACTTAGGAAAATATGTAACAATAGTAACAAAAGAGACATAAAAAAACAGAAATGGAAATAAAACATATTATAATATCTGATCATATTTTCTATTAATATACCACCGGCTGATGACCTGTATATAGGAACTCCAGGACTTGCCCTAGACTTGATTGGTAGATAGGTTTTCAATCACACAGGCAAAACTAGATTAACTATTTGATAAACAGAGGGAAACAAAGGTACAGGAGATGGGTGTGGTGGGAATTCAATTACAGAGGAGAGGTAATAGAGAGTGTTCACAGAGTGCAACAAAAAACTCTGAGTAAAGAATCAAACTGATCACGCCTGCACCGCAGTGTGTGAGTGGAGGGTGGCGCAGAGACCCAACCAGTGGGGTTGAGCTGATCTTGAGATCTCAGGATCGATTTTAAAATCCGATTTCCAATCATTTTCCAGCCGATCCTGATCCCAATTGTGATCATGAAATTTGCTTGATCGCCGAACAGGATCCGATCTTTCTCGATCCCGGTCACTCAACTCTAGTCAATGCTTCTCTATGGGAAAAGTCACTTTTTGGGTTGAGCCGATCTTGAGATTTCAAAATCCTATTTCCAATCATTTTCCAGTCGATTGTGAAATTTGCTCGATTGCCGATCGGGATCCAATCTTTTCCGATTGCTCAACCCTACCGAACAGGTAGGTATAGTGGTGACAATTGGTGTATTATAGTGTAGTATTATTTGGTAACTGTATGTCTGTATTATTTAGAGGTATGGTATATTGTCAATTGTCTGAAACAACAATGGGGGAAAGTCTACATTTTGCACATAGGATTCTAGTTACTCTCCTGTATAATCCCTGCAAAGCAAGTGTTAGGTTTAGATACTGTCAAACACTGATAACAGCAGTCTGAGGACAGAGCACAATTCCATTTATCTAATCGATAATGATACCATGATACAAGTTAGTTGGCAGAGTAAAAACCATACAGCAATGTAACATTTGTGCTGTATTTCTGTCCATATAACAGGTTATGGACTGTAGAAGAAATTTTTTCCCTGAAATGGGGCCATTGGCATGAGCCTCATGGGTTTTTTTTTGTAGAGATGAGTGAACACTATTCGAAACAGCCAGTTCGAATAGCACGCTCACATAGAAATGAATGGAAGCAGCTGGCACGCAGACTTTGCTGTCAGCTGGCTGCTTAACCCCCCCGTGTGCCGGCTACATCCATTCATTTCTATGGGAGCGTGCTATTCGAATAGTGTTCGCTCATCTCTAGTTATAGGTTGGACTTGATGGACTGATGGCGTCATCCAACCTCATCTATTATGTAACTATGTAATAGAAAAAGGGGGATCTATTTTATTTGAGAGCCTTCCTTGCAGTCTTACCGCGCACTTCAAACAATGATTGGTTAATACTACACTTAGTGGCGCTCGGTGTCTCTTCCTTATTAGAAATGAGCGAACACTATTCGAATCAGCCGTTTCGAATAGCACGCTCCCATAGAAATGAATGGATGTAACCGGCACGCGGGGGGATAAGCGGCTGGCCGCTTCCATTCATTTCTATGGGAGCGCGCTATTCGAAACATCTGTTTTGAATAGTGTTCGCTCATCTCTATTCTTTATTCCAAACAATGAGTATCCTTTTCCATTAGTGCAGCTACGGCTTTATTTCCGACACCTGATGAAGGTCACTATTACCTGAAATGTCAATGCTGGACATTTATGCACATCTAAATATACATTTTTCATGGCTGTCTTGCACACCAAAGGCACCCGTTTTCATGGATCCCCAAAAAGCACCCGTTTCATGGATCCCCCATACATTTGAGTATATGGAGGAATCCATGAAAATGGACCGAAGTTGAACATGACCTATCAAAATAACAGTCATGTGAATAGCCTCATACGCTTGCATTTAATTTAATACTCCCATGTGACGTCCGTTATAAAATTGGACGTCATCCGGTCATTTTTCACTGTTATGTGAATATAATTTAAGTTGTCCAGTGAGTGCACAGAACCTTTCCCACTTGATACTTTCATGTATAGGTTGTATTTAATACATAATTACATTAGTTTGATTTATTTTATATTATACCTGCTTATTTTGTACTAGCTCCGGAGTTTCTCATCATTTTTTTCTGTCATGTGTATAGCTTTTAAAATAAATTGAGCCATTAACAATTTCACTTTTAATGTCAACACACATTCTTTATTATGCTAAGCACTAATTTAATTTACCAGAAGCACTCTCTTTTCTTGAAGAAAGTGTGAAATTAAGGTTTTCGTTGTATGGGAGTGTAGCTAGAAAGGACTTCTAACTCAGTGCTTATTGCTTTTCTTAGGAATATAATTACTTTTTCTGCTATTTCAAGCCACCAATTTAGATAGAAAAAAAAAAAAAAATGGAGGCGACTTAGTGCTTTTAGTAGTGACTGATTCTGTTTCTCTTTAACCGCTATATTCTTGAAATACTTTAGTAAAGAGACAAAATGACCTATGTTGCGCCCTACCTGTGCCCACTTCTATATACTGGTATTTTCCAGTATGTTCCATGCCATCAGTGACCACCCTGACTACACTGCACAGACCTCAGGACCCTCGCTGTCAATCATTTCCATTAACTAGTTGTATAACTGATAAAATTGACAAAGACACAGTGCAGCATTGGATGACAGCTCCAGATATTAGGCAAAAAATTCCTTTGTGACTACAAATATGTATCAAAATAAATAACACATGTAGCAATCAGAGAGTTGTCACCAAACCAGTTTGTCTTTGGGTTGCTCTCAAGGGAAGAGTTTAAGTAGCGTCCTTGGTCTTCGCCCTCTCATTTTTACACATGAATCTAGATTTTGCTGCAGGGTGCTACCTATAGGTGTGGTCCTGGTGTGTTTTTTTTGTTGTAGATTGCGATCCCCGTATTTTTACTATCAGTATGTCTTTGTAGGATGGGAGGAAATCCAGGCAAACACGGGGAGAACATACAAACTCCTTGCAGATGTTGTTCCTGGCAGTATTTGAACACAGTACTTCAGCGCTGCATGGCTTTAGTGCTAACCACTGAACCACAGTGTTGCCCCTAGTGGTCCTGGTGTTGGTGAGGTTTGACCCAGGGTCAAGAGACACTTATAAAAGGTATCTCAGGGTAAGTTCACACAGAGTTTTTTGGTCAGGACTTTGAGGCCGTATCTGCCTCAAAATCCTGACCAAAAAGACAGCTTCCTTTGAAATCAATGGGAGCTGGTCAGTTCTTTTTTCCAGGAGTTGTTTGTTCCGTCTCCCGGAAAAAAGAAGTGACGTGCTCATTTGCCTCGTGACATCCGCCTGAAGACACTCCCTCCCGACTAAGCCCATTCAATTGGGCCTAATCCGGAGCGGAGTGTGTGACTGGATACCAATGCACTGCACCGGCATCCAGTCACAGCTACCCATATTTTGGTCCAGAACCTGAGGCAGCCTCTGCCTCTTGTGAACTTACACTAATGCTGAGGCCCATGCTGCGGAAATGCAGCTTTTTTTTTGTTGCAGATTTTGCAATGGCTGTTTCGAATAGTATTCGCTCATCAACAGTGAATACCTTTAGCAGGACAGTAGTGTTCTAAGAGCCTTTGCTCATATGCCCTAGCAAAGGTGGGACAGATATTTATGGGTTGGGTCAAAATATCAGATATGTGCACTAGTCCTTTAAGAAGCAGCAAGAACAGGTGCATATAACTTACCAAGATACACAGAGGCAAGTGAATTGTGAACAGAGGTGGACAGAGTAGCAGAATATAATGAGCAATGTGAATTAGCCTGGCAATTGTGCCGTCCAATAGAGATAACATGCCAGCAGCCATGGACATCTGATGGTATGGCAGAAATCTAGAAGCAATTACTTGAATTTTTTTTTTTTTTTTTGAGAAAGGTGTCCAGCCCTGCTTGAGTTCACATCATAACGTTGTGTGGCAGAGAGTTCCTTAATATCATTCTCACTCAGTAAAAGTCTATGATGACAGCGAAACCTTATTTCCTCTAGGTGTGGAGGATGTCCCTTTGTCATAGTTAGGTGTCAAACAATCATTGGAAAGATCTCTGACTGTCCATTGATATATTAAATCATAAAATATGAGCTAGCCTAGTCATAGGGCAGCAATTGTTCACCCTGGAGAAAGTGTAAAAATTTAACATGGCAGAAGAACGTGTTCAAGTGGGGGTGTATTCAATGCAAAAGGCTGGAGCGGTTAGAATTTTCAACATAAAAATTGGGCTCTGTAAGTCATCTCCCAATATATATAGACCACTCTGAGTCCTCTGCTCTTCTTAAAACCTATCCTACCGCCATGGAAGGTTCACACTGAAATAGACGTTTAGTAAACTAATGAATTGGATGTATATATGGATTGTGTTTTATGACTTTTATGTATGAGGTCGACATCCTTACAATTATTGCATGGCACACAACTATTTTGATCAGCACACCATACTTAAAAAGGTGACTTACCCATGCATTAGACATGCCAGCAGTGGCAGGGGTGAACCATTGGTTTCTGCCGCCTGAGGCGGACGTCCGAAAGCCACCCCCCCTGTGGCCCCGATGCGACTGCACTCCCTGCACCCTCTCAAGTTACACCCCTAGTCTAATGTAACCACCCCTAGAAGCAGGCTAAAGAAAGTGTGTACTTGTGGAGATCCAGCAGCTGGAGAGAGACCCCCACACTGGTGTATACAATTTATTAATAACTGGTCACTTATGTATCGGGCTCATTTCAGGACTGGATCAGACTGGACCCAGATCAGTCCAGAGGCTCATGTTTCATACATATTCTTGTGTTAACCTTGCAGAATATCTTGACTTAGTAAATATTTTTACATTTATTAAAATCAAATGAATCTCTCACTTTTTTATAACTATTTTTATTTTCTGTTTTTAGATTTTTTTTATTTTATTTTATTCTAGCCTCAACTTCTCTGCTTCTATACCAGCATTTACTGATATGCTTTACTATATACGTATGGCCATAGGCGGCAATAATTTGGAGCTGACTGAGGTTTATGAGATTTTTCAGACATGACTGGTGCAGGGAGGAGAGTAGATAAAATGGAACATTATCTATTGTCAGCATCGTCAGTAGTGGATGTGATAATAGACCAGTGGTGTTATCTATAGAGGTGCAAAGAAGAGTCCACCATACTTTTGTCTCCTTGTCTCTTAATCTTTATTCTTCAGCTTTGTATATTTGGTCTCTCTGGTTTGTAAGCCTTACAGAATACGTAGTGTATATGAATAAAGCCTTGTCGATTTTGATGTATTGTCATTTTTTTTTTGCTATTTACAAGTATGTCAAATTAAACAATTATAATAAAAAGCTGATCATTCTGGGGCTTTAAGCTGAGCCCTAACTGCAATGGGGTTAATGCATAGAAACAAGTGTCCTCTTGTTCTAATGTAACAAAGGTTGTGACCCCTTTATGGACACCATGGCCCCTGCGGGTTCCCTTTTGCCTTTATTGAAAAGTAATCTTATTATATCGTTCTCTCCATAGTCAGAATACTTAGAGACGTAAATTGATTTGGCGATGAAGTGTCCTAACACATACTGTATGTTGCATATGGATTTTTGTGCAAACACTAGTTAAATGATGCTTAGTTGATCTGTATTTGCCAATTCCCTAATGTGTAATAAGTTCCACTTGGATATGCACAAAGCAAATGTTCTGTTATGTAATTAAAACACAGCGAGAGATAATTAGAGGCCCAGCATTACAACGTGTGGGGAAAAGTAACTTATCATAAGAACAGCAGAATTTGGAAACATCGATTTTACAGAAAAGTAGATTTAAAACACATTCCCCACTTTCTATATTAGCATTAGATGTAACATTTACCTACTGTTTTATGTCATTGGAAGCATAAAGAGATAATGATGGATGTTAAGGTGGCAGCTTTATCCTTCGCATTTCTGCAAGAAATATAATTTCCGCAATAAAATCAATAGGGCCATTAACGGAGCAACGCATTGGTGTGAGTCTTAAAAGAACAACGCAGGCAACATACATGTGTCATATCTAGTGCAGGGCCTAAGGGGGCGCTGTGTAAAACTCTTTAACTGTAGTAAGGCAGAGGCAAGGCAAGTCAATGGAGTGTGAAGTAACCAACTCTAATCACTTGACTTCTTAGAGGAAAGATATGCACAGTAACTTGAACAAGGTTATAGGAACAAGTAATTTGGATGAGCGACTAATACAGCTACACAGGCCTTGAGGTGCACTCCCAGCCTCCCAAAACTGTACACTTGTTGCTCACCAATTGTACTAGTAATTTCTAACTGGACTGTGGTTGGCGGATTGTGCAAACGGTCAGAGCTCAAAACCTGTTCTTTCTTTCAGACACCATCCTGACTCTGCACAAAACTCTGCAGGAACTGCAAGCCTGGGAAGACCACTCCATGGGAGATGCTGAATCTTTGCACAGATTTAGACCATTAGACTAGCCTCTCAGTTTCTAACCATCATACATATCACTGAAAAAAGGTCACATTTATCTGATATGAGATGATGCCACAGTTCTGTGCAGGGTGAGCCCGAATGATATGTGGTGGACATAACACTGGTGTAGAATGCTGAAGATACAACCAGCTCACACACCTACAAACCAGGAGGAAGGTGTGTGCCGGCACTGAGTACACAGAAAAAAAGCTTGCATAAGGTGCCAGTCGCATGATAATTGGAGGCGAACAGTGCTGGGTAAAAGTCTATTAGTGAGATCTATACTTTTAGATCACATCTGCTGCTCTGCACCTATATACATGCATTTACTATACAAGTACCAGCACCTTCAAGCAAGATAAAAGGGCTTGTACAGGTGATGAAGGTACTAGTAGGGTAAATGCACAAACATAGGTACTCGACAGCCCAACTAATCTAAAAGTATGACCTTCACTGATAGACTGTTAACCACCACTGTGCGCCTCCCATTATAATGTGCCTTATACAGGTTTTATCGATGTGCATTCTAAATAATGGAATCCACCCTCTCATGGATCGTAGGTGTGTGGGTGGTTGTATCATCAGCATTTTGTACCAGTGTTATCTCAAGTATATCCTGCATAGAACCATGGCTTCATCTGGATTCAGGTAAATATAGCCTTTTTTTCAGTTATATAATTTGTAATGATGCAAATGAGTATGGTTACCCAGAGATAGAAAAGGGCAATCCATGCTCTTCAAATAATGGTCCAAGCTCACAGCAGGTTCAATATCAAAAAAGTTCCTTATTGTTAAAAGGCACAACGCATTTCTGGGTGCAAACCCCTTTGTCAAGTGCATGTGTCAACAATAAAGACAAAAAAACATAGTGCTATGTAAAGGAAATGCACAAGGTGGAACCCAAATAGTTAGTCATATAGTCTAGAGTGATTGTGGAGACTTACCAAGGGTAGACTATATGACTAACTTTTTGGGCAATCTGTTTTGCACCTTACTGTTTGGAGCACTACCAGAAACGGGAGGATCCACTTCATACATTTCCTTTGTATAGCACTATGTTTTTATTATCTGTATTGTTGACACAAGCACTTGACAAAAGGGTTTGATAACTTTTTTTATATTGAACCTGCTGTGACCTGGGACTATTATTTGAAGAGTGCGGATTGTCCTTTTTTACTTCCGGGTAACCATACTTGGTTCATTTGCATCATATTGACGTCTGTGAAGATAGTGACGTAGGATCCATCTGCAGTCACTCTTACCATTTGAGATATTTCAGGTCTGCATTTGTTGTGACAATGTCATGAAATCACAAGGTGAGAGGCCAACTGGTCACTTTATCTTATACTCCATCATCTCTGTATTCACCTATTCACAACACAGATTTACGCTATCTGCTGCTCAGTATTTATTATTCTCTTTTTGAGAGCATCATTTGTAATGATGTCCATTATGTGTGAATCACCCACCAGTGGCGTAACTAAAGTCTTGTGGGCCCTGCTGCAATCTTTTGTCCGGGGCTCCCTACGTCATCCCTATAGCGAATTATTTGATAGTGATGGTTACATGTACTAAGGAGTTTAATCCTCCTTATGTTAGGTTCACACCTGCGTTCAGGGTCTCCGTTCTATGGTTTCCGTCTTCTGCATGCCAGAAGATGGAAACCATAGACCGGGTCCGGCCGTGAGCGGCGGTGAGCGTTTTATGCTCTCCGCCACGAAACCGGATTTTTTTATCCGGACACAGAGTACTGCATGTCCGACTCTGTGTCCGGATTATAAAACCCGGTTTCGCGCCGGAGAGCGCAAAACGCTCACCGCCGCTCACGGCCGGACAGCTTTCTCACCCATTCAAATGAATGGGTGAGAAAGTCTACTGCAGATTTCCGTCTCCTGCCTCTGTTTTAGGCAGGAAACGGAAACCTCAAGTACGGAGTGCCGGCACAGATGTGAACGAGCCCTTAGAGTGGTTAGGGTAATCTGTGGGTCTCCTTGGCTTATAGACCAGCTGCAATCTCAATACTGATGCCAGTGCCTATGGGCCCCCTAAGGCTCCTGGGTCCGGTGTGACTACACCCTCTCAAGGAACGCCCCTGTCGTCCACCACACATACATTGACAGTAATAACCTTTCCCACATTCTGTATTCTCTCCTTTATTGTATTTTTCTAATGTTACAGTTGCAGAAGACAAGTTCAGTATTTCTGCTTTATTGTTTTTCCCCAATGTCACAGTTGTGTGTAACACAAGTACTATTTAAGTACAAGGGTATTTCATTCCTATTTCATGTACTGCACCCTTAAGCCCAATAGTGGACATTGCACAATGTATGGGTTTTACTCACAACATTTCTTTAAGGTTTACATTATTATTCATTATTATATTTTCTTAGATGAAGAAACAGAAGTGACAACCTCCATGTGCACTACAGATTGCCAGCCAGGACACCTTTACTTTATCAATGTGGAAAGTTGATAAAGATCTATTTGTCTTAGGGTAAGTTCACACGGAGATTTTTGGTCAGGATTTTGAGGCCATATCCGCCTCAAAATCCTGACCAAAAAGACGGTTCCCATTGAAATCAATGGGAGCCGGTCAGGAGTTTTTTTCCGGGAGCCAGCTTGTTCTAGCTCCCGGAAAAGAAGCTCATTCTTCAGGCCGTTTCACCTTGCGATTCAGCCTGAAGACACTCCCGACTAGGCCCATTCATTGGGCCTAATCCGGAGCGGAATGCGCGACTGGATGCTGGTGCAGTGCACCGGCATTCAGTCGCGGCTACTCGTATTTTGGACCAGAACCTGAGGTGGCGTCCGCCACCAAAGAATCCCGTCTGAACTTACCCTAAGCCATGAAATTGCCAAACTCAGCCTCACCCATAAGTAGCTGAGAGCAATAAATCATATAAGTGTCTGCATATTGTGTATTATATCTGCTAGTATATTGATACTAGCTGCTACCCGCGACTTCGTCTGCGGTGACTGTAGAAGTGTGTAAATCGAGTCGCGGGTGAAATTTTACGATCGGGTTTACGCGGCGTTAACAGGGGTAGCGCAGTGTATGCGCGATTGTGTAAGGGAAGGGCTATGGCGGGTGTACGGCTACCGGCCACCTGGCAGACGGAAAGTGCTGGCATGCGCCATAGTACAAGGCGGTATGGCAGCCGAGAGCAGAGGCAGTGTGAGCGGTGGTGTGCAAGGAAGCTATGGCGGCCGGTTGCCATAGGAACATCAGTGACATGGTCCGTAGCAAGGGGGGTGAAGTGAGGTGCAAGTGACTGTGAGGTGTGTTTACGGAGGAGAAGTGGAAGGATAGGGCACTGAGGGAGAGGGGTAAGGTTATTATGGAGCGTAAGGTGTTGGCACAGCGGAGTAGAGAGGGCAGAGGTCCTGGCAGTGTTAGAGTGGTATGTGAACTTACCAGTGTCAGGCTGGTGGATGGATCGTGCAGAGGAAACAGCAGGGAGGTGATAGGCGTCGGGTACTGTTGCGGGCTGGAGGCAGGATTTCGTGTGCTACGGCCTAAGGTGGAGGGGCAAAATGGTGGCGTGCTAGTAACACATTGTTTATGTGCGCAAAGTGCGCATGCTCCCGTGAAGCTAGTGGAGTAGTGTGGTGGGCGGTGCCGCGGATCCTCCCAGCGGTGGGAGTCGGCAAACATGGCTGGTCCGGAGAGTGACAGAGGTAGGCTCCTGCAGGATGGTGAAGGTGAGGGTGAAAGTGGGAAAGTATATGTGAATGTGAGTGTGTGGGGTTAGGGGCTAGGCTGTAGGGGGTATTGTGAAGTTTAGGGGCTTGCTATGGTCCAAAGTGTGTGAGATTGCAGAGATGGTGATGTGAGTTTGTTTTTTATGGGGTTCGTGTGGAAAACGTATGTGGGTTATGATGTTCAAAAGTAGCCTATTGCGCAATTGTGTGTATTAAATATGTTTGTGGAAAATTTCAGCCAAATTGGTGGAGCGGGTTTTGCGTGATTGACCGCCAAACATCCGAACATCCAAAGTCACAAACTCACAAACATTTCACATTTATAATATTAATAGGATGACATGTGGATGAATACTGTAGATGTAAAGAGCGCCTCCTTTAGTCCTTATGCTTTTATGTAAAATTGTAAGACCAAGACTGCTTTTGCATCCCTTCTCTTCCCTCTTCCTTATCTGTTATTTACTTTTATGCTAAACAGATTGTTTGGACACTGAGGATCTTTGTGAATATTTTGGCTATGTTCACACTTGCATTGTGGCTTCTGTTCACAACTATGGAGCTACATACTGCTAGAAATATAATGCTAGGCATGCTTTAATATAAGCAAGCTCCGACCAGTGGCGTAGCCTCTCCATAATGCATAACCCATTGCATTGCCATGTAGTATTGTGGATGTTTTTGATATTTAGGAGATGTGAGTGAATATATTCTTTTTGAATGCTGTGGAATATGTCAGTGTTATATAGACTATGAGAAATAAATAACTATAAAAATATTCCTGGCATCTGTCTTGTGAATGCTGTTACATATGTGGACCAGAAATCCATAGCAATTACGCCCATTGCTTAAAGTCTGGCGTGATAGAAGATTTTCACATCAACAGTCTTATTGTTTCCAAACATGAAAAGAAGACAAAAATATGAAAAGCAGAAAAATAATACATGACAAGAATCGACCCTAAACCCTTCATTCCCAACCCAACTCAGCCTATCGAAAATAGAGAAAGACAAAACCAGGTGAACCAGAGACCAATATTCCCTAAATTCAAGGTGATAGTTATTTTCTCGGTAATAAACAATTTATTCTTAAAATGAACCTACTCCTCTCCTTTCTCAAAAGTGGAGAGCAGGTCAGAAAATCGACAAAGTGCTGCATTTTTGCACATTTTTAGTGCAAACCTCTGTACACCAGGAATACACCACTTTTGCATCAGACAGACAACTGGTATGAATAAATTAGTAAATGCCCCCCAATAAGTCAACAGATTTTTTTTTCCCCCTACAGAAAAATAAAGCTAAAACATACAAGTTAAATCTGCAGATGGATTTAGGAAACAAGGACTTCCTGGCAATTTGAGCAACCCCAACTTTTCAGTGTATAGTATAAGGAATTGAAAAGTTTAGTTGTTTTTGGGTTTTGGGTTACTTTAAAACACAATGTTAAGTTTTAGGGTTGAGCCAATCTTGAGATTTCAGGATCGCTTTTTAAAATCTGATTTCCAATCATTTTCCATCCGAACCCGATCCCAATTCGGATCCTAATGCAAGTCAATGGGATTTTTTAACGATCCTATTGACTACACAGCATGGAGTCCAAAAATTGAAGGCTTCAATTTTTGGACTCCACGCTGTGTAGTGATTAAAAAATCCGCCGGCTACTTAGTCGCCCCTGCTGTCTGGTTACTTGCACAGAACCGCTGCCGCATCCCAGACCTCCGGGCCGTTACTCTCTGTCCTCTCCTCTCTCATTCAGACACCAGAAGAGCGCCGTGCATGTCCCCACCTCCCTAGGCTAGTGTTACTGATGCTTGGAGTAGGTGTGGCTTGTTGTGCCTACTCCCAGCATCAGTAACACTAGCCTAGGGAGGCAGGGGCGAGCTCTGAGTGAGAGAAGAGAGGACAGAGAACAACGGTGTAGGTAACTAAGGTTGAGCGAACGGGATCGGAATTCTGTTCCCAATCTTTTTTAGGCAGGATCGGAACACAATTGCGATTGTGAAATTTACTCGATCACCGATCTGGATTCGATCTTTTCCGATTACGATCACTCAACCCTATTAAGTTTTCTTAGTGAGACCATAAAGCATCAGTTAGGCTGCATTCACATGGAGTAACGCCAGCGTGTATCACAGCCGTACACGCCGGCGTTACAGCAGGGCTGCCGTACACTTCCCATTCATTTCTATGGGAGCCGGCATACGAGCGCTCCCCATAGAAATGAATGGCCTGCTTCTTTCACTGCGAGCAGTCCCATTGAAGTGAATGGGAAGTGCCGGCGTGTACGGCACGGCATGAGCAGAGCTTGTTGTATACGCCGGCACTTCCCATTCAGTTCAATGGGACTGCTCGCAGTGAAAGAAGCAGCCCATGCACGCTGGCGTTTCTCCGTGTGAATGCAGCCTTAGGCTGAGACCCCACTCAGCTTTTTTTCTTTTTTTTTTTGCTGAATTTGGTATGTTTTTATGAGCCAAAGCCAAGAGTGGCTACTAAAGTAATGCAAAATATATCGGAAGTTCTTATACATCTCCCTCCTGCTCAATATTCAATGATGATATCCGGAGCTGGCATAAGGAGGCTTAATAGGTTTGGAAAGTGTTTATGTTGATTGGTAAAGTAGCTCAGGACCCATCTACAGTATTCTGATCAGTAAGGAACATAATTAGTCTGTTTTTTGCTTTTTAGTGCATTTAACACTATCTTTCCTGGTTGGCCAGAAGACTTGAAAAAGGCTTTTACAAATTTAGACAGAATACCTTACACCCTATAAAAATAGAGCAAAATAGCTGTCTGTTTGGTGTTTATGGATGTGTATTGCATTTATACTGGCCTATTTCTTGTTTTATTTTTAATTATTTTATAGAATTTTTTTTTGCAAATATCCAGAGTACCAAATGGTGCCCTCTTCCCCCCCACTCCTACCTTATCACCTGTCCGCTCCCACTGATATAGCACATAGTCCATATCACATAGTTCGTAATCCAGTTATAATCCGGCTGTGTAACCACTGAAAATGAAGATCCCACCATTTATGCAATAGCCAAAATATCATATACAGTACAAACATTATACCCAAGACAAAATATATTGAGGGGGTCTCTCACAACAAGCAACGAACACAAACAAATTTCTTTTTTGATCTCCACAATGATCCTGGGGTCCCACATAGAGATGAGCGAACAGTGTTCTATCGAACACATGTTCGATCGGATATCAGGGTGTTCGCCATGTTCGAATCGAATCGAACACCACGTGGTAAAGTGCGCCAAAATTCGATTCCCCTCCCACCTTCCCTGGCGCCTTTTTTGCACCAATAACAGCGCAGGGGAGGTGGGACAGGAACTACGACACTGGGGGCATTGAAAAAAATTGGAAAAAGTCATTGGCTGCCGAAATCAGGTGACCTCCATTTTAGACGAATAGTGGATTTCAAATCCGGGTCATATGAGAATGTGAACTTTGTGACTATGAGACAGGGATAGCTGTACAGGCAGGGATAGCTAGGGATAACCTTTATTTAGGGGGGAATGTTATTAAAAATAACTTTTTGGGGCTCTATCGGGTGTGTAATTGTGATTTTTGTGAGATAAACTTTTTCCCATAGGGATGCATTGGCCAGCGCTGATTGGCCGAATTCCGTACTCTGGCCAATCAGTGCTGGCCAATGCATTCTATTAGCTTGATGAAGCAGAGTGTGCACAAGGGTTCAAGCGCACCCTCGGCTCTGATGTAGCAGAGCCGAGGCTGCACAAGGGTTCAAGCGCACCCTCGGCTCTGATGTAGGAGAGCCGAGGGTGCACTTGAACCCTTGTGCACCCTCAGCTCTGCTACATCAGAGCCGAGGGTGCGCTTGAACCCTTGTGCACACTCTGCTTCATCAAGCTAATAGAATGCATTGGCCAGCGCTGATTGGCCAATGTATTCTATTAGCCTGATGAAGTAGAGCTGAATGTGTGTGCTAAGCACACACATTCAGCTCTACTTCATCGGGCTAATAGAATGCATTGGCCAGCGCTGATTGGCCAGAGTACGGAACTCGACCAATCAGCGCTGGCTCTGCTGGAGGAGGCGGAGTCTAAGATCGCTCCACACCAGTCTCCATTCAGGTCCGACCTTAGACTCCGCCTCCTCCGGCAGAGCCAGCGCTGATTGGCCGAAGGCTGGCCAATGCATTCCTATGCGAATGCAGAGACTTAGCAGTGCTGAGTCAGTTTTGCTCAACTACACATCTGATGCACACTCGGCACTGCTACATCAGATGTAGCAATCTGATGTAGCAGAGCCGAGGGTGCACTAGAACCCCTGTGCAAACTCAGTTCACGCTAATAGAATGCATTGGCCAGCGCTGATTGGCCAATGCATTCTATTAGCCCGATGAAGTAGAGCTGAATGTGTGTGCTAAGCACACACATTCAGCACTGCTTCATCACGCCAATACAATGCATTAGCCAGTGCTGATTGGCCAGAGTACGGAATTCGGCCAATCAGCGCTGGCTCTGCTGGAGGAGGCGGAGTCTAAGGTCGGACCTGAATGGAGACTGGTGTGGAGCGATCTTAGACTCCGCCTCCTCCAGCAGAGCCAGCGCTGATTGGTCGAGTTCCGTACTCTGGCCAATCAGCGCTGGCCAATGCATTCTATTAGCCCGATGAAGTAGAGCTGAATGTGTGTGCTTAGCACACACATTCAGCTCTACTTCATCAGGCTAATAGAATACATTGGCCAATCAGCGCTGGCCAATGCATTCTATTAGCTTGATGAAGCAGAGTGTGCACAAGGGTTCAAGCGCACCCTCGGCTCTGATGTAGCAGAGCCGAGGCTGCACAAGGGTTCAAGTGCACCCTCGGCTCTCCTACATCAGAGCCGAGGGTGCGCTTGAACCCTTGTGCAGCCTCGGCTCTGCTACATCAGAGCCGAGGGTGCGCTTGAACCCTTGTGCACACTCTGCTTCATCAAGCTAATAGAATGCATTGGCCAGCACTGATTGGCCAGAGTACGGAATTCGGCCAATCAGCGCTGGCCAATGCATTCTATTAGCCCGATGAAGTAGAGCTGAATGTGTGTGCTAAGCACACACATTCAGCACTGCTTCATCACGCCAATACAATGCATTAGCCAGTGCTGATTGGCCAGAGTACGGAATTCGGCCAATCAGCGCTGGCTCTGCTGGAGGAGGCGGAGTCTAAGATCGCTCCACACCAGTCTCCATTCAGGTCCGACCTTAGACTCCGCCTCCTCCAGCAGAGCCAGCGCTGATTGGCCGAATTCCGTACTCTGGCCAATCAGCACTGGCTAATGCATTGTATTGGCTTGATGAAGCAGTGCTGAATGTGTGTGCTTAGCACACACATTCAGCTCTACTTCATCGGGTAATAGAATGCATTGGCCAGCGCTGATTGGCCGAATTCCGTACTCTGGCCAATCAGCACTGGCTAATGCATTGTATTGGCGTGATGAAGCAGTGCTGAATGAGTGTGCTTAGCACACACATTCAGCTCTACTTCATCGGGCTAATAGAATGCATTGGCCAATCAGCGCTGGCCAATGCATTCTATTAGCGTGAACTGAGTTTGCACAGGGGTTCTAGTGCACCCTCGGCTCTGCTACATCAGATTGCTACATCTGATGTAGCAGTGCCGAGTGTGCATCAGATGTGTAGTTGAGCAAAACTGACTCAGCACTGCTAAGTCTGCATTCGCATAGGAATGCATTGGCCAGCCTTCGGCCAATCAGCGCTGGCTCTGCCGGAGGAGGCGGAGTCTAAGGTCGGACCTGAATGGAGACTGGTGTGGAGCGATCTTAGACTCCGCCTCCTCCAGCAGAGCCAGCGCTGATTGGCCGAATTCCGTACTCTGGCCAATCAGCACTGGCTAATGCATTGTATTGGCTTGATGAAGCAGTGCTGAATGTGTGTGCTTAGCACACACATTCAGCTCTACTTCATCGGGCTAATAGAATGCATTGGCCAATCAGCGCTGGCCAATGCATTCTATTAGCGTGAACTGAGTTTGCACAGGGGTTCTAGTGCACCCTCGGCTCTGCTACATCAGATTGCTACATCTGATGTAGCAGTGCCGAGTGTGCATCAGATGTGTAGTTGAGCAAAACTGACTCAGCACTGCTAAGTCTGCATTCGCATAGGAATGCATTGGCCAGCCTTCGGCCAATCAGCGCTGGCTCTGCCGGAGGAGGCGGAGTCTAAGGTCGGACCTGAATGGAGACTGGTGTGGAGCTATCTTAGACTCCGCCTCCTCCAGCAGAGCCAGCGCTGATTGGTCGAGTTCCGTACTCTGGCCAATCAGCACTGGCCAATGCATTTCTATGGGGAAAAGTTAGCTTGCGAAAATCGCAAACTGACAGGGATTTCCATGAAATAAAGTGACTTTTATGCCCCCAGACATGCTTCCCCTGCTGTCCCAGTGTCATTCCAGGGTGTTGGTATCATTTCCTGGGGTGTCATAGTGGACTTGGTGACCCTCCAGACACGAATTTGGGTTTCCCCCTTAACGAGTTTATGTTCCCCATAGACTATAATGGGGTTCGAAACCCATTCGAACACTCGAACAGTGAGCGGCTGTTCGAATCGAATTTCGAACCTCGAACATTTTAGTGTTCGCTCATCTCTAGTCCCACAACCATTGTATGGTTTAGTAGGTGATGGCTATTGATAAAAGGTATCAGAATCTGTCAGATCTCAGCATCTAATTCTCCCTGTGAAGCCCATAAATCAGTAGTCGAAAATGTGTCCTCGATTGTCCTTGTTTGATACGATGTCGTCCCCACCAGTAATCTAAAATTTATCAGCACTGCTGTTTGCTTCATAACCTTGGAAGAGGAAGCTCTTTACTGCAGTTTACCTGGGTAGAGAATGTTTCTGGCTTTTTCCCTTCCATTTGTATAGCTTTTATGGAGGTGTACTGCTGGGAACCATTGTGAGAGTGCATCGTAATGTTTGTTTATTGATAATACACATTCATAAAGTTCAGAAACATTAGACACAGTATATAGAATAATACTTTATGGAGATACAATTTTTTTTTTTCCATTTTTTTTTTCTTTTCTCCTTTCTTCCTTCCTTCCTCCGGCATCTTTATCCTTTTTATACTTTTATTTTTCTGTATTTTTTCTTATATTAACCACTTCAGTACTGAGCTGTTATTTAATAACACAAAGTGCTACTGAAAATTTTTATAAAATAGTTTTTCCTCTCCCTTACGGTAATTTTTATTTTGTATTTTTTATTTTGTATGGTGTCATTGGGCATGGGGCTATAACCTTTAATAACAGCATTTTATTGACGTATTTTATTTATGGCAGCACCCATAGCTGTGTATACAGTACTCGAGCGAGCAGTGATCGAGAAGGCAGGAAAGGTAATAAATAGAGATGAGCGAGTACTGTTCGGATCAGCCGATCCGAACAGCACGCACGCATTGAAATGAATGGAAGCACCTGGTACTTCTGCTTTGACGCCGGCCGGCCGCTTAACCCCCCGCGTGCCGGCTACGTCCATTCATTTAAATGCGTGCGTGCTGTTCGGATCGGCTGATCCGAACAGTACTCGCTCATCTCTAGTAATAAACCTTCCCTACCTTCTCTCTGGGAGCTCCAGCTGAAGTTACAGCCAGCTCCCAGTATCAGCAGCTGCACGAGATCGTACAACTGCTGTGTTCTGATTGGATGTACGGGTACGTCCTGTCAGAACAAGACAACCACCTTCTGTACATTTATAGTCTATGGGCAGTCTGGAAGTGATTAATATACGATATGCAAAAAAGGAGGAGAAATGTGTGTATATTTCATGTTCATTTTTAATAGAACAGCAATGAGCTGGTCAAGTTTATTGCCAGACTTATATTTAAATGGAGTCTATCGCCTACCCGAGCATATCCAACTGTCACCACCTTGTTATAGAGTACATTAGATTTGGAGAAAAAACAACTTTGAAGTCTTATAGAAATGAGGCACTTGGTGCCCTGGGGACGATGCTTTTGTCACTCACACCTTTACTACCTTCTGCCCCACATCCTGATACCTTGAGATTCGATCTCTTCACATTGAGCATCAAGAGCAGTGCTCCAGGGAGCTGAAGGCCCACCCCAGGGCACCGATTCCCTCATTTGATTAACATTTCTAAGTTGTATACAAAGTGATTTCTGTAACAAAGGTATGATGTTTACTGTTGTAAGGTGGTATTTAAGTAGTCTCCGCCATCCTGTAAGTAGTCTCCGCCATCCTGTAAGTAGTCTCCGCCATCCTGTAAGTAGTCTCCGCCATCCTGTAAGTAGTCTCCGCCATCCTGTAAGTAGTCTCTGCCATCCTGTAAGTAGTCTCTGCCATCCTGTAAGTAGTCTCCGCCATCCTGTAAGTAGTCTCCGCCATCCTGTAAGTAGTCTCCGCCATCCTGTAAGTAGTCTCTGCCATCCTGTAAGTAGTCTCTGCCATCCTGTAAGTAGTATCCACCACCTTTGCTGGGATGTCTCTGTTGTTTCTGAAGATAAGATAAGATAATCCTTTAATAGTCCTACCATAGGGAAATTCACTACCCTACTGTTCCCTGTTGCTGCAGAGGTTTTCAGATTGCTGAACTGCTGAATTTTGCTGGAATTTGTATAACCTTTCATTATACAAATAACTTTTGTGTGCCTATACGGGATAACCCTTTCAGTGAAAAAATAATCTGTCTGTGTTTCTATGAATAATCAGTGATTTTCTGTTGATAATGCCGATGTGGAAATCTTTGTTTAATACGAACTTGTATTGCTTTTTTTCTCATATTGAAACTTAATTGGTAATAATTATCTATGAGCCGTCTCCAGGCAGATTATTTATTCTAAGCCTCTGAACTGAGGCTGAAGACTGTTTTATTGAAATACCAGCCTTTATTATGTGTGCTAGCATATTCTAATACTAGGACATGTTGTCATGGACACTGTTGCATCATGGTATGCTATAACAACAACCTTACAGGGGGGAATTTGTGAGTGGTTTGGTTTTTGAATCACATGACCATGTCTCTTTAGTTGATGCCATGGTATCGTTTTGCATAATGCAATGTCACATAGATTGCCTGGCTACAGCCCATGTGCTCTGATCATGGTGGATCTTATAGTATCGGATAGGGAGAGGCAGCACTCCCTAGTAATGGAAGTGGTTTGCAGAATTCGGATGAGGACTGCCTGGAATCCTTGTTATGTATGGCAAAGATAACAGAAGGAATCCATGTAATAAGCAATACGTTAATCAAGAGGAATTATTATTATTATTGTTTATCTATGTATATATAGCACCATTAATTCCATGATGCCTCACATTATTATATTAATTTCATGGTGCTGTATATTACTGGCACAGTGGGAAAGAGGGCCCTGCCCGCGAGGGCTTATAATCTATGAGGGAAGAGGGAGACAATAGGTGAGGGGAGAGACTGTTCAGATGGTGATGTGGTGACAGTAGTGTTATTGGAGGTTGTAGGCCTTCCTGAATAGGTGAGTCTTCAGGGCCTTCTTGAAGCCTGTGATTGTGGGGGTCAGTCTTATGTGTCTTGGTAAGGAGTTCCAGAGTATGGGGGATGCACGGGAGAAATCTTGGAGATGGTTGTGTGAGGAGCGGATGAGAGTAGAGCGGAGTAGGAGGTCTTTGGAGGATCTGAGGTTACGTGTGGGCAGGTAGCGGGAGATTAGTTCAGAGATATATGGAGGGACAGGTTGTGGATGGCTTCGTATGTTATCGTTCGTAACCTGAACTCTATTTGCTGGGCAACGGGTAACCAGTGAAGGGATTGGCAGAGGGGAGCAGCCAATGAAGAATGGGGGGAAAGGTGTATTAAATGAGCAGCACAGTTTAAGGTGGACTGGAGGGGGGCGAGAGTATTCGCTGGGAGGCCATGGAGAAGGGTGTTACAGTAATCTAAGCAGGAGATTATGAGGACATGGACTAACATTTTAGTAATTTCTGAGGTGAGGAAGGAGCGGATTTGATGTATGTTTTTGAGTTGGAGGTGGCAGGAGGTGTTGAGGGTTTGAACAAGGATTTGAATATGGAAGCCTGTAATATGGATCAGAAAACTTGAATATATAAGCCGTTGCATAGTAATGTGCAACATTTTAGACTATTAATGCCCTTCATCAGGCATTATGGTAAAATCAAAGCCTTCGCCTTCTACTTACTCACCAGATGTGGAGCCTTGTTAGATTTATTATTGCCTATTGCTACCTCCTGCATCCATGTGCTTTGGCATTACGATTTATGCCTGATGTAGGACATTAGCCAAAAACTTTATTGATCATAATCAAAGGCTTGTATATTCAAGTCTACTGATCTACTTCCCGGGCTTCCATATTTAAGCCCTCTGATTACCCTATGGATGTACTATATACAAGTGGCTATGCTTATCATTTGGATTCCTTTGCACTGCATGTTGCCTGCTACTCTCCAGTGGAAGTTTAATAAATGGAATAGAGAAGTTTTCTATATGGTTCAAAGTGGACTACTCATAGATATATCTCAGTGCTGGTGGTAGAACATGCCTTCAATGACAAAGAATTTGTAAGTCAGAACATAACCCCGCTGCTTTATCTTAAGTGAAAACCAGTAAATGACACCTCGCTACTTTAGGGAGGGTTCACACGGTGTAACGTGCCGCGTCATGTGGCACGTAGACGCCGCGTGAGCTTTTGCGGGCCGTTCACGCTCCCATTGATTTCACGCTATTTTGCGGCCGTGATTTTGCGGCCGCAAAATATCGCGGCACGTTACACCGTGTGAACCCTCCCTTAGTGCAGAATTAAACTGGTAACAGATATCCTTTAAGCGTGGGTTCACATTTGCTACACACCGTAACTCAGTGGGGGAGATTCATTTTTACTTGTATGTCAATTTTCTGGTGAAAAAGGAGTAAAGAAGTCATGTCAGGTTTTTGTGCAAAAAAAATGTGACTTTACCTTTTTTACGCCATGCTGGCCACTTTCCTGAAAGAGGACATGGCATTTTGCAAGGTCAACTACCCATCCAGAGTTCTCATTTATGCCAGTTTACCAACAGGGCATGTTACATGTTACAGGAGATGGTGTTGTAAATGCAAATCCTCATAGCCCCCCTTCTTAAACCATCACTCTGCACAAGTCTTACAAATGACAGATTCAGCTCCATCTGCGTCTATCAGTATTCATAACAGTTGTAGGAGGCAGTTGAGCATTCTGGGAGTTGCGGCCGCCCTGACAATGTGTAAGATAATTTGTTCCGTTGGTGTACAGTTTAATTTTTAGTTTGTCTGTAATGCAAGAATAAAATTAAAAGAGTCTAAAATAAGTCACATCCGCTGGGATATAAAAATAAGAGGCAGAGGATGGAAGGAGTGGGAGGAGACCCCGGCTGACAATTTGAATTTACAGATACGTGGTTAAGAGAGGCTTAAATCCTAGCACAGGAGATGACTGAACCAGCACTCGAAGCAGCACATCTATTATTAAACAAAGACTACACACAGGAGCCATAATTACTTGATAGCATCTATGTCAAAGAAGCCTCCAGAGCCATCCTGTAGATCCTGGTTGGAGACATAGTCAGTTTATAACATGATTATTTGATCTTAGGGATAGCGGTAGAGATAATGAACAGACTTGAGCGGCGGAGATACTTTATAACGCTAGTACCACTTATCTGTTGCAGTATATTGACATGCACTGAACTAGAAAAAAAAGGATAAACAGTTTTCCCCTAGTTATCATTACACAATAAATGACAGGATTGTCTAGGGGGTAATGCATACAGTACGTGAAATATGTTGTGTTATTGCATTATAAAAGAAGGACAACTGCACATAAAGCAAAAGCGACTTAGCCGGTGTTCACTTCTGTTTATTTTTCCATTTTTCTCTTCATAGGGCAAAAAAAAAACCAGGCACAATGATAGGGAAGGATCTATCACATAAATCTGTTCCTTTTGGAATAGAAATACTAATTTGGCAATTAAATCTGCATCATGACAGTAGACTTTTTAACTGAGTCATGCATGATGTTAAGGATGCTGCCCTCTAGAGGGCGGCACACAGAGTTCACTGTGCTCCTAATTACATCCTGGGGAATAGATTTGCATATTTTTTTTACGATGATAGACATCAACGTACCTGATCGACACCATTGACCCGAAACTGGACAGGGGACGGCTTCCTGGCAGTCAGTTTTAAATCCTATTCATTTGAATGGGTTTTAAAAGCAAACCGCCGGTGTCCGCCTGCAGCCTCTCCGTGGGGAAATCTTTTTTTTTTGGATGGACACAAAGTCCTGCATGTCCAACTTTGTGTCTGGTCAAAAACAACAGTTTCTCCGTGCAAAGGCTCTAAGCGGACACTGGCGGTTTGCTTTTGAATGGGTTTTAAAACTGACTGCCGAGAAGCTGTCCCCTATCCAGTTTGGCTGGATGAAGGAGAGGTAGATCAAAACGCTGCACTGTTTTTGCTGACATTTTTGACTATTGGAGCTATTTTGTACTACCCATTGTGGCATAGTGCCTAGTAGGATTCCATTATGGTTGGCTACTCTGCACTCACATCCTATTATGTTAAAATTTCATTCAGGGAACCTACGGCATACAGCCCATAGTATGGAAAAGCATTATTATTATTATTTATTTATTTTTTGTAGATTGTGAGCCCCACATAGAGCTCACAATGTACATTTTTCTCTATCAGTATGTCTTTTGGAATATGGGATGGAAATCCATGCAAACACAGGATTTGAACACCAGGACTCCAATGCTGCAAGGCTGCAGTGCTAACCACTGAGCCATGTGTGGCCCCTGGCTTCCCTGGAATAGCATTATTTATACACACAAACACTCTATCTATCTAATAAAAAAATAGACAGTGATGCAATTTTTGGGGGTATATTATGCAGAGAATGTTATAAATAGACATAAATATTGATGTGCTGTTATATATTTTAATTTTTTTTTAATCTATCTATCTATCTATCTATCTATCTATCTATCTATCTATCCAGGTAGAGAAGATCGGTGGTGAAAGGTCCTTTTTAATATGGCGTTCAGATCTCCCTGCAGCTGTCTGTTATTGTAATGGCAAGCCTCATGCATCATAAACTGACGGAAATGTGAACAGATCCTAATACTGGGTACGATTTTTATTTTGAAACATATTTGCAATGCAGTTATGCTATCATTATCTTTTGTATAGAAAGGTCTCTTTTTTCACTAGGCATCAGATTATCTATTTCTATTTGTTTTTGTCTTAGCATGAATTTGTTCCCTTTTCTCCTTCTTTTTTGTATATAATGCATTTGGGAATTTGATTTTAATTGTCAATATTTATGTTTGTATCAATAGGATACTCTTGTGTATCCATTATACACTTGATAAAGGGGTCCTCCCCCGAAACACTGCTCTAAGCGTGGTGTTTTAGAAATCCAATAAAGTGCGTGTTGTTTGAAGTCACATGGAGTAGCGCAGTAATCCTTTCATCCTCCGGTCTACCACTTCGCTATCATTATCAAGTCTCCTTACCTTGTATAACATCTACATCATTCTTCTATTTAATGCAAAAGAGTTATTTTTCATTCGAGTCATATTTTATGCTGTTTACAAACCTTTTCTAGCAGCTATCTGTGCTAAATAGTATAATGAAGTATTTAGACTAAGGTTGGATATCAATTTATAAGTCATGATAAAATGAATCATGCAAAACCTCATGTTTCCTTATGATTGAAATGGTCATGACTGACTTGGTGTGGTGTGTTCAGAGTCTAACAATGCCTTTATATTTGATGATCCATGAAATAGAAAGGTTTCATTGATGTCATATTAAAGGGATTTAACTGTATTAATTGAAACGTGAAGCTGCTAGTATGAAGGAGCCTTAAGTGCTATCTGCCATCTTGATGATGTGCATCACACAGCACTACGTGACACTCTTTGGTTTATCGTTTTCTCCCCTGATAAAAGTAATTAATTAATCCCAAGATTCTCAGAGGTTTGATCAGATTGAAGAGTTACATGAGTAACAAGCATGTCACCAGAAGTTGAAAGTAAAAGCTCTTAAACATCTTAGGAATGTACACAGCCATTTCTATGGAAAAGGTCATCCTTTGAAGACATCAAAATGATAAACAAGGGAGACATTCGTCTTCATTTTATTCTGGTCCTTGTACACGCAGGATATAACAGAAATAGACATATGCAGATAAGATTTCTGTCATATACAATTTAGATGAAACGATTTATGTCAATATCAGCCATTCTCTGGCTCGGAAGGTTTATAAGAATGGAATAAATTAACTGTACATCATAGTTACTTACTGACATAAGATACAATGTAGATAGATAGATAGATAGATAGATAGATAGATAGATAGATAGATAGATAGAATAAAAGGTTATTCAGGATTAGAGATGAGCGAACGGTAAAATATTCGATATTCGTTTAGAATAGTCGCTCAATATTCGACTATTCGATTGAATATCGAACCCTATTCTAGTCTATGGGGAAAAATGCTTCGTTTCAGGGGAACCCACCATTCGACTCAGGAGGGTCACCAAGTCCACTATCACACCTCAGCAAATGATGACAACACCTCTGGAATGCAACTGGGACAGTAGGGGAAGCATGTCTGGGGGCATCTAACAAGCCCAAGTCACAGTTTTACCCCACCATCGCAGCCTATCAACTACACAATTTCCACACTCAAAAAAACCTCTATCAAAGTGGGAAAATACCTGGAAACCTTCTTTATTCCCCAGATGGATGGACAAAAAACCCAAATTTAAGCTAAAGTAACATTAACAAGCACCCCTTTAAATCACGTTGCCCATGACAACCACAGATGGAATAGGCAATGGGAAATCCAACAGCCCCACCCTTAACTGTCATTGTGTGTGATGTGGTAAGACCTTCCAAAATTAACTTTTCTGGCCCTTAATGTGAGCCCTTCCAAATTAAGTTAGTGGCCCTTCAGCTGAGCTACCAGCAGAGATTGAGGCCCTTTAGGTGACTTCAGCCTCTTACTAGCAGAGTTTTAGGCACTTTAACTTAGTTCAGTCTTGCACCAGCAGAGTTTTTTGCCTTTTGGATGAGTTGAGCCTTGCACCAGCAGAGTGTTAGCCCCTTTAAAATTCTTAGCCCCTAAAACGGTGGTTCCAGAACCATCAATCTCATTGTGTTGGATTGATGCAGTGGATTGGACTGAGGACCCAGACATTGACCTTGATTTTGATTCGGAAATTGATCACATTTTGGCATCAAATCCTGGGGGTAACTTTTATTTATAGGACCACAAAGGTGGAGAATTGGCTGAAACTACTACTACCGGTAATGATCCTCTAATATCGGACTCTACATTACCTCTCCAGGGTTCTGATCAGGTGTTAATAGTCCAAACAACATGCTCCAGTACTTTAGCTGTAGATCAGAAACCACTTTCCCTTCTGACACCAGATTTAACCAAGCTTCACCATCATCATCCTGCTGAGATGGAGCCACTAAAGCAAACCTTGCCTTCAAAGGCATGTTCTGGAGCTGCGACTGAGCCAAATCTAAACACAGATTCCTTTGGAACTGAACAAAATTCACCAGCAGTGTTTTTGGCCCTTAGGGTGAGTTGAGCCTTGCACCAGCACGTGTTCCGTAACATCAGGCGGGCCCTAAGTTCTGTGCTAAGTTGCACAAAGTTCCACTTGACCACTGATGCGTGGACATGTGCATACGGCCAGGGACGCCGCATCTCAATCGCGGCACACTGGCTGAATGTAGTTGAGGCTGAGACCGGGTTGCAAACTGTGGCGGCCTGCCTTGTCTCCCCGCCCAATATTCCTGGCAGGAGTGCTGAAACACCACCCTCCTCCTCCTCCGCCGTTAAATTGACCCCAGCTACGAGCTAGAAACACTGCAACACTGGCGTGGGGAGACGTCAGCAGGCCGTGCTGAAGCTCATCAGCTTGGGGGGCAGAAGCACAGTGCCTCCGAGGTGAGGGATGCCATCCTGGATGAGATGGCAATGTTTTTTGCCCCACTGCACCTGGGCCCACGTGTAGGTTGGCGTATGTGATAATGGCCGGAACCTGGTAGCAGATCTGGAGCTCGCCAGACTCAAACACGGTCCACATATGGCCTACCTTTTCAAATTATTGGTGCAGTGGTTTCTAACAACTTACCCCAATTTACACAAGCTACTGGTTAAAGTGCGGCGCTTGCACTCCTACTTTGGCAAGTCTACAGTACCTGGTGCTAGCCTCAATACACTCCAGCAACGCCTACATCTGCCTGAAGCACCGGCTGTTGTGCGAGGTTACCACACGCTGAAACCCTAGATACCGTATGTTGAGCAGGGTGTGTGAGCAGCAGAGACCTTTCATGGAGTTCCATCTACAAGACCCAAGGGTTCATCAAAGTCAGATCCCTCAGTTTCTGCACCATGAGTTTCCATGGGTGGCAGACTTATGTGAAATCCTATCCCATCCTTTCCACTGGACAAGAAACATTAGCATGCGCTCATCACAATTGCTGATATGACAACTGCGTTAAGCAGGGTGCAGGGTACAACGAAGACCAGGCCCGAGCACCAGGAGCAGATGTTACAATGGCTAGAGGATAATGCTTCCAGCTGCTTTTTCAGCAGCTGGTCAGCCACTACCTGCAGTCGTGTTCATACCCAAGAGTCTGCCCCTCCTTCCTCTCAACATGCCCAATCTTCCCAACAAACTCATCCCACCCTTGCCCCCTCCCAGGATCTCTTTTTGGGTCTTTTTACTGTCTCTCCCTCTGTTGAACCACTTCCCGAATCCCAGGAGCTACCAGACGACTTTGTGTGTACTGATGCCCAAACACTGGAGCATCCGCCATCACCTGGCAATTTTGTGGTTATGGACCCACAACCAGCATTTTCCATCCTCAGTGATGATGATGAGACACAGTTGCCATCAGGGCATGCTGTTGTCATGTGTGGTTTGCAGTAAAAGGAGAGTGAGCAATTGGAAGAGCAGTTGGTGGACGACGAGGCCACCGACACTAAATGGACAGGGTTGATGTATAGTGGGGAAAGCAGTGTAGATGTGGTGGCAAGCTAAGCAGGAAAAAAGGTGGCTACAGGCAGAGGCATGGACTGGGGTGATGTCTAGGGGTGAAAGCAGTGTAGATGTGGATGCAAGCGCAGCAGCAAAAAAGGTGGCTAGAGGCAGAGGCATGTCCAGAAGCAGCAAGGCCAAAGACTTCCCGTGTACTAGCCACTCATGCAAAACTCGCCCATGTTGCCAGACTAATTCCTCCAACAGGTTAACAACTGCCATCCGGTCCACACCCACCAGGGGCACACTCTCCAAGGTCTGGGACATGTTAATGGCACCCCCTGGCCAAACTACCGCCACTGAGGGGCCTAGTGTCACCAGTAGGGACAACTATAGGTGCATGTGTGGGAGTACCTGGCCGACCCCAGCCCTGTCTTCTCTGATCCCTCTGCGCCCTACATTTAGTGGGTCTCCAAGTTGGATTTGTGGCTGGAACTTGCGCTCTACTCATTGGAGGTCCTTTCCTGCCTTGACACCAGCATGCTATCGGAAAATGTCTTCAGCGCAGCCGGTGGCATCATCACGGATAAGCACAGCCAGCTGTCAGTGCTGACCAAAATGAGCAGCCACTGGATAGACCCATCATTTTCATGTCCAGCAGTGTCAAGCACCCTGACATGAAGTTTGATGTGTGTGCTCACCCTCTACAATTCTTCCTCCTCCTCATACTCCTCCTCCATCAGCGTTGCACAATTCTGCTCCTACTAGGTTCAATTCACACTAATGCCCCCAAACTCTTCTAGTTAGAGGTTCAATCTACCCCGATTCCCCCGACTGTGCTGGTTAGAAGCTCATTATAAGTCATGCCAAGTAACACAGTGGCACACATGGCTGACTTCATGTTGGGTTGCTTTTCAAGAGACAAACGCATACTTCACATCATGGAGAGCAACAATACTGGATTGAACAAAAAATTGGATTGAGCTGATATAGCATGACTGAATTGCTGTGGATCACACTTAGCTTTTGGGGGGTATACCCTTAAAAATGGGATTGACCATACATGGCCTGACTGAATGAACGGCTGTCTCCCACTTAGCTTCAGGGGGTAGACCCTTAAAAATGGGATTGACCATACATGGCCTGACTGAATGAACGGCTGTCTCCCACTTAGCTTCGGGGGGTAGACCCTTACAAATTGGACTGAGCTGATATAGCCTGATTGAATTTCTGTGTTTCCCACTTAGCTTTGGGGGGTAGACCCTTAAAAATTGGATTCAGCGTACATAGCCTGACTGAATTTCTGTGTCTCCCAGGTAGGTTATGGGCTTACACACTGTGAAAAACTGGATTGAGCGTACATAGCCTGACAGAATTTCGGTGTCTCCCACCTAAGTTTTGGGGGTACACACCCTGGATATCTGGATTGAGTGTACATAGCTGGACTTAATTGCTCTGTATCCCTGTTTTGGGGTTACACACTGCCTGAAAAGCTGGTTTGCACGTATATAGCAAGAAGTAACTGCTGTGGATTCCTGCTATTTTGTGTGGGGGACACCCCTAATAAAAGCTGGTTTGCACATATATAGCAGGAGCTATCTGCTCTGTATTCCTGCAAATTTGTGGTAGGGTGGGGACAACCCTAATAAAAGCTGGTTTGCACGTATATAGCAGGAGGTACCTGCTCTGTATTCCTGCAAATTTGTGTGGGGGGTCACCCCAAAGAAAAGCTGGTTTGCACGTATATAGCAATAAGTAACTGCTGTGTATTCCTGCTATTTTGTGTGGGGACACCCCTAACAAAAGCTGGTGTGCACGTATACAGCAACTAGTATCTGTTCTGTATTCCTGTTTTCCACCGTCCGTGGAAAGCTGGACTCCTGTCCCTGCAGTGTAAAGTGCTGAGAAGAGCTGCTGTTGTTCTTCGGTTTTTCACTTCCTATCTCAAGCTAATGCCTATCTAGCCCTCAGCAGATATGTTTCTCTCCCTATCTCTCACTGCGAAATCACCGCAAATATGGCGGCGGACGTTCTTATGAATGGGAGGTCACATGTTTTCGGCAGCCAATGGGTTTTTTCAATTTTTTTCACTGCCTCCGTTGTCATAGTTCCTGTCCCACCTCCCCTGCACAGTTATTGGTACAAAAAACACGCCAGGGAAGGTGGAAGGGGATACGAATTTTTACTGTGTATGCCACGTGGTATTCGATTGGGAACGAATACCTTGAACGGCCTGATATTCGATCGAATACCTATTCGATCGAACGGTATTCGCTCATCTCTATTCAGGATGCCGGAGAGCAGAGTAGTGTCAAATCATTGTAGATAAATAGATGGATAGATAGATAGATAGAAATGGCATGAGACTGTCTCCCATTAGCTGAGCCAGAACACTGCACGCTTGTAATAGATGAATGGCATTTTTGGATGGATAGATAGATACAGTCCTATGAAAAAGTTTGGGCACCCCTATTAATCTTAATCATTTTTAGTTCTAAATATTTTGGTGTTTGCAACAGCCATTTCAGTTTGATATATCTAATAACTGATGGACACAGTAATATTTCAGGATTGAAATGAGGTTTATTGTACTAACAGAAAATGTGCAATATGCATTAAACCAAAATTTGACCGGTACAAACATTTTGGTACCCTTATAATTTTATTGATTTGAATACTCCTAACTACTTTTTACTGACTTACTGAAGAACAAAATTGGTTTTGTAACCTCACTAAGCTTTGAACTTTATAACCAGGTGTATCCAATCATGAGAAAAGGTATTTAAGGTGGCCAATTGCAAGTTGTTCTCCTATTTGAATCTCCTCTGAAGAGTGGCATCATGGGCTACTCAAAACAACTCTCAAATGATCTGAAAACAAAGATTGTTCAACATAGTTGTTCAGGAGAAGGATACAAAAAGTTGTCTCAGAGATTTAACCTGTCAGTTTCCACTGTGAGGAACATAGTAAGGAAATGGAAGACCACAGGGACAGTTCTTGTTAAGCCCAGAAGTGGCAGGCCAAGAAAAATATCAGAAAGGCAGAGAAGAAGAATGGTGAGAACAGTCAAGGACAATCCGCAGACCACCTCCAAAGAGCTGCAGCATCATCTTGCTGCAGATGGTGTCACTATGCATTGGTCAACAATACAACGCACTTTGCACAAGGAGAAGCTGTATGGGAGAGTGATGAGAAAGAAGCCGTTTCTGCAAGCACGCCACAGAGTCGCCTGAGGTATGCAAAAGCACATTTGGACAAGCCAGCTTCATTTTGGAAGAAGGTCCTGTGGACTGATGAGACAAAGATTGAGTTGTTTGGTCATACTAAAAGGAGTTATGCATGGCGTTCAAAAAAAAAAAAAAAAAAAAAAACAGCATTCCAAGAAAAACACTTGCTACCCACTGTAAAATTTGGTGGAGGTTCCATCATGCTTTGGGGCTGTGTGGCCAATGCCGGCACCGGGAATCTTGTTAAAGTTGAGGGTCGCATGGATTCCACTCAGTATCAGCAGATTCTTGAGAATAATGTTCAAGAATCAGTGACGAAGTTGAAGTTACGCCGGGGATGGATATTTCAGCAAGACAATGATCCAAAACACCGCTCCAAATCGACTCAGGCATTCATGCAGAGGAACAATTACAATGTTCTGGAATGGCCATCCCAGTCCCCAGACCTGAATATCATTGAACATCTGTGGGATGATTTGAAGCGGGCTGTCCATGCTCGGCGACCATCTAACTTAACTGAACTTGAATTGTCTTGTAAAGAGGAATGGTCCAGAATACCTTTATCCAGGATCCAGGAACTGATTAAAAGCTACAGGAAGCGACTAGAGGCTGTTATCTTTGCAAAAGGAGGATCTACTAAATATTAATGTCACTTTTCTGTTGAGGTGCCCATACCTTTGCACCAGTCAAATTTTGGTTTAATGCATATTGCACATTTTCTGTTAGTACAATAAACCTCATTTCAATCCTGAAATATTACTGTGTCCATCAGTTATTAGATATATCAAACTGAAATGGCTGCTGCAAACACCAAAATATTTAGAACTAAAAATGATTAAGATTAATAAGGGTGCCCAAACTTTTTCATAGGACTGTAGATAGATAGATAGATAGATAGATAGATAGATAGATAGATAGATAGATAGATAAATGTTAACAACTGAGAAAATGCTGAATAGCCTTCTGCTTCTTGAATTGCTAGCAAACTCTTTACATGGTGCTCTTCAATAGCCAAGAGTACTGTCGGGGGATGTTGCTCACAGCTCAGCAATGATGTTAAATTGTAAGTCTTGCTCTTCTGACAGTACAGAGATAACAGTGCAGAAACTAACAGCATCTATATCTTTGGCAGCAGGGCACATAGCTTAATTCAGCGTACTGAGTACTGGCTCCCACCATCGGGGAACCGGGAAATGCGGTTTTTACCGCAACATCTTCTTTATTATTTTTCCTTATCCTCTCCTGATGAGAATATGTAATCGAAACGCGTAGAGAGATTAATTATTTACAGCATATCTAGTTTGAACCCTATAGAATGGCATATTTATCAAATAGACAGGGACACTAGTTATATGTTTAGGTGTCAGGTTAACTTTGCTATTGAGTGGACGCTTTAGGGCAGTGTGAACAGCATCAAAACAGTAGGGGGGAAGAAGGTATTTACTCTATACAACATTGTTATCAGCTACAGTATCAGTGAGATTATCATCATCTAGGCACCTATTTAGTGCTAACCGTCACCTGTTAAGTTGTGATTATCACTCCCCTAAGCTGAACTACCCTGCAGTATCTAGGAACATTGCAAAAAAGCTATATCTCTATAGTGTTCCCTACTTTTCTTATTGAGTTATGTATTCTAATTTTAGCCCTAGCTATACCGTTGAAAGATTTTAGCTGACCATATTTGACATTAAAAGTTATGTTTTATGCTAAGTGTTGTTTGTTATAAGAGAAAGTGTAGCAGTCAGTGCCCATTGAGATTGAGGATTGTTAATTCAGCGTATTGTCAGCTTTCTAGCAGTATATAGTACCACCAGTGTCAGAGGACACAAAAGGTCTTCTTTAAGCTATAGGAATTAGTGATGCAGCAAATTACTTTGGGCATAGATATTACTGCTGTATCTTCAACAGTCATCTATAGAATAAATATTTTGCTTTGTCTTCAGAGTCACCCCACTATCTCTGTACTGTGCTTGGTCCGGTGGGCTACTGTTCAGGGAAAATATTGATCCGTGACACATTGTAGCAATGTCCAATAACATGGTATGAAAATTCCTTTATATGATAAAATTATTGTTTCATGTAGTCCCTACTGGTGGGCCCTTATAGCTTAGGCCCGGTTCACATCTGCGTTCGGGCCATTCCATTCCACTATCCACATGAAATATGCGAAGAGAAAAGTCCTGCAAGCAGCACTGTTCTCTCTGCATTTTTTGTGTGGAAAGCACATGACCCTATTATAGTCTATAGGGTCCGCCGGTTTCCTTAAAGGGGTATCCCATGATGCTTGTTCACTAACCTGCAGGCTGTTGTGCTCTCTTCACTTCCTGCTTTTCTCGGCACATATGTGGGCGGGGTTTCACTTGCACAGGATTGGTTGTAAATGAATTACCACAGTGTGAAGCTGATGTAGCAGGCTGGATTTGAGTCCGCTTGCATTACATATAGAGGTAACGGACTCCCTATCTCAGCCCTTATCAGCCAAATTCAATTAAACCGACTGATAAGAGCTCAGAAATCCTGGAGCTCTCACCTCGCCTATCTGAGAAGCTCCGCTACTTAAAAGACACAAACAGCTCAGAGCTGCTCCCAGCCCCTCCCTCCCCCTGAGAGCAGGCAGCTACATTACTTGACAAATGAGCAGATAATCCCAAGGGCCATAGAAACGCAGTGTAAACAATGAAGTGAATAAATTAAGATAGCGGCCAAACAAAGCAGTTTTAATAAAGCAATGCATTTAGGAAAAGTCTTAAATCCACATAAACTAGCAGTATAGATAGGATCCTTGTGATGGGACAACCCCTTTAAGTAACCACATTTCTATGCTTATAGGTTTACGTTCGGGGGTCTCCAAGTGGACTCCAAGTGATTTGAACCAGGCCTTAGATATTTAGAAATCTAAATATTATTGAATTTATGAAATTGCCACAAACTACAGTAGAAAACGAAAATTCTCCAAAATGTGATTGTATTAAGATTTACTCGATATGGGTCTAAATATGGTGAATGTTCAGATCCTCAGCAAATACAGTAAAAATAACATAATGCTACTTATAAAAGTGTACGATTTGCCTGTAGAAGTAAAAGCATGTTTCCATAGAAATGCTTCACAATCGTGTTTTAGATTTGTTGCGTAAGAATACTTATACAATAAGTGAACTTTATAGGCAAATATAGGAACAAAGGATATTCTGTCTGGATAGGCTTCTTTCCTGAAAGGTTAATGTATGTGATGCCCTCATTCAACTGCAAAGTGCATTTTCCATTTTCATGAACATGTATATTCATCTCACATTTCTTATGTAACTCAAGCTATTATGGCCTGGGGCCAGATTTACATAAACCATTGTAAAATTATCACTTTCATCATCCTAAAATGAAAATATGGCATGAAAGGATTAAGAGAAACAATTTTCTTTTAAGCAGAGATCAATTGTTCAGAATACTCAGTGTACTTATAAAATGCAATGTATGCTGCAAGTGAGGCTTTATAAGTAACAATTTGTCCTATAAAAATCTTTCAGCAAGTACTATACTTATATTAAAACTGATCTATTACAATGTACAGTATACTATAGTGATAAGTTACAGGCCACATGTAGACAGTGATAGACATTCGTCTCAGGCCCAGCTCACATCTGCATTCAGGTTTCCGTTCAGGAAGTCCGCTTAAGGACCTTCCCGAATGGAAACCTATCCGCATAGTAAAGTGGTTACTTAATGAAACCTGAACCCCATAGACTATAATGGGGTCCGTGTGGTTTCCACTTGGTTTCCGCAAGAAAAATGTGGAGAGAAAAGTGCTACTTGTATATCTCATGAGGATAGGGGAACGGCCCAAACGCAGATGTGAACCAGACCTTAGGTCAGATATACCAACCACAAAAGAAAAGGGGGGCAAAAAGCAACAGTCTTAGGTAAGATATCCTGGTAGAACTTTGTTTAAAAAAAAATCTATAATTACCCATATTCCTGGGACACCACCCCAGGGACTCTTTCTGATAATCCAGTGACGTTCCATTTCCCTATTTCCGAAATGGATTGTCACCAGTACTTTCTCCCCCACCCCTTCATACTTACATGTCTTCCTCTGTGGGAACGGTTCCCCCTCCTTCTTTCACGCTTGCGCAGTCTGGAGGTACTTCCAACACATGCGCAGTAGAGATTGTGCACGCACTGTTAGAGATGCCATCTCTAAAGTGGATATGTCCCCAGCACAACAGGAGAGCAGAAAGAAAAAGAGGAGCCATTCCTTTTTAAAGAAGATAGGTAAGTATGATGCGGTAGGGGTCGGACTGGATTAGATAGTTGGGAAGGACTAGTAGTGGGCAGTATAGGGAGTGAGATGGTGGTAGTGTGGAAGGTAGGCAGAAAGCTACACGATATAAGCAAATGTAGAGGATACCAGGAGCTCTGAGAGAAACACAAAAATCACTGAAAACACTGCTAAAAGTATTTGGGTGCACTTTTTAACCCAATAATAGCACTAACAGACCTTTTTAAAAAGAGATTTTTTTTGGCCCAGAAAACCCCTTTAAACCACATCTAACTTAGAATCAACAAAAACTACCACAATAACTGAATATTTGATTTCAGCCTTAAGGCGAATCTATCAGCAGTAAACTGACCACAAATTTAAAGGAGTTTTCTGGGCAAAAAAAAAAATTCAAAAAATAGGTCAGGTGCTATTAATAGGTTAATAAGTGCAACCATACATCTTTAGCAGTGTTTTGAGTGATGTCTAGTTTTCTCTTAGAGCTCCTGGCATCTGCATTTGTTTACATGGGTAGCTTCCTGTTCTGTTTTCCTACAACCACCATGATGCCTTTCTGATGACCATGCTGACTTCTTCCCCTCCTTCTCTCACCCTCTCCTGGATTCCCTAGCTAGCCCGCCCCCTACTAGCCCTTCCTAACTAACACTAATTCACAGATTTTGCTTTGGGTTTCTAGCTGGCATTAATGCTGTAGATATAGTCTGTCCTCTGACTCTTCTTATTATTTTTATTAGGAAATGTTTAACTAGACCCAAAATCTATAAACTGTTATTAACTGAAGCTAAATGTTCTTAGTCTTCTGAAAAAGGATTTATCAGGATTTAGAGATTTGCTATAAACAATAATTGGTTATTTTTTTATACTCAACAGCTTTAGACAAAACTTCTGCACTTAGAAAAGCTTATAATGACATAAATCCTCAAAAAATACAAATTACTATAGAAATTTCTGCTTCTTAAAGAGGTTGTACTGGATTAAATGACACCGCAACTATTTTCCAAAACATTGTCACAGCTATCCTCAGGATCTACGTGACATTGCAGCTTATCTCCATTTATTTCATTAAAGCTAATCTGCAAAATCAAACAGAACCAGTTCAGAAATATGGCATTGTTTCTGAAAAAAGCCGACATGTTTTCCAATCCTGTATTCCTGTTTTCCAATTCCAGTGCTGGAATCATGGTATATCAGCTCCAGATTCCTGACATATGTGTGGTCCAGGGCAGGTCTTGAGTAAGCCTCAGCTCAGGGTGTGGGTCATAGGCTCATTACTGGGCCATAAAAGGCTGCGGATCCTGCACTTCAGGGCAGATCATGGCAGGAGAGGAAGTGGTTGGGTCTGTCCTAACACAATGAGAGTCTGCTGAGATGGTATTGTGTTTTTTTTTTTTGCTTGATTGGTGTGACTGGTAGTAAGCCTCACGTACAGTAAGTATTTACTCTAAGCGCTCAGACGAGCAGGATTTGTTATCACACTGTTTTGCCTGTAAGTTAAGCTGTATTTTATTTTGCTCATTTTCGTGCCTGACGTGAAGGTTTATTTATTTTGCCTTTTTTTAAATAAACCTGTTTGCTGCAGTTTTGTGTTCCTGTCTGAATGGTTGGGTCCGCACCACTGCTGCTACCGAGCTGCCTTCCCCACACCCCTTAGAAAGAATTCTGTATGTTTAATAAATGTTCAACAGACTTGAACATGAGAATCAAGAGACTTTGTAGTATACACCATACGGTAATGATGCTCAATATTGGTTCATTTATTTATTGCCCATATAGAAAACCAGTCTAATGTCTGAAATCAATTTTTAATAAACTGAGAGTTGAAGGCATAGCTTTTATTTTTATACTTAAGTACTCTTTAGAGCAGGAGGATGTAGAGATCTTCATGTCTGGTAAAGGTTTGTCAGTTCACAGATGTATCTTACACACCCTTGTACCGCACTTTTATCTTTCTGCCAGAATCTTGGTCAGAGCGTTCACATCAGCTTCTCTGGAAGCCAAATTAAGTATTCTGTTACATGAGGAGCGTCTAAGCTGAATTTCATTTCCTGGCATCATGGTAAGCACCAGGATATTATGCATGTGATTCACTCTTCTAATGCTATACTGGGACTCTGCAAACACTTTTATTATCTAGAATCTATGACTGAACTCACATATAATGATGGACTGAACTTTACTATAGGATATGAACCACATGAGTGACGGAATGGACATGAGTTCAATAATAGCTGATATTTATAAGGAGGAACTGGAGAAGAGTTCTGTATTATAAAGACCTGTCTATTGGGTTATTCTTTATATTGTAAAAGAAATATAACATATCTTATTTATCTAAACTGTATAATATATTATTTATTATATATATATGTATACAGTACAGACCAAAAGTTTGGACACACCTTCTCATTCAAAGAGTTTTCTGTATTTTCATGACTATGAAAATTGTAGATTCACAAGGCATCAAAACTATGAATTAACACATGTGGAATTATATATTTAACAAAAAAGTGTGAAACAACTGAAAATCTGTCTTATATTCTAGGCTCTGTAAAGTAGCCACCTCTTGCTTTGATTCCTGCTTTGCACACTCTTGGCATTCTCTTGATGAGTTTCAAGAGGTAGTCACCTGAAATGGTTTTCACTTCACAGGTGTGCCCTGTCAGGTTTAATAAGTGGGATTTCTTGCCTTATAAATGGGGTTGGGACCATCAGTTGTGTTGTCCAGAAGTCAGGTGGATACACAGCTGATAGTCCTACTGAATAGACTGTTAGAATTTGTATTATGCAAGAAAAAAGCAGTTAAAGCAAACGGACCCCATTATAATCTATGGGGTCCGTGCACTTTAACTGCACAGCGCTTGTAGTTGCGCTGATAAAAAGTAAGCTCCCTCGTAACAGCAATAGCAAAGACGAGCCTGTGGCAAGTCAACGCTGGTTCTGCAGCAGGCTCGTCCTTGCTAGTCGGAAGAGACCTGGCAGCTTGCTGTTATGAGAGAGCTTACTTTTTCTCATAGGAATGAATTGACCAGCATTGATTGGCCAGGGTACAGCATTCGGTCAATCAACGCTGGTTCTGAATCGAATATTTACTGTGAATAGCTAGGAGTATTCAATCGAGTACAAATATTTCGAATAGCGTAGTATTCGATCGAATACCTACTCGATCGAATACTACTCGCTCATCTCTATAGATCATGTTTTACGAGTAACTTGACCAGAAGCAAGAAGTCAAGCATACCGTATATTATGTAGATCCTAGATCTTGGGCAGCTATTACTAAAGTAATGAGAAAATATAGAACTGCTTTTGTGCTTCCTTTAACCCCTTCCCGCCGATGGCATTTTTTGATTTTCATTTTTCGTTTTTGACTCCCCTCCTTCTAAACCCCATAACTTTTTTATTTCTCCGCTCCCAGAGCCCTATGAGGTCTTAATTTTTGCGGGACAAATTTTTCTTCATGATGCCACCATTAATTATTCTGTATAATGTACTGGAAAGCTGGAAAAAAATTCAGAATGGGGTGGATTTGAAGAAAAAATGCATTTCTGCGACTTTCTTACGGGCTTCGGTTTTACGGCGTTCACTGTGCAGCCAAAATGATATGTCCCCTGTATTCTGTGTTTCGTTACGGTTCCAGGGATACCAAATTTATATGGTTTTATTTACATTTTGACCCCTTAAAAAAATCCAAAACTGTGTTAAAAAATTTTTTTTCTAAAAGTCGCCATATTCCGACGGCCGTAACTTTTTTATACGTAAGTGTACGGGGATGCATAGGGCGGCTATTTTTGCGGGTCGGGTGTACGTTTTAGTTCTACCATTTTCGGGAAATGTTATTGCTTTGATCACTTTTTATTCAAATTTTTATCAGAATCAAAACAGTGAAAAAACGGCGGTTTGGCACTTTTGACTATTTTTCCCGCTACGGCGTTTACCAAACAGGAAAAATATTTTTATAGATTTGTAGAGCGGGCGATTTCGGACACGGGGATACCTAACATGTATATGTTTCACAGTTTTTAACTACTTTTATATGTGTTCTAGGGAAAGGGGGGTGATTTGAACTTTTAATACTTTTTATATTTTTTTATATTTTTTTTTACTTTAAATTTTTTTTTTTTTTGCATTTATTAGACTCCCTAGGGGTTTTGAACCCCAGGGGGTCTGATCACTAATGCAATGCATTACAATGCTAATGCATTGAAATGCATTGCAAAAAATCATCCTCTCTTTTGCAGGCTGCATAGACCAGCCTGCAAAAGAGACAATTTGCAGACAAGCCTGGGAGCCTTGTACAGGCTCCCGGCTGTCATGGCAATGTGACATCGGCCCTGGAGCATGCTCCAGGAGCTGGCGATCACCGGCAAAATGGCGGTGCCCATGCGCCGCCGGGAAAATGGCGCCTCCGGCGCCTTTGATCGCGGCGCCGGAGGGGTTAATGCCTCCAGGGACCGATCGGAGGCATTAGAGCCGGTCGTCTACTGCTTAAAGCAGTAGACACCCGGCAGCTATGGCGGCCGCCAGGCCCCCGGGCGGTCGCCATAGTTACAGACCCGACGTGCGCCGTACTATTACGGCGCATGTCGGGAAGGGGTTAAAATATACAATTTTATTGTAATTATTTCTGCAATAGTGTTTTATAAGTTTGAAGACATAATTATTAAAATCTCATAGATCTGTTTTTATACATAAAAGGACCTATCCAACCAACTTCTACAGAAGTATCAAATGGATAAAAGGATCCGCGCTTACCAACCGTAGTTCTTGTTTCATTCGTTTATTAAAGCCTCACACACAACGCGTTTCGAAACCGGAAGCTGGTTTCTTCTTCAGGTGTACAAAGGACAGTATTGCATAGATACTGAGAGCACAGAATCTATGCAACACTGTCCTTTGTACACCTGAAGAAGAAACCAGCTTCTGGTTTAGAAACGCGTTGTGTGTGAGGCTGTAATAAACGAATGAAACAAGAACTACGGTTGGTAAGCGTGGATCCTTTTATCCATTTGATACTTCTGTAGAAGTTGGTTGGATAGGTCCTTTTCTGTATAGTACCATGCATACGTGCTTTTACGATTAAGATCTGCCAGCTACTAGCCATTTTGTCTATGAAGTGATATTTGAGTGCTGTGATCATTTCACAGCGCTTAAAGGTGATTATTAGAGATGAGCGAGTACTGTTCGGATCAGCCGATCTGAACAGCACGCACGCATTGAAATGAATGGACGTAGCCGGCACGCGGGGGGTTAAGCGGCCGGCCGCCGTCAAAGCGGAAGTACCAGGTGCTTCCATTCATTTCAATGTGTGCGTGCTGTTCAGATCGGCTGATCCGAACAGTACTCGCTCATCTCTAGTGATTATATGTTGAATAATACTTTGTGGAATCACTTTAAAACGGTAATGCACAAGGTGCCGTGCGGTGCTCTCTAGAGATGAGCGAACAGTGTTCTATCGAACTCATGTTCGATCGGATATTAGGCTGTTCGGCATGTTCGAATCGAATCGAACACCGCGTGGTAAAGTGCGCCATTACTCGATTCCCCTCCCACCTTCCCTGGCGCCTTTTTTGCTCCAATAACAGCGCAGGGTAGGTGGGACAGGAACTACGACACCGGTGACGTTGAAAAAAGTAGGCAAAACCCATTGGCTGCCGAAAACATGTGACCTCTAATTTAAAAGAACAGCGCCGCCCAGGTTCGCGTCATTCTGAGCTTGCAATTCACCGAGGACGGAGGTTTCCGTCCAGCTAGCTAGGGCTTAGATTCTGGGTAGGCAGGGACAGGCTAGGATAGGAAGGAGAAGACAACCAACAGCTCTTGTAAGAGCTAAATTCCAGGGAGAAGCTTGTCAGTGTAACGTGGCACTGACGGGCTCAATCGCCGCAACCCAGCTTTCCCAGGATCCTGAATGGAATACACTGTCAGTGTATTCCCGTATACCCGATATATACCCCGATACCCGTTCCAACGGTGTGCCCCCCCACCTTCACCCCAGAAATACCCTGCAAGTCCCCTAGCAATAGAATTGGGGCTATATACACCCACAATTTTTACTACTGGTATACAGTGCCATTGTCTGACTGGGAATTCAAAGAATATATTGGGAATACAAATACCCTCATTTCTTGCTACTGCCATATAGTGCCAGTTTCTGACTGGTAATTCAAAGAATATATTGGGGTTACGTGCACCCACAATTTTTACTACTGGTATACAGTGCCATTGTCTGACTGGGAATTCAAAGAGTATATTGGGAATACAAATACCCTCATTTCTTGCTACTGCCATATAGTGCCAGTTTCTGACTGGGAATTCAAAGAATATATTGGGGTTACATGCACCCACAATTTTTACTACTGGTATACAGTGCCATTGTCTGACTGGGAATTCAAAGAATATATTGGGGTTATAAATACCCTCATTTCTTGCTACTGCCATATAGTGCCAGTTTCTGACTGGTAATTCAAAGAATATATTGGGGTTACGTGCACCCACAATTTTTACTACTGGTATACAGTGCCATTGTCTGACTGGGAATTCAAAGAATATATTGGGAATACAAATACCCTCATTTCTTGCTACTGCCATATAGTGCCAGTTTCTGACTGGGAATTCAAAGAATATATTGGGGTTACGTGCACCCACAATTTTTACTACTGGTATACAGTGCCATTGTCTGACTGGGAATTCAAAGAATATATTGGGGTTATAAATACCCTCATTTCTTGCTACTGCCATATAGTGCCAGTTTCTGACTGGTAATTCAAAGAATATATTGGGGTTACGTGCACCCACAATTTTTACTACTGGTATACAGTGCCATTGTCTGACTGGGAATTCAAAGAGTATATTGGGAATACAAATACCCTCATTTCTTGCTACTGCCATATAGTGCCAGTTTCTGACTGGGAATTCAAAGAATATATTGGGGTTACGTGCACCCACAATTTTTACTACTGGTATACAGTGCCATTGTCTGACTGGGAATTCAAAGAATATATTGGGGTTATAAATACCCTCATTTCTTGCTACTGCCATATAGTGCCAGTTTCTGACTGGTAATTCAAAGAATATATTGGGGTTACGTGCACCCACAATTTTTACTACTGGTATACAGTGCCATTGTCTGACTGGGAATTCAAAGAGTATATTGGGAATACAAATACCCTCATTTCTTGCTACTGCCATATAGTGCCAGTTTCTGACTGGTAATTCAAAGAATATATTGGGGTTACGTGCACCCACAATTTTTACTACTGGTATACAGTGCCATTGTCTGACTGGGAATTCAAAGAATATATTGGGGTTATAAATACCCTCATTTCTTGCTACTGCCATATAGTGCCAGTTTCTGACTGGTAATTCAAAGAATATATTGGGGTTACGTGCACCCACAATTTTTACTACTGGTATACAGTGCCATTGTCTGACTGGGAATTCAAAGAGTATATTGGGAATACAAATACCCTCATTTCTTGCTACTGCCATATAGTGCCAGTGTCTGACTGGGAATTCAAAGAATATATTGGGGTTACGTGCACCCACAATTTTTACTACTGGTATACAGTGCCATTGTCTGACTGGGAATTCAAAGAATATATTGGGGTTATAAATACCCTCATTTCTTGCTACTGCCATATAGTGCCAGTTTCTGACTGGTAATTCAAAGAATATATTGGGGTTACGTGCACCCACAATTTTTACTACTGGTATACAGTGCCATTGTCTGACTGGGAATTCAAAGAGTATATTGGGAATACAAATACCCTCATTTCTTGCTACTGCCATATAGTGCCAGTTTCTGACTGGGAATTCAAAGAATATATTGGGGTTACGTGCACCCACAATTTTTACTACTGGTATACAGTGCCATTGTCTGACTGGGAATTCAAAGAATATATTGGGGTTATAAATACCCTCATTTCTTGCTACTGCCATATAGTGCCAGTTTCTGACTGGTAATTCAAAGAATATATTGGGGTTACGTGCACCCACAATTTTTACTACTGGTATACAGTGCCATTGTCTGACTGGGAATTCAAAGAGTATATTGGGAATACAAATACCCTCATTTCTTGCTACTGCCATATAGTGCCAGTTTCTGACTGGTAATTCAAAGAATATATTGGGGTTACGTGCACCCACAATTTTTACTACTGGTATACAGTGCCATTGTCTGACTGGGAATTCAAAGAATATATTGGGGTTATAAATACCCTCATTTCTTGCTACTGCCATATAGTGCCAGTTTCTGACTGGTAATTCAAAGAATATATTGGGGTTACGTGCACCCACAATTTTTACTACTGGTATACAGTGCCATTGTCTGACTGGGAATTCAAAGAGTATATTGGGAATACAAATACCCTCATTTCTTGCTACTGCCATATAGTGCCAGTGTCTGACTGGGAATTCAAAGAATATATTGGGGTTACGTGCACCCACAATTTTTACTACTGGTATACAGTGCCATTGTCTGACTGGGAATTCAAAGAATATATTGGGGTTATAAATACCCTCATTTCTTGCTACTGCCATATAGTGCCAGTTTCTGACTGGTAATTCAAAGAATATATTGGGGTTACGTGCACCCACAATTTTTACTACTGGTATACAGTGCCATTGTCTGACTGGGAATTCAAAGAGTATATTGGGAATACAAATACCCTCATTTCTTGCTACTGCCATATAGTGCCAGTGTCTGACTGGGAATTCAAAGAATATATTGGGGTTACGTGCACCCACAATTTTTACTACTGGTATACAGTGCCATTGTCTGACTGGGAATTCAAAGAATATATTGGGGTTATAAATACCCTCATTTCTTGCTACTGCCATATAGTGCCAGTTTCTGACTGGTAATTCAAAGAATATATTGGGGTTACGTGCACCCACAATTTTTACTACTGGTATACAGTGCCATTGTCTGACTGGGAATTCAAAGAGTATATTGGGAATACAAATACCCTCATTTCTTGCTACTGCCATATAGTGCCAGTTTCTGACTGGGAATTCAAAGAATATATTGGGGTTACGTGCACCCACAATTTTTACTACTGGTATACAGTGCCATTGTCTGACTGGGAATTCAAAGAATATATTGGGGTTATAAATACCCTCATTTCTTGCTACTGCCATATAGTGCCAGTTTCTGACTGGTAATTCAAAGAATATATTGGGGTTACGTGCACCCACAATTTTTACTACTGGTATACAGTGCCATTGTCTGACTGGGAATTCAAAGAGTATATTGGGAATACAAATACCCTCATTTCTTGCTACTGCCATATAGTGCCAGTTTCTGACTGGTAATTCAAAGAATATATTGGGGTTACGTGCACCCACAATTTTTACTACTGGTATACAGTGCCATTGTCTGACTGGGAATTCAAAGAATATATTGGGGTTATAAATACCCTCATTTCTTGCTACTGCCATATAGTGCCAGTTTCTGACTGGTAATTCAAAGAATATATTGGGGTTACGTGCACCCACAATTTTTACTACTGGTATACAGTGCCATTGTCTGACTGGGAATTCAAAGAGTATATTGGGAATACAAATACCCTCATTTCTTGCTACTGCCATATAGTGCCAGTGTCTGACTGGGAATTCAAAGAATATATTGAGGTTACGTGCACCCACAATTTTTACTACTGGTATACAGTGCCATTGTCTGACTGGGAATTCAAAGAGTATATTGGGAATACAAATACCCTCATTTCTTGCTACTGCCATATAGTGCCAGTGTCTGACTGGGAATTCAAAGAATATATTGGGGTTACGTGCACCCACAATTTTTACTACTGGTATACAGTGCCAATTTCTAACTAGGAATTCAAAATGCGCAAGGCTCCCGGAAAGGGACGTGGACGAGGCCGTGGGCGAGGTCGGGGGAATGGTTCTGGGGAGCAAGGTAGCAGTGAAGCCACAGGGCGTCCCGTGCCTACTCCTGTGGGGCAGCAAGCATTGCGCCACTCCACAGTGCCAGGGTTGCTTGCCACATTAACTAAACTGCAGGGTACAAACCTTAGTAGGCCCGAGAACCAGGAACAGGTCTTGCAATGGCTGTCAGAGAACGCTTACAGCACATTGTCCAGCAGCCAGTCAGACTCTGCCTCCTCTCCTCCTATTACCCAACAGTCTTGTCTTCCTTCCTCCCAAAATTCCGAAGCTTTACAGAACAATAACCCAAACTGTCCCTGCTCCCCAGAGCTGTTCTCCGCTCCTTTCATTGTCCCTCAACCTGCCTCTCCACGTCACGATTCCACGAACCTAACAGAGGAGCATCTGTGTCCAGATGCTCAAACACTAGAGTCTCCTCCATCTCCGTTCGATTTGGTGGTGGATGACCAGCAACCCACCCTCATCGACGATGATGTGACGCAGTTGCCGTCAGGGCATCCAGTTGACTGGCGCATTGTGCGGGAGGAGGAGATGAGACAGGAGTTGGAAGAGGAAGTGGTGGATGATGAGGACACTGACCCGACCTGGACAGGGGGGATGTCAAGCGGGGAAAGTAGTGTGGATGTTGAGGCAGGTGCAGCACCAAAAAGGGTAGCTAGAGGCAGAGGCAGAGGTCAGCAGCTTAGGCGAAGCCAGGCCACACCCGGAATCTCCCAAGATGTTCCAGTTCGTACCCAGCCCCGAAAAACTCCCACCTCGAGGGCACGTTTCTCGAAGGTGTGGAGTTTTTTCAAGGAATGCGCCGAGGACAGATATAGTGTTGTCTGCACAATTTGCCTCTCGAAATTGATTAGGGGCTCTGAGAAGAGCAACCTGTCCACCACTTCAATGCGCCGTCATTTGGAATCCAAGCACTGGAATCAGTGGCAGGCAGCAACGGCAGGACAAAGGCCGCCTGCCGTTCACGCCACTGCCACTGCCTCTGCCTCTGCCTCTGCCACTGCCACTGCTGACTGTGCTGGCGATGCACTCCAGAGGACGAGCCAGGACACCACTTCATCTGCCTCCGCCACTTTGTTGACTTCTACCTCATCCTCCCCTGGTCCTGTCTTATCTCCTTCTCCTGCACCATCAAAGGCACCATCAGGCGTTTCTTTACAACAACCCACCATCTCTCAGACATTGGAGCGGCGGCAGAAATACACTGCTAACCACCCACACGCGCAAGCCTTGAACGCCAACATCGCTAAACTGCTGGCCCAGGAGATGTTGGCGTTCCGGCTTGTTGAAACTCCCGCCTTCCTGGACCTGATGGCAACTGCGGCACCTCGCTATGCCGTCCCTAGCCGTCACTACTTCTCCCGGTGTGCCGTCCCCGCCTTGCACCAGCACGTGTCACTCAACATCAGGCGGGCCCTTAGTTCCGCGCTTTGCACAAAGGTCCACTTGACCACCGACGCGTGGACAAGTGCATGCGGACAGGGACGCTACATTTCACTGACGGCACACTGGGTAAATGTAGTTGAGGCTGGGACTGCTTCCCAAACTGGCCCGGTGTACCTCGTCTCCCCGCCTAACATTCCTGGCAGGGACACGAGAAGAACACCCCCCTCCTCCTCCTCCTCTACCGCCTCCTCCTCCGCCTCCTCCTCCGCCACCGCCTCCTCCTCCGCTGTTAGATTGACCCCAGCTACGAGTTGGAAACGTTGCAGCACTGGCGTTGGTAGACGTCAGCAGGCTGTGCTGAAGCTGATCAGCTTGGGGGACAGACAGCACACTGCCTCCGAGGTGAGGGATGCCCTCCTCGATGAGACGGCAATATGGTTTGAGCCGCTGCACCTGGGCCCAGGCATGGTCATTTGTGATAACGGCCGGAACCTGGTAGCAGCTCTGGAGCTTGCCGGACTCCAACATGTTCCATGCCTGGCCCACGTCTTCAACCTAGTGGTGCAACGTTTCCTAAAGAGCTACCCCAATGTTCCAGAGCTACTGGTGAAAGTGCGGCGCATGTGCGCCCACTTTCGCAAGTCGACAGTAGCCGCTGCTAGCTTAAAATCTCTCCAGCAACGCCTGCATGTGCCACAACACCGGCTTTTGTGCGACGTCCCCACACGCTGGAACTCAACGTTTCAGATGTTGAATAGAGTGGTTGAGCAGCAGAGACCTTTGATGGAATACCAGCTACAAAACCCTAGGGTGCCACAAAGTCAGCTGCCTCAGTTTCACATCCATGAGTGGCCATGGATGAGAGACCTTTGTGACATCCTACGGGTCTTTGAGGAGTCCACAAGGAGGGTGAGCTCTGAGGATGCGATGGTGAGCCTTACAATCCCGCTCTTGTGTGTTCTGAGAGAATCCCTGATTGACATCAGGGATAACTCAGATCACACAGAGGAGTTAGGGATAGCATCCGATCCGTCACAGCTGGAGAGTAGGTCCACACATCTGTCCGCTTCACTGCGTTTAATGGAGGAGGAGGAGGAGGAGGAGGAGGAGGAAGAAGAGTTGTCCGATGATGTGATGGTGATACAGGAGGCTTCCGGGCAACTTCGAATCGTCCCATTGTTGCAGCGCGGATGGGTAGACATGGAGGATGAGGAGGAAATGGAGATTGAACTTTCCGGTGGGGCCAGAGGAGTCATGCCAACTAACACTGTGGCAGACATGGCTGAGTTCATGTTGGGGTGCTTTACAACCGACAAGCGTATTGTCAAAATCATGGAGGACAACCAGTACTGGATCTTTGCTATCCTTGACCCCCGGTATAAAAACAACATCTCGTCTTTTATTCCGGTAGAGGGGAGGGCCAATCGCATCAATGCTTGCCACAGGCAATTGGTGCAGAATATGATGGAGATGTTTCCAGCATGTGACAGTGGCGGCAGGGAGGGCAGTTCCTCCAGTAGGCAACCAAGTTCTCACCGGTCCACACAAACGAGGGGCACACTGTCTAAGGTCTGGGACACCTTGATGGCACCCCCTCGCCAAAGTGCCGCCACGGAGGGTCCTAGTGTCACCAGGCGTGAGAAGTATAGGCGCATGTTGCGGGAATACCTTTCCGACCACAGCCCTGTCCTCTCCGACCCCTCTGCGCCCTACACGTATTGGGTGTCGAAGTTGGACCTGTGGCTTGAACTTGCCCTATATGCCTTGGAGGTGCTGTCCTGTCCTGCCGCCAGCGTCCTATCTGAGAGGGTGTTCAGTGCAGCCGGTGGCATCATCACTGACAAGCGCACCCGTCTGTCAGCTGAGAGTGCCGACCGGCTCACTTTGATAAAAATGAACCACCACTGGATAGAGCCTTCATTTTTGTGCCCACCTGTGTAAAGCACCCCAACATGAAACTCCATGTCTGTACTCAACCTCTCCAATTCCTCCGCATCCTCATACTCATCCACCATAAGCGTTGCACAATTCTGCTAATACTAGGCTCCCTCCAACATGATTTCCCCCAACTCTGCTGGTTAGAGGCTCCCTCCACCCTGATTTCCACCAACTCTGCTGGTTAGAGGCTCCCTCCACCCTGCTTTCCCACAACTCTGCTGGTTAGAGGCTCCTTCCACCATGAATTTGCCCAAACTGGGCTGTTTAGAGGCTCCCTCCACCATGAATTGGTCCAAACTGGGCTGGTTAGAGGCTCCCTCCACCATTAATTGGTCCAAACTGGGCTGGTTAGAGGCTCCCTCCACCATGAATTTGCCCAAACTGGGCTGTTTAGAGGCTCCCTCCACCATGAATTTGCCCAAACTGGGCTGTTTAGAGGCTCCCTCCACCATGAATTGGTCCAAACTGGGTTTTTTAGAGGCTCCCTCCACCATGAATTGGTCCAAACTGGGGTGGTTAGAGGCTCCCTCCACCATTAATTGGTCCAAACTGGGCTGGTTAGAGGCTCCCTCCACCATGAATTGGTCCAAACTGGGCTGGTTAGAGGCTCCCTCCACCATGAATTGGTCCAAACTGGGGTGGTTAGAGGCTCCCTCCACCATTAATTGGTCCAAACTGGGCTGGTTAGAGGCTCCCTCCACCATTAATTGGTCCAAACTGGGCTGGTTAGAGGCTCCCTCCACCATGAATTTGCCCAAACTGGGCTGTTTAGAGGCTCCCTCCACCATTAATTGGTCCAAACTGGGCTGGTTAGAGGCTCCCTCCACAATTAATTGGTCCAAACTGGGCTAATTAGAGGCTCCCTCCACCATGAATTGGTCCAAACTGGGTTTTTTAGAGGCTCCCTCCACCATGAATTTGCCCAAACTGGGCTGTTTAGAGGCTCCCTCCACCATGAATTGGTCCAAACTGGGCTGGTTAGAGGCTCCCTCCACCATGAATTTCCCAAAACTTGGCTGTTTAGAGGCTCCCTCCACCATTAATTGGTCCAAACTGGGCTGGTTAGAGGCTCCCTCCACCATGAATTGGTCCAAACTGGGCTGTTTAGAGGCTCCCTCCACCATGAATTGGTCCAAACTGGGCTGGTTAGAGGCTCCCTCCACCATGAATTTCCCAAAACTTGGCTGTTTAGAGGCTCCCTCCACCATTAATTGGTCCAAACTGGGCTGGTTAGAGGCTCCCTCCACCATGAATTGGTCCAAACTGGGGTTTTTAGAGGCTCCCTCCACCATGAATTGGTCCAAACTTGGCTGTTTAGAGGCTCCCTCCACCATGAATTGGTCCAAACTGGGGTGGTTAGAGGCTCCCTCCACCATTAATTGGTCCAAACTGGGCTGGTTAGAGGCTCCCTCCACCATTAATTGGTCCAAACTGGGCTGGTTAGAGGCTCCCTCCACCATGAATTTGCCCAAACTGGGCTGTTTAGAGGCTCCCTCCACCATGAATTGGTCCAAACTGGGCTGGTTAGAGGCTCCCTCCACCATTAATTGGTCCAAACTGGGCTGGTTAGAGGCTCCCTCCACCATGAATTTGCCCAAACTGGGCTGTTTAGAGGCTCCCTCCACCATGAATTTGCCCAAACTGGGCTGTTTAGAGGCTCCCTCCACCATGAATTGGTCCAAACTGGGTTTTTTAGAGGCTCCCTCCACCATGAATTGGTCCAAACTGGGGTGGTTAGAGGCTCCCTCCACCATTAATTGGTCCAAACTGGGCTGGTTAGAGGCTCCCTCCACCATGAATTGGTCCAAACTGGGCTGGTTAGAGGCTCCCTCCACCATGAATTGGTCCAAACTGGGGTGGTTAGAGGCTCCCTCCACCATTAATTGGTCCAAACTGGGCTGGTTAGAGGCTCCCTCCACCATTAATTGGTCCAAACTGGGCTGGTTAGAGGCTCCCTCCACCATGAATTTGCCCAAACTGGGCTGTTTAGAGGCTCCCTCCACCATTAATTGGTCCAAACTGGGCTGGTTAGAGGCTCCCTCCACAATTAATTGGTCCAAACTGGGCTAATTAGAGGCTCCCTCCACCATGAATTGGTCCAAACTGGGTTTTTTAGAGGCTCCCTCCACCATGAATTTGCCCAAACTGGGCTGTTTAGAGGCTCCCTCCACCATGAATTGGTCCAAACTGGGCTGGTTAGAGGCTCCCTCCACCATGAATTTCCCAAAACTTGGCTGTTTAGAGGCTCCCTCCACCATTAATTGGTCCAAACTGGGCTGGTTAGAGGCTCCCTCCACCATGAATTTGCCCAAACTGGGGTGGTTAGAGGCTCCCTCCACCATTAATTGGTCCAAACTGGGCTGGTTAGAGGCTCCCTCCACAATTAATTGGTCCAAACTGGGCTAATTAGAGGCTCCCTCCACCATGAATTGGTCCAAACTGGGTTTTTTAGAGGCTCCCTCCACCATGAATTTGCCCAAACTGGGCTGTTTAGAGGCTCCCTCCACCATGAATTGGTCCAAACTGGGTTTTTTAGAGGCTCCCTCCACCATGAATTGGTCCAAACTGGGCTGGTTAGAGGCTCCCTCCACCATGAATTGGTCCAAACTGGGGTGGTTAGAGGCTCCCTCCACCATTAATTGGTCCAAACTGGGCTGGTTAGAGGCTCCCTCCACCATTAATTGGTCCAAACTGGGCTGGTTAGAGGCTCCCTCCACCATGAATTTGCCCAAACTGGGCTGTTTAGAGGCTCCCTCCACCATGAATTGGTCCAAACTGGGCTGGTTAGAGGCTCCCTCCACCATTAATTGGTCCAAACTGGGCTGGTTAGAGGCTCCCTCCACCATGAATTTGCCCAAACTGGGCTGTTTAGAGGCTCCCTCCACCATGAATTTGCCCAAACTGGGCTGTTTAGAGGCTCCCTCCACCATGAATTGGTCCAAACTGGGTTTTTTAGAGGCTCCCTCCACCATGAATTGGTCCAAACTGGGGTGGTTAGAGGCTCCCTCCACCATTAATTGGTCCAAACTGGGCTGGTTAGAGGCTCCCTCCACCATGAATTGGTCCAAACTGGGCTGGTTAGAGGCTCCCTCCACCATGAATTGGTCCAAACTGGGGTGGTTAGAGGCTCCCTCCACCATTAATTGGTCCAAACTGGGCTGGTTAGAGGCTCCCTCCACCATTAATTGGTCCAAACTGGGCTGGTTAGAGGCTCCCTCCACCATGAATTTGCCCAAACTGGGCTGTTTAGAGGCTCCCTCCACCATTAATTGGTCCAAACTGGGCTGGTTAGAGGCTCCCTCCACAATTAATTGGTCCAAACTGGGCTAATTAGAGGCTCCCTCCACCATGAATTGGTCCAAACTGGGTTTTTTAGAGGCTCCCTCCACCATGAATTTGCCCAAACTGGGCTGTTTAGAGGCTCCCTCCACCATGAATTGGTCCAAACTGGGCTGGTTAGAGGCTCCCTCCACCATGAATTTCCCAAAACTTGGCTGTTTAGAGGCTCCCTCCACCATTAATTGGTCCAAACTGGGCTGGTTAGAGGCTCCCTCCACCATGAATTGGTCCAAACTGGGCTGGTTAGAGGCTCCCTCCACCATGAATTTGCCCAAACTGGGCTGGTTAGAGGCTCCCTCCACCATGAATTGGTCCAAACTGGGTTTTTTAGAGGCTCCCTCCACCATGAATTTGCCCAAACTGGGCTGGTTAGAGGCTCCCTCCACCATGAATTGGTCCAAACTGGGCTGGTTAGAGGCTCCCTCCACCATGAATTTGCCCAAACTGGGCTGTTTAGAGGCTCCCTCCACCATTAATTGGTCCAAACTGGGCTGGTTAGAGGCTCCCTCCACCATGAATTTGCCCAAACTGGGCTGTTTAGAGGCTCCCTCCACCATGAATTGGTCCAAACTGGGTTTTTTAGAGGCTCCCTCCACCATGAATTGGTCCAAACTGGGCTGGTTAGAGGCTCCCTCCACCATGAATTTCCCAAAACTTGGCTGTTTAGAGGCTCCCTCCACCATGAATTGGTCCAAACTGGGCTGGTTAGAGGCTCCCTCCACCATGAATTTCCCAAAACTTGGCTGTTTAGAGGCTCCCTCCACCATGAATTGGTCCAAACTGGGCTGGTTAGAGGCTCCCTCCACCATTAATTGGTCCAAACTGGGCTGGTTAGAGGCTCCCTCCACCATGAATTGGTCCAAACTGGGTTTTTTAGAGGCTCCCTCCACCATGAATTTGCCCAAACTGGGCTGTTTAGAGGCTCCCTCCACCATGAATTGGTTCAAACTGGGCTGGTTAGAGGCTCCCTCCACCATTAATTGGTCCAAACTGGGCTGGTTAGAGGCTCCCTCCACCATTAATTGGTCCAAACTGGGCTGGTTAGAGGCTCCCTCCACCATGAATTTGCCCAAACTGGGCTGGTTAGAGGCTCCCTCCACCATGAATTGGTCCAAACTGGGTTTTTTAGAGGCTCCCTCCACCATGAATTTGCCCAAACTGGGCTGGTTAGAGGCTCCCTCCACCATGAATTGGTCCAAACTGGGGTTTTTAGAGGCTCCCTCCACCATGAATTTGCCCAAACTGGGGTGTTTAGAGGCTCCCTCCACCATGAATTTGCCCAAACTGGGGTTTTTAGAGTCTCCCTCCACCATGAATTGGTCCAAACTGGGGTTTTTAGAGGCTCCCTCCACCATGAATTTGCCCAAACTCTGCTGGTTAGAGGCTCAATCCACCCTGATTTTCAAAACAAATGTTGGTGCCAACCTCAACTTACTACAAGGGCCAAATTCACTGCTGGTGACAAGCTCTCCTCACTGCAAGTGCCAAATACACATGTTTCAAGGTGTTTTCCTACTGTCAGAGAGGTGGTATTGAGTGTGTAAAGTGTGTAGTTGTTAGGCTGTGATGTTGGGGTAATAGAGGGTCTTTGGTGTGTTAGATGCCCCCAGACATGCTTCCCCTGCTGTCCCAGTGTCATTCCAGAGGTGTTGGCATCATTTCCTGGGGTGTCATAGTGGACTTGGTGACCCTCCAGACACGGATTTGGGTTTCCCCCTTAACGAGTATCTGTTCCCCATAGACTATAATGGGGTTCGAAACCCGTTCGAACACACGAACATTGAGCGGCTGTTCGAATCGAATTTCGAACCTCGAACATTTTAGTGTTCGCTCATCTCTAGTGCTCTCTCTTGTGTTTTCTTATAGATCTGTTTTTATTCTTTTTTCTGTATTTTTTTTAATACCTACAGTGTTGTTTTAATAAATTTTGTGTAAACCAGTAATAAAAGTGAATATAAAAAAGTTTTAAATATATTTAATTAGGGAAAAATGCTTCTTTCTCCTCTTATTAGTTGTTTTCCTTCATCCATGGTTGCATGGTTATATTAAGTGATGGCTATGAGTTTCAGGAGCAAGAGCATTGATGATCTGATGTGGCATAGACCTAGCCTATACCTTTTTAAAGAGGGCCTTTCATGTCCTCCTGCACATGCGGTATTATGTACAGCTAGAAAGCCGACAGTGTGCTTTCCAGTTATGTGCCCCGGGGCTGGAGATATCGGTGCCGTTACTGATCTCTGCCCTCTGTCAAAAGGGCATTCCTGACAGTCTAGCTGAGCTGTGAGAAACAGCCCCCCTGACAGTACTCATCTATAGCCCTGTACTGTCAGATGGGGTGTTCCTTACTGCCCAGCCGACTGTCAGATTTCTAGCGGTATATAAAACCGCATTTGCCTGAGGACGTGAAAGGTCCTCTTTAATACATGGTCAACATGCAAAAAGACTAAATGATTGGTTCTCTCTACACAGCCAAGGAAAACATGGCAAGTGGCTACTATACACCCTTCATGTTTAGAGATGAGGGAGTAGTGCTCGATCGAGTAGGTATTCAATAGAATACTACGGTATTTAAAATACTCGTACTCGTTCAAATACTACTCGCTATTCGCAGTAAAGATTTGATTCAGAACAAGCGTTGATTGGCTGAATGCTATACAGTGTATAGCATTCGGCAAATCAACGCTGGTTCTGCAGCAGGCTCGTCTTTGCTATTCAGGAGAGCTGGCAGCTTACTGTTATGCGGGGCTGACTTTTATCATAAAAAACAAAAGAGACACCGAGCACACTATATAGTGTAGAATGTCTGATAAATTTTGGTGGAAATAACCAGAAGATTTAAAAGGACCAAATGGCCTCTCACCTGATGAGGTTGTGACAATCGCTCACAACTACGTTTGGGGTTTACCGTCAGGTGGAGGAGGCAGCACGTCTGATGGACACCGGCCAAGGCCAGGGAAGATAGAGTTTTCAATGAAATGGAAAGACGGCGCTCTCAGGTCACAACAGGATTTTATTCAAAAAGACAATGATGCACAACGCTAAAAAATCGCCGCGTTTCGGGCACACCTGCCCTTTCTCAAGTGCGTAACTAATTAGAAAATAGATAAAACAAGTATTCACTTCAACGTTTTTTTGGCCAGAGAAGCACTTAGGCCTAAGTTAAAATATACAATGAATTCAAAAAATAATAATACATGATTTATAAAATAATAGTAAAACAAATCTCATATACCAACCTTATCATTTAAAATATAAAAAAATCTATATATACATAATAACAAGTAAATGTGCCAAATCATCTCAATCTCATGATAGAAAGCCATTGCATATCAAACACTGATCGTTAGCATGCATCATTGTGTTGTTATTTATATCAATGTGGCTACCAATAATCCCTAGTTTACAACTACAGCAAAAAAAGGGGGAGCATAGAGAGTCTTACCTTCACACAAAGCTCGGTCAGTCTGGAAGATGTATACAAATTGTATGCCGTGTGCTCCTAGGTTTAAATATAGTGGAGCTCGTTTGGCTCCCTACATTCCTTGGAGTGTTGCCAGATGGTGCGATTCAGGTTGGAGAACATATATGTCCACGCAAAATATTAAAGCTACACAACAATGTGCTCTAAGTTGTAGCGCATACGTGACTCACGCGTGCGTGGTATATT